>NC_082341.1:19517098-20729598 GCF_027477595.1 Haemorhous mexicanus | reverse complement strand
ATCTGCCAAAAACCTTGTTATGGTTAACTTTTCCCAGCAGAAAGACTGAAATTAAGCATCTCTAAAGAAGGAAACAAATTTTAAAAACCCTAAACAAACAGAAAACCAACCAACAAACCAACAAAACACACTGCCAAAACCCCAATTCAAAGTAAAACAAATTAATTCCCACTTGTTTGTGAAGAAGTTTGAGAGGGGAAAAAATAACAGCACTGACTCCACTACTAATCCTATGGGAAAATTGTGGCCCGTGTCTACCAAGACCCTGCACAAAAGTTCCAGGAAGGACTAAAATCTTTCAAAGGTTTTTTTTTTTTTTAATATATTTTTACATGGGTTATTTGCGATGTGATCAGCCAAAACTGGCAGAAGAAACCCCTAAAATCTAGCATAACACTTACATGGCTTTTTGACATTCATCTATTTGGCAGTTGAGACCTGGACTCTTTGAAATAAATCAAAATAATACCTTGCATTCCATGTGACTTTCCCCTTTAAATGACAGAATGATGGCAAAGAACTAAGAATCCAAGGTACCTATTGTTGAAGTTGGTGGTACACATTTCAAAATTAAAATCATGAGAGCATCTCTGACTGAAGGATTTCCATCTGTATTGCTGCTACATCAGCTATTCACAGCTACTGGCTGGCAGACTGCTAAAACAATTGTTTGCACTTTATGGGCCATGGCCATGGCTGCATCTTGTGGCATTCAATTTTTTTTTTTTTTTTTTTTTTTTGACAGGAAATAGAGCTTTGCCTTTTATTCTTTTGAGGCTAATTTTCAAGTATTTAATGTATCACAGATAAGCCATGCTAACAAAAATATTGTTTACCCAGATGCATGGAAAAGAAAATCATTTAATTTTGCATTTAAAAAAATTCACTCCTACATATCCTTCTTTTTTTAACTCCAATTTATTTGGCAGGGGAGGAGGGACAATCTTGCCCATGTTTTCAATAACTCATTCTCTCTGAAATAACTCCAGGCAAAAGACTATTGAAATGTGTAATACAAACCAGAACATCTTTGACAAGTTCTGATACTGGTTATGCTCTAGCTGGCTAAGAAAACATAACTGAAAAATATGAAGAATTCTTATTGCACAAGAAACATTATTAGAACCATATTTTCTTTAGCAGAAAAAAATATAAATTAGCAGCAGATGTAAAGAAAAAAAATCATGGTTTTAGTATATCTCTCAGACATTATTATGCTTAGCAATTTGCTACCTTAGTGTAACTGGATATACATGAGATGAAGATCAGACCTAAACATCTCACAGTGGGAAAAACTAAACTTTATGTGATTGCAGGGAAGGGAAGAGTTGCTTCTCACAGCAAAATCCACATACACATGTGTTTGCCTTGTCTCAGGCCACAGAAATTTCAAAACACTTTTTTCTTAATAAAAATGAATTTTAGCTCTCTGGTATTTATGAAAACTTTATGGTACTGCTATACTTGTACTGGACCAAGGGAAACAAATCTTTGCAAAAAAGCCAAATAATAGTTTCAGCCTCTCTGTAAGTTTATTACTCTCAGTTTCAGTAGCTATCTCCCACTTTGCCATATTTATACAAGCTGTAGTGGTTGAAACTAAAAAGCATTTATTCTAGCAATCGTTCCAAGAGTGAGAACAAATTGAGAGTTAGTGCAGATTGTCTGAAGAGTAGCAAAGATATTTGTGTTCATTATGGGAAAAGAAAATCTTTGGTGTTACATAGAATTTGAATTAAGATATTACATAGCACTCATTTCATATAAACATATGATATAGTTGTTAAAAGCATTGAAGAGACAGCAGATGTGCATTTTTAAGGCATTGCTTGAAAACATTCTAGAGGCAGCATTGATGCAGTTGGAATTCCACATGACACACATTGCAGTGCTTTGGATGAAAGGTGAGAAAAGCCAATCACATGGTGATGGTAAAGGAGGGGAATACAGGAGAGAGGAGGCAGAACTGTGAAACTGGACAGCATTGAAATGACAGAAACAGATATGGCTACAACATCAACAGAAATACAGATTAATGTTGAGTAAAGAGATGGACTCTGAGAAAAGTTTTTATAAGAAATAGAATATTTAGGAAGGAATCAATCCACCCATTAAATAGTAATCTGAGGTGAGTTAAAAAGAAAAAATACCAGATTAAAAAGAAACAATGATATTTACAGAAGGTTTAGTTTGCCGTTGCAAAAAAAAAGAACTTATGAGGATGAGAATTTCCCAATTCTCAGTAGTAAGAATTCAGATTTCAAACTACAGAGTTTTCCTGGAAAGTTTTTTAAAAGTAGAACTTGTTTTATTGCCTATTACTTTCTAAGAAATAGAAATGTCCTCCTTGCAATAGTTCTCATTAAATCTTAATTGTTTGTACTGGCTTTTTGGTTTCAATGCAAAATAACCCAAATACAAATGAAGGCAGCTGAGAAAATGGTTTCTTTGGATTTGTAAGTTATGTTGTAGTGAATAAAACCACAGCAGCAAAATCTGCACTGGTCTCGCCTACACACATGTTGAGAGACAAAATAATAGCCAATTTTCCCAAGATGTCACCAAGAAAGCAGTTGGGAATTGGAAAATTTGCTGCTTTTAAACAGGTTGAATAAATTCAGGAATTAGGAAAAATAAAGAAACTAAGAGCAAAAATTGAACAGTAGTTTATGGCTGCATAGATGAGTACTGTGAATTTCTGATATTCATCTACAAATCCCTTGTAGTCTGCACTCACACACAGGAACCATATATAAAATAGTTAGTGATGGATAGCAAACATCCCAGCTACACACACGTTCTCATTTTTACTTTTTTTTCCCTTGTGCCACTCTGCCTTCTGTGGTTTAGTTCTGCCAGGCAGACCCTGTCCCTCTACCTTCCATAGCACTAAGTGTCATGTGCAGTCATTTCCTGAACACATCCAGGGATGGTGACTCCACCACCTCCCTGGCCAGTCCATTCCAATGATTAACCACCCTTTCTGTGAAAAAAAACCTCCTAATGTCCAAAAGAGAAGAGAATGGAGAGACTTCTTCCTTTACTTCACTTACATCAGTGAGGTAAAGGAGGCCCTTTAGAAAATACTTAAAGAAGCGATTTAATGCATGACAGGAGCCTTGAACTCTGGTGGAGACAGAAATGTTGCACTCTGTTATAATGAAAAAATCTCTTGTGCTTACAGGTTATTTTGCTGCTTTATCAAATTTCATCCTAATTGACCTCTCCCTACCCACCATCAATATTGAACCTTACAGAGATTAAATTAATTTTTTATGGCACCCAGGAGCCTCCCATTCAAGTGAATTGTCCATGATCACTAAGTTTCCTAGATCACCCCTATTCAGTTCAGAATGGACAAAAAAAATTCAGAGAAATACTTTTCCTAAATAATTCATGCAGTTCTGCCATGTCAGCTCTTACTGATTTTTTAAAGAAAGCAACAATGCTGCTTACAGAAATTGCTTTCCGCTTTCCTAGGGAGTAAAAAAAGCTTCTGAATAAAGCAGGATGAATAAGAAGGAGTAGAAGAGGCACCAGGAAGTCTTCTGGCAACAGAGAAAATAATGTTTCTGTTTCTTGTAGTGGTTATTTACAGTGACAGCTGAAAACATTTAATTTGCATAATGAACAGACTGACATATTACCTTTGGATGCATCCAGGGAGATATAATTAGCTGAGAAGCCTTCAGATGCAATGCTGTGATCTGTCACAAAGGACAACGTCATCATATTGCCACCACTAGTGAGAGATGGTGGAACTGATCTTCCACAGTATCTGCAGCAAAGAGATACCCCAAATTGAATGGCAGTACTTCTTAAAGCATCTGCATCACAGGAAGAGAATTCAGCTTTCCTGTGAAGTTTGAATAGCTACACATACACAATTCTCTCCTTTGGGTGATACAGATCTCAGGCATATACCCTCTTTCATGGGATTAAATAGCACACTATGTGTACAAAGGTACAAATCTGAAGTGTGGCAAAATCAGAGAAGAAACTCTGACTTACATCAGATTGTCAAATTCTTATTGAATTTATACTGTGCTGTACCTACAAAATACTCTGTTCTTTTGTAGGAGTCAGAGTGGCTGGCCAAACACTAAGATTGCACAATGTTCTTCATTATGAGAGTCATTTACTCCTTATTTTCCAAATACTGCCATGTCAGCCAACTATTTTACAGTCTATAGCTGCAGCTGAATACTGTTCCCAAGTAATTCAAATGTTCTTGAATTCTAGGGCAGCAAGAAAACCTTGTGTACACACCAATTGGAGAAGTGAAATAAAAGAAAATATTCTTCCCTAAGATAAAATCATGTATCAGAAGAAAATGCAGGTTGTGGTCTAGTTTTTGCAGATATCCAAATGTACAGCCTTTTAACTAATCTTTCTTTCTCTTCTGCAAGTCTTTAAATTCCTATCTTTTCTGGGCAAAGATATATAAATGCTTTTCAATTTATTTTCCATGAATCAATATGTTAATGGAGAGGGACAAAGCTAGCTATTGAAACCTGTCCTTAAAAGAGCTATCCTTTAGACACAACTTTGTTTCTCCCAATATATTATTTATTAAATGTGCTTCTTATTCCATGGTCAAGTGACAAGTTGCCTTTGCTATCCTAGCAGAGAAATTGCTGCTATTGTTTCTGTGATGAAAAGAAAATAATCTATACACAAATTTAAGGCAGCAAATTGAATGTCAAGACCTTCAGAGCAGTGCTCACTCCACAGTAACACAGGCCTCCAGGCCAATGGACATATTTACCTTCCCAAATTTTGCACAGTGCTGTTGTCATATATTTCAAGATAATCCTTTCTGCAGCTATAATCAAATGCCAAGTTAAATGAAGTGAATGTCAGGCGGATAAAGTGGCCGGGTTGAACATTGATGGTCCAGGTACAGTTAATCCCATGTGGGTACACATCTGGATAACCAGGACTTGTAATGGTTCCTGATGGTCCAGTGAGTGTCTCTCCACATACTGCAGAGATTTAAAACATCAGGTTAAATGATATGTTTATAAAAGACCAGTTAGACACTTATAAAATTTCTTTCTGAAATTTCAGTCTTTCTTTCTTGATGCATACTACATGGTAACTGATTCAGAATTTATCTCCCATCACACAAAACTTAATTGACAGTTGTTTTCAGTGTGTGGGAAAATTTGGCAAGTCTCAACAGTCTACACAGAGAACAGCAAAACAATCCTTACCTGTATCTAATGGCCAGTACTGAGCTCTGAAGCCAAGGTTGGTGAGTGAGGAAGCTCTGAATTTGATGTAGAGATTGTTCCGTGTGGATTGCACTCTAGAGGGTACAGCTGTACCACAGTATTTCTCCAAAACAGGAGAGTCTCCATTGTTGCCATCTCTGACCTGAAGAACAGCGTATTCTAAATATCCTATTGAACTTTTTTATTACAGTCAAGTATTAACCATAAAGTAATTCATAAGGACTATATAGAAGAAATCCTTAGGAAGTCAACCCTACCTTTTCTTCATGTGGTTTCTACTACAGGCATATAAAATAAAACCTTATGTCTGTCACAGAAGCAGAGAAAAGATGAGATCTTACATCCTCAGCAGTAAATGGCACAAAAATCTTCCAAACCAGGCCTGTCTGTTTAAAGAAACCTGATGCTTGTCTTTGATTATCAAAACAGTCATAACATCTTCGGAGAACCAAGAAAAGCTTTGGGATCACATTATGAACCTGGAAAAGCTTTTGTGACTGCTGGAAGGAGTGCTCACCTGTCAAGAACTTCCACTGAGGTGGAGATGAGCATTAGAAGGAACTTGCAGGTAGGTATCTACTATTCCCAGTGCACATGTATGGCTCCTTACCTCGATGTAGTCCGAATCACAAGTGGTTGTATTTCGAATGTCAAAGTCGGTGAAGTTAAGAATCACTGCTTGGGTAGCTGGCTGGGAGATGATCCACTCACAGGTCTTTGGGTGAGGGGACATCCTGGGGTAATAAGGTGAATGGATTGTGCCTGCTCCAGACAGGAAACCTCCACAGGCTGCCAAGAGACACCAAGAATCAGTACTTGTGATGAATGATTTCAGGGAAGGTATCATAATGATGATGTATGATATATATCAAGTAACATTGCGAAATTAGAAGAAAACCAACCCTAAACTATCTTATTACAGCAGCTACTACAGATCCCACAAGTGAACATATTTAAAAAAAAAAAATTACCATAGCTATAGCACAAACATGCTTGTACAAAAGGCCAAATTGTGCCCATGAAAACTAATGGATTTGACTCATTTGTTTCACAGACACAGGCTTGTTGGTGGTTAAGAACTTAAAGACAGGCAAAATGATATAAAAATTTAGGCAGAATTAAAGCTATAACATCTTTGGGCATATCAGCATCAAGTGATAAATCATTAGTACCATATAACAGAATCATTAATATCATATCACATAATATTCTGTGTTGGAAGGGACCCACAAGGATTATCTAGTCCAACTCTTAAATGAATGGCCTATATGAGGATCAGACCCACAACCCTGCTCTTTTAGCACCATGCTCTAACCATTTGAGGTAATCTCAAGGTCAGGAGCAGCAAAGGGCCTGTTTCCAAGCATGCTAGGAGTGCCTACAGCAAACCTACTGCAGACATCTTTTTAAATAAATAAATTGACTCTGTTCTGTTCTTTCCTTTCTTTTGAAGTTTGTGTTTAACCGATTTTATGAATACTATATCATGGAAATGACTGAAAGTGCCCAAATTACAGGTAAGTTCACTGTGCAAATGACCAGTTCCACTTACCAACTTGATAAATAGCCCTGAAGCTAGTTCTCTGCACAGAAGCATCAGACTTGAATTTGATCCAGAGAGCATTGCTGGTAGAAGTGATTGCAGACATGAGAGTATTATGACAGATTTTTCTAATGAGAGGAGACATCTCACTGTCACCATCTCGAACCTAGTCATCGAAAAGAGGAAAGTGTTAGATCATAAAAGTGCTGGGATCTGACATCCAGATAAAACTGTAACCTCCCAAGAGCTGCCACATTACAAAAGGAGTAGCTGTTCTACATATTTATGAGAGGGGCACAGAGCCATCACTGTAACTGGCACAAGAACAGGACTTATGAGAGCCCAAAGGAACAATCAGATGATCAGCACAGAAGACACAAACACATGCTGCTGTCACAGGACCTTAGGATTAAATGATCTTCTCTATGAACCACAGTTTGATCACTATTTGAGCCTATGTTTCCAAAAGTGACACCTTTAGGATGGAAGAGGCAGGTAGGGTTCTCACCAGTGATAGCTGTGAAATTTTTGCCAGCATTAAAATCTGCTGGGGAAAGAAAATGGTATTTTTTATTTTCTTGCTCTGGCCATTAAGTTTCCAGTGATTTTTGTATGGCACTTCTCCAGAACAAGCATCTGTATCCATACATTGATGCAGGCAGACAGCTCACTAACAGGAGATGCAGCTCCAAGTCCCTAAAGCAGTAAAGAGGCACACTGACATCTTTTCACTCTTCTAGCTGAAGGGCTCAGTGCATGATAATAGCAATGAGGCTACATCAGGGAATCCAGCTTTTACCTTCTGCCCTGCCTTTCTACTGACCTCAATCAATTTGTTAATCAAAGGAGAAATGTATCTTATATATTTTCCCTAAAGTTGATTATAAATCCTGGTTATCAAGGGGAGTTGATGGGAAAGACTTATTTGTACCTTAAGACTTCAGACCCTGAATCCATATTCCATGAGTAAGAGTAGCTACATCCAGGGATCCAGGAAGAGCCCTGGCATATCTCTGAGGTGCCCATCTCATTTCAAGTGGGTAACAACAACCAGAGGTCCAAAAAATGGGTCCTCTGCTCTCTGCCCCAACAAAAAAATGCCATTTTTGTCCCAAAGATTCTCCCAAAAACAAAACGCCTTTTTTCTGCTGTAGAAGTGCTGGTAGTTCATGTAGATGGAGCTGCTTTTAAATACATCTACATGCTGTCAAAGCCAAAAAATCATTTCAGTGAGTTCACTGGCAAACCAGGGACATCCAGCTTTCAGTTCCCCTCCCATCACCAATTCTTTCTGCCTCAGCTGTATGGGCTGTATCCATGGGCTGGGAGAGAAGGTAAAAGGAACCCTCATGAGCAGGCAGTGACTGGCATGCTTGCCCAACTTTGCAGTCTCAAGCTGGTGAGATGACTTTCTGACTAATAGATATTTCCAATTTCCCTGGAATTTGAGTTTAAGGTGACAGAATTATTCTGGATTTACAGCAGAGCAGCTGACATCAGAATCTGTGCCAAAATATGTAGTAAATCTTTGGAAAACAGTGAAAACTTCCAGCATGGTAATTCACAGGAGTTCACATGTTTTTCTTGAGCTGACTCTCCTTACATTTTTTGTTTATATAGTCTAGTGAGTAGTGATAAAAATAACAGGTTCTCTAAACCATGTATGTGAGTAATGTCTCCTCTTGCCAGGTGGAAGGACAGCATGTAAAAGGGGCTGCCTTGGCTAGCATCTTACCTCGGCATCATCATGTCACAGCCTTTCTCAAATAAGTTTTGTTGTCTCTATTTTCTTATTGCAGATGCATTCCTTAGTAAGAAACTAAACATCCCTCCCTGAGCAAGTGCTGTGAGCTGTGTCTGCTCCCTGTGCAAAGTCTACAGATTTCCCAATTTAGCCAGGGAATGGAATATCTGCACCTTTCCGAAGTGACAAAAGAGCTGTTGGAGAGTGACTTTTAAAGTAACTTAAACACCCCAAAGTTATCTCCCTAGATGAACCAGTGGGAGAGTATTTTACAAAAGCACATGTGAAAAAATCAGGTCTTAATAACAGAGCACAGTACTTTGGTTTTACTGACTGTCCCAGCCAGAAAATGTCAGTCTGATTTCTCTGCTCTGGGCTGAGCCACGAAGCGAGAGGGCAGGAAGAAGAGGAGGGCAGAAGCACATGGAAACTGAAGGGCTTGTGACTGATCAGCAAACAGTGAGGTAAATGTCTTGCTGAACTAATACAAACCGATGGTGTTCAACAGAAATGGTTTTGTTTCTGTGGCTGTTGTGAATTTAGCTGCTGTTTTGCCAGCAATTAGGCAAGAGTAGTAGCAGGCCAAACAAACAAGAGCTGTCTGTTTTCATTAAACACACTTCCCCTCTCATTTCAGAAACTAATTACACTTCATTCCAACCTAGGTCTTTGAATTACAGGAGGAGAGAAGGGAACGATGACAACACAATAATATCTTTTAAAAATAGACCAACAGCACAGAGCTCACAGGGGCCTGTTCCTCACTGGTCAAGAAGGGATTAAATACAAAACCGAACCTGTGTTGCCCCTGAGCTGCATGGCTGGCAGTGCTGGACCCTGCTCTGGGGCTGCAGCCATGGCTCCCACCTGCTTCAGCTCCGCGGCACCTTCACAAACCAACCACTGACTGTGCCCAGCTTGTTTTCCTTCTGTTTAGCTCTGCACAGCACAGGCACAGTTTTATAGAGGCAGCAGTGCCCAGCAGCCATCCCAGTGGCTGAGGTGCTTGTGGCTGTACAGAGAAACACAGGCTGGGTACGACAGCAGAGGCCTTGAGACATGGCGAGTCGGGGCACAATGCAGAGAGCAGGGATGCCATGACAGGAGAATGGGCAAAGGCCATCGACACCGAGAGATTGTCAGGCTCTGAGGGCACCACCACGATTCCCTGGGGCCAGCCTTGCCTCCACCAGGGCCCTGCACCTGCCCAGGAGCCATGCCAGCCCCACAGGACAGCCAGCCCCTGCCCCAGCAAACCTGCAGCCCGGTCAGTCTCTGTGTCCCCACAGCGCTGCCCTGCCTGGCCAGGGGCTCTGCTGAGCCAGGTTCCCCCGTGGGGCTCACACCCTGGCCTGCCTCTGCCCCATCCTGTCCCTGCCAGCCCAGCAGGTGCCCGTGGCCCAGAGCTGCCCTGCTCCCTGGCCAGGGCACTGGGGCAGGCGCTGCCCCGGCCTGCCCCAGACCTCAGCCACAGCCAGCTCCAGACCAGCAGCTGGACACAACTGGGCTTGGGGATAACATAGAAAATGAAAACATGGTATCTTATGCACTTTAAAGGCACCCTACAGCTGTAAATTTGTGTATAACACAACATTGCAAACCAATGAAGAGAGAGCTAGGAGTAAAAGAAAAATGTCACCTCAAGTGGAACACAGTAAGAACTGACATTAGTATTGCATTATTATTATATTTGCCATATAAAAACATTCCAACTGAACCATTTTGTTGTCTTTGACAGTTAGATTTTGACTAAGAACAATTCTTGAATTAGACTTGTAAGATTTCAGTTATGGCAACAGTAAAACCCCAGCTTTACATATATATATAGAATCATTAAGGTTGGAAAGGACCTCTAAATCTTAGAGTCCAACTGCAAACTGAGCTTGGCCAAGCCCACCACTAAATCATGTCCCTAAGTGCCACTTCTACACATTTTGTAGGTATCTCCACAAATGGTAATTCAACCCCTTCCCTGGGAATGTGGGTATAAATATTTATATGGTGTGTTTCCTTTTAGCGTCAGATCAAAATCTTCCATGTAACACTTTGACTCCAGAAAATGCTGCACAGCAGCTGCGGCATTAAATTTTTTTTTTCTTGCAGTTGACATTCATTTACCAAATATTCAACTTAATTATGTACAGACTATTAAGAATTAATGTTCAGTTAGACAGATTTGCTCATTCTCTTATCTTTGCTTCATCCAAATGCACCATCCTGCTCTTTCAGCCCCTGTGACTTTTGGACCCTAGTGAATTCATAATCTTAGTTGTTTGATTAACACCTATTTCTGCAGTGGCCCTTGGGACAAAAGTTATACATGCTCTTGTGCACACATGCAATCAAACCTTCATATCAACTGATTAAGAGTATCACCTCTATATAATTTGCTGAACAATCACTATGACTCTCCAGCTCCATATGGGTGAAGTTGAGGAATATTTTTTCATCTTCTGGCTGTCGGATAATGTAAACACATTGCCGGTTGTTGATATAAGGGTTAGGCCAGAAAGGAGATGTGATGACCCCTTCACTCTCTGTGAAATTTCCTCCACAACTTGGATCTGCTATAGTGGGGAAAAAAAAAAAAAAAAAAAAAGAGAGAGATATTCATAAGTACAGTAACTCCTTTTGAGGCAGCCTCTGTACAATGTCTGCAAATCAAAAAGAATTACTATATTATTAAAGAGCAAGTGTTAATTACATCCATTCATGTGCTATCTCTACCTCGAGAATGTCACAGACCGACCTTTAATCCTGAGTATTTTACTTACCAGGAGATGTTGTATACACAATATGGAAGCCTTTATCAGTGACTGAGTCATCAGAGTGAAAGTGAATAAATGCATATGGACCAGTGGTTTGGAGTGGGGGTGGAGATCCAGTGCTACAGTATTTACCAAGGACAGGGTCTTCTGGAAGGAGACCATCTCGAATCTAGACAGAATGACAGATCAACATTTGGATTATCATATGTATGCCAGGATTATCATATGTGTGCCAGTTGTGAACAGTACCAACACTCCTTAAGTTATCTCTGAGGCCCCAGAGGTATTATGGATGCTGGTGGAGGGAAAGCTCATAGGAAATTTCCTCCAAACACAGAGGAACCAAGAAACAGATCCACCAGCCTAGCTGTGATGCTGATGCCAGGAGTTATCAAGGGTTTTGTGAAAGGACAAGAAAGTATCAGGAGGTCTACTGTTGAACTGCTTTCTTGAAATCATGCTCTGCATTGCACACAACATGCTATTCCAAACTGGCTTCTCATTTCCATGAAAAGGTATTGCTGAATTCTGTAAGCATTAGGTCACACTCGACAAAAAGCCCTAAGCTCATACATCAAGTTGTGGATGGCTGTGTGAGCTAGGATATGAATTTATTAGTCTTAGATCCCTTTCCTGTATAGTTTCCCATAGGCTCATGAATTCTCTGTGGGTTGACATTTGACAAGGAGTTTGGAGACTGAACTTTGTACGAAAGTGAAAGCTTCCCATCAAGTATTTGGCCTGAATCCCATCCTTTTTGTCACAGGACTTCCACTGACATCAGTGAAGCAGGTTCTCATCCCCTTTCTGTTCTATTGTCTCTGATTGTGCATGGATGGCAGGAATATGTAAATAAAAAAAAGCATTTCAACCCAGGATTAAATTTTCAAACAGTCCCCTTCAGTACATAAAAAAGTTTTGAAATATCTTTTTTCGCAATAACATATCCACAAAATGTTGACATACTTCACAATTACACTTTACCTCTAAATAGTCATAATTGCAGTTGTCATGGTGTTCCAGGCTCAGTGTGCCAAAAGCAAATGTGATGAGGAGGCCAGGACTGGTTGAGATGGTCCAGAAACAATTTCTGTTTATAGGATAGTTACCAGGATATCCTGGAGAGCTTATTGAGCCGTAAGTACCTGTCAGCTCACCACCACATTCTAACAGAAAGAGACACGGAACAACAGAGTATTTATCACCACATGTCAGGTCAGAAGGTGAACTGTCCTGTAGTGTCAAAACTACCTACCACTTCGGGATCAGAATAAATTAAAAAACAAAGACCAAACCAAACAAACCAGCAAGTTTCTTCTTGCTTTAAATTTCACAGTTAATTCTGCAATTTTAAAAGGAGACCTCAAAATATTTCCTGATTTGCACAGTAAAAAAAGGATTCTTGATGTATGTCATGATGTATGTCATGTTATCTTAAGTCATGATGAACATGCCTTAAGAAGAATAATCAGAAGCACTGTGTTTGGATTGGATTTACAAAATTAATCTGAATTCCTGTACTTTGTAAATAGTCTCCATTTTTTATCCTATCACAAAACTAGTTCCATTAAAAAGAAAAAAAAAGGGAGTAGCTAGTTTAATCTCATCTATACTACTGTCTTTGCTTTTTTTTTGTTAGTACTATTTTTTCCTCCAAATATCCGCTTTCAGTTTTCAGTACTCAAAGTATTAATTCAGAATTTGTCAATTAGTAATTATCTATCTAATAATGACAATTGAAAGAAAAAAGCCCACCAAAAATCATATTAAAATCATTTCAAGAAATATTTCTAGAAATAAGGAAATGGCATTTTTTACTCTGTTTCATTCAAGACACAACCCAATGCACTATTTTGTTTCTAGATAATACACAGAGCACTGAAGTGACCTTAATGTTATGTGAGATGATTTGAAATTTATCTCTGGGAATGCATTGCCAGACCATCTGGAACAACCACCCAATTACCATTATCAAGGATTCAGACAGAAATGTACAACAAATCACACCAAAAACCTCCCACATTCTTTAAAATCCAGTTCCCTATAATCTGTCATGTTTGGAACATTTAGGCTGTTGTAAATTGTCAATGGCCAAATAAACCACTAACTTGCTTGCTCGAAGTACCAGATATTTCTGTGACAAAAGAGAACTGACTAAATGAATGTTATCCCCAGAAACACATGCTCTTTGGGGGATTCCTCACAGGAGGTGTAAAGCAGCCTTAAAAAAGAGCAGAAAGCTATCCATCTACCATCTACTATCTACTAGCTATACATCTACTATCTACTCAGAAGTAGAGTTTGAAAGAATCTTCAAGTGATATATATTTCAGCCCAAATCACTTGAAAAATACTTTCCTTCTGTTCCTAATGTTTCCTAATCAAAGGAAATAAGTAATGAAAATGCTTTGCATTTGATCAACTCACCAGGATCCTGAGATTCCCAATGAACAGTAAAACCTCCAGTAATGGCATGGCTTGAGTATAACCAAAAATACAGAGAGTTGTGGGAACTGAGAAGCTCTGTAGGACCTGGGAAGCCACAGTATTTTCCAAGAATGTGCATTGATGCTGAAGGACCATCATGGATTTGAAGGAATTCAGAGTTACACTGATTACTTGTCTCCAGTTGGAAGACTGGGAAAGTAACACGCAGAATCTAATAGAAAAGAGAAAACAAAATATCTCTTTTCTCCCTTGCTGAGACACTATCTATGCAGAAACTTATAGAGCAGATATGTGTGTTCATGCAACTGTGAAAATCTATGAGCTTTTATGTAATTTCCTGAAATGTTCCAAGGCAGAAAAGAATATCAAAGAATCTTAAGGGTCAAAAGGTAAGAGAGAAGATAGATAAGAATTTAGTCAGTGAAGTTTTCTGGAAAGAGCATTATTTCTATAAACTAATAAATGAGATAATTTGCCTGTGTTTGTTATATGTGCAAAATATCTATATGTGCAAATTTCAAGCCATGTGGAAAGCTTGAAATGCAACATAAAATACCTTATTCCAGGTTTCCCTAGGCAGTTTTTTTCATTAGATAATTAGTATTTTTCCCCCTTGCTATGGTTGAAAGTGTTGTAATGGGAGTTAAAAGGTTCAATGATCTTGTTTTGCACAAATAAAATCAGTGTCTCTAAAGCCCATTCTGGATACTTAGTGATATGCACAGCTTTAAGTTTGTTCAGATCTTTCACTGGTGAAAGACAGACATTTCACATTACAGTAGAGCTGTAATATGCTTTACTGAAGACAGTAGTGGCTCCCCAGCTTTGGGATGAGCACATGTCACATATATAGATATGTAATGCTGTATAAACCACTGTTAAACACTGGCTTATAAAATGACAATTCATTCCACAAAATGTCAAAAATACATCAACTATTTAGATACCAAGTAGGAAATTTAATGCTAAATTGTGGAGTAGTGTATTTTGTAGTTGTTATTTATAATACAAGGGGAATTGTTAGTTGCAGATCAGAATCAGAATATACATTTCTGTGCAACAGTTAAAAATCAATCCTTAAAAAAATCAGATGCTGTTATTACACAAAGGCATTGACAACATGAATTAAGCATTCTACATTTCTGTACTCAGATATCAGAAACATGAAATTGTTTTGGGGTCACAGAATCACAGAATAGTCTGAGCTGGTAGGGACCCAGAAGGATCATTGAGTCAAACTCATAAGTGAGGAGTTGGCCCACGTGGGGATCAAAGCCACAGCCTTGGTGTTGTCAGCACCAGGCTCTGACCAACTCACTCAGCTCAGGAACCACCTGTGGAGCCCAGCAGAGCAGAGCCTTTCTCATGCATTCATTCACAGATCACATTCAAATCAATGTAGAAGATTGTAGCTGGAGTAGGTTAATAAACTATAACTCTCAGCTGCTTAGGAAAAGCTTGGAAAATCTAACCCAAGCAAGTCCTTAGGCTAAGGAGCCTGTGGGCTTGTAAAGATCTGAAATTTATTCTTTTGAAAAACTATTTATTCTGAGGGGACTGGATCACAGCATAGGAACACATGTAGCATGAAGATAGTCATGTTTGCTCTGATAAGCTGAGGGATCCTACAGACTGAGGGTTTCTTTAACCTGAACTCTACTTTACCTTGTTGGGAGTAGTTTGAATAACCCAAGCACAGCTGACCCCACTGCTGTACCACTCGCTGTTTGGATTGTTAGGGTAACTGAAAGTCCCCCTTGAGTCTGAGAGGTATCCTCCACAAACTGCAAAAAGAGAGAAAATTAAACAAATTTTGTGCTATTACTCTACAGACTAAAACAAAACCTGGCTTTTTTTTTTTTTTTTTTGGTTTTTTTTTTGCATAGCTTTTTCCTCTTAAACATTTAAAACAATGTTGAAACATACTTCTATAAAAGGATTTTTAGGATTTCCTCTCAAGTGGAATGACATCTCAGAAAAGCACAAATTCCCCAAAAGAAAAATAGTTCTTGGAAAAAGAACAGAGAATGTCAGTTGGAACATGTGGATGCTGCCAAGAGATATTGATTCTGTCTCATGATAATGTCCTTAAAATGCTTTGCTTCCAGAAAGATACCTCTAGATTGAATCTCTAGATTTCTCCCCTTCAATGAAATTGCATTTTGCATTTTGAAGTTAACATTATGTAAAAGTGTCTTTCAGAAGTGGTACATCATAGAAGTTATCCTCAGGAGGTTTTATTGTTCCATTTATTCTTTTTCCTCAGATTTCTGGGCCGGATAATCCCTCTCATGATACACCATAGTGTCTTCTCTCACTGAACCATTCACTGCATGGGAACTGAGAACTGAGAACCCCAAAGAGCTACAAAAAAATATGTCTGTAAAGCAGCCAAAATGCAATGTACATATAACAGCAGTGTGCACTAAGCACCTGTAGTTCAACATTGAACTGATTATAAAGAAGTAGCCAATTCTCACCAAACTGTTTAGTTTCAAGAAGTTGTAAAAAGAATATAATTTTATTTGAAAAGTCTGTCTAAAACACCTCACCTTTTTTCAACCTGATTAAAAATGATCATGAAAGAAAATACATTATTTTTTCCTTGATTAAAAACTAAAAGAAGAGGAGGTACAGTATGATTCCTTACTGCATAAGAATCTGGGTTTCTATATCTTCATTATGAATGGCTAAAAATAAATTATTCCCCCTGTGGACTTAATAATAAAATATTAATAATTAACCATAATAAAACATTACTAGTTAGATGCTTCAGGAAAATAGAAAAAAAGCCTAAAATAGTTCTAAAAGAGAGTGGATTTCACAGGGGATTAGTGGAAGTCTTACATACTGTATTACATTAAAATATAATTTGCTTTCTTCTTAGCAATCTACAGTAAAAATGAGCCACTGCTGTCACACGGACACTGGACTCACCGGAATGCAATCCTGACCTTGTTTAATTAAAATTAATGGCAAAAAAATTCTCAAACAAACAGAAGAAAATATATTAGGAGAAAAAGGGAAAACCTTGCAGCCAGTATAAAACTGAGATTCCCCCATTTCCATGCCTAACATTTCTTTCATTATATTTCTGTTTGAAAACCTTTTCTGGCTTTTCCTCTTGACTAAGAACATCAGGACCTTTCAGCTTCATAACAGATGAAATAATGTGCACAAAAGAGAAACATCATTATATTCTTTTGTTCTCTTTATACTGGATCCTCTTTCCCAACCAGCTTTCCAGACAACTTTCTCGGAAACATTTTAAGATGTCTGGCATCTAGCCAAGGCCAGTGGGCCTGCAGATCAACTTCATTGTTGCGTTCCTACTGCTGAACAATGCAGCTGTAAACAAAGCTCATGGAAAACTCTGACTTGGAGGGAATTTGGGTTGGGACCTCTAATCCGCCAAACACAGGGCTGTTTTTCACATCATAACTCAGTTCTTATTCACATATTAATGCCATGCACCAAGCAACTCTTGCTGAAGCCCGCTGTCCCATTTCCCAGGGGGAAGGAGGGGGAGAGGTTCTGGCTGTACCTTGCTGGGCAGTCTGGCACTGCGGTCCTGTCCAGGCGTTGGTGCACTCGCAGGAGTAGCCATTGACCTCATCCATGCAGGTGCCCCCATTCTGACACGGGTTGCTGACACATTCATCAATGTTCTCTGTACAGTTAGGGCCTGTCCAGCCTGCATTGCACAGGCAGAAATAGCCAGAGATCGTTGCCTACAGATATATAGAAATCAAATAAACTATGAGCATGAATACCTAAAGAAATCAATGGTGTCAACAGAAAAAGTGATGTTTACACTTATTTTATGAGGAAATATTGGAGTAAAGAAATAAAACCTTGATGGTCACTGGTGAATACCAAAATAAACATAAAGCTTAATTAGATTACCTATCTCTTTGGGTTTTTCTATTAAGTTATTTCTTAGTAGGGCTCTTTCAAATTACTTTCTTAAAGATCAAAATCCATATCCCTTTAGCCATTCAGAAAACTTTTGATCATGCTAGAATCAAGTCAATCAAATTACCTAAACCTTATAAATAGCAAGGCAAGACAATTGGTTTATGAGTAAGTCATTCCTCTCAAGACC
Organism: Haemorhous mexicanus; assembly: GCF_027477595.1. Taxonomy (NCBI): domain Eukaryota; kingdom Metazoa; phylum Chordata; class Aves; order Passeriformes; family Fringillidae; genus Haemorhous; species Haemorhous mexicanus. The sequence continues at coordinate 20,711,753 of NC_082341.1, read as the reverse complement.
TTTCTCCAGAAAGTCTTTGCTGCAGTTATGTGGCTGTTTACTTTCATTTTCATCCTGAGGATTGTTAAAGGGGAAAAATTTCATCACTTTTCAGCTTTATTCCTTATTCTGTATGTCTCTTTTCTATTTCCGTTGCACAGCCTGTACTACTTCTCTATATAATGAAGTCTTTCCATATCTGTAACAGTTTTAATTTCATATGTTCTCTTACCTTTTATCTCTTGTTTTATAGGCACAATCTTTAAAGGTAAAACAGAACATGGTCCCAGGTACCAGCTACAATCCCATCTTTAATGGCATACAATCAGTGTATTGCATTCTCTATTTGCTTTTCTGTTATCTATCCATGTCTTCTGTGTCCCAAAGAGATTTTCAGTGTAATGGAAGAGGTTTTTGATGTGTATTTAGGACTCTGAATATTATTTTAGAAGGTGTTTCCTGATCTGCATTGCCTTAATTGAAATTTTATTTCCTCTGTCATGGTACTGGCCAAATATAGCTCTGCTGCTTCTCTATTTTATTAGGTGCTTCTGTAGTCACATTATTTAAATATCTGTATTATTATGTTCAGGTACTAGTTTGTAGCCATGATTGCCCACTGTTGTATGTTAGAATATATTTAGGGGAAGATGTGATACCTTTTAATAAATTGACTAAAATGAACTAAATAGTCAGAAAAAGTAGATAAGCTCTGGGCAAAACAGGCCCTATAAATATCTTTAAATATGAGTGAAGACAGTATTCAGTAGATACCTACAGAACAGAGAGCAAGGAATGCTGGTAAAGAGTGGACTGTGAGAGGGCTGTCACATTTCACACAGAAAATTGAAAAAGCAACAGGTAATACACCACAGAATCATAGAAACATTTAGTTTGGAAAAGACCCTTAAGATCATCAAATCCAACTGTTAACCTAACACTGCCAAATCCATATCTTATGTCTCATTTTCCCTGTGCCTCCAGGGACAACCAAAATCAGGACATCTGCAGCTCAATGGGGATAAATGGGAAAAAAACTCTACTGGACTAAAAGAATTAGCATTTGTGAATATTTCAGCAAAATCACCATTGTAAATATCCTCCACAACAAAATCCCCAGGTCTGTAGCATGGGCATTCCAGAATCACAGAATAGTCTGAGCTCACTCAGGAAGCCGGAAAAGCCTCCATGGGGTCCATGAGGATAAACTAAATGTTCACTGTGCATGAGAATGAATTCATACCACCAATCAGTTTTGGTCCAAAAGACCTGGTTACCATCAGTGCAACCAATTCCCTTTAAACACCCTTTCCACATTCATATAAACAGCCTGAGACTCCAGATGTGCTCTCACAAGATCAGACTAGGAACTCATAACTAACTCTGCTGGATATTTACAGTCTGAAGGGCAGTAGAGGTACTGGTTCCTTTATCATGGCTAATTCTTCCATGATCCAGGGTGGTAAATTACTTTCCTGTGCCACCAAGAACAGCTCTCTACCATCAGCATGAGCATTCCATTGACTAGCGTGGGCTACCATCACAATTTCTCAGGCCATTAGTGCCAAGGTTGCTACCTCAGCTTCACACACAAAGCAATGCCTTGTGGGTCCTGAAACCCATTTTGCTTTCCTCAGGTATATCCTTAGACCTTGCAGTCCCCACTGACTTTGCCTCATTCCCAGTAGTATGTCTGCCCTCAGCCCTCAGTCCCAGCAAGGCTCCCTGGCTGGTTACAACCACACAGTGCTGTCACTACGTGTGAGGAGCCCAGCACTTACCAAGCACTGCCCATTGGCACAAGGGTTTTGCAGCTGACAGATACCACTGAGAGCAGAGCAGCCGTTCGGCCCATATCCACTTCCAGTGAACCCAGACGTGCAGGAACAAAATGCCATGGGCCCTTGGGAGATGAAACAAGACATAGAACATAATTCTGTTACAATGGCAATACCAATGTCTGTAAATGTCCTTGACATTTTGAAGGAGAATCTTAATACAATCCTAACTTGATCTTTTGACACTTTCCCTGGTCAGTTCCCAGTTTCAGCACGGAAAGAGCCCCAGTGTTGTTTTGCTATGGGTGCCTGAGAGTCCAAGGTCACCTTCATGGGAAGTGGCGGGGTAGTCAAAGGGTATTTATGGGAAAGAGAATATTAAAAGCAGCTGTATAATTGGAAAACTGAATCAAAGAGAAATGGTGAACATCTCCACAGTTTTAGCATAAAGTCTTCTTTTTGGTGGAGCCTAAACCATCTTCTGTCAGTGTTTGTGAAAAAGTCTGCTGGCTTTAGGTAACCTGCCAGTAAAATTCTTTGCATGAAGCAAAACTGACTGTGGCAAAAGGACTGCAATCTAGATATGTTCTTATGGAGTTGATTTATCCTAACCAGGTCCTCCTTGAGATTCATGCTGATATTACCTTACAGTCTTTAAGAAAGCATCATACCTGGAGCTGAGGTACAAGTAGCCAAAGGATGGCACCCTCCATTATTTATTGAGCAGATATCAACCTGGGTACAGGTTTGTCCATCTCCCTCATAACCTGTTCAGAGGTAAATCTCAGTTAGTCTGTAACAAACCATTTTCTTTGAGAATTGACAGTAAAACAATCAACTGGTGTACAAAACACTAATTCATGGTGTAAAATCATAGTCTTCTGCAGTTAAAAAGAAAGAATTGAGATAGCTGCTGAAACAAAACCTGGCATATTTATTGTGGCTCCTTCATTGCAGGGATGGATTCTGACTGCAAATAAATCCTTCCATAGTTGCAGAAAAAAAAAAGATATATTAGTGTATGTCAAATATGGCAAAGTCAGTGAAGCCATAGAAGCCCATGTCTCTCAGCCACCATGTGTTGCCCTCCCTACACATCTGCACCCATTCAGCCCTAACCACATCCAGACTTTTTCCTCTTGCACACCAGAGCAGCCCTTGGATCTCAAACACAACACCCAGATGCTCTCAGGATGTTCAGGAGGACAAAAGCCCTGCAGCACAACTCCTTATGGCCAGAGCTGACATCACCAAATCTTGTCTGAGACCACACTTCCAGCATGGTGATATCCCTTCAGCACTCAGTAACTAGGAGTCTTCCTTACCTAAATAGCAATCAAAAAGTCAATTAGAAAGACTTTTTCCTGCTATATTTCTAGTATTGATCCCCTACATTCCAGAAAGCATTTTAAATCATAAAGCATTAATTGTAAAGACCTAAGTTGCAGCTTTCACTGCTTGAGCTGTACTGCAGTGGAAACACTGCCTCCTCAGACAGCATTCAGAGCGTGACAATTATCAAGGCTTTTTTTACTGCAGACAGTACAGTCTGTGATTTATGGCACACAGGATACGCCTTCAATAAATACAGACAATGAAATTACTACCATAATTATGCAATTCTTGCTTCCCATTAATGATCTTGTCAAGGAAGTACTTCACCAAATCAAGGCTATAACACTGAAAACAGCTACCTAGTACAAGAGAAACCCATTTCAGAGGACCCTCTTTAGAGGCATCCTCTATACAATATTCATTAATAGCTGGAGCAATTTGAATATACTTGGTCTCTGCATTCTGTGTTGCAGTATTGTGTACAAGATATTTCTATAAAACCAATTTTCAGCTTCTGAAATCTACAGAAAACAGGCTTGTATGTGTTGAATCTTCATTTTTTAAGCCCTTCCATAGTATTATCAGCAAGAAACCCATTTTACCTGGTGGACAGAGCCCACAGTGGAATGATCCAACTGTGTTGATGCATTGGACCATAGGTACAGTTGAGCAGCCTCCATTATTACTTGCACATTCATCAATGTCTTGGCAAGTGTAGCCATTTCCTTGCCAGCCTAAAAGGCAGCACAGAAAAGACATCAGAAAGAAAATGCCTGACCTTTTTGTTTCTTCTTTGACCAAGACTTTTCATAGAGTACAACTGAATTGCACTTCATTAGCACAAGAGTAGACCTGTCTCTCTCATAACTGATTAAAATTAATACTGGTCTGAAAATCTGCTGTTTCAAACACAGCAGGGTGGTAAGAGAGTGCAAGAATGTTTTATTTTAACTATATTCTGGGTATTTCAGATTCAAACACGCTTTTACCTAAAGAGGGAGCCGTTCTAGTCTGGTGTATGTACGTACATTTTGCAGCAAAGTTTTACTGCAACTTCAGGTAAATACTTTAGAAACTTCTCCTATAGACACCCAGCTCAGGAAGAGTATTGTCTGAGGGAACAATCAGATTTTTATATTGCCTTAGGGCAGGAAACACACAGATATGAAAGTACTGTAGATGTATTATGTGAAGGTGACAGGACATGATGGACACGAAGGTACCTGTGGACATGAGACCTATTTAGATGCTCAGATGATAAATCATGCATTAGACTCCACTGCCTGTGTTACCTACATAAAACACAACCTGCATTTACTCCCTAGAACAGAGACCAAAGAATTTCATGGAGTTATGCTCATCTGCATCCTGTGTCTGTGCTTATGATACATGGGCGGTAGTACCTCTGCCAGCCCTTCCAGCCTGAGAGCAAGGAAGGACGAGATACCTGTGGGGCAGGGTCCACATCTGTAGGAGCCTGGAGTGTTGTAGCACTGCACAACTGGATCCTGTGAACACGGAGGATTAGGGAGGCTGCACTCATCTATATCAGCACTGCAGGCAGGGCTGCCAGAAGGGGACATCCAGCCAGAATCACAGATACAGTGGTACTTGGGCTGCCACAGAAAACATCACATTGCATGTTTAAGGCATTTGCAATAGTCAAGAAAAAGGCAGGAGGAGTTAAATTCATAAAATGACTTTCAAACTATAGCAAGAAAGCTTTCGGAGCATTACATGACTTGTACACTTTGTTTTGTAAGTTGCTTCAGTAGTTTTCTCAGCCCATTTCTTCCTCTGAATTTACTTTTTCAGATTATGGAAACCACTCAGGCCCATTCATTATGTTCATAAAAGAAATCTGTAATTTACCCCAAAGCTCCTAGAGAAAATAAGATCAATTATGAGCTGTACATAACCATAATTAAAAGTCATCAACTTCCTTTTTAACCAGGGCAAAGAGATCAGTGTAAGCAACCTGAAATCATCTTGGCTGTTTTCTTTTAATCAAATTATTCTTTAGTCTGTGCAATCTGCAGCACTGGCATTAAAATGCAAATACATGTTTTCTTTTAGGAAAGCAGTTTTCTCTCTAGTAAACTTTACTAATGGCCAGATTTCAGCATTTATCTAGCTTTGGTCCAATTAAAGCTAATGGGAGTTTTATTGTTGATTGTCACAGGAGCAGACACTGTTAAGACAACACTGAACCCTTTTGAAAAGCTTTCTCAACAAAAAGTGGGCAGAAAATATGTGATGAGTTTTGAAACTTCTAAAAATTAAGCAAAGAAATTATTTTATAGCAAAGCACAAAAAAAATGTGCTGTGCCTGGAATGGTGCCTGGACATATAGGAGTATTAAGGAGCACAAGCTTGGCTGGGTGGTTTTGGAGGGCTGGTCTGAGTGGAAAGAGCCAAAGCTGTCATGGTCCATCTGTCCCTTTGGAGTGAACACCCTGTACCCAGATTCTCACCCAAATGGAATGAGCTGGCTTGCTCCAGAAGAGCACTCAAGTGTGTGCTAGCATCCATCCAGTGCAGATGCTTGGAAAGATTGGGCCTGGAGTCAGATCCCACATCCAACTTACACTGAGGAGCACCAAGGATGAGCCACAGCCACACAGTCACCATGCAGCCTGGGCAGCTTCCAGGTCCCTGGCACTAATGTGCCACTTTTCCCAGGAAAAATAAGATTCATGATGTTTGTCCTTCTCAATCATTTAAGCAGTAAAATACTCTAGCAACTTAGAACTCCCAAAATAATGAACAGTAAGAATATTATGTTTCAAATAGGACTTCGGCTTATAAAAAAATTATTCCCAACTCCCTATGGATGTAGTAGAAGACCTAATACTGTGACAAGTACCTCTAACAAGACATAAGACATTTCTGATTCTTTCTGCCATCCCTGGTACAGCAGAGAGGCTGTTATGTTGTACAGTGGCCTTTCTTGTTTTCAGCAGCAGTTCGTGCTACGCAGTTTTGTGATGCTCAGCAGAATTTGCTGCTTATTCATGCTGTGCTGTATGCTGAGGTTTATACATTGCTCCTTACCCTGCTGGGCTGATCCCTCTCTTCATCCACACATAGGCCATGATCACAGAGGCTCTCAGATCCTTCCTGGCAGTCATCAAACCTCAAGGCACAGTAATGCCCATAGGTTTCTGGAGTACAGGAGCAGCTAATGGTAAAAGCAGAAAGAAAAATCTAAATTGTGCCTTTCTACCACTGTTAAAGATTGCTCATTTCCATTCTCCACTTTCTGTTCCTTACAAAACACATCCATTTACCAATAATGAAAATCCTGCTAATAATCATGCAGAGAGGCAAATCTCCTGTTCAGGAGAGATTCAAGAATCATTTGAGACTTGTGTATATTCATGACTGTCTTGGCCCTATGGCAGAATCTACAGCCTTTTGTTACATTCATAAGCACAAATCTAGAAAAAAAGAAAAGTCTAACATAATATTTAATAGAACATGAGCATGGAAACCCACTTCAGTCAAAGAGCACCTAAACTTCCTTTTTCAGTTATGACCATCATATGATGCCATGTGTAGAAATGCCATGTCTGGTACTTTCACCCCCACACCACAACAATGGGCAGCTGCTGTCTCAGCAGCACCTCAGGGATGTAGTGGGCAAGAGGTAGCATTTGGGATTGGTGGGGTGGGAAGAACAAAGCAGTGGGTTGAAAGAAGGCATTTGACTGGGAGGATTGGGTTTGAAAGCTGCCATATGTAACACATTTTTATTTAAAGGGCAGAGCTTAGTTACAGCATTATACACATGTGGTGGAACTGAAATTGGGAACTTCTAAGCCATTGGATAACGTTTCCCTTTTCTCTGGCTCTTTATTTCCACATAGAAAAAATGTGAGGCTCTAAAATACAACTGAAAGATATAAATGTACAGAAAACCTCCTATCAGATCACTAGCTTCTCAATAAAATGACAGTGAGACTCTTATTTGGATTCAAGTTATGTGATGCAATGTCTGCAGCTTGCAGAGACATATGGCAGGTGCACACCCTTCTTGGATTGCTTTTAGGCTGTCTAATGAAAAGTGCTCTGTAAAAGCATTTCTCTGGAATTTGAATCAGGGAATTCTAGTGCAGCTGACCTGGACCTTGAAGCAATTTATATAAAATAAGCTGCTGCTGTCCCTTCCACCGTGTCACATGCTCAGCTGAAATTGCAGTTTGATAAGCCAATTGCAGGTAACTAAAGAGTGCACCCAGGACAAGCAACCCACATGAACTTAGGCTTCAAAAATCCACGACAGCTTAATGCTTAACTGCAGTCTGCAGTGCAAGACAGCATGTTCATTATTGTAAGAGACAGCAAGCAGAACAGCACCTTCCCATCAGTGCAGCAGCTCAGCCTGGGCAAGCACAGAGGCAACAGGTCAGGGAACCAGATGACTTTTATATGTCTAAAGTACATTCAGAGCTTCATGTTCAACTTCAAAGGACACAGAAGGCAATCTGACCGTCTCCAAAGGAGGAGAACAATGGCACTGTCTCCTGTCTCCTCTGGCAAAGATTAATCTGCAACTCATCTGAAGTTTCTTTTCTGAAGTAACTTCTCTGAAGTTTCTCAGAGAAGTGCTTCCAGAAGTAGGTCACACTGCAAGGCACTCAAGCCAAATTGTGATGCACTGCTGCTTGGCACTGCTGTGGCTCCATCACATGATTCATGGCATGTTGTGATGAGGCCCCTGTTGTTTTGGTTGTGACACAGAAGTCTGATAGACTTGAGGACTTTTACGGCCTTTCATCCAACTGATACAATGTCCCCTAAAGATTTTGACTGAGGAAGGTGTTTCTGGATACCTGCTCTTTTTCCTCATATTTCAGCTTTCCTGTGTTACAGGAAAACCATGCTTGATACTTGGTTAGATAAAGAATATGAACAAGGGGTGAAGACTGCATTATGCTCCATTTCATGGTACCTAATCCAGTACTTCCAATCACCTGGTATTGTTTCTGCAGGCTATGGAAAATCAGATATTATCCTTTTCTTTCCCTGCAGTCCACAATGGTCTATATAACTACGCCAAAGCATTAGTGGGGTGACCTGGGCTGTTGAGCCCCAGAAATCTTAGCAGCAATGTCCTCACAGTTGCAGAAAAGAGATGTCATATTCTGCCTGGGTATGGATTTAGCATTTGTGGAGCACTCAGAAGTAAGCCAATAAGGGACACTAAAGATAGTACAATGGACTTGGGAAGGGACTATGTAATAATCCTGAGTATGTGATGCAAAAGCAGTAATATTAAGGTTTCAATGACTTATGAAGAGGTCTTAGTTCATTCCATGAAGCATTGATTCAGCAAGTATCAAGGAGGGCAAGCAGTACTCCAGGGAAGAGCCCGGGGAATCGTGACTGTATTGACACAATGACAACACTTGTGAGAACAGCAGACCTTAAACCTTAATTTAGTCAACACCTGTACCTCTCTGAGCACAATAAGAAACAAATAAAGGCAGACTGCTTTGTTGTTTCCTCGACAAATATCTGTTGCAGACAAGCTAGAAACATCCTTGAAAATAAAATTAAAGCTTAAAGGAAGCATCACACAGCAGCGACACCTCAGCAGACTCTGTGCTAATGCTGAAGCATGAGGAGCACTACAGGAGAACTTCCTTTGTTTGAGGTTCTTCCAAGAACTGACAAAGCACTATAAGCCAGTGTTACTTCAAGCAAATATTTGTGGGGGCTAAGATTTCTATGCTGAAACAGGAGACAAAATACTTTGCAGAAAGCTGTGGCATGCTCTCCAGCATGCGTGTTCCCATTGCACAGCGGTAGCTTTGTATTATATGAGAGAGTTATTTATTTAGCAGATTATTTGACATTTTGAGAATGAGACACAAAATGTTCAGGCTGCCTTGCCCTGTAAGCAAGACCATGTTTCCTAAGGAGCTGGGCACAGCCAGAGAAGAATATGCTCCAGAAGCCTCATGTGTGTGGGGCCTGGCACACAGGCAGCCCAGGCACTCCCTTGGTTGCAGACAGCACTTCTCCCTTTCTGCCTGGCAGCACTGTGCATTCCTTGCTCTGTTGCTGTCTCAGCAGTGCCTTTGTTTTTGGAGGGGATGAAGGCATTTCACAGAACTGTTTCTGATTTCACAGAATATTCTGAGTCCAAGGGACCCACAAGGATCATCAAGTCCAAGCCTTAGTGAATGGGCTGCATGGGGATTGCACCCATTATCTTGATGTCATTAGCACCCTGCTCTGACCAAAGGAGTGTGCTGGGAACACCAGTGATCAAGGGTGATCACCTCCTGCATCTCCCTTTGATCTCAAGGGGTAGGTGATAGCAGAGGGATGGTAACAGGGCTGTGCTGTGTGGGCATGTTGGTGAGAGCTGGCTACAGCCCAGCATGAGCCTCTCACTGCCCCAGCTACATCCCATGGTGCAGGAAATTTCCATTAAAGCAGCTGCACCTACAGCAGGGGGCTGGGTCACTGGAGCCAGTCCTCAGTTTGCAGCCTTCCCCCATGCATGGCTGTGGGATACATCTGGTTCCTGCTGCTCCTCTTGTGACAAAGCAGGCAATGGCTTTGGAGGCCTTTCTGTGTCTGCAGTGGGCTCAGTGTACAGTGCAGTAAGGATTTTATCTGTTCCCAGACTGCCAGGGTTATAGTGCACAGATATTAAACAGACTTAATTCTAGAACTTGTGCTGCAGGCATGAGATGGGGCACAAAACAGCAGAGTATTCTACATGGGATATTTGTGTCTACTTTTAAGAAGTTACCTGTAGCTGCCTGGTGTGTTCACACAAGTGGCTCCATTCTGGCAGCCTAATGCTGTTCCAGCAAAAATCTGGCATTCATTAACATCCACGGAGCACAGGGGGCCCTAAGATGAAATGGAAAACCAGTTTATTTTCCAAATAACTGAGAAATGAAGCAAACCATGGGCCCAATGTTTAATATAGTTTTCAAAGATATACAAACCATGGGCTGTTATCAACACAGATCCTCTAATGAAACACAATAACAAAACTTTATTTTTCAGCTGGGTTCTGTGACCCTTGCTATCACTCAGATGGGGATAAAATATCTCAGATGTAGAAAGCATATGAACAGCACATTTTTGCCAACCCTTCACTTTCCAACTAGAAAATACTCAGAATATTTTCTTATAAACTGTTTCTATCAGGAAAGCCCATAAATTTTGACCCAAATCTTGCTGGGATAACTTTTAAGTTGAAATCCTTTGAGAAGAAGACAAAATATTTCCATCTCTGGTGCACATAATAGCACCATTAAAGCATTTGCTAGTAAACTCTCTGGATTTGAAGAATTCAGAATGGCACTGAGTATATACACCCCCAGTTTGTCTTACTTGTTTAAGACTGAATAACTACCCATCCCTTCCCCCAGCCTCCCTCTATCCTTGTGTAAGGTCAACAGCAAGGCATGCAGTTCAGTTCAGTGCTCAGCAAAATCCAGACTAATTCTCTGCTGTGGGAACTGCCAAGAATCACTGGCTTCATGGGCCACTGCCTGCATGTCACAGTGCAGGGCTTGGCCCAGTGCTTTGGGCTTCTTTTGTTGCACATATATATTGATATTGCTGAGAAGCAAACAACCAATAAGTGACACTGCTGCTCTGCTGTTCAGAGTACCTCACTCCACCCTGAGCAACCCAAAATTCTGCCCTGCATGGCAATCACCCTGAGCTAGATGCAGCCTTGCAGTTGAAATACACACTCTGTAGTCAAGGAGGCTAAAGACTCACCTGCCAGTTGCTGGGACAGAGGCAAAAGAAACCATCCAGTGAGTTTACACAGGTCCCTGAGTTCTGACAGGGGTTACTACTGCAGGCTCTCCGCTGGATGTCCTGAAATGCCAGAAAATAGTAGAAAATGAGGTTTCTGCTTAGCTGGTGTTCCATTAGCATTTATTTTCAAGACAAACCTTCTTTTTTCTCTTCCCCCAAAGTCTTTCTTGAATTGCCCTCCATTCTTTTTTTTGCAGCAAGGTTGATTTGTGAAAGTTTTGAGCTATTTCACTTATCCCTGTACAAAAAAATGATGCTGTGATTGTTCATACACAGAATGGCCAAACACTAGGATGAGAAAAGACCTATAAAAATTAAATATTAATAGAGATTGTTCTTCACCAGCAGACTGGGAGTCTAGATGGAAGGTTATCTTGTGTTTTTGATTCCAGGGGTATTTCATCTGACAATTGTTTTTACTGGCACCTGAGGCTTGTCACAAGCTCACTGGAGAAGCAGGCGACAGCTGAAACTTAGTTAGTTCCAGTACAATAAAAACCCAGTTTGAGTTTCTGGTCTTTATCTTGACAGACCAGTGAAGGAAAAGTTTACTTCTCCTTGTTATCAACTTGTTGTTCTTGAACGTACAAGTGTTTCTCCGTTAAGAAATGCAGTCTCCTACAGAGCTTATATTTTTCTAAGGCATATCACCTCCTCCACAAATCTTGGTGCTTTTTTTACCTTCTGTTACCAAAAAAAGTTTTCCTGAGGAATTCATGAGAGGAAAGAAATCATTTAGCTGTTTAATCATTTATTTACTTGGGGCTGAGATTTTCTTTTCTGATCTCTAGTTTGCTTCCCATTTACTTACCTGCTGTAAGCTTTGAAGTTTGTTATCGAGACTGAGGATCTGCAAAAGAAATGTGAATTACGTTGTGCTTGGTATGAGAGTAACCACAGAGGTACTTGCTTGATACTGGTAAACTCACAAAATACTTTCCTCTGGGAAAAGAGAATAGCTGGTATGTGAAACCAGGTGACAGTCAGATCCAAATGAGGCCCCATTCACTGAGATTTTGGTGGGTTTGGCTGTTCAGAAAATGACAGCTTAAATATGTCCCAGCTTGGATCCACAGGAAAGACTCTGCCTTGCAAAGATTTATTCAGGTGCTGAAAATCAAGAATGTGAATATTCCTGTGGGACTGCTCAAGTCCTCACATGTGTGACAAGGACAGAGATCTGGGACAGAGCACTGAAAGCCTGGACAGGGTGTCCTCATCTCAGTGGGTTGTAACCACAAACAGCAAGCTGACAATGAATCAGAGAATGTGATGGATTCATATTAGCCCAATTTCCCTAAAGGAAGATCTCTACACTATAAAAATATTCTCCTATAAGAAACTTGTAGAAACACTGTAACAAAAGGCACTTAAACAATCATTTGAAAACTTTTTCATGGAAAAAAGAATTCAGGAGCAGGGAAGTGACAAAACTATTGTGCTGGTCTTATCTTTCCACTGCAAACCCCTATAGCCCATTTTATCTATGGAATGGAATGTCTGTGTAGCAACTATGAAAACATATATGGTCCATTTCCTGAATTTATTCACAAATATTAGAGGACATAGTCAATACAGATGCTGACAATGAACATAGAAGAATCACAGTAACTGGAAATTTTGGGGGGATTTACAGAAATATTTCCATTGTCTACAGAGTTACTGAATAAGTATCTCAAAATTAAACACAGACTCCAGGCTGATATTAAATAGGGACTCTGCTCCAGTTCCTTAAACTGGGTCCAGAAAGACTAAAATGAATCAGATTGTTTAATATTCGTGTGAGGAATAGAAATATGGGAATGCTGGAGGAGGATAACAAGAAGGTTTGGCTCACCTTGGAGGTCAGCAGAGTAATCTGCTGGGACACATTCTGCAAAGCACCACTGGCTTTTTTAAGTTCTTGAATCTCTGTGCTACTCTCTCTAACCTAAAGTTAAACAACAGAGATAATGTGAAGCAAACTTTGACTTTTCAAAAGCTTAGGAAAGTTTAGTCCTTGCATAACTTTACTATTATAAAGTCCACTTAAATACAGAGAGCTCTACTACATACACAATTTAATAATTTCATTATATTTTGTGATGGCATGATTATTTTACAAGTCTGCAACGGCTTACTTTCATATTAGACTGCTGATATAGATAATATAAAATAAAATAAAGAACACATCAAACACTTGTGAAAACAATTTACCTATTTTAAACAATTTAGCTATTAATATGTAGAACTGAAAATGAATGTATATTAAGAGAAAATAACTGAGAATAAAAGAGAATAAATATATCACCTGACTAAAAAGTTCTGCAAGGTCTTCTTCATTAAATTTTATTTTCCCCAGTGATCCAGTTCTAAATTCAATATTTTTGCTGGAGCCAGCATAGAACACTAAATTACCCTGCTCGGAGGATAAACGAGGCCTGTTATGTATTGGAAAAAAAAAAAAAAAGATAATTTAGTCACACATATCTGCCAAAGAGTAAGTAAAATAGAGCTGTAGTAAAGTCATTCTGCCCCCATTAGCAGCACTTACAGGCCACCATCCCAACAAATGCATTTGCAAGCAATGGTACTTACTGCTCATCATAAGTGGCTCTTTTCTGCCTCTTGTTTTCATGGTGGTTTGGGTCACAGCTCAATCCAGTAAGCAATAATAGCACAACCACGAGCTGAGAAGCAGGAGGAGCCCAAGGCATTGCTCTCCTCCAGCTGTCCTGAGCTTCAAATGAAGCCTCCAGTGCTGGACTGGGCTGTTGTGAGCCCTGGTGCCCTTTGCTCTCACACAGCTCCTGGTTCACAAGGTGCCCATTCTGCTGCCTTGTCTTGCAAGGGTGAACTTTATCTCAGATACCTTAATTAAAGATTGACAACATGCAAATCCCCTAGACGTTAAATGCATTTTTCTCCTTTTGTCTTTTGGGTTCAGGAGCTTTGAGAGATCATTAAATGGAATCTGCCTGTATTTTATCACTATGTCTTTGCCCTTTGTACAGCTGAGCACCCCCGTGTCCCTGAGCACCTTGTAATCTGCAGAAAGTGCTCTCCCACGTGCTGCATCACAAGAGCGAAGGAAAGATTATTTGGAAGCACTAAAGGACCTCAATTGTTACCAAAAAAATCCCCTACCCCAAACGTAAACCCCACAGTGGCTGGCAAGGAATACTTGTACTGAAAGAGAAGCTTCCAGTCAGTGATTTACTGGGCAGATGACACAAACAAGTCAGCAGTACTGAACAGCATGCCATGGATTACAACAGCCAAGTACAATTTTAACTGAATACGGTTGCTCTGACTCAAGGGTGACTCAGTACCCAGATGCTGAGGCTCAGGCTGAAAGCCGTGAGAGATTCCATGTCCCATCTCCCCTTCGCTTTTGCCAGAGTCTCCATATTTCCCTTGCACAAGACTTTGCTGTGCTTTGTTCTCCTCTTTGTTTAGAGAAGCTCTCTGTGTGTTTTCTTTCCTCATGCTAGGAGCTTTCTAACATCCAGGTCCAACACCATTCTTTCTGATTTTCCTTTTTGCTTAGTAGACATCTTATTCAGGTTGCTCACTTTTCAAAACTCTACTGAGAGTAGAGTAGCAACAGTTGTAGCTGCTCTTGCTTGTAGGCAACACCAGCATCCTTTAAGCACCAGACCTTCCTGGAAGCCATGGAGCTCCTGCACTTCCTAACTCTACCCAGTCTTTCTTTCTGCTCCAGTTTGTACTTGTCACCTACAGATGTCCCACAGATATGTGGAACCTTCCCTGGAGCTGGGGGATTGAATGAACTCTACAGCTTTCACAAGCTGGAAGCATTATGAGCTCCAAAGAACCTGGGAAGAAATTGAATGCGGTGACAAAAAATACTAATGTCATCTCAAAAAGAGACAGATGCCCACTGAGAACACGAATGTGAAGTCAGGACAGCAAATGTTTGTGATGCTGCCACAGATCACGTGATCTTCACAGTGAATACCATAGTGTCTTAAGCTGTATCCCACCATTTTCCCCAAAACTGGATTTTTATTATATTTTATTATCTGTGTTTTCATAAACTTACCTTGGAATTCAGAACAGCACCAGCCTGCTGACCATGTTCCTTGCGCTTCCACTGGCTGTGATGCAGGTAACCCAACAGTCACTGCTGCTGCTGAGGAACTGGGAAGGGCAGTGGTGAAGCTCCTCCTGAGCCCATGGGAGACAGCCCATCCCATGTATCTACTGGTGAGGAAGGAGAAGGACAGCTCTGTGTAAGTTCACTTGCTCTACAGCAGGGAGTCTATCAGCTGTTCCTGCCAGAACAGAGAAACATAAGGAAAATTTTCTATGTGATGTGCTTTACCAGCATGAGGCACAATATTTCCATAAAAATACAGAATTGTGTTGTAAGAAATATGACTGCTCCATTCAATCCACATGAGCTATGTTTTTTATATCAACTGAGAATCTGTCCCTCCACCTTTTTTATATTTACTATTATGCTTTTTGCTCTGAAACCTCTGCACAGGAATAGGACAGCATAGACAAATTATCAATATTTCTGTCTAGTCAACCAGACACCTTCTGCCTCTGGGTATCCTGGCACTGTCCACTAAACTGTTGCTCATTAACATTCTTCCTGTTGATTTTGAAGTCTGTCTGGTGGGGATTTTCTTCTCTTTTTGTTTTGATTTTCCTTTTGTTTTAACAGTTTACTGAGTTTGTGTAGCTGTCAGTTGGATGTCAACTAGAATAAACTCCAGGCACTCCGTGGCAGGCTGGCTGAATGTCTGGGTACTCCAGGAACTTAATTTCACAAAGTCCATTCTATGCCAACAGTTTCCATCCTGGCCTTTGGCGGTGGCCCACAAAATCCTTCCTTTCCTCTCTATATTTCTTTTGCATGCTGAGTATGCACTGCCCCTCTCTGCTGCCAGTCAGCCTTCAATTCAGGCTTCCCTTTCCAACTAATTAACTCCAATAAACCAATAATCAGTGAGCAATAAGCCATTAAGGATGAAGACAAGGCTGGTAATGCAAGGAACAAGAAGAAATTCACCTTCTCTTCCTGCAGGCTTTATAGCTTAGAAAATGGCTGGTCTGAAGACCAGCTGATTTTGACTATGCACTGGTTATAGTATGGAAAGAGAGGGTTGGACACCCACCTGTGTGCATGACACACTATTTTCCATTTCATTAGACCTTCCAGATTTTAGTTAATTTAGTCTTTATTCCTAGTGAATGCACCTCAGGCTGGCCAAATTGAGAAATCTATAAACCTTTTTAAGGACAGAAGTAGGTCCACACCTTCTAATTTTACTGTAATATACTGAATTGAGACATCATTTTTGGAGGAACATAATGGAAAACATACAAATTTCTGGCACAAGAATAGGGGCTGTTCTTTCTAACAAGAAGAGCTGGCATGAACCTCTCCTCCTGGGACAGGTCATTCATTACCTCCCTAAGACGAAGGCTCAGAAAACAGCTCTAAAGAGCATAGGTTGTGTGCAGATTTGGCAAGAGTAATGGAGTGTTTTCCTCTAATTCTGGTTGAAGTTCATCCCTGTACTAGCAGGGACTACAATTTACCACCATCTTGTGTAGCTGTGTGAAATGAAATGGTGGTATTCCTCTATTTCTCCAGCAGTATGTGCCTGCAGTGCAAAGATGCTGCTGTAGAAGACAAGAGTTGATTCAAATCATGGCCAAAAATTCAATACACATTAATTATTCCTAGGAAGTAACTCAAATGCATGGACATGATGAGAGTTTTTGACAATGTTACCTGTTTAAATGGAGGAAGAGCAGCCACTGGTGTAAATTCAAACCTGGTTAATTTTTTAATGAAAGACTAAAAAAGAATCCCTTTTCCCCCCCCACAGATGAAAAAAAAAAATTAAAAATCTCTGATATTCAATGTTATCACTTAAATATTTGCAAATAATTCAAAATCCAGTCCATTGCTGGTTGAATACCAAGTAGAGCACATTTACAGAAGTTTTCCTTCAGCTGTGCTCATATCTCCCAGTACTTCTATTTTCACTTCCCTGAATCTTCCTTCATCTTTCCTCCTTCTAATACTACTCTAGAGTTCACAAGTAACACACAACATATAAAGTCATACTGTTACCTCCATATAACTGTGCAAATTCATGGTGTAAATCCAGCTCCATATTGAACTCAGCATTTCCCATGTGTCCCTACAGCTCTGAGACAACCAAGCACAAAGGTGGTAGCAGGCCCTGTGCAATGGATCAGCAACCATGGGGTTTACATCAAACATGGGTGACTCTGAAAAGTAACATTCCCCTTGCTGTTCCTTACCTATAAGCACCTATCATCAGTCTTTCCTTCTCTTCATGAGTGCCCTGAGAGTTTTATGGCCACAGCACCTTCCCCAGGGGCTGCAGCTGCTGCAAGCCTCCATTTCTCACACCCCTCCTTAAGGATTTCTTTTTCTTTTCCACATTCTGCCCTCTGCCACCTGTTTAAGATTCTGCTTCCTCAACACAGTTGATGAAGTTCATAAGTTACCTGCTAATGAAGTTAAACTACCTGGCCAGGAAATTGAGTTTTTCAGTTTTTAAAAGCAAATGACAAAGATAAGAGTCTTGATTTAGTTAACTACTTAAGCTGAAATTGATCTACTGTCCAAATTCTCCCTGGATTCTTTCATCACAAGTAAGATTTAACACATTTGTTTTTTACTCTCCTTATGAGACTCTTATTTTAGTTGTTTTGTCTTTCTGGTTTTTCTTCCTACACATGGTTGTTTCTATAAGCCACTTTGATGCTTCCTATTCTCCATTTCATTCTTTTTTGCAATTAGGTTATTGGAAAGCTTCCAGTCAGTTGTATTGGCTTTATTCTTTTCTATTGATTATTCCAGTCCTTTTAACATACACTGGAGTTATTTTAGGGACTTCCATTTGCATATCCACCCTTCTTCACTAATAACCCTAAAGCCATGAATGGACCTGGCTGCACAACCTCCCTGAGATTCATTCT
The DNA here is from genome assembly GCF_027477595.1 of Haemorhous mexicanus. Classification (NCBI taxonomy): domain Eukaryota; kingdom Metazoa; phylum Chordata; class Aves; order Passeriformes; family Fringillidae; genus Haemorhous; species Haemorhous mexicanus. The sequence goes on along the minus strand of NC_082341.1, from coordinate 20,693,886 downwards.
ATTCTGTTCTGCTGGCTCTCACCAAGAAGCTCAGTCTGGGGTATGTCTGTAAAGCATTTGCTGTGCCTTGAGGCTGTGGTTACAGGTACTGGCATTCTGTCACCATACAAAACAAGCAGTAAGATTTATCATCCTGGGCTAGAAAATCTCTCTCCAGGTCAGTGGATCATCCAGGTCACTCTCCAACAGTGGCCAAAGGCAGACAGGAAATAAAGGGTACACAAAGGGGTGAGCAGACACAGTACCTCCCCTAGGTACTCGCTTGGCCTCCAGATATTTGCAGCTCGGGAACTTCTCCAGTCAGAAATCTACTTGCTCATTACTCTCAGAGGATTTTTCTTACATGAACTTGTCCAATCTTCTCCTTCTCTACAAGCTTCACTTATAACGCATGTGCAAAGAGTAAGTAATTCCATATGTTAATTGTGGTCAAAACACAGTGAAAATGCCTATTAAAATATTAATTCTGAGAAGAATACCATTTTAAGTATTATTTATAAACAGAATGAGATTAATTTATTTTTTAGAATATATACAGGCAAACATTTGAACAAATCAAAAGTATTTATTGCTACCTACATATGAGGAAATATATCAGTACCATCAACCTTCTCCCCTTCCAAGTGCCAGGTGGCAATTTAAAAATATTTAAATTAAAACAGTGCATGGACAAAAGCACAAGACAAATATGCACTCACTGAAGCTGGGATTTCAGGATGTATTCCTGCATCTAAAATCAGAGACATTCTTCCCTGGAGGAGATTTCAGGAACTTTTTTGCTGCAATTTCTCAAATCCTAGTGAAGGGCATCCAACCAGAGTGGCCATCTGACATCCAACAACTCTCTCACTAAAAGTGTTGTGTTCCAGTTGATTTAAACCCTTCCAACTCTGCTTCTTGTTTCACCAGAGCTCTTACCTGAGAAGGTTGTTCATCCAGCTTCCTCCCACTGTCAACAGGACCAGGTGGAGGAAAGTCAAAGAGAACAATCCAGTTGTCTTGCCTTCACAGGCAGCTGCCTGGCCCTCTTGGGCCCTTATTCTTTTTCTTTAATGGCTCTATAAATTCCCCAAGTGTTGCAATCTACTAAAGACAAAAGTAACACAAATCTTGCCCTGCTCTTCACAAAACCATTTAAATTGACATACTATCTCTACTCAGTATTTCATAAACTTTCCCTAATGGGGTTGTAACACTACAATACTCATATTTGCACAGGCAAAGAGAAAATGGCTTCTGGAATTAATTTTGGGCTCTATGTCTACTTTTTCATGGTTTCACATTATTTTTCCTTGTGTGTTTCTTTGATCAGTTAAATTTTATACATTATTTACATAAGACTGCTCAGAAATGCTAGTGCTCTGAAACAATTATTACTTAACCTCCTCTAAATCCTTACTAATATGTCATATTCTTTAAATAACTTGCAGAAAAAATACAACACTTAAGTGGTTGTAAACACATAGGAGACAAAATATATTAAACTGCTAAGGAAAATAAATATAATTCAGTATTTATACAAGAATTCAAGTGTTAAACTTTAGTATGAAGAGCAAGAAGAGGAGCCAAAGGAGGAGATGATAATTGAATAAATAATCCTTGAGAAGCAACAAATTTTTTCTAAATTTTCCACTGGTTTTAGAAATGTGTGACAACTGCTAAAACAAATTGTATAGTCATTGAAGCCTTGGGCCTGTCAAGGTTTCTATTGAAATGTCTTTGTCAAAACCAAATGGTCTTTCCCTAGTTTAACTTTAAGAAATAGCTATCACCAATCAATGTTTTCCCAGACTGTAATACAGAGATTCCTGAAAATCCTTATAATTCTCCTATCAGTTAAAAGTGAGATAAAAGGCTCTGGGCTGGAGCCTTACATTCACTGCCTGGAAGAATGCACCTCCACTTCAAGCATCAAAAACTACTCAAACTCACTGCGTTAAAGAAATGGTATTGTAGTAATTTTGCTGCTAGACAGGTTTCTTCATGAGTAGGGAAACCCCAGACTAAGTCAGATAAAAACTAGCTGGTATATGGAAGATTTTTGTAAGTCAATCTGCAAGCTTCAAAAATGACTACATAAATATAACACCACCAAATATGACAGCCTTTTTCTCAGTGGAAATTCTCAAATTTAAGGGAACACAACCACATTACCTCCCTCAGATAACAAAATGTAATTAAGACATGCAAATGAATGAGGTACAAAATAAAAAATCAGATTCTGGGAATCTCCCTCCCTTTCCAAAGCTGTTTTCCAGATTTTACTTCTTCACCTTTCAGCTGCTTTTGAAATCACATTTCATTGCTGTGAAAATGCTTAAGCTGAAGTTGCAAAGTACAGCAATGATATACACTGCAAAGCGCTTAGGATTAGGAGACTGCTTGGAAAAGGAAGCAACATGATCATCAAGTGAGGTCAAGCAGGTACAACCCAACAGAACTCAGTAAACCAGGCTATTAATAACAAACCAAGGGGATAAGCAGCAGTCACTCAATTTAGCTGCACCAGTATTACAGGGTTAGCAGGGGTAAAATACACAAATATTTACAACTCTGAATTATTTCATTTTTTTTTCCTTCAGAAATAGCTCAAATTAGCAAACAGCTTCAGTGCTCACAATCACATAGAATTAAAATTCACTATCCATATGCAACAGGCTCTGTATTACTGTATCAGTTTTAGGTGAAGCTAGGTACATTTCAACTTACACTTCAACACTGCTTACTTACAAGTGGCATATAAAACATTAATTTATGTTCTACACATAAAGGAATTGAAGATTAATTGTTAACAGTAATATTTTTCCAAGTATTACTACAGTGAAGCAGAATGAATAGACTATTTACATGAATTAGCAGAAGGAAAATCCAATTTATATATCAAATTGATATCCTTTGTTTTCATACCAATGTGTGGAACATATTAGACAGCAACAGATCTTCATAATACCACATTTCTCCCAAGAACAAGACCATACAGCTACTAGTTATTGATCTGGCTGGTAAATCTACACAATAACCACTGTGGGTACAAGTAACCATGGTTCACTGTCAAAACCACACGTGCTCTTTGCAGTTTAGTAACCAGCACAGCAGTACTTTTTTGCCATTTCAATACAAGTGACCAGGTGAGGACAGAGGCCAACCTCACCTTCTCTAGGGCTTTGTCCAGAGCACTTTCAGGAGAAACCATTTCCATTTCTCTTTTACAGCTGGAACAGTCCAAGTGGTCAATATGCTCCTAGAGAATCAGACAGGCTGAATTAAGTCAACCCAAGCTTTTCCTGGTTTAACAGTCCACAAGCACCATGCAAATCAAGACTGAAGAAGAAATGCAGGACCCAGCACAAGATAAAGCTGCGTGAATTTATCTACATAAATTTATTTTTAAATTGTTTTCAGGACTACAGCAAATGAAAATAGCTACCATATCTCTCTGTGGTCTTTACTTTCTCTACCAAACCCAGATGAAATATACCAAGACTGGTCCTGTGTCATCCCATGGGTGAAGGAGAGAGAGGGAAGAGAATGCATTCATTTTCAGGACTGGCAACTTTAGCTCACTGCTTAGGTGCACAGGAACTACAATCAACTACAAAATCCTTCTGTCTTCTGGCACATAATCTCCCTAAGGATGCTTGCTAAGTATTATCTTGCCTCTTCCTCATTCAAGCTGTTTTTAATCTAGATAGCAATGGGAAAATCTCAATCCCAAGGAAACCAGAGCACATGCTTCTTTAGAAGGCTTTCAGTTTTCCATCATTTTCTCTATAATTTCAGAGGTACTGAACTCACAAGACTTGATTACAAACCCCCTGAGTCCAGCTCTACAAGGCACTGTGCAGTGGTGGCACTCAGGATGGCCACATACAGTGGTTTCACCTCAACATACACTCCTAACCCCAGTACTACCACCAAGATTTGTGAAGAAATTTTCAGAAGCCCATATAATTTTTCTCCAGTTCTTATGTCACAGGAACCTGAGCATGGAGCTTTAATTATTTTTTTTTTTAATGTCTTTTACATGTAAGTCTTTGGTAATGAGCAATGATCTCATCCTGAATAATATGAGAGGAGAAACAGGGAAGTTATTGTCAGGCCTGTGATAATCTTGAAATATTTTCATTCAGCTGCAACTAAACAAATCATTCCAGACAAATACAGTTGGGTTCCAGAATCCTACAAGTATTTAAAGAAGATGAGACAACCATAAAGAACAACTACATCTTAAAATTTCTATATAAAATATAGAATTTATTAGTTTCACAAGCTAAAAAAATCACATCAAAATTTCAGATCATATATACAGTAAATATTTTCAGAATGGATTACTTACATTTAAAGATGAAGAAATTTTACACATAGAACTTGATCTCTGCACCTAATTGAAACAGCTTTGACACAGTTTCACACAGTACTGAGAAAATGGTTTTAGGATAAAAAAATAAAATAAAGTAAAATAAAATAATCTTCCTTTCTCATTGAAGTATTTGCATGTGCTGCTATTTTTCACTCTGCAAACTAAAAAGAACATTTAAATAAAGCAAGTAAGTCCCGTAAAATGCCATTTAAAAAAAAAACACCTATACAGTTTAAATCCATCATGAATGCAAGTTATTAAAAATATATCAAAACTGTTCAGCAAAATGTCTGGGTAAGTATCTTGGTAAGCTCTGGTATTTGTCCATGTTCCATCAGCTTTCTCCTAAAAGATGGAAGTATTTTCTGTCACCAGTCCATATGCATCAGTTTCAGGTTCTAAATTATTCAAGTAGAATGGAGATCAATTTTGCCACCACGTGTACGTTGAGGCTGTTTCCCAGAAGACGATAGCGTTGCTTTACTGTTACCTTTTCAGGAAAACCTAAAACAAAAACATATAGTACAACATCACTAATCTGTGTTTGCTCCTACTTTTTAATCTAATTTTTTTTTCAGTGAACATTTCTTAATGCAGTTATCACAAACTGCAGCAGGATTCACCCTCCCTCCAGACCCCCAAAAATTCACGAGGTTACAAAATCAATTCACAACCAATTCACTGGATTTGAAGCAGTTCTTCTATTATCAATACTGCCATCTCTAAGGTTTCACAAGAAGCTTCAAAACATTCCTCTGTTGTGTAACTACTGCTGATCTACCTTCCCTTCAGAGAGCTCAAAACATCCAGCAGTCTGAGGGAGGGGCAGCAGCACTAAATCCCTGCACAACTAATACTCTAGATAACATCCACCGAAGAACACAGCCACAGCAGAAAGAAAATGTGACAATTCTGCAGATGGACTAAACTGCACTTCTCAATAGGCTTTACATTGTTCTTCCCACATAATCTCCTCTAACAGCTCAGGCAAATCCCAAGCCTCTCAGTGCAATATACCGCCCATACAGATTAAACTATGAGCAAGGCTTATTCAGTGAGTGACCAAGCAGTTGAACAACTTTCCATGTAATTCAATGCTGACCCCATTAAACGCACTCAGAAATACAGACAGCATCAGAAATGTCCTTCCCATAGTAACTGCATGGCCTGGCAGAAAGGAGAGCTAGTAAAAATGGCACCAGCCCAGGTATTGTGAAAGGGCTGTGCTTTGTACTGACTACCAAGCTCCTGAGAGTGAAGCAGTTTCAAGCAGCCAGTTGGTCTGCTCTGTCCTTGTTTGCACTCTTACCTTACTCCAACTGTGAGGTAAAGTAATTTGCTTCAACCTGAGTAAAAGATGAACAGCAGTAGTGACTTATCTGTTAGGGTCGTATAGTAAACTACTGAAACCTGGCCACATTCAATTATTTCATCATTCCCTAAGAAGAAACACCTAACTTTGACTCGGAGGTCATCACCACCCCAATTAGCTCAAATGCACAAGCACACTGTGAGTGCAAGTAGTGATATGTATGCTCTGAAATTTTCACAGCTCTTCAGAAAAAAATCTGCTCCAGAGAGAGCTCAGGAGAGAATGTGGTTGGACAGTTACTGAGCCAAAGGAGGCTCTGAGGAGGAGGTGGTGTCTGGGAGGAGTTGTTCCATCCTTCTCCGCCAGTTACTAATGCCTCAAATGTGGACTGCTTTGGTAAACACATCTTCTGCCAGCTCCATCCACTCTGCCCAGCTTCCTGGCACTCACATTTGGGCAACCGTTCTTCTGTCTTGGGAACAATCACTTGCACTCCCACACACACTTCCTTAGATGGAGTTTTCACATTCCATCAATGGATAAGGTACAGAATAAAGGCATTTTAAAAGCGTACATGAAAATAAATATTTATTTATGCACACACACACACATGCACTTACAGCCCAAGAAGCCTATCTGAATCTTGAAAATGTCAGAATTTCTTCTTCTACCTTTTGGCAACCAAGAACAAAAAATTAATTTTCAGAACTCATGGTTTCCTTTATCCCAAGCCTCCTCCCTCTGACTGTTAACATTGTCTTGCATTTTCTATCTTCTTGGCTCCAGAGTAGCCTACATCAGAAGGTCAGATTCAACAACTTCCAGTATGCTGGCACTTGCTGCACAGCTTTCACTGTAGCATTTTGTCACACACAGTACCTGAGGACATTGAGGTCTTAACAGCACGTACTTCCCCACTATGCTAGCTTTTGTTTCCTAAAAGCTTGCATGCATTGCTAATAAGAAAAATGGAAAACACATCCTGACATCCACTCTCATGAAAGCAGGTCACAGGTGCAAGAATGCTCTGCTCACTTTTAATGATATTGCTGTGGGACCCACCAGAGTGACTAAGACAAATGACTGCAGTATTTCATTGAACTATAGTGCAATTAGTATTTATGCATTTTGATGTTAAAAGCACAAATAAATCTGGTCATGTTAAGAATGAACAATGACTTTAACTCTGGACCTCACATATAAGAAAAGGCCATCAGCTTCTGAAAATGCAGAACCATTTAGACAATCACGTTTCTTCTGATGATACTGTAGCTGCACTAGTAACAGCATCTGTTACAAAGCTGCAGACAGTCTGTTCACATAGTTTTTAGCTTACAGTTTCCTCAGTTTCTTGGACCAATAACATATTTACAGTGGGGACAATTCCAAGCCTCCTGGTTTTGAAAATTTCAGCCTAAATGTTGCTGTCGCTACAGAACACAGCAGCAGAGAACTTAAAACATATTTTGCTCTGAAAATACTATATTTCACACTAATTACTTGAAGTTTAGCATGGGACAAATGCTATCAGGGCAACACCCTTTTTGCTGCAGCCATAAATATATCTATTTTCAAAAAAAATCCAGAGCTTGAAAATTCTCAAAGGAAACTGAGATTACAGTACCTAAACTCATTAAAGATTTCTATCAGCCTAGAATCAAGTAACACTTTTTAAAGCAAAAAGTAGGGAAGTTTTAAACACAAAGAAATGTCAGACTTGTGACTCAGTGCAAGGAAAAATGCATGTTTTGCCTATGACTCAGGAGTATATGCCAGAGGAAACCACTGAATGAGAGAGGGGCTTGCTTTATGTGTCATCAAAGTTGGAGAAGCAGTATAGAGAGGGAAGGGAACTGCAAGAACTGTAAAACAGTTATAATACTAACTGCCATAATTATGGCAAAAGGGTTCTCTCCTCCGATAGGCAGAATCCCAAACGACTCAAGACAGGTCTGCTAAATGAACACATTGTACATGGTGATGATCTGGATGATCCTCAAATTCAGAAGCCTGACTTGTCTTCAGAGTTCAGTTCTGGCTTCACAAATATTGAACCTCGCAGGTGTCTCTGCAGATGAGCTCTGAACAGAAAGCATGGCATCACTCCAAGCACTATGAAATTATAAAAGTCAGGTTTCGCAAACTGCTCACCCAAAAGTAACAGAGTCTTTCAAACATAAATCTCTCCATTGTCTTAGCTCTCCCTTTGTAAAATACAAGCAACATTAACCCTATTGCACCTCTCAGTAATGTTGCAGAAACTAATTTAACAGTGGAAAAACTCAAGCTGCATTTTAAAAAAGAGAAAATGGGCCATTTTGTGCTCAAAAAAGACCTTGGTCAGTATGATAAGCCTATACAAGCACAATCCAGATCTGTTAAGTTCAAGTATCTTGACATCGACCTACATGAATATGAAACAGAGCTATGCTAAAAGGCAAATAGAACAGATTCATTAAAGAAGAGGGGCTATGAAAAAACATTGCATGTTGGTATGTAACAACACAGCACACACTTGCAAATACTCATAAACATGTAAGCTTAGTGCTGGCAACTCTAGTTTCAGTGTGCAACCTTGATAATGTTCTCCAAATGTAGCAATTTTGAACATAACAAGTAATAAATGGAAAACAAACTAAAACTGTGAAAGAAATACAAAGAAACAAGTCACATTTCTCAGAGTCACTGAGGAAGTCAAAGCAAAATATAACAAATTACTCAAGGTCAGTGCTGTCTTATTCTTTGAGCAATCTGGTCTTGTGGAAGGGGGTTGGAAAGAGATGATCTTTAAGTAAGGTCTCTTCAAACACAAACCCTTCCATGATTCCATGGATGTTTTTGTTGCTGAGTGACAATAAATTGATCTGATGTAATCTCAGCAGGACAGTTTCTTAGCAGATAGTAACAGCTACACTTTCATGCTTGCCCTTTTTTACAAGGAGAATTCTGATGAATTTACTTCAGGTTTAATTCTTGTTGATGTGTATCCAGTGTACTGATACTGCTGAGTCTTGTTCATTGGCTCCTTCTTCCAAAAAACAGCCACTTAGTAAATGATGTACCTCACCAAGGGCTGCCCTTTCTAGAAAATAGAGATGGCTTCATAGATTAGTTACTCCTCAACAAAGAACTATCTGTACCATCTGAAATTCCCTTTCAGCAGCTGTAAATGTGTGGAAATGAGAAAGCAAGCAGCTCAAACACTGAGAACCACAAACAGACTTCCTAAGCTAGCAGGATATGTTGATTTACCAGAGTTATGAGTAACACTGGCTTCTGAATAAATAGTTTCAACTTTAAACAAAGGTATTCCTTCATTGCTCTTCACTGTCAGAGCATTTTGCATGCCAAAACCTTCTTCTTAGCTTATGAAGATAAACCTCATCACAGAAGCTAGCACTTACAAGACATGAAAAAAACTAGCGGAAATTTAGAGAAAATCAAAGTTAGCCAAACAACAAGAATCAATCAATCATAAGAACTGAGTGGTCTAAAAAAAAGGCAAAATAAAAATATTAGATTAGTCCCAATAAAAAAACACAAAAACATTAGCATTTCTGAAGAATAATGTAGAAGGGTATATTTTGCAGCACATACCAAATTCCAAAGGGAATCCATGAAGATTTGCTATTTCTCTTGGGGTAAAGTACCTCAGTTTTAATGTAGACAATTTCTTAAGCTTCTCTTCTTCCGGTAACTCGTCAATACGTTTAAACACTGATTCAAGCTATAAAGAATATGAAAACCAAGAAATGTGACTGAAGCAAGCCAAATATGTAAAATTTACAGTCACATCTTAATAGATTAATATTTCCTTAATTATCAAAGTGACAAAGACAATAGCATGTTTTGCTTGAAAGTGTCATCTGCATTCAGGTTTTGCAGCCAACATATCAACACATGGACTTGCAAGAAAGAAATCAGTGTTGCCATAAGGATGTTCATAATTTCGTCATCCAGTTCCAAGCTATACCAATACTTAATGGGGCAATCAAAGAATAAACATTTGTTAATGATAAAGGACAGTGACTCAGTATAACTCAGTAACAGACCATTCATACAAATTAAGCTGTGTGGATGCAGCTGTTTTAATACCCTCGCTTTGAGATTATCCTGAATTCCAGAGTGGCATTCCTCTTATGCTTAGAAATGCCCTATAATATTAGTGAACAGCACAGACGTGCAGGAGGAAGGGCTTGTGTACAACACAGGCTTTGTGAAAACAATCTTTGAATGGTGATTAACCAGTACATTTATTACCTTCCCCAAGGCCCAAATACTACAAACCTATTCTACTATTCTATCAATAGTAGAACTTTTTAAAATACTCTTTGCAGATAAATAATAATTTTGAAATTAAAAAATGTTAAACATCTGACAATATTTACTGAATTATATGCATACAAAAAACAGTCCTTGATTCATAACACTGTACTGTAGGTTCTCCACAGAATTAGCAATTTTTAAGGTTTTCACATACCTCTGTGAAGACTCTGTATGACGTGACAGATGAAAATAATAGCAACTAATATTCTCGCAGAGAGACACAGATATAATTTTGGTCTAAACAAATTCCTGTCTAGGAACACAAACTGGAAACTCAGTTGCCATAAAATGTACATTTAATTATTTTTATCTTATAATATTCAGAATAACAAAGGAGAAGACAGAAAAAACCCCAAGCTTTGAGACGTCTCAAGTTTTAAAACAAATCATTCTAATATGTTAGACTACACACTTACCTGTACATCTACTGCTGTCTGCAGAACAGAGCCGGTCCCTTCTACATAGTGTCCATACCTTAACAACAATAACAACCTTGAATTAATATTTTCACTGTATTTCATGGCATTGACAATTGCAAAGGTGCAGGGAGGTTACTTAGGTTTCTTTCCCTTGCTGAACAAAGAGCCTCCTGGATAGATAAAGCAGAAAGTCTTGTTATAAACTATGCTAACTGGAGTGCAGTACCCTCTGAATGTGCTCTCTAGGGATGAGTGTGCCTTCAGTGCTCAAGGGTTTATCAACACTAGTGTCTTATGCATGGGAACTACACAAAGCCAAAGAATTCAAGCATAGGACTACCAAAAAAAAACACCTACATTGCCTAAACCAATTTTACATTAGGGCAAAATGTGTTATAGGTCAAATGGTCCCAGAGGTTCAAATTATCTCTCCTTATTAAAAGGAGGACCACTAGTGTGTGCCTCCAGTTTTCATGTGAAAGCATTAGAAACAAAGTGGTTCAGTCAGGTTTAACTTTGGCTGCTTGTGGATTTTCCACTGAAGAAAGGGTGATGGCCAGGCATCCATGCAGAGCAGTAAAAGAAAGAAAGAAGAAAAAAAATTTAAATCCAAGTAAACAGTAAGTAAACTTGCATTCTGAAACCACTGATAGCTATTCTGCATGCTTTGTGGTTGATTGCTTAACAACATGTTTACTCTGCTGTCTCTTCAAGGCTAACATTTAAATATAATTATAGGCTTTCAGAAACATGCTCTGTTGGTCTAACTATGGCAGTTTGAACGTTCTGAACAGAAGGAGAGTGAGTCAAGACAACAGATGGCTTTGCCCTGCAGAAGAACTTCAGAAGATCCCCTGCATTAGAGGGATGTGGTCTGCATCAATTGTTAACAGACACCCTTCTCTAGTTTTATCTGTACAACTGTAAAGAAAATTATAAAAGTCTTCCTTTCCACTTGAGGCCCATTCCTAAAGCATGGCACAAGTTATGTTTCAAGCCTCTCTAATTCCACAGTGAATAGAAGAATACTCTTCCTTCGGCACAGATGCAATGACCCAGAATGGCTCAATCTTGAGTATTCCATCGTTGGCTGAAAAAGCTACAATTAGTTCTGCCAAAAACAGCCAGAGCAGCACTCATTTCAAAACAAAGTGGTTACAAATCCTCTTCAGGATCAGAACACCTAAACACTGTTACAGATCAAATACATATGGAATCTGTTTTGTAAATACATCATCTTTAATTGGTTTAATCTTTAATTCCCTAACACAAAGTAACACACACAGCACTGAGGAATCCTCATCCTCTTCCTCTTATATAGCATCTGGTAATATTTCAGTTTAATATAACTGAGCGAAAATCAATAAATGGGGTAAAATTCAGAGTGGTATTGAAGTGTTTTATTGGGAAAAATAAATATTCCTGTCTAAATAACTGGCACTAGAGTAGAGAACTCCTCCCCCCCAGCCCAAAAAATCCAGTTGGTGTCTGTGTGCATAGAAGGCCATGTGTGTGTGAGTGTGCAAGTCGGCTTTTTAATACAAATGTGGTCATACAGCTAATGAAATGTTAGCTGGATTGCTATTTATTATTATTGATGGTGCTGACTACAGAAAAGTTAACATTCCTACCTTAGACCTGGAACATAATTAAATTTTGTCACAGTAAAAAAATGATGTATTGATTTTCTGACAAGATTCATTACAAGTTTCATTACAAGTCACAATGAAAAAAGTTGGCTTAAAAAATTACAGTCTTCAATTTTCATCTGATTCAAGATTCCCTGCCTCTTTTATTTTTCTTAGCTTAAAAAAAAAAAACCTTTCATTTCATACATATATTTTTTCTGGGTATATTGTGTCATATATTATGACTGACAAAAAGTAATTTCCACAAAGCGTGAAAGCTCTGTGATTGATACTTGCACTATTTTGAAAGGTATCACTTTTCTTGTAAATAGCATAGCAAAAATTTAAAGTGTGTCCAGAACGACTACATCCAGAGAAGTTAGATATGATTTTCATTTCCTCTGTCCTTTAAAATACTCAATTTCCTTTCAAAACTTCAGGCACCACAAACACACTCCAAAGAGAAATCTCATGGTGTTGGTAGTCTTACGGCACTCAGCAATCATTCACTAAGTGCCCAGGAAGTCAGTGTCAGAAGGGCACACAGAATTACCTACTTGATCTCTCATGCATTACAGGCCATTACATTTTGCTGTATACTCCACCTAAGCTTTTCTAAAGACATACTGGTATAGCAAAAATCACTGATCTGTGTTTGAGGTCCCTGAATTAGAAAGGACTAGAGAAGGCATACTCAGATTATTTCCATCACACGAACCTTGCTAGAAATACCTGAAAACCAAAGAGAAAAAAGGGAAATTTTTCTCCAACTCTCAAAGCTGATGGTCAGTGCAACTTACAAGAAAGACACCAGACAGGCACAGCAGCAGAGAGATTCTATGTACTACCTGGAATGCTGTTCCACCCTAGTCAGGGGTCTTTTTCCTAGATCTCCTGCTTCAGAGAAAAAAAAAAAACAGAACTTCTGGATTAGATACAGCAGGGACTTATTTTTAGCCTCAGAAAATGACTTTAATGAGATATAATTATAAACCTTCTCTTAATGCAGAGCTGTAAATGAGATGATAACATTGAGAAACATGTTGGCAACCTTCCTTCCCAAAGGCTCTAGAAAAACAGAACTAAGATGGTAAAACAGACAGAACTACCACCACAACTGCCTCCATATCACCAGAGAGCTAAGAGTTACCTTCCCTTGGTGTCAGATTTCCCACCACTATGTACAGAGACTTGATTTTAACTACTCAGGAGCCTCCTTCAATGTGATTTTGATAGACATGACCATAAACTACTATGACGTATTCTAGAGAAACCACAAGTGGCCAATTACTTTTGATGACACTTAAGGCACACAGAAAACACATCAGACACCATTCTGGCTAAAGGGTTTTTTGACTATTCTAGTTAAGAAAGATATTCCACGAGTTGCTGACCCCCCCACCTCAACTCAAAAGAGTGAGGGCAGAAAAGGCACATATATATCAATGAGAGCTGAGGGAAGGCCTTTCCCATTGCACAAATCTCAAACTTTTGAAATTCTTTTTTTCTTCTTCTTTGTTGTCTAAACATTGTAAATCAAAAACACCTGCAAAGTCTATGAATCTGACAGTGTAACTTCTAGTAATTAAAAAAAAGTTACAATTAGCTTTATCATCCAAGCCATTTTATTGAAACACTCAGCAAATTCAAAAAACCAATCCAATTAGAAAAATTTGTCAGTATTAAAAATTCCCACAAATTTGCAGTCTCCAACTGGAATGTTTCAATACAAATGCATTCAGTGGAAAAGCTCCTGACCAGCTGTCCACAGAGCTTCAGAACATTCACCAACTTCTAGAAGTCAAACTTAAAATTGCAAAGTACAAATCAGAAAACTACTAGACAGAAAAGCACCGATGTTCTGCTCCATCAAATATGATTTGCAATGCAGCAACCTAACTGCTTTCATGACAATCCCCAGCTATTCTGATCTACATAGCTGAAAAATCCAAGAAATCAATAAAATGTACAGTGGAGACAGATTTAATGAGGAATGGATCTGTCATGCATGACAATTTGTAGCTTCATTGAGCAATACAAAGAAATTCATTAATGAATCAGCACTATACCAGTCTACTGGAACCATATTTCCGCAGGGATAATTAAGCTTCTGTGAAGGTCAACAACAAATGGCAACTGTCTTTCGTGAATGCCTTTTTGGAGTGGGCACATGATGTTCTGCCAGGCAGATTCTCATGCAGGCATTCCACTGGACCAGCAAGCACACTATATAAGGAGATTTCTTTCAAAGACCTAGGATTTTTGGATGAAACACCTCTCTTTGATTTTACAGGACTCAAGGAAGAAAACACACTTAAAATTTCAGGACATGATTCAGCAAGACATTTTCTTGGCACCTTACCCTTTTGTAAAGCACGTGGATCTCCGGCAGGTGGGTTTAACAATGTCTAACAAGAGAGCATAGCGCAGTAAGGACTTTGGTGGTAAGAAATATTGACTCATTTCTTCATTTTCCTCTTCCAAGAAGTCTTGTAGCATTTGAATAGAGGAATCATTATCCTGATTATGTTTCCTTTCCATCTCTTCTACTGTTTCTAGCTTAAATAGAAAGGCCCCTTTTGGTAAACTCTTCTTGCTGCTGCAATCTGGACCAATGTTTGGATCCAGATTCTTCTCCTCAGAGGACAAAGAAGAACTCGTTTCACCCACTTTGTCAGCAACTGTTTCCTTGAGTAAATCTTTTGGATCCTGATCTGGGAATCTTGTCAATATCTAAGATGAAATTATGACAAAAAAAAATTAAAGAACTGTATTTAATAAACAACTTGACAGCCAACCATACAGAGAGTAAGATATACTTCCAAGATGCTCACAATAATTTTTATATGCTATTTTCATGAAGATTTCAAAAGCAGTAGCATCAAGATTAGTTGACCTATTGGCAATGATGTCAGAACAGCCACAAATAATTGCCTTTGCAAAAAGATCTTTCCAAGTGTGTAAAAAATGTAGCAGTATGACATGTTTTCTAGCCCACTATCAGGCTAGAAAACACATCTCCCCACTGTTTAAAGCCATCTAAGCCACAGACATGCACATCCGTCCTTACAAAGGACAATATCTAGGCTGAAAAAAGAAGACAGAATTTAACTTTTCTGGTGGAATCACTCATTCTTCTCCATTTATCAACTTATACCACTAAACTGAAAACTTAAACCCTCAATCTTAATGAAATTAGGCAAATTCAAGTAATATGGATAGACTCACTTGACCAGGAGCTTGAAAGGAAAATGGTTCTTGGTGAAGCTTTGCAATTAGAAAATACCGCAGTCTAGAATTGGGAATGCCAAGCTGTAATCAAAATTCAGAAGTCTTTAGTCTATGTGATAGTAGAGAAAAAGTGTTCTATAGCATCATACAAGTTATGACAACTATGACACACCAATAAATTTTATGACCTCAGAGATACTAGTATTCACTGAACCAGAGATTCATAAAATGGTTTGTGTTGGAAAGGACCTCAAAGGTCATCTAGTTCCAAACCCCTTGCTGTGGGTAAGGACACCTTCCACTAGACCAGATTGCTCAGAGCCCCATCCAGCCTGGTCTTGAACACTTCCAGGGATGGGGCATCCACAGAATCTCTGCACAACCCTCAGTGCTTCACCATCCTTATCACAAAGAACTTCCTCCTGATTCTAATCTAATACTACTCCATAAGTTTGAATCCTTTTCCCCTTGTCCTGTCACTGCAGACTCTTGTAAACAGTCCCTCTCTGTCTTTCTTGTAGTCTCCCATCAAATACTGGAAGGCTGCAATTAGGTCATCCTGAAGTCTCCTTTTTTCCAGGGTATTCTCTAGGTATTAGTTGATAATATCTACACACTTGTAACTTCCATACCTATGTACTTCCAAAGATCCAAGGGAGAAATTATTCTCTGTATCTCATAGTTTTGACTTTCTCTGTAAATGAATATGAATGTAAACAAAATTTTATGTGATGCAAGAAGAAAAATTTACATGCCTCACAATTTCTTGGGAAAGGTAGTGTTTTCTGTTAAAAGCAAAACAGTCTCTCTTTGCCTTTTTAAACAAAGAATATAAGACACCTAACAATTAAATAAATCTACCACAATTGGTTTTCAAGCTACAGTCTATTAGCTTCTCTCAAATATTTATGGTACTTCACTGATTCCAGTTAGTCTTGCACAATCTGAAATCTCTCTCAAACTTTTTTCAGTTGCCAGGGTAACATGGAAACAAAGCTCCTCCTCCCACAAAAAAGAGTCACATTTTCTGTGCTGGGAAATCCAGAGGCACAGCACTTCTGAAGCAATGAGGCTCCTGCAGGGAAAACCACCTTCCTGGTTACAGTGGAAATTCATGCCTTCTTAAAAATATCAAACAGAAACAAAGCAATATGGGACTAGGATCTGAACACAAACAGCAATACAATTCTGCCAGTATGAGAAATCAGAAGTCCTGTCAGTTGGTTTTCTCATTCAAGTGTTACTTCAGCTTCAGGCATGACTGTCTCTTCTAATACAAAAGAGAATTTTCAAATGTTCTTGGACTCAGTGCACTTTGAATTATTAAACAATGTTAGAGGAACTTTACTACTCACACAGGTTGGAGACAAGAGAAATTCCTGATATTTAAATCCACATGTTGCTAGTGTTTGTAAAAGTTCATTTCTGAAAGAAATCAAAAAGCAATTACTCCCTTCACATAGTCTTTAACCCCTTTTTTTAATCCTAAATAAACACAAATTAAATTCAACATCATATTTACCAAAGCATTAATTGAAATAGTTAGACAGCAAATTATTGATATGTCATCCATTACTGAATTTGAGAGAAAACATACGAAGTTCAGTGTTAGAAACTATTATACATTCAAAGGCACTTCACTCTTACTACAGTGCAAATGCCTCTTCAAAAAATATCCCATTTCAAGGAAAGTAATTGTGGTGGGTCAACAGGGAAACTAATTAGAGGGCAAGATACTCTCTTTATTGGGAATCATAAAACAGGAGAGTAAAACCACTTCAAATAGCTCCCATACACAGCACTGGCTAAGCCTAACAAAAAGGCTAAATCAAGGGATGACAAAAATCAGTGGCTTCAATTATAAAAGTGAGGTGGGACTGTGCTTTACAAACAATGGAAAGAGACTGTAAGGGAAATAATCTTAAAAATACTTTTCTTCTGTATTCCATGCAGACTGCACTAAGCTGGAGCTACACAATAGGCAGGAGCTGTGACCTGTACCCAGCACTGTATGCCAGACTGCATCCCAGGTGTCATAAAAGAAACCAAGTGTCCTTACTGGTTTCTGTACTTCAGAAAACACTGGGGTGTTTTCTGAAGTACAGCTTGTCCCAAGCCCTGGTCAGCAAGGCACAGCCTAAGGAATCCCAGGGGCTACAAGAGAAGACCATGAACACTGAACCAGCGAGAGAGCTGAGCATGACTCCCAGCTGCCTGCCATATTGACTAAGAGCATGATATGCAGGGTGGCTATTGGTGCCTTAAGGAGTGCAGTGAAAGATTCCACTCTATTCCAGTGAGAACTGAGAAGGAAGATGGCAACTCTGCCTCTCCTGCTTTGGTAGCAAGAGAGAGTGTTCCTGCTGTCATTAGGTAACTGCAGTGACACCTTTCATCTTCCACATTTCAGACCACAACCAAATACAACCTTCTTACTGCATCTCTGGACCATTTGATGGCAGCCCTGAAACAGGGATAATCTACTGTCAACAAAGGTACTCAAAAAACCCCTAGACTATTCTGTGACCATAATACAAGATACCATGGGATCCTGTCATGAATAAACCCCTGAAACCTCTGAGTGTAACACCTATTATTAGTTTTCTTTGAAAACTAATTCTGACCTTTTATAAAGCCAACATGATCATCAAATAAAATCAAATCAAATACTCATTAAATAAAATTTAAAATAAAATGCTGTTGTATTTTATCCGCTTAAGAGATATAACCAGTTATCTAGCAAGTTCTTCTTCCAACCTAAGATTTTAATTCCTGTCCCATCTCAAGCTAATTTGTTAACTCCAATTCTAGGAAATAAAAACCCCTTCTAAAGAATAAATCCCTTCAACTTCTAAAGAATGTATTCTTTTTGCAAACTAAAATCTGCATATATTAATTAGAGTTTACCTTGCAGAAGAAGATTCAAATCCTTTAACATTTTCTAAAAGTAAGTATTTTGGAAGCTTCTGAAGCCTACAAGGAAAACAAAAAAAAAAAAGCAAATCAGTGTAACAGGATGTAAAGTACGTTATATTCATCCACAGATCTATCTAGCTAGCAGAAAGATCAAAGTATTTCCACATCATGCTAGCTGTTAAAGTTTAGCATCCTTAAAAAACCAACTGAATTAAAAATGTGGACTGCCAGTAAAAACCACAAACCCCACCCACGTTTGGATGAACAGCTGTACCCTCTTGTACTCTATGCATGTACTTTTGAAAATGTTTATTACTCCTCATTTCCTAAAGCACAATAATATTATTAAACAGATTCAGTGTATTATAGGAAATATAATTGTTAGGGGAAAACCAATTGCTACTTAGCCATAAAACTGTTGTTTCCAAGTCCTTGTACCTGAAATCAATGTCAAAATGTCACATAAACCTTAATGACAACACATCAGAAACGGTATTTATTTAACTGATTTAAGAAACACAACATATTTAGAGTTCAAACTGCAGATACTCTCATTTTTTCTAAACTTGAGTTTTTAATTTTGATGGTGTGATGGAGGGGTCTCAGTTTTAGCAGGATCAGTGCAAAGGTCTGGAAATAGCCACATTCCAGAACCAGCATATTAAATCTCTGGAGAAATGAGCATGCCCAAATTGTGCCAGGGACTCTTCCAGCCACTTAGAAGCATAGATGATTCAGATTCAAGTCTCTGGGAACATTCTGTAGCACTGATTAATTCTATAATAAGGCTAATGTAGACACACAATGTCTGTCACACACTGGGATCTCAGAACAACTGATACAGAAGTAGAATATTAATGCCCCCAGACAGCAGTTTCATGGTTATTGAAGTGACTTTGGACTTCCATTGGAACAAATCACAGCAGAATTTGTTTCAGCATATTTTTAATTACCACCAATTAAAAACATCGTATGAATTAAAAGAACTAATGCATCTCACAAGAAACTGGAAAATGTACAAGAAACTATGCCAAAACTTAAAAATACTAAAAGTAATAGTGAAAAACTAATAGTAAGCTGAGAAAAGCATCCTCAGCCAAATTCCTTGCTGAGGAATAGACACTTTATCTGATGGGATGTCTACCCACACTCTTCATCATTGACTACTATGAAACTTCTTTTTCATCAATGAAACCAGAGCACAGCCTGAAATTCAAAGCACTCATAGGGGATGGACAGATCACAAGGCAAGTAATCACTGTACAAAAAGGAAGTGTTAGGTACTTGATAGGTATTAACATTAAAAGTGTAAAAAAAAAAAAAAGTGCTTTCTGTAAAAGCAGCACTTTGATGCTTTAGCACTGGATTTCACCAGGTTATGGCTTGGACACAATAAGCAGGCAGTATCTGGACTATTTGGATTGGACTTTGCTGGCTGGGTGCTCCAAGGATTTCCCATGTCTTTCCAGATCTTGAAATTGTTCTTTCCATTATCTCTAATATTTGTCATCCCAGGCTACCTCTGAGTCTCATTTCAGCGATATTTCATTATAAAAGACTGAACAAAACCTAAGTACATCCAAGGTATGAGAAATTATTTTACACTTTTCATAAACTGCATGCATACCGTAGCAATTTAGAATGTAAAGAGATAATTTCTATATTAAGAATTTCCTTTTTTGAAGCTGAAGTACTCCATACTCAATGTCTCACAAATGTATCATATTCAAAAAACACATAAGCACTATCTTAGTAAAACACAAATCCACTGGAATCGAGAAACTCTACAGAAGCCATCATGTTGAACCTTCTAGTGACTACTTAGAGTAGGTGCTGCTTCAAGAACCCTCCCCAGAGAGATAAGGGACATTAGCAGTGTCTCCTGAGGTGTTGAGATAAAAGTGACACAGCCAAGCCCAGGTCCTTTGCATCATTGTGATAAAAATTTAGGCCCTGGAGTGTCGAAAGCTTTGGTTTTGAGAAGGAAAAGCTTTTGCTGTTTATCCAGCTAAGTCCACAGCAACTGGAAGCACTATTTCCATATTAATGCACTATAACGTCCAAAAGCAGCCAGCCTCTTAACCATGTTTCAGTTTAATGGAAAGGAATCCCCAGGTCAGGATGCCTTTAAGGATATGGAAGATACTATTATTCTGACAAATTATTAACTTACTCAGTATCTGCCAGGTTTCATTTTCATTTTAACAGATCAGTTGGAAACCTGTGTTACATTTCTTGTTCCACAAAAGACATCCTTTGCAACTTCTAAACAATTCACATTCTCTCCCTAATTTTGTGTCTCTGACAGAAGCAAGAGAGTAGTAATACCCATTCTTTTTTACCTAGGAATTGTCTAACTTACTGGGCTACAGAATCTGTGTTTTCTTCTGTGTTGTCTGCCACAAATTTCTTATGTATGGCCCCGCCAAGCCACTCAGCCCTTCTGTGTCATTGCTCTCTTTCTGCTCATGACAAGGGCAAAAACACAGTTCCATTTAATGTTGTTGGCTGCATAAAGTTTCCAGAACAAGGATGAAGACTCTTTTCTCCCAGTGCTAACAGCAGTTTGAAATAAAGGCTTTTTGGTACTGGCTTCCTTCTGTGTTGAAAATATTCATTTAAAAAAAAAGAAAAAAAAAAGAAAAAAAAAAAAGAGACACACCAAACATTCATCTGTTCTTCTCCAATCCTGACAGCAAGATGAACTAATGGAGGAATATATAGGGAACAGCTAACAGCTGTCCTAGTCTCCAGGTCTCCAGGTGAAGCAAGACTGCCACTAATACAAATAATTATGGCTGTTTTATTAGGAACTGGGATCTGACCAAGCAAAAAATGACAGATGAATTCAAGGACACTGTCCAGACAATGCAGTGCTATTCAAATTCTTTAGTATGAATACTCCAAACAAGAGATTGTACTACAAACCAAAAACACGCCATCTGCCCCAAGATATCTAGGAGCAGAACCAAAAAGAACAGACACTTTAAGAAAGAAGTGGTTGCAAGATGCATTGCATTATATAGTCAGTAGCATACTTAAACCAATTTTTAAATGGTACCTCTTCAAAAGATGACTATATGTTGAATCTAAGCTTTTGTAACCCATTATTTCAAAAACTTTTCATGTTTCCATGAGGCCAATAGACAAACTCCTATATCACCTACTCCTGTTTCTATGTAAAATCAATGCAAATTTGATGCTGAACTGAAAAGAACTCTTCGTTTTTTTGTGTAGGCACAGTTTAAACTGACATGCAATGAAAAGAAAACCAGACAATGAAAGCATATACAGCAACAATGAAGTGATTACAGCATTGGTAAAATACAAGTATATGTAAGTTACATATGATCATGTAAAAAGAAACACAACACAACACCAATAGTATCCCTCTAAAACATTACAGATATCTTGTCTTGCTGAAATACAGAAGACCTAGTTACAACAAAACCTATTTACAAAAGGGGCTTTACAATGGAGGTGGTTCATTTATACCTTGGGAGAATATCAAGGATATAGAGAAAGCTCTTGGTCCGTGGATCAGACACATCACCTTGCAGGCCAATTCTAAGAATAAAGAAACACCTGTGCATTACTCAGAGCAGACTGACATTTGAGTTACATTTTTCTACAGAATGCTGACATTTTACTTTGAGTTTCGAAAGGGGATTCTGCAAAAGCCTCACGTATAGACAGGAGGACCTACTCCCAGAGGCAGTGTCCTGAGAGATGCTCTAAGGAATGAAAGGCTGCCCCTGGAATCCATCAGCTCACAGCAAGGTTAAAATTGAAGCATTCGGTAATGAAATCCACTCCTCAGTCTGCAAAGGCTTTAGCATTCTGGTCTTGTCCAGCAAAGCCTTTGAACATACTTGGCTCTGAATGAACAAAAAACCCCCACTGGGTTTCTGGGAATACCCTGCTATTTTGCACTGAATATATTAAATTATTTCTATGAATTAAAGCCTCATTGTTCACCATTTAGCAGGACTGAGCCCCACATGAATAACTTCAGAATGAATTTTGTAACACTAAACTGGAAAGATTACGTAGGTTACAAAAATGATAATGATTCCAGGCCTGTGCTTCCCTAGCTTATACTTTTATTAGCTCATAAAAAAAGAATAAAAGATTTGTAGAAGAGCTTTAACATGTATCTAAATAGATCAGTCAAACACAGATTTTTCTTTTCATCATATTATAAAGACAAAAATCCAAAATGTTTCCTAAATGCATCACAGGTTTGCACTAATCCATTTGTACAGATCAGCACCACTTTACAGGGATTTCTTTTAAATCTTAGAACATTCAGTGGGATATACTTCCTTACACAATCATTATTATCACCATCAACAGACTTTTTTCATGAAGCTACTACTTTGCATGAGTGCAGTTACTAGAATCTTACCCCACTGGTCACTGCTGTCAAATGATATGAATTACAAATTAATCTGACAACATCTCAGTAAACTCAGTCCTTGATCAGCAAGATATTTATCTTTATCATCCACAAAATCATTTCAAAGTCCTTATCCTTCTGGTCTTGGCTAAAATAGAAATATTCTTCAGAATAAACTGTCTGTGTGCATGTGCAATTTTCAAAGTAGAAGTAAAACCAGATTACACTCTTAAGTCTCAGGCAGAAAGGAGAAATTCCAAATCTCCTTCTGGAGTTGCCCCAGGAAAATATTAGATTGATATCTAAAAGGAAAGGCAGGACTCCTAAACACTAAATTTCACTATTAGAGGAATAATACAGTTCACAAAATTGGTGCTGTAAGAAGCTTACTTAACTCAAACTGAGTTAATATATACATATGCAAGAAATGTGATCAACAATTAAGATGCAAATTGCTGCATTTCTTTCATGTCAGTAAGCACCATGGTGAACAGAGCTACAACACATTTGATTAGGAACAGAAATATACACATATCATCCACACATAGTGTCACCCTTGATAACACTTCTCCTTTGACCGTATATAGTGCAATAACTGCACTTTTTTCCCAAGTGTGCTCTACCTACCTTGTAAAAGGCTGACAGGGAGGACTCATCAAAATCATATCAAAAGATAATCCGTCAAATTCTTTCAGTGTTATGCCCTGAAAACAGAAACAAATATAAGAATATTGAGTGTTGGGAATTGTATGAAATTCTCAAGTCATCTTTCAGATCAAACTACCCCTCCTACTTCCAGTATGCTTCATTTAGCAAAAAACTACCTCATCTCTCACTTGACCTAGTAACTTCAAAATCTTTTCTACCATGGCAAACCATAAAATGTAAATATACATTCGCTGCTCTTCATATGAAACAAAAGACTAATACTAATAAGGTTAGCATTTATACATCATCTTCAGGTTTGTAGCTGCTCATTCTCTGAGGTGCGTAGTGGTTCTTCCAGTAGATACTTACCTGTTATTTCTCCTGAAAATAAAGTATCATTACTCAGATATTAAGTCTTTGTACATCAAAACCAGTGTTCACATACTCAAAATATGTGTAAAACAACTGAAAAGAAAAGTAGCTCAAGTGGAAATATGATGATTTTTACAGATCCAAACTATGGGGTTTAGCTCTTCGAGGCGCACTGGCAATGCACCTTATAAGGTTTATTTCATACTTTTTCCCCTATAAAAATCAGTCAAAGATCTTGTTTGGCTGAAATTCTCCTCTACAAAGACAATCCTGCTTAGAAAAGAAAGAATTAGGTCTGTGGTAGGAATTAATTATACAGGTAGAAATTCTTCTAAACTCAGTTTTCACCAACACTAGAAGATGAACACATCAAGGGGCCGGGAGGAAAGAAGGACAATGATCAAGTAACTATGACTTGGACACAGAAATCACTCCTTACATATTCTGAGGGATACCTATACAGCAAACGTAATATAGCTACCCTCAGAAAACTAGACAAAAGCTGCTATTTTTTTCCATTATATTTGAAGAAGGCGTCACCAACTCTAATAATCTGCTCTCGTCTACTATAAAATGATACAGGCAAAGATTAATCTTCTTTTTCCATTATCAATCTATCATTTAGCCAGTTATTATTGAGTGCTGAATAAGCATTTAACCTTTAGCCACCTATTTAACTCTTACCTAAGCTGGTGTCTTAAAACAGACACAGTATCTTTTTACTGTCATGTTGTAAAACCATAAAAGAAGATTAAGAAGCATACAGTAATTTCTAACTCAATCCAAGCAAAACTCCATGCCTAGATAGCCTCTCATCTTTTAAAACAAACTATTTTAATCCAATTTCACTTAGTCATTTTTGAAATAATTTGGCAAGTGACAGAATTCCTAAAACATTTTATCCATTGAGCCTATTAAAAGAGATTCAAGAGTGTTCAGTCCAATATATTTTGTTGTGTTACTCTGAGCCCAACTATAACTTCAAAACAAAGGCATGCCCCCAAGTAATTTAATTAAATTTTTTCGAAGTACATGAAAATATTTTTTTAATCTAATAATATGATTTTTGACATTCCTTCACTGATGGTAAGCGTTCCCCTTGACATTTATATAACCCTTCTTCATGTGGAAGGCAAGAGTTTCAGGAAAAGCCTGCAGTATGAAATCCCTCTTACTTCAACAAGCAAACAGCACAAGCAATCAAAGTTATTGTAAAACTGCTTTATTCATAATAACATAAATATTTCTGTTTCTCTTGTTACTAATAGAGACAGTGAAAGCAACTCACATCTTACAAATGCCAGACTACAGTAAAAAGCACATTAATTACTCACCTCAATAGTCTTTGCCCATAACGGCGTGCTGGGAAAGTTGTGCCTATAAACATCATTGGCAAGAGTGTTCACATCAACAGCAGCTACAACTTCTGCATATGTGCAGCTTTCTAAAATTAAAAAGAATAATTTGAAAACTCTAGCTTCTCTTTACTACTTTTAGAAAAATGTATTTGCTCAGCTGTGCTATAGCATCGCTCAAACGCAAAAGGCAAATTACACAATCAAATTTTGCTGTGTTATCTTTGAAACTTTGTATAAAAAACATAGTTTTTCTAATCATATGGGCAATACTTCCCTTCTTGATATATCCAAAAATGGAAGTTAAAGTAGATTAAAAAAGTAGATTAAAAAATTCCAAATAGGGTGCACCTCTACAACATTTCCACCTCTGTGCAGGTCTCTGTGGCAGCAAGTTGCTGGCTACAGGAATCCTAAGTCAATCCTGCCAAGCCCCACTGCCACTGCCTTATCCTCTGACAACTTACAAGAAATAAGTGTGCTATTTTAGAGGTGTACTACTTCTTATTATGAAAAAATAGCATCAATATATTTTACATGTCTACTCTTCCAATAAAAATTTAAGCTGTCTGAAAATCATTTGTTCTTACATTTCAGCAAAGCCTTAGGCCTCAAACACAACTGCTGCCTCCTTTGAGTTAAAGGTCCCAAAATACCAAACTTGGCAGCTTCTCCTCTCTTGGATAAAGGTGTTATTGAAGAGAGGACAGTGTAACAAACTCACAGCTAAAACCCTGAAATAAAAATACACTAAAAAGAATGTAAATAAACAATCGTTAATTTATAAAGTATGAGAGAAATAGGTTCTACAGAAGCTAAAGAGATAAAACGAGCAGTGTTTACTCCATTGCTCATCATGTCACACTATTTGTTATTACTAAACACAATACCTTCACTGAGGCTTTTTATCCAAGAAGACGGGCTGTGGTTACTGTCACAGCTGCAGGCAGAGAAGTGACCCTACCTCCTGATACCCGAGATCAGTATTAACCACCAGGATATTTACATCATGGTCGGCATTACAAAGCCTCAGATGAAACACTGGCAACTTTAAAAAAACTTTTGTAAACCAAAAGAAACAGCAAGTAGCCACATGCTTTGATTAATCTCACAATATGCTCGAGTAACACATTAACAAATGACCTTATAAGACACCGTTTGAATTACTGCTAGTCAGCTAATTATTTACAGTTTGAGAGGATGAAAGCCCAACTGGGATGATCCCCATGGATTTAATTTTGAATAATGCAGTTACCATCTATCTACTATCTTTCAGGTTTTCAAGGCTGTCCTAGTCAAAACTAAGATGAAAGAGAAATCTGGGTATTGAAAAGATTGTAGCAGACATTTTTAACGAGCACCAAGCTGGTTCTTCCAGGCTCACTTGATGCAATCGAGAGCAAAAAGATAAGGTTTTCAACAAGATAAATACTTACAGACCATTAAGGGTCAACATACAAATCATTATTTGCCATTACTGTCTTGACCTTTTGACCAGAAGTTGTAACTGAGAACTAAATACAGGTGTATCCACAAGGACAATAGCATGACTACACCTGAGATTACAGAACAGGTAAGTTAACACTGACACCTAGCGTGAAAAGAAAGCTGGATATATATCTCAATTTAAAAACGTGCTCAAGAACCAACACTTCCATCTTCCTAAAACAAAGCTGCAGCATCTAAGTAACATGAACAAGCTTCCAATACTATTAAAGAGACCACTTTTCTCACTCACTCCTTCAGTTCTTAAAACACATTGTCCTTACAAGCTAATACTTATTGTGTTTTCCAGAAGAAAAATAAAATTAACAAAATCAAGACCCTCAAATTATTATCTAAATTAATACATAGTTTAAAAAGTGCAATTGGGAAGGCAAGCTGTGTGCTTTTTCTCATGATTCAGACACTTGTTTTTTTACTGCCATTCATTCAATATCTCCCTGTTCACATTCAAGAAAAGACAGGCCCAAAAGCCTGGAGATGTGGAAGAGAGCACACAACTAATAGTAACCTATTGAATCGCCTTGTAATACAATGTTCAGTCTGAACCAGAGATGTAAAAAAGCATGAAAAAAGGACAGGAACTTTTCCTGAAGTATCCCACCTGAGATCCCCTCTTCCTAATTCAAAGACCTGATAACTTCTTCAAAGCCTCGCCTCCTTTTCATTTAAAAGGCACAGCTCACTTGGGAATTCCTGTTAGAGAACAGACCCCGTTTAAAAGCTGATTAAGCGTACTTGTGTGAAAATGCCCTGGAAACGCATGAAGGAACTCGAGTAGACAAGCAGCTCTCACACATCCAACCTAACAAAGAAAAGCTTGTCTAAATTTCAAACAGTGTGAAAATGCAACATTTTTAAAGATCTTCTCCTGAAAGTTAAATAACTTCATGTCAAACTGTGATATTCTGCTTTTCTATAGCAATTACATTTACTACTTGAAAATTACTACAAGGAATGCATCATAAAAAAAGCCTGAAAGCAGAATCTAAGAAAAACAGAATCAAGACAGTGTTTAACTATCCCCACCGACAAAAGGGACAAAACCAACTCAGGAATCGCTGACTTGGTGGGATGTTAAATCAACTCCCCAAAATACATAGCAGAACCTCAATACAGAAACAGACACAGCTCAGGAGATTTTTTTATCTCCCTCAAACAAGTACATCCAATTTTCAAAACACAGATATTTAAGAGAATTACAACAATGCAGGAAACAGTATCATTTTATTCAGAATAAAGAAAAAATAATACACATTTCCTAAGTGAAACTAACTGGCTGCTAGAACACATGATTTGCAGAATTCCTCAACACCAGCTTTTGAACTGACACTTTTCATTTCTGAGCAAGATGACATGGCTCAAACGGAAGCCACAGATATGATGAGGAAGTTAGTGAAGGAGGTGTTATGACTTATTTTTAGGCAGACCAGATTGTAATATTTTCTCTTGGCTGAAAGCAGGTGAAATCAAATTTGTATCATCCTATTAGTAACGTACTGATTTCACACTTAAAGCTTAAAACCTCTTGGACCCAGACAGCAGAAACTCTTTGACTGTTACTTAAATTGCCTAAAGAGGAAGCAATCAAACACCCAGTTCTCTACTTTATTGAATATATAATGCTTACAAGCCCTTTTAGGTATGGAGTTGTCATTCTTGATGGAAAGGGACACTGCTGTAAGGATTGGAAGGAGATGCATTAGAAACAAAGAAAGACAGGATGTGTGCATTAGCTTCTGATATGAAAAAGTAAACTCAAAGAGTGTCACCTTCAAATGCCAGAAATAAAATTTCTGACATTACAATATCTGTCCTTTTCCTCTTTAGAATTGATTCCTTTGTAATGTGTTTCTACAGACCTTAAAATTAACATAGATCTGTTTATATTCACTACTGTACTTTTGCAATAGAGTCACCAATGTCAACAGAACACATGAAATACACTGTGTTACAGCAAGGGCAGTTTGGTGGATTTCAGCATATTGGAAAACAGGAGCCAGAACAATTATCTTTTCTGACAGGTATATGGAAACAGATGGAAAAGGGAAGATTAGTCACAAGTTTTGTCAGTCCTGTTTCCTTTTAAAACAGAGAGCAAAGATTTAATTTCTGAGTTGTCAGCTCTTGGTTGAAATGATTAGGCTGAACTGTCCATGGCTACAGTGAACATGACTATCAGTAAACTTGATGCTGGGTTCCTGCAGGATACTTAGCAACTCCTTTCACTGCTCTATTTGTGAAGGATTCAATCGTGTTAAGCCATATAAACTTTACAAACTTACACTATAGCACAACTGGTACCATCCCGTGCTACAAAGAGCTATATTTTAGAGAAGCATTAAATTGAGTTTAGGTGTAAAAACTTGCTCAAACCAGCAATATTTTTGTTTTGCATTGTGCTGAATGTCAAAGCCAGTTTTGTCTCCTTTGCCTCTCCTGGTGGGATAGCTTTGCCCAGTGTAAATACACACACCAGTGCTGTGCAATTCACAGAGACAGTCAAATAAAATGAACAAATATGCATGCCAGAGCACAACAAACAAAAGTTGTTACTCTGCAAAATTGAAATATACCAATAGCAGAGGAAAAATATTACCAATTTCATCACTACAAATTTATGGTATTTTTTTAGAATATGTCCTTTACTGTTTCATGCAAGAAGACTTTCTTTCAGGGACCTGGCAGATTACAAATGCTTGTGGCAGAGACATGGAACCCAGTTTTCATGGGAAAACTGCCTAAATTAATAAGCCAGTTAGGTTTGTTTTGGTTGGGAAGGAGGAAAAGCGGGCTGTTTGTTTCATGGAAAGTTGCTAAGGAAATGAATACGTAGCCATAGATCTTCTAAAAATAAAACACTATTTTTCACTGCAGAAACTCTGCACTTTATAAAGAACAAATTCACTCACACACACACACAAAAATTATCATACATTTAGACATATTTGATTTAAACATCAATCTTTATAAATCCCAAAAGGCTTGGGATACAAAGTGGAAAGAAGAAAGAAATGCACTTTCATCCCTTAGCTGCCTCCATCTTTCAAGAGTGTGACTATGAACAGACTCAATGATTTCTGACTTTAACTAAACTCAACTTTACCATCTTTCGATGGTATCTTTATCAAAAGATACCATCGAATGATGGTATCTTTTTGCAGGTCTTTGGTGTTAAAATATTACTATAAAGCATTCAAAATCTAAAACCAGAAATTCTACAAGTGCTGAGATATCTACAGCTAAAGTACCAACACAGAGCTAGACAATCCCCAAGATTTTTCTTTTTCAGCTTTAGACTGAAACCTAAGCTCAGAAACAGCCTTCTCTCCATTGTCAAAAAAGAATGTGATTAAACTAGGAAACTACGTACTCACAATATCTATGTACTCTTTACAGAGAAACACAAGAGACTATAAACTTCCATCAATATGTGAAAATTCAATTTTTTTTTTTATTGTAGGCAAGGACAATCTCAAAACCAATTGCATTCTATTTGGTGCCAAATGCATTCTACATTAATGACAGCTGCCAAAACAACAAACATCTTCATCCTGCAGGCTTTCCTCTAACTAAGTTCTTGAAAGATCACAGCCAAGAAGGGCATCAAAAGGTACAAAAGTCAGCATCAGATTTCCTGAGAAATACTTATTTGCCAATTGAAACACTGGCAATGGCACAGAAAAGTAGAAAGTTGGACCAGCTGAGTTAACCATAATTGACCCCATTACATGGCCAGGAACTAGCCTGCAAGAACTGCAGAATCCCTTTGGTAGAACAAGGCTTTCCCAGGATGCTGCCACCGAAATACCACATGCTCCCTCTGTTTTCTACATATCCCTATTATTTTTGTTGGCTTATAGATTCAATAGAAACCATACTAAGATAATATATTATTATACATAATCATCTGTTGTGCATCTGGCTTATGGAAGCACTGGAACAATGGAAGCCTTTCTTTCAAACTTCATATTTATATGGAAAAAAAATCCCACAGCCCTTCTAATATTTCTATACATTTCTATAGAATTTAAAAGAAGATGCTGAACAATCTGCCACTTGCTAAATGGAGGATAGGATCAGAGACCTTTTCAAACAGCATGGTTTCATGTACATATATAGGCCAAAACCATATAAGAAACACATTATTAAAGTACGTACAGAGGAACATTCACTTCTTTCCTGTTTTATTTGCACGTAAAAGCAAACACTTCAATGCCCCTTGACTTTGTTCCTTCATAAACTCTGTAAGAAAACTGAATCCAGATGTCCAAAGGACCTTAAAAACCAGCAGAAATTATCAAAGCTCAAGTATATCTCTGCTCCCTAATGAAATCCAATTAATCAAAACCAGTTTTATCTAATAACCTGTTATTAAATACTTAGTGCAAATTTGGTAGGACACCTTTTAATCAAATTGCCTGACTATTACTTTTAACACAACTCTAAACAAGATTTTCATCTAGAAGTGTATGGCTTGGACCTTTCCTGAGAAAACACAATGCTTACAGGCTGAACTCCCATATGCTTCCCAGAAACATAAGCACCCAGATTGAAAATTGTAATGCAAATAGCTTTGTGTCTATTCACTTAGCAAATTTCAATTGGTACCTGACCATTCTGAACTAGTTAGGTTCGTTTTCACAAATAATAAATTAAATGTCCTTACTTACAGTCCCTTTATCTACTTTGGCTGATACCACTACAGAAAAATCTCAGTCTCACTGTTCATACCTATTGCAATTTCTTCAGTCAAATGCAAACCCTTAAGAACAGAAATTTCACCAAAGACTGACACTGAATCAGTTGTGTTTAGCAAGTTCAGAAACAGTAAACATGGAAGTAAATTCACCTTTTCAGGAAATAATACAAGGGGTTTAGTTAAGTCCTTCAGTCTCCAAACTACACCATTAGGAGACATGATTTCAAGGCTTCATATTTGTAGTAACTATCCACTGGGGCATCACTAATTCTGTGTACGTTTTGGATAAAAGTTTAGAGTCTTCTGATAATCTAATGAGGCATTCTCAACATTCCCACCCTTCTAAGTGTTTACTGAGTTGCAAGTGATGTTTTCACAGGTGGAAACTCACAGGACATCACATCTAGCATTATCATTTACTAAACATTGCCCCAAGACATCCATTATTATGGCAAGAACACAGCTAGGTAATTCAGTAAAGAGTGAAGGAAGCACGGTGTAGGCTAACTTCAAGGAACCAGTCCACTTTCTATGGAAATATGGAAATTGTCTACAATATAAGAAACATGGATAACTTGCCATCACTTCAGGAATCTGGTTACCAGAAAAGCAGCATGTTACCATTAGTGTGTACACTGTACACAACACACTGCTTTCACTCTACAAAAACTCTAAAATGTGCAGCTCCAGACAAAGCTATACTTGCCTCTTAATATTCTAAGAAAGTCTCTGGAAATGAGGAAAATACATCCTCAAAACAGGTGATTAGGAACAATGTAGGAACTTATTTTGTTGTGTATTTATACATACATAATAAATACATTAAAATATATTTTATATATTTATGTTCATAAATAAAGCACTTATTCAAGAAAAAATAAGATAGTAGGAAAAATGCCACTCTGACAATTCTGAGTGTGTTTTAAGTAAATAAATGATGCTAAATGGATTTCACTCTGTGGGCATACTCTTAATATTCCATAGCTCCCTGGAAAAATAGCAAGATAAGGCAAGTTTCCACCTGATGTTTTTCTGACAATACTCTCTGCTAATGCTCCTGAAGACTGAAAGATGTGAAGGATTGTAGTTACAGTTAAAATTATTATGGTGATTATCAAAAGTTATACTACTGTGTGTTGAAACACGGATTTCAAAGTAATAAGGTCCAGGGTACTTTACAATGGAAATCAATAGCCCAAACTCAATTTTTAATTTGGGGAAGTCAATTCACAGAGAGTCTACAGGACCTGCTGAAGGTCACCCAGGCCATGCCTTAACAATTCAGCAAATTGAGCTCCAGTGTTCTTTGTGCATGATGAAAAACTCACCTGAGAACATGGGCTGGTGTGAACTCTCTATACCATCTCAAATTCTACATCTCATTTTCATGTTTATAAAATGTTACATCAGCCTCAGATGGTCTGGCTCGCTCATATTGGAACACGGCTCAGCTGAGCTGTTCACCTAACTATGGCCTATGAAAACCAAGTCCACGTGCATGCTAGTGGGAAACCCTGGCTCATGTGGCTGTCATCCTGGGCATCTCAGTGATCCCCATCCACGTGCATGCTAGTGGGAAACCCTGGCTCATGTGGCTGTCATCCTGCGCATCTCAGTGATCCCCATCCCATCTGCAGTAGGGATGCCTCTGTATTACACAGGGCACACAATAACAAACACAAAATCACGGCCTCTCCAGAAGCAGCTGCCTGGGCCAAACAAGGAGCAGGGATCTCTAATTTCTGTCCCAACGTGCTCCTGGGTACCTGGTGCCACACGCCGGGCTGGAGAAGGGGTTATGGGAGAAAAGAGGTCACCTTCGCCCGCCCCGGCGAGAAGAGGGGCACCCTGCATTGCCCCCCCTGGAGAAGACGGAGCCCCCGAGGGCGGGGTGTCCTGGGCGGGGAAGGCAGCACGGAGCCCCGCGGGACGCGCCGGTACCTCTGAGGGCCTGGTGCATCCCCCCGATGCCGCTGTACAGCTCCAGCACCCGCAGCGCCGCCATGCTCGGCCCGCCGGCCCGCCCGGCGCCTCCCCGAGCGCCGCCCGCCCGTTCCGCCGCTTTTTCGTTCCCCCCGCCCGCCCCGGCCTGCGCCGCCCCGGAGCGGCGGCGGCCTGGGCTTGGTGGTCGCTCGGGCAACCATGGGCGGGATCGGCCCCGCAGGACGAGGCCAGCCGCGGCTCAGCCGACCCTGCCGCACCCTGAGGTGTCCGTGGGGCAGCTCCGCCACTTGCGCCCTCCTGGCAGTGAGGGGGCGGGAGAGGCACCCGCTGCCCGCCGTGACCCCTTGGGGGTCGGTCAGGCCAAAGCAGTGCGGGCGGCTGTGGCAGAGAATGGCTGTGCGGGGTGGCAGAGGGGCTGCTCCTCATGAGAGGGGGACATGTGTGCTGGCCCGCCCGGGGTGGCCTCGGCGGTGCCCCGGGCCCGGGCATTCCGAGAGTTCGGCGTACGGTGATGTTTTCGAGAAGGCCTTTCAAAGCCCGCTCAGGAAAGAAGGAAATAACTGATGAAACTGCTCTTATTCGCCAACGCTTCTTGCTTAACTGAGAAGGAAGAGACTGCTCAATGACACTGTTGCCTCACAAAGCATCCGGTTTTTTAAACAAATAGTGTGTGTGTAGATATATATATATATATATATATATATATATATATGTCTGTGTGTCTGTGTGTATATATAAATCAGCTGTAGTAAATACGTCACAGACTGTTACATGGGTTACCCACCATAGTGAAGCAGACGCTCACCTACGCCTCAGTTTGCAGATTCAGTTTGTAAATTGAAGATGAAACATTAAAAAAAATTTCTAAAAGTCAACCAAACCAAACCTGAACATGTTTCTCAACTAGTTTCTTGATTTAATTATATTGTTGTAGAGCCTTTAAGAAACCTGTCAAAAACAAGGTGGGTTTAAGGAACAGTTCTTTTTTCATACATCATGTCATTGTAGCTCCCACCTCTTGACTTACAGTGGGGGAAGAATTTTTAGCTGAAACTGAAGGGCAAAAAAGAGGGCAAAAGTCTGCTGCCTTTCAAAGCACTCCTCCAAAATACAGGATGCGTGACCTGTGGAAAACAGTGGAATTAGAAACAAAATTTCAAAGTAAAAATATCAGTCCTTGCCAGTTCTTTCAAAACAGTGCTGTCATTCACCTGTCATTCATTTGTAGATCTTCATTATCAGAGTCTGGAGCTGCTGCTTTATTTGTCAGCCATGGAAGGTGACTAAAACAAGTCCAAGTCTATGTCACACAGAAAGAAGTGCAGCAGCTGAGACACCAGAGGAGAGCAGCAGGCGTTGCAACCAGCTGCATGCAGGTTTCCAGCATTGGTGATTGATGGACAACTGAGAAAATGGAATCGCATGGTGCAGCAAAACTAGAAATGTGCTTGCTGGAGAAAAAAGTCATGGGACAAAGATGCTGAAGGCCCTGAAGAAAATTGATCAAGATGTTGAAGATGGGTTACAAAGAGCAAGGTTGTTATCAGCTAAGAAAATATACTTTAGTGGAACCCCTTCAAAATATAGGGGCAAGATGAAAATTTAAAAAAAAAAAAAGCAACTTTTAGACTATTGAAATCAGTAAAGCTGATGAATGAGTTTGAGTTTCTTGTCTTACTATTCCCATAACCTATGGATGACAGCAATGCTAGATACTGTGATGAGTGAGAGCTGTAGTCAGCCAGAAACAGTTCATTTATTTGGAGCTGCCCAATACCTGGAGTGATTAATATCAGACAGGAAGAAAGGGCTGAGACCTGTTTTTCCTTCTCCTTTCCCTGACTCCAAGGTATTTTTGCCATTCATACATAGGAAAAGTGGAGTCAGATGGAAAAAGCAGCAGAGATATCTCTGCAGTGCTGGTTGGTGTCAGTAGAACATTCCCAGCTCAGGGGAAATCCTCCACCTACTTCCTCTTCCAGTGTAGTAAACTGTAGAATATGATCAACATGCCTCCACTCTGGCAACAAAGAAATTAATAAGCTAGATTGGAATTTTATTGGCT
The DNA here is from genome assembly GCF_027477595.1 of Haemorhous mexicanus. NCBI lineage: Eukaryota > Metazoa > Chordata > Aves > Passeriformes > Fringillidae > Haemorhous > Haemorhous mexicanus. The sequence continues at coordinate 20,658,706 of NC_082341.1, read as the reverse complement.
TCCTCTGGTAAAGAATGGGAAACACCTAAACTTCCCTAGTGCTCATTTTTTAACAGCTGGCAGCAGTCACTTTTATAATTCTGTATAACTGTGTCTGCCCAACCTGGTTCTCTATTAATTGACAGATGCAAAAAGAACCGAAATGAAAACAGGGAATCTGGAAGCAGTTACTTTTAGTGTTCTTCACTTTAAAAATGTAAAGTCAACATAATGATAACCATATTTTCTGGATCCAAACTTAGATAATAGTATTTAAGGCATGCTGCTTATTTCAGACAGGAGCAACGGCTCAGAAGTGCTGAGATCCATGGCCACTCATATCTTGCTTCTACAGGAAAACCCGGAATGATGGCAGAGAGAGGGCAAGCCCTGTGAAAGCAATTGTTCATATTTCACTCAGAAAATCTTGCTAACATGTGCTGTCATTGTCATGGGGTGAGCTAAATGTTGCTCAAAGTTTGTCTTGTAACCCCAAAGCAGCCACATATCTGCAAAATTTCCCAACTGGATCTCTCTGACTCACTGAAATTTGGGTATTGTGACAGCTCCTTTTTACTCTTCTCCATGCATATAGGATGGATAGGATTCCTATAAAACTCCATGAACATTAAATTTTATTAACAGAGGAGATTAATAGCAGAGTGGAAGTCCAAAGTCCAGCTCCGGACTCTGCATTTTTTAGGACACAAGTATAGGCTGTTTCATGTATCAATTATGGCTCCACAATGTAGCTGGCTTTAAACAACAAATGAAAGGCTTTTCTAAAATGATGCTAATTTATTCTAAATGGGCACATCTACAGAACTATGATAACGCATTGATGAAACAGCTATTTGCTTGACTCAAATATATTTATAGTAAAATACATTTTAAGCAAACTGATCTTTTAATGGTATTTTTAAAGTTGTTGACATAAGCATGTGATATCAGCGTTTTCACTGAAATAGCTTTGAAAACTCCTGCCTCCTACAACTAGCATCATTTCCTCAATGTAGAAGTTTCTGGAGTTTGCCCACATCTCTGATGAGTGGTATGATACAGATAATCATGCCAGGTCTGAAATTGTTGCCTTGGTAATACAACAAACATGTAGTGAAACAGCTACATGTGGTTAGAGGAACAAGAAACCACTGCAGTATTTTCTCTTCTTAAAATGCTTTAGAATTGTTAAAAATGTTACAATTAGCAAAGGTGCACAAGAACAGCACACAAGCATGCCCCTCTTCTGTAAGATTCTGCATTGTACTTAGCAACTGAAAAACAAAATTACAAAATATGACTGGCCCATGTCATCTTGCCCTCAAAGTGAGAAGAAAAGATATTCACTGCTCTGTTTCTATAATTCAAAAAATGCACACAAATCTCCATAAGCAGTTACATGTAAGTCTCCTCCCTGCCCTCCCCTTTGCAGCAGAGCAGAGCCAGCAGGGCCTCTGCTCACCCCCAGCTGTGACGGGAGGCTGCCAGTCTGCAGTGCCTGTCACTGGGCTTTGTCGAGGCCATGAATGTAACCCCTCAGCCTAAGCCTGGGTGATGAAAGGTAGTGAACTTGAAGTTGGGAAGTCTTTGTGAGCATCTTCTCTATATTCAAAAAATGGAGAGAGAGCAGGGAAAACCTCCCTCTGCTCGTACACTGCATGTTTAAAAGTGCCTTCACAGTGATCAGCCAAAACCTCATACTAGCAAATATCAGTGTTGATGGCTGAACAACAAAAAATGCTTCTCTGTCCAAAGGTGCGACAAAACCTCCTAAATACCCAAGTGAGGATCAAGAAGAGTATACAAACATCTCTGCTGTCTGGAAGGGAAGCTCATATTCTGGGTCAGAAATCACTGTGGCCGGGAAAGAATGTGAAGCACGTCATACCCTTGCAATGCAACCAGTGAATTGAAGAAAATCACTGAGAGCATATGGCATCAATTATTGTTTCCATAACCATTGGCCCAGTAGGTTACTAATAAAACTGAAAACCTTTTGCAGTTTATCAAAGTCGATCTTTATCGGATGTTATGTTTCAGAAGGGTATTTATCACAGTTGATTTCTGCTGAAGTGCTGCTCTGTAAAAGTAGCTGTCAACCATAGAGGCGGTACTTCCAGGAAGCTGGCTGGGCTGTGGCTGTATGGCTAAGGAAGGCTATGATTTTCATTTATAATGCCACGCATCTGCAAGACTAGAAATGAAAACCACATCACACCAGGTTTGTCAGTCTCTCTCAATGCATTTTCTAAGAACTCTATACCAACGAAATTTTTGTAGCTGAAATTATTTGGAAGACTGATCAGACACAAACATTTTTAACCTTTTGCTTTTCAAATATAATAATAGCTCGATTTCAGGATTTTATTTTCAGGTTTTGGGGCTAGGCATATACTCTGTAGGGAGCAGGGAATAAAAAGACATTGCTTCTCTAATTAAATCTTTACTTTTCTGGTTTAAATACATTTAAATCTAAATAAATCTGGCTTGTTTGTTACATTTGGCCTGCAGTGGTGACTCGGGCTGGATGAGAGGCATATGTTTACATTATATTATTGACTTTCTTGAACTTACACATTCCAGTGCTTGACAAAAAAAAAAAAAAATATAAAAAACTATATATTCACTGGATTGAACAAAACAGACTCAGAGCTCTTTAAAGCCCCTGCAGTCAGGCAAAAGATTGCTGGTGCAGTGAATGCGTTTTGACTGAGACCTTTGAAGGATGACAGCAGACACAGAGCCAGGCATTTGTTAAAGGGGGATCAGTTCAGGATGAGGTAATGGCGTGGGAGATCCCAGCTCCCTTGCAAGGGCAGGAGGAAATGATGTGGTGCCTGCTGCTCTCTCAAAGGGAGGGGAGGGGAGATGAGGGAAAGAAAGGAAGTGCAGCTGGTGAGCCTGGATATGCCTCTTAACTTCTTGCTTAAGGCAAGAATTTTCACCTCCGGTATCCCTGTATGATTTGTACAATTTACACTGTGCAAACTGAAAAAGACTTGTAGCAGTATGTCGGTGTTGGTCACACCTTCTGATCACAAGGCCATCTAGTACCACCTATGCTTTTGTGGTCTGCAGTTTTGTCTTCTAAGGAGTTCATCCCCTGCTGAAACTGTTGGGTTTTTTTAATTCAGTCCATGTGGTGAGTTTAATCTCTGACTACAGTAGCATTGGTTAGCACAGGAAATGAGATCTGCCATGGTGGCAGGATTTCAGCAGAAGAGTATTTTCTCTAGAGAGAAAGAAAATCTTTAATGCAGCCATAGCAGAGCTGTAACTGTAGTCCTTCTGAGTGACCTTCAGATTAGATTAAACCAAAATTGTATAAGTACTGTAAAATCTGCCCAAGAAGCTGAGCACTTGGTGCCTAGGCAGCACAGAGATGTTTTCCATCCTGGTTCTATTGCTAGCATTTGCAAATGAGTTACTTTAAAGCTAATATAAAACTATTTGATATAAGTTATGGATTGCAATTGCAAAACTTACCATACTTAAGATATTCTCTTTCTGGCATTGGAAATGTCTACAGATATCTGTAAAACACACCAATATAATACCTACCCAAAAGTCTCTTGGAAAATAGTCTATATTAAAACAACAGAGTTGAAGAAGTTGTGAGATTTTGTAAGGATAAACTGAAATAAAAGAAAAATTGAAAAGTTATTGTGAAAGAAATCTCTGAAAAATATAACAGTGTAATTTTTGGCTGCCTTTGGGGCCCCTTCCCCTTTCCTTTTTCCCTCAACTAAGAACAAAATCTTTAGGTTTTTCTAAAGTTGAAACAAACTTTTTTTAGAGAAAGGACTGTGAAATTTAAATGTTATTTTTGCCAAGACATTTTGGAGAGAGAAGCCTCCAAAAGCCTAGCCTAAAAGGGCCAAGAAAGCCTAAAATAGTTATTTCTGAAGAAGAGAAATCTTGTTGCACAGGACATATGCCAGAACGGACTGGCAGTGTCAAAATTCAGCGGTAGGGAGTTGGGCTTACTTAAAACTCCAGCAAATATGTTTCACATAAATCAACAGAAAAATACAATGGGAGCTTGTTGGAATTGTCCATTGGGAACCCCGCGTGTCAGATTAAGTCCCTGAGGATGATTTTATCACAGTTTTGCTGCCACGTCAGATGTAGCACTCATCTCCAAGAGTATAGGACACTGTTGTTCAAAACCTAACAATACTAAACTCAAGTAATTAATTAACCTAAACTGGGAATAATTCACATTGTCATTGGCAGTTCAGGCTTCATGTATATTGTAGTACAATAGTGTTGTGTCCTTCATCTGTGGGATAGCTCTCAAGATTCCTCTTGATGTGACAGAAGTTGATTATTTTCAGAATACAACTGCAGATCAGTGGCATTACAATATTAAGGGCAAACCATGCCTCTCCCTTTGAAATATCCTGATATCTGACCCGAATGTTCTTTCATCCTGATGTGCTGGACTTACATGCTAGGCCTCGTAAATTCTGTCATGGAGTTTATAAAAATGCCTGATCCATGTCAAAGAAACAGCTACAAACACTGGCAAAAGTCTGAGTTAGCAAAACTGAAACATCTACAAAGCTCCTGAACAGCTGTGAGGTCCTTTCTCCTGTCATCCTACACATACTCTCTTCTGCCTAGTATGTGTATTGGACCATATACAAGACCAAATTCCTAAGGAAAATTTCAGGTAGACAGTGAATTGTCTTTGTACTGGGAAACAGGACACTGTTCCACCTTAAAAGGTATGGACCCCTCTACTCTTCCAGACATTTGCTCTCTTCCTTCTACAGCCATATGCATTATCTCTTCTGTATTTAACTAATTTTCCGCTCAATTCCTTATGACCTACAATATATTGTGCATCCTAAATCTGGATCATCTTCCCTTCTTAATCCCAACTGGACAGAGTATATTTATGCTTGAAAATTAGGCAGAAAGCTGGCAAAACCAGCTGTCTGCAAAAACAGAATGTCTTTTTAGAAACTCAGTCTTCTCAGCTTTGGGGTGTGTGCAGCACCGCCTCTTCCCTTTGAAAGGAGCCAATTAATCCTAGAATGGCTAACACAAAGTATGCTCAGTTTATGAGTCTCATTGGAACCAAGGATTTGGCACAAGAACTTGGACTGGGGAATCCACTAAAAACTTGGCCTTCAAGGAGCTAGTACTGTTCTGCTTGTCCTGGGCATCTCAAAGGAAGAATGGAACAATTGCTACACGCAATTAATCATTCCATTGCTGTGTCCTGCCTCTTCCTCAGAAAGATCATCAGTTCCTGGTATATCAGGGCAAGAAAACATTATGCTATTTATGCTTTGTGTAAAGGATGGAACTAGGGGAGAGAAAAGAATGAAATCACTTCTCAGATTTAATTGTGTTTTGGCTAGAGGAGCTCTTTAAGCAGTTTGAGTTGAAAAAGCTTGGCCAAAAAGAAGTAGTAAGTGTTTAACTGACAGGGTTCATTAATGGCGTACAAAAATCACTTCTTTTAGATTTTCTCAAAGAGAGGAAGGAAGGATGGATGGATGGATGGATGGATGGATGGATGGATGGATGGATGGATGGATGGATGGATGGATGGATGACTCATCCTTGAAAAAGTTTGCAACCTCAAAACTTAAAACAGTGAACCAAGACAGTGCTTCCCATTGTAATGTGACAAGTGTGTGTTCGTCCACACTGCTGACTTCTACCTGAACCAACAGTTTGCTGCAGGAATTGCAACGTAGTGCTAAGCAAGGCCAAGATGGCCAGGTCAGCAGTGTGGCAAAGACATAAAAAAAGCTACACTATGCATTTTGCATTGATTCTCCTGAAAACTTGAGCTGCTTAATTCAAATATTTTGTCTGATATTTAAGATAAATGGTCCTTATAAAGTGCCTGTCATGATCCTTGAACAATTTCTTGGTCTTTGACAATATACAAATTTCGTGAAGCAAGAATGAGGAGAGATAAAATTTCAAATTATCTATTTTGGGGCACCCAAAATCAAGACTGAGAGACTTTGTGTATTCTGAAAATTTGTTCTGCTTAAAGAATTTCAGGGTGAGCATTGAGCCTTAAGCCATGCCAAATCTCTTCTCGGTTTGGAAAACCTCATTCTGTATGGCCCAGTCAGTGCTAACTGTATTGCTGCCATTCAGCAATCAGTGTTATTGATGTTAAATGAAGTGAGACAGGGTGTCATTCTTAATTTATTTTTGTTTTTAAGGGATGGATTATATAAATTGCTATATTTGTGATAGAGCTTAAAAACTTCTCTTCTCTGTTCCTAGAGGTGTGTATGGCATTTGAGACAACCTCAGGGCACAGGACTGTAGTGGCTTTGAAAATGAGCACCTGATTTGGTACAGAAATGTCCTATTTTGATACAAAAAGCTTCCTATTCTGGCAATTAGAAACCATAGTAGAGAGGCACCTCATGCATGACAATAATATTTCTTTGGAAACGTAAATCATGCAACAGGGTGGCTTGACTCATGTTCAAATCACTTCCTTAATAATGAAACCCCTGCCAGTTTCATATAGTTCATTATACATAAAAATAGAATATTTTAGACAGACTTGGTTAGTTTGGAGTATAGAGCCTAGTCATTTACTTGAAAAAAATCAGCAGTTAGTCATACCAATTTGATATGCTTTGCAACACTGGCAATGACAATAGGCAACATAATTTTAAAAATAAACTTCATAAAAGAATTTGCCAGTTTATTTATCAAGACAAAAATTAGTCAAGAAAGTTACTCAAAAAAGGAGAATTTAGTGCTGGAACATTTAGATGTTCTGCAGCCTGGTGATACTCAGAAATCCAAATCAGCTTCTCCTAGTCAGAATGCAGGGAGATGCATTATGAGGGTTCAGAAAAACCATCACTTCCCTGGATGTACTGGCCTTCCTTAAACTTGTCTCTCAGCTAAAGGGAGGGACTTCTCCCAGATGAAGATTGGAGCCAGAATTGTTTGTTTTTTTTTTTTAAACATGGACCTTTCTGTTTCCAAAAGCGTAGCAGTCTTTGTGCTTTAGGCCATGGCTGAAGGTGTTCTTTGACAGTGAAAGCCACAGCAGTCACTCAGTGATAGGCCACAGCACTTAGTCTGGCTGAGCACTGCAGTGCTCCTCCGGTTCAATTGTCTGTAGGGTGTTAAGGGTCTTTTATTTCCTCATGTTAAAACATGTCCCTGTTGCCCAGAGGTTGTTTAATAGTCATGGTGCAGGGGATGTGTGAAGGAATGCCTCTACAGCCCCATACATGCCTGGGCTTACGGTTGCAGTATGGTACTGACACAAAATTTATTGTATTTGCATGGCAGGATGTTTTTTCATGGGTATTTAATCTTTATGTGTCTTTCTTCACCTCCCGGAAGCAGAAACTTTAGAAAAAGAGCATAAATCTGATTAAGAAAAGCATTCATATCTGTTTAGTCCAGGTTTATGTAACTGGAAAGCACATTGAATATTTGGACTAAATTAGTCTCATTTCTTACTGCTTAAATTAAATGGTAAATTTAAAAAATGAAAAAAGAAGTGCATGCCAAGTGCATGATGTTCATCATTGAACATCATTTCAATGATGTTTTCAGATCAACAGATATTTTTGCAAGGAAATAGTAAAAATTCTGTTATATGTACTTTTTAATTTTTAGTATGACCAACATGTAGAATAAAGCCATTCAGGCACCCGTACCTTTTCTCTATGCATATCCACTTTCCCCATTAATGAAAGTTACACACAATACAGGTGTCTTTTTGCTAAATTTCTAGAACTTGATTCCATATTTCATTCCTGGCAGTAAACCAACACATAATTATCTGGGGAAAAAAAAAGGCCACAAAAAAAAAGGCATAAAAGAAAACTTCAGTCTGAACTGAAACTCTTGTGATAAAAATACCTGTTTGTTTTTTCAAGAGTGCCATTACCTGTAATCTACTTCTGTAGAGGTGATGGCTAACCAGGCAGCTGCATGACTGCACACTGGAATTGCAAGGGAAGGTGTTGCAGTAAACAGCACAGATGACAACCAATAGTTTATGAATAATCCCCAACGTGGTGCTGAGTGATGCTCTTAGCTGTCTGATCTTCATGTCAGAAGTGGTCAAAATCTCCATCAGCCACTGCCTCTGAGAGTCCCATAGCATTTTCCATGAAACTAGACATTACTGTGATTTCATTTCCATTCAAATACACTCCCTGTGATTTTTATGGCTACACTGAGACAGAGTCTCTAATGAGAAGGACAGGAGAGATCTTTTTGCATTTCAAGGGGACATGTTTTAATCCCCTTGGGGGCTTGCTATGCAAATGTGTGTTAAATGTATTACAGCTTACAAGAAACTTACAGCTTCTTCCATTCCTGCATCTGTGTAAGTGCCAACCAGCAAAAGGCACTTAAAGGTTTACTGTAGTCCAAACAGCCAACAATATCTGAACATTTCATACTGAGACACAGAAATAGGCAAGTGGCCAAGAGCACATATGGCAGCAGTGACATAAATATATGGAAATTACACTTGAAACCTGAAATGGGTAGGTCATATTTACTAAAACAAATACCTTGGATTTTAGGGGCAAAGCATTTCTGAATGAGGATGATTCTTGCATATGTGTGCCATTGAAGATTTTGCGAAGTATAAGTTGTACTCTGTTAGGAAAAACAGATGGGGCACCAGCACACCTTTAAAAAACAACAGTCTACCAAAGCTATCAGTATTTCTGAGTCCAGCATCTTTAATCTGTGAGATTGTTGGTTATGTGCTGTTTTGCTTTTTGCCTACTCACAGAATGAGTATGTACTTCTGTGCCAGGGCTCTCAAAGGCTTACAGCTCAAACTTGATGGCTTAAATAGAGCTCTGAGAGGGCTGGGCAGCACAACAGCGTCCAGGCTGGGCTTTGGGAACCCTTAGCCTCAGGAATGCTGTGTGACCTCTGCCTCTTATTCAGTGGGTGAATGGAATGAGCTGTAGCCCAGGACTTATACTGCAAGCACTTCAGTAGCTCAACCTTGTCAGCTTCCTTTGCTTGATTAAACTTCAGTGAACAAAAGAAATTAAAACCTCAAGGACTTTCTTTTAGATACAAACTGCATTCCTGCACTTCTGGTTGCCAACAGAATGAAAGCTAAGCAGAATTTCCTTCAAATAAGCAAGATCTTTAATAAAATACATAGGTTTACATTCTTCCTTGTAAAGTACATTAAGTGAAGTACAATAGTTGACTACTGTGAACTGGGGTGTGAAGATTACCTTTTTCTTTACCCACTGTTCATGTTCAGGTTTATCAGAACTTCCAGTGAAGATATTTCTTCCAGCAGGACTGCAAGCTAAAAAGAATCAAAAATCAATGGTAGTTTTGCATCCCCTAAGTGCTGAAGCAATACATTACAGATAATATGTCTACAATGTATCCCTCACTTCCCATAGCAGAGAGAAAAATGTCCCTTACCTGATGCATCAGTTCAGGATTTCAGAATGTGAGTCGTGCTTTGGCCCCTCAAGTTTAAAGTTATCTAAATGGCAGAGATTCTGTCATCTTCCTTAAGCAACCTCTGCATTCATGCTGAAACAATCAGCTGCTACTCACTTTTTCTCTGTTAACTTTTATGCAATTGCTATTGCCCTGTACTACCTACATCACTCTTTTCCATTGCTAGTAGTCCCATTTTGATAGTAAAATTGCTCTAAAAACACTGGGATTTTTGTCTGGCCTTTTATTTTACACATATTTGTATGTACTTGCAGATCATAGTTAATGAGCAATTATCATTTTGCTGGGTGCTCTCCTAAGACTCTGACCATATGCCTACCAAAATGAATAGCAGTCTGTTGGGTACAGAAGCAGAGAAACAAACCTTTGTTAAAATCAAGCCTGCTACTATCCTACTTATTTTCCCGGAGCAAGATCCTGGATGCAGCAATTTCAATAATGTACTGTCCACACAAAAATCCCCTAAATTATTCCTGGGATCATTGTTACAATAATGGCAGAATTAAGCCTTAGGCATGTAAGTGCTTACCCAGCTACAAGGAAAACATATTTAACCTGTAAAGTTCATTCTTAATCATGGGAGCTGAGATTGCTATCATGGGAGGCAGCTAAAGAAAACACATTATTTTCTGGCTGCTTATTTTGAACACTTGGCAGCTCTTTGTGAATAGTTAGCATAATTTTTCCCTGATCTTACTCTTTTGGAAAACTCAAAAGTAAAGGAAAGGTTCTTAAAAAGATATCTAGATAAATATACACTATACCTATAGAGGGGTTTTAATATGTTATTCGGAGTATTTTGCCAGGCCTGTGACATTAAACTTGCCAACCCCTTCTTGCAGCCACCACGCTCACTCTGGAGCGGGACAACGAGATGAGAGGGGTAAACCCAGTGCCCATTTCAGCGACGCCGAAGATGCCGCTGCTGTCTCTCCGTCCTCCGCGGGCGCGCCGTGCCGGGGTTCCCCGCGCCCCTTGTGTGGGACACCGCCCTGCCACGTCCCGCAGCGCCGGCGGAAACCTGCCAGCCTCCGGGGACTCAGCCACAGCAGAAGCTGCCGCCCACCCTCCGCACCCCGCCGGCTGAGCCGAGCCGCCCCGCTCGCCGTCTTTGTGTCCGCGGCCGCCGCCCCTTCCCCGCGGGCGGGGCGGAGCGGGGCGGGCCCGGCGGGGCGGGTTCGCGGCGCCCATAAGAAGGGGCCCTGGCCGCAGCCACCGCCCTTCTTCGTCGCACACCCTGGTCGTCCCGCTCCGCTCCCGGATTACAAAGCCCGCGCCGCCGTCGCTATGAGCATCAGCACGAAAAACTCCTCGTACCGGCGCATGTTCGGCGGGGGCAGCCGCCCCAGCACCGGCACCCGCTACATCACGTCTAGCAGCCGGTACTCGCTGGGCAGCGCCCTGCGGCCCAGCAGCGCCCGGTACGTGTCCGCCTCGCCCGGCGGCATGTACGCCACCAAGACGACGTCGGTGCGGCTGCGGAGCAGCATGCCGCCCATGCGGCTCCACGACTCCGTGGACTTCACCCTGGCCGACGCCATCAACACGGAGTTTAAGGCGAACCGCACCAACGAGAAGGTTGAGCTGCAGGAGCTTAATGACCGCTTCGCCAACTACATCGACAAGGTGCGCTTTCTGGAACAGCAAAACAAGATCTTGCTGGCCGAGCTGGAGCAGCTCAAGGGCAAGGGCACGTCCCGCTTGGGCGACCTCTACGAGGAGGAGATGCGGGAGCTGCGGCGACAGGTGGACCAGCTCACCAACGACAAGGCACGAGTGGAAGTGGAGCGGGACAACCTCGCCGACGACATCATGCGGCTGCGGGAGAAGTGAGTGTGCCGGGGGAAGGCGGGTTCGGGCTGCCGCCGCGTCCCGCTGCCTCCCCGCCGCCCTGTCCCTTGGCGCGGAGGCAGCCCCGGAGCATCCCGAGCGGTACCGGGCGGGGCGATTTGGGGGACCCCCCGCTCCCTCCTCACCGCCGTCTTGCCCCTTGCAGGTTGCAAGAGGAGATGCTTCAGAGGGAGGAGGCCGAGAACACCCTGCAGTCCTTCCGACAGGTTAGCGGTGGTGGAGGAGGGAGGGGCCCGAGGAGGTGGTGGCTGTGCCTGGGGCGGAGGGTGGGAGTGCAGGAGTTTGCTTTCCTTGCACAAAGAGGTTCCGTCAGTTCTCACGCAAGCCCTCCGTGTTTTCTTTAGGGGGATGCTGCAGTCTGAGGGGAGGGGAGGTAAACTATTGTCCTGCTTTATCCGAGTCTAGCCCCTTTTACAAAAACACCCCAACGTGGAATCACTTTCCGATCCAATAAAAGTGAAAGGGGGCCATCTGCTCGCTTGGCTGAAGGGTATTAATGGTTTCTATGGGATTCACCGTGGAATGCAGATACAGGCATTATGGCAAGTGTGGTGGCAGCAGATTGAAATAATAGATCCCTTTGTGTCCGAGGGGAGGGCGCAGTGGGCTGCATTCTTACTAAATGTGTAATGGTGCGGGAATATTTCTAGCGAAATGTGTCTGTTGTGGGCCAGTTTTTGTACAAAACAGAACTCCTTTTTGATGAATCACTGGTCAGTGCATTACTGGGCAACAGTTTCAAATGTGAGTTTTTTATGTGGGTGTTGTCTGCTGACAAGATGTAGACAATATGTTCCTTGGGGCGAGGTCACAGAATTGAGTTTGCCTCCTCTGGGTGTCCATTAAGAACATAAAATTTAATGCTCTGTAAAACAAAGATGTTAACCTAGGAAACAAGTTATGTTAGAGTTTAGTCTTTGTAGGATGCCATGATGTTATCTAGGTAAAGTAAATCTACATGACAGCCAGAAACAACTGTGCAAACAGTGTTCTAAAATTCTTAAGCTCAAGTTTTCACTTGTGTAAAACCAGCTTTCAACTTAGATTAAGCCCTGTTTGGACTAAGAGATATTTAGGAATGTGCCTTCTCAAAACAAGGTCTCTTCCCTAAAACTCCTGGTGTAAAACAGCATTGCTAGCATTCTTTCAGACTGGAAGAGACTGCCCTTATCACCAGGCAGCTGGGTACAGGCTGACTTTGTCCCAGAGCTCTTCATAGGCATTAACAGAAGCTACTGTTCAGGAAATCAGCACTTGATTGTTCGTGTTTCCCTGGGAAAGGCTTTTGACTGCAGTATATTTACAGTCCTTGAAGGATAGCAGGTGGGTTCAAGAGATAGTGTGGGGAAACTGAAACACCCACTCCCATTCAGAGCCTGGGAATTTAGTCTCTACTGGCATTCAGGGGACAGAAGTTTTAAACAACAGTCTTGAGATACTGCCTTAATTTAAGCTTACGGTTTGTTTGCATTTTTTTATGAGTGCTAAGACAATTTACTGTAGTGTGAAGTTCTATGAAGGAGCATTTAACTTAAGTTTTAGGTAACCTCATCTATTCTGATTCATTGCTGAATTTAGTTGAAGGATCAGTTGACTTAAGGTTGGCTTTTACATGATCTTTCATATTTAATTGGTGCACTTTAGGCATGTCTGTATTTCAATCCAGTTGAATCTTATGGAGTCTCTGGGCATTAAAGTGAGCTTGGCTTGTTGTGCACACCCCACACTCCTTATCCAGCTCTTCCCTGTGTTTGGAAAGGGGTCACTCAGAAGCTCAGCCTCCAGCAGATATGTGCATGCAGGACAGTCAGAATTGGATCCATTTAACCTCCTAAGCTGTAGCTTGTGCATAAGAAATGCAAATAATTGTCTATGGAAACTCCACACTTAATCCACTCATGACATAACTGGTGCGTGCTGATGTGCTTGATTTGAACATCAGTCATACCTGTTTTTTCCTTACTGGTAAGGATGGAGTTAACATGTAGGTTTTGAAAACTAAATCTCTTTCAGTACAAGTTTTGTTCTTCTGAAAGTGAAATTAAATTCACAGACCACCGAAGCTGAAATATCCTGTTGTTCTTTCTATTTTAAAACAATGCACAGCTTTCTATTAAATCACTATATTTTTCCACTGGAAAGTTGTTTAGTTGTATAGATTTGGATCACTTCAGCAGGTGCTTTGCTGTTCTGATGTATCATCAAAAATACTTTTTACTTGATGGAGCAGTTGTGTACTTCAGTATTTTAAAATAAAGAACAAATATTTGAACTTAAGCTTTTATTTGCAAAAGCTGCCAGTTTCAGAGACTGTCCAGCTCATATGTACTGAATTTCAATTTATTTCTTCTGGACAAAGATATGATTTTACTCATGTGCTGAGGGATGTCCTGCATAAAGCATATGTAAAAGTTCAGTGAGGACTTTCCTTTTAGGGCAGGACAAGTATCACAGTGAGAAAGTTACTGCAGTTTTGCCAGCTAGTCTAGCAACAAGGAATAGGTCCTGAACCTGTGGCAAGCCTAACAGGTCAGGTCCTGGCTAACATGAGGTTTGTCTAAAGTAAACATGGATGCTCAACCCTGAAAAGTGTGTGGCTTGCATTGAAGAAGCTCCTAGGATAAAATCAGCACATACTCCAGCTGTGTTTATCTATGATTTCTACTTGTTTGTTCAGGCTACAAGTAGCCAATTCATTTATGTGGTTCTCCACACATCTGGGAACCACTGAAACACTGAATTTTAGTGATAGGGAATACATAAATGATAGCATATAGTAAAGTACATGCCACATATTGTAAGTGTTTTGAGTTTAAATTGCTTTCAATTTACTATAAGGTCCTCAAATCCTGTAGGTATTCAGTTGTTATTAAAAAAAATAGCCTTCAGGGTGAAGATTTCTGCAAAATCCTCTAGAAAATCTTTGGTTGTCTGGCCAGTTATGTAAACATGTTGGGTCATAGCCATGTAATTTTCTGCCAGAATGATCATGAGGGGTTTGGGGGGAAGGAGAACAAATTAATTAGGAAATTCTTTCCCTGAACTGAAAAACAGAGCTGATAGGAACTGTGGATTTTAAACTGGAATTGATAGAAAAGTTATGGAATGATGCATGAAAGGGTTATTTTGCTGGATAAAGTAAACAGAATAATTCTTCTGGAGCAAGGACCTTGCCCCAGAGTAGGAGTGATCCAAGGAAAGGCTTTCTAGGAGTCTAAAGAAAACACTCCTTATTTCAAAGGTGCCATAATAAAGAGAGCTGCTGATTAGGAATGCTTATGCTTTGGGCAATCCAAAATAGCTTTAGAGTAAGCTGTGAGAACCTGATATGTTAATACCCTGTGAGCACAAGCATGTGGCTGTGTATGTAACTAGTGTGAAAGGAACAATCTTCCCCTTTGCAAACTAAATGCCTTACACATTCAAAATGTAAGAAGTTGCCAATCAATGTTTAGTCTTATATTTTTGAACTAATTCAAGTTGTTCCCTTATAACATTCATGACGTGTCTTCTGTTATGCTTGAAATGAATTTTTTCTGTTGATTAAGACTATCTCTGTGCAGCAAAAGGTGGAGCCTTTGCCAGCAACTGCGAGGGTGTAGGCAATGATGAGTAGCTCAATTTGTGTTTATGCTCACACGTTCTTTTTCTCAAGGGAGATCTGTTGACCTGCATTGTGAATACTGCAGTTCTTACACATACCTCACCAGCTTTACAAGTATGCTTTAAAAGTGTGGTTTGTGTACCTAAGGGGCTCTGTGTTTTTTCATCAAGTTAAGCCCACTGATAGGCCTGGCAGCATGTCATGTGTTGCACTTTTAAGCCCCACTGAAAAGAGTGTAAGTTTGCAAAGTGCAACTCTTTCTCAGTGTAGTCAAGCTAGAAGCACTTACTGAAGACTTCTGACTCAAGTACTTGAAGAATTTACACCCACTATGATCTGTGTGCTCTTGATCATGCTTAGCAGCATGTCAGCAAAGATGTAATCAACATAGGTGGTATAGTTTTCAAACTCACAATAAAGGTGCATATCTAAGGTTTAAGGCTAAGGTGGCAAAAAGGTTTTTTACAGCTTTTGATTTCCTATTGTCGTGCCAGAAAGCTCAGATGTAGCATCAGCCTGTATGCTGCTAAACTTGCTGTAAGAGACTTCTCTACACCAGTTTGGTAAGCTTATGAATTGTTCTTCTCTCTGGTCAGGATGTTGACAATGCCTCTCTGGCACGTCTTGATCTTGAGCGCAAAGTTGAGTCCCTGCAAGAGGAGATTGTCTTCTTGAAGAAACTTCATGATGAGGTAAGCTGAGAAATGAGGTGTGTTTAGATGCAGACTGTCTAGCAAGGAAGCTCTTTGCTGGTTCTGTCCCAGAGTCCCCACCCGTGTATGATCTGAGTGCTTTTGAGCAATAATGTTGAGTGTCTTCTTCTCTCTAAGGAAATCCGAGAATTGCAGGCCCAGCTCCAGGAACAGCACATCCAAATTGATATGGATGTTTCTAAGCCTGACCTTACTGCTGCCCTGCGTGATGTTCGCCAACAGTATGAAAGTGTTGCTGCTAAGAATCTTCAGGAAGCTGAAGAGTGGTACAAGTCCAAAGTAAGTAAAATGCATCAGGCATTGGAACTAATTCTGTTTAACAGCTTTGCTGTAGCACTTGTTGTTCCCTCTGTCTTTCTAATGGACATGAACATAACCATGACACAAAGTCTTTTTTAAAGTCCTAGTCTGGGAAGGGTTACTACTGAAAACATTTTGTGCCCTAACTACAGCAGCAAAGTAATGGGTGCACACTGGGAGTCTTTCCTGTCCTGGAGAAATTAGTAAAAAGATGGGAAGTGTGCAGGGCAGGAAAACAAGTATGAAAGTTTGCTATGAATTCTACTATAACATTTAGAAATAGAGAGGCACTTTAATACTAATATTTAAGCATTTCAGGTGCTAACCCTTGTAATACCTCCACCTGTCCTCAACTGCTGTGTCCACAGAAGGTCTGTTTCACTATCTCTGTTGAAGTGTTATGCTAACCAGACTGGGGTTTTCCAGTTTGCAGATCTCTCTGAAGCTGCTAACAGGAACAACGATGCCCTGCGCCAGGCCAAGCAGGAAGCCAATGAGTACCGCAGACAGATCCAGTCTCTCACCTGCGAAGTCGATGCTCTTAAGGGAAGCGTAAGTAGAAGACAGTAGTTGTTCTTCTTCATTGCAGCTTTAAGCACTGCACTGCAGTTTAATTGTCAATTTGGATGTGAATGCAGGTAATCTGCCATGCAATTCAGCAGCATATTAATACTTTTTGGAAAGGATGCTGTGGGCTCAATTTGTGTGTATGCACAACAGTGCACTGGCTAGATTGATACACTGAATCAGTCTTAAGCTGTAAACAGTAAGTTCATTCTCTTGCTGTAATAGTCACTGTTTATTTAGCACTTTCTGAAAGTGTTTATGCCTTGTCTGTCAGGTACAGATAAAGTTATAAAAAAAACCTGGAGGAGCAGTGGAAGGTGCATATTTTGCTGTTGCTAAAACATGACTCCTTTAAAGACAGGCTTGAAATGGATGTGACAGCGTTTAGCACACCTGCAAATCTCCTCTACTAAGGACTGCCTGCGTGCTGACTTGAACTGCATGTGTTGGGCTTACTGTAAAGGATGGCTTTGCCACCTGGTACAACAAATATGTGGCACACCTCAGATCACGCCACAGAATAACTCTCCTTGACTCTGCAAAGGGAGGATAAGGACATGACAAATTTGGGACATGTCTGGGCATTTTCAGAAAGGATGCTAATGTAACACAGTTTTCCTTCTTTAAAATGTTGAGGGTCTCAAAGGTGGGGAAGAGTCACTGAACTGCAGCAGTGCTTAATTTCACTATTCTCTTCCAGAATGAGTCCCTGGAGCGCCAAATGCGTGAAATGGAGGAGAATTTTGCTGTTGAAGCTGCTAACTACCAGGACACTATTGGGCGTCTGCAGGATGAGATTCAGAACATGAAGGAAGAAATGGCTCGCCATCTCCGCGAGTACCAGGACCTGCTGAATGTAAAGATGGCTCTTGATATTGAAATTGCCACCTACAGAAAACTGCTGGAGGGTGAAGAGAGCAGGTAATCACATGCAAACACTTTTCTAAAGCCAGAAATTACTGGAAGATACTTTATACCCATATCTGATTTTATCCATTTCTTTTTTCCTTCAGGATTAACATGCCTATTCCAACCTTTGCTGCTTTGAACCTGAGAGGTAAGCTGTTTTGCTATTTTAGTTCAGGCAGTTGCTCTATAATTAGCATGAGGGTTCTGAATAGTTCCTTTTATGCTGGTGTTTGAACTTGTATAACTGCAGTTGGTTGTGAATACTCTTCTTGGATCCAACTACAGTATTTGCAACTACTTAATCTTGGATGGTAGCAGCTCCTTTGTTCCTGGACACATATTTTAAAATATTGGTACATAGCAAGTAATTAGTTTGGATACCTGCTGAAAGTGCTTTAAGGGGCACAGAGAGAAAAATGTAGAAGACCTGGTTTATTCAGAGCAGGAGACTTCTTTGTATACTAAATTGGGATTCTGGAAGTAGACACTGAACTCTGTTACACCTCATTTCTTTGAGGAGGCACTTCATCTAGACTATTGGTAATAATACATCTTCTTCTGCAGAAACCAACATTGAGTCTCAGCCAATGGTTGACACTCACTCAAAGAGAACACTTCTAATTAAGACCGTCGAAACTAGAGATGGACAGGTTGGTGCTAACTTTAATTTTATTTCTATCACAGCTGGTAGCCTTAAATTCTTAAGCTTGCCTACTGCTTACTGCAGCTTGTATGTGGTAGTAAGTATTGAGTAGAACAGCAACTGGCATTCCAAGCTGTGTGAACATACAGGTATAGCAAACAGGTTTCTCTGGAAAAAAAACATCAAAATTCATCTGATAATTAAACTTTAAGTTGGTGACTGTTACCTGTGTATTGAGTATTTAAGTTCAGCTGAGTTAGCAAATTCTCAATAGATTTCCATAGGAAAACAAATTACAGTAAACAGAGATACTTTACTTGCTTAGGATAAGATGCTGTTGTTGGTGTAAGTAAATAACACTTAAATGGTGTCTGTATGCTATTTACAAACTAGAATTTCTCATAAGTGAGAGCTGATACCCACTTGTTCACATTTTGGATGTTTCACTTCTAATTCTTAAAAACCCACAAAAATCTTCCTACTAAAACTTAATGCAAGTGTTTCTGTTTTTCACTAGGTTATTAATGAAACTTCCCAGCATCATGATGACTTGGAGTAAAGCTGAAATGAAGATGCAGTCTTACTAAAGGAGAAATTCTTACCAGCAAGATTGAAAAAGTCCACGTCTTAAAGGAAGAAACAGCTTTCAAGTGCCTTTCTGCAGTTTTTCCATGAGCGCAAGATGATTATGC
The DNA here is from genome assembly GCF_027477595.1 of Haemorhous mexicanus. Taxonomy (NCBI): domain Eukaryota; kingdom Metazoa; phylum Chordata; class Aves; order Passeriformes; family Fringillidae; genus Haemorhous; species Haemorhous mexicanus. The sequence goes on along the minus strand of NC_082341.1, from coordinate 20,639,980 downwards.
TAGGAATAGGTCTTAGATCTTGCAAACTGACTCTCCCTGAAGGATTAGAGTTTACAATGGAGTCTAGTTTACAAATAGCAATATCTTGTGCTGCAATACTGTTTTTAAGTATCTGAATTCAATAAAACTGCTTTTTCCAGCACAGTATGAGCAACCTGTCGCTACTTCAATAAATCTTTGGAAAATGGCTCTTGATGTGTTCTAATTTGTTAAACTTCATGACTTTCTGGAAAGCCATAACAACATAATGCTGGAATTATTATACGGTTGACATCTTTAGTACTGGCTATGTGGAATGCTGTTTTTTCAGTTTAACTAGATAAACTGTCTTACTTATTTACTGCTTAGGTTTTGGAACCAATTAAAATGAGTTATAACTGGCAGATGCATAATGTATTATGATATCACTTGAATAAAATATGATACTTCAAGCTAATAAATATTAATCTTGCTTCCATATACTAGTTAATGCAGTTACTAAATGTCAGAATGCCTGAAGTACCTTAAAACTTGGCTTTATAAAACATAGTACTTATGCAGCAGAGAAATAGTTCATGTGAGCCCTTATCTCAGACAGCACCTTGCAGAGTTAACAGCTGACTTGGTGCATTAACTTATTTTTCCAGGAAAAACTAGTTCCCAAAGGCTTGTTGGTATTACAGAAGGTACATGAAGGCTTTGGCTGGAGTGGAGGTTAGGAGAGACTAACTTGCCCTTTTGCTGACAATTCTAGTATTTAAACCCCTTTTAAAACAGGAGAGTCACCATGCTTGGTGTTGTCTGCTGAACATCAGTGTAAATGAAGCAGAATGGGAGCAAGGAAGTTCCATTCTGCCTTGCCATAGTCTTCCAGGAGGCAGTAGTGGAAGTTGATGTCCTCTCTGAACACTTCTGCAGAGCAACATACCTCTCAAATTTATACACAATAAAGACCCACAGCAGAGCCCCATAAAAGTAGCTATGTTTTGCATTACTTCTGCAAAGTCTTCTTTCTTCATGTATGCTGTTAGTGATGTACCAATTTTCTGGAATGATGAATTGCAAACTGAAATTTTCCAGTTAATATAATAGAATTCAGGGTAAGGGTAGAACCTCCATGTTGTACAGATATGCTAGATATTTGGGAATTGATCTCTAAGAAAATCTTACTGTTACCTCCATCTGATAGGGATGAAAACAACTTACTCCTTTTCCATCCTTATCCTTACCTTTACTCAAGCATGTGACTAAGTGGATATAGTGTAGGTATTGGAGGGACGGTGGGGGCAGTAGGAGGCTGCTTTTCACTTGAGGTGTGCTGCAACCCTCTGCAGCTCCAACACACAGGTGCTTTATGTGCTTCCCAAGAGAAAAGTCCTGCAGCTGGTCCAGTGTTTGTTTGGGTGACTCCCTTCATGCAAAAAGGGACTGAAGTGACACTGAGGAGAGTGCCTGGACACAAGCCTCAGGCACAGCTTTTGCCTCAGCAAAGCAGAACAGATTCAACCTGGTCCACCATGTGGTGGGTAGGATAGTCTCACTAGAAACAGAGTGAACTGAACCCAGTCTTTTTCATGTTGCAGAGATTACAGACTCCAGGTTTTCTACTACCTTTCAACATCCAGACTGATTTAAAAAAGCACAAATTAGCTTTCATGGGAAGTGTTTTCTGTGATAATAACAGCTCTGGGCATGTGTAATATCTAATTTAGAGCACTTTATAGGCATAAGTGTCTACAACCTTTCAGGACAAGTGGAATAAGGGGCTGATGTCTTGCCTGTTGCAGACTACTTCAGTCTTTCTCTGGATCTAGTTATTGAAAAAGTTGAGCCAATGCTAAATATAATTTCTTGTCCCTAAAGCAATGTCAGAGCATTGGCATCTGGCAGTCTATGGGTAGGAGATGGTGAGTACTCTTGGTGGCTGTGGGCAGAGACCCACAGCACAGCGTGCTTTTTGAAATGCACATTGACCTCTGGAGCTGTGAGATTCTTTCAGAAATTGCTTTCACTCTGCCACCAGCTACCTGGCTCAGAGGTTTCTTTTTGATGATTTCACTCAGTAGATAAAAGAAGTGCCTGTATCAAGCACTGTCTGCAGCAAAGGAGTTATTCCTGGCTCTTCAGTGTTTAGGGTTACTCAGAACACAGAGAAGTGTGTGACAGAGCTCTCATCCTGGAATAAATAGAAAAATAAATAAACCTAGTTGCTAAGGGGATAAGAAAATTGCAGGATAACTCAAAAATATGCACCCCAGTGAGAGAAAGAGCACCCTTATGGTGGAAGTGAGAGTGGACAGTGGCTGTGTAAACTTCTCAGTGTTTGATCTAGGGGCACCAGCCTTATGCTCATATATAATTACTGAAAGCTGCTTAGTGCTGAGCCAGCAGCTGACCTCAGAACTGTATTTCACATCCCAGTAACTGCAGGCAGCAGCTGCACTGAGTGGGGCAGCCCCCATCAATGACCAGGCACTTGTCCTGCCCCCTCAACGAGCCCCACAAAGCTGCTCCTGTGAACTTACAGAGTGCCTCCAAATAGGTGAGCTGCTCCCACAGTCAACAATAATAATCCTCCAGATGACTGAGAATATTCATATTTAGTTCTCCTCATGCAGCCAGAACCTTGTTTTCCCTTTTTTTTTTTTTTTTTTTCCTTTAATAATGTTTCAAAACCACAGAAACTGTCAGCAGAGACTCCATATTCTAAGGGCCTGGGAACATCTAGGTAATGCAGTTCTGCCATCCAGTCGGTCTGTTTTAGTACACAGCAAATACGCTTTTCCCTCCCTCCCTCCCTCTTTCATTTTTTTTACTCTCCTCTCCCTTTCTCTCTAACATTTCATTGTTGAACACACTTACCAGGCTCACAGAGAGCTCACAATTCTGTCCTTTTTCTCTTCCCCTGCCTGTGGCAGCTGTTTTCAGTTGTTACACCAGTAAATGAATCTGGTGCTGTCACTGATGCCACGCTGTGCTGGGTGGGAGCATCTGCATGTTGAAGTGCATAGAGGAAATACCTACAAGACTGCTCTGAGGCTCTGAATGTTCAGCTGTGAGGTTAAATTGCTCAGGACACTTTGGCTGAAGCCTGCTGTGGGCATGGTAGAAGATGTCCATCATGGTGGTGGGGGCTGGCCTTGCTGGGCCTCAGGCTGCAGGGTGCTGCCCCACAGACTGACAGGGCTCTGGGCAAAGCCACAAAGGCATCTGAGCAACTTTCAGAAAACTGCTGATAGGAAACCACTCATGCCAGGCTGTTGGGAAACTTCCCAACTGGGGTCTGGGCCAAATCCCACCAGCCCAGGCCCAGCACCTTTGATTAGAGCACCTCCAGGGCTCACATTAGTCCTGTCTGCAGGTGCAAGGTCCCACATGTAAGTGGGTTACTGGGCACTTTGAGACTGGACTGTTTTCCCTTTAGTCAGTCATTTAAGCATATCCTGTAAGTTCTCATCACCTTTAGGCACCCATGGAGCATGGAGACACTTGTGGCTGACATTCCAGGGCAGTCACAAGGATCCAATGCTGTGTGGAGATCATGTCCTGCTGGAGCACACCTGGTGTTGGGAGGGACCTGCTCCCGGCCAGAACTTGCTTCTGCCAACTGCTGGAAGGGAAGGCATCCAGAGGATATAAATTCCCATGTTTGGAGAGGATGAACAGTTGAGTGGCTGGATAGAGAATATTGCTGGTGCCCTAACAAGTATTGGAGATTTTAATTATAAAATCCTTCCACAGGGGAAGGAAAGCCTGGATATTGCCAAAAATTTGTAAGTAATTAACATAGAATAGACTGCCCTAAGAGACACTTACTTGAGTGCAGTCCCTCATGCAGAACTAGGAAGTGCCAAAATTAAAATTACGTCTTCAGTCTTCATTTGGTCTCTTCATGCTCATGCATAAACTTGTGGATTTGAGCTTCAAGTCCATGAACCTTGTCTTACTGAGTACACACACCCAACAGCACTTCAGGAATCACTACTGCTCACTGCTAGAGCATTTCTGATCTCCTGCATTTGTGTTTGCTGAGTTTATCTGCTTTCAAGAGTCTGAATTTTTATTTTCCTCTAGAGTACCCTCTGCTGTTCTGCATGGTCCTTTGCAACACCCCTGTAGAAGGTGAGGTATTGTGAGCCCTGTTTGAAACGTAGGCCATGGAGCAGTCAACATCAGAAGAGGAAACCAATCTCAGGGGTCCTCACTAGGAAGGTGTTTAGCATGGTGTACTTTTAAGGCACTTACTGATTTCAGGCCCAGGTATTTTCCCAGTCTGGACTGCAGATTAAGTCCCCACAAAATGCAGTTCACACATTATGGGTACCAATGTAAAGCACAATTCAAGTGAAATTCTCGGCTTCAGCCAGGAAAGCTATAGCACAAACAAGGAAAAATCAGTGTCCCCAGCAGTGCAGGGTTACCTCAGCCACAGGACTCTTCTCCTGCCCGCAGCATATCGGACATTCCACGTTCCATGTTCATTCCATGTTCCCTCCTCCTGCACTGAGAGCAGCAGTGCTCTGGCTCACAGGGCCCCTCCCAACCCAGTCCAAGGCCATTCCATGGCCCACGAGCTGGCCAGAGGGAAAAGCTGCTTGTGGGCTTCCATCCACAGCAGCCAAACTCATTGCTTCTGGAAAGAGCAAGTCCACAGCAGCCACATCTCTGCACAGTGGTGTGTCATAATTTCCCTACAAACTCTCATGCCGACATTTTGGGCTGGCTTCTTTTCCAGAGATGTATTGCAGCTGTCTCCCTGTGGTGGGCAATGAGAACTGCAAGGCAAGGACAGCTTGCAGAGAGCCTTCTTGTGGCCTTCAGGGAGCCTTCTTGTGGCCTGCAGGGAGCCTTCTTGTGGCCTGCAGCGACCCTTCTTGTGGCCTGCAGGGAGCCTTCTTTTGGCCTGCAGGGAGCCTTCTTGTGGCCTGCAAGGAGCCTTCTTCTGGCCTGCAAGGAGCCTTCTTGTGGCCTGCAGGGAGCCTTCTTGTGCCCTGCAGGGAGCCTTCTTGTGGCCTGCAAGGAGCCTTCTTGTGGCCTGCAGGGAGCCTTCTTGTGGCCTTCAGGGAGCCTTCTTGTGGCCTGCAGGGAGCCTTCTTGCGGCCTGCAAGGAGCCTTCTTGCGGCCTGCAAGGAGCCTTCTTCTGGCCTGCAGGGAACCTTCTCGTGGCCTGCAGGGAGCCTTCTTGTGGCCTGTGTCTCCTTGCCTCAGTGAGTGGCACAGGGTGGATGGTATGGCTGCAAAGGGAGAGGTGCTGCTTTCTCCAAGAACTGCCCTGCAGTTATTCTCTGCTACTGTCAGCGAGACAGGAAGAAGTCTCAGACTTGACAGACAGCATATAAATACATTTTCAGGATGGAGAAATGTGGTGGGTTGAACTCGGCTAGCAGCCAAGCGCCTACAGAAATGCTTGCTTGTCCTTGTCACTTCCAGTGAGATGGGGGACAAAAAAGGAAGAACCAAAGTAAGAAAATTAGTGAGTGGAAATAAAGGCAGTTTAATAGATGAAGAAAAAAGTGGGAAAAATAAAGGTAACCACACACTATGCCCCACAACCAGACAGAGGCCTCCCTGGTCTCTGAACAATGACTACCTTGGAAGCCTTCTTCTTCCTTTACTTCAGTCTTTATTGCTGATGATTGAGCTGATTGAACATGACATTGTATGATATGGAATAACCCGTTGGCCAATTCAGGTAATTTGTCCCTACTGTGTTCCTTCTCAGTGTCTTTCCTACCCTCAGCCAGACTCGTTGATGGGTCAGAGTGGGAAACAGAGGAAGCCTTGATGCCTTGCAAGCACTGTTCAGTGCACCATCAACACTGTTTTAGTCAAACATCCTAAGCACAGCATCCTGTGAAGATAGTGAACTCCATCTGGGCCAGACTCAGCCAAGAATCTTGCAAAAATTCATATGGTCTCTGTACATGGCAGCGAGGTGGAGGCCATTTACAAGACCTCAGAATGACCCAGATTCAAAGTCTGTATTTTCCAAATTAAGGGGAGGGTTTGAAGCCCAGATCTCCCAACTTAAGACAACTTATAGAGTTTATGAGTGTCCAAGAAATGTATGAGCTAGAAGATCTCTGCTCTTTTATGCAATCAGCTTTATATTACATAGAAAAGTGAGTAACATGGGGAGGTTTTGCAGTCTGAAGAACTCCATGTGCAGACCAGATTTCCATTTCCATTTCTAGCTGTTGTTTAAATACTGCAATCATACCTTGGCTCCCACCTACTGTAAACCATTGCAATTGTATTTTAAAGGTTATTTTGCAAATTGGAGATGTTAATTGCAAGCATACTTTCAGCTCCAGCAGTCCTTCTTTGATGATGCTTGCTGGAGTGCATGACAAGTTTGCTGCTTGACTTTTCCTCTCAGCTCTTAGTGCCCTACAGTTGGGTGGCTGTGGAAGTGTGTTTCTGTACCACACAAAGTACTTTCCCTGATCCTTTAGGCTAAAAATACTGGATTGTGATCTAGGAAGGGTCTGGAGTGGGAAATTCTTGCATTGGTAGGGTATGCTTCTATCATGGCCAAATCCTGTTCAGTACTCACTTACTCTTAAAATGAAAAAGCTTCATCTTATATGTTAACAGAGTTTCTTGTTTTTCATTTAATGCCTATTGCCTCTAGCCCTTCTCCTGAACACCACTAAGGAGAGCCTGGCTTTTTCTTTGGTATCCCTACCAGCAGGTATTTACGTGATGTAAATTGATGTGATCCCCTTGAGCCTCCCGTTCCCCAGGCCAAAGAGTCACAGCTCTCTCAGCCTCCTCTACTCATACTTCAGGTACTCCAAGCTCCTCCTTGTCCTCATGGCCCTTGGCTCAGCTTGTTCCAGTACGTCCATCTCTCTCTTGTACTGAGGAACCCAGGACTGGACATGGCACTGCAGAGGGTCACCTCTGGGAAGGATCACCTCTTCTAGAAAACTTAGCTTCATTGTGTCAAATTTTACTGACTAGTCATTGTACCAAATTTTACTGAGTAGTCATAAAAAGGATCCATGGAAAGTGGTGGCCTGGCAGATGGGAGGGAAGTAAAGGCCAGAGCTCTACAACAACATAAGAAAAGACATTTTTGGTCAGGCCAGTCATCTGCCTGGCCTCCTATAGAGCTTTCTGGAAAAAAGGGCACAAGAAACAGGGCTCCAATTCTTGGAACCGCCTTTATTTTAAGGCAAAGAGAAATTCAGGCACTTTTTGAGCCAGTGGCTTTATCTGGACCATTGATGAAGTTGTCTGACTTGGTTTGAGTAGTTTTATATTTTTAGTTTCTAACAGGGTGTATTTCATACTATGACACTGTACCAGGGAAGAACATTGCATTTTGATTATTTTATCTTTATTGTCTGATCATTTTGTTGACTTTCCAGGAGTTCTTGCATTATGAAACTTGGTAAATAATCATCCTGTGCTCAATCCTCTCCATTTCCCTCATTTGATGCTCATATCCTTCATTTGACAGATTTCCCTTCCCTGCAAGTGTTCAAGGACAGGTTGGATGGGGATCTGAACACCTAGTCTAGTGAAAGGAGTCCCTACCCACAGCAGGGAGGTTGAAAGGTGGAATGATCTTTAAGGTCTCTTCCAACCCAAAACTTTCTGTGAGTCTATGATTCTCTACTTGCTCTCCTCCAGCACATATGCATGTTTCAACATCTATAGTGCCTCTCATCAGGAAGTCATCCTGTAACCATGATAATCCTCATCACTCTACTCCTCATTCTAGTTCTGCTGTGATCTATTTAAAACAAGGTGACTAAGAACATGTGATCTTCAAAACATGTGCATTGGAGCAGTGCAGAGTGACAAAATGAGGACTCCTGTTTTGTGCTCAAAGTAAGTAAAAATATCCTAGCTAATTTTTGATCACTGCTCAGTACTGGGCTGATGTTTCCAGAATGTTATCCAAAGTGACTCAAAGATTTGTTTCCTAAGGACAAACAGCTATGAGTTATTTTTTTCCCCTACTTTGCTGTCATTGACATTAAATTTTCATTCCTCATTTGATCACCCAGTTATGTAGGAGCACAATACCCTTCTACATCTTTGAGCTCAGCATTAACATTGATTGCCCTTTTTTCTTTTGTCAATTTGCTGGACAGCCTTGGCTAGGTCCCTGGGGAATGTATTGAATGGTAAAGTCCAATGTACAAATACTTGTGGCAGGACGCTGACAGCTTCCTTTCACAGTTAAGGCTCTCCATTATTTCTGTCATTTCCTGCCCTATAGCTTAAAACTGGGAGAACATGACCTTTGTATCTCTTAGAAATCTGAAGTTACGTAAATTTTTTTTACAAAATCTTCCATCTGCACCACCCTTACAGACAAAGCTTGTACAATCCTACAGATGTTTCCACCACATCCATGAAGCCTGACTTCCCTGGGAAAAAATGTGTGTGGATCCTACCCAGCATAGCTGCTCTCACAGTTCCTCCTGATCTTTCCAAGTAAAAACACTAGCATTGTTGCTTTCTAGATTTCAGCATCACCCTGTAGCCTCTTTTTGAGAGTCTGAAGTTATACCAAGCATTGTCTGTTCCTCTAACACCAGATGCATTGCAGTTCACAAATTAACAGTTTCATGCTCAGTTGCTGCAGAGCTGCTTGATGGTTGCCATTCTGCCTTCTTCTTACCTGTCAATGTATTGATTTGTTTCAAAACCTTTTCAGTTTGAGATTGTTCTTCATCTGTCTCGGGGGGCGCCTTCACCTTTTCCTTAATGAGCTGCATTCATCTAAGTTTTTTCTTATTTTTGCTGAGTAATCCTTCTACTTCTTGACTATCTCACTTGCAGCTGCACTGAATTTCTGGCAGACATCATGGTTTGCATGTGCCTGAAAGCGTTTTTTATTGGCAACTTGGCACTTAAACAGGTATTTGATCCGAGATCTACTTTCCAACTGCCAGATTTTCCTGGGTTTCCCATTTGGGCATGACTTCTGTCAGAGTCTAGTAGTTCCTCTCACTGTCCTTTTAAACTTGGGTGGTGCTTTCTGCAGGTTTTTTCCTTTTCCTTTTCCTTTTTCCTTTTCCTTTTCCTTTTCCTTTTCCTTTTCATTTTCCTTTTCCTTTTCTCCTTTTCCTTTTCCTTTTCCTTTTCATTTTCCTTTTCCTTTTCCTTTTCTCCTTTTCCTTTTCCTTTTCCTTTTCCTTTTCCTTTTCCTTTTCCTTTTCCTTTTCCTTTTCCTTTTCCTCTTTCTGGAAGGCTTTTCAGCATGATAATGGGCAGTTCTCAGTTTAATATGGTGTCATGGTTTAACCTCAACTGGTAAGTAAGTGCCACACAGCCACTTGCTTGCTCCCTGCCCTCTCACCCCTGGTGGGATGAGGAGAAGAATCAGATAAAGTAAAACCCAGGAACTGAGATAAGAGCAGTTTATAATTTAGATAATGTATGAAGTATTACTACTATTACTACTAATAATAATAATTACAATGGAAAGGAAGATTATGAAAAGAAAAAGAGAGAGGAATAAAACCCAGGAGGAAAAAGTGATGTGCAATACAATTTCTCACCACCCGCTGACTGATGCCCAGTCCATCCCTGAGTTGAGCTCTGCCCCTCTAGGTCAAGTCCCCTCAGTTTATATCCTGAGCATGAGGTTCTATGGTGTGAAATATCCCTTTGGCCAGTTTCATCAGTTGCCCTGGCTCTTCTCTGTCCCAGCTATCTCCTCACTTTCAGAGCATGATACACTGAAAAGTCCTTGGCTTTTCAAGTGCAAGCACTACTCAGCAACCAAAACATCAGTGAGAATAATCAACATTATTTTCATCCTGAATCCAAAACACTGCCCTGTACCAGATACTAGGGAGAAAATCAGCTCTATTCCCACATGAAACCAGGACATAAAGCATCTCAAAAAATATCTTTGTGTCTAATCAGCATTTTAATTTTTCTGGCTTCTAAGGCTTGTTGTGGTTGGTTGGTTTGTTTATTTGTTTGTTTGGGTTTTTTTTTGTGTGTGTGTGTGTACATCATGCAGCTACTATACTCACCACTAACTTCTCTACTTTCCTCACAGGCTGTAAATTTCCTGTCTCTCTCTGTCCTTTGCAGGATATGTTTTCAGCTTTTCTGTTCTTTAATCCATAATTCCCTATCTGCCTTTTCCTCTGTAGGTAGTAGAGCTCCTATGTACCTAACTGAATTTGGAGCAATTGCTTTGAACTTCACAGCATCTCTTTCAGACATGAAGAAAAGCTTTCAGATGCAAGTTTGTCATTTTCCCCCAACTTGATTGAATGGACTAATGAAATATATGACTTTATCCACAGACCTTGACTTACTGTCATCAGATGAACAAGCACTTTAGATGCTCCCCACATGGGCTGACAGAGAATGACTTAACCACCAGGGACTGTCCCACCTCCCCCAGCCAGGGAACAGGGCAGGCTGCTGTGCAATGGCAGATGCAGCAGAGGAGCAGCCCCAGCTCAAGGGATCAGGCACCTCCATGGTGAAGGAGGTGTCTGATGTAGAGGGTCTCTACTCTGATCAGGAAGTGGATGAGGCCTTTCACAGCCTCCCATTCTCTGGCTCTGGTCCTGACAGCAGAATGTAACCATACCAATATCTGCTGAAGGAAGAGCACAGCCTTGGAGGCTCCTGGAGAGCCTTGATGAAAACATCCAGACCCAAGTGGCAGAGGAGCAAGCAGGGAGAGGTGCCCCATTGGACCTCACACTTAGAAAGAAGGGAAGGCTCCCTGAGGATGTGAGAGTCAAAGGCTGCCTTGACTGCAGTGACCAAGAGATGGTGAAGTTAAGTATCCTGAAAGGAAACAGCAGGGCAAAGACCAAGATCCCAACACTGGCCTTTAGGAAAGAAGAGTTTGGTTTCTTCTGGGATCTGCTTAAAAGAGTCCCCTGGGATAAAAGCCTAAAGGGAAGAGATGTCCAAGAAAGCTGGTTGATATTCAACAATTACTTTCCTTATGCTTGAGAACAATCCCTCCTAAAGAACAGGAAGTCAAGCAAAAACGTTGGGACTTGTGTGGATTGTGAAGGAGTTCCTGGAAGAACTCAGACCTCAAAATGAAGTATGCAGAAAGTAGAATTAGGGTCAGGTAACCTGTGATAAATGTAGAGACACCTTTTGAGCAAACAGACATGGTTAAGAAAGAGCCAAAGCCATATGGAATTTATTCTGGCAAGGAATGCCAAGAGCAAAAAGAAAAGCTTCCATAAATACATAAGGGGCAAAAAGAAGACTATTGAAAATGTGCACCTGCTGCTGAAAAGGGCAGGTGTTCTGGTGATGCAGGGCATGGACAATGCTGAGGTGCCTAATGTCTTCTTCACCTCAGCCTTTGCTAAAAAAGACAACATTCAGGAATTCCCAGAGACCAGTATGAAAGATTGGAGCAAGAAGGTTGTACCTTGGTGGAAGAGAATCAGGTCAGAGAACACATAAACAAACTGGACATACATAAACCCCTGAGCCCCAAGAAGATGTGCCACTGAGTGCTGAGGGAGCTGGCTGATGTCATTGTAAGGCCACTTTCAATTTTTCCTTCCCTTGCTTCTGATGGTTCTCATATTTCCATGTGAAACAACAGCCATCACAGGCTTCTCACAAAAGATCAGTGTCCCTTGTATTCCACATCATCAGCCTCCAGCTGGAGAGTTGCACTTAACTGCTTCACACTTAGAGATATGCTGACGTTTAAGGTAAGGCATTACGTGGGTAAAATCCTACATGAATAAATTCTGCATTCTGTGGTCTGAAAGGAGCCTGCTGGAGCTGTTATGAGGGTAAGAAGGAGAAGCAGAGATTGTAGAAGTGCTGCAGGATGAGAAAAGACAGATTTGTGTAAATGTTATAAAGGTTTGGAAAACCACTATTTTATGCATGAGACAAAACAAAGTACTGAACTGGTCTTCTACCTTTGTTCAAGCTCCTTTCCATGCACACAAAGCAATTTCAAATAGAGCATTTGCTTTTCATCTCTCAAATATTATTTCTGTTCATCCAAGAAGCCCTTCCCCAACTGCACTGTGTATCACTGGGGACCTGCTCTACACTCCAAATGTTTTTTTCATGTAATAAATACTTGACATTTAGAAAAATCGCTTCTAAATTTACACAGTGCAGAGCTCACAGTTTGAGATTACCCTCCAAGCACCCTGAAGTGCCAGGCGCATAAATAAATGTCTTTGCAAATAGATTCTCATTTATTAGTTTTGCAAGAGTATTTTCACTTCTTGGAGATGGGTGATTACTAAAGGATGAAAGAAGCACTTCTGGTTTAAAAATAATAGTAAGAAAATGCAGGAGAAGGCCTGATCAAAACCATTAAATTTTCTCCCTAATGTTTTGATGTTTTCTATCTTTGTAATTTAATTTTCATAATAATAGTACTGTAAGTCTAAACTGTCCAGTTGTGCTTTATGTCATAGCCAGCCACATACACCTGTGTGAGAAACAGCAGCAGGAGATAAACTGGCATTTTCAGGGACAGGAAATACTGTCTGTCTGCAGGTCATGCGTGGTCTCCATCATACAGGATATAAATAGACTTCAAGATGTACCATCAACTCCCATGACACTACTGGGAGATGACCAAGCATTAGTGTCCCCATTTCAGAGAGGGAATAATATAGGACTAAGTGCTTTGCCATAGAGAAAGCCAGGGATTGGTGTCTACTCCCACTACATAAAAGCTGCAAAGCTCCCTACAAAGGCATCCTTCCATCTGAACTGCAATGTCTCACCTCATTTCCAGATGTGTGGAAAGTGAGAAAAGATTCATGATGGCCATGAATTGCTTGGCACCTGTTCTCACTATCACCTGTGGGTAGTGCCTGTGCTGCACAGGCCAGAGTACTGAGGCAATTGATGGTGCCATGCAAGGATACAACCTTAACCAGTAAGTAAGGTGATCTTCTCACTTACTTTTGCTACCAAAACCCTAAATCTCTTGTTCAAACTGTCTCTCTGCTGCTGGGGGGTGGGGGGCAGGGGGCATAACAGCACAGTGATAGATGGGATAAAGGGCCTGTTTCTGACTACAGAAGGCAGCCCAGATAGCTACCCTGGGACAGGCTGGATAGGCCAGGCTTTTCTTCAGTACAGACTGAGCCTTAGCAGCCAAAACTATAAGGGGCCAAGGATCCTTGGACATGTGTTCAAAACCCTTGAGCCCAGGGCCTTCAACTCAGGGAGTGCCTGTGTTTTTGCACGAAGACTGTGAGTCAGTAGCAGTGATAACCCTGATGATTCCAGCCTTTTCTAGATGTGCCAGAACATTGTTTTTTGGCCAAGTTAACACTTTAGTGAAGCTAAAGATGTTTGACACTTTTTCTGACAAACGACAGATGAAGCCATGTGGAACATATTAAGGAAGGGGATGTGGGGAGTGTCCCTGTTAGCACAAAATCATGGTTTTGCTACTGCTTACCTCTTTTCTGAGTGTGGGTATTCAGATTCAATGAATACTGCCCAGTCAAGCTTCATGACATTCTCCTTGTAGTGTCATGTCACAGAGAACTGGCCTCCAGTTACTGTTGCTTCCCTCCTGCTTCTGGCACCATCAGGAAGATTTCCATGGCTCCCAGAGTCCCTCAGACTCACAGTTACTCTATGCCTTGCTAATGAATTTATCCAAGGGAAGCAGTGAAAATCCCTAAGTGAAAGCTGTTTGACTTGCCCTGCTAGATTGACAAACTAAGCTAAAGCCAAAGTACAATCGGATTAAACCACTTATAATGTGTCTATTCAGGGCTGCACAGCAGTTGGAGTACACACATCCAATACTGATTTCAACAGTGAACATTTGATAAAGAGCTTTTACATTCTGATTAACTTTTTGTGACTGTAAAAATTGTTTTAGAGGTCAAAGAAATTGTTCACTAGGTTTGTTATTCACAAAGGTTAATCTATACCTATTCTCTTTCAGAGAATCCTTATCAACCTGATATCATGATATGCTCTCTCTAAGGGATGTTACACAGTCTCCTACTTATCTACTATTTTCCTGCTCACAAAGAGTAATGCCTAAGGTAATGATGAGGTCTCAGTCAAGTCATGGCTGTGTATGAATAAGGAAGGTGTTAGCTCAGTCTGGGGTTGCACCTGCATTTCTCCCACTCGCTCACAGTAGAACACTGAACTGCAGGCCAGCACACTGAACATGATGGCCCAGCTACTCTAAACTCCGTCTATAAACCAAATAATCTAGAATTTATCACCAGCTAATTTAGACACCTAAAACAAGTCATTGTGTTATACTCCACTTCTCTCCGTGACCATAAATGGAATCCACAGTGGTGACTTTGAACGGTAGTGATGACACTTGCAGTCAGTTCCATGGAAACCACCTTTGGTGTGAAAATGCATCTACTGCAGTTCACTGCCAGACTGTACAGCAGACTCTTCAGCTGAGCCATGCTCCCCTCTCTTCTTTTTCTTTTCCCCTAGTCTGAGGTCACTTTGCAGAGATCTTTCATCTCAGCTGATCTCTTGATGTCTGACTTTTGAAATTAATATCCTCAGCAAATAATTCAGCTCCTGCAGAGCACGTACAACACAATCAGTATAATTACTTCATGTCATACCTCAGTTGTCACTTCACTTTATTGCACTGCAAGTAAGATGAACTTGAAAAATGCTCTAAGTTAATGTTCTTATAGTTTCTGTTTTAGACTTTTCTGAAAGATGTTAAATGTATTCAGAAAAAGAGATTTCATCCTAGAAATTATCATCTGTATTACAGCAAAGCAAATAGGGCCAAGAGAGTTCAGAGCTCTATGACTCAGGCACCGTAGAAAAAAACATTCAATGTAGATAGGGAAAGTCTAGGACATGATGGGACTGATCTAGTAAACGTAGGTGTTTATGATGTAGAAATTTATATATAAATTTCTGACTATGAAGGAGCCTCCTGTACTTAAGGACCATGGAGCCTGGCATAAGTCTCCCTCCCTTGAACTGGAGACTGGGTGGTGAGATGAGTCTTGGGCTAATTCCTCCTGTCACTTCACTCAGCTTTGAGGAAAGTCAGGTGCCTCCCACTCTCACCCATTCAGTGCTTCAATATGTTTGGCTTTTGAAAACAGTTATTTTACACCAGCATTTGATGGAGAACAGTGAATTCAATGTCTGAGTACTGCAGTCTTCCATTTGAGGTCACTCCCTCTGCCACTTAATAATCACACCCCCCCATTCTTCCTTCATAATCTTTCTCCATCATGTATCACACACAAGCCTATCCAGAGCATCTTGAACCTTGTCTCTTACTCTTCTACTCCAATGCCTCAGTGAACATCATCTTCTCTTTTTTTTTTTTTTTTTTTTATTTTAAGAGAACAAACTAACTAAAAATCCAGCGAGAGACGAGTCCTTCTGCTTCTTTTTTATGTCATAATCCAACTTCAGGACATTTACTGAGGCATGCCACCACCCACCTCCACTCCTTCCTCTACTACAGGTGACTCAGACCATCATTCCCACCTTCCAGGCAGGAACCTGAGGGAGGGGTTGGTAGCAGCCCAGAGGCAGGAGCTGTGGCTGTGCTCTGTGCACACACAGTGGGAGGCTGCAGCCCACTCCTGGTGTCCTCCTAGGGCTCACAAAAGTGTTTGCATATTGTTCAAGAGAAGCTATTGGTATTAAAGGGGCAGTTCAAACTGAGGGACCTTTACTGAGTGATTTTACTTTATTAAAACTCCACACATAATAAAAGAGCAATTTTTGTTCTTACAAAGATTAAAAACTAAACAAAAAGAATCAATGACCCTTCAGGGGTGGAGTTACACAAACACAACTGTGCTTAAAATTCAGTCAGAATACTTCTGCCTTAACAGTCTCTCAAATTATATAATAAAAGTAATTTAAAATATGAAAGTTATTCCATTTCTAATGCTTATATAATTTTCCCAGCACACCCAGCATTTCTTCCTCTGATGACAGCAGCAGTATGTGAGCTCCTGGACTAATTCAGCTTTGCTTCCCTGTACTGTACAAAACAGACAGCAGCTTAAATTCAGTCCTCACTGGGATCTCTTTTTTTCATTTACATGATAAAATATCTGCAGTGCTATACTTAAGAACTAATGCTTTCATTATGGTATCTCCATTAACCAGATGGTTCCATCTATCAGTCTGCAGTGGCCACGAGACCTTAACATTCCTAGTTAGTATTATTTTGCTCTGGTGCAGAGAGAGTGTGACACAGACACTTGATACAGGATGGAAGAGGCAAGCTAAAACTCAGCCATGTATCTCAAAACTCAGGCACATTCAGTTACCAGAATATGGGCATATTGGGATCCTTGAGAAGCAAGCAATCTGTCCTCACCTTTTAAAATGCTGATGTTTTTCTCAGCCCATTTGTTTATTTTTTCAGCTGCTGGCTGGGCTGTGGCTGTGATTCCAGATTCCCTAGCCCACTGCCATGGCTTTTATGGACTTTGGCCATGCTCTTCTTCTGGACTAAGCCAGTGCTCTCATGTTGTAAAATCTTCCTATGACATTTTAGCTTAACAGAGGCAAGAGGAAAACCTAACCTGGTTTTGGAGCATATAATTGCTCCTGGAAACATTCCTTCTAATGCCCTTTTAACACCAGTGACCAAGTGTTACCCACGGCAGGAGTGCCATCTTGGTGGTAGGTACTCTGCCCTGAGGAGCATGGTTTGAGCTTGGCGTGATCCAGAGGTACAATGAGTGCAGGACAGGCACAATCTCAGTGCACAACCACTTCCCTCCTGTTCTTCTCTTGTCCAGCTGACTTTTCCCACACTGCTCCCCTTCTAAACAGCAAATAACAAGAAGGCAATGCTTTGTCTGGGGCTGCACTCAGCTATTCTGTTCTTGGGCCAAGCAGTCCAAATCACCTGGCAGTGCTGCTCTTTCAACATTTGGCTGCTCATAAATATTTGAGATGGCAAAGCTCAATCTATGACACTTTCCTCAGCAGAAATCACACTTCTGATTTAGAACCTGCTCTGATTATGGGGACACATTTGCATCTGCATCACTCATATATGCTATTCCAGCTGCAGGCACAGCAAACAAAGGAAACCCTTTGGTTGTGATCATCAGTGAAAAACTCATGCACTATGGGAAGGAGGTAGGCCACAAAGATCCAGATCTTAATCTTAAGGCAGAAGTCACTTGATGGTCCATGAGGCCAAATAAAAGCTTTTAGTTCTAAACCTCTGATCTGTCTGCAATAAAATTTGGCAATTGCAGTTCAGTCCCTAGAGGGCCCTAAAGGATAACAGTCCTCTTCACAAAACAGCTGCATGTACATATTTGACCTGATTTAACGAGGCAGTCAGCTTCTATTTGGAGAAGTCACAGTAAGTGGCACAGTAGTTCTATCACTGCCTTCTGCCCACAAGTAAAAAGTAAATGCTTGGAGGGAAAATTCTTTCTCTGAACTCGATCTGTTTGAAATTCATTCACAACTTTCAGTCTTTGCATATACCCATAACCTATATTAAGAAAAAACCCCAACATCAGTGCCTAAAATATGCATAGTAATCTACTTGATACACATCTATCAGACATGTACTCATGGTATTTTGTATAAAAATCCTTTTGCATCCTTTGTTTAAACATTTTCCATTAAACATTGTTTTTGAAAAGTTTAGTTATTTTTAGAGATAGTTTTCAAATTTAAGAGAGATTTTCAGAAGAAGATGGTAACAATTGTGTTTTCTTGTTTGGTTCCTTTCCATGTTTGCTGTTTCTTCAATAATTAATTTTTGAAAGTATTTCAAGTCATTAGAAGTAACAAAAGAAGATGGTTAATTATGTTGTCATTCAAGAACAGAAAAGACTGAAATCACTTGAAGGTACCATTTAAGCAACAGATATTTACACATGCACCAGTGCCCCAATCCCCTCTACTTGCCTTTAAGCACAGCTTGCTTTTTGTCTTGCACAATTTTAAGGAACTGTCCACATTTCTACTGTCAGTTGCTAATACTGTTCTAGAGGATTCCGACTAATGCATTTTATATGCTGCTGCCTCAGGAGACATATTTTTGGTTGTTTAGTCTCAGGAATTCACAGAAGAAAAAACCCACCACAATTATGCCTAATAAGTCTTTATTTCCAAACATAAATTGCAAAAATATTCTATTACAGAACAGGTAACAAGTACAGAATTTTAAGTATGCCTTATAACAATGAAACCATTGCCTCCTTGACCAAAAAATCATCAGGCACTTAAAACAGGAAAACAAAGTACAAATTAAACCAGCTGTAACAGATGACTCAACAATACAACTTCATCTTGGTTTTCTGTAATAAAAGCACACACACGGCTGAGGGGCTCCTGCCTCCTCCTAAACCCTGCGCAGAGACATTTCTATGTAATGCTGCACACATTCTACTCAGACAATATCAAGTTCACATCTGAAAACATAAATAAGTTCAGCACTGAGAGAATTTGAGGAACATTTTTGGAACAGCAGTAGCAGAGCCTACACTAGCAGCTTCAGAGAGCTTGGTGCATGTGGAGGAGCACAATTATACCAGCCCCAAGGGGGAGTAAGCTCTGCTTTGACAATTGCATTGCAAAGAATGGAGCTGAAATGAATGCAAACAATACACATTTTAAGAGACAATGAAGCCTCTGGGCAAAAGCTATCATGGTAACTTTATGAAATTACATTTTGGCACATGGACCAGCAGTTTCTGAAAAGCCACACATTTGCCATCGCTGAGTAGCAGCCCTGTGTAGGACCTCTCCATTCACCTGTTTTGTCCCTTGCAGATCTTGAACTAAATCAGAAGCAGAGGTTGCCTCTTAGGCCTGTCTTAGAAAGGTAAATCTAAGATGCAAGTGTCCAAATGACTAACAAAAATACTCCTCCAGGAATCAGTCAAATACCCTTAAAATTATTTTGGCTTGTGTGACTGTTTTTTAGGTGGCATTATGTAACTTCCCACACACTTTACTCTGGCATTAAACAAGAGGAATATTTAAAATATTTTTAATTAGGTACTCAAAAGAATATCAAGAATATTAACATAAAGAATATATATGAAGCTACTATATAAACAGTACATATAAAAAACGCAGAAATGGCAGCTGTTATACTTCAATGTCACAAGATTTCAATAATGAGTTTGTATTGTAAACACTGACAATAAATAGACCAAGGAGGAAGTGTTTTTAGGGAAACATCTCACAGCCGAGCCAAGAGGTGAGAAGCCTAGCATGGTGTTGGCCTACAGACTTGCTGTGAAGAATCTCCTCTTGTCAGGGACTAAAGTGAACAGTGAGGAATTTAAACCCAGCAATATTGACAATAGGCTATCCTGTCACAACCATTTGCATTATTCATTCTGAGGGCTCTTGCCTTGAAACGATGATGGGATCATTAAATACTTCCATCATGCACTGGAGAAAAGAGGGATGAAACAAAGACACAGAAGTACCAGGTGCAGCAACAAACACTGATGTATTGCTGAAGGTACACCAGGATTTAGCAAAAGACAGACTTGAATGTTCTTTTGGTGGCAACATGAGGATGCTGGCTCCAGTCACAGCCAGACTGTTTTCATCCTTAAACCAGTATCTGCCAACACCTGGCACCCAAGGGCAGTTATTGCTTGTGCTCAGAGTGATGTGAGCTCCATCACCACCCATCACAGTACTACACTGACTCCTTGCTCCATGGCAAACTCAAGCTGAGGTTCTCCCATCATGTTAAGCCCTTGCTGCACTGCTGGAATCTCGACACCGAGAGCACACTGACACTTACTCCTGTAGCTGTAACCCAGTAACCCCGGGTCACTCCCCTGGTGAGCCATGTTCCCAGAATAGGAAGGTATTCTGAAATGTGCCCTTATGAAAGGAGACCACCAAATAACAGCAATAGTCCCTTTGTTCAGTGGCATGCTGCAGAGTGTTTCTGCTCTACTTGATCACAATGATAATTTCAAGCCAATTAAATACTTTATGAAAATCTGGAACAAAGGTTAATAAATATAAATCTGCCCACTTGTTGTATGCTGTGGGTGAAAAGCCTTAAGGATTTCCCCAGAGTACACTGAGAGATTAGCTGCATTTGAAATTTTTCTGTCCAGAAACCCAAAGGATGGTCCTACCTAAAATGACAGAATTCAAAATAAAGGGAGCTGGGCCTTCTCAAGTAACTACATGCTCCCTTGTCACTCCTGTTGGCTAGCAGACCTAAAGATTAAAAAGATTTGCTGCTGAAGTACCACAAGATGAAGGATTACTGGGCTTTGAATATTTTCAACTAAGATATAATTAACTAAAAGGCTCATGTGCAAAGAAATCTACTGCTTCAGAGAGTGCAGCAAGTGGCTATCAGCTGTTTGACTTAGAGCTATTGCAGAATAAAGCACTCCATAGAATATTCCTTGGATCTGATCTTGCAGACTCCTGTATACAGGTGGTTGTGTGCTTTGTGGACCTGAGTGTCCCTGGAGGAGCTACAGCCTGGATATTCAGGACCTCTCTCCACAAATTTGTCACAGCAGTGCAAGTGACAGAACAAAAAAAGATCTGTAGGTCAAATGGATTTAAACCTTGATTTCTGTGTTAGGCTGCAGCTCCACCATGGAGTCTGTGCAGGCTCAAGGTGTACATGCTCAATTAACCCAGATGAATTAACTGATCCAGATATTTGCACTAAATAAAATCAACTAATACCGAACAACAGGAATATTTTGCTAGTAATTTAGAGAGCCAAAGAAGGTCAGAAGTCACCTAGAAAATTTAGTTTCTTTTCCTGAGTCACTCAAGACAGACAATTTCATCTTTTGTCAAGCATGGTGGTATGTCAGTCATCTCACTAATGTACAAAGGAAAGAGAATCAAAGTGAGAGTAACTGGTCTCAACCCCCTCAGGCCTTGTTCACCTCTGTTCTCTGCAGATGCTGTTTTAGATGCTGGGATTAGAAGAGGCTGAACACAAAGGAATGCTGAATAACAAGCAAGTTTATGCAAGTTTACCATCAGTGAAGTGAGATTTTTTTCTGCTTGTCATTTCTGAATCTGCTGGGGTCACCAGCTTGTTAAAATGACTTAAATTGGAAAGAAAGAAGGGTGAGCAATAATCAGCAGTGTAAGCCCTTAAGAGTCCTTAGTGTAGATGCCTTAAGCACCTTCTGGCACCACGAAGGTGCTTAAGGCATCTTCAGGGAGAGACGGGATCCGGCCCACAGAACAGCTGCTGTGCTGCCAATCCCCCTTGCAGGGCCCATCTCTCCTTTCTGACCAGGCAGACCCTCAGAGATGTCACCTTCTGAACTTGGTCAAGCTTCCAGGGTACCACTGGGTCTGTCCAACAGTTGTTGGATAACAAAAGGCACCTGTTGTGTCCCTACAGTCCTACCTGCATGGTTTTACCCCCTTCTTTGCTTTTACTGTGAAATTCCCCCGTCTCTTGGCATGAACCAGTTTTCTCATTCTGTTGCCATGGTAGAGTTTCACCATCTCAGAGTGCCAAAAGAGCTCGGTGTGGGACAGGCCAAGCTCAGACACGGCATGCAGGGTGGGGGGCAGCACAAGAATGGGGACTGAACCTTGCAGCCATTCCAGCTTAAGTCAGCATGGAGCTACAGAGCTACTTTAGCACCTCCAGTTTGGCAGCATGAATATCACACCAAGCTGCCCTTCCTTGAGGTGTAAACCCAGTCATTTACAGCATGTTTTACTATGCTGCAAGCATAGCAGTGTTTGACTCACAGTCACACAAACTCCTTAAGACACTAAACGGGGCTGCATAGCACTCCACAGGGTAAAGAGACAAATAACTAACTCAAGGCAGGACTGGATCCTGAAGGAGGATGCAACATTAGAGATTCAGAAGAGAAATAGGAATAGAAGCAGCCAGGCAGGCTTTAATCTAATGATGCTGTGATGCAGTCGTGCAAGGACACTGTCAGCTTCTGCAAAGGTACAGTGGAAATATTAGCACACTGTCAGTGTTTCTATCTTTAGAAAACTATTTAATCTCAACATTCATTCCACAGCATGTGACAGCACTGGAGGTCCACAAAGCCTAAAAATGAATATTCCTGATGTGAAATAGAGGGAATTGAAAGGTCCTTACTAACCTTTGGTCAAGAATCCTTAATCCAAACTGATGCTGGCTCAGTCTTGCAAAAGTGGCATAAACACTCCCAGGTAACAAATCCATTTATTATTATTAACCTGGCACAGGTGTAAAATAAATGAGAACTAATGTATTCAGCTACCCAAGACAACATTTCCCAAAGTGAGTGTACTTCAGCAAGTCTTGATCAATCTGATGGTTCCCCCTGATGCAGAAATGCCACTATTAACTTGCCCACCCTATGTCCGAATTAACACGACCCAGCCACCCAGCACAGAGCACCAGTACCTGTAACAAAGCTTAGTCCAATGTCTGCCCTCCTGCAGAGTGAAGTGGATGCATCTACCATCTCATACTAACTTCATGTCTGGGGCAAGGCCTGAGGACCTTAATCTAAAGTCTAATAGAGTATATTTTTATTCTATGGAAAGTTAAGAGCATTTATAGGAGAGGGTAGGAAAGGTCAACAATTCCTTCAAGCATTTATCAGCCCTGTGGTCCATATAAATCACTGAGAGCCTTGAGAGAGTGGAAGATCAGGTCTTCAAGTCATTGGCAAGTTTAAACTTCACAGAAACAGTGCTAAAAAGTCAGTGGCTGTCCATACTATAGAAATTTCCATTTGCTCTCAATTGTGAGTGCTGCATCAGATCACTTCAGTTAAGACCTCGTTTCATCAAGGAAGCCAGAACAGATTTCCTCTTTTTGGCTAAATCTCTCTTAAAATGTATTCTGATGATCTTTCCAGTAACACTAATACACCTGTTTTTCAAAAAATGTAGCTGCACAGAAATAGTTCTGACACACAGTCAGTAACTTCAGCTCTTTGTGGTGTGTCATGGTACACTGTTTACATTCATTCTGAGACAGCGCCACATGGAACAAACGAACAAATGCTTTTGAAAAAAGTTGCTGCAAATAAATTTTTTTCCTCTCCCCATCTTCTACTTCTACTCTCAAGTTTTGCCCCTTTACACAGGTTGAGTAGTTAATTGAATTTAGTCTGAGCAAAGAATGATGTTGCATTATCTCTATGTGCACATAGAGCACTTGCAATTGTTCTGGATACTATGTAAGAACCTGCAAAAGATGGATGCATTTTCCCCAAGACAAACCATGTAGCTGCTACACAGCCAAGATCACCTCACTGCTCTACAACAGACTGGAGTAAGTTACAGTCCTTACATGAACACAGGTGTGCCTTTGTCTGCCTGGATGAAATGCAGCCAGGTTGTCCTCAACCTCAGCTGTTTGCATCACCCAAAGGACAACAACTACATCCCTTTGCACAGCTTCTATAATAAACAGTCCATGTGAGTGATTCATAGCAGAGGAGATGCTCTTTTGGGAGCAAATTTTTCTTTGATCTATAACTAGGATGTTGCAACAGGCAATCATCCATAACACTCATGTTATGAGTGCAGGTTCTTTCAGCAGCCAGCTCCCTGCACATGAGCAGCAGATACTGTGGCCAGAAAATGGCAAAAATCTCACAGCTGGGGAATAAAAAATGTGGATTGTGATGTTGGAACTAGAACAGATCACAGTAAATCAAACCCCTATGCTCCCCTCTTCCAGTTACCAGCTGGTAATGCAGATGGACTCAGCAGCTCAATTCTGCTGTCTTTGTTTCTGTTAAAGGCTCTACTGACACTCAGAGGTCCATAAGTGTATTAGTGGCATCATTTATTGCCTCAAAGCATTATGTATTTTTTACCCCTTATTTTCAAAAATGGGCTTTATTGCTCATATTTGCAGTCAGAATTTATGGACACTTCTGCTAGGATAGGAGTAACACTGGATTCTGATACCATTATTCCTGGAAATGGATCCAGATGCTGAATGTGTCTCAATCAACAGACCTGTAACCATATTGATTGATTCTAATACTTCCAGGAGTGTTTATGTGATTATAAAACTGCTGCAAGGTAAGCATTCAAATATTACAATACAGTAATGCTCTTATGAAATATAAATTTAAAAGGCTTTTCTGAACCTTATTTTATAAGTTCCAATTCATTTGAGTGGTTTTTTTTTTTTTTTTTTTTTTGCAAATATAATCCTCAAAGAGTGGAATACTGAATGCTCTTTAAATCAGTTGATTTGGGATTGAATGTTGCAGCAGCAAAAGAAATTTTACTAAACAAAATACCTGATAGTATCTGAGTGTAAAAGAAGAAGGACACTCTATTTTTGAACTGACCATTCAAAGGACTCTCAAAAGAGTCCATGAAGTCCATGAAACTCTTATCAGAATCTGGTTATTACAATTTTTAAATTTTGCTTGCTCAATTGGGTTTTTTTTTTCCTGCACATATAAGCATATAAGCAGTAATAGTTAGGGTACAACTGCTTGTCAAAGCTCCTGTAAATGTTAAAATTATTCTTTCCACTGGGCTGATATTTCACTTTCTCTTGCAGCAGGATGTTGCTCCACATGTATTCTTGGACCATATGGAAAACTTAAAGAACTACACAGGTTATAAATTGGATATAGTCATTGAATATATTGAATGTAGTCCATTTTCTCATACATCCTGGTGTAGATGAGCTTGGGGTTGATGGCAAGAGGAACATTCTTCTAATAATGCTTAGTGCAGTTTCACTATCTGTAGTCACATAGGAATACAAGCTCTACTACATGAAAAGAAATTGAATTATAGGCTTGGTACCCATCATCTTTCTAATGGAAATTCTGTCATGTATGAGCCAAGACAAATAACTGGAATAGCAAGAATGTATGCAAAGTCATGCCCTACCAGGACCCTGGGGATTGTAATGTGGAACTAGGTTCACAGTCCTCATTTGGAGCTGAACTGGACCTTAGACAGGATCATAAGCAAGTAGAATGGTTTATAAATAATTATAAAGCTCTGGTCCTTCACATATGTGTTCTCAGAATTAACATCACTCATATGAGTGATCCCATTAAATCCACAGCATCATCTATTGCTCACAAAATGAAAGCCCATTAAATCCACAGCACTACTTACTGCCCACAGAATGAAAGCCCATAAACCACTTAACTACCTCTGACCTGAGGGATTTTCTCATCTGTGCACACCCTGGGAAAACTAAGAATGACACGGCTCTGAATTAATTACTCCTCTTCAGCTCTTCTCATCACTTCTGTCATGCAGAAAAATGCCAGTATTTACAGGATGAAGTTCTTAATTGAAAACATTCACTGCCAACTAATGCAGCCACCATATGGAGACTATTGCCTATACTATGTGATATCAACAAAACCAGAGATCATATGTCAAAATATTTTAATGATCCTCTAGAAGCTAAACATGATGAATGTCACATATTGCCACCATCCTGAGATTGTGCTTTGCTACCATTAAACCAGCAGTAAGGAGTTTCAGAATTTTTCAAATAATTGTTACTTTGTATTTTAAAAAATGATCACTCAAATTTTTTTAAATGTAGCAGTCACTGTGTGAAAAAAACTCTCCCTTTTCTCCCCAAGTGTAAAATATTTCTCTATTGTAGCATTATTGTAGAACTGTATTATATGCAGTTTAATGCTCACAAAATCACATCAGATCAAATCCAACACCGAACTGCTGAGATATACACAAATTCTCTCCTTAGGATCATCACCCTGAAATTAAAGCAATAAAATATGTTATTGGTATTTCTAGTTTAGTAGAAAAAAATGCTTGTTATACTTGAAATAAGCCAAAACATTAGTCTTTGTATGCATTGCACCTTCTGCATCAGTTTTTCATCTGTATTTCAGGCTGTGAGTCTGTGAGATCTATTATACAGAATCACAGGCTCTCAGAATTCCCCTAGCTAAGCTGGAATGCTCGTGCCTGGTCTAACTCGAGCATCTGCTCTTTCTAAAGGAGGACTCCTTCATTTGGATACCCCCAGAACCACTCACACTTATCCCAGCTGCTCCACGCTCTTCAGGCTTCCTAAGTTAACCAAGGCCAGGTCTAGCCAGTATCTTCATGGGGACACATCCATTGCTAATTTGAATATGGATATGCTCTAAATTATATTATCTTACTCATATTTTGAAATCGCTTCAGATTGCAATTATTCTGTTTCCTCAACAAGACAGTTCTGCTGTGAGAAACCAAACCAAAACCCTTCTAGATATGTAAATACTTATTCATTTGAATTGAAATCTAACATAAATTCTCTTTTGATTTAATCTAGACTTTTTTATTCTGATAGGTTTTAACTAAACCAGAAACAATTTTTCTCCATTTGTTTCATTACTGACATTATTCTTAATGTGTACATTTAATTCACTGAATGCATAAGCAAAGTGTGTGCTCAAAAGCTGTACTGCAGGTATTCTAAGGCAACAAACCTTTCTTTTAATATCTACTAATTTCACATTGGATAATATTTGCCCAAGTCAAGAACAGCCTGCAATTTGGTTGCTTGACAGGAATCCAGAGATGTCCTTATTTTAAAATGTGGCATCATTTTGCTCAAGGTAATTATAACTGAACTGTGGTTTAGTTCTTATTTCTCTAGCTACACTGGGACACCACAAGCACAAAAGAATTTCAACAGAATTTAAGCTTATGTTGGAATTCTACAGTTATAAATAGTTTATGTATAACAGTATTTATCACTTACTTGGATTGCAGCAAATTTCAAGATTAAAAAAATATCACATGCTGACACAGTTTGGGAAAAAAAAAGATTCTTTTTGTTGTTAGCTGCTGAGAAAGTAAGCAGGCATCCCCTTGCTTTAAAGGATACTGCTCTGGCAGCTCCACCTTGAGTGGAGGGAGTCACTGCTGCTCTCTGTCAGAAATAGATCACATTTAATTGTTTGGTTGGAGTTCAAAAACTCATTCCTACTTTTAACTTTCCAGGTAAGATATGCAGAGGAGAGTTCCGCAGTTCTTACCTCCTAACCCCCTGCACACCTCTTCTCAAGCCCTCCTCCCTCAGTCCTTCTGCTCAGACAATTAAGCATTATTTTCTTCCCCAGCTCGGAAGTTTCATTCTCAGTTTCATTCTTTCTTTCTGTGGTTTTTTTTTTTTTTTTTTTTGTGTTGACTGACTCCTCTGAGCAGATGCTTAAAGTTACTGTTTGTATGTCAAAGCAACACATACTCATCTGCCCTGCTGTCTTTTCCTAGCAATCAGAAAACCTGATGGATTTTCGATCAGACAAAATTTGCATTTTAACCAGGCTTCTGGGCAATCAAATTTATGCCAGTCTGATTAATTTATCATCTGACAATTTTTCTAATCACATTTTTCTTCTATTTTTAAATATGAATTAGGTCATTTCCCCTCCTTGAACCTACATTTACTTGAAGCTAATGACATGCCCTTATCGTGTTAAACCAATGAACAAATAAGACTTCCTTCAGCTGCATAGCAAAAATTATTTGGCAATCTAATACAAAATAATAAAGACCATTAATTGTATTTCAAGATTTTGCTGTTGCTGCATTTTCTGCTTGACCCCCTGTGATAGGTGGGCACTGACTTTAGTCACGACCTGTACATGTCTGTTGAGCCTAATCATAAAGGTACAGGAGAGGATATTAAGGGAAAAAAAAATTCCACTGGCAAGGATGGTGTTTAGGAGCAACATTGCCAAAAATGATTCACTGGGATGCCATTATACTCTCCTTATGGGTGCTCCCAGCAGAGAAGCTTCCTTCACTTCTCATTTACAGCAGCAAACTTTTGTGTCCCAGGAATGTGGTTCTGCCTGAGCCTTCTGTGGGCACCCACTTGTGTAAGGAACCTACAGCTACCCACTAAGAGAACACAGAGCATGGAGAAGAACATAAAATGGCAACTGAAAAGAGAAAGGAGATTGCTGAATTTTTAGAAAAGGTTCAGAATTTCTAGAAAAGGTTCATCTTCAGTAAAATATATTCATTATAGAATTTCAATTATCTATAATAGGTGCTAATACTAGCAGAATGGTAGCTCATACTGAAAGCATTTATTTCGTTTTCTCTTTGAAAATATAAGTGTAAATAGGGCAGCACAACTTATTCTTCCTGTGTTTTTTTTTTCTTTCTTTACAGCTTATTTGGCAATTTGGCCACAAGTGGTTTTCACTCTGTCAAACATGGACAGCATTTAATTAACACATAGAGATACTTAAAAATTTTTGTGGCTTCTATCTTCTTCTCTCTAGAGTAAATATTTCTAAGGAGCTGGCTTTCATTTTCTTAGCTCATGTAGTTACTACAATTAAAAATACACAGTATTTCTCCAATGATTTATATTATAGGAATAACAAATACAATGGAAACTGCTGCATATAAACAGCATAACCACTAAGAAAAAATACATTATGTATTTGTTAACTGTTCCAATATGCTGCAACCTTTTACAAGCAAAAAATGAAAGTGCATATATATACAATTGAATTCCTCCTAGGCAATCTCCTGCCATGGACAAGGAGAATGGATTCCCTATATGGATACTAGGTCCCTTCTCACAGGTTTGATATTATTTTAATAATCTGAAAGCTATTTATTTTTCTATTTCTTAAAAAACCCCTTGAAACTGAATAAAATTGTGCCTTCCTGGTACTAACAATCTGCTATTTTAAAACTTAGCATTCTCTGATGATAAAGTAAGTGTGAACATATCTTTGACAACATGTTTTCTAAATATCAAAAAAGGATATTTTCAAATACATTTCAGAACCCAGCCAGAAGAAAAGCGCCCTTAGCTTTTAAGCTTGAAATCTCTGGCTTGAACAAGATGATGCTACTTATTTAACTTGAGTAATACAGTCATGAGATTACATCAGTCCAATTAAATTATATAGTATACAATGGCAGTTCTACTGTACACTTCACTTACTATTATAATAACTTGGACCCCTTGGAAAAATAGAGGTCTGTGAAAGGAGACTCTGAGAACAGTATTGTGAGCTCAGGAATTTCTGAACTTAAAAGATGAAGAAGCATTTATACAAATTGGTCCTACTTTGTCAATAGGGCAAATCAAGATTGAAAACATGCAGAAAAATCTTTTCTCCAGTGTGTACACAGTAAATTGGCTCAAGATCAGAGGCCAGACTGTGCTGCATTTCTCTGAGGTAATACACAGAAGGTAGAGGTCCAAGGGGTTGGGACAGATAGAACAGAGGAAAAGGAATGACACTTCATCCTATATTTGTAACTCCCAGATTCTGAGCTGCCTCTAGGTAAAATGCTCAGCAAGATCTGCTGTAGTGTATGGCAGCTCTCTCATTGCTGTCCAAAAGCTGCTCCGCAGCCCTGGGCTGTGAGCACACACTGCTCCAATCTCTACCCTTTCACAAGAGGCAACAAGGCAAGAGATGCATGCTTCCCCTTCATGGAACAGTCCCCATCCTTACTCTGCTCTCTCTATACACATGGAAAGGCTGGGCCAGGATTAGGCATCTCTGAAGATCACAATGTGTGATAAATAAAGCAATTCTTAAAAGAGGCTGGTACCTGGGAACTGATACCAAACCAAAGTTGGCAGAGACATGTATCTGAGATAAGGAGACACTTCTGATAGACTATGATTTATGGGGATAATTTGTACTTAGCTATGCTCCCCTTCTAACATGCACAATTGGAAAACATTTCTCAACTCTGTGACACATATTTATTAAGAAAGATTCAATCTTTCACTTATTTGGAAATACAACTTTCATTGAGAGTAAGGTAGAAATGTTTCTCTAAGGAAGAACATTCACACTTCGTAAAATTAGTTTTCCCTTGGCACATTAGTGAAATAAAGACATTTCATGTGGTAAGAACTGGGACCTACCTTTTTAGTCCGATTCACATTTACCAAACTGCAACTTCAAAATGCCTTTGCCATGAAGCTGAAGGATCTGGTTGTATTCTTTGGGCATTGCATGGAAACCCGGTTTAGGCAGCTGGTTGTCATAATAGTGGTGGCTGATTGGCATCTTCTCTGTGGATTTTGAGAAAGGCCAAAAGCCATAGAGCTTCACATTCTCACACAGCTCAAGAGCAGCACTCGTGATCATAAAACCAGATGATAACCGGTAGGCCTTCACACCCTTAGTTCTCCAGAACTGGGCAAGGCTTTTCAGATAAGTAGGGTGAAAAAATATTGCCTTTTGGGCTGCTTTGAACTCTTTCAGAGTGTGGTATACTTTAAAAGAAGTGGCTGTGTTGCTTCTGAAGGAAAATGCTGGCAGTAACAGAAAAGCATCTCCATAGACTGCAATGTTTTCCAAAAATTCTGTCTTCTTTTCATTTAGCTTGTTGTATCTGAAAAGTACAAAATTTTAGGAATGGAATGTAGTATTGACACAAACATTACAGACCAGAAAAGCACAATTGCACTTGCTAAGTTGTTATGAACTCTGCTGCAGCAGTTCAGCCTGTCTACGCTGCAAATTCATACCACCCTATTATATGCTGTCATATGTGCAGTTATGAAAATCTGACTGTTGTATAGTAAGAACACACTACATAGGATTGAAGTGGCAACACAGGAGATACTGAAGCAGACCAAATCCACTGCTAATGAGACTAGGATGTGTTTACAGAATTGATCAATTCAAGAAATTAGGAAGAATGCAAAAAAATATTGTGCTCATACTTTCTCTGTTTAAAATTACATGCACTACAATATATACCATATGCATTTGTGAAACTTATTTCTTATATCAACAGGTATACAAAAATCTCTCTTCAAAATCTCTATGTCTGCCCTGTGTGGAAATCCAAGGATGCATGTGAGCAGTCTTGGAGTGTTAAAGATTAGTGTGTGCTCAAGTGCAGGATATGCTTTTAAAATAGTTAAAAATATAGGCATTCCTGTTTATGTCCTTCAACAACAAAGGGAACACATGGAGATCTATAAAGACTTAGAGCTTTAACTTCACAAATGACGAGGATTTATTCTTGGATGCTTTCAGTCACCAACAAAGAGCAAAGAGTCTTAGCCCTCACCACTGCATAATTCTGTGCTCCCAAATACTGACTAGTGAAATTCGCAAGTTATCTGAGAAGTGATGCATGCAAGGGGGTCACTCAACTCATGTCCTCTATAGATCTGAATTTTCTAAATCACCTAAACATATGGAGCTTCTACCCCTTTTGGGAATCAAAGGACTGAGTCCTCTTTTGTAGGCAGTTGTCTATTTGAGGAGAGTATTTTCACCTTTCAAAGGCTATTAGAGTCCACTTTTTACAAACTACTCCAGCAGAAGCTGGAAAAATTGGTTTCTTTTCCCTTCATAACTTGAGTAGGTTCAAACCCTCTTTTCATGCAGCACTTTGAAACAGAGGACAGCAGCCCCCACCATTTCCACTAAAAGCATTCGTGGAAGAGTTACCTCTTGCACAACTAGTGCAAGGAGTGATATGATACACCCTTTCTCAACCTGAAGGGGTTTAAACTTACAGCTTCTAATTCCCAGAAAAGTGCCATTACCACCAGACTCTGAAACAAAATGAATGAGAGGGACTCAGACCCTCCTTTTGACCCTGAACCTATGTGCATGCAGGAGTCACACAGCCAAAACAAGCAAGAAATGCCTGAACCTATGTCTAGGAAAAGTGGTTGAAGGGTGAATTTCTGGCCTCTGCTACAAGAATTTTCTCTGTTTTTACTCTCTGTAAAATACTAAGCCTCCAGGGCAGAATTCAAATCTCTACTCTTCCTTAGCTAGAAACCTGGACAATTCAACAGTGTCTCAATCTCCTTTCCAGCTCAGCCACTGTAAGAAGTGTAGGCCAGTTTAATTAGGACACATAAGAGCTATGCTTTTCTGCAAGAGAGTTCACCTACATTTTACACCCCGACAAACACAATTCAAAAGCTGATTAACTTTAACAATAATAACATCAGACTAAGCCAGTATGCAAACAAAGAATTAGAAATTACAGGTAATAATGTCAGAATAGGTCTTCTGAGAGAGGAAACAAACTTGGTTCTGCTAAATAGTACCAGGCTGCTTCCTCCTGCTTCTTCAAAAGCATTTGCAGTTTCCTCTGAATATTTAAATAAGTACTTTTTTAAAATCATAAAGTCCTCTTGTACTCTTACTTAATCCTCCCACCGGCTTATCTCCCATTTTCTTTAGTTTAACTCCTATTAACCCTAGTGTGACTTGATTTGGCCAAAAAATGAGTGCAGCTGTGGGAGAACACTTTGATTAAGCCCAGAAAAATTGTGGATCAGGTCAGAAGTCACAAAGGTTGCTGAGTCATTGGACAATTTTCCTTCCTCATATCCCTGTGCAGCCCCACTAATATCAATGAGCTAAATCTAGTTTTGGAGAAGCAATAATTAATCTTCATTAAAGTCAAAAAGGTTTGGGTAAGCATTAACACAGTTAGTACTCATTGCAAAAAATGAAGTTCTATCCCTGAATCAATGAAAAATGCCTGTTATTAATATCTATGTACTCACTGTACTTTTCCCTTCTTCCTTTCAATGAAGAAAAAAAAAAAAAAAAGCTTTTCCTTATGTTGTCTTTTTGACAATACAGTTATAACAGACAATAAAATACAGTGAGATTAGCCAGCAGTAAATAACATGGCACAGCAGTCCTTTTCATAGATAAGCTGCAGTTCCAGCCTGCTGAAGATGTCAGATTAGTCAGGCTGGCCTTATTAGATTTTCTTTTCATCAAGAAGGTGAAAAAAACCCCACCTCTGCTGAGAAAAAAGTGTGTGAGCGAACAGCTTTCGTATGGACTGAAGAAATGGATTACTGAAGCTGGGCCTTCATTCAGGAAACAGCCTTCAGCAGAAGAGCCTCCAAGCACATTACCTAAGAACACATGCTCACAGTCCTGCTGATAGAGTCAGACACACATTTCTAGCCTTTCCTGATTTATGATTACAATTCCTTTCTAAACGCTTGGGGTCATGAGGGTCATGGAGGAAAAAGAAGAGGCTTGGGCTTACAATCACCAATTTTACCCTGCCATAAATTGCTGACTAGTATCAGCCAAGGTATTTTGCTAATCTGGGTATTGCTGACTCCTTTATGCTACAAAAAAGGCCAGGTTTAGAAGATTTCCATTTAGACTAGTAGATAGTTTACACGGAAACTAAGGCTTAATGAAGTAATCTACATGCACTGCTCTCTATGCTGGTATCCCAATGGATTTCCATGAAAATCTAAATCATGTCAAACAATTACACACCATTGCACAGAAACAGATTTGCAGTAGTACTCACTTCTGAGCTATGATACTCGGATTAACAGTCACGAGGTTTGTTTTATTGCCAACATCTTTGCTAATGTTTCCTGTGGTTGGAGGGAGGTTACACCTGAAATTGAGAAACATTTGCTTAAACAGATGTGCACCAGAAATGATTTACAGTTACTATTTGCAAATTCCTCTCTGGTGCAATGACACTTTCACATCAGCTCCCAGGGATGTCTAAGCACTTTACAAATATTAAATAAGGCTTACAGCACTACTAGTAAAGATATTTAATCTACTGTACAGATGGTTAAAATAGGGCACAGAGAGCTCATTTTCATAAAGCGTTTCAAAAACCAGGAGCACAGTCAAAATCTCAGGAGTCTATGAATGCCCTATGCTGGCTGCTAGCAAATATTGCCCCTCTTGCTAAACAATGCATTTCTGCAGAAAGTCTTCTACTGTGTCTTCTAACAACAGCATAACTTGCCCTATCACAGAAACAGTGATTTCTGTAAAATGTAAAGAAAGCATTTTCTTAAATTCAGGCACTCAGTAAGTTTAGCATCTTAGTACAGAGACTTCCCATTTTTATTAAAACAGTTATCTAACTGGAAGGACTTTTTTTTTTTTTTTTTAGCTTTTCAAAAGCCCAAATTTTAGGAAAAAATAAGAAAAGGAAATGAAATCCAGCACGCTGTGTGATTGGACATCACTGAGAAAAGAACCTTTCTTCTGTTGCTCTGTTTCTTTGCATGAACTACAAATGGTGAGTCACATACTGAGATGCAGGCAAAATTACACTCTGAGTGTCCCTTGTTTTCTCCCAGTCTATCCAGGGAGATTAAAAACACCACGTAAATAAATGCTTAATTTTTTAAATGAGTAACAGATGAAACAAATATTGGGGCAATTAGGTAGCTACATGGGTGAGCCAAACTATGGCTAAGTAAATGCTTTGTTAAGCCAGAGATACACATGTGACATTTAATACCAGTCTCTTAAAGGATGTTAAATGACCAGAAATGTCAGGCTGTCAGATAATCACATTTCACATAACTGCAAGGTAATTTAGCAATCCCATATTATACATGTATCATCCAGCATGCTCTTTAATTAGAAAGCAGCATTCTGAAAACTACAAAGCAGAAGTATCCTTAAAGAGGCAAAAATAATGAATTGTCAAGATTCTTCCTCATTGCTACAAACTGGCATTGGCACACTTCCAATCCTGCCAAGTTTTTAGAATGTTGGACACACTTCAGGAAAATGAAGCAGCTCTTACCTGAACACAAAGTCAGAACTATCGATTTCAGCTCCACAGCTGGAATTTTTCAGAATGCCTCCATTTCCAACCACAGCACAGTTTTTGAAGGGATAGACTGAAAGAGGAGAGGACTGCAAACAAATAAAAAGATGCAGACAATAAGCGTTTGATTGTTTCTTTGTGTCTATTTGCTCTTGCAGGTTTAAGCTGGTAAATCCCAGTAAAAGCATTCACTATTTAGCAGACAGGATTGCCAAACCTGGGCAGCTAAGAGCCAAAAGCAGACACCAACAGACAGACAACTGTAACTTCTGCTATCAGAACTTTGAGAGAGTAACACTGGATTGTTAAAACTGGGTACATTTTAAATACATTCAACCCTAAACTATCTAGTAGTGGACTGCAACCTTGACAAAGTAAGGAACTAATTTATACTGAAGATAGTTTAAAGTTAGCCATTTTCCTTTGCACTGTAACAGACTGGGGGTTGTCATATAGTAATTTACCTTCTCAGGTAACAGAAGGTAACTTTGTAAATTCTTCTCACTTTTGTCCTCACACAATTACATTTGAAGTAGAATAATGAATTTAGGGAAACCTGAAGATGCTGTAAAGGATAATGATGTGCCCTGGCTTAACTCTT
The DNA here is from genome assembly GCF_027477595.1 of Haemorhous mexicanus. Classification (NCBI taxonomy): domain Eukaryota; kingdom Metazoa; phylum Chordata; class Aves; order Passeriformes; family Fringillidae; genus Haemorhous; species Haemorhous mexicanus. The sequence goes on along the minus strand of NC_082341.1, from coordinate 20,604,903 downwards.
TGTGAATGTGAGGCCTCACAGAAGAGGTTACTGTTCCTGGCTGTTCACCCTCTCTGCTCCCCTTCTTGTTACAGCTTGCTGTCTTGAAGTGGGGAAGCTGAGTGGGAGCTAAGTGCATCCACTTGAGAATCAGCACAGTTCACAACCTAGAAAATTAATGCAAATTGTTGGCTATCTAGGCTGACGTTAATATAGCTGGCTGTTATCCCAGTCTCAGAAACTTTTCATACATCTTGCTCAACATCTTCTGCTGTGGGAGCACTGACATTTACCAGAGCCCAGCAGCTGGGATATTTTGAGTGCAGAAATTAAATCCAGTTGTAAAAGTCAAAACTTGCTTATGGAAAGTATTATCCTTCTTTCTTCTCTCATCAGCTTGCCCAAAGAGAAGCAGGAAGCGACACTGTTACGAACAAGGCAAAAAGTGTGAGGAAAGTGGCAAATATCATATTTGCCTGGCAATATATTACAGAACACCATGTTCAAATATTTTGTTTAATTCTGAAAGGATGGTAGGAGAACACAAAGGCCAAGCAATTCTGGCTACCTTAGCATGTGTATGTGCACATAAAGCATACTACTTTTTCATTTCTCCAGCTTAAATTTGGAATTACTATAACCTCTATTGCAATGAAGTCACTGATTCACAGCAGTGTTAGGAAGAACTAGACTCATCGTAGCTGGGATCTCACAAATCAAGAATGCCAGAGATGGGTAAGAGGGCTCCCATACGCCCTTAGCTTCAAGAAACCAAATACAAACTCTTTGTCTAGTCTCAAGATCTTGTATGTCTACTCTAATCCTGAGGTACAAAATCCGATTCTTTTTCTCTACCTGTGCTTCTTGCTGCAAACACCCTCCCCCAGCAGGTAACAAAGCTAATGAAAGGGCTGGAAGGAATGTCCTATGAAGAGTGACTGAGAGCTTTGGACTTATATAGTTTGGAGAAAAGAACAGGTAATCTCACTGCTTTCTGAGGAAGAGAAGAGGAGAGGAAGGTGCTGATCTCTTTTCCATTGCATCCAGTGACAGGACATATCAGAATGGTTCCAAGCTGCACCAGGGTAAGTTTAGACTGTATATTAGGCAGCATTTCTTTACCAAAAGTATGGTCAGTTGCTGGAACAGGCTTCCTAAAGGTTGATGTCCCCAGGGGTCAGTGTTTAAGAGGCATTTAGACCATGTCCTTAATAACATGCTTTAACTTGGTCAGCCCTGAATTGATCAGGCAGTTACGATCATTGTGGGTCCCTTCCAACTGAAATTTCTCTGTTCTTCTCCCTGATGTTCTATGCTATTCTGTATCAGGTTTACCACCAAAATATCTTCATAACTCACATGCCCAAGCCTGCACTGGAAATGGCATGGGCATATGAAGAATATGAAACGTTCTTCCAGATTGAAATGCCTTTAAAAACGGGAATGATAAAAGCAAGGTGAACATTTTCAGAGTATTTGCTCCTGAATTCAACGGGCTGCCAAGCCAGTGTTCTGTAGCAACTCTACCTCCAATCTCTGATCTATGATATCTGTAAATGTCTCTACCACTGCAGAGGAAGAGGGAAAAAAAAACCACCTTGCAAGGTGAATAAAGTGCATACAGGGGCTGACAGGTCTCTTCCAGAGGAATCATGGTATCTCAATTACTAACCCAAAATACATAAACTGGGATTATAATAACATGAAAAATATACAGTTCTTACCACAGGCAGCATCTTAAAAATGTCCTCTGTAATGAGGATAGTCTTTTTACTGTCCACTTCGTAACTCATGTTACTTCCCAGTGGGCTGTTGTTTTGAGAAGCAATAAAATTGTGAACAGCATCACAGCAGGAAGCTAATTCTGACCTGCAAAACACACAAAATCTGCTCAAAGAGAGGCAAATAAGTAGAAAGGCAGTGCTAGAGAACCGGATCAATGAACACCAGTTTGAATTAACTAGCAACAAAAGGCTATATTAGCATTCTATGATGTCATTTCCTTTGACTTGCTTTGCTATGCAAGTCCATTTTCACAGCAAATGTTCAGAAACTAATCAGAGCAAGAACTGATAACTTTTTTTACCTCTTGGTCTCCTTTTCCTGCTGAGAAAAAGTTGTAATCAATCTCCTCAGTATTATTAATTGCTAAGATTAATATAGAAACACTGAGAGACTTCAGTCCCCAAAGAATTAAAAATGTGATTTTCACCAATATTGAACAAGTGATTGTAAGAAACTAGAAGGCTGAAGAAGGAAAAAAAAAAGGAAATAAAAGAGAGAGATGGAAGGTACTGACAGTGGTACTTAGTGAACATCTAGATGGTTACAAGCCAATTAATTAATAATTAATTTCTGCAACTGTTCATCACAACTTTCCTGTGCACAGTACCACAGGCATTAAATAAATTACATCACAATTTGCACATAAAGAAGGCAGATGTGCTAGACAGATAGCCTAGCTGCTTCCCAAAACACGAAGAAGTCCTTAAATAAAAAAAAATGGAAGGGATTCACTCTTACCACTCATCTTACAATTCCTGTTACCTCCAAACTTATAAAAATATTATGTGTGCAAACATTCTACATTATTAACAGTGAAATGAAATTAACCTAAATTCCCTATCAGACCTTTGAAATCAGACCCAAAACACTATAATTCATTTTGGTATAGGCAACAATGTCCTCTCTGCTGCCACGGGATCTGATTTTCAGGCTGTAAGGCTGAAATATTCTTGGACAGACATTTTTGCAATTGCTAGGACACAGCTTTCTCATTAGGTGAGATACTGAGAGAAGTACTAACAATTCAGAGAAAATACTTTTTTAACAGAATTTCCCAGAATTTTGAAAATACCATACTGAAGGTTAATTGAGAAGAAAAAAAATTACCATTAGAGCCAAAAGAATAGAAAAGTTTTATTTCATACTATTTCAATGTGTAAAGTAAAACAAATTGTTGAAACTAGTTAAATATTAGAAGCCAAATTCTGCCTGCAATTGAGCTGACTTTAATGGCATAAGACACAGCTAAGAGAAGTTGCTTCATTTCACTTTATCAACAGTGTAGACAGAGAAAATACAACAATAACAAAAATAAAATACTAATTATTATTATAAATATTATAAAATGTTATAAATAATAATAATTTAATGTTTTTGATGTAACTGAAGCATAGTCCAGCACACAGAAGAACCTAAATATTATGTTTCCTGGAAGACAGGGAAAAGAATGAACAGGTCTGGGATAACTCTCAATCTCACTTCTCTTGAAAAAATGGTCAAAATGGGGGGGGGGGGAACTTGGGAAGGTTGGTTTGAGCAAGGAAGGAAGGAAGGAAGGAATGAAGGAAGGACCACTTCAGTTGTCAGATGACTTACTGGTATATATTAACACATTTTGAATACTGAGTTCTCAAACTTCTCCAAGGCAAGGTTCCCAGATGAGTGAGGGACACTGGGAAAAGCTGAGTGCTGGGATGGCACAGATCTGAAACAACCGCACTAAGACAGTAACCAGGAAATGTCACTCCTGAGAGAGGAACCAGTAGGGTTCAGATTTCCATAAGCTGCATTTGACTCCACTTCCCAAACATAGTGATTCCCACTGCCCTGCTCAAAACCTTAAGGGGCAGGGAAGATCTGTGGCTAATGAGAACCATGAGGTCCAAGGCTGTGGAGGGAACTGTGACTATGCTCTACGGTCAGGAGACAACCAACGGTGAGAACAACTCTGTGTGTATATAGTATCCTACTTTAAATATATGGCAAAGTAAAAAGGGTGCAGTAAGGCAGTAGAGTCAAATGATGGTGTCTGGGAACACTGGACATTATTGAACCAGTGGTTTTTGACTGGAGCATACTTGCTTTTCTTTCTTGTCACTTTTTGCTATAACCAGCTCATTCGAGTCTTAATAAATACTGTAGCAGTCAGAGGATTCAGATCTCACTGTCAGGTCCTGCGGACACGAGCAAGCCCCACTACTGTCCAGCACCCTGGAGCTGCCCCTATCCTGCCTAGGGTCCAAGACCCTATTTCAATCTTCCAGAGCCATCAGTCACTGCCCCAGCAAGACCACAGCAGGGCCAGTCTCCAGTTGCATCCATCCTGTTCCCAGGGAGGTGCCCATGCCTGGGGTAGGGCTGCCCTGCTCCTGGCTAGGGGTGGGATGAGCCCAGCTACCAGTTTCTGCTCTGCTGGCCAGGTTACTGTGTTGGGATCCCACACCCTGTCCCTGAGGAAGCAGCTGTCCTTCACTGCTCCCTGGCACTCACATGGAAATGAGGAATCACATAACCTTTGATGTTGATTTCCTTGCTTATTTCCTTGAAGCTAAATGAAGCAGGACTAAACATTACCTGTGTCAACCACTGGACATTCGGAGGAGAAGAAATAATGCCAGAATATTCCTGCCAAATTTAGTAAAACAGCTTTTTTGTTGATGCCTACCAGACTCTGAAAAGCAAACTGATAACAGATCCCATTCATTAATAGAGATGACATGTTTTTGCTTTTTATTACTCATTCCACAAGAACAAGTGCTTCAATAAAAGCAGAAACAGTGTGGAAGAAAACCAGATACCAGAATTAATAAGAAAGTATAGTTTAAATTAATATTATGGATTCACTGAGAAAGTAAAACAGAGAAACAGAGTCAAGCTAGTCCACAAACACAGTAAGAACAAGAGAATACATACTGAGTAATGACAAACATTCTTAGAGCATCCATGTAAAAATTTGGTGGTAACAACAGAAACATTTTACTTAGATCAAATTATGACAGAGAATCCCACTGTGCTCAAGCATCCCTGTACAGAGCTTCAGTGGGAATGCACGTAGCCTGAAGACAGCAATACCCATGGCAGTGTATTCAGCAATCTGCTCACACAGGATTTTGTACAAGCTCTGACACGTGGTAATCTACAACTGACAGCAAACAATGAGGAAGGGGTAGAGACTGGGCAGTTCAAGCAATCTACTACTGCAATTTCACCAGAGTATTAATGTCATTCATATGTGGTCTGTCAGGAGGTGAGGACTCACTGAAGAGCATTTGTTCATAAGACTAACACATGTATCCTACAGGGACCCCATGTGAGGTGTTGCAAAGCCAAGACAACATTTTAACTTATCTATCATGCCACATGGGGAGAGGGACACTTAAGACAGTGGTATAAAAAACAAGGGTCAAATCATAACAGCACCAGACAGAAGTAACTTTTGGTTTTTTGGACTAGAAAGTGATACACATTGTCTGTTCTGACTGACTGGGAGAAAACCCTGAGATATGGAAGCAGCTCTTGGAAGATAGGATGCTTCTATACAGGTTGATCATCCATCTCATAAAATTCAGAACATGAATGAAGCTTACAGTAAGAAGGTTTAAGTTCAGCTTTTATCAGAGACTGTGGGCTTGCCCTAGAACAAAGGGTGCTTATGATCCAGTCATGCACAACAAGTGCAGACTGAAGGTGATGCTTGAGTCAAAGTACCCAAGTTTTGTAGGGCACTAGTTTTGGAAAATATCTCCTCTGTAGCAGAGGTTATTACTGACAGTTTCTTATTTGGAGAAGCCTTTTCCTCCAACATTTCTCCTGCAAGGATTTGGAAGCTGAGTGATATCTAAGAATTATTTTTAAATCCTGAGGCATAACTCCAAACAGAGATATATCTTATGCCAAGATGAGCAGAAAGGGATTTGATTGCATTATCTAGAACAGTCACTTGTAATAAGTGAGGAACAAAATCAGAACCTGATAAAAGACTGCACCATTTTGAGTGATAATGCATCTCTCATAGGACCAAGTAAGTACAGTCAGGACCTTAGTCAATAACCTAAGTGGAGGGGTGTGCTGCATTTGTCTGGGAAGTTTTGATCACATTAGACAATGTAGAGTCAAACATAGTTGCACTGAAGAATATGTTTTGTTGCTCAGCATACAATTTCACTGAATTTTCTCCTTTGTGGCTGAAAGATGCATTTTAGCTGATTCAGGCCTTCTGTACAAGCTGGACATGCCTGCTGACAAGTCACAGTGTGCACACATCCAGAAGATACTGCAAACATCTCAACATCTTCAACAATTCAGGGTGGACCAATCTGGGCTAAAACAACCAATGGCTAGTCAAGGCTTAGCAGACTCTCCCAGCTGGTTCAAAAGCCAGCACTGCCCTTACTCTGAGTGATATTGGAAGAATCTATAATGAGTGTGAAATTTGTCTTTATGTAAAAAGCTTCTGCAGAGTTTAAAAATTTCCCATTCCACCAAACTTCTTCCATTGTAAATGCTTCAGTATGACACCAATGCCTGTAGATCTGTGGCCTGAGGGCATTTGTCATTGCTGAGAACAGTGTGAAGTGTTTCACTGTTGTTATGCATTGGACTAAGCTGGGGTGGGAGATGGAGAAAAATGGACGGAGACAGACGCTGCCAAAGTATCAAAATATTCAAAACATTGTTAAAATAAAAGATGCTCTAACTGTCCTTTAAGGCCATGGTGGGAAGGGTGAGGAAAACAATTTTAATTTGCTCTAAAGCAAGCTTAAGTTCAGTATTAGGAAACACACTAAAAGAAGTTGCCTAGGAAAGGTGCAAAATTTCAACAGCTGGAATATTTTAATAGTGATGAGGACAAACTTTTTACAGTAATGATGTAAATCTCTTTGATTTTAAGTCACCATTTACAAACATCCATACAGTGAATGTTTTTTTGGAGAAACAGTATAATATCAGTCCTGTTATAAAGCACCTGCACATTATTGACACCAGCAATGCTTACACAGACGTATCTCCCTGCGGATTTTCAATTACCCTAGACACAAAAAATAAAAATCACATAAAAGAGAACCAAACACAAATTAAAACTAGCAAATATTTAAAGCAGTAACTCCTGTGAGCTAAGTGGACATCCCAGCACAGCTCGTAAGGTCATCTGAACAAAGAGCAAGACATTTAAGCAACAAAAGTCCACAGATTACTAAAAACCAGAAAAAGTTTTCTTAGGTTTGTTTTAATAGTTTACCTAGCTTGGATCTTTCTAATCATTAGTTCATGTGAGTTATTGTGCTGTACACGTGAAGACATCAAGGACTTAAAGGTTTCATGTTGCAGGGACTGTTGTGACAGTAGAAGAACCCACAAAAATTCCACTATGTAACAGCAAAATTTCAAGGGCACAATTACTAACAGGAAGACAAATTTTTATCTATGTCAATTGCTGTAATATTTTATAATGAGCAAGCAATTATCTTATTGTAATGCACTAGGGGCTCTAGACAATGACACAGGTTTCTCCAGGCTCTTATCAATCCACGTCAATGTGTCAACCAAAGCGCAATGAGGCATATTATGAAATATTCCAAAATTAGGCAAAAAGTGGTTAAATCTGATATCTGAAGCAGAACATGTTGAAGGGAAATGCTACACTGAAGGCCATTGAATTGCCTACAAATGAAGTAGCATCATAAATGTTGAAGACAAAGAAAGCCAAAAGGATTGAATCTGAAATCAAGGCTGAATATGTAAAAAGTGTAATGAAATTTTCAAACCAAAGACTATTTAAAGAATCTGCCATGAAGACATAATTAGCTCAGACTAATCCAAAATTAGATTCTACTTATAGGAATCCTCCATCCTTTAGAAAAGTATATAATAGTCTGTAGACCAATTAAAAGAGTCAAGCCTTGCTTCAAACTGTCACTAATTACTATCCCTCCACCCATCTTTTTCTCTCCTGAAATAGGAGACATTCAAAATGACTTTGAATATATATTCATTATTTTACATATCATCTATTAAATCTGTGCAGCAAATGTACTTTTAATCTCTCTGCAGTCTGAGTTCTGTGTACTTTCCTGTAAACTGGAAGATTTCAGAGATTACACCAGAAATATTGATCTGTTTAGTGTTAGAAAAGCTATTGATTATGTAGTGATGAGAGCTTATATAAGCATAAATTGACCTTGCAGTGTGTTTTATTTGTGTTTCAGCTGGGGTTCACTGCAGTACACAGATGTGATAAGCAATACTGATATATGGGTTAGCGTGTAGTTTGCAACAAAACTAATCTCTTCAAGAAGTGGTATTCCATAATCTGCATGAATGTTTAACACACACTTTTGAGAAGAGATATTAACGTGGGAAAAGGGTAATAGAGGTCAAGTGGAATAAAAATGAAGAGGGAAAATAACAGGACATGGAATATGGTGGATCTTTTATCTCTTCTTTTCAAAAAGACATGTTCTTTTTTTAAAGTAGTAATGTTCCTTGAAAAAAAATTAAAATATTTTGGTTGAGGGCAGCATTCTGCCAGCTAAATGCAGCGTAACATCAGGAATTTTAAAACTATGTTTTACACCTAGGAATATCCTTCTCTCTTCATTATGTGATGCAAATAAGGTTTTTCTGGAATGCTCTTTCCATGGGGAGAGGGCCCAGTACCCATAGCTCACTATTTCAGTGTGATGCCACTCCTGAAGTGCTATTGCACTGCTCTGATAAGCTTCAAGCTCAGGTAGCCCAGAAATACAATGCTCAGAGGCTTCTCTGAAACACAGCATCTGCTCAGCCTTTCTCCCCCCATTTTGAGGCCTGTTTTAAATATTTTGTAGCTTTCTGCAAAAGCTGGAGTCACAACTATTTTGAAAACCTGCAGATTATTTGATACCATCGGTGTATAGCCCAAATGAGAGTAAATTAAGCTTAAAAGTCTGTAAAGCAGAGAGATGTGGAGGTGTAAAATACAACTGCAGCTTGCACTTAGCTGGGCTCTGTAATTTGTTGCAGTAATTAAATATTTCTTTAAAGCGGAAAACCTTTGAAGAATACTGATATAATAATTAATATTCAGGTTACCTAGGGAACTTGAGACTCTGCTGACTGTAGCTAGAAGATCCTTTGCAGAGGAAGCTACCAAGCACAGTTTTTTTTCCCTAGACCTTTAAGGATTATTTCCCCCACTTTTCCAAGTTTCTACAAAGTTTCTCCCTTACAGACAACAAATTCAAGGACTTGTTCTGTCTAAAACAAGATAGACCTGATGTAAATCTGAAAAGGGAGGAAGAATTCAGGTGGGCTTAGAAACAAAGGCATAATGTGGAGATGCTAGATGGTTGAAGAGCCATAAAGAACAAAAGAAAATTTTAAAAGGTCAAGAGAAGATTAATTTTATAAGTCAGAATAAAAAAATAGTTTTCTATATGTCCCTAGAAGTAAATGTTGGAGAAGACTCCAAAAATACTGTTAGCAGGATGCTACTTACACCACTCTTTTAACAATGATTGACAAATACTACTGTGGAACACAATAAATCTTAACTAGATTTTGAGAGCAATGAACCAAGCACTTGCATTCGCTCCTCTGAGGGCAGCGTATGTCTGACAATGCTGATGTCACCACTATAGACACTAAAATAAGTGAAATGACAGGAGACTGGTTCCCTGACAGAGTCTGGACAAAAGAGTGGCTGTGAATATGACAGGTATTAAGGAGAACATCATGGCTTGTACTTGCTTGCTTAATCTTCTTGATTTTGAGAAATGCATGTGTAAATATCATGTAGCTGTCAAGAACCAGTGAGCTCGCCAGAGAGCAACCTAGCCAAGAGTATGTGAGCCAGCAGAGCAGAGCAGCTTTAGAGGGAGCCATTTGGGAAAGGGCAGCCCTCTGACAACAATGGACACATTTTGCACAGCTGCGTGACAAAGCTGAGCCAGGTAGCAGAGGATCAGCCTGGAGTCCTGCACTCTGCTCTCCAATAGTAAGTTGGCAAAAACACTATAGCTTGTGCTAGACATGGCCATCAGCTGTAACCCTTTTGCCAAATAAAAAGACAAGTATTTCTTTCGTGAACTGCACTTCTAATTTATACTCTTTTATTTGGCCTGGATCTGCTGGGAGAGAAGCTTACAATGAGAATGGATGTGTACTCCTTGGCACACAGTGCTGTCTTCTAGGAACACAGGAGTAACCAGCTTAGATCACATATTCCTTCACTCCACTAGCAGCATGATGGAAGCCAGCAGCAAAAGCTGCAAAGGAAAACACAGGAAAACTTCTCTGAAAAATTAACTACCCAGGAGAAGCTGCTCTTGAGCCTTATTAATTAGAGGTTAGTGTATGCCCTGAAGCATAAGACATTAAATCCCTTATAAATATGCATGCCTGTTCTTCAGAACTTCAGGATAATAGAGAGATGTCATAAATTTGACACCGCGCCTGAGAAGCATCTAAGCATTTACTGCATCAAACAGATGGACAGACAGGAAAAGAAGTCAAGCAGCTTCTCTGCAGTCTTGTGAGCAGGGAGATTTCTGGTGGCACTGGCAAGTGAATAATGTGACACAGCTTCAAGTTCCTCCTGCTGAAGGTGGCTGGCTGTAGTACCCAATTTCTGCTGCACAGCCCCTCAGAGATTAATTTCCTCTTCCGCAAATGGGTGTGTTTATCTACCTACTTAATGAGATTTTCAGACTGTAAAATATTTGTATTACACAGCTATTACTGACATTAGGCTAAGTCAAAAAAAGGAAGATATCTACTATCCACTGATTATTAATTCATTTATTTAACTACAACTCTAGAACTTTTTCACCCTCATATCTCCATTAATGCATCATTTTTCAGCTAAAGTGCCCTTCTAAAGCTAGTTGGAAGCCTAAGTCTGATAAATAAGTCTGGAAGTTCTGTAAGCATGGAAATTTAGCCAGCAAATTTTAAATAAAATTTGGTTTTCTTTTTAAAATCTTTTTATTTTAAAGACTCTATTGACCAACTGCTAAGAGCCTTGGAAATCTCCAGTATGGTCATGGATTAAGGACAACTGTAAAATTTTAATACACGATTTCCAAAAAACAATAGAGAAGACTGAGAATGAAAAAAGAAAGAAAAGACTTATGCAAAAGCACCCATCTTTTGTAAAATAATAATTAAAAATGCCCTACACCAAAGCATCAGTCCTCAGTCATGTCAATGGAAATCTTTGATGACATCAGATCAAAAGATCAAATTTCAGGAACAGAATACATAGTACTGTCATCAGAATTGCAGCATGGCTTATGTACATATGAACTAGCTAATACTCCAGATAGTTTGGATGTTAAAACTCAAGAAAACCATAACAGCACAGCCCTTGAATGTTGATTCAGTAACAAGTTTGTCCAGCTTGTGCTGAACCATGGATTTTAAAAGATGGTTTTCTGCCTGGTATATGAGCTAAATTAAAGTTAGCAAGATCACCTCAATGTACATAGAGTCCACACTTTTTGGTGGCTTCGTGCATCTGACAGTTTTGTCTTTTGAATTTTCCCAGTTTGATCACTGGTTGTATAACCCACCTCGACCACTTATTACCCACACTCCTTGCTGGAAACCAAAGACAGCATGAGGAACAGCAAGTATCCTGTACTTAAAGTCCAGTCTTATACGATGTTTTGGATGCTTGATTCCCAGAGGCCTAGAAGATGGCCCAGTGGAGGGGAGATTGTATAAGCAATAAATGAAGAAGTCAGGCTGGACCAAGGAGTGTCTACAGTGCCACTGATTCAAACACCCAGTACAGCAGAAGCAGTAGCAAATAGCTGGAATGTGGTGGCTGGTCCATTTGAAAGGAAGAGAAGTTTAAAAAAAAAATAGATTGGAAAAGAAAAAGCCCAAATGTAGCAAGATGAAGAACAGGTGAGAGCAGTTTCATCTCCTGTCAACTCTGTACAAGACACTTGTCTGTTCTGAAATGGAATGGGCTGCTTTACAGCTCCTTATCACGCTGATAGCTCTATGCACAGCTGAGGCCTGCCTGAGTCAATACAGAGTTTCTTTAACTCTGTGTGTACTCCCACCTCAGCTTTGGGAAAGACCATTAGTCAGCTGTGCTACACAGCAAACACAGCAATTTACAGTGCACAAAACCCTTTACCCTGTCCCCCCCACCCCAAAACCACTTTTTCCAAAGGGATCATGCTGAGCATGTAAATATTAAGCTCTCAATGCTAGTTAACTCCAAAGAGTTGGAAGATAGGTCAATTTATTTATTTTAACAATCATGACAGAATCTTTAATTATGATCTATGTAAAAATGTAAATCAAGAGAGCTTTTTTCCCTGGAGAAAACAGGGATGGAACAGTGAAGCTGTTCTTTAAAACCAGCATGATTTCCAAATGAGAGATGAGTCTTTTCAGAGCTCACCATCCCTACTGAGCATGTCCTTCTGTGCCATCCCAAACAAGGACAGATGGAATCACGTGCTGTCATGCTCAGGGGCCACGACACGCAGTGACAAACCTAATGAGTGCCTTGGGCACTTCTGCAATAGAGGCAATAGTCTTGGGGTAAGGAACACAATGCTTCATTATAGCCTTTTATCAGAGGGCCAGTTCAAATGGACAAAAGAACATTATCACTACTTTTTTAACACTGTAGGGCTTATGCCAGGAATATTTTAATTCATTCTACGTAAGTTAGTTTATTGCTCATTATTGTGAAGACAGATGAAATTACTTATGTATTTCTTTTATTCTACTCAGTTTGCACAGTTAAATTCCAACAAACAGGAAGAGCCCCAGCATTAAAAAGTTAATAGAAATTACTACAAGCAATACAAAATTATCTGTTTAAAAGGGAATATTTAAATTTATGGCATGTTAGAAAAATCTAGGGTAAACAGTTTTTCTTAATGAGATAATGAAAATTACCTGAATTTTGTAGATTCTTCTGGTTTCCTTACCCAGGTGCAGTTCTGCAGTTTTGTGACTATGTGAAGATAATAATCTTCTGAGTATCTAAAAAAGGAAACAACATCAAACACTTGAATACATATGAATGTATATTTAGAAACAGTCTCTAAAAACATTCAAATGATGCATTTATTAATAATAATGTGCATGGTGCATATATAATAGATTGCTTTGAGAACTCCATGACCTATTTTATTTTTGTAATTTGTAACAGCACTATCCTCATTTAACTAGCATGACCTATTAAACATCTCTTCTTAGTACTGGTGTCCTAATGAACTTCAGAAAGTTTCAAAAGTACATTTGTTCCAAACTTACAAAACTAACCATAAATATTTTGAAGTTATTAGAAATCATCTCAAGTGCAAAATTCCAAAATAATATAAATAATTCTCTCATACTTGATGGTTTAAACCTTAACGTGTTTTGAAAAGTGGCTCTTGCTGGCCAAGATAAAACATAACATTTCTTATGCCTTTTCTTTCACTTACTTTATAGAGTCTCCAAAGCTCAGTCATCTAAAGACAACAGACTTATAGTTACAGGTGTAATTTTTCCTCTAAACTGTCTGTAAAATAAAACAATCTGCTATTTTACATGATCCAGAACTTTGGTTACATTGCTACATCTAACCAAAAAGCTCTCTGCTCTTGAAAATCCATTCAAGAGATTTAAATTTGTTCATAAATGAAATACTTCATAACATGCAAGTCAAAAGAATTAAGACATTTTTTGCTTTCATGTTCAATGTTACTACTTCTCCCATTTGTGCCTGGATTATAATACAGGTTTTTAAAAACAATAACTGACTTTAAATAACTGGTGGAATAGTAAGAAAAGATGGTATGGATGTCATTACTTAAATTCTATGGGACTCAAGTCTCCTTACAAGATCTAACTTGTATTATTTTAACAAAAATAGCTTAGTGTTGATCCAAATGATCATGAGTTTATTGAAGCTGTCACTTAGAAGTGTCTATTTTGAACAGTTTTACAAGAGTTGGGACGGCAAGAAACTTCACTTGTTTTTAAGTGGAGCATGAGAATTGATAAAAAGCAATATATAAAAACACTCTGGTGGTTGCAGCAGCAGAGGTCAATTATCTGAAAGCTTCCTTCTCTCTGTTCCACATTTGAAATAAACAGATTGTTTGCTTCATAAAAGTACTGCAATTGCTAAAGGCAACTCATTTATCCTACCCCAAGTAAAATCATGTCCAAGTTCCACATGGAAAAATAAATTATAATTTTAAGAGGAATGTTGCATTAAAACTGGTCTCTGGCTTAAGTTTGCACTTGTGACAACATGTACAAATTTCATCCTCCATACTTAGCAAACTCTTAATGGAACTAGAAGATTATAACTAAACTGATTCTACTGAGCCCTTCACAACTCAAGAGAATTCAATCAGCAGAAGCAGGAAAAGGGAAAAGAAGCAGGAAAAGAAAAAACCTAGTTTCATTGCAGCTGTAGCTGATGTGACCTGGTGCAATACATTCTTCCTCCTTCCAGTCCAACTGCCTTGTGTCACTATGGGTACTTACCTGACTCCACCCCTGTTTTTCTTTTGCCAAGTTTTGCACTTGTCAAATGCCTTCATAGGCCACTTTTACTACCAGGGCAAAAAAACATTCCAGAAGGACACAGATATGCATATACATTTTCTTCTTATTGTGTTAAACCAGATAAGACAGATTCCATCTAAGATCACAGCCAGTATAAGCAAAGAGTGATGGAAATGGACAAACAGGGATCAAGGCACTCCTTTTTTGGTAACTGCCTGCTGGTATGTTATCAGCCTTGGAACTGCAGCCATAGAAAACAGAACTACCTTCCTGCTGAAGCTGATCCTTAAATTGAGTCACTGTGTGGTCAGACAAGTGTCAGTAGGAGTGCAGGGGAAGGAGTGTTTGTGGGGTGAAGGTGAGATAAAAGCACAAAACCGAAACAGCCAATTCTGATGTTGAATAACTCATCTGTTTTCATTCCTTAATATGAACAAGAAATCACTCTTAGATGCTTGGACTTACAAAAAAAATTCACAAATTAATAGGATAACAGACCACAAAGAGTTACTTACACTATCACTATCCAGGAGAAAAAAAATATAGCAAAAGCAAATTCTAGCCTAAAGACATTGATAAGATGAAGATAAGAGTCAGAAATGAAATGAGAAATTACCATCTATTCAGAAGAAATTGCATTGGCTGACAATTTTTTAGTAAGTTACAGGGAAACATTTGGTAGGGAGAAGAATGAAAGCATAATCCATAACCCCAGTTCTGAGACCTCATAGGAAACATAGGCACTCACTGTCAGAAACTGTAAGGGCCCTCTCATACTTGAAACAGAAAATGCACTTAGCATAAAAACACCAATTACAGAGCAAGAATACTGCAGCTTTACCACAGCTGTCTCTACTGGATGGAATTGCTCTTGCTCAGAGGTATCCAAGCTCACCAGCTCACATAGAAAAGCTCCATTTCCAGGTCTTTACAAGTCAGAACACCAACTCTGCTCACCCTATGCATCCCAGTTTAGCTCCTCTTGTGACTTATAGGACACTCTGGTCTGTCAGAACTTGTCTTTACCAGCTGGCACAGTGCCACAGCCAGCACAGACATCCCAGCAGGCTGTCCTGGGGGACAGCAGCTCCCAGCTGTGGCAGCTCTGCAAGGCATCTGCTCACACCAGTAAAAGGTTTCTATGAAATGAACTCCAATACATACAGTATTCCTAGAAATAGTTTTTTAAAGACTCAACATGAAGCTCCGGGATTTGCTGCAGCTGGGTTTACAGCCCAGAAAACTTTGTTTTCCTCTCAGAAAGCGAATTTTAGCATTTCCTGCTTTGAAGGAGGCTTGGGGACTCACTTCTCCAAACAAATCAGTTCAGGCTATCAGGGAATCATTTCATGACTCTGCTGTAACCCAGACAGTCATCTTCTCCACTCTTCAATTTTAAAGACCTGGCACATTGCATATATTTCCACTGTCACCCAGGAGCCACTGATGCTAAAAGGGTTTTATTATTAAGATAAAAAAGGCTCAGGTAAATTGAATTATACAAATACTTGGACAACACAATGATTACAGTGCTGAGAAGAGTGAATGAATCAAACATGGGGTCTTTTTGTCCTGTTTTTGTCTGCCACCTGCACCACAACCATTATAATAATTTGCTGTCCTAGAAACTCACTTATACTATATGAGCCTGACTGACAAATAACACCTGGAAGGCTTTTTTTTTTTTTTTTCCCCAGAATATTTGTCAGGTAAAAGTGACCTTCTATGTTAACTGTGGTGGCTAAGGTGGAATTACTATGCACATTCGAAGCATTGACAAAGTACTAGTATCTTCTAAATTTTGGCAGCAAGGACAAAAGTGTAGAGACAGTATGGACACAACAGGTTAAATGTCAGAACAGACAGCTGCAGTCTCACTGGTTATTTACCAAAACTAAATACCAGCTTGTAAAAAAGGTACTTGAATTAGAAGGAAAATTGAGCAGCAGGAGTGAAAAAAGGACATACTTCTACTTGGCAGTTTATGTTCAAGAAATCACTAATAAAAAGAAAAACTGTGGCATGAAATGCAAAATTATGGGAGGCTCTGTTTTGCCTCTGGATGCTTTAACAGTACCAAAAGAAAAAAAATCAGCTTTATAAGCCCTCAGGAGATTGTACACAGGGTTTGCTCTAGAATAAAAATGGAAAAGTGCTAGCAAAACTCAGCACTCCAGGCTCTTTGCCACCACCAGCACATTCTTGCTATAATAATAACAACTTCCCACTTACATAGCATTTCTTACAATCAAATCATTTGACAAGTTTTAAATTAGTAATTTTTTTCCTCTTCCTTCCAGTTTAAGAGGCAGGAGTGTCCAGAATGTCCTGCAAGTCTAGAACTGTAATATAAAGCATTTCTTTACCACACCCACAGGTCACACCTTGAAAAAGCAACAAAATCCCTGCAGCTCCTCTCAGTGAAGGTCAATAGCTGCAATATTAATGGCAAAAAGCAATCCTTTGCTCCTTTTCTCTCCCAAGCACCTGTTTCTCTTCCTACCTGCTCAATTAATCTTCTGCCTCATTAAATGGTACAGCCCCTTTCTCTTTAACCATGGAATAAAGGTCTTGTACTTTGTAAAGTTTCTCCCACAATCTCGACTCCAAAATGTTCTAATTGTGAAGAGCTCATCTCCAAAGACTGTAAAACTTTGCAATGTGTGAAATAAACAACAGCATTTATATTGCTGCAAGTGGATTTTGAAAGCAATGCAGTGACTGCTTTTCCCTCCCTTGGTGTTAATCACTCAAGTTTTCAGTCAACTGCATTCTTTTACCTCTGCCAGTCCATGTTTCAGCTCTCACTATCAGTGCATCAGTAACACAGTGGTCTAGCATTTTTCAAAAGAATAAAAACTTCAATGATAGTGTTGCTGAAAGAAGTGGAATACTGATGGGAGAAGAGGTTGCAAAGAAGGGGGGAAAAAAGAATAAATATATAAAGAAGTAATAATAAGAGCAAAGATGAAATGCTGGAAATGTGATTTAAAGAGAGGTGAAAGGTCTTTAAATGCAATTAAAAAGTGAGGAGGGGGCAGAAAAGACAGAATAAGTTTTCAAATCATCATTTAATTTTGTTTTAGCATGAAGTAAAAATTTGAATTCTCCAGTCTATTGAATAAGGAAAGGCATATCATTGTTTTTAGCTCACCTTTTGTTTCTCATTCAATTTCTTTTCCCAAATGGAGGGGAGAGGGGAGGGAAGCTCCCAGTATTAAAGACAGCATGGCACCATCCATTTTAAGCTGCAACTCAGTCCTAATGGGAAGTCTTTCTTACTTTCAATGTTTTGTTTATTGGTGCATCCATATAGGAAAAGATGTTACATGTCAAAATCAATGGCTGCTTCTCAGCTTTTCACTTTGGAAAGTGACAAGGAATTTGAGCAGGACTGATATCAAAGTTGGATTTTTCTCCATGCCAAAAAAACACAGAACAGCAAGTTGAAACCCAAAATTAATGTGGGGTGTTTTTTTCCCCAATGTGTCTAAAATTGGACTGTTAGTTTCCTGTGGACTTGTTATCATAATGCAATCATGTGACTAACCAGCAGGTCTTTATACTAGTACATTTCCAAACTTCCTCTAGTCAGCAATGCTGAACAGAATCATTAATTGAAGTTGCTCATAAAAGGAGTGTTCACCAGTGAGGGAAAAGACACTCAAAAATGAAATTAAAACCCACACTTCTACTCAATATTTTTGTGAATAACTTGGAATTTAATGTAGCTAACTGCCAAGAAGAAATCTTGTACTGTGAAAATAAAGTTAAAATCCCACCTCAAATAAATCTTATCCATGTAAAAGAAAAAAATGCAGCAAACATTGGTTGAACGAATTCAGTTTTCTGTTGCATAGCTCCCCTTTAATAAACCAAGAATTATGTAAAAAAGGACAGTCTTTTACTCTACTATTTAAAACAAACAAAGCAGAAAGGACAGCAAACACCTACCTTTTCTTCTTGATAGATGATGACAAAATGTTGTCCTGAATTGCTTTACATTTTGAAGCCTGTTCAAACTGGTAAATTCCATTTTTATTATGAGTTGTTCTGTTAAAAGGGAGGAGGAGGAGAAAAAGCAATAAACTTTAAAAGAGAGAACATATTCTACCAATGTTGTCACATTTACTTTATTATGACAATACGATTAATAACCGTTGATTTAGCTGAAAACATTACTAAGGAAACCTTATGGACTTCTATTGTGAAGCTCTTGTTATTAAAAGAGTTTTCTGCAAGGGACTATAAAATATTTGGTTCTCTAAAATAACCCTATTGCATAGTCTGAATTATATTTTCCACTTTACACTGTAATCAGCAAATGTAATTTAAAAAAAAAAATTAAATTGAATGTATCTTGAACATTAGGTTTTGAAAATTTAAAATATTCACTAGTAAAATATTTAACAGATGTGATTTCCTAAAATTGTTGATGAAATGCAATAGTCAGAGTGAATGTAATATACAGAGGAAAGTTCATCCACAGGTGAAGTGGATCTCTGTACTTTGACCTTAACTTACTGATTCAAGCATAATACTTCCTGCCTTGTTTATTCTTTATTTACACAGAAAGAACAAATATTTGTAAAAGGAACCAGGGGAAGTGCCAGATAGTGATCTTTAATTCCTGTCTTATTTTCATCAAACTCCTGTGTGGTCGTCTTGCTCTGGGCAGCACTTGTAGATGAATGAGATGTAAATTAACAAATGACTGAGACACCAAGGTCTCATTCATTCACCTCAGTTCATCCTGTATCTATGTCCAACCTCATACAATCACCCTCTTCTAACAGCACCCTTCGTTCTATGGATTGCCATTTATCATAAAGATTTTTCCTCTGGCATTATTTTCCCTGCCCCTCACCATTTTCTTCCCTGCCACCTCCCACTCCTCTTTGCTTCTTTCCACTGATTCATTACTTACAGAGCCCTTGGACATTGCAGCCTATTTGCCCAAACCAGAAGTAGAAACACAGAAGACAGATTGTGTGTGCTGTTCTTAGAGAACAACTGAAACATCTCTGCACAGAGGCACTCACACAAAGAGGGAAAGCCCTTCCTGCTTTGTGCTTCTGAGCCATCACTGCTTTTACTGACAAGGACCAAAACCCCATTGCCTTCACCTGCTACAGCATGGAGACCCCTTAGCAACAAGATTTCTGACAAGCTGATTTTGAAGACCTTGCTTGGGAAAGATCCCATTTCAAGCCATAGAACCAGAGTGGCTGAGGCTGGAAGGCATCTCTAGAGCTCATCTAGTCAAAACTCCCTGCTCAGGCAGGCCTACCTAGACTGGGTAAGCAAGGACCATGACCAGATGCTTTGAATATCTCCAAGCACAGAGACTCCACAACCTACCTGAGCAGCCTGTGCGAGTGCTCAGTTACCCTTACAGTGAAAAAGTGATGCCTGATGGTCAGAGGGAACCTCCTGTGTTTCAGCTGGTGCCCACTGCCTCTGTTCTGTCACTGAGCACCACCAATGAGAACTTGGCTCCATCCCCTGCACCCTCCCTTCAGGTATCATCCTGAGCATTCTCTTCTTAAACACTTCAAATGAGAAGAAGAAAGAGAAGAATAAATGCTTGTTTATTTTGCTACTGAACTGACTCTCATGGTCATAGGGAAGGAAAGAACCACCTTTCTTTTTGTTTCCCTTGCCCACAAATTTTCTAGAGTTAGTCACCCCTAGTAGCAATTTCCACAGCATGTAGGCTGCCAAGGAGAGAACAGCCCTCTTCATTTCCTCCCACCACAAATAAATTCTTCCCAGTATACACTCAGTGCCCCTGAGGAAGTATCCAGTCTGTATGCCCTTTGTTGAGGAAAACAGTAAGACAACACAACATAAACCTCTATCCTTTCAGTTCTGCAGTGACTTCAATAGATAGTAACAGCTGGCACTGCCTACTGAGAGCTCCTTGGCTGCCTTTGCATACAGCTCTTTATCTCATTTTTTCTCAAGGAGTGAAATACAAATAGCAGAAGGCTCTCAGAGCACACAGTTCAGAGCTAAGAACTCTGCAGATCTCACATAGCAAGTGCTAGCAAATATTCTGCCTATAAAATTTATGTACACAGGTTTACTGCAGCTTGGTCTGAATGGTTCTGTCTATGCAGAACAGCCAGGTAGGCCCTTTCCAGTTCTCAAACAAATTTAGTTAGCACTGCTTCCTCTCATGCTTCCTCTCTCTTGCTTCTTTAACTTAGTAACATCAAATGATTATTCTGCAGCTGCAGCTTAAAATAAGAGAAATGGCTACAGGCAAAAGTTTTGCTGCCTAACCATCATCTTAAAGAAATAGAAAAGAAAGAAAAAAAAAGAAAAAAAAGAACAACTGATAAAAGCAAAGTCCATGTTACTGCTGCAAATAAGCCTTTCATTATAACTAAAACTTAAGATGCTGGATGCTGATTTGAGAAGTGGCCCCAGCCCTTCTGAGCCACAGCTGGCCAGAAGAGACCCTGCCTAACATGTGAAGACTGCCGAGTGGATGACCAAGTCAGAGCAGGCAGATGGGTTTGATCAGCTCCCTGCAAGGGGCGTTAGCAGAGCACCAACATTCTTGTACAACTCTGAGCAGACAACCATTACAAGTCCTTACAGCTTCCTATTAATTTATGTCTTGAGATCTGTGGGGCAATGAATAAATATTCTCTCAAATACAAGCTTTACTCCACAGACTTTTAGTCCTTTAAAAAATTCATAAGATCAACACAAGCAAGTTGCCTTATTTTTTAATACACAATTGTTTTTATGCAATCATTTTCAAGACCTGAAAAATTCAAAAAAGAGGAAGTCAGAGAAAAAAAGAGAACAAAATAAATCCCTATTCTGTTTTGTCATTGAAGCCTCAAATCAGTTTTACAGCCACATGACAGATCACCAAAATGCTTCTTCTGTGGCTTTTTGAACATAAAATTTACTTAACCCTCTTTATGTGGTTCAAAAGGTACAAAATTAAAACAATTTATTTTCAAGAGATTTAAAACAATTACTCATTCCATTAAAAGTTAAATTTCTGAATTTCTGTTTCACTGTCAGAGTAGCCTCTGCTTCGCATGAGGGAAATCTTTTTGCACTTAAAGATGGGTGTGCAAGAGGCAGTCCAGACTTCTACTGCATTACTCATGGAAAAGTTGTGCAGACATCAAACTCAAATTTCTGCTCATTTCAGACAACTGTGCAAGGCAACATTTACCACTAAATGAATTTACCTGACCTAGTCTTTGTTCACTACTTAGAGCAGCACTACAACTTCTGCAATGAGACCAATAACGTGCCTAACAACGCAGATATCAGGCAACATTCAACTAATTTTGTGAACTATTCAGCTAAATGAGAACTTGAAGTAGAAACATTCTGTTGGCTTGAACTCATAAAACTGACCATACAGGGAAATTTCAGCTGTATTTTCCCTAGGGCTTAGATGTTCTCAAAGCCAGTCTCATTGGACCAAATCTGAAAAACAGGGGCTTTTTTTAATCCTATACGAACAGCTTGAGGACCACATACTTCCTATGGTAATTCTAGAAACTCAGGAAGTACACCATCTGTACTTACATAAATCCTCAGTAGATTAAGACCATGTGCCTTATCTACCAGCACGTTTTTATTCTGTGTCTTGCTCTCAGGAAGACAGTAGATCCTCAAACTGTAAACTGTTTAAGACAAGGACTGACTCCACCTTTAGACAGAAACTATATGGAAAGTCCTTTTGCTGCTCCTGCAGCATTCAGTCCTGAGACAACAGCGAACCTTAGTGCAGGGAATCACCAGACAGAGGGGTATGTCAAGTAAAACAGCATTCAGGGGGAGCAGAAAGGTACAGGAAGGAAAGGCAAAGGCACACCCTTTAGAAACAAAACCAAACCCAACTCCAGTTATCAGAGTAGGGAAATGGGACGGGCGTAAGAGGGAGGAATGGTCGGGAAGAGAAGAAAAAAGGCAGATGGAAAAACTGGTGCTGTCAGTTATAATGTAACACCAAGATTAAAAGGTCACTCCTCTAGATATCCCTCAAAATCAGGTAGAAACAAAGAATGTGGGATGAGATATCCAAAATTTCTCAGAATTGAACTGTCTGGCAGCAGTGAAAGCAACGAAAATTTCACCTCCCTAGTAAGTCCACACTGAAAGTAAGGGAAAATCCCACTCATTGGCTATTCACTCCACACCCAGCATAATAAATTGTTGCTCTATAGCTTCTTGATCTTGTCTGTCTGAAGCAGCACAAGAGCTCTAAACATGTTTCAGCTGAGCATCTCCAGCTAAACAGGATAACTTCTGTTTGCACATTTTTATCATTCTACCAAAATGGCACTGGATAGCATTATCCAGATTGTGAATATCTTCTGTCTTAATCTCTCCCTTGAAGGGACTAATTTATATTTGAATCTCATCACCTGTTAGTTGAATACTATTAAAAAACCCAAAATCCATACTTCCATAGGAAGGGTGCTCTTAAGTGCTGTCTTTGACACTATTTCTAATCAATCAGATGATAAGAATATAGTGATTTTTTAAAGTTCATATCACCTTGATTAATAAGGCAATACACAATTTAAATTCTTGGTGAAATGGACTATAAAAATTGCTTCATCAAACCACAGGAGTAAGAATTTGTCTTGAAACATTAATCACAGCAAATGTTAAAGGGATTGATCCTACTATCTTTGTTCAAGTTCCTATAGAGGTATTGCTTATCTAAGAAATGCTAACTTTAACACAAACTGCATCTTGAAATTATTTGAAAGACTTTCCAGTGCATTCACCAGGTGAATGCACTGGAACAACATCAGATACTTTTTATTTATAAAATCCATAAACTGCATGACAGGTAATGACAAGCAACATTCAGAGCCTCATGGTAGGTGAAGTGAAAAGAATAAGGTACTTACACTAAAATCATGTTCCAAGGGCACACAATAGAATGACAGAGCAGTTTCACTAGGACCAAGTAAACAGAAACCTTTCACCACTGTCAGAACATAAATGCGCCCTGGCAGCAGCTTTCAAGTGAACACCTATTCATTTAGAATACATGAGGCATGGGTTCAGAATGTGCTCCTAAAATATATCTGCATGCATCACTTGGGGATGAAGGGGCAAAATATTAAGAGAGCAGTAAAATTAGTGAAGTGGACCCCCACTGCTGACTAATCTAAACCATAGCAAATGATTTGTGCAATATACTAGGCTACTCCATAATTGTGGTATTAGCCTGTCTCTTCTTCCCCTTCTGACTGCCTGAATGCAATATTTTGTCAGGAGACAGAATGTAGCCTTGTTAATTAAGTATAGCTGTTTCCTTCCTAGGCCTGCATACAGATCTGCTGCTGAGAGAGGAATTGGAGAAATCAACACTATGGAACACTGTATTAATACTAACTTGTTTACCCATAGATTCTCAATCACTTGCTCCCACTGTTCAATTACCTCAGTGGTCTTTACACTGTGCTTGCCCTGGACCTGCAAAGACAGAAAGCAAGCTGGGGAAATAAGTGAATGCCTTAAAACTGGCAACACAGACTAACAGAGTAATGGTGGTCAGTTCTTTAGAGTACTGCTGCCTTGTTACTTTTATATAAAGTATACATAAATAGTGCTATTTTTTGACTTCCCTTGCAGGACCTGGCAAGATTTATCTGCTACATATTCCTGGGTAGTATAATAGGAGCTAGAATTTCTTCCTAAATTTAACCTAGCACACCCTGGGCCTCATAACAGAAAATACTACCTAGCTTCTCTTACTATTTTCATTTTCCCCTGATAAGCACTAGCAGTACTGAGTCTTCTGTCCTACTATTAATGTAACCACTAAACAAACAAATATGCCTGCACAAACACAGCTGGGGGGAGAGGAAAGGAGAGAGGGAAGACCAAGGATCTAAAGGTGAGAAAAATGTAAGACTTCTTTTTTTGGTTGTACTGTTGAAAATATAAGAAGACTGTAGTTAAAAAAAATATAAATTGTACTCACAGTTACAGCTTAAAAATTGAGAGGACAGTATGAGGCATAGATAGAAGAATCTGCCAGAGAACATACTATTGCAGTATAAATGATACTGACTCTTATGAATAAGTCTGGGGGCTACTAGACATATCTTACTGACAGTAGCCTTTCTTTTCAGTAAGAAACCCTACTAAGAGGCACAGTAGGCTGTGAAATGAGCCCAAGACTAGACCTGCAAGTCACACTGTAGAGGCAATCACATTGCCCCAATTAGCTAAGGCTTAACAAAAAAAAAGGGGTAAGCAACGTCCTGTAAGAGACAAACCAGACGATCAAGGTTATTTACTAAAACACACATCTCCAGAGAACTTTAGGTGCCTGGTCACCATGTATTTAAACACTGCTGCACATAATAGCTACCTAAATATCTAAGAGAGTCTGATCCAATCCCCTGCTTTTCATCCTTTCATCCTTCAGTTTCATCCTTTTAAAAGTATTACTCAAAGTAAAAGAACAGATTAGCTTTCAATGAGGCAAGGCAACAGAATAATAGAGCCTTAGAGATTCTTTGGGAGATGTCTGGTTACAAATATGCCTCCAAGAGCAAAGGAAATAATGATAAAAAAGATTAGCTTGTGACTGTGAAGATTGTCTAGATTACTTTTACTTAGAGGTCAAGGATAGTGCCTAGGTTTCTTTTCTTTTTCCTTTCCTGGAAACATCCATGTACATCCTCTTACTCTTATGCAGGAAAGGACATTGCTGCCAATAACACAGCAATGCCATTCAAATGATCAGGGTTGTTTAGGAGAACCACACTGCCCCACAGCACACTGGAATCTAATTCCTATTGACCAGACCATCCATCTCCATCACTGACGGATTGGTCTGAACCTCCTGAATAAGTCCAGATGCTCTCTGGATCAAGCATCTCCAGCATGGCCCATAGCCAGGCTCAGTCCAGCTGCTGCCTGGATCAAACCCCTCCAGCATGGCCCCCTGCCCAGTCTTGCTGCTCTCTGGATGAAGTAACAGCTCCTGGTCAGTCCAGCCCAGCAGCTCTCTCTCCTTTCTCATTAGCCACACATGCACCACAAACTCCTGTCAGGCCAGCTTACTGAGCACAGTCACTCAGGTGAAAAAGCACATCCACTCTTGGATTCAGCTGGCAAGACATCTCTCCAAAGACACTATGGTTACAGGAGCTTGAGTATATTGAAACTTTCTTTGATGAATTATTTACTTGACACACTTTTGCAGTCACTTAGTCATGAAGAAATACAATTTCAAGCTGACAAAAACTAGCATCAAATTGGTGCCAAAATCCTCCAAGTAGAATAAGAAAAAATACGTATTTAAAATCACAATCTCACTTGTCCTATTACAAAGGTTAAAAAAATGACATGGATTTTCAGACCTCTCTGGTATGTGTTGTTTCTACTTTCATTGCTCCAGTTGAGTGTACTAACAGCAGATGAGAAATAGTTAGACTGTTCTTTGAAGTGCTCTCTGTCAGTGTTTCTAGTCAATTCAATTCCATGGTATAACACAGAGATCTGAATGAAAGGAGATACAGCTCAGAAAGTAGCAGGGAAGAGCATGAGGAGACGGGCCAGGGGGAAACCACAGACACAGCCCAAAACAGAGTGGAGAGAAGAACGGAATAATGGCTACAAAAAAAGAAAAGCAGAACAGAACATATTGGAAAAACCAATATCAAGAGGGGGAAAAAAGGGGGAAAAAAAAGCAGAAAGAGAAAAAACGAGAACAGGATAGAAAAGCTGACTAGAAGCTCATAACATCAGGTAGGAACATTTTCTTTCACTATAACTTTGAAAGATGCTATAAACTTACCCTTGTGCTCTCTCCCTCAATATTTAAAACGTTCACAAGCTGTATCTCATCAGAAACACATAAGAAATGCACTGTTAGGGTACACTGCAATCAGTACTGCAACTAACATCACTTGCATTCACTTAGGGAAAGCATACGCTGATAAATTCAGCTAGATGGAGTGAGATGGTGGCCTCAGTAAGGTTAACTGCACTGTCACCATTGTCTTCAACACAACCAGGACATCATAGGTTCTGGGAAAGACCCAATTCTTAAGTTCTTTCTAATTTTTATAATGCGTTTTTGACCATAATATATATTAACATATAATAGTCATGGTAACTGCAAAGGTAATAATGCCATACAAAGTAAAAGAAGAAAGCAAAAATATTTCAAAACTGCTTCTTACAAAGCATTGATCTCATGTGGATTACACCACCATCTTCTGCACTCTTAGTTTTCCTACAGTGTGTGGGGATCCAAGAGCATGAAAACAATAGTAATTAGTATTGAAGTTTGCACATAAGGCACAACGTTTCACAGCTGATTTTACAAAGTACCTTCATATTAAACTTCACAGTATAAAATAACAGGCTGTAACGCAAAAATCTACTCTGATCTAGAAGGTACAAAGGATCAAATGAATGGGCTCCCACAAAGTACAATGCCAAGCCAAAACTAAACAGGCTGCATATGACTTGCCTTCATTCTATGCATTGTAAATGATAAATCTGTATTTTTAACCAAATACAGATTACACAAACAGTAACGGCATTACCCAGCTCCACCTTCCTGAAAAGAGGAATAAAGATACCTGGAACGTGTCATTCAGCAGGCACTTTTTGCACCATACGCTAACAAAATTGCTCTACGCAATATTTTATCGGGCTCGAAACCAACGGCAGAGTGACAGCCGTCAATAAGAGGGCCCATGAGCAAACAATTCATTATAGTTAAAGCAAAGTGCCATTTGCCCTAATAATCTCTAACGCTCTCTCTGATCAAGCTACCGAAACAAAAGCAAGAACGAACCGGAGCGAAGGCGAATTTCTGCTTTTGCAGACCCGACCTCACGGACCCACCCGCGGGCGTCCAGCCCGTACCTGTTCTCGGTCTGAGGAAGGGGCGTCAGTGGAGGAGACCTGAGGGCTCGCACCACTTTCGGCGTGACAGCCGCTACTCCGGCGTCCTCCTCCCAGCCCCTGGCAAGCGAGACGGAAAAACAAAGTTGTCAGGACCAGTGATTGAACATCACCCGGCGAGAGCGGCGCCGCTCTCCTGCCCACGACCCGCGCCGAGCCCAGACCGAGCCGGGGGCACCGCGCCAGGCTCCGCCGCGCCCCGCGGGGCTCGTCCCGCTCCTCCCGCCCTCCCCAGTCGGCTCCGGACCGCGGGCGAGGCCGCCCGGCAGCCCTACCTGGCGCGGAGGGGCTGCTGGCCGCCCAGGCGCAGGAGGCAGCCTCCCAGCAGCAGGCTGCCTAGCGCCGCGGCCAAGGCGATGACAGCTCGCATGGTGCGCTCGGCAGCGGTGCCCGTCGCAGCTACGGCCCCATAGTATTTAAGGGAAGCTGCGGGGAGGGGGAGGCGGCCATGGCAGCCACAGGGTCTCTGCGCTCCGCCCCTCGCCCGCAGCCCTGCGCCGCCGCCGCCATCGGCCCCCCCTCCCGCCGCGGCCGCCTCGCGGGCCTGGCCCGCCGTGGCTGGTGGGGAGTGGCCGGGCTGGGCCGGCGTGAGGGCGGCACCCAGGCGGCCTTTGCCAGCTACCTGGGCCGCTCGGGGCGCTTCCCGCAGCGCTTCCCTGAGTCGAGGGCGGCGGAGCGAGGGAGTAGAAACTGCCCAAACTTTAATGGGGGAGAGGGGCGCCGTGCGGGGCGGCGGTGAGAGCACGGTGCGGGGCTTGCCCGGCGAGGGCAGGCAGTCCTGCCCCGTGGCTGGTGTAGTGAAGCCGCTGCTACTTCAATAGCTCTTTCTCTGAATTAAAATATAATAGTCAACGTGTCCTGTGTTTTTTGTCTTACAAAAGGTATGTTATAAAACTATATTATAGATAAAAATGACCGCACGTGGAACACCGTGTGTGTGCGGCTCTGGGGCCCCTGAACATAAGAAGGCTGTGAACTTGTTCAGTGGAGGGCCATGAACCTGATCGGAGGGGTGGAACACCTCTGCTGTGGAGAGAGCTGGGGTGGTTCAGCCTGGAGAAGGCTCTGGGGGGACCTCATTACATCTTTCTGCTCACTGAAGGAGGCCTACAAGAAAGCTGGGGAGGGACTTTTTATCGAGGGCATGTGGTGATAGGGCAAGCTGGATGGCTTTAAACTGAAAGAAGGCAGGTTTAGATGGAATGTTAGGAAGATATTCTTTACTGAGAGCATGGTGAGGCACTGGAACAGATTGCCCAGAGAAGCTGTGGATGCCCCATCCCTGGAAGTGTTCAAGGCCAGCTTGGATCAACGTGTCCTAGTGGAAGGTGTCCCTGCTTATGGCAAGGGGTGGTTATGATCTATAAGGTCACTTTCAACCCCAAACACTCTATGAGTCTATGAATTGGAGTGGTTTTGGTAAAGAAATGTTTCTGTAGTAAGCGTGTATCTTTCTACCTGATGGTCCATTCAGTGTTGCTTTCACAAGCCATTGGTATGAGAAACCTAGTAAGGTGACAAGGTGCCAATAACTAGGTCCCCTTTGTTAAAAGTGGATAGAAGAGATGCTGTGACTTACAGCAGCCTTTCAGTCATGAGCTGACACCTTGTTTTTGCGGATTCTTCCCTGTCCTTCATGTTTTCTGTATCTGTGAGCATTTCCTTAAGCCTTGGAGCTGCTGCTCATCAAACAATATCTAGAAAGTCTCAAAGTAAGAGCTCTACTGCTCTATATTAATGAAGTAACACAGACTTGGTGTTGTGAGTGGTTAGATATGACAATAAGGAGCAGCAAGCCTCTAGGAAGTGCACCAGAGGAACAGCACAGCACCGTCTGTGATTGTGATGGGGTATGCAGGGAAACATCTAGTGATGTTTTTGGGGCATTCGTTTGCTTGCTGGTGAGCAGGACTGTGGGTGCTGGTGGGAGGGAGCTAGAAGCAGTTGGCTGATGTCCCAAGGGGTTGCAGGTATCTGACTAGCTCATTGCACAGTCCCTTGGGAACACAGCTCAGTTGTCTTCTCGGCTTTGAGGTACTTAATTGTAATAGCAAAACAAAGCCAGCATGAAGACTTCTGAAGTCCTGAAGAAGTTTGTTGATTCAAGATTGTTGTGAATCTCTAACCAGCAAACTTCGGAACTGTTGTGATTGAATGTAAATGTCTGGAACATGAAGGTGATTAATCACCATTTCCCAAAAGCTTGATTTGGGCCTATCCTATAAAACCAGTTGACACTGTATACAAATAAGTAGGGGGCCAACTGTCAAGCTTTTCAAGGCATGTGTATGTTGATCGGCAGATACTGGAAATATCAATCCCTCATCACCTCTGTAAAACATGAAGGCTCCTGCTTATGTTAATAGACATCATCAGCTATTTTGTAATACCCATAAAATACCCTATGTAAAACAATAAGTCTTTCATCTTAAAAGCCTAGGGGTATTCAATTTCAGCTCTGAATCAAAGACTAAGAATTACAGTCCAGAAAAAATTTGGCTTTTGCCCTCACTGTTATTACCCTCTGCAATACAGTTTTTCTGTGAGTCCTGAGGTATCACTGTCAGCTAATCCATGGGAAATTTAGTGATGCCAGGGAGGACATAATATTTCAAGTTGGAGGTCTGCTGCCAATGCTAGTCTATAGTACCAGTAGAGATTTTTTTTTCCCGAGATCAGAAGGTTAATCTTTGTGTCATATTAAAGTTCTTGCAAAGCAAATGGGAAGATTATAAACTGAATGTGTTTAGATTAGACTTGGCACTTGGCGCTTGTTGTTTACTAACAAGTTTACAACTAGGTATTGATTGATTGTCACAGTATCCTTAAATGTTACCAGCCTTAATTTCCTGGCACAGCAGCTTAGTGGAAGGGTTAAGTGACCCTACTAAAGGATGAGATAAGAATCAATGGTGAATCAGAATTCAAATTTCGGAATGTTGGATTCAAAAGACAAAGTTTCTCTTGCATGGTGTTGCCATATCAGAAGTGATGGTGTCAGGTAATGTAATGCAGAGGGTCAAAATGATAAAGGTACAGGTGCCACACAGGAAAAGACAGAGACTTAACAGTGTACATAGAGTCTGTGTCCCATCTCATCATCCTCCTCACAGCTGGAAGCTGCTGCATTTTGGCAGCATCCCTCATCCTCTGATTCCCATTAGCTTCTGAAGTCAGCAGGAATTGATAATTGCTGGCTTGCACAGAAGGAAGAGATCACTAATCAGCCAGGTGGTATCATCATGACTTTGCTACTGAGCTCCTACAGCCCTACTTAGCTGCTAATTTGGAAAAGCAAAATGCTGCCTTGGTTATCATCCATGAAAGGCTGCTGTCCCCCAGGTCAGCAGGATTGCATCTCGAAAGGAGTCTGGTGGAGGTGCCTGTAGGGCTGCTGGTCACATGGAGCCAGTTTAGCCTTCTTATTTCCAGCAGCTAAATCATATTAAGAAGCAATTAATGTTCATTAAATGCTTTCCTAGTGCTGCCTTCTCATCTAAGCAATGGCTGTCATAGGGATATTAGTTATTCCAAACAGGAGGAGAAATGACTGTTACAATTAACAAGAAGAGAAAGGTACTAAAGATGTTCAGTGAAACTGGAGTCCCATGTTCTGGGGAAGTACGAGGGTCCCCAGAGTGAGGTGTTGGTGCGAGACAACTTTTTAGGTATTTTTAGTACACTCACAATATGTTTTTAGCAAAAAGAAACTTCCAGCAAATTCACAAAACAGACATATGTGTTTCAAACTGGGAAAAAGTCATTGGTTCATTGCATTTCACAACTTCATTTATTTCCACCCACGGTTTTGGGCAACATGGTTTTATATAATGATAAACTGCGAGAACTAAGGTGCCGTCTGCCAGACTCCAGGACATCAAATGGCCCCAATCATTCCACTAAAGGAAAATCACAAAAAGCCATGCATTCCTGTTCCCCTTTAAAATAAAAAAAAGTCCAAACTAAATAATCACCTTGTGTGGCTGTTGCTGCTATGCTTTTTATCTTGCCTTCATTGTTTTTTCTCTATTTTTTTCAGGACAGAATTTCATGTCCTGTAACTTTAAAATTAGGCTTTATTAAAATAATAATTTAATAACTAAATTCAGCCTGCAAACAGTCTGTTGGGATCAACCTAAACCTAGGTAAATTATTAGGTGTTTAAAAGCGATTACATGTACCATCACTTTGAGATGTTCTTCAAATGTATCAGTGATGACTCACCCAGTCAAGCACCATTCACTCTTTGGAGAAGGTCAAGGTCAAAAAATCAGGGCACATGGAGAAGTCTTCAGAACTCTGAGTGTCTTATAAGATGTCATTCTTACAGAACCACAGAATATTCTGAGTTGGAAGGGACAGACAAGGATCATAGAGTCCAACTCTTAAGTGAATGACCTGTATGGGGATTGAACCCATGACCTGGTATTATTAGTTCCCTCTTCTAACCAACAGCACGACTTGCTTCTTGTGCACAAAATTAATTCTTTCTCACTGTTGTAAGCTATATTTTTATATCCATCAGAGTAAGACATTGTGTACACTTCACCAGATCCCTTTATTTAGTTTAACTGAGAAACCAGCTTCTCGTCTTTAGCAATGATGATCCAGCCCAATGGCAGGTAAATACTCCTTGCCAAAAATGCATATTGTAGCATAAGCTGACTTGAGGCTGGTAACTACTGAAAATGAGTGCTCTACTGCCAGCCTCTGTGTGAGCCTTCATCCAATTAAGGGCACTGCAGGCATGTGCCCATGGCTGTGGTTCAGTCCGATGTTTTTCCAAAGGAAGCTGATAGGCCAAGAGGATCTGAATTGCAATGAGGTACAAAGGAGGACTTTAATTCAGAAACCTAAAATTTGCAAGTTGTTAACCTGAAGGGATTTTTTTCCCCATTCTCTTTTCTTCCTCAAGGCTCTCTGCACGACATCTCAACATGACACTATGCGAAAGGCCATACTGGGTCAGACTAGAACAGCGTGTTCTTCAGGCAGTGCCCAGTAGCACAATCCCAGGGAAGAACTGTGCAGTGATCCATCCCTAGGACCCTTTCTCAGCTTCCAGCAATCAATGGCTCAGGGAATTTCTGAACTAGAGCTAGCTGTGTGTTTTGTTGCCTTTCATGGATTTTTCTTCCATAATTATGTCTAATTGCTTTTTGAAACCATGTAAACTTCTGGCATCAACAATAGCTTGTGCCAATGATTTCCATCCAAGATGAATCCTCCCATTATAATTAGCCCAGGAACAATTTGCAAGTCTCTGTTGTTATTTGGAACTCTGATCTCCTTCGCTGAAGGAGATGATGTGCTAAGTATTCTTTTGCAAAGAATTTTACTACAGTTGAACAAAACAGCGCTGCTGTTAATACAAATTCACAGCATCCATTGCTAGAATTCAGTGGGAGTTATTACAGAGCATACTGTGAATGCAAATTAAAAATAATGCACAACACTCAACCAAATCCTAATGGACCAATGGCACAATGTCAAATACATCAGGAGCAAAGACTTCTAATACAATTATTAAAACCCCAAGCAAACAAACAAAGCAAGTAAATTAGCACAGACAAAAACTGTTAGAGCAACATTTACTCATCATAGATCAGCATGCAGAGTGACTCTACAGCTCCCAGAGGCTTTTAAAATGCCTGCATGGCTGAAGGGGGAATATGCCCCTGGGGAAGACATGTAATGGAAGGGCTCTCACTGGGCACTGTGGTCAATGGTTAAGGTAATTAAGTCGAGCTAAACATTTCTTTCCATCACTGAGTGTGACACAGTGTGTCCAGCTGCCCATCTGTAGAAAAATCCTGTTTGGGATCACATGTTTGTTGAAGTGTGCATATAAAATACACAGTGATGGAAATGGGAGGCCATAGTGGAGTCCAGAATCATCCTTTATGATACAAGTGATGGGGTGTGATTGTCAGTCAGCATCATTTGTGTTAATGAAAAATCAGAGCAACAATTGAAGGGAAAAAAAATGTATGATATGAGCAAATAGCAGGGATCACTAGGAAGGAGAAGAAAAAAGGGGCAGGTGTATGAAGGCCTAATCTTGAGATGGGAAGATTATCCACTGAGTTTCATCGAGGAAGGTGGTTTGACTGATCAGCTCCAAACGTCTTTTTGGGATCACAGTGCACTGAAAAAGCTAGAGCCCTTTCTCCCTCTCTCTCTTTTTTTTTTTTTTTTTTTTTTTTTTTGGCATTTCTTTATTTCTTTGGTTGAAATTAATGGAATACAATAAATGGAAAAATAAGGAGAAATCCTTAAGGAGAAATCCTGTGCCAAAGTGTGGGGATTGACTACTTCATTGCTATGGAAGAATACCACAGAAGTGGTACAGAACACCATGAACTCATGGATTTGAGGGGTTTGGAGGAAGAAAGACAGGATCTCTGTCTTTCAACTGGGATAAAGACATTAACCTCATTAAATAGAGTTAAAAATATAACTTTCCAGATTGTAGTCTAAACATATACTTACATAATAGTGATTTTCACAGTCTCTTCTGCAGTAAAAATTGTTGAATGCTCCATAGAAACATAGCAGCTGCAAATCCTAGATTTTCCTTCTTCTATCATCAGGTACTTCTTAGGCTATTTGCAGTGGTGAAGTTAATGCTGATTAGGCTATGATATAAGGAGGGTGCCAAAGGGGTGCAGGTGAGGGATTTGGGTGTTCACAGCGGGATCAGCCAGGCAGGGCTTGTGACTGGGCTACCTTGCTGTGAAAAGGAGATCCCCTGGAGGAGAAACCATAAATCATGGAGCTGTGTAGGAAAGTAATTGTGAGGGTGCTTGAGAGTCAGAGTTTGACCAGGTCCCTTAGCTCAGATGCAACTTAAAGCACATGTTAACCTGGGGCCAGACTTGAGCTTCTGGTGGGACACCTGCCAGACTCCTCTGAAAGCTCAGTGTGTCTCTGAAGTGAAAAATCAGTGTTTACACGGTGCAGGGGGCATATCCATGCAGCGGTGAGGAAAATCAAGACCATCATTGAACCTTCCCTTCACATCTTGGGAAGAGAAATAGTATAGGAAAATAAGTCATAGCAAAGAATCTACCTCTTAGCATTAAGGTGGCTTTCTGTTTCAGAATCATTAGTGAAAGCAAGGGGGAAAAAACTCTACACAATTCTTTATTTCTGTTTGCCTAGTAACATCTTGAATCATTTATAAACTGGAACTGCAAGCCTTTACCTCCAAACAGAAATAAATCCAGGCTACTTTAAGAGCCAGCAAGATATACAGACATTTGGGAATGCTTGCTGTAAACCAGACTTGTCTCAGATGTCTTTTTTTCCCCATTCTGAAGTAATTATCTTTTTGAATGATGCTGGTTGTAGACCAGTGTCCAAAATGGGCCAAAACATGGTGGAATTCATGCCATCATAAGAGAGAGCCATCTCAGCCAGTGCATGGCCATTGGTGTCCTGCTGGGGAGAGGACTGGCAGTGGGGCAGCTGGATTGGTGCTGTCCAGCAGCACAGCCCCTCTCTGGCATAGAGAGAAAGTGAGAAACCTTGGCTGTGCTCTGGCCAGGGGCGTGGAAGATGGCAGGCAGAGGCCAAGGCAGAGAGTTAGGATATTTTCCTTCTCATGGCAGATCAGCATCAATTGGACTCCGCTCTCTCTCTCTCTGTCTCTCTCCTCTAAATATGTAGTGCCAGGTATGGGACTTCAGTAAATATGCTGATATCCCTTACCTCAGTGATAGGCCTTGCTGATTGTATTGCAATCATTTTCATTAGGGTCTGCAAATATACTGCCATCCCTGCAAAATCTGTGTGCTGGGTAAGCCAGAATCTCTCCTATGGTTCTCAGATAGTCACTCATCTATTTGTCTCCCTCTCAATTACTGTACTTCCAGAGAGAGCACATTTTAGTTTATTATATCTGGTGCCTTTGATGGCCTGGCAGAAAATAATTAAGATCTAGCAGAGGGGAAAACCAAATGTAGCTTAGGAAGAGTGAGTGTCATCTGAACAGAAGGGATCAATAACTGCTCCTATGTTTAGCATTATTATCAGAACAGGCATTTTGTACCTAGCTCCCAGGTGAGAATTTCTGCAGCACATTGTCATTTTCTTCTTACAGATTGACCAACCTCATTTTTAACCTTGAGAGCTTTAACACCATACCACTCATTTGGACATCCCCTGCAGTTAACACGTCCATCTAAATAGACTAAGTTTATAAATATATGGTTTGCATACACCATTTCTGAGTCTTCTGTATTGAACAGCCTTGGCATCACCAGTAGATTTGAAGGAATCTAAAAATGTATCAGTGTTTGGGAAGAGGACCCAAAAGGGAGAGCAAGAGCAAGGAGAGGAGGATTCAGGCTCCAGGACAGTGAGGAGGTGCATGGGGAGCATAAGGGCTCAGTGTGGGGGACAGGATAGTGTGTGAAGTGTGCGGAGCCTGAGCACTAAGGGCAGAGGGGAGGGAGGATGAAGGCATTTTCAGCTGAGAGGAATGCTGATGCCTAAAGTACCATTATCATGTGCTGGGGAGATGTGCATTTTAAATACCAGCATTTAAAATCCTTCGCCTTTAATGTTGTGTTTGCATATTGCATGAGTATGCATTTGAACGAATAGCTGAGTGTGTGTAAAAGTCAATTCTAAAGCAAGGAATCATCACTTGGAACCTGCAGCTGGAGAAAATTTATTCAGGCTCCCCAGATGCACTCAGGCTCAGCTTGGCTGTCCTCAAGAGCAAACTGAGAACTTAACAAGTAAGCAATATGTGAAATTTTTTTGATAACTGTTGGGTAAGGTCATGAAAAGCTGAATGAGCCCCCTGCTGACAGCTGACCAGAGAGTACCACACATGCAGCAAGCAGATGCAGCAGCACTTCCCTGAACTGCTCCAAACCACATTCCCTGGATCTTCTTCAAGGAGAGACAGTGCTTCAGCCTTTGCACTACCTTTTTCCATCTTGTGTGACTCAGTCTTCAGTAATGTGTATGGTGGAATAATTTCCCTTTTTGGGGAAAAAAACCCCAACAACTAACAATCTTTTCACCAGGAATGAGACTGAGACCAAAAATTCAGTCCACATTGGAGGAGCTGGAACTAGGTCCCTTTCTCAACCCCAGTGAACCAGATTTTCAGCCCTGAATTGCATGTTTGCATTTCTGAGGCACGTTAGCATCTAGCTGAGGATGATGTGTAGTAACAGGTATCTGAAAGATCTGCTGCACAGGATATTTGCATGTAGCCCACTGAGCCCTGTAAGACAGGAACTAGTCGTGGGGCCCGTTTCCTGCCTGGCCCAGTGATGCATGTCAAGATCTGAAGCAAGATGATCTCTGAAAATTAAAAGGTGCCAAGTAATTCAAAATTGTGACCTATTGATTTCTCTGTTCAGACACCATATAATTCGTAAAGCTGCAACACAGCACTATAACTCAATGTTTGGTCTTTAATGACTGGCCCAGTTATAAATACTGTCCTACCATTTACTGACTTTTGCATTTATTGAGCATGTATTTTATCTAGACTTATAAACAGAGTGCAGGCCATTTTTAACAAACACAAAAATATTTCAGGCCAAACAACAGCGAGAACGCATTACTACGTGAGTGCACTTCCAATGCACGATGAGAAGGTGTTGCCACATGTTCTGTAGGAAACTAGGGAAAGAGGTGTGGGCCAGGGAGATGTGAGAAGAGCAGGGACAGTAGGATTAGTAGAGCTCCAGTAGGAACCCATGCCCTGGGTACAAGCTGGCTGAGGTCCTAAGCTGGATGTGACATGAGTGGCGGTGCTTTGAGCTGCACACTCATTTTCCACACACAAAGAATCATCCTAACCTCAAACTGCAGCAGCTGTGTGAGGGGACAGCAGGGAAGGGAGCAGTGTTTTCCCCAGGCTCTGGGTGAAGAAACACTGAAGGAACTCTGTGGTGGGCACATGAAGATCAGATCTCTCCTGAGTTTTTTTCCTGGTTATAGCAAATGGGCATTATTTTCTGTAGACTGTTGCATGTGTACTCCTGGGTTCACGTAACATAAAAGCAAAAGTGACAGAGCTCCCCCTTTGACCTTTGACTGTACTGATCCATTCTGTAATCAAAAGGGTAAAATAGTTAAAAATATGGAAATTTGGGTTAGATTTCTGGGTCCGTAGGTAGTTACTTTTCTTTTATTTCAGTAAAGAGAACGTTTTTTAGGAAATTAAGTAAGTTATGAAATATAAAATTACCTTGCCATTCACAATTTGTTTTTAAATAGCCTATAGATACTGTGTTTAACTAGACAGGATGCAAAATGAATAAATTATGTACAATCAAGCTGTTTCTGCCAGTTATAGACACAAAACCTTGTACAAGCTTCTGGTTTTAAAAGGAAGCTGAAATGATACATTTTTCATTGAAAGTATCAACCTCATTAGATCTATTTATGTAAAAGATCTTTAAAAAACAAAGACACAGAAGTTTACATTTATAGGACACAGATGGCACATCATGGCTAGGTTTCATATAAACAGATACAGTCATATGAAATATATACATCCATATCTGAACCATTCACCCTGGTTCTATTTATGCTTAAATGAAAGATACTCCCTTCTGGAGAAAAATTTATCTCATCCAAAAGTGAACATATTTAAGCTGATGTTTGTTATCATGTGTGTAAAAAACTCAGAGACACTGTTTCAGCTACAGGTGAGGTAAAACCATCTTCTCCTGAGAAATATTTAGGGGAATTAAAAGTATTTATGTCCTCATCTAAAAACACTGATTTTTTTTCATGTATTCAGACATTATTTTATGAGGTGACAGCAAGCTTTTAAATGAGTATTAATTAAATAGCCTTGCATACAACTTCTACTAGAGGTACAAGGCTGAATCAAGTCACATTTTGACATGGACTAAGCTTGATAGATAGAGGGTTTAATTACACTTGCATGTTTAATTATGTAGGAAAAATAATTTAGGGACTTGGTATAGTGCATATTCCAATGCGACCAACTGCCTGACAGGTGCGTGTAGTCAGGGGGGATTGCTCTGTTTCTCCAGGCAGCAACTGACAGAATGAGAGGGCACAGTCTTAAGCTGTGCCAAGGATAGGTTGGATATTAGGAAAGAAGTTTTTTACAAAAAGAGTGATAAAGTACTGTAATGGCCTGCCTGGGAAGGTGGTGGAGTCATCATCTCTGGAGGTGTTTAAAAAAAGACTGGATGTGGCATTTGGTGCCATGGTTTAGTTCAGGTTTTAGGGCACAGGTTGGACTCAATGATCTTGAAGGTATCTTCCAACCTAGTGATTCTGTGAGTCATGTGATGTTCTCATGGCCTTATTAACAAGAGTTATCCTATCCATGGACACCCTCCTATATTCATGCTATTTACTTCAATTTCTCCTGAATTTAGAGCTAAAATTAGCGTTTATCCTTTTCATTTAGAAGATGTCTGCCACACTCACCTTACAGGAGGTGGAATTTTTCAAGCACTTACCACAGAAATCAAAGGTAGTTTTGCTGTTAAATTCCCAGAGAGCAGAATTAGTTGGTAGGAACTACACAGAGAAATCCTACATCCACCAAAAAAACTCATCCATCATCTGAAGGGCTCTGGTACCCAGACTGGATGGCACTGGTGTGCAGAGCACTACCAGGGTTGTGGCTCACATTGTTCATATTGAGAAAGTCACAAAGTGTGCACTTGCTTTGGGAATTCAGCTAACAAAAGTCCTTTCTTCTCAAATTTATAAGAGACTTTGAAAGAATATTGGGTTGATTTTTTATTTGCATTCATGAGAAAAACAATAATTGACAAAAGTCTAGGTTCAAGTCAGTGAACCATAGGGCCATTTAAGCTGGAAGACCTCTAAGATGATAGAGTCCAACTCTTAACCCAGCACTGCCCAGTCCATCTCTGAGCCATGTCCCTCAGTGGCACACCTATGTGTCTCTACATCTCATATTCTGTCAGGCTGAGCATGCTTCTTCAAGAAAAGCAGCTGCCACAGGTTTTACTGTACTACTGGGCCATTAATGTGCCAGGTGAATGGGTCTGGGCACAAAGAACCCTGAGAGCCTCAAAACATGGTTAATACAGACATGGGCACAGCTGTGCAGGAGGCCTTTCTGGGCAACAGCTAGAGTATCTTAGTGAACAAAGAGGAGCTAAACTCCTTTAAAAAAGAAAGGGTCGGCAAGAGTGTTAAAAAAGCTCTTAATCTGTAAATAAAAAAATTTTAAAAAAGACGCACCACAGTTCCTGGAAAATTACAGTCAAATTAAAATAGAACAAAAAATCTGCTCCTAAACATCTCCTGTGGACATGTTCTAAGACATTTTGTCTGTTGCTTTTAAGTCATTGTATTGAATTGCAAAAGTTGAAATGTTAAAAGAATTTAAGAATTTTCATCATGCAAAACATCCTGCTATTTGATAAAAAGCTATTTTAATTTTGTAAATTCCTCCTGAAGAAGTGACTGTTATGGGGAAGAGAAAGTAGTAGTTAATGTAGATGGTACTGCCTCAAAAGCACAGTGAGTTTGGCTACACAAAGAACTTGTTTTATGATTATTAGCTGTTGCATTTTCTCAAAAAATATTTACTGAGGAGTCCTATTAGTTTGAAATAATAGTTTTCATATGGTTTCTTCAATGCACCTGCTATTCTTAATTTGAACCAAACTGACATTCTTTGAGTAGCTGTTTCATACAGCCACTCATAGCATACCTTTATGTAAATAACTTTTTTATATATATACATGAGCTGGGAAAATTTGCCCAGGATATAGCAGTGTATTATACTGCCATGGAATTAAAAAGCAAGCAGTTTGTTCATGAGCTAGCTTCATTGTAAACCCTAAATTAGATTAGATTAGATTAGATTAGATTAGGTGTGGTTTCCTTTCCCTGGCCAGGATAAAAGTGTTAGCCACTTT
Organism: Haemorhous mexicanus; assembly: GCF_027477595.1. Classification (NCBI taxonomy): domain Eukaryota; kingdom Metazoa; phylum Chordata; class Aves; order Passeriformes; family Fringillidae; genus Haemorhous; species Haemorhous mexicanus. The sequence goes on along the minus strand of NC_082341.1, from coordinate 20,564,779 downwards.
GAAGATTGAGAAAATATTCTCAGGACAAAATCTCAAAAAACCAAAGTATTCCTGTGATTTAATTAGGCATCTTGTGTCATTTAGTGTTTCCGTCACTGCTTAGTCACTGGAGTCATGAGATTCTGAAAAGACAAGCTTTAGCTTTTCCTTTAAAAACTAAATTATTAGTCCTTAAAATTGCTGAGGAGAAAAAATTAGAAAGAAATCTCCTTGGTGCTAAGAAACCAAAAGGAAAAAACATAGGTATTTTGGAAGAACTCATGTGTTCCTATGCAGGTTTTTTAAAGCTGTGTTTGATAATATCAGCCATTAGTAGCCAACGAATGTGGAAAAAAGACTGTATAGTTCACAGGGAAAATTTTTAAACCATTTTGCACCTCTTGGTCCCTAGAAGAAAGTCCCAAACAATTAATGATCAGGCAGAAGAGCTGCAGCCTCTGTTGGAGCACAGTCCAGAGCCTCCTCCACCCCAGTGCAGCAGACGGCGAGCGGCACAGCAGCCAGATTGCTGCTGTCTGGCACAGCTGGATCTGCTGCCTCCTTCCTGGCAGTCACTGACATTCACAGTGCTAACAACTCACTGAACGGCCCTCAATCAGCCTCAATATCAACGGCTTTCTACAGATCTCACAGCCCTGCCCAGCTCTGGGACTCGGTGTCAATGCCAGAGTGTCCTGAAGGCGAGGGGAGGGATGCGGGGAAGGGGCCCCAGGGCTGATGCGCCCAACTCCCGTACCGGTGGCACCGGGTCTTTGCCTCCAGAGCGCAGCCTGGGCAGCCCCTGAGACATTTAAGGTCACAACAACCCCTGTGTGTGTTAGGGCAGCCTCAATGCCTCTCTCCAGCCATGTCCAAGAAGAAAAAAGCAAAAGGAGAAAGATGCAAGCAGTAAGCTTTCCCTTAGTATAAACCCTCAGCTCGGTGAAATCTCCAAGTCATTGGTTATCTCTGGACTGTCTCGTTAAAAAATCCTTGGGTTTTTTTCTTCCAAGAATTTTTCTAAATTCCTCTTGAGCTTCCTTGTTACATGGAATTGAATTTTACAATTTGGTTGGGAATTATGTGGAAAAAAAAGGAAATAATTCTGTTATTTCATTTGCATAGGATAGCTGATAATTTCACAACTTGATTGTTATGATGTACAAATAGTGGCTAACATTTTCTCATGAACCTCGTACCAGACATTGATTTAATTAGCCTTGTCTTAATCCTTCTCAGTTTATGAGTTCTTTCCAATTTTTTTACATATGGAAGCAATTCTCAAAAGGTTTGAAAAAATTTAGCAGCAGAGCTTATGAAAAATCCATGTTTTCCAGGATCTGTCTTTAGGACAGACAATTTGGTATTGTCCTTGGTAATTAATTTGCCATTACCACATGCCATATTTCTAACAAGGTGTTTCTTGCATAAATTCAAAATACAGGAACAACAAACTGGCCATCTTTTACCAGCTGCTGGATCAAAGCCTTGAAAAATAAACAAAATCAGAAAAACAACATTAATGTTTTATAAAGGAAAAAATGTGATACGAGATTGTATCTTTTACCAGCAGTAAGAAAAAAAAAAAGAAGAAATATTGCTTCAAGGTTTTGTAGAAGCCTAATTTGAAGTAACTATTTATAGATGCTGCATATTATGTTAATTTGGCTTCTCCTGACACACAAAAGCTTCCTTTGAGAGCTTTTGTAGTAAAAGAAGGAAGAAAGCGAGGGGCCCTCACAAACAGAGGTATGATAAAAGCTGCTGTCATTATAACAGATCATCAGAAAGAGAGAAGGAAATGCTGAGACACCATTCATCACTTTGAGAAATGCTCACATTTCAGCTCACATTTCACAAACAGCTCCTGGTTAAGCTGCAATTTTTATGAAGAGGGATATGTTATCAGAAAAGTGCAATTTTCCTTTTTTGCAGGTTGTTTACAACTCATCCCAATTTCTGTCAGTGTAATTTGCAAGAATCCACTCAAATATCTCACTCAAAAGAGTCAGAGTTAATTTCTATTTGAAAATTAATTTTGTATCCATGAAATGTTGTTGAGTTGGGTTTTTTTCAGAAATGGGACGTGTAGTTTTCAGCTTCTAGACTGTATGCAAACAGAGCATTTTAAATGGGTTATTTTCATTGTATTGAGGTCATTGATCACACTATTTTTTCTACTGCATGACTGTAGGCATGAAAAACATGATTTTTGACATGGGAAAACAGACTAGAACTAATGAACTATTGACAGTGCATATAAATAATAGATAACAACCAGAAATGAGTTGTCCTTTGTATTATTTCAGCTTATTTTTTATTTTTGATAATTTAAAGGGTATAATGGCACTGTGGCCACCTTCACTGATTGTTTTACCCATAAAAATGCAATTTTTTCAGGAAGAGAAAAAGGAAATCTTTACAATCTAATGTCTGCAAACACAATATGGTTAGGCATAAATGTCATGTTGGAAATTACATGTCCATGGATGCTGCTGTGTGGCCCAGTTCTTTCCACTCTCCTGCAGACAGACATCAGTGAAATGAAACCCTTTGTATGGTGAGAAAGAAATCATTCACTTGGAGATTATTACAACTCATTTGTATCAAGGTGGTTTTCCCTTATTCTGTACTGGTGCCATTAAGCAGACACTAAATGCCAGTCACCTGGGCACTGTTCAAAGAGAAGCTTCTGTCCAGTCGATGGCACAGCAGCACCAGCCCCCCACAGCTGCTCTGGGTGCTGCCTGTGGGGAAGGGAACGAGGCAGGAGGTGGCAGGCCAGCTGCTTGCCCGTGCAAAAAGTCCATCCACCAGCTGCTGGGGGTGGCTTGGGAGCACCCTGGAGGATTTGTCTGGTGTGAGCAGGCATGCAGTAATGTGCCAGGGAGAGCACAAACCACAGAGGGGCTGACAAGGTATTAAAAATTAGTTGTTTGCACTCCAAAATCATCAAGCAAATCACATTTTGTCTTTTGCCCACATAACATGGACACATAAGTTAAGCATTGAGGTTCAGAAGATCTGATGCCTGTGCGGGTGCTGCTGGCCACAGGGGTTCTGCCATTCTGCCAGCTTGTGCAGGGATTTGGCTGCGGTATGCACTACATGGTGTTGACTTAACCTCATCCCAGATATTACTTGAATGAACTCACACCATGAAATAACATCTTGGCCTAGAAAATCTGTGTCTTGACCAGATGTAAAGATGTAATTAAAGCAGTCTCACCATCTCTTATAATTCTCTCTCCTAACGGTAGTCTGTAGTGAGGTTGGAAACATGTAAAATCAGGGATCTTGTAATTTTTCAGGTCAGGGATAGCAAGTAATCAGTAGCCTAGAAACATCACCATCACACTCATCTCCTTTGAGGTAGCAGCTGATACCAAGACTGCAGAATCAAAGTTAATCCTTCTGGACATATGTTTAAGTCAACACAATTTCTCATCGCCCCATTCCTCAGGGATAGAGGCAGAGAGCATCCAAACATCCTGCATCCTGTTATTATGGATGTTATTATCATTACTTGCTGAAAAACAATGTAGACCAAAAAAGGAACACTTCCTTCCTGCTAAAGGACCTACCCTTTAAGTTTTATTCTAGCACTGTTCAGGGTAGGGGATGGTGCTATTAAAATGAGCTTAATTCTGCTGGGATAATGAATTAATTTATATCCTTCTATGCAACTGTCTTTCCCACACTAAGTCACTGAGCCACTGAATTTTCAGTTGATGCAACCAGATAGAATTCATTTGGAAAAAGCTGACATTTCCAAACGTGCCCAAGTAGGAAATGATTCAGTGGTTCCAAGGAGTAGAGCCAACTGTAAAAGACCATTTGTAATATGATACATCTGGAACCCTAAGCCACCCTTTTGTTTTACGAGCTTCTAATCCTGCTATTTTAATGTGTGCTACTTTCCTTTTCCATAGAGGATTTTGATCCCATGCTGGTTTGTTTTGCATCTGCTGTGAAGAATTTACAGTGTAGCTGTCTAGGGAAACCCATCATAGGGACAACCAGTGGTCCCTGTCCTCTGCAAACCCCACTGGGACGCAGTCAGCCCAGGACAGGCTGTTGATGAAGAGTGAAGAGTACATCTAAAGAAATTAGTGACTGAGATGTTGCCATTTCGGTGATTAGACTTTGACCTTGGATTCAAAATATTCATTTGCATTTGTCACAAAAGTGGTCACTGAGGTGTGCAAGTCGTGCTGGCTCATTTCTAAAAGACTATTTTGCAGCATATTGAGGTATTGTATGCCCTGGGAGAACAATCAAGAGCTTGTTTTACCTAATAAGGAAACTGCTGAGGCATATGAATTACCGTTCTGTTTTCCAATACATTTCACACTGATTAATTTTCCAGTTTTATGAAACAAGCCGCAGTTGTCTTTGAGTCAGGTTCAGCGAACCAGTGCTTGACTTTAAATAGAAAGCTACTGATGTTGCCGGACAGATGTGCACAGGCTTTCAAAAGACCAAGGCTCCCATCAACACCAAATGTCACCATCCTCTTCAATCTCCCACTTGCTTGCTTCTGGCTGTAGCAACACTGACTTCCATTGTAACTGAAGTATATTTTTATGTGATACTTGCAATATTATCTTGTAAGAACTTGCAGAAGTTCAAGTTTCATAAGAGAAAAAATGAAGTTCAATTTTACTTTTCTAATCCCTTTTCTATAATTTACCTTTTTTTTTCTGAATTGGGTACTTTGTGGTAGAGAAGCTGAAGATGTGTTTGGCCAGCTGGCTGATGGAAAAGCTGAGCTGTTTGCTCCTCAGATGCTTTTGTGTTGCAATTCTGTCCATGAGGAGTGTTCCATAAAATACCAATGTTAAATACTTAGTCTTCTTTCTAACATTAGTGCTGCTAGGCACCACATCCCTGAGAAATTATTTCATGCTTCTAAGGCAGACAGTCAAGTCTTGCTTGTGTTAAGCCAGTAGGAACAGAAAAAAGCTCATGTCACTTACCTTTTCATGCTCAACTGCCTGGATCTCTGCAGCATGCAGGAGACCACTGGTATGCCAGAGGATCAAGCTGGCACATTAGGAGGGATGAGAAGGGGTGCCTGTGACATGGCTGCAGGAACCTCACCAGAGGACTTGCATAGTTTCCTTCCATTGCTGTTCCCTGCAACATGGCCTAGGAGCACCATAACTCCCTGTGTAATACTTGAGCCTGCAGCCATGTCAGAGCCTCACACACAGATCCTTTCCAAGGCAGTAACGAAGGGTGCTGAATCCTCACACTGAGACCTCCTGGTCTGTGCGAGTAGAAAGGCTCTGGCATCGTATTGACAGCACAGCCAGCAGCCAGGGAAGGATTCCACACATGGGTTTAAACATTCCTAGCATGAAAGGTGCCATTTGAGCGTCAGTCATCATGTTCACTGTTGGCAGAGGGCTAGGTGACTCATTTTATCAGCAAGGCTATTCCTAGAAAAAGAAAATGTAAGTGCCTTAGAAAGGCAGAAGGGCTCCAAGTACATGAAATCTTATAGTCTTTATAGGAGTGCCCAAAGTATGGCCATTAAGCACCAATGAAATCCTGAGTGATTAATGATCAGAGGAAATAGAAAAGGGGTTGTGCTACTGGCTGTGCAGCGTCACCCCAGGTCCCACAGAGTTATCAGAGGTCTGTGGTGCCAGAGTCCAGCGACCAAGGCACAGGTGATCAGCGTTTGCTGGAGTTGTGGGTCTGTGGTATTTTACAAACTGCTAACAGCTGCATGAGAAATACTTTAACATCCTAAACAGAGAACTCTGGAACAAGCACTGCTTTTTTCCCCATGAGTATTAGCTTGTCTCTTAACCAACCTTTTTCCTGCCCATGGGAATGATTTTCACTCAGGTTATTGTTATATACTGTTAGAGAAATGGAGACGTATTACACTCAGGGTATGTTTTTAAAGTCAGTCACCCTATCAATCCTCTTTTTATTTGCTTTGTGGAGTTATCTCAGGGTCACAAGATGGCTTGCTTTCAGATTAGATTAAACCAGAAGACAGGCCTCTGGGTTGGGTTGTATCTAGTGGGCTCAAACCACTAATGGCATTAACAGCCTCCTCCATCCCCCTCCACGTCCCCACTCTGAGTAGTGTGGACAGTGGATCCCCAGTGGCAACTGTTTCACTCCACAGACCCACTCCTATTGCAAGCCACTACTCAGCAGTATGAGCATCCATTCAGATGCTCCAGCCAGGTTCCTGCTGAGTCACGCCTTTGCTGATCTGGACAGCAGCATGGGGTCTCTGAAACTTCCAATTCAATTGGAGCATGTCAACTGCCACATCTGCAGCCTTGCAGGTTGTAAATTTCAAAATCTGTAGACTAAATTCACTGATTGTATGTCAGGGTGTGCATGTCCATGTCTTCCTCACAGAACTCCCTAGCCTCCAGTTCCTTACTTAATGATTCCTCATAACCTTTCCTTATCACTTTGCACAGGTGGATGCACCAGCTCTGTTCCTTCCCTGAAATATAATTTGTAGTCATCCAATGTAGCAAAGAGCAGAGAAGCTAAAATCCATTGAGTTAGCAGGCTTGAGAGAGGGCATTATGGAAGAATGCATTCTGGATATCGCTTAACAACAATTTTACCTATCTCAGAATCCTGGTTTCAGCTAGAATAGAGTTAATTTACCTATCTCAGTGTCCTGGTTTCAGCTAGAATGGAGTTAATTTCTTCCCAGTAGCTGTTACAGTGCCGTGTTTTGGATTCAGAATGAGAGATGTGTTGATAACACACTGATGCATTTTTTTTTGCAAAGTCATTTCGTTCTAAGTCAAGGACTTTTGTTTTTCTTTGTCTCAGTGAAGAGATGCCAAAAAAAAAACCCAACCAAAAAACCACCAAAACCAGGGAGGGAGCATAGAAGGGAGGGGTGACCCAAACTGGGCAACAAGATCATTCCCAGTATATTACCTGGGGCAGGGGGAGGGATGGCGGGGGGGGCAGTCCTGGAAGCATGGCCAGTCTGGGTTTGGGAAGGGAGATCTGGCATTGATCAGCAGGTGATGAGCAATTGTGCTGTGCATCAATTGTTTTTTTTCCTTTTTATCATCATTATTTACCATTATTATTGTATTTTACTCTATTCTCAATTATTAAGCAGTTCTTGTGTCAACTACAAGTTTGATTTCAATTCTCCTCCCCATTCCACCAGGCAGAGGGGGATTGAGTGAACAGCTGAGATGGTATTTTCTCTCCAGCTGGGCTTAAAACCATGATAGTCCTTTTTTGGCACCTGAACAGAGGAACCAAAGGTTGAGAGAAGGACCAGAAAATTGCTAGGAACGTTCATTGTATTGGTTGAACAATAGTTGCTAGTTAAAATGTGGACTTATTTGCCGTCATATTTGTGGTGTTTTGTCTGAGTTATACCTGTAATACCTCACTTGCAGTACATGCTCTCTGTGGTGTATTTCATAGGATGGGTTTATGATATGACAGTGCTGCTTGTCGGGACACAAACCTAGTGGATGTATTCAGCATTGCAGGCACCTTTGTGCTTTGGGGATCATCTACTGGAGCAACTAAAAATCACACCTTTGGCTTTTCACCTGTTTCTCAGAGGAGCAACCTATGGGGGAAACACCTTCATTTTTTTCTCTCCCCTACTTTATTCTTTCCTTGTCCTCCAGGCTGATTACAGTAGTCAAGAATTTTAAAGATTTTGAATATCCTGTGACTACCCTTGAAACCAAACTGGTGTTTTTACTAGGAGCCAGCATGTTGTTGCATATGCTTGAGACCTTCTTCAAGGCCAGACAAATAATTAAGAATATTACCCAGAGATCTGCCCAAAACCTGGATAGTTCAGAGTGATGAGGTGGATGGGATTTTATGAGAAAGTCCCTAGGGCAGTGGGCACCTCGAATGTGCTTGTACCTTATCCCTCAAAATGGGCAGAATCCAGAAAATAAGCAAAATATTCTTAAAAAGTGTCTTATCACCCTGGCACCCCACAGAAGACCCAAATTTCTACAATGTGCTGGGGCCTGGCCCAGACCTTTCAAGCCATGTTCAACAGTGCTCAGTGTCCTCAGGAAGAAAAGGTCTTTAAATCTGACAAAATGACAACAGCCCCTGCAGCTGCTCCAACCCCAGCAACCAACACCAGCAACGGGCACCGCCACTACTCCACCCCTGAAAGTTACTCTGCATACTGCAGATCTTGTTTCTATCTTCTCTGCATTTTTGTTTTCCCCAGAATGAATCAGTTCAGGAGTAGATTTCTTCCTGAAATCTGAGGACTGGCCAAAAGTCCATACTCAAAAATGACTCTATTTCAAAAAGAAAAAACCCATCAAGGTAATATATGGACTTGACAACTCAGCTATAAGCACCTGTTCATCTCTTCATAGATGAAGTTCAGTTGAGTGTATCTTGCTTCTAAAATTGTCCTGACACTACTGGGAATCTTGGCTCAGAGCAAAGGAAATGAGCAAACCCAGCAGCTCTGCCAGACTCAGTGCTATGAACACTGAATGTACTGGGGAGCAGAGAGAAGACTTATCATTCACCTCACAGTCACTGGCAAGTTCTACTGTCACATTTAATTTTCCATGAAATTGTATTCAGACATAGGAGGGAAGTATGAGAAAGACTATTCATGTCTTGGCCAGGGTCTACACAGAGGGGCTATCAGTGATAGCAGGTCTTAGTTAAAGGGTTTATTTTTTTCATGAATGAAGACAAGGTTTTCAGATGTGTGCAAGCTGTGGTCCCTACCATGAGAAGGAAGCTTTGTTGTCAGGTGAGATGTCATGCAGCTGCCAGTTTCTTTGCAGCTGCTGCCCCTCAAAATAGTCTCCTGTTAAGGAGGTGCTAAAACAACATAATGATATGAAGACAAAAATAAGTAATTCACTAAACAGGGAACATTGTAAAACTATGTACATTGAGTCAGAACAAAATTCCCTGACCTACACTACTTTGATCCAAGCTTCTTTGACCCCAGTGGCAGAAAAAAGGGCAAGAATCCATCCTTGGTTAAGAAAGTCATTTGTAGGTACTTCACAAGGCACCTAGCATCTTATTTTCCTTGACGAAACCCAGTTCTAAAATTGAAGCGACTAAACAAGCAGGACAATACATACATGAAGCTGTTTATCCAAGGGCTGAAAGCTTATGAATCAAATCCAGGTCTATTTGCAAAGTCTGTCTATTCAGACACAACCAAAAGTTGTTGCCAACTTTTGGTAGTGTCTGAATAGACAGACTTTGGCAGACAGACTCTTTGCCACAACAGAATTGTGGCACCTGTTTCTCACTGAACTCTTTTGTTGATGGAAAAGGTTTTTATTCCTCATACTCAGAATCTAAATATTGTTTCCATTACAAAGTTCACTTCTGAAGTGAGCTGCTAGAGACTCTCCAATGAAAGTTGGTGTCAGTGTCAAGGGAAGACCCAACCTTCTCCTTCAGTAGACTGGAGAATGGTACATGAGAAGAGTCCTGATTGAAAAATGTGGCTTCACTAGAAGGCTGGTAAACAAAACCTGTTTGTTCAGGTTTTATTATAGAACAGCACAGCCACATGAAAGATTCAGCACATCTTTGCTTCTACATTGATCTATAAGTTGAGAAAGGGTTCAGATGCGGCCAGGAGGAAGGGCACATTCATGTTTCCTTTCAAAGTGCACTCTTGCTTTTGTTGTCCCAATTCACTATTCTTAGAGCCACTAGGGGCCCAGAGCCTTTTCAAGTCACTTTTCTTATTTACTGTCATTTGCCACTCATCCTGGCTCCTTCGCTGTCACTCACTCTCGGGTACTTCCAGCTGCTGTTATTGTTGTCAGCTGTCAGAAAAAATAAATAATTTTTTAAAAAGGGAAGCATCCCTTCTCCCAGACCTGTTATCTTCCATATTTCACCTATAGAAGCTGCCTTTCACATCATTAAATTGCTTCACCTCCTCTTGTTAGTTATGCCTGCAGAATTTGAGGTAAATCCTTGTCTCTGTTGCTGAATGAGGTGCACCTTTCAAAATAGCTTTGACTCTTACCTGAGACCATAAATCTTTGTCTCTTTCATCTCTGTTGTCTCAAGGCTTTCAATAACAACCATCCCAAGAGATATTTATTGCTGCTAACAACACACTAGTCACTAGTATGGTTCATCCTGCAAATGCAAAACAGCACATCTTGGGCTCAGCTTTTGGGATAGCAGTGCAATTTTCCTTCAATTAATGTGATTCTTGGGGTTTAACTGTCTGAAAGGCACATTTTAACTCTCCATAATTTAAGAAACATCAGTCTCCAGAAGCACAGATCCTCTTCACAGTCACAGCTACATGTTATCCTTTTATCTTTTCTTTCATCCAACTAGTATTTTTACAAACAGCTGAGAAAGGTTTCATATTTTAAAGCTATCTGTAACTCTGTCAATAGCTGAAATAATTACCTACACCATCTCTTGCACAGAGGACATAGCTCTCCTTCAGTGTCCAGAATATTTCTTTAACATGTTTCTGACTTTCTGACCAAGTGAATATTTTTTCTCAAGGGCAGGTGACTATAGCCTGAATACATGTGAGGACAAGGGGTCATGACAGAGCCTGAAATGTGCTGGTTTGGAGCAATCCTGTCAGAGTTAGCTGTCTGTAGGCAGGCTCAGAGAGGGCTACATAGATTCATCTCCCTCCCTAATGTACTATTTCTTCACACCATCTTTCTTTTTACCTTTTGTTGTAGTAATGACTCACTGTGCTTAAAAGCTGTAATTCTGAATTCTGAAAAAGTTCTCAAGCCAAAGAATACTCCTTGATGCAAGGAGCAAGAGAATAATAAAAAGTAGATTCAAAAACAGAGAAAAGGTTTTAGAAGAAGAAAGAAGTAGTGAATATAGTGCTTCATGGAGAGCTGTGGGGTTAAAACTGGAAGAAATATAACCTTTTCCAAAAATGTACCAGGCAAGGGGAAAAAGTTCAAGTGACCATTGTGTTTTCTGGGAAGACAGCATGAAAGAAAGATGGCCCTGAAGTGGGTATATTTTAAATATTGCTAGGAGACAGGCTTTAGATTTTCATGTAATCAGGTTTGCATAGGGAAGTGCTGAAGTTTGAGCCAGTGATCAGGCAGCCCAAAAGGTACTGAAGGGGTATATCAATTCTAGGAGAAAAAAAAGTAGTCTTGAGAGTTATCAGCTTTACAAGAGAAACTGATCAGAGGGGAAGAAATTCTGAGCCATGTATAGCAGATCTATAACTTTCTTAACTCAAAATACACCATATACTGGTATTATAATCACTGTGTCAGAGCAAATTGTAGTGGGGATCAGATGTCCCCAAATCAAGGGAAAAAAACCAATCAACAGTCCAGATTTAAACCTGTGAAAAGGCAGAGATTATTTAGTACTAGCAAAAGAGAACCAGATCTGATTGCAAGAATTAGAACGAGCATAAAACAATTTTACAGAATAGAGAGTAGCAAAACCCTTAGCCAATGAAGGACAGAGAAAAATTAAGGAATTCCTGAATTTTTACAGGCCAGAGACTGAAAATCATAGTTGGAATCAGTGTACACCTGCAGCCCTCTGAAACACCATGCAAGACGTGTGTCTTTTCAGCAATCAGACTTTGGCCAGAACTGTTATATTCCTAGGGAAAAACATTTTGTAAGAGCTTGCAGACTGGGATTTCATGTCCCTATTTAAAAGCAAGGACTCATTCGCAGTCTACACGCTGAAAAAGAATTTCTCAAAAGGGAATGATGTGACCAGAACATCACTCTTAAATTTGTGTCAGCTTGATACTCTCTTTTGAACTAATTTGAGATCTCAAAAATGAAACCTTATACTGCTGAGCACAGGTACAGAATAGCTGCCATGATGAGTGTTCTAGAGCTCCACAAAAAAGGGCAATAACATCTTGAACATTCACTTCTAGGGAATAGACTACTGTACCTGTTCTAAGGTGGAAAACAGGTCAAATATCCAGGCTCATTAAAAAGTAAAAGAGTCCATAAAGACAGAGAGCTAATGCACAGATAAAGGGAATGATGGACACAATAAAGGTCCAGAAAGGTAGACAAAGTGTTTAGTTCTGAGGAAGCAAACAAAGGACAAAAAATAACAATACATACCATTACCATTAAAAGTGTAAAAAAAGTCTTGTGTTTTATGCACAGTGTTCAATGCAGCAGGAAATTAACTTATTTATGCGAACTCCTGGGTCATAGAGTCTCAAGCTGAAGGGCCAAGAAGTTGGTCAATAGGACAGGCCAGAGAATCAGGACTGAGCAGAGCAGCACAGGGAACGCTGGCAGAACATCCCAAGGCCCACGAGGTGCTCTGAATACCCCAGACAAACTCAAAGCCTGAGGAGGTCTAAGTCATAAGACACAATAGAGTGTCACTGGCACATACTGATTTTAAGCAGTTTTTTGCATTGGTTATAACCAGCCTGACAAGTGAGGGGACAAAGTTTTTTTTCCTTTCTTACAGATGTTTCAGCCTGGATTCACTTCCACACTGAATTTGTGTTTTGTGGCTTGCAGAATTTCCACTGTCGAGCTTTCCCTTATTTTGTGATAAATTGCTCAAAGGAACTGCCTTTCCATACCTTTTTCTCTCATTAAGCTGTTTAAGTAGACTCATTAAGTATAATGTTTGGACAATACCCAGGCAGCAGAGATTACCTCTTTTCTGTTAGCTAAATGGGAGTGCAGACAGAGTGCAATTTTCTTTACGTTTGTGTTTCAGAGGAACGCTAAGAGGATTTCATAGCAGGGAATGGGGGATTACAGGAAGTGATGCTGCAGGTGAAGGCAAGTCAGCTGTTTGCTCCAGTTTCTGAAGAATATGTACACTTTATTCCCTCAAATTCTCCTGATCCTTCTTTGACCTCTAGAAGTGAACAGTATTTACAATGTTACAAGTGATTAGAAATGACATGTGCAGATCAGTTTAAGCTTGGATTCCTATCGATTTTTATCTGCTCAGCATTTCATCACAGACCCAGCAGCTTCCTAATGTCTTTCTCTCTCAACAACTCAAGATTCTGCTCTTAAATTTCTGTAGTCCTTGCTTTCTATTGCATCCTCAGGTACCAGCTAGAGAAAGAGCAGAGTGCAGTGGTTTGTCCAGAGCCTGCTGGTGCTGGCAGGGCAGGCAGAGTGTGTACCCCAGTTTAGCCAGGAGCAAGTCCATGACCAGCTGATGGTGCTGCCTTTCTTTTAGGGTAACATTCACTAGGCTTTTTCTTCTGTATTCAAGCTCAAATTTTCTCAAAAAGGATTTAGGAATACAGTGTCTTTGAAACATTGTCTCTTTTTCATGGGGCTGAAATTCACAACTGGATTGCAAAGCCGTTGGAGAGAGGACATGAGCAAGCATGAACTGAAAGTATATGTCACTCTTTAGGAAGCCTCTAGGAGGTGCAGAATTTTCTCATATATATAAGATTCTGAAGAATATAGGATTTTTTTTTTTCCTTTAGTGATAGTCTGCAATGTTTTCCTTCATTTGCTCCAAGTGGAACTTACCAACCCTGGAAAGTGATCAGTTTTGGAGAGTGATCTGTTTTGGAGGGTTTCTCAAATGAAAGCTGATATGCAGCAGGGATACAACCAGTCTCCTCCTGATGGGGCAGCCTATGAGCTGTGTGGAGCCCTTTATCAGTGTGCCTCTAGGAATACTGTTTGCAGAGCCAGTACAGGATGGTATTTATAGCCAAAGAGGCTGGGGTAGGGTTCATCTCAATTAAAATTTGATGTCTACAAAAGGTTAAATAAACCACCCATTTCTCTCCTCTGATTCTACAGGGAAGGTTGTGTACCTGCTCTGGCTGCAAACATCTGCAGCATAGAAAGTTACTTGAGAGGAATCTCACCTTAATGCCCAGCCAATAGCTTCCCCTTTGTTTTACTTCCAAACAGCAATATTCTCAAACAGAAAAATACAGGTAGTCATAAAGCAACATGACAAAACATTTTTAAAGCCCAATATTGCTATAAAATGCATGGGTGCAAATAAATCTGTCCTCTTGGTGACAAAGTCATCAACATCAACTTGACAGGATGCTATCATTCAGCTTGCAGGTGCTGAAGTTCCAGTGCAGTAAGTGGACTGCACTTCATGAAAATCCATTTCTCAGTACAACCACAGGCAACACCATGATCTCTCTCTGCAATTAAGAAAATGTAAAACGATCCCCTGCAGAGAAGACTACAGTAGCAATGAAGGGAACAGAGTTGAGTCCAAACCTAAGCCAGCAAATAATTTTCTTTTTACAGCTTCCCGGAAAGGACTTGGCAAGGGACATAATAGACAACAGAGCACAGTAAATTGAAGGCTTTATCATGATCCCACTTCTCTGTCATGCTGAATTGCATTTCACCAAACTGCATTCAAAAAAAAGGTTTTATATATGAATATATATGAAGGTTTTATATATGTACATTTATATATTAATATCACTATGAATGAATACATGTATTTTTTTAAAAATGAATGTCCAAGGTTGCAGCAGTCACTGACTGCTTCTGCCTTTTTGCCTTGTACAAGGAGTGTGACCAGCTCTGACACCATATTTCCAGGGAAACTCTGCAGTTCAGTTCCATGATGTGTTTTTCTGCTGGATTCTCATTATCACACATTCTGATCTGCCTCAGGCAGCTATTAAGCCCCTTGTCAAGTCACAGTTACATATCGACTGTGAATCATATCTTCTTTTAGCCCAAATTACCTCTACATTTCATGAGTCTGAAATAGATACTGTACAATTAAAGCATCTTAAAAGCATTAATTAACACTTAAAGCAATAACTCATTTTGTTGTTTTGTGTCAGAAAAGCCATGTGTCTGCAGATACTGTATTATTGTGATTGTTTTTAGCGTCCCCTTTAGTTATATGTCCAATAAATAGCATCAATCCTTTGGGAAGACAATAAAATGTTCTCGGTATCAGAAGGGACCCACATATAACAGAGAGGAAAAATTGTATTTTCTATAGCCTTAAACCAAGTAAGGCCAAGTACAATGAAATGGGGGAGTCACTGATTTCTTTCAGCTTTCCAAACAATGATCTAGAGAGATACAGTTTGGAAAACTTAAAGTGATAGAGAAAAGAGAAGTACACATGATGGGGGCTATAGACACAAAGGGCCGTATATCATTTGCTGTAAACCAGCAACTTCACTTTCTTGGTGACACATGAATTCCCAAAAAATTAGCATCTTGTCCACTTTAAGTGTCAGAAAAAAAAATCTGGGAAACCTTCTCTGTTTACTTCAGACATGCAAGATCAGCATTTATACTTTGGAATTAGCTTGTTTTTACTGTACACTGTTGTTAAATCCCATGTTCCTACTTTCTAAACCACTCTTGCTGTCACTTCATCCTTCGTTTTCTTAGGAAGTTTCTTGTCTGTCACAGCATTAAGCCTCTTTCTAAGCTTCTGAGAACAAAATATGGTTCTTTCAGTCAATCATCCTTACCAGAGGGCATAGTGGTAAAAATGAGATGAGTGATCTGTTAGAACAGGGATTATTTTAACTCTGTCTACACTCCAGACTGAGAGCAAGAGGCACATTCATGGCAGTGGTTGGTTCCTTTCGAAGATCCACCCCTGCATCAGAAAGTATTGGAAGCTACCAGAGCTGGAAGCCAAATCCTTGGCAGAGGTGAAACTCAAATAGTTGGATTCTAATGAAACTCTACTTCAGGGATACCGAAAGGTTTCGGGGGTGTGGCTGTGTAGCTGCTTCAGATGGACCCTAGAGAATTTTCTCAGTACAGAGCTAAGGCAAATCAGGGTTAATCTCCTGATACACTGATAAACACCCCTTTAGAAATCCGCAGTAGAAACAGGGAAAGGAGTTGGATTGTTCCCTGTTCAAGTTCCTGCCACTGTTCTCCAAATACCAAATCAAAAGCAACAGGAAAAATAACAGATCCATGAAAATAACAGATCCATGCTAAGGCAAATCAGGGTTAATCTCCTGATACACAGAACAAGCCAAACACCCCTTTAGAAATCCGCAGTAGAAACAGGGAAAGGAGTTGGATTGTTCCCTGTTCAAGTTCCTACCACTGTCCTCCAAATACCAAATCAAAAGCAACAGGAAAAATAACAGATCCATGAAAAGATAAAAGAAGTTTCTATCACATTGCTTTTTATAGGAAGGAAACAGATTAATTTGGAACAAAAGATTAGTTGGTCAGTGACAGAATGAGGTAAAATTAGTACATTGTAATCTCATTGAATGAGAATGTATTCTTCTCAAGTTGGGGATTAATTAATTCTTCACCCCCTCGTCCTCCAGCAGCATTACCTTGTTTTGTTTGGCAGGCAGAAGACTCAGGAAGTCTTTTGTCTAGATTTTTTGACCACTGTTACGAGTGTCCCTTGCCTGCTGTGGCCCCTCTCTGCTTCCCTGGCTGTCTCTGTGTGGGAGCCTCCACTGGCTGCTCACAGGTGGGAAGGCAATGTGGCTTTTCATTCACCTTCTTTCACCCTTCTCCCTATACCCCCATCCCCAGTCTCAGGACTTGGATATTGCGCTAGCCGAGAATTTTCTAGGAAAATAATACAATTTTCTGTCAAAAATGCATTTTCACATTACTAGAATATTCAGAGAAATGTTTATTCTAAAACTGCTTCAGAAGAAAATCCCTCACTGTTTCCAGTTTTATTAAAGAAACTTGTTCAATAAATTAAAATTCTTCCAAATTGAAAAAAGAAAAACATCACCATTTCACATGTACTACCTATTCAAATTTTGAACTATTCTTAGAAAAGCTCTTTTTGAAGTCATCTTAAAAATTGTTTAAGTCAGCACGATTCCACTGAGGCCTGGCAGCAAAGGATCTGGCCCCAGGATCTGTATCTCCAAACCTACTGTGAACTGCAAACCTACCCAGCTGTGACATTTCAAATTGCAATCTCTTAAGGGCTTTTGTAAATTATCACATCCTGCCTGCTCACATTCTCAAGAGGTATTATTTGCAGATGAAACCTCTTGGTAAGTAGTGTACCTAAAGAATAACAGTTATTTAGAGCTCAAGGTAATTCCATGGTAATTATTTCTCAGCTTCTCACAGAAGAGGAGCTGTAGAGGATGACACGGGTTAGTGCTTGGGGCAGCGGCCATCATCATGAGACAAGTAATTCTCTACCTGTGGTTACTCAGAGAGACATAGTGAAATAATAGCTTGTCTGCAGCTGACTTTAAACATGTCTCATTATCTCTTCCAATATGCACCTGTTACAGTCTCAGAGGTTCTAGTAAATAATGAAGTAGTTTAACCCCTCCTCCAATTTAAGATTTGTTGTATATCTCACAGCTTTGAAACTAAGAATGCCTTGATCAAAAAAGCTCCATGCTTGCAATCACCAAATTCAGGGTAATAACCTTCTTAACTAGAGGAAATACTAGGTAATTCTACTTGGGCTGTGAATATTTTTAGATACATCAGTCTCAGGAAAACAAGAAATACACAATGAAGAAAGATCATCGCAGGAGGGACACTACGGGCCTGTAATGGGAGTATAGCTAAATCACAGAAAGGTTAAAGCCTTTGAAAGGTAGAAATTTTAGCACTAGCACTAGATACCTTGAGGGTTTAACCATCACCTCTGAAGTGGAGTACTAGCAACCATCTTAGAGCAAAAAGACTGCCTTGGGAAAAAGGGCTTGTGACTGAAATTCTCAGCAAGCACCTGCAAGAAACACATCCCTGGGCAGACTCCCCTCAGTTTCAGTCAGGAAACTCTTAGACCATTGTTGGGGACCAACAGTTCAGTTGTTCCTCAAAATTGTTGGTCTGATATTCCTTCCACAATTGTCACAAAAGACTGCAGTAAGGAAGGAGAGGTCCCAGATTTTCAACATGCTGGCTCATCTACATACCTCCTATTTCACTTTCATACATATTTTATTTTGTGTAATGAGATTTTATAGTGAAGAAATTAGAAGATACAGATCATGCTGGAGAAGATGACATCAGAAGAATGGGAGACTGGACTGAATGAGCTGCCAGAACTATTTATGGAGGGCACCCAAAACCCTAAATAGATTTACTTCTGCTCCTTGAAACATTTGTGCTCTCAAGATGGAATCAGATCAGTCCAAGGTGTTATTTCTTCCAAGAAGTTCTTGACATCTCAGAATTAAACTACATTAAAACACTGGCAGAAGGTGTTAATTCTTTTAACATGTAGAACCATGCAAATTGCAGGCACATAGTGTGCCCAGAACTGAAAACCAAGAGCAGATATATAAATGGTACCTCTCATCAGTGAAGCACGTCTCATGTGTCTTCTCAATACCAAAGGCTAAACAGCAAGTTTGTTCCAGTCACAAGCACAGCAGCCTTCCAGGAGTTAGTGACTCAGAAACAGTCTCTTTTTCAGTTCCCTAAACACACATCCTACATACTACACATGGCACATGGCTAAAGCCACTCAATCTTCACCCAGCACACAGCCTTAGTTCCATTGCTCTCTGCTGGCTCTCTGCCCTCTGCGTAGTCTAACCCTGAATGCTTTACAGACCAGAGGAAGGTGATTGAGTTACCTCCAATTTAGTGCTGTCTAGCAGCTCAAGGACGGCAGCAAGTTTTCAAATGAGCTAGGGAGTGAAAAGAGAATAACAACCTGACATTATTTATTTACAGGAGACATCATGATTGTTCCCTCTCTGTCAGCATCCTGCACAGATCAGAAAGAAGCAGAACAAAAGAGAACCATGTTTAAACATTGCCTTCAGAAAGATATTCTGAAGTATAATGCTCACTTCAGAAGCTGAAGTCATTGTATCTTTCCCACAAATATTTGCAGCTAAGAGTTGAAGCTAATGATCAAGGAAGTTTACTACAGATTTTTCATAAACTCAAGGAACTCTCCTATCTGAAACCACCACAGTCCACTGACTTCATATTCAGTAGGCAAAGGTGTAATTAGTTTTTAAGTAACTATACAGGTGGAAACAAAAAACCAAAAAGTAACAAACAAACCACACAGACCCATTCACACAAAACAGACATTTTTTAGGAGGGAAGAACATTCATGAAAGATATTAGTATAGAATATTTTATCTTCATCCTGCAATTTTGGGGAGGATAATGTTATTCCTGAAGACTGAAGCCATTGCACTAATTTAGGAATACCACAATGAACTGTTCTTCCAGTTGTGGACTACTGCTGACCAGTAAAATAGCAGGACCCTGAGACTTATTTTTACACAGCAAAGAAATTGTGGGAAAATAATACTCTAAATTGTAGCTTATATTTGGTTTTATGGCAAAATAAAAATATTATGGCAACACTGCCTAATATGGCTCTTAAGACAATCTTTCAGTTTAAAAGTGTTGAGAAATGGAAATACCATACCCTCTTTTTTTCCCCACTCAAGTTGCACATAACAGTGACACATTTCTATCACCAGTAGCTACTTATGTCTGTTGATTTTAAAAAATTAAAAAACTTCTGTAGCAAGCATGAACACAGTGACATTTATAATAGGCAGCAGTGGACACTGCCTATGGAACAAATGGAGCTGAACAGCCAGGTGTGGTATTTCAGCTATTCTTTCCATTTAAGCAGATTTCGTTTGTGCCTCTGCTTTCTTTCTGGTAACCCTGAGCTATGATCATCTTTTTAAAGATCCAATACCAGCATATTTAGTATATGGGCATTGTTCTCTACATTTCCAACACCATTTCAAGCATTCTGTTATTGTAGTGAGAACAGAGAACTAACTAAATAAAAAAAAAAAATAAATAAATCTTCAAATTATTTAAAGAAACATTTCTCAAGCATATGAAAATGTTCAAAAATGTTTATATCTCATGAAGTCTAAAGTACATTTTCTATTTAAGAAACTTTAGCAGAATTGTTCTCAGGTTTGTTTTTTTCTAGAGAAAGAACTCTTTCATTAAGAGTTGGCTGGATATAATGCAGAGATTGAAAAGTTAAATTAATTGAGCCGTGGTCAGAGATGATCACTGTATAAAAACTCCTTCTGGCAAGAATTCAGGTTTTTTTTTTTTTCAGTAATATCACCTCACTTTGAACAAAAACAGAAGTAATGTTAAATACTTTCTTTCAGCTGGCAGCAAGTGTTGGCTGCAAGATCCCCAAACTGTATTTGTTTTGTCACTGAATGAATCTCAATCTTAATTGTCTTCCCAGACTTGATATGGAGAATAAAATTCACTTGTAGTGTAATGTAATGTCTTTGGAAGCAAAATTTGTTTCCTTTCTTCATGAGTTGAAGGTCTATATTGTAATTTTCAGCTTCATACATGATAAATTAAAAGGCATGCAAATGTTACTACACACCCAGGATTTGGGATTCTCTTCCAAGCACAGGAGGGTGCTTGGTGTGTGGAGGAGGACACCCATTTGAGTCTTTTCTTGCTTGTCATTTGCAATTTGTTCAATCAAATCTGGAACAGCCACTTAAGGGCAGGCAAAGTGCCATCTTATAAAAGTGGTATGAGCACAAACCACCCAGAGATTATTATATATGAAAATCAAAGTTGTTCAGTGGCAGCAGCATTTCAAGCTAGGAATGTCCAAGCAGCTGTGAGGGATGATCTGCCCTGCCTATTTTTAATGGGATGTCTCACTGGGCCTAGATTAATTTCAGCAATTAAAGACACTTACATAGATGTGAGAAGGGAGTTTCTACAACTCTGCTGAATTCAGATCAGTATAATGCAGTAGTGGTGTACTGCTGGAGATTTCCAGGTGTTCTGCAGCGTTCTGCAGGAAGCAGTGCTGGGCACTCTGCAAAGCTGGGAGGAAGTGTGCCACCATGCAACAGCTAATGCACAACAAGCACAGGCTCTCTCCCAGACAGTACCCACAGGAAGGCTACAGCTCACTCTTTCCCTGGTAAATCCAGAATTACACAGAACAGAATACACAAATGTCTTTGTCCCATCACACTCCTGTGGAGATCGGTGGATGTTCTTCCACTAGCTTCTATCGAAATCTGAATGGCTTAACCTTGGTAGAGGGCCAGGACACGTAAATACTGTCCTGTAAATTTAGATCAGAAGACCACTTCTGTGACTTCCAGATTAGGAGATCTACATCTCCATTATAATACGTCTGACTAACAGGATTTAAGCTTTATATGCAGCTAAGCTCCTTGGGGTTACAACCACTTGATTCCTAATTCAAAAGAAGTAGGTGCGAATGCTCACAAACTGCTTTCTCATACTGTCATGGCAACAAAATCCTCATAGCTGCAATGTCATTGTAAGTCACGTGGCAAAGGACAAACAGAGGATGTTCTCTACCTCCACTCCTCTCAAAGGTTAATACCACAAAAAAGTCCTGTTCCAAAACACTGAAATATCTACTACTGGAACATCTATTTCAGGATCACTGTGCATTTTTTTTTTTTTTTTTTCATACACATTGGTATTCTCTTGAATGCCCTGTGTTTTCTGCTCTTCTTTGACAAACCATTATTATTACTACTCAAACCTACCTGGTTTTTATGGAATATATTTTAAGAAATATGAAAAGGCTGTCTGGGTAAGAGTAAATAGGGGACCTCAAGATTAATTTGTTACAGGGGACCTCAACCTTATTATTTGTGAAATAATTCTAAATAAAAAAGTATAGTATTTGTAAACAGTACCAGTCTGGTGTAATATGCTGAATGCTTATAGGAACTGGCTTCTACATGCTAAAAATAATTTAAAAAATCAACTAGAGCAAAGTTTAAAATACGTCTTTTAATTGATGATTAATTTCTACAGTGCTACAGTATTAACAGTCACTAAAACAAATATCTGAATCTATAGATCAAAAAAATTATACGTTTTGCAAATAAATAAGTTATTAGAAGTATCATATTGTGTTGCTTTCCTGTCCGTGTAAACTAATGATAACGCATTTTAGAAGAAATAACAATAATAAGCAGTTGCAGTGCATTTACATTATTAAGAAACCTGAAGTACAATTCTATACATATACATTCTATACACTTAGATAAATTTTTCTGCACTTACACTTTTACAAAGCCATAAACTGAAAGGACATTCAAATACATTCAAGACCAAACAGAGAGGCAGGAGAGTATGAATAAAAGGACAACATGTTTTAGGTGGTACAACATGACACAGAAAGTACTGTAAATCACCAGCCGCTACCAGCTGCAGGCATGAAACTGACAGCAACTTCCTAGAGAGGGTTGGAGTCACCCAACATTCAGGTCTCCACAGTTCTCTTGGGACAGCTCTCAGTTCACTTGTCAGATTTCCTTTTGTGACCTAAGAGTTCTCTCCATCTGGGAAGTCATGGGGATGAATCAGCTGGGGACATCTGCAGAGCTGGCACTCCTGAAGGCACTCGAGACCCCAGAACGGCACCGGTGGCACAGCGGAGCGCGGCACCGACCCGAGAGTGCCACCCAATGCAGAGCTGTGCCCTCCTGGAAGCAAGCCCATGGAGCTGCCCTTGGCAAACTGCAACCTGCACTTCAGCAGCCTGGCAGAGCATCGCAGGCAGTAACAATACTGAAACTCACTTGAGCAAGAGAACACAGAGCTCTGCAGAAAAATGGCGAGTTTGTTCTTTAAACAGCCATTGTAACAAACACAGAATGAAACATTTTAATGGGCTACAGTTAATCATCTATAAAAACTGCAGGTTCAGCATGAATTTAAATTGTAAACTGGTAATAAATAACACATTAAGTCTCAGCACATTTTAAAATATACATTATGAAATAAACTTTGATTTTCAGAAAAGCTTTCACCTTTTTTGTTAAAAAAACTCACTTAAAAATTCTGTATGAAATGCAGCCAGTTTGCCTGCCTGAAAATTTTGATTTATGAGGCCCTACTGCCTAGTGCAGAACATTTATTTGTATTAACTTTCCTTTCTTTTTTTCTTTCTAAGGCAGATTAAGCAAGAGCTCGATTCAAAAATGTCAACATCATTTAAACTAATTTGAAATTACAAATTATTGTAACGATTGTGAATTGGTTTCATTCTGGTTTATTTAGTAACCATACACATATCCTAATATCTACTGAAGTAAGCTACTGTGAAGACCAAGAGTACAACAATCAGAGCAGTAGCTAGACCTAGCTTTAAAATGTACATATTTCCACCCGGTCACAGAAAAGGTCTCCATGCATCTCTCTGTTAACTAGACTTGCAATCTATCCATGAACATGAACCTGGCTAAATGTTATGTTCAATGGGAATGAGAAACAGCACCCTGCACCATTTCTCCAAGGCAGTTTAGCGGAACTGCACTGTTGAGGTCGGTGTGCCATGCCCATCCTGGCAGAGCTGCGTATCTCAAGAATGTAGGCTAATAAACAGCAAACCACAGCTGACTGGAGTGGGAAAGCCCTCTCTGTAACACACCCTCTGTGCACAGAGATCCTCCAGCTGATCCCCTGAGCTCCCTCAGCAGACAGTAATGACAGCACAATGAGCTTCCTCTCATCTCACATCCTGCAGGGTGGGAGAAATTACATCTATCAACTACTGCTCACCACGGCCTCAGTGACCCCTTGCCAGATAACACAGAAGACGCAATACCTCAGAACCATGTTCCTTGCTGCTGCCCATGCCCTGAAGCTGGAATCTGACCTCCAAACGTTCCGGGCTGAGCTGTGAAACAACCCAAAGCTGTCCCAAAACAGCTTTTCACAGTATGTGAGTGCTGGGGAGAACCTCAAGAAATCCAGCTGCTTTCAGGTAGAGTTTATACAAAAGATGGTTTCTGTTTCTACCAATAGTAGGAAAAGTCACCTGATTAAAAGGAATCTCCCTATTTCTATATACTGCTATTCAAAAAGTTTCATAAAGCCATGCTCTATATGAATTCATTTCAAAAGGCCTGTATAGAACAAATAAGAAAATACCTTTATAAGGACAATTTGTTAAAGACTACATGAAAACATTAGAGATGCTGATGTTTGAATACATTCCTAATCTTACCTAAGCAGGAGGATTCAAATGCTTTAGAAAACTATGAATATTGCAGAGAGGAAGAAAAAAAGACAGATGTAAAAAAGAAGTTGGAAAGAGAGCACCATATGAAAATCATACTTAAGTTTTAATGTCCATTTGACAGGTTAATTAAATGTTTCAAGATAGTATATTGAAATTGAAATATAGCTACCTAGGATAAAATCCTAGCTCATCTGAAGTCAATAGCAAGAAGATTTTACCTGCAATTCTCACTATGTTTGAGAAGATATGTTAACAGAATAGCAACCAGCAACCAGACAAGAGGAAAAGGCCTCAAGCTGTGTCAGGGGAGGTTCAGGTTGGCCATCAGGAAGAATTTCTCCATGGAAAGGCTGGTCAGGCACTGGAACTGGCTCCCCAGGGAGGTGGTGGAGTCACCACCCCTGGAAGCATTCAAGAAGCAGCTGGACATGGCACTTAGTGCTATAGTCTAGTTGATGTGGGGCTGTTCAGTCAAAGGTTGGACTTGGTGACCTTGGAGGTCTTTTCCAACCTTACTGATCCTGTGAAAAGGAGGCTTAAGTGAAAGGTTTCAGTCAAAAAACAGGAGGAAGAAAAGAACATGTTGCTTACTTTTTTTAGATAAATATCATGTAAACTAATCTACATGACAATCTCTCTGGTCAATGAAACATTGAATGTGATACTGTGAGTAATTTTTAGCTTTACTTTTATTAATTCATTATATAGCAAGACTTTTGTAGCTGTAAATCCAGTTTTAAATTGTATCATTACCTTGTACATTGTTGCTTTATGGAAGTGCAACCCAAGACTGTAGCAAACAGTGTTGGGTTTTTTTAAGTTTCCTATGTACAAAAGGATATAAAAATAGGTCTTTGATTAACATATGATAATATCCTTAGGCCACAATGAAAACAAATATAATACACTTTTATAGTGCAAGTATTTCCTTTAGTAAGAATACTATCTACAGGATACACTCATCTGATCAAGGATTTCAAATCCAATGCACTTTCTATGAATTGATAGCTATAGTCTTCAGTGAGCTGCCCAGACAGTAACAAGAAACACAGAACTTAATCTAATCTTAGTTTTTTATAATTCATCACACTCTTCTGTTTGCTAATGGAGATATATTTCACAAAACTGCCAATATGTTCCACATAGTTTATAAAACAGTACTGAAACAATGTTGGACACATACCACAGCTAGTCTGAACACAGGTAACACAACTATTTTGTGATTCAATGTTGTAAATGTAATTTATATTTTAAAATTTTAATAATTTTAGCTGCATATAAAACAGAAGCAGTAAGTTAGAGCACCTTGTGTGAAATTTAAGGAATATAAAGATTACACCTTTTAAAATTTAAAGAAATACAACTGTTCTGTCTCAACTCCACTATGTACCTGTCACATAAAAGGAAACTCATTTACGTGTAATGAAGACATACATAAGTATCACAAATCCAAGGCACAACATGGAATTTAAAAGTTAGGGATATAGCAAATCCTTGCTTTTTTCTTAAATTACTTGATACACCTTATTCTGGCATATCTACAAATTTCAAAAAGCTGTATTATCATAGTATCATTGAAGCTAAAAATGGAAACTGCCTATTCAAATATGTAGTTCAATCTCTTGCCAGCTTTAACTGAAACCCTTCCAAGATGCTGCATGCATTGATAAGCATTACTGTGTTATTCCATAATTGATCTAATCAGTAGGACCTTTCTTCTGATATTCATTGGCTCTTTACCTTGTTTCAAATTCATCATAGCTACACCTCCATACTTAGAAAAGCTCTACCATGTATTTATCATAGAACAAAGAATTACACATATTAGCAACTCAATCTTTCCGACTTCTTTCTCACTTCAACTAGTTTTGTTATTGTTCTCTGAGCTTTCAGAAGATTATCCAATTCTTCATCCCTGAGGCAGCCAAAACATAAGACTGTACTCCACAAATTACCTCAGCAACCACAAGAATTCTGATTTTACAGCTGCCTGATGCAGCTCTTCCACATATGTATACACTTCTTTTGGCATCAAAGAAGCCAGAAACAAGACAGGTTTGCTGCCGGTACATTTTCAAGGCTTCGTACGACATTACTACATTTCAGTCTTTTCTCTCTCACTAAGTATCCAAGTTTCCTCAAATGCATCACCTTTTCTCTGAATCTGCTAGGCTGTTAGATCAATATCTTCTAATTTGTTGGACCTCTCCCACTCAAGTATCATATTGTATAATATCACCTCTAACTTCTATCAATATACTGTAGATCCTTCCTGCAGATTATTGAAGACATGAAATAGAATTAGGTCAACACAGTATAAACAATTAATGGGAAGGGAGTAATTAAAATTGCCCAATGGGATGAATCAAAGCACAATTTATATTTTAAGATGATATTTTAATTATATTTTATCCCACTGAACTATTGAAAAGAAGTCAAATGTCTCACCATAGCTACAGATTTTCCATGCAATACTGATTTTTCTGTGTACATACTTTAAATGTAGAATAGGAAACATGCTGACAATCAGCTTTGCTCTGCAAAGGAGTCCCATTCCAGCCACTGATTAGAGAAAGGAAGGCACAACCTGTCTTCTCCTCAGCACAAACTTTTAACCAGTTAATATTATATCTATTACCCTAATTATTTTTAAAATTACAAATGAAAATACAGGGAAGTCTAAGTTTGAACTGACAATCAAGAATTCAACTCTTTTCAAAAGTCCTTCTGGAATTCTGCATGTGATACTGTAATTCAAAAAATGTTAAACAATGCACTACAGTACTTATAACTGGAAAGGTATTACTTAATATAAAGCTTAAATACCATTCAATTCACCTAGCCTATGAAAAACATCATTACCTAGTTTACACTCTGATTTCCAGAAGACTCACTTTCAGTACAACTTATCAACTCTTCTTCTGTTCTTGATAATGACTACAGGTCATAACAGAACTTTCAGAACAGAAGGCACAGTAGCCAACTATTCCAATTCTTAAAGCTACTCATCAACATATTGAAAATAAGAAAATATTTATTTGAAGAAAACAACAATTAAAAACCAAAGTAAATCTGAGGATGAAAAGGTAGGTCTCAAAATATATTAATTGCAAAAATAATACAGTCCACAGGCACAGGCACAGTTGTTTATTCTTGTTCCATGTTTTAAAACTTGGACTCAGAAAAATCAGAGGAAGTTTTGGGTCTTTACCCTCTCTTCTTTTCCCTTCCACTAAAAGCACCATGGTTACACAGCTTGATTCAATCGTCCTTTTCCACAATCACTTCTCCATGAAGCACCCTTCTTCTCTGCCGCAGCATGTGGAAGTAGAGTTGTGGAAATACTTGATCAAAGCATAAAAGAAAGCAAATTAGATGGAAAAATTCAACAGATCACATAATTTCTGGGAAACCACTATTTTACAGAATGATGAACGGAGTAAAAATTATGGCACACAGTGATTGAGTTGATTAAGGTGAAAAATAACAAGTCATGAATATTGCAGTGATTTAAAAAACAATAATTACTCAAAGCTCATTTGTCCCTGAATAAATAACCGGTGTTCAAGGAACTTCACTCCAACAGTTTCCTTGTAGAAACAAGATTTAACCACACTCTGGTAGTGCTTGAAGACTTCAAATCTGTCCTAAGCTTTTTTGAAGACTTGGAGGAGGATACAAATTTACCCTATTTCTTCAAGTCTGAAGTAAGGAGATCCCTCTTTGCTGTCCCTCTGTCATGTATTATATTATTGTCCTACTGACAGAGTTGATCCTTATATATAATGGCTAGAAAACTGTATTTATTCCTGAAGTGTTGTTACATAAACAGATGTAAAACTGTTAGTAAGTTATCACACCTTAGAATATTTTTTGTTGACATAAATCTCTCTTGTTGGCCTTCATGACTTCTTGGCACAAAAAATTTAAGTATATGTTCATATTGTAAAAGTCCATATTGAATGTTGCCTTCTCAAATGAACACCTTTCATGAATGCAGATCACAGACCCTTTAACTTCAGTTTTCCTGCTTTTCAATTTCTCTCTCTAATCTGCTCCCTTAATGCACTTAAAATATATTTCAAAATATTATATATTCTGTTATCTAAAATATTACATTTGCCTAGTTTGGTCTAGCCGTATTCATGGTGGAATATCTGGTATATCAGGTTGCTTTCTCCTTGTCTTCACTGCTTAGGTAGCAGTGGAGATAACACTGGAAGAGAAAGACAGATACTCTCTCTACTGTTACCTCCATGGTTTCTGGCATGCGTAAGTACAAGGACAAACTGATTAAACAGGGATTGCAGGTGTTCAGAGAGGTTTGGGGGTCGAGGGGTTGATTTCTGTGAAAATTAAATCTTAGAGAATACTGCTTCAAGTTTTCCTGAGCACACCTGAATGATAGTTTTTCCAAGGTAAATGGTTATTAGTAGTAAAAAGCCACAGCAAATCTCTGGCACAACTTGCCAGAGTCATTACTTTAAACTCATTACTTCAAAGTGGGAGAGGCACTAGAAAGTCCCAGCGACACAGTTACAGACCTATCTGTGTGTAAGCAACAACTCTTCTTACTTCATCCAAGTCTGAGAAATAATTTTAGCATGTTCATTGAAATTTTTAAGACTGATCATGTTCCTAAGCAGATAACAGGACAGAAAATTTCAGCCTAACCAATTAAAGCACAGTAAAGCTTGGAACAACAGAAAGCAGGCTCTTACAGTAGAAAGTGTTCAGCAAATTTTAATACAGGTAGGTTTTATAGCATTGCTGAAGATTTATTTTTATTAAAATTTTTATTTTGTTAAAATTTTTCTACAGTTAAACAGTACTTACATGGCACATAGGAGAACATGACAATAATAAGGAAGTAATAGTAGTCAAAAGAGACGTTGTATTTGTTGGGAAGTCTCAGTGAAAACATTCCTGTTTTCTTCACATAGGGTAAAGCAGCATATATGGTTAGCAGTTCACCTGCAACTCCAGCAGGATACAAAACGATAAAAAAGTTGTATCTGCATTGAAAAATAATAATAAAAAAACCTTATGAGAAATACTCCATAAACTTAAAATTTTCTCTTGCTATTATTAGTGGCACAGAAATATATTAAAGTAGTTCCTGCACCAGAATCAGGGATCACATCCTAACTTGACACAAAATATCAGTTTCAGTTACTTTCAGTAGATTTGCTTAGATTGTCAAGAGAATGTATTCCTCAGTGCTTTGTTTTAAAACAGTGAAGTTGCTTTGTTTAAAGACAGTGAAGTATCAAAACATTTTAATCTCTTTCTAATAGAACAACCCTCAAATTTTTAGTCTCCAATAATGATTTTTTTAAAATGTACTATTCTTACTCCTGTTGTCACTGACAGGATTCAGACCAGGGCTGAATCTCAGATGATCCTAGATATTTTAATCACACACTGGGTCAACTATATGTACTACAAATTGTTTGAAGATAATGACAATGTTGAAAAGCATCAGGATCCTGTTTTACTCACTACAACATGGAAATACTACATTTATCATTAATGGAAATTGGAATAAAAAGAGAAAAGAAAATTACAGTGCCAGAAACTTATCAGATCCATTTTAAAGTGAGATGATGTTCAAATAAAAGGCAAAGCATCCAGTTGAAAGAAAATGTCGTTTGAATGCCAAAGGCCACATAGGCAGTGACAAAATGGAAATTGTAATCAATAGGCAATGTGCTGTCCTTTCACAGAGTGCACCAAGGATATGCAGGCTCTCCTATGGAACAATTCTCCAGTTCATATAGGGAACAACAATGAGAGCTGTCACAAAGAGAGAAAGGTACAATGTGCACTCCCTGACCAAAAGAAATAAGATCCAAAACAGCAGCAACTAAGCATGAAATCCTCCTAGAAGCAGAAGGGCTTAGAAGACTCACAGATGAGGGGAATCACAGAATAGTTCAGGTTGGAAGGGACCACAATGAGTCATCTGGTCCAACCTCCCCACTTAAGCAGGGTTATCCTAAGGCACATGGAACAGGATTGTGTCCAGATGGGTTTTGAATATCTCCAGTGAGGGAGACACTGTGCTGTCTCCCTGGACAGTCTGGTCCAGTGCTCGGTCACCTGCACAGTAAAGAAGTTCTTCCTCATGTTCATGTGGACTTCCTGTGCATCAGTTTCTGCCCTTTGCCTCCTGTCCTATTGCCTGGCAGCACTGAGAAGAATGTAGATTAGATAAGAAGAAACTAATACCTTACATATTGTTTGTCTCTATGCAGTTATAAGCTAAAGATCCGAAATTCCATCTCTCTTGGAACTGAATTCATGCCCAGTTGTGCTATTTGTTTATCCATAAAACTTCAAGGGATATTTTAGACTCTATGAAAAAATAACATATTTTCAAATGTTTTGTTTATATTAATATTTCACCACATGTCTTTTCAGTGAGAATGTTGGTTTTCCCTACTGTCTATATTACGGAAACAAAATTCTGTTATTCAGAATGATGGCAAAAATTATTATCTGTCAATGTAATTTGTTCTGAGTGCATTTTTCTTTCTGAAGTTTGTATAAAAAACTACTGATGATAGCCAATCTGACTATCTTTAAGTTTGTCATTTAGTGTTTAAACAAGTCTCTCACTTAGGCACTAGCAAAAAGGAAATGTTTTACAAGAATGGACATAAATATCAGACATATCAAAGAAGCCCATTAGAAGCATCAAACCTGCATTACCTATAAAACAAAAATAAAGAAAAATAACAAACAAACTCTTAAATAAGAGTCACCTGTACAGAATGTAGGTTAGATATTCTTCTTCTAACATAATAAGTCTGCCTTACATATCTTTTTCAAATAATGACTACATAGAATACTATTCCAGTTAAGTCTCCTGATAAACACACACAGTCTCTGTAGTGTATGTGATCTAGTGGCCAACCTTAAGAATGCTTCAAAATCAAGACAGTTTTGATTTGGAACTCAATTTTTGTGGCCTAAACTCCGAAAGATCTGATAAAGCAGAACTTCTTATAAAGCAATAATACAGATTGAGTGACAACAACTCTCCCATTTTCAAAAATCTAACATCCACAAAGACTAGCGCAGGTGCCTAATTTTGGGCACTGTATTCAGAGCATCATAAAGAGTCATACTGCAAATTAAAAGACAAGATAAAATTAAAAAGATAGAGAAAAAAAATTAGAGCAAGTGAAAAAAAAATTAGAATAAGTGAAAGCAGAGATCAAACTGTGAGACACAGAAATCAAAGAAAAGGCCATACTCCAAAAACCTCAGCTAAAATATTTTTAACATATTAAACCAAGCAACAATGATCCCAAGTACAGAAAGCAACTGACTTGCACTTTGCTGACACATAACCAAAGCTCAAACATCTGCTCTCCTGTGTGTTAGTTCAACATGCGTGAAACCAACATGCACAGAATCATGAGAAACTCAAGTGCAAGACATCTCCACCTGGCCCATTTAATGAAGTATGGCAAATGGTTGAGCAGGTTGAATGTGTAGAAGGAATATCGAGTAATCTCTGTCACAGTCCATACGACCAGAAAAAGAATAACGCTCTCCTCATTCTGGATCTGCGGAAGTATAAAGAACCAACATTTTCTTCATCCTTAGGTTTCCTTTCTGTGCAAACTGCAACAGACTTCTCTTTAAGATATATAGAACAGAACTAATACCTTGTAAAGAAAGAAAATTTTGGCACAAAAGTGATATGCTGAAACCATTACCATGTACAGTTCATTATCATATGTGATTACTAACATACAGACATTTGTCAACTGAGCAATCTTCATCCATTATGCAAATATCAAAATATAAAACCTTATAATTATGCTTATTCTTCCTCTTTATTCTCTACCTACATTCCACTAGACTATCTAACTATCCCTCTTCTGTTTGTGGTTTATATACTTGTTTATGTTTTTCCTCCTCAAAACAGCAAGAACAACAAAATGTTACAGAAGGTATGTTTTTCTCATAATCACTTTTTAATCATTCTGCATTTCACTACTCCATTTCCTGGATTTTCTCTTACTTTTTATCTTGCTTCTTCTTCAATATAAAATGTACATCTCCATGAAACTTTAGACAAAAGGAATTGCTTTATATAAGCTACTAACTGGAACTTGGTCACAGAAGATCAAGTTTGGCAGACTTCAGGGAGCTCTAAGATAGTTGAGGAGCACAGATGGCTCTCTAAATGAAGAGTAGTTGGTAGATCAGGAGCTTTGGGTAAACTCACTCAACAGTCCCATGTAAGATTTAAGTTCTGAGTCATTAAACTGCCTCATCAGTAAGTAGCACATCTCTACTGTTTCAAAACACCAGTTCTTTTTCACAATGAGTGAACAAATAAACAAAAGTCCCCAAATACAAAGAAGGCACCTGGGGGTCTATTACAAACACTACCTTCTGTGAGGAAAAATTACCCACAAGTAATTTTCATTCCTTTAAGAGGGGAGAAATTTTGTAATACACTTCTATGCCTGAAGGCTGAAAAGCTCCAGGGATGTCTATGAAATAGAATAAAACAACACAGGTTTTGTTAAAATTATAAAAAAGGGAAATGATTTTTCAAAATAAAATGCAACATGGTGACAAAGCTTAATATACCTCCAAGATGCTGAAAATCCACAACTCTGACAAAAGTCAAAAAGAATTATAAGTCCTCATAAAACTGCACCCTCAATATGTCAGTCAAGGTGCAATTTTAGCAGAAGGATCTCACCAACATCATAAAGAAAATGGAGACATAAAAATAGCACCAAAATCACAAACAAATAGCAGCAACTGAAGTGCAAAGACACCCAAACAAATATGCAAAAGTAAAGACAGAATTAGGCTGTTCTTTGCCTCATGCAATTAGAGACAAACATTGATAACTCAAACTTGGATTCATGTCACAGTGCTAAATCCAAGCAGAAGAGCCTTAAATAAGTATGCAGAGAATTCCTATCTGCTGCCTTGCAAATCTGCAGTCAAGTGGGGAGGTCTGGCTCTGGCTATTATCACTGGCATGCCTCTCACCACCCAAAGTGACCCTGAACATTCATGCCTGCTAAGCAATAACAGCGTGAAATACAATCAGACATACATTTAAATGTATTTCTTCTTGGACACAGCTTGGCCTATAGTAGTGTAGATAGAGGAAATAAAAGAAATTGCTGGATATGTTTAAGATTTAGTCCACTGCAGATAGTAAAAAAGGAAAACTGCAGTGCTACAGTCCATCTCATGTGTAGATATTCAATATAAGAATCGTGTTAATCTTTGAGACATTTTGCCTTACAGAAAAATATAAAAAGTTAGCTTACAAGGAAAAAAAAAAAAACAAACCAAACAAACCAAACAAAACCCAAAAACAAACAAAAATACAAACAACAAGAAAAAAACCAAACAAGTCCTCTTGTGAAATGAAATGAAGATTTGATAACTGAGGCAGGTGCTAGGATAATTCATCTTCAGAAAGGCCTATGCCATCTGCTGGTGAGACAGTTTAATGGCTCAGCTTTTCAAGTTCTGAAGAAATTCCGGAGCACAAAAGCTATCATTTATTTTTTTTATATGCCTTTCATAGAAAGCACACCTCACAAACTGAACCTAATGTCCTACCTACTAGTTGTGAACTGCTTGCTTCATTCTAGTAATGGATCACTAACCTTACAACTCAAAGCCAGGTAAATAACCATTGTCATTTACACAGGTCCTTAAGTGCCATTGTGACACACTGGATGTCATCAAATGTTAAGATAACCATAACATTAAAATTTTGAGAAGGTTTCTAAAAAAATAGCAAAATCACAACCATGTTTATCCATGTGAATTCAAGACATAAATTTAAAAACATAAATTTACCTTTTACTTAGATTAATTCAGCAAGGACTAATTAAAATTTTTGAAAGGAGCTGTTAACACTAGGGTAGTTTTGCTTGTAAATAACAGGACTAGTCATTGATTTCATTTAGGCAGACCACAGAGGGCACAATGCTGAAAACACTGCTGATTCACAGCTATGACCCAGAGTCTGTCTCCTGGCAAGAATCACACAAATTCTATCTTGTAACCCTAACTTCCAAAATTGCACTCAAATATGTAAACATTCTCTACAGGAATAGAATTAATTTTTAGCTTGGTCTTACTTGTGAAATGAGAATGGTATTAATAGCTTCTCCTTAAAAGCAATCAAAATGTAATTTGCTCAGACACATACCTGTTTTATACTGTGTGCAATGAACCACACCATGAAGATTCTTGAACTCACTTGGACCCCAGTCACAAGCACAGATGTGCGAACTATTCCTTAAAAAGAGAAACATGTTATCTCTGCTCCACAATTCATGTTTTAACTAGCTACAGGAGAAACTAAAGCAAAGAACTCACCAACTGCACAGTGGATTACCTGTAAATAAAAGTAAGTCAGAGGTTACTGATGTGTGGCATGTTACTAGCTACCCTACAAAGGTGGCCTTTTGATATTAATGTAAACCTAGGCTCAATTCTGGATTTTTTCTCCCACTAAGAATCTTAAAAAGAAATACATGGCAGAGCCCTGGCAATCAGTGTTGGGATGGTTTCAATATCAGAGCTGTGCAAATACATTAAAGACATTTGTTTTTCAATTTAATTGTAAATATTAGACATTTAAATACTTACAAAGCATTTTATTCAACTAGTAAGCTTCTCTTCCTTTACCTTATTCAAAGAAGAATTTTACAGGACAGTGTAGAGGAAGTCACATAAGGAACGCTAAACACACAGCAATTTTAAAATGTTCTGCATTTATTACAGATTATTAACATTATTATACTTTTGTCAATGACAGCTATGAAGCTTTAGACACAATGTATTTTCTGGTCAGTAATGTTTAGCAAATGAAGTGCTTTTCATTATTTTGGCAGGTTTGAATAGAATTACCTACAGAGGAAGTTTAACAGCACCAAAGCCTATATGCAGCTGGTGACATGATTTTAACAGTTGTTTGAACTAGAGATGTTGTAGGCAGATTGAGAAAAAATAATTAAAATGTAGATAGACATTCTTTGCTGTGCCTGGGAAAGAACTGCAAGCGCTCCATAAACCCAGCAATAAAGCTTCATTCCACAGATGTACCAGAACTGAGACTACTAGTGCACAGTTTGCAAAAGTATTGCTTAAAGAATACTTTGCAAATCTTGCACAGACCCCATTCCAATGGATTATATGGGGTGTGTGAATCCCATCTTGAAATAAGCAGAAGCAGGAAAGGCACAGAAGGATAGTAAGTCCAGTATAAAGAATATATTCTTTATATATATTCAATCTCTGAGATGGTGATATCTACTACACTAGAGGGCTGATCTGCTGGCTGTTATGCCTTCAAGATTTTGCTTTTTGCATTAAAGACTCTCCAATCAAAGCAGTTCCCAGGCACTGATTTAAAGAAATATCAGAATCAAGTCTGAAAAACGCATGCTGATTTGTTTCAAGTAATCACCTTGTCCCACCCCCAAAACTTCATTAAATAATAAAGTAAAAAGGACTCTTAGTACTAATATAGTATTTTTTACTTTAAATTCAGGATAATAATGTGTTTTGTCTATGATATGCAGCATCCAGTAAAGCAAACTAATGTTTAAAATTTACCTCAAGCAAAGCAAATGTCTGGAAAAATTTAAGCGTCTTTTGAACGCTTCTGAATAAGCCTCTATGTGTTCCTTTCTGTATATAAAACCGCACCATGGCAATACCTAATACCAGCCACCTATAAAAGAAAGAGAATGGATACATTTCAAATTAGAATTCTAAAAATATCCATCCATCGTAAATAATTTAATAGATTATTTTTCATCACAGGTTAACTTGGATTCTTCAGTTGTCAGATGTCTTAGATCATCAAAAAATATCTTTAGACATATATAGTATATAATATTATGTAAACATTACACTCATCTCTTTACTTGGAAAATAATGGAGAATAACTTGCTGCCTTCCGAGGACTGACTTAATTGAGGGAACCCCCCAAACCACCCGCCCATCAGACTTTTTTCCAGCAGTGACTACATATTTTTATGTAAATTTTTATGTATCAATTAAATCCTCATGCATCTTGACTATTAAATACTGTTATTCATTTGAAACCACATAATGAGCTTGGCACTGAAGTCAGGGTTTGAGCTGCAAGTTTGTCAAAGTAAAGGACTGGTATTTATGCACATGAGTTTGACATTTTTCATGGTCTCTCAGCTCACTGATTTCAGGACTTACTAGTGATCTTAATGCTCCTGTTTGTCCAAATGAAGGTACCATTATAATTATGTTTTCCAAACTGTTGAGAAGTGCTTTACAAGTTGACTTAAAAATCAGATTCCAAAGTGCTGAAAGATGGATGTTCCATGCTCCTGACTTCAAGAAACATATTTAACTAGTACATTTGAGGGTGTTGGATAGATTTATTTTGGTTTTTTAAATGAAACTGAACAATGATGCCAACTAATACCCCTTCCAATGTAAAGAAAGAAAAAGTATCAGTATCTTTTAATCATAGTAGAATTTGACATAAAATTTAAATTGATATTTAGAATGGAAATTGAGATAAAAAAATAAACATCTAAATTGTGGGTTGATCCCACCACATGCCCAGACTCTGTAAAATAATCCAAGGCATGAGGAATTCCTTCCATGTAATAAACCCATTTTTACATAATAAGGATTTTCAAACCAGTGTACTATATCTTCCTTAATCATGGGATTGATTGGGTAGGAATGGACCTTAGAGATCACCTAGTTCCAACCCCCTCTGCCATAAGCAGGGACACCTTCCACTAAACAAGGTCACTCAGGGCCCCGTCCAACCTGGCTTTGAACACTTCCAGGAATGGGGCATCCAGGAGTTCTTTGGGCAGCCTCTGCAAGTGCCTCACTACCCTCTGAGTAAAGAATTTCTTCCTAATATCTACTCTAAACCTGCCTTCTTTCAGTTCAAACCCATTATACCTTATTCTATCACTACAGGCGCTCATGAAAAGTCCCTCTCCAGCTCTCTCGTGGGCTCCCTTCAGGAACTGAAATTATGTCACCCTGGAGCCTTCCATTCTCCAGACTGAAAAAACCCAACTCTCTCAGCCTTTTAGACCTATACCTCATTCTTAAAACATCACATTAGCAAGAAGACTGAAAACTTCAGGTTTCAATCCAAAAAAACTAAGAAAGTACAAAAATTATTTAATATAGACATAGGCATAGCAAGAGCTATGGATGGCTATTTTGAGAGGTAAAAACAAAAATCAAAAATGACAAAAATTTTAGTTTAATGCCTTCTCTGAAATTGCTAGGAACAATTACTCAGTCCTTTCATTCTCCACAAAGCCATGGCAAGTATATTCTGCAGCAACATGAACTCTGGCTAAGGAAGGGCCCAAGTGACAAAGCAGAAGGGCTTCAGAAACACTCAGAGACAGATTCAGAGAGATTACAAACATTCAGAGAAATATTTACATAAAAATTTTGACAAATATTTAACTCATCCTCCTATAGTCCTCCCTGAGCATAAGGCATAGGCTACCACTGGAAACAGGGTACCTGGAAACAGTCTGAACAGTTTGTTCAGACCCAGTCTGCTGTAAGATGGAGAGAGCTGCCTGGACCCTGACAGTTCCCTGCTCACCTCTCACGGCACGGACGTCAGAGTCAGCCCCTTAACATCTCCTACGCACGGCGGGCACTGCTATGCAGTCACTCGGTGTGCCCCATTCCAGCACTTCATGACAGCATTTCAAACTCACATAGAGTTAGTCAGGCTTCCCCACACAGCAGGAATGATTCCCCTCTTTGATCCCTTCTACTTTAAGCCCGTGAATCTGATCTGTCAGCGCTCCAAAATTTTCCCCTGCAAGTGTTACTTAGATTTTATAACGGATTTTAAATATGAGTGCATTTATTTCAGGTTGTCTCCGACCACTGTGGAAACAAAGAATTACTGGAATATCACGGGAAGTCTTTCACAGTGGAGCTGCTCCATTTTACAGTGAGGTGTTTGACAAGAGGAAGGTGATAGTGAGTTTAGATCCAGCTGGCAGCACAAATGTGACAGCAACAGCTCAGTATGCGACTTAGACTGAGAAGTCATAATATATTTAACCTAACAAGGCATTTTCTGCATCTCAATCCACAACCAAAGCATAAGCATTGCAGAGAGAAGTAATCTTGGACTACACTCAGAATCAAAGACGGCGAGTGTATTTTTCTTAAAGGACTTTTTATGTGGACATAAATTTCTCTAGATAGATTTATTCAGCTGTCAATGGCTTTGACTTTGGATCTCAGGAAAGTCCTCATACTAATTATTACAAATCACCAGGAAATGGAAAACACCTTCTGTAACAAAGGCAGGATCTCCAGTTGGAACTTTCAGCAAAACTGAGTATTGATCTGTCATTTTAGTCCCTTAAATCTGTTTAGAAACAAAGATAAGCTGCAGGGTTTTTTTATTAGAATGGTTGTTAACATGTAGTTATGCATTAGTTTGTTAAAACTCCAGAAACATTTTGCTATATTGCACTACCTGGACAAATATACTGTTCTACGTAAATATTTATCCTGTGTAGTGTCTCTGTTAAGTATACCAGTATTTCAAATATGTATTTTTCTCTTAAATTGTACCCATAAATGATTATAAGAATTTATTCCTACCTCTTTTTTTCTGTTTCCACATAAAAAATCCAATTTTGTGTGTCCGAATTTCTTTTTATATTAATGGAAAATGAGAGAGAAGGAAGTGGGAGATACTGATGCAGCACCTAAGGTCAAAACTAATATGGTTCGATAATCTTTTAGAGACATATAAAAGTCAGTGGCAAGAGTCAGTGTTCATTAGCAGATTCACACATGGAGTACAAGACTGGTAATTCAATGAGGTAACATTAACCTCATGTAAAAGCACTTTTCAAAAAGTGCTGCAGTAAGATATGAACAGACTTTAATACATACTCAAGATTCACAGTTGCTAGTGAGAAGAAAGCCATTACGATCACATTCCTGGCTTTCTCCAGCAGCACTTGAGCTCTTGCCTCAACTGCGGCATGTTAGTTTTACTCTATGGGATTCAAAGGGCAGTGAGACCACCCATTAGTAACCAAAGTAAAACTGTTCTCATGATGAATATCACCCTAGAAGTTGTAAATTTTCATTCTTAGCTTTCTTTTAAACACGTGGAAATGAATAGGTTGAGGTTTTTTCCCCCAAGAGTTAGTGAACAGTGAAAATTTTCAAGAAGTGAGAATATGTGCTTCGAGCACTAACAACATAAATCTGACTGCCCTTATGATCTGTTATTCAAAATAAATACCCTCGTTCCTCACAGCAAAGCCTCGTAGCACGGAGCACAAGCTCAAATGAACCTCCTGGGCTACTCTTCTGCCCCCACCGGTCCACGCTCATCGCTCCTGCCTGGCTGGCTTTGGACAGCTCTGCCTGCCGGGAGCCGGGGCGGGCTCTGCTCGCTCACAGCCAGGGCACCGACCCGAGCGCGCCGCCCCTCACGGGACCCCGGCCCTGGAGCGCCCGGCAGCACCGAGGAGCGCTGCCGGCTCCCCGCGGGCGGCCAGCAGCCCCGTCCGCATCCGGCGAGGCCGGGACGCTGCTCCCCCGCCCGGCATTCCGGTCCCGGCTATACTTAACCTCCGCGGCGGGCGCGGGGTGACGCGCCGGCGGCTGGCAGCGCTGCACCGTATTAGGCAATGCTCCTCGGCAGGCCGGGAGAGCCCCGCTGCCGGCGGCTCCCCCGCGTCCCGGCTCTCCCGCCCGGCCGCCGCCCGGCCCCGCCGGGCCCCCGCCTCGCCGCCCCCGCTCCGCGCCCCGCGGAGGCGCCGCGCCGCCCGCCCCGCTCACCCTGCGGTCATGGCGACGTTGTAGAAGATGAGCCATGTCGTGGCCAGGACGCCCAGCTTCTTCTTCTTCTTGCCGTTCTCCTTCTCCTCCACCGCGCCGTTGCCGCCTCCGTCTTCCTCGCTGGACGCCATGGTTCCCCGGCCGGGAGCGCGGCGCACACGGCGGGGAGGAGGGGCTCCCTCCGCGGCGGGGCTGGGGCCGCGCTGACAGCCGGACCGGGCGCTGTCTCTCACCCCATCTGTCTTCCCCGAGGGCCGCTGCCGCCGCCAGCGGCTCACATGGCCCTGCGCGCTCCTCCCTCCGCGCCGCGGGTCTCCCCGGGTCAGCCGGAGCCTGCGGGGGCGGGTGAGCCTCCATCGGCGGGCAGATCCTGCTGGGATGGTACCTGGCGTCAGGCAGCAGCAGCGGGCACAGCCCACCTCAGAAAAAGTGACAGAAAATAGCGCAGATCTTGGAAACACAGAAATAGGTGTCTGAGACTGGGAACACCTGGGAGTCTGGCCAGAGATCGACTGGTGGGAATGGGCCCCCACCTCAGAGGCCAAATAGCCACCTGCCAGGGTGACCTCGACAGTCTGGTAGGTCTCCATAAACACCACCCTCAATACACGAGGAAGACTAAGGCTCCCACCTGGGAAGGGGAAATTTCTTCCAAGGACCTGGAGTACCCAGGTGGCAGACAAGGATGAGATTTGCATATGCAGGTTACCTTGTTAATGTCTGCTCTCTGTGCAAGTGCAAAGGGAAGCTAAGCCAGCACAGCTAGCATTGCTGGGACTGGCTCTGGAAGGGGGACAGCCTTAGCCTGAGCTAATGTGACATGATGCTTCAAAAGTGTGGGCTGCACCCACTATCCTGACACCTGGCTCAGTCTCTGCTAGCCTGGGGATGCAGGCTCCTCATTTCCACAGCTAAGCATGGTGACCATGGCCTCTCAGCCCAAATACCTCACACACAGGCATATACAGACAGAAGAATTCCAAAATTGGGTCAGAATATCTTTATATGCTACTTGTTCAGCAGAATTTAGAGAGTCCAAGTCTATCTACTTTAGAATGGGGTGGGTACTTCAATGCTGAAGACACCCGGACGTCTCAGGTCAAGAGCCTTCTTGTAAAGATAAGCAGATGTGCCAAACAAAACCTAAGTCTCCCCCTCCTCACCAAAGCACACAAGCAGATGTTCATCTTTCAGCCTCAAAACACACACCCTCCGGCAACAGCAAACGTATAATGTGCAAAATGAGTAGTTGGCAAAAGAGCA
This sequence comes from Haemorhous mexicanus, assembly GCF_027477595.1. NCBI lineage: Eukaryota > Metazoa > Chordata > Aves > Passeriformes > Fringillidae > Haemorhous > Haemorhous mexicanus. Next base: position 20,523,724 of record NC_082341.1, on the reverse strand, counting down.
CATTATATATGTTCTTAGATTACACTAGGTACCAATATTACACATACACAGATGTTTTTTTGTGATCAAGTGATAAATATAATCCAGTTTGAAAATCCTGTAGTTAAAAAACCAAAACAAAGAATTTACACATAGGTTTGAATGACCCAACTCAGAAGTTTTTGCCAATACAGGTTAATCTGAGCCTACATGTCATCTCAATGTGACAGCTATAAATTGGTTTAAACTTTAGTTTTCAAAAATTTATTATTTTAATTCTGGATATTCCTCCTATCTTACATGTTTTCTCTGCTTGAATTCCTCTTATTTCTTCAAACCATTCTATTCTCTTCATTCCATTCAGTTTTGGCTTTGACAATGTAGTGTTGAAAGAGGCATCAAAAATGAAACACATGAGTAAGGTGGTTTTTTCTCATTTGATTTTGTCAATTTAGGAATTCATTAACTGATGAAGACTTTCTTAAATTATGATACATGGAGAAAGGCATGACTCAATGCCAATTTTTAATATCAGTTTGGGGTTTTTTTACTACTTTTAGCTGTCCTTTGCCACGTTTCTTTTTAGATTTTTCTACAGCATATTTGAGGCAACAAATCCTATTTTCTTTCTGAAGCAAAATTTTTCCATTTTTAAATCCCTTCTTGGATGTTTTCCATGCTTTTGATCAGAATCTTTTGAAATTTGATAAGCAGTTTGTCTAATTCTCATCAGAATTCTGTATTACTTTCCTTCCCCTAATTATTTGCTCAGATTTATTGATTTTGGATGCACACATCTGTAATGATGACTGGGTTTGTCTTCAGTTAATTTAGTCAATTCAGAACTCAGTGGTGAGGATAAGTGTCTCAATGTGTTTGCTCTAATATTGTGGTTTCTATTTATTAAGCTTACAGTTTCTCTTGCTATCACACCACTCATTCACCCAATTGATGAAAACTTTCTGAATATTCCCATAATCTTTTCTTGGATTGAAATAAACTAAACTTTTTGTTCCATTTACAAGATTTGTCATCCCCATTTGGCTGTGTTTCCCAAACATTTATTAAAGTATTAAGCACAAAACATATTTGCAGAACTTTCATAAACACTCCACTGCTGTAATTTCTCTGTAATAAAGTGGCTCCTTGCTTCTATTTCCCATGTTTCAATCCATGGAGATATTTTATTCCTTAATCTGTAACTACTTCATATCCTGGGTAGTTCCTGTGTGACATTTTTTCAGCAGCATTTTCAAAACATATTTGTTGTGTTAATCCTGGTTTTTTTTTATTAATCTGTTTTTATAAATGCATGTTCCAGGAATTGCAATGTATTAGTTGAAATGTAATTTCTTTTTAATAAATTTCCTACTGTTATTCTTTAAACCATGATATCTGTCAATTACAATGTATATAGTTGTGGTTACTAGTCTGTATTTTCAGAATCCTTTATTTAAATTTGATAAAGTGTCAGCTATTTTCAAAGTGTTAAGTACAGTATCTTTACTTAATTAGAAATAAAGTTTTTATAGTAGCAAAATTCTTTCATCTAATATTTCAACTTTGGCTAGCACCTTTTCATCCCCAAAAATCTCAAAATTATTAGTAAGATAGATTTTCTTTACATACAGAAATTTAATCAATAGAAGTGAATAAGCTTATATATTAATTGCACTATCTAAATCAGCTTTTAAAATCAGTTATGACTGGCTTATCAATTGAGATGAAGTTCGTTGTTATTCAAACACAAACCAACCTTTCCAATAAATTTCAAGACAGTCAGATCAAGGTCTTTTAAGTTGTAGGTGAGAGCATCATAGTATTTCATATTCATCCTCAACCTTCCCTGGAAGTTCACCTTTATTTACTATAGCTCCCAATCATCAACACTGCTATACTGTCACTACAAAAATAAGTGGTTTTCTTGGTCCTCTTCATGATTGATATTATAATATATATTTTACTTCTAGATTCCTATTGCACACACAGATACTCAAAACCTTATAAAGCTGAATAAGCCTTATAAAGTTTTTACTTTCAATCTATTTCCAGAAATACAAAGTGAAGCTTATACGACATTATTTTCTATTGAAATGTTCTACAGTGTTCTGGGGTTTTTGTCATAAAATTTATCTATTCAATATGGAAACACTTCTATGGAATGAAAAATTGTAGTGCTCTGAAAAAATTATGACTTATCAGCTCCACTATCACAGGGGAAAGTCATCTACTATTGAACGCTTCAAGAACTACTTGATATGAACCCTGCAGAATTACCTTTATACTTCAGACTAGTTAAATGTTAGACAGTAACTTCAAATCCTGGCAAGAGGAATTTGTAAAAAAATTTAACAGCTTTGATTCTGCTTGTCCTTCTGCCCTGTCTTCGGTTAAGGTTCCCAACACACTGCAAGAACAATGTGTTTAGACAAAAGACTTTATATATACTACTTGCATACTATTCTAGGTTTATGGTATGTAGGAATCAATGAGATATTCAATGATAAATGCAAGTAAACAGAATTTTGTCTAAATTAAACACCGTGTGTGTGTGTCTTTTTGTGCATTCATCCAGGTGTGTAGATCTATTATTTAATTTACTATGCTTGGAATTTGATAGAAGATGCTTTCAAAAGATGTGGTATATAATGGATTGCATAAATCTTGTGGGAAGAACTAGAAGATCTCATATTTGGCACTTCTGAAGCAGTTGGAGTTTTGCACTGCTACTGCAAAATAAATGATTCATATTAAGCCTCTGACTGTACAGCTAAGTAGTCAGCAAAGGAAAAGAAGTGTGATGAACACAGGCTGAAGGGGAATTTTATATTTCTATTATAACTATACAAAGATTTTGGTGTGAACATTTAAATTTTTTTGTATGGAAATAATTGATTCTACATATCCAAAACCTACTGGCTTATTAAATGTTCTGAAAAGCACATTAAGTCTGGGATGACCTTGTGTATTGTTCTATTTAATCCTCTCCAGGAACAAAACCATAATGCAAACTGCAATGCTGAAGAACAAACACATGTTAAAGGGAGATGGCTATCCTGCTAATTTGAGTTTGGTTTATCTGAGTTTTTGATTTACCCTGACTCAGTGTACTTTATGCTATAATAGACTAATTGAACTCTGTACAACAATTATTTTCTTTATGGGATATTTTAGATACGATGTGATCTGCACAGCTGGAATCTTTGCCTACTGCAGACTGGCTGTATCAAGAAGCTAACTCCACTTTAATATTCTAATTTTGTGTGTGTTTATATAAACATATAATGATTAAAACTGAAATTAGTACTATTAACTTCAATTGTACGGTTCACACGAGTAAAATAAAATACCCTTTGGAAATTAACTGGTAGCATAAATATATTCTTAAATCCCTTTTCTATATTATGCAATAAAAGTAATATTCTTCTTCTAAAGAAGCTTTTCTACCTTGCCCAACAGATGTCAGGCAAATTTTTTCACAGGGTTTCACAAAACATACTTCAATAATATTAAAAATTCATTCTGATTTTCGGTATATTTCAATGGTAGCTTGCTTGTGTGAGAGCTACAATCCCTACAGAGGAGACCACTTCCATTATTAGTTTCAGAGCAGGCACAATCTAAGCTTGTTATTTAGTTTTATTTCCAGAGCTTGAGTTAAAAAGGGCTCTTTATCAAGTGAGTAGTGTTCCAATCTGATGCCTGTTGTGGTCAGTAGAAGCATTTCTATTTCCTTCTTCAAAGAGTGGCAAAGAACAAAAAGATTAATTTTAACCTTACCATTGGTTGAAAACTGGTCTGAGTTATCAGCAAGAAAAAGTGACCATATTGGGTGTAGTCAGTTTGGCCACACTGAGAACAGGTGTTTGTGCCAAAAAAAGCACTAGGACAAGTGGTTCCCTAGAGCAGTGTCAGGAAGCTGGCACAGAGTGATGCTCTGGCCAGCATCCCCAGGGAAGCCCAGGCACCCAGAGATCCCAGCAGCCAGCACCTTACAGGTTATCTGCCTTTCACAGGTGTATCAGAATACATTACCATAAAAGTACTCAAGCAAATAGCATAGACACTTTTTTGTGTTTGACTTGAGTGAACATGTAATTCAAAATCATTTAACAAAACTTCAGTGTAAATAGATGAAGTATTACTTCATGTGAGTTGCTTTGAAATTACTGCTTTGAATTCAGAGAGATTGAGGAAGACATAAAACCTTGTTTCTGGCATCTGTGTGCAAATATTAACTAGAAAGTTGCACATCGCAATTTTTAACGTGGTCAGGGCAAAATGAACTATTTTATGAAATTTATTAGTAGATTCTTTGCCTAGTTCTAAGATTATATGGGTTTGAAGGAATTCCAGTTGTATGCTTTATATAATCCTACTTGCATACTTCATAAATATTAAGGCAAAAGGGACAATTAAATAATTTAACCTGATTTCCTAACAGCTGACACCAGACTTACTGTATTGATGTGTTCCATATATTTTCTCTATACATAATGAAATAGATGAGAATACCGTAAGCCATGCTGCTTGGACACTTGCAAAATATTAGAACATATACAGTAAGATTATAGATGGGAAGTAAATCATTGTGGTCCAGTAGCTAAAGCATTTACATGTGCCCTGTAACTGGGAAAAATTTTGTCTTCATCATATCATCACATCATTATGCAGTACAGCATCTTGTATGCCATCCAAAACATTTTGTACTTGCCCTGTCAAAGACAAAAGCTGTGATTAAATGGACGGCTGGCACTTGCTCTATTCTGAGCCTTTCTGTTTTCTTTTGATTATCCTTTCTTCACAGCTTCCAGTTCCAAAAGCAATGTACACAGTGAACTATAATGAAAATGCAGTTAAAATAAAGGTCAGTGGAACTGATTTGTGAGACAATCATTGTTCTTCATATCTGTCTCCTTGCTAGAACTGTCCTGGCCTGACTTTTTCCTGGCACCATACAACTTATTTCTACAATGCAGCAGCTACAAAACTAAGATATGCTAAAATAAATGAGCATGACAAATAAAATGCCACCCCAGCAAACAGGAGCTGCAGTCGGCCTCCATGGCTACAATGGCTTTGTCTTATTTTAAGAAAATGCTTGTCTAATGCAGATGGGTGTCAATTGAGTGATTGTAAAGAACCTTAGAACTTCCCCAGCAGATTGTTATTTTCAAGTTTCTCCTCTTAGGTATCCTGTCCTACTGAAGACTATAGAGAAATGAATAATTGTATATCATCAGAATCCAGAATTTATCTTCATATGGATAAACTCTTGTCACAATATAAAAATTAAGTAATAAATTATATAAACAAACAACATAAATAAAACACTTAATCAAATTTAGATGTATGTCTCATCTTTAAAATCCAGGAAGTGTGTTATGCCAGAAATTAACTGAATACCTGCCTTTATGAGACTCCACCTGGAGTACTGGATTCAGCTCTGGGTACCCCAACATAAGAAGGATGTGGACCTGCTGGAGTGAGTGCAGAGGAGGCCATGAATATGATCAGAGGACTGGAGCAGTTCTGCTATGGAGATGGGCTGAGAGAGTTGGGGCTGTGCAGACTGGAAGGAGAAGGCTCTGGGAGACCTCATTGCAGCCTTCTGGTATCTGAAGGGTCCCTGCAAGAAAGGTGGGGAGGGACTTTTTAACAAGGACATTGTGAGACACAGCAATAAGACAAGGGGTAATGGCTTTAAACTGAAACAGGGTGGATTTAGATGAGATATTGGGAAGAAGTTATTTACTGTCAGGGTAGTGAGGCTCTGGAATGTGTTGCCCAGAAAAGTTTTGGGTGCCCCAAACCTGGCAGTGGCTCCAAGATTGAACAAGGGTATGACCAACTTGGTGTAGTGAAAAGTGTCCCTGCCTGTGGCAGGGGGATTGGAACTAGACTACCTGTAAGGTCCATTCTAACCCAAGGCATTCTATAATCTCTGTATCTGAAAAACAGTACTATATAAAAAGAGAAGTGTGCAAAGAAAAAAGAAATGTCTGCACCAGTCATCTGAGACTGCTTACTTCATACAAAAGTAGCATACATTTAAAAAAAACCCCACCCTACTATAACTTGCTATAAGGCTGTCTAGAGACAAGCCCTAAGTCAGAGAACTGGTGGACAGATAGGCTCCTTTGTGTAATCAACAGAGTTACTGTTGCAGAGGGCATCTTCAGAATGAGGTCCAAAATAGAACAGATGAATAATCCCCTGGACATGCCTGTTTTTCCTGACCCAGACTGCTGTAGTACTGTCCCCAGCCATGCCTTCCCACCTCTTCACATGCCTGATCCAATTCCAAGGTGAGTCAGAGATGTGACATGATCCAACAGCAAACTTCTCTGCAGTGAAGTAGTTTTCAGCTGGATCAGCTGATTGTGCAACCACAAATGAAATGGATCAAATTCCAAATCTAATACAAGAAATGTGGTGGCAGCACATAGTTGTGGGCACAGGGCAGTGTTGCTACATTCTCTTTCAGCTGTAGATCCCCCAAAATTAGATGCAACTTGAGACTGTACCTTTGATCTATATCCCTTACTTTTAGATAGCTAACTTAGGCAGCAGTAGGAAATAATACAAGCATTTTGAACTACATCCAGTAAAGATGTAGTTCACACCTGTTTATTAATAGCATATAGATTAACACACCTGTTTTTAATAGCATATTCATTATACTACTCACACATAAGGTGGAAAAGCTGGTTTCTAAAGCCACTTATGTCTGAGAGGGCAAACCCCACAGTTCCTTGGAGAGTGCTCTACCTACCACCCATTACTGTGCCATGGAAAAATGATAGATCCATGAGACAGGGAAGAGAGGGATACAATATGGAGTTCTGGAAGGACTTCACACTGTGTCTACAGTAAAACAAATCATTACAGAATCAAAATATGAGCCATGATTACAGACCCTTAAGATGCTTCCTGGTATAGACTGCCTTCTTTCAAAACGTTGAGTAGGATACTGGGAAGGAAAGTTGGGTTGCTTTTTGGCTGAAGGCAGTCTAAAACCCCAGTTCCCCATGAGTATTGTGTTAGCTCTTCCTGCAGGACTACTGAATAAAAGCTCTGCTTGTTTTGAAAGGTTTCCTACAACTAGTTTTGAACCCATCAGAAAGAAGGGATGAGAAAGGGGGAGATAAAACAGGGTCAGAGAGCATCTACCACATGTCTTTTGTGAATATAATGGGGGATGATGAATGGGGAGGAGCTAAAGCATCCTCCGAGGATACTTAGTCATTGAATTGAGGTAGAAACCAAAGAAAACACGCAACTCCTTACAAGTAGTCAGTTCTACACAGTAGATCAATGCTGACCTGCATTAGCAGCTGAAAACAGTTACTATGGATATGTAAAGAAGCAGAACTAGAGGTCTGGGGGAAAAAAAACAGTAAAATAACAAAGTGCCTAGTGACTGTAAATCCTTGCAGGAAGAGGCTTGGTGTGCAGTTTTCATTTGATGTGTCAGAAGTCTGCCTAATGCATGCAATCACATTCATTATTGAGCATGGTTAGTGCTATTGATTGCATCTAGTGTTTCTGCCCTGCAAACAGCCACAGTACCTTTTTCATTTCTTGTTTGCACGCCTGTGGTATGCCCCTATTGCTCTGTGTCTGACTCTTTCCCCAAGTGTACACATGAGCCTAGTTTTACTTAATTTGCAATCTAACTAGTTCAAAGTAATCCAACAGTACTAAAAGGCCTTAAGAATAACGACTTGAGTTTTAAGTGACAGCAAGAATAGGCAGAACGTGTCTTATCCTATGACTCATATTGTTAACGTGGGACACACCCCACTGAAGCCAGCAACATAGGCGTACAGAGTGGAGCACCAAGATAGGCAAGCAGAGGCCACGGGATATTCCAGGCCCTGTGACCAGCTGATAGCGACTGCTCTCCATGGGATGTGACCGCGGAGAACTGGTCAGGCTCCCGTGCGATGCTCTGAGAGACCCTGGCATAACCACCAGCCTGCGCTTTGCCGTCAGCCTAACCCATGTCACAAGCACCATGGCATTACCAGATTAACAGATTCGGTCAGAACAACGTATAGGGAAGCTCCAAAAATCTTCCATAGAAAGCAAACCTGTCTGGATACAAAACCGTGTCTCGCCTCCCGAGCAGCGTGGGGAAGAAAGAGCTCCATATAACTAAATAATATAAGCCTCCGCCTAGCGGAGCCGTGCCGGCCTGGGGTGGTGGGCCGGGGCCGGGGCCGGGGCCGGGGTCGATGTCGGTGTCGGTGTCGCTGGCATGCCCGGGTATCGCTGCCGGGCCACCGAGGAAGGCGGCGGGTCCAGCCCCGGTTCCCGGCGTGCTGCGCGGGAGGCGGCGCCCGGCCTTGGGAGGAGGTGGCGGCGAGGCTGCCCGGGGCGGGAGGAGGAGCCGCCGCCGCCGCCGCCGCTGCCGCCGAGGGCTGCTCTCTCTCACCGCCGCTGCTGCCGCGCCGCCGGGAGGGGCGGCCGCCCCCCGCCCCGCCATGCCGCTTTTCGCCACCAACCCCTTCGACCAGGATGTGGGTGAGTGGCTCCCGCGGTGCCGCGGCCCGGCCTCCCCCCGAGGTAACCCCGCGGCCGGCCGGCCTTCCGAGCCGCTCTCCTCTCGCTCCATCCCTCGCGGCCGGCCGGCCCGCTGTCCCGGCCCTGCGCTGCTGGGCTCGCTGGCGCCCGGCCGGGAAGCGGGAGCAGCGGCGGCGGCCCGGCGGGCACGGTGCGGCGGGAGCGGCCGGGCTGGGCCGGGCCGGGGCCGCGTCCCGGTGAGGGCCGGCCGGGGCCAGCGCCGGGGCCCTTGTGGCCTTGCGGGCCGCGGGGCTGAGCGCGGGGATGCTCCTGGGGGACGGGCTGGCCTGCTCAGCACGAGTAACGCCGCAGCACAGCAAAACAAGCAGTGTTAAAGGTCCGCGCTGGAGTGTTTTGGAAAGGATGAACGGTAAAAAGCACCATCTACAGTTGCTTCACAGACAAGCATGAGAAAATCATTAGAGCGTTTTGTATTTAGTTCTTTAAAGGGGATTCCTCTGGGAGCTTTCTCTTTTGCTTTCAAGTAAAGCTTGATGTGCTGAGCTCAGGTGTTATCCCCACCTTGCTTGGTCCAAGGCCAGACTAGATGGAGAGGAAGTATCTTGCTTTTGCTTTATAAAAATTGGACTTAATGCTGATGCGTTGAAACTGAAGATAAAATAACATATAGGCAGTTAATAATTAGTTTTGTGTGTTTTATTTGAGATTGTGTAATGTGGTTTGGTTTTGACCTGCTGCTGACATCTCTTTTGCTTTGAGCCATAAAGGCTTTGTCTGGGGAATCCCATAATATAAAGGGACTTTTTCTCCAGCGTGGATAAGTACACCCCTTGGTTGTTTTCATACAGAAGTGTAACATTGTATAAGTCTCTTGAAACTAATTTCTTTAATAGTATTAAACTAGCTGTAACTTTCAACTACAGATACATTGTTTCTTACTGTTTATCAGACTTCAGACATTTAGGTTCCAATTCAATTCTTCCATCTCTTCAAAGAAATACCAAGTCAAAACCGTTCGAAAAGTATGTAACCTTTCAGGAGAAAGGATTAGTGCCTAAACAAAGTAGTGAGACATAAACTCTGTATGTATGTTATCAGAAATTCTTAGTCTATTGCATCAAAATATGACAGAGCTTGGGCTTCTCATTTTGAACTTTTAACACTTTTAAGCTGAAGACTCCGCTTCAATTAATGATTTTGTTGGCAGCAAACTTGACTGACTTATTTTGGAAAGCGGTAAATAATTTTTCTTAGTTGTTCTGCTGTTTTCTAGTGTAATTTGGCAGCTGGAAGTGAGGAAGAGATTGTACTGCTTGCCAGTTTTCTATGGACTATTAGAGAATTGTTTGAACCAATAAGATTAAAAAGTGATAGGCTCAGGTTCTGGCAGGTGTTCACTTTTTTTCTTCCTAGTGCCTCTGGCTGGCAGGGAAGCTCAGACTGCTTGAGTAAGGGTGTCTCTAGAGCTCAGTTCACTGGATGTGCTCCTCAGCACTGCCAGTCTCAAGGCAGGGCAGTAGCACCCATCAGTTGCTTCAGTGGCTCATTTGCTCTTTTTCAGGTGCAGAGGATGCCAACTCCCTACCTACTGTGCTTGTCTAATATGATCAACAGTGAAGAATTTTCAAAAGTGTTATTCTGTAAACTGTATGAGGAGATAGAAATAACCACTCAGTCCCAAATAGTTCTTGGAAAAGCAAATAGTGGGCAATGAGCTGATTTTCACTGGTAGACAGCCTCTTTCTTTTGGCCCCTTTCATGGTGTCCTGAGGGAGACTGAAGGAGCAGCAGGTTGTTCAGCCAGTGACAGCCTACTTTCTGGAGCCTGCTGCCTTTATCCATCACTTAACTGAATTTGTGCCAGGGAGATGGGAATGATGAAGTCTCCCGGAAAGCGTCCCTGGGCTCTTCTTCTCTGGAGCCCTTTGGGAATTTGCTATTATCTGGATGAATTTTTTGGCAGGCTTCATAAGACAGCATCAGCTGTAGAGTAAGCTATCATGTTCTCAGGAAACTTCCAAAAGTTGTCAAGACGTAGTGCTATTTTTCATTTGTTTTCTGTGAGTGAAAGTTGAGTGCTCTGCTCTTGTTCTTAACCAGCAAGAAAGTTTTCTTTTTAAAATCAGATTCCTGAAGCAGAAAGGCAGTCAGCAGCTATTCTTAATTTCATATGAATTTGGACATTGGTGTAGTTGATAGTATTGCAATAGTTGTGCATTCTTGTCTACTGAGCAGCTGATCAGTACTGTGGAATAGTTGGAAATTATCTTGGAACGGTTTAGGATGATGGATTGCAGAGAATGTCTCTGGAACTAAATTGTTTTCCATCATTTTGAGGAGCATAAGTATGTCTTACATTCAGGAGAAATTTTTCAGTTTGTCTGGCCAGCTAGCACCAGTTGATTAGTCCTGTTAGTATGCTGCTGCACTGGAACCTGGTCATCCATAATAGTTTACCATTTTTGCCAACTTTGTACACCTGTTTTATGGTGTAGCTGGCTAAAGAATGTTCTTTAAGACTGCTATTAAATTAATAATATTAAAGAATGCCCAGAGATTTGAGAAGGTTAACCATTGTCATCCTCAAGAGCCCAAATCTCTGAGTGAAGCCCAAATACTTTTCATTTTCTGAAGTTTCTTTTTTACCATATTTAGGAAAATATTTCAGCAGGAAGGGATGCTAATCAGTGGTGACACAAGTTTTCACAATCAAGTTGGGGAACCTTTGATGATATGCCCAAGTAAAAAATGTAATAATGGAATTTAAAAAAAGAGAAAAAATCACCAAGAACTGGGCCTGTTGACAGTATAATTAAGAAACTCTAATCTTCCATTAAAGGGGTTAGAATTAAAAGTGTTGTATTAAGTTTGTGGGTTTTGTGTTTCTGCTGTATTCAATCTTATTGCAATTTTAATCATAAAATTATTCCCAGTGAGTTGTTCCTGAGAAATGCAGATTTATCTGTAAGTTTGACTCAGGTACAATAATGGTGAAATTTGCTTTAAGAACCAAAAGACTGTCTACTAATCTGTCATGACAGGCTTATTAGTAATGTAGTGGTGCTTAGGCTAGGTTTGATGAAGAACTTACTGCTAAAGCAGTTCTCAAATGTCATTTAGATATTATCTCAAGAATAAAATGTGTAACTCAGGTTCTGGTATAAGGTGTCATAGAAATTACACATGATATTAAGAGAAGGTGTTAAAAAACATGGGGGATTGGGTTGTTTTTCTTTTTTCCTTGCACACAGTAAAGAATGAAGGTATTTGCACTTGCTCTGGATGTTACTCTGTTTCTTACTTTGGTGGTTTGAGGCAGCACAGGATTGAGAAGAAATTCAGGCTTGTTATTTACAGTAATAGGAAATTAAGCAGGTGGTTTAGTAAGATAGTAGAACTTGATGTGACTTGTAATCATTTTCCCCATGTTTTATTAACTCTAGCAGTTGTTGATAATTTTATGCTGACTCTTCAAATGTTTAATAATATGCTTGAATTACATACGATCAGCCTATAGTTTGATGCTCTTAGAATGTAAGAAATGGTTTGACCATGATTCCCATGGTGCAATTTCTTGCAATAAAATCCTCTTGCTATTTAAGCTCATTGTTCTTTAGATTTATCCCCTTGCTTAGTCAGCATTTTCAAAACATCCAATTACATGTGTCTCTGAGCTGAACTTTTTTGTTGGGCCAGGTTTGCCAAAAGAAGGGAAAATTGTCATAGATGAGTTTCTTGACCCCAGATCATCATGGAGACTGCAGACTGTGAGTCAACATCTGGCTGCAAAGAAAGATGAATTCCAGAGATTGGTTCAGTTTGTCATGAGATTGGCACTTTTTTGCCTGAGTTGGCCTACTGTTTTCTCAGCTTTGTTTTACAAAGGACATTAACTGTGAGTTAAAAGGATGGTGGAGTAAAAAATGTGTGAAAAATGAGCTATATCCACCTCCCTTTTCAGTAGTTTATAAATATTTATGAAAAACAGAAACCTCTTACTTAGATACCTTTGGTGATAGGTCCTCAGTGAAAAATGGCAATGCTGACAGGATAAGACTAAGTGGAATACCCCTTCAGTGTATCAGCCAACAAAAAAAAAATCTTTTCCACTGTCAATTAGCAGGCTGTCAGTTCAGGTGGGCACTTTGAAGCCAACATAGTACGTTCCATAGTGAAAGACTGTACTTTTTTGGTAATTCTCTTTCTTTCCTCCCAGGGAAGAACTGCCACTTAAGTGATTCTCCTTTCAGCTGTGACAGTGTGTATTATAATACCAAAATTTAGAAGAATCAAAGTAGATCTTCGACATGTAAAATCTGTTCCTCTAACTGATAAAAATAACACTGCATACCTGATCTGGAAAATTAAGTTTCTTGCTGATCTTCCTTCTGAAATGCTTCTTGTTCTGTGGCTTGGCTTGTGGGCTTCTGCAAGTTCACATGACATGCCTGTGATACACCTTGTTTACAGACTATTCATCCTTTCGATGTATCTCTAATGTGCTCACCTTCCTGTTGTGTTGTAATATTTCTGGGTGAAAGGTAGTTTGAGTTCTATGGATTTGTTAGGGTTTGTGTGACATCTAAATTATTGTTGCTGAGCTAGTCTTACAATTTCAGCCTTTTTTAACCACGCTGTGAATCCTTTTGTCTACATTCTGCTCAGTTCATTGAGCTGAGGGATGTTCATTTTTGCTGGGCCACTGTAAGCACAGTGAGGTCCTGCATGGTTTTCTGAAGGAATGGGCTGAGGAGGCCTCAGTCACTGCTGCTTGCTTTGCCTCGGATCAGCTGCAGGGCTTTCACAGGACACCTTCTACAATTGCTCCCAGAAGGACTTGGGAACCCTGCACATGTACAGTTAAACTGCAGAAGTTGGTAAATAGCTTTATCAAAGTTAATGGTACATGAAATTCAAGTTTTTCTCTATGGCGTCATTGCCTGTTAAGAGTATTTTCAATTTTGTCTAAATGGAATCTGGCTGGATATATTCTTCTTGTGCAGTTCTGAGCATGTTAGTGAAATGCAAAGTGGTTAGTATTCAAGTGGTGGCTTCTGTAGAATGGACCAACAAATGTACTTGTTCTTTTTATTTGACAGACAAAAAGAGCAAAACTTAAGTGCATTTAACTTCAGTGATGCAGAGTGGCATGTAATCCAGATTTCTCAGCAAGTGCCTGCAAAAAGAAAGAAAAATTTACAGTCACTTTCAGTCTTTAAGGGCTATTTAAGCTATATTGCTTTGGAATTTTGGTGTTTGCAATCTCCTAGGGAAGGGGAAGTTCTTTATTTAGCCATGTGAAGAAAAGAAAACTTTGAGCAGAAGAGGAGAAAGAAAGCTTAGGGGAGTGTTGAATTTTTCATTAAATCCGTGTTATTTATAATGATATAACAGATTTTTGAGGATTTTTTATCATGCTAGAAAATGTTTGTAATATGAGTCTGAGTTGAAGACTTTCTTTAGCTATTCTTTTGAAGACTTTCTGTAGCCATTTGTCTCTTTGTAATTGAAGTTACAACTTCAGTATTTCATTTTAGTGATGTCCAGCTGTGAAAATGATGTTACATCCATGAATAGAGTAATAGCAAATAATAATTAGGGTGGTTGAAAACCTTATATTGGTAGAATTTTCTGACAGCTTTTACTGCGACTTGTTTTAACTGCTTCAAATAATGTACATTTTAAGTGTTGGGTTTGAAGGTATTTTGATCTAGATTTGTTATTTCTTGAAATTCTGCTAGTTTTAACATCTTTGAGACTTCATTGCAGAAAAATAGCTCAGTTCTTAAACTGAATTTTTCTTTCAAAATAAACTTCAGTAAAAACTGAAGCTTGGGAAGCTCAAGCCTGCCAAGAACTTCCTCTGAAAATGATGTTAGCAATGGATAGGCACTAAGTTTTCTGCCCTAAGAAATGCATCATGTGGTTCACTGCAGTATCCAAACAGTCATGAGAGTGTTTACTTTTGCAAATTTCTGTTAAGGCAGTAAAATGCTATTATTGAGATGCAGAACTAAGGCAGAGAAATCACGTGACTAGCACATATTTCCATGGCAAATCTGCAGCAATATTTATATTCCTTTTACCAGCACCTAAAGTATCAACCACTAAATCTGGCCATGGATTTTTTTCAACGTGCACTAGCTTTCTTTTGTCTAATAGTACTTTGTAAATCTGATGATAAATTTCTTTTAGGACTGGCATGTATTTTAGGTAATTTTTATTTCTGAGAAAAAGGTTGGTTTTTTACTTCTTTCTGTCTTAAAATAATCAACTGCAATTGCGTTTTGAATGTAGTAGGGAGCTTCAAATAGAATCAGAATGCAAATATTTTTATCTTTGCCTATAATTTATAAATAATGCACAAAACCAGAGGAGCAAACAGAATTTTATCAATGTTCCAAGCATTCAGCTTTGTGTAAATTAGAGGGAAATGAGGCCTCAACACACTTAATGAACCTTATGACACAAGGAGAGGCAGGGTGATTTAGGTATCCCAAAAGAGCTCATGCAATAGCCTGTGTACTTTCAACCAATGCATAAGTAATTAAACTCATATATTTAGATATTTTTTTGGCCTGGCTTCTCATTCAATAGGTGTAACTGTCTTCTGGATTTTAGGTACAGTATTTCAGTGAGAGTCTATGGCATTTGTAATGAGGAATGATGTTTTCCTTAGAACCCAGGTGCTATTCAGTGCCATGAAAAAAGTTACAATATATGTTTGGAAGAATTATTTCAGCATGTAGGTGCTTTAAATAAAGGACACTATACTCTGCAAATTATTGAGATGCTAAAGATACAAACACAGCTGAGATTTCCATCAAACAAAGTGCATTTTGCTTCAGAATGTTTTATTTGTTCTGTGTGTGATTTATGACAGTGTTTGTGTGGTTGGAGCACCAATTCTGACTCAGGAGTTAGGAAGCTGCAAATTGTTGGTCACTGAAAGGTGTGTTGGTAGGAAAGTACAATTAATGCTTACCTTGTTCTCTTTTATGTTTTCCTAGGTGTCTGGTTTAGGTATAATATATGTTTTAGAGACTGAATGTTGGGCAAGATGGAACTGGTCTGGCCCAGTATGGCTAGTGTTCTGAATGCAGAAGTGTAAGGAGAGAGACCTAGTGATCCAAGGTCTGTGCCTTGCAAAGTGGCCAAAAAAATGATAAAAGTTTTTTTGTCTCTTTTGTGTTTGTTTTAGGAACTAAATAAATTGTTGAAATAATTTAGAAAGATATTCTTATATTGTCTCCAAATAGTGTTGGTTTTTGACCAAAGAACTCATATATCCAATTATTGTTTTCCTCTGAAATTGTGGCTCTTACGAATATGTGTGTGTGTCTTTATGGAATTACTTGTAAGAAAAAAGTATTAAATAACTCCTGAAAAAATAAAAGTGAGCAGTAAAGACAAGTAATGAAAAAAAAACAAAAACCCAAGGAAAAAAAAACAGTTAAAAAAAATTCAAACTACTATTTTGCTAACTGCTATCAATAGTAATTAGGATTAATAATAACTATAAATTACTACAAATTAACCTGATGCAACATATGATTGTACAGTCTTGCACTGCTTAAAATTACTGTTGTAGGCCTTGCTTGTGCTCTGAAAACAATGCCTTGAATTTGAGTGGTGCAGCTTCATGGAAGAGAGCTGAGATGTAGTCCTTTTCCCTTTGTGTTTGGCATAGCATTAGTAAGAGGCCCTTTTTGTGGACAGTCAGCTCAGACAGTATGCTGCTAACATTCTCAGTATGTTCTTAACTTTTAACTTCCCTTGTTTGAGACAGAATTTAAGTAGAACTCCAGAGGCAATTTTTTTTCTCTTGTCTTACCATTAATTTTATTATCTGATTGATTTATTGGATGACTGTTACTAGAGAAGACTGAAAGTATACAGTGAAACTTGGTTTCAGGCTGAAATTTACTAAGAAACTATCTAGTGTTTGTTGGTGGAGGAAATGTCCTAGGGGAAGGCATAAAAAGCAAATGGCGCTTTTTGTATAGGACTAACTTGGAATGCCAAGAAAGAACGTGGTCATAGCAGAAAACTTGTAATTGTACTCATGGATAGATTTACAAAATGTTCTCATTGAGAATTAAAACAAAGGCTATAATCAGTGTGGTTAATGTGAATCAGGGATTTCATCAATCACTATCGTATTTGGAGTTTTAGCCAAAGTATTTAAATTAGCAAAAAGCACAGTTTGCTGTTACATTAAAATATTAAACATACATTAGTTTACCCCTTGGTTTGTAGAAGACATAACTGATTGCTATGTCATTTCTCTTTGCTGACTTAGTGAGGAAAGAAGGATCAGTTATTGTCAAAAATACAGACAACTGTCTGTTATTTAGAACAATGGAAAAGACCAAGGTTTCAGTTCCATTGGATTGCTCATCTCTCTGCTGAAGGATGTGCCAACTGAAGTGCAGCATTAGGCAAGTGTGACCAGTCTGGGTTTGTGAGCTCCTTGTGCGAGCTCAGAGCCTGGCAGGAGCTGAAGGCTTTGGAGAGAACTGTGCAGGCACTCTTTGTCTGGAGCTGGTCCAGCTCCAGTAGAGCAGGCAATGAAGTGAAGCAGTGGAGTCCTGGAAGTAAGCTGCCTCCATGTGGTCTGTTTTGTGTGTCTCTGGACTGTGCTTATCAGCTGCTTTCAGTCTGGGGAGCGCAGTGTAGGAAACTCAGGCTCTGTGTTTCAGAAAGGTAGTTCTGGTGCCACAGAGGTTGAGACTGTCTTTGGAGCAGAACAGTTGCTGTGTGCGTAGACTGCAATTTCAGAAGATGGCCTTGGTCTGGGATGGTTCATGCACGGCATTGAGTTCAAGTGTCTTACCTGAAAATCACAAATCTCTATGATTGTTGGTCATAAGCATGAATTTGGAGCAAGAGCAGACTGAAAGGAAAATGAAATAGTTGGTTGATCAGCTGGTATATCTTAGTGCTAGATATTAGCATGATGTCTACCCATAATTTTTGATATTTCTGTTGATTATGAATGCTTTTTGTAATCAAACAAGTTTTCTGATGGGGTTTAGAGAGAAGAGGTAATGTCCCTCTACTTTATCTGAGAGAACATACAGAATAGTAACTAACTTCCATTTGGGATTTCCCTATACTGTTTTGCTCTTTGCTTGCATCAGGCCGTAGAGCTGATGTGTTATTATTTCAATTGTATATATTTCAGTGTTGAATATTTCCTCAGAAATACTTTGGGAGCACATAACCACAGAGTTTTGCTTTACTGCATTTTTGTTTGAATTAAGAAATTAATTAACTGTAACCTACAATAATTTGTAGGACATAGAAACTCATTCATAAGAAAAGCCATCAACTTAGATATGAAGAATCCTTGTAATTTGTGGAGATTGGATGTTTTACTTTGTCTTTGCAATTTTGCCAGTGCTAATCTAGATAATGAATCTTTCCCAGCAGAGAAGTTTTTCTAGGAGATAGTTGGTTCCTTTCATAAAACTAAGTAGTCCAAGACCTTCCCTGAAGGATGGTATTTACTGCTGAGGCATATTTTGTGTTTGTAGCTGAAACTGTAAACATTAGATGAAGAGCAGGGATGGGAAGCAAAGTTTCTGTATTATTTCTATGCCCATTCTCCTACTTTTTGGTTAGTAATTAAAAATGCAGGTGCATTCCTTTGTGCTCTCCAGTCCTGAGCTGATGTATCAGTGTTTAGATAATCTTCAATTGAGCTGCACTGTAAGGCTCAGTTTCCTTTAATGCTTTTATTTATTGTTGTCCTTGCTGTAACTAAGCTTTTGTGGGGGACAAATAGGGAGGGAGTCTATTTTTTCTTCTGACATTGAATCTATTTCTTCTCTACCTCCTCTCTCTATTTCTTTAGTCTTTACCAGGGACTCTTGTCTTATTCAAAAGATTTGGAAGGAAGAGTCACAATGGCTTCTTTGAAATTAACTTAGTTTAGCAGTCTTTATAGCTGAAAAGAAACAGTGAAATGTATCATCCAAAGCAGAAGTAAGAATGGGAATATAGAAGTTTAGTGATTGTGATGACTTTTTAGATCCTTCTTATTGAGATGTAATACATGAAAGGAAATGCAAGACACAGCACTTTAGTGTCTGAGAAGGTGATAAATTCAGTTGTATCTGACTCTGCAGTGAACCAATGCTTTGGATATTCATATCCTATTAAACTTCATAGTTCAAATGGAAAAAAAAAATCGGTTGATAGCTATACTGCTTGTGTCATGTTTTGTATGCATCTTTATGATGTGGTAAAACAACCCCAAAATATATTTGCTTATTAGTTAAAATTAATGGTCACAAGTGAACATTAGAAAATTAAAAAGTATTAGATACAACATTGTTAATATATGAGTTTTATTAAATATAGGGATTTTTCATACATTTAGAAATATACAAAGAGGTGTCTTTGTTAACAATTTAAATTTTGTTTTTAATTTGTATTTTGATTTGCTTATGCTTTATTTATCAGAGAAAGCAACCAGTGAGATGAACACTGCAGAGGACTGGGGCCTCATCTTAGACATATGTGATAAAGTTGGACAGTCACGCACGGGGTAAGTAACTTGGAATTCCCCAAATGTTTTTAATTCTGTTATTTCAGTCTCATACCCAGGTGAGAGGAGTGAATTTTTTGTTATCTTTTACAAACTTCTACAAATGCTGAATTTAACTTAAATTGATTACAAGTAAAAGGAAAATGTATGGGGTTTCTGCTGAAATATTTTGCAATCCTTGCTTTGGAGATACTGGTGGATGCGTTAAAATTAGGACTTGTGTACAGCAGCTTTTCGCCAGTGTAACAGATAAAATAAGTTGATATGTTTTAGCAGTTTCACTGTAAACCAAGGAAGCTTCACAAGGCATTTTTCTTACAGAAAAATCATGATCTAAGTTGGAAGTGACCTCCAGAGGTCATCTCGTCCAACCCCCCCAGCTTCAAACAGGTCTAGATCAGGTTGCTCAGGACCGTGTCGAGCCTTGAATGCCTCCAAGGTCAAAGGTTCTGCAACTTCTGTGGGCAACATGTTTCAGTATTTAACTAGTTCTACTTACTAAGTAAGGAAATAAAAAATAATTCTGCAATCTGTTTGCAATTTTTACTGTTCCAACTTGTCTGTTGCATCTTGCCCTGTGACTGTGCAGCTCTAAGAAATAATCTGGCTGCATCTTCTGTGTATACTCTGAGTAATTGCTTGTTGAAAGCAGTAAGCCCCACTTTTTGGCTGCTCTTCTCAAAGCTGAAAGCACCTCTCCCATCTTTTCCTTGTATGTGACCCTCCCTTACCATCCTGGCAGCTATCTATTGGACTTAGGGCAGTGTGTAAATAACCTTCTTGCAATGGGAAGCGCCAAAATGGACAAAATGCTCCAGATGCAATCTTACAAGTGCAGAATGGAGGGAAAGGTTCACTTTCTGACCTTGTTGGTTGTGCTGACTTCTACTTCAAGCTGAGATGTGCTTGGTTGTCTTGGCTGGCAGGCTGCACTGCTGACACCTCTCACCCAATAGGACCTTCAGATAATTTCTTGCTTTTCATGTGTTCAGCTCCTGGCTTCATTTAAAATGCAATACCTTATCCTTGTTCTTATTGACCTTCCAGTTTGCCCATTTCTCCAGCCTGTCCAGGTCCCTCTGAACATTATCCATGTCCTCTAGTGTACTGATATGTTCCCCTTCAACTTGCTCTGGTCAGTAAATTACTGAGAGCACTGTGTTGCTCCCAGCAGAGGTCCCTGAAGGATACTGCCTGCTAGCTGGAATTTGCACTACAGGTGACAACTCTGAGCCTAGGAGACCAGTTTTCCACCCACCTTTATTCAGCCCATATTTCACTAGCTATGTGATAAGGACACTACAAGGACTTCAGCTGCATGTCAAAAATTTGCTAAAACCAAGATATAAAGCATCATCTGCCCTTCATTGTTCTCACCATCAGACCACCAGTGTCTTTGTCACAGAAAACAACAAGGCTTTGTGTTTCTTCTCCTTGTCTTCAGAAGCTGTTCTCTGTCAGCAGGGCTTTGGAAAATGTACATTTTGGAGATGTGATACTAAATTAAACACATCTTAATATGGGCTGCTAATGTTTCATGTTTGATTATTTACTGAGCTCTTTCGTAGAATTTATGCATGAGCTTACTTTTTGGACAAGTAAAGATAAAGTATAATTTGAACTAGCCACTAAAAAATACAGTTTAAAGACATAATTTCAGAGTATTTATAGTGCTTTCAGTCAGTGTAGTTTTAGGACTTGGAAATGTTTTAAATACACCTTTTTGAAGCATTTCTTGTAAAAATTTAGGAATGGAACAAACTCAAGAAGAAAGTTTTGCCACTGATGCGCTGGAAGGCTTCTCTGAGAGTGATTTGGATTGCCTTGTAGAACTGCTAGAAACAGTATGAGATTCCAGACAGCAAAGTCCCACCTGGGACTTTTGTTCCTAAGGACAGGTTTGCAAATAATCTTATTCCTTGGGATTAGAGATGGTCTCTGGAGGAGTACATAAAAATAGCACAGCATATTGAGGCTTCTGTGCTGTTGTGTATAACTGTAGTTAACAGCTGGCAAGTTGTAAATAATGTTTCATATTAGTCTTTATATGTAAAACTGCATTTCTATTCCTTGAGCACGTTGATTCCAACGTGCTCAAGGAATAGAACAGTAACTGCTTGTAACAGTAACTGTATTATTGAATGTTTCAGTATTCTATTTAATCACTGAAAGCCTTTCCACAGATGAAGTTTAGTCTCACAGCAGCACAGCCTGAACAGTGCTCAAATGTGTGTAGCTGCAAGAGACAGCGGCACAGATAAAGCTAGAGATCTCCTGGTAATATGCAGATAAATTCCTGTTAGGATTTCTGAGGTTTGTTTTTGTTGATTTTGGTCTTTTTCTTTTATGTATTTGTATTTTAATATTTTTCTTAATAAAATTGTTTTATAAAAGAAAAGTGGGACTTTAACCTTTGTAATATTTATCCTGCTTGTAATCAGCTGCCAGCTGACTTGTTGCTTAAATTCAGATTCTGTTAAAACTTGCTGAGAGTGGGTTTTCTTTGTTTTTAATGGATTATGTCGTGCAGTAGCAAGGTAAAGCAAGACGATGTTTCCCATTAAGAAGTTTAAATGAGATATGCTTAGCTGTTTGAAATTCTCCTGCAGTTTAAGTTCCTCTGACAAGGATGCAAGTCTTCTTAACTGGGATCGGCTTTAATCTTTTAACCAATTGTGCTCCAGTACAAGCTGTTTGTTACTGTTCTTGGCAGGAGTTTAGATTACAAAAATCTCTCCTTTGTGGATTTTCTTTGTAGTAGTCTGTAAGCTCCATTGCATCCTGCAACATTCTAGATGTGGATTGCCTTACACCTGAAGCCACAGCAGCCTAGAAAACCACTTATTCATTAAGTAGCACTTCTGGTATAGCCCATTGTCTGCAAACTTTTTGGTATCCAGATTAATTGTTGGAAACCTGTTATGCTACAAAGGTGTTGCATTTTCTCATAAGATAAATTAGTCACAATTCCATAACATAATTGTTACTGTTATTTTTTATGTTGTAATAGTCTCCATACTGAGAACTACAAATTGCTGAAAATATTATCTTGCTTCTTTTAATCCAACAACTAAAACAGATTTTTAGCAAGTTAGAATTCCACTGAATCCCTCTCTTTGACTACTTTCTCAGTTTCTTGGGAATTCCAAAATCAGAGTTGCTATTAGAATTTTTATAGAAAACAGGAAATACAGAGAAAGTATGTCAATATTTAAAACAATATGACTTGTGTACAATAGCCTATATGAAATACTACTCTATATAGTACAGAAGTAACATTTTCTGCATGTTTCACTTACAGGTTCTTAGATGATCTAAAATTTGTCTAATGATGAGACAACACTTTTTTTAATCTCTGAATTTCCATTAGGAGCTCATACAGCTCAGCAGTTGCACATCACATTGTTTGCATCCTGTTTTTTGCCGATATAAGCTCAATGAGCAACTTGTCTTTTCAGCATAGAAACATGATTAAAACAAAAGTTTTACTGTTAGAGGCAATCCTTTCTGTCTCCTGGTTTTGTACAGCTTTCTTAAAAACTTGTTTATTTTAAAATTTTTCAAAATTTTAATCACATGGAGTGATTCTTGAGGCTGTACTTTGCAGGGTCAGGAGTTGGACTTCAATGATGTTTGGGGGTCCCTTCCAACTCAGGATGTTCTATGATTGTATATTTGACTGGCATTTTAAATCTGACTACAGGAAAGGTAGCGATTTTTGCATAGTGTTGCTTTTCTACAATGAAAATGCTTACAAAACTGAATCTATAGTTCATCATCTCAGAATAAAATAACATTATAAAATTTGGATGGTTCATTAAACAGGATAAAAGGAAAAATTAATGGACAGGTATGGTATATTTTAGCAAAGATGCTCTGCCTTCTTCAGTCATTTCAGTGCTAGCCAGTTCCTAGCTCCAATTGGGCTTGCATTTAGCTTTGAGACACTTGTACTGTTTATTTCATGAGACATACCAGTCTACATTGAAACTTTCACAACTTCAGGTTTTTTCCAGAAAAGTTACTTAATAAAAAAAAAAAGATAGCTGAAAAAAATGGAGTCAGTGGCTGAGAGGCTACACCAAGGGTTGAGAAAATAGAAATGTTCATTGCAGTGCTCTCTGTTGGGGGTGGGTATTGGCAAATTGTCATTGAGAAATGGTTTGTCCATATTGCTGCTTGCCTAACTTTGTCTTGATTCCTTAAGGATTAGTCACTCCCTCAGCAAGTCAGTGTTCTGGTTAGCTGTTTCTTCTTTGGTTGTTTTTGTGCCTGTTCATGCAAGAGAGAACAGCAAACTTGCTTACTTGATAGTTTTCCAATGTGTCTTCCATTTTCCCCCCCTCACATTATGCAATCTCAGTAGCATTTGCATTGTAATTGAAGTGTATGTCTCACAGGCTGACCAGGAAGCTTTATGACCAGACTGTTTCTCAAGGAGCAAGGAGGAAAGCTGAGTCCCACAGAGTTACCTTAGACTGTAAATGAACAATAAATTCCTGAACATATCTGAAATGTTTTGTGCAGAGTAGTATTTTAGATTGCAAATGCTGCTAATTTTGTCCTTGCTAAATAAAACATAATCAGAATTTTTTTCTACTTTCTAAAACTAAACCTGAAATTCATTGTATTTTCTATATGAATTGGTTTATGATACCATATGATGCCACATATGATCCATAGCTTCTATTATATCTTGTCATATTTTCACCCTACTTTTTGTTATGACTACTCATTGTGGTGCCTCTGAAATGATCATCATTGGAGTGGAGCTGTGGCTGAACGTTTGTATAGTACAATTTGGAGAGATGCCTAATAAGTGGACAGAATTCTACACTCATAGAGTGCATGCATCCCTCTGGTTTCTGCATGGTGCTTCTCATAATTTACACACTAAATTGTATGATGAATTGATTAGAAGTAAAAATAAGAATTACAGGCCTGTCTAGAATAGGTCTTCTTACTCTGTGTGACTAAAGATTGGTACACCTGGATTATTTTCTTTATCTACATGTAATCCAAAGATTTCTTATTTTAAACGTTTGAGTATTTAAAAACATTTAACACTCAAGTTTTGATAATTTCTTTTAAATATATGAACAAGTCGATTGTACTTGAGACATGTGAATGATCATTTGGCTTTGAGGCTTTCTTATTACTTTTAATAAGACTTTGGATTCCTTTGTAAAAAACATCATAGGCTAACGATCCTGTTCCTGAACTGCTAAGCTCTTGATCCTGCACCCTGCCTTTGTAAATACTGGCTTCACAATGGGCAAGCACTTTTTTGAGCTTGCAATCATATCACATATTAATCCTACTCATAAACTAATGGTTAAAGAAAGCAGTTATTTCTAACCATTTTAGCCTGTATTCTTTCTCAATTAACATGAACATGTGAGAAATCTTGGATAATTAATAGATAAAAGGTAGTACTTGCCTTAAAGCCTTCATCTGTAATAATCGGTATATGAAGGTATACACTGAATGGTATGTACTTGTGCTGTGTGACAGCACTTTCTATAATTAGTGCCACTAAATATGAGGTGGACATTTCTGTAAAATGTAGACACTGCCAAATATAGTATAGCCAAGCAGTGGTGTAACTTATACCTGAGTTTCATGTTAGTTTTTGGATATCAGTTCAACAGAAAAATACTTTTGCTTCCAAAGACAACCATGCTATAAATGTGTAAACTCTGTAAGTGTGTAAAATCTCTTCGTTTAGATTTACCTTCTCTTTTCCTCCTTCTCTACTTACCCTCTTCCAGAGTTATCTTTCCTGGGCTATTCCACAGATAATGATTGTATTCCCTTGTTAATTCCTACCTCAGCCTGGCTCAGCTTCCCACTACTTTATACTTGGAACAAAGTATCAGAAAGTCACATAGATTTTAGTATGCTAAACTTTCTGAAGTTCCCTTTCAAATTCTTTGTTGAAGTTGCTTTTCATGTTATTTCTATCTACCACAGCATAGGTAAGACTTGAATTCTGTATTTAATTGTTATGAAACTTTGATGTAGATTGTCTAACAGGTTTTTATTTTATAATTTATTGGTTCATTACATATCTTCTTTATAAATGTTTTTCTGTAGATTAAAAGAGACTCTGAGGAATATGGTGGTAATTCAAAATAAAAGTAGCAAAAGGATGTTGGTAAATCAGTATGTAAGGAAATGTTCTTGCATATATATGTGAAATATAGAGGAGTAGGTGCATGGACTGCAGAGAATTCTGGTTCTCTAATTGTAAGGGATTTTATGCATTTCTGGAGTATTTATAGTAATTTGCTCTAAGTACAAGAAGTAATAAAAATTACTGAGAAGTTTTGATAATTAAGAGAGATACAAATCCTACTGATAGAAATGAATCCTACTGATATAACTGTTTATGATGTTTATTTTTAGATGTTCTTGTTTTAAATTATAAGCTACTAAATAATTTACTCATGGTGTTCAGGAGATATTGCTATCTGGTAATGTTGTCAGCACTGTCATGTGTGCAGTAGGAAATGGTCATTCCATTCCATATTTTTAATGCTATCTTGTGTTTTTCAGGCCTAAAGACTGCCTCCGCTCTATTATGAAGAGAGTGAACCATAAAGATCCGCACGTCGCCATGCAAGCATTAACAGTAGGTTCTTTTTAATGTAGCTCATTTTATTCCTGAAAAGTTATATTGCAAAAAATTTCTAAGTTTTAATCTTTCTTTCATTAGCTTCTAGGAGCATGTGTATCAAACTGTGGCAAAATCTTTCATTTAGAAGTCTGTTCAAGAGATTTTGCCAGTGAAGTAAGCAATGTGTTGAATAAGGTAATGTATTGCATTGACTTTTATGTTTCACCTGTAAGTGAAATTAGATAGAGAATTGGGGTAATCTGAAAGTGGAATGGAATCTACTTTTAGAGGACTGGAAAGATGGGGGAGGGAAAGAGAGAAGATTACTGTAAAGACTTTGGCTCTCAGAACTTCTTGAATGCCACTTTATACTAGTTAACATAGATATTCTCTTTGGGGGAGGTGTGGTGTGTTAATTTATAAATAAGCTACTATATTTTCACTTTAAATAACATCAGTAAAACATTAAATACAAATATGATGAAATGGATATAGAACAGGGGGTTCTATGTAATTTTATTTTACTTTATTTTGGGCCTAGCACATACTATACTGGCACAAACACAATGCGGATGTATTATTCGCCCTTTCTAATAAAGACTGAGTGCTAAGCTTGACTACAAAGTAAGGTATCTATATGTTCTATATTGACAGTAACATGCAATTACTTGAAATTAAGATCATATTCTTACATTATTTAACTAGTTTCTACTGTCCATGCAGGGTCATCCAAAAGTTTGTGAAAAGCTGAAAGCCCTTATGGTGGAATGGACTGATGAATTCAAGAATGACCCACAGCTTAGTTTAATATCTGCTATGATAAAAAATCTCAAGGAGCAAGGAGTTACTTTCCCAGCTATTGGTTCACAGGTATATTAGATTTTTGTGGTTGTTCTCGAAGTGTGTCACAAATTCTTTTTATCCTCAGCTCTGAATTTTACAGTTTGTAGTCTTGAATTCTAGAATGTTTGGCAAACAGAATGAAAGCTATCTTGTCTTAAGAAAACTTTGAGGAGTGAAATGCTCTAAATTATTTTAGATTTTTATATAGCAGATGAATACAAAGCAAAAGGGTCAACTTATTGCACTGTCAGTTTTGTCTTGGATTCATTTTTACATCTTTTACTTTTGGCTAGGCTGCTGAACAGGCAAAATCAAGTCCAGCTCTAGTTGCCAAAGATCCTGGTACAGCAGCCACCAAAAAGGAAGAGGAGGATTTAGCTAAAGGTGAGTGCATTTATTTGCTGTCATGATGCATATTGATTTACTTAAATGAGCAGTAGCCAATCTGGATGTGTTACTAATGGTTTCTTCAATAGTCAGCCCCCCAAAGTCTACTTTTAAAGAGATCTGTGTCTCAAAAGCATATCTGCATGAGTTTCATAGTGTTTGTGTCCTCACTGCCCCTTCTTAAATATGATCCATTTTTTTCTGCAAACTTGAGCTGAGTTTAATATGAGTGAAACTTCTCTGCTCAGTCACCTTAATTGAAAATGACCCAGAAATGTGAAATTATTCAAGGAATGATAGGGAGGAAAATAAAGGAAGGGGCAAATTTTTGCTTGTTTAAGCAAAAATCATTTTGTTAATTATGAATTAAGGAGGGACTTTACTGTGAAGGTGACCAAGCACTTGCACAGGTTTCCCAGGGATGTCATGGTGTCTTTATTCTTGGAGATATTAAAAAGTTGTTGTTGGCAGTCAGCTGTGGTGACCCTGAATGAACAGAGGATTAGACCAGTTGACTTCCAGTGGTGCCTTCCAGCCTCAGCCAATCTGTATAAATCTTATTCTGTGAATCCAGGCTAAGGGCTTCTGTGTAACAGAGAGCCAGTGTGCACTGGAACAGATTATCTTTTTAATGTTCCAGTCAATCTGGAAAAGTTCAACATGGTGTAAGATGTAAAATAAGAATGTAAATATTTTACATCAGTTCAAGGTTGTAACAATAATATCATACTTTGTGGAGTTATTCTATTAGTTCTTAAATGCTATTTATTCATCTTGTCCATGTTGGAAGCCTTATCAAATCCATAGGCAGAATTTTGCTGTCTTTGTTATTTACCATTAATTCTAAGAGAAAGACATAAAGTCATTAAAATGCAACAGGAATAGAATTATACTAAAAGTTTTCACAGAATTTTCATATCCATCAATCCATTTTTATACGGAATTTTCATCTGAGTAACTCTTCTTTTGTAGCTATTGAGCTGTCACTAAAAGAACAAAGGCAACAGCAGACAACACTTTCCAGTTTGTATCCCAGCACCTCAAGCCTTTTAACAAACCACAAGCATGAGGGCCGAAAGGTTCGTGCAATCTATGATTTTGAGGCTGCTGAAGATAATGAACTAACTTTTAAAGCTGGAGAACTTATAACTATACTTGATGACAGGTAAGTTATATAGAAAACCTCCTAGAATTATGTTAAAATTAATTAGAAATAATTATATCTTCTATAACTTGAAATACAATGAATGGAAACATATTTTTGTATTAATACTTTATTTTGTTATCTTCTCAATTTTTTAGAAATAAATGTATTTTCATAAAAATTCCTGTGTAAAGATTTCTGCATATATGCAAGTTATATTTATGTGCTAGTTATATAAAAGCCTTTACTGTGCAATTCCTAGGAAAGTTCAATGTGATTATGGGATTTCTGATGTATGGGGCCTTTTTTTTTTTTTTTTTTTTTTTTTAATCTTTAGTGATCCAAATTGGTGGAAAGGTGAAACTCATCAGGGTATAGGATTGTTTCCATCTAATTTTGTAACAGCTGACCTTTCTGCTGAACCTGAAATGAGTAAGTAACATTACATTTATATATATATATAAATATATATGTTTAACTCTGCCATGGCTCATGGGTGATTTTCTTCCCCTTATGATGATGTTCAGTTGCAAGTTAAAGTGATAATTAAAGCAAAACTGAGGAGCCTTTGCTATGCTGTCACAAACAACAGTCAGACCAAGGTTGCCCAAACTGTCTTCTGCTGAAAAATGCTGCTGTCTGCTGCTGCCTTTGTCAGCAGCTTCTTTGAGACTCATGAAATCACTTCATTGACACCTAAATAAATGTGGGCAACAGCAGCTTTTTTTCCAAATTGCCCTTTTGTCCAGTTGCAATGGTGCATATCTAATTGAGATGAAACTGAAGGCCCCATGGCAGATAGGACTTGGAGGCACATTACCAGTATTCAAGAAACCTACCTACTGTAGGTGTGTACATGTGCATAGTGGACAGAGGGATTTTCTGCATGCAGCTTATTTATATCCATCCAATCTACTTTAAATATTTAATAAAATTATTAAATATTAGATAATACTTCAAGATTCTAGAGCTGATTTCTGTAAATCTCATGGGTTTGCCAGATTAATCTTCTGTGCTCTCAATTTGAGGATTCTAGAAGTATGAGCAGGTCAGCAGAATTACATGCTGTCCCAGTCATTTGTGCTATGCTAAGACTAGCTAATAAGAGTCATATTTGGCTTTTTTGCTAAATAAGGAGCTTTTTTGTGCTAGTCTTCACTACAGAAAAATGAGATGATTTGCATATAGGATTTGGTGAAGAAGGAATAGGGAATCTTGAGACCTTTCAATTGTCTCAGTTTGTCATAGATGATTTTATCAGTTTATCTTAAACTTGACTTGCTAGTCCTGTTGTTTCCAATCACTCTGAGTCTTTCATCCTGATGACCTTTTAATATATGTGTATGAGTAGGGAGACTATGATAAAGCCATTTACTTGCTAAAACATTATTTCTGCTGAGCTTGTGTGAACTGATCTATTTTTTATAATAATACAGATAAAAAATTTATTTAGGTTTGTGGCTTTGAAATGTCAATAAAATACTAATTTTTAAACTTTCACAGTAGAGGTTTCAAATGCAAGGAACCTATAACCTATACTAGTTGTATAATATCTATGTCATTGTTTATTTTTTCTTCTGTAAAATTAAGTCTGGCTGTTTATCTTACAGTGAAAGCTGAGAAGAAAACAGTGCAGTTCAGTGATGAAGTTCAAGTAGAGACAATAGAACCTGAGCCAGAACCAGTTTATATTGATGAAGTAAGCATGGCAAAAATACTAATTGGTATCAAATGCACTGCTGGGACATTTAAATATGTGCTGTTTAACCCTTTCATATTGTACTTCAAAAATATGATAAAAAGAGCATGGAGAAAGTTTTCTTTAGAGTAATAAATAAAATCTTCAGTATTCTCTTTTGTTTAAGGGTCTTGAAGTTCTGAGGAATTTCTGAAACTGAATTTGGAACTGCATTTCATATAGGGCCCTACTTGGGGGTTGTACATCTGTTTGCCTCCAAGCAAGAATCTTAGTGCTGAGTAGTACATCTACTTTCAAATTTTGCTTAAAGTACTTCAGGATACCATAGAGGTACCCATCTTGACTGCTCACTTAGATTCATTTGCAGTGTAACCACCACTGTCTACCCTCAGGCTGAAAGATCTCTTTCTGTCCCTGAAAAGTCCAAAATTCTGTTCCTGTGTAAGCAATATTTAGTAAAATATTTACAATCTCACCACAGTGAGAGTAGGATGACTCTCAATGTTTCCAGGAACATTCAATCCAGGAAGTGTTTCCCCTTAGTTTATTTTTTTTTTTTTTACATCAACCTGGGTTCTGTCATTGTTTTTTGAAATGAGAAATCAGTTACTGCCTTCCTCAAGTCCTATTTAAATCCCACCTCAAAAACTCTTCTTCCCAGGAGATACTAGTTTGTAACCTGCTGAAATAGATTATCTGAGGCCTACTTTGAGCTTTCAGCCTTCCAGCTTTTGTTTTCTGTGAGTCCATTATTGATTTTTGTTTTAGTGTCTTCTTTTGTGTTTAAATTGGCCACAGTATAATTTTTAAGGAAGTAGTTAATTTGACTTTTCCCAACCTTTCCATGGTTTAAGGAGGACAAAGCATGATTTTCTTTCATACAACCTATATGACTCAATGTGGAAAAGGCTATTTATTTGATAGTACTCAGCTAATAAATGATTAGAAATAATTGACATGTAATGTTTTTGGTACTTTAACCAATATACTTTGCTCCAAGACATATTTTTCAAAGACTTTATGCCTATTTGTTTTCTAACCTTTGATGTTTTTATTACAAAAGGGTTGCATTTAAACTCCTTACTTAAGCTCGACTTATTCTGAAGTAAATCCCAAGATGCCTGCAAACATCATCTTAAAACAACACTTCCACATACATTTGTAGTGACATGGCTCATGTACTGAACAGGCCTCATAACTTAAAATTGCTTTTCTGTGAATTTGAAGTACTTTCTCAATGTATTCTGTCAAAACATTCCCACCAATCCCACTAGGTGGTGGTATTGCATATGTAATGTCTAGGCTGGAAAAACAGGAACTGCTCAGAAAATAATACATTTTAGAAGGCCTTCTAGGAATAAAGGAGTGTTCTGCACATTCTACTTGTTACCACTATCTTTTCTCATTTAGCATTTCCTTGTTCAAGCATCTTCATTCCTGTAAAGTAGCATGTATCATTTGCATTTTCTTAAAGTTAATGTAGTTGATTCTCAAGTGCCAAGAGATCAAAATGGCTGTTGTGAACAGCTGCTTTTATTTACTATCCTGAAAGCACTAATTCCCTTGCTGCCACATTTTCCCTAATAATACCGTTTGTGTTCTAGGATAAAATGGACCAACTCTTGCAGATGTTACAAAGTGCTGATCCATCTGATGACCAGCCAGACCTCCCAGAACTGCTTCATCTTGAGGGTAACAAAAAAGAATGAGCTTTTTCATTGTTGTTTTCCTCACTGGTAATTTTCTGTATCAATGCAAATTGAAACTAAGCTGAAACTACTTCAGCTTTGTGTACATGTGAGAAGCATGCCTGAGAAAAGTGCCTGAGCCATAATTATCTTCTCACTTCTTGTTTCCCACATCTATGAGACCAAAGTAAAAAATGTTAACTTAAAACAAATCTACTCTTCTCTAAATTAAACTCTTTCCTAAATTATTTTCCCTTTTCAAGACACAGAAATACTTAATTTGGTCATATTCATTCATCATTTTTTTCCATCACAGAGCAGCACAGCATGAATGGCAAAAGGAGTGTCAGTAAGATTCCATGAGAGGAAGCAGAAATACTAGGGAGATTTAGAATAGACCTGTGGGTGTCCCACATGCTTTTCACTTCTATGTGTATTTCTGGAGGAGTAGAATGTTAACAAATAACTCATAGAGTGCTACAAATTATCCTACTCTTTGAGTCATTGTTTAGACTACCTCTTCATGGAGACATTAGAGATCATTTTACTTAGGCTGATAGATGCACCAAATTTTTTAAAATGGAATTTGGAAAAGGAAGAAAAGAAACTTCCCAATTACAAGACAGAACAGAGGCTTAAACTGACAATTCAGATGACACCAAACTTTGTTAAGAAAATGGCAGTTTCTACATCTATCTAGAAGTTAATAATTAAAGAATGCATAGGTTTGTAAACTTTTAGATATCTCCCATCTTTCGACACCCATCTGTTTCATCATGTCTGTAAATTAATCCTGTTTTAGAAACTCACATCAGCAACATGTCTGCAAATATTCTAGTTCCACTGAAACTAAAGAGAGGTAAAAAGAAACATGACTGGTTTTATTCTTTGAAGTCCCAAATATAGCTATAGAGGCTGTTGTCTAAGAAGCAGATTGCCTGTATATGATCCAGGACAGAGGCAGAGAAATTAAAGCATGGAAAGAGATGTCATGTATGTTTGTCAACCAGCCTACAGATATGGCTTACTTTAGGAGTTGCTTCAAAATGCATTGTGAGATTGTTGAAGCAATGCTGAATTTTATATTGAACCGTGGGACTGCTCCTAGAATCTGAAGGCAGTAGTATGGTCAGATGATTACTCCCCAGCTACCTGCAACAGCACTTGCCAAACATGTGGCTACATATAGTTCTACAATGCTAATTCAAGATTACTTGCTCTACACTTATTTAGGCTTTGGTGAACTACTGTTTTTTGGCATAGGTTCTGAAAATTTTGCTATAGATGTGTTTTGAGTCCTTGGTTCCTACCAGTGGTGGCAGATGCTGATCAAAGACATTTGTGACTGGACATGTGGATGGCAGAAGAAAATGAAGTGGTTTTCTGTCAAATATTGATCAGCATCTGCCACCACTGGTAGGAACCAAGGACTCAAAACACATCCATAGCAAAAATTTTATAGAAAAACCACTTCATTTTCTTCTGCCATCCACATGTCCAATCACAAATGTCTTTGAACTGGAGAGCCCATCCTAACGTGTTTAGGAGCCTAGAGTTTGTGGTTGGCTGCTGTGCAGTCATCATGTTAACAGGTATCTAAATAATCCTTGTCATGCCTTTTGCCACACTTTGTGCTATACATAAAAGCAGGCAGAACCTTGACAGCTTTTACATCTTTTCCCAGCATTTCTGCCAATGTATTACTGATCCCAGTTTCAAAGAAGCAGATGGGTACCTCTCATACAACTCCTCTTTCACCTGGAGTTGCCTTCAAGGAACCCAGTAATGATGTCCTTTCACTTGTCATGGCTCAGACGTTTTCAGGACCTTCTGCATTTCTAATATCCTAAATTTCTGTTTCAGCCTCTGTGTCTGTTTATTTTACATTTGACAAACTCTGCCTTTCTGCTATTTAGCCATGGCTTGCTTGGCAGGTAGATGAGCCCC
This sequence comes from Haemorhous mexicanus, assembly GCF_027477595.1. Taxonomy (NCBI): domain Eukaryota; kingdom Metazoa; phylum Chordata; class Aves; order Passeriformes; family Fringillidae; genus Haemorhous; species Haemorhous mexicanus. The sequence goes on along the minus strand of NC_082341.1, from coordinate 20,490,334 downwards.
ATGTCCTTGTGCTGAAAGGAGGCATGGGGTGCATTTTTGTTAATTTTAAGGCTTTTTCATTCTGATTCTGGTAAGATTTGGTGTTGTTTTTTGCACATGTCACAGGTTTGAAAGAGCCCCTTCCCCCCAGTTAGAATTCTAGTGAGACTAATGTGCTATTAGTGTCTTTGATGTGCAGATGATTAAATCATTGCAACCAGTTTTCTCCTTCATTGTTTACATAGTCTTCTTGTAGTAAAGTTGGATAAGCACATGATCTAGGTTGCAGTGCCAAATCTTCTTCCTTTTAGAAGAGATTTCAATTCACATAAACCTTTTATGCAAAATAGTTTCAATTTTGTACTTCCTGGATGTTAAATGTGTTTTGTTTCATTTTATTTTATTTTAAAATATATTTTTTAAATTGTACCAGTACTGAAGACTTTAGCTGGGTCTCATTCTTGAATTGTTCATGATGCTACCTCTGTTATTAAAAATTTTTTGACATACAGATTATTGTAATGAACTAAAACAAAATTGGACTATGATCTATTTCTATTTTTTTTTTATTGCTTTCTGAATTTGCAGTATGGAAATGTTTATTACTCCGATATATTTTAATGTCTTTCTATTTTAGCAATGTGCCACCAGATGGGACCTCTCATAGATGAAAAATTGGAGGATATAGACAGGTAAAAAGAAATGTCATGTGCTTTTACCAAAATTAAAATTCATTCTTAGAAACCAGAGTTGTTACTTGATAATATCTTAATTTCTGTAAATACTGGCAAAGAAAATATGTGTATTTATTAGTGGTTTCTCTGAGAAGAGGTCTGAAGATATTTTTTTTTGCCATAGTCACATAATAATTTATAGTGTTGTACCATTTGACTTTCTGGCACTTGTCAAGCATCACTTCACAGTAAATAAAAGTCTCTTAACTCACTTAATGAAATTACTCTGTGTTGTCTAACCTGTAATAAAGTTATGTAAATTGTAAAATGAACTGTATTATAACTGTAATATATGTTTTCTAGGAAACATTCAGAACTGTCAGAGCTCAATGTTAAAGCAATGGAGGCTCTTTCTTTGTATAACAAATTGATGAATGAGGACCCAATGTATTCCATGTATGCAAAACTACAAAACCAGCAGTATTACATGCAGTCATCTGGTGTTTCTGGCTCTCAGGTATGGATGTAACCCTTAAGAGCCATTGGCCTTATCAAGTTCACACTGACTGAGCAGTGTTTTCTCTTAGGATTTTTGCACAGTATGTAAAAATATAAAAATGAAAGTGTTTGTTTTCAGCTGCAAGCTTTGGATGCTCTTCTTTTATGGGTTCAAATGCTTTTATTGTTTTTCTGTTCAGTTCCTTTTGATCAATGAAAAAGCCCTTCCTGGGCTTTAAGTTGCATAAAATCAAAAAAAAATAAAACTGCCAGGGCTTTGCATAGTGGGTCAAAGGAAATAAGCAGCCAAAGGAGTACAATTTTTCCCTATCTACTAATAGATAATTCAACATGGAAAGGGTGCTATGAAAGAATTACCATTTTTAACTTCAGTAATTTAAATGCTAAATGCTCTTCACTGATATTTAGGAAAAAAAAAGGAAACCAAAATATTTGAGAAGTCTTTAAGTTCTAAAGTCCAATATTAAATAGCAAATTTTCTTGTATTTTATTTCTAATACTGCTTTATTTACCTTCCTAGGTTTATCCAGGGCAAACTCAAGGTAATGCATATTTGGTGGCAGGGAGTGCACAGATGGGCCACATCCAAGGTTACAATCTTCCTCCAGAACAGCTCCCTTCTCTCAGCCAAGGCACAGTTACTCCATCTGCCAGCTCAGTAATTCCTGGTCAGCCTGCACAGACTTCTTACACAAAGTAATTTTAAATATTTTTCTATTCAAGTTTAAATCAATTTCTATAGAGACTCTTTTTTAAATTACAGAAGTATAATTGTAAGCACAACTGACTGATACTTTAGTGCAATCATTTCCAGAGTGCTTTTTATTGGTGTCATGTATTTGGTAAAAATTCCTGACAAACTTCTTAAGTTTTTTCTTGTTTTTTAAATTTTATATAGTTTTATATTTTCTGTATACAAAATATAGAATTGATACAGCTTTATACTTTTATATAAAAAACATAGAGAAAATTGTACAGACAGGATTTAGTAGTATTAGTAGCAACTTTTTATATAGTTTTAATAACGAAGATTATATGCTGCTCTTGCTGGCTCTGAGTAATTTCTAAGAGTGTAAATTCTAATGTTCCTTTGTCAAATATCTTGCCACAGAAGAATGGGGAGAATTCTGCTCATTTTGAGAAAGTAAATGGGCTATGAATACTGACTAAAGCTTATACAGCTTGCCCAAATAAGGAAGCTAAAAGAGGCTTTTTACATTGGCTGGATGGCCAAAGATGCTAAGTTTTGGTAAAGTTACCTATATTGTGGAAAGGTTTGTGGGTTTTTGTTAATTGGTTTTTGTTTGTTTGGGTTTTTTGCTTTTGTTTACTCTCTGTGGAAAGTAATTTTATTCTAAAAAGTTGGGAGACACATCCATCTGAGTCATTAAAGTAATTGTTAGTCTTTGTCCCCAGAGGTACTTGTTTGGGATAGCAAAGCATACAATGATAAAGTGAGTTTCTGCATATTCATCTGACTTGTTTTGCTATTTAAAACAGTTTGTTGGGTTTTGGTTTTTTTTTCATGAATAGAGTGGAAGATAGATGGTATTCCATGTTGCACCTTAAAATAAATCAGAAGTACAGATACATGGTCTAATTTTAAATTCATGGGGAGTGTCTACTGTATGTTTAAATCTGAGAAGTGTGTTTGAGTTTTAATGGGAATACTCATTGGCTACAGTTTTAAATATGCAATGTGTCCAGAGTTAGAAGATTTTTGTGTGTATAAATAACAACTGAAGAAGCAATAGTTTTGCTGTTCTGTTGTTAAATTGTTTGTTAATTCTACTTTAAATATTTTTTTTCTCATTTTTGTTGTTTTGGGCTTTTTTTTTTTTTTCAGTGCAATGGTTGGTTCTGTTGCTGGAAGTACCTACTCTAACCAGCCTTCAGTGTATAGTCCACCACCTGGTACTGTTGATGTTGCTGCTTATCAGAATGCTGGAACTAATATGTCCCAGGTGCCAAACTATAACTTAGCATCTACAGCTCTGCCACAGACAGCAGGCAGTCAGCAAGCACCTCCACAACAACCACAGCCTCCACCACCTCAACAACCACAGCACAGTTACTCACAGAAGGCTCTGCTATAGGATCCAGGACTTCTGATTCCTAATCTTCTTTAACCTCTGCTAAAGGCGGTTGGCGATTCTATGAGTTCCTTCATTTAATCTCTTAAACTTTGTTTATCCTCAGCTTAATAAGAATCTCTTTGTGAACAAGTTCAATTTGCACTGACTTTTTAGGATTTTTTTTTTAATTTTGCGGAAGAACTGATATATTTAGGAAATTTAATTCCTTTTAAAATGCCTAAAATTGGTACAAGATTATTTATGTATGGTTAAATTGGCTAGTTTGTGAAAACTCAACCATTGCAAACTGTTGGGGCATATATGTTATGTACATATAGTGTGTGATTGCAGTAGTGCCCATTTTGTATAACTATGGTGGTCATGTGAATATATTTAACACAATGTTTAAAAATAATTTGCTTTACTATTTTATTTTAACCATGAACTGACAACCATTTCATAGTTTTGCCTAGTTTTAAGACAGATGCAATGTCTTTTTCCAGTGCGGGAAAACCAGTAATTCTGCATATCATGGTTACAATTACAAGCTAAGGTCTATATATGAATTTATAAACTTATCTAAGTTTCACTACTTCTTGAATTGAACACAAGTGTATCATGACTATTAGATAGCTTATCTACCAAAGTAAACTTGTTAACTAGTAAATAATTTGGGGGGATAACAGCAAATTATGATTCTGCTTCGGACATAATTACTAACTTAAAACTACTATTCAGAGGCTGCTAAATATATCATGGGACCATGAAACAGAACAGCATTTTATCATGAGAAGCATGTAATTTATTTTTCCAAGTTGTTTTTTAAAATGAGAACCAGAACTGTATTCTATGTGTGTTGGTAGAGATTACACCAAAGAAAGACAGAGGAATTGATTTAAAAGTGAAACAATGGAGTTTTAAACTGGAACACACAACATGAATTACACTATTTTATTCAAGTCTTCTTAATTAGAACATGGAGAATTATGGACATGAAAATCACTTTGCTGAACAAACCTTCAGGGCTTCATTATATCTCTTGTGGCCTTGCTTAACAATTTGTTCTGTTTACTGTTCTAACACAAACACTTCTGCCTTAAATGTCTTCAATTTCCAGTTGTACCATTTGAGTTTATTAGCCCTTCTATAATTTGAATAGTTCATGAGGCATCTCATTTAAGTTCACTTTTAGGTTACTTTAAATTCTCTTCTGCAGCAACATGCATTAGCCTGTTTTAAACCCTTGTGTTCCTCGGTAACTTAGCCACATGGCTTTGTAAAGCGTGGTATTTTCTTTCTGTGGATGAGGTGCTGCAAAAGAAATGTGGTAATGGAAGGCAGCATTTCAGGTTGAGCAGAGTTTCTTGTACAAAAACTGTTGTTACTTTGTGGTAGTCTTCCATCTTGTAATGCATCCTCATTTCATCTTTTCCAGCAGCTCTAATTCCACTAGAGCAATACTGGGTGGCTTCAACATCAGATCTGGTTTTAGTCCTGTGTGTATGTCAGAAGTTGTTTGTCTTGTGTACTATATTTTAGTGTGATGCTTCTGGAATTAAATGTTGCAATTGTACATTATACTATAAAATTAGCTCTGTTGTCCCATGTACTCCTGCATCTGTTCACAGTTACCTAACATGCCTTTGTTTCACTCTTTTAATTGACATCAGTGTTTTGCCCGATACTTTCAGATGACTGCTTTGCATAGCTTCTGACTGGGGTGGTTACCAAATGTGTCCATGGCTGATCTATTCCAGTTGGGGATGTTCTGGCCAGCTGCTTGATCTAATGCTAGAATTTTCACACATTTGTTTTCTCTAAAATTTTTAAGTATCCTTGCAAACTGTCAATAATTATTTCAGTACTTGGTGTCATCACAAAAGGCTGTGAAATTTGAAAGGAAATACTAAAGCAAAAAATAATTGTATCTGACATACTGTGTCATGGATGATTTTTTATGGATTGAAGAAGTGATGTCTTTAGAAAGGATTTGTAGTATAATTTAGTGTTCTCTGTGTGCATTAGGTGTCTTATTCCAAAATCAGATAGTCAATGCATAGAAATGTATAATTTATACACAAAAGTGAAAATAATTTTTGTATTCCATTGTTCTTAGTCCCTGATTCAAGGAGAAGTTTGAAGCATCAAGATAGTCTTTTTGATAATAACAATTGTATTCTTAGGTTTTCACATGTTGTATCACATGTTCCCTAATAAGGGCATGTAGAACTTCCCTAGAAATGACCCAGAAAAAATACATTTTGTTAGTAATTTATCATTGTTTTTAAAACTTTCGAAGTTTTTCCCTGATTTACAGAAATGCTGGATCCTGGTTTCTCATTTGAACACTGAACCCTTGTATGCATCACAGTTTTTCTGCTCTCCAACTTCCTTATTTTGGTCATTTGTCCATTTTTATGAAAATTAAAATAATCACCTTTCATGTTCATCACGACAAAAAAACCCACTTCCTAAACTTCAGTGCCCCTTTAAATTCAATATAATGAAAGTTGTGAAAAAAGACAGACATTTTCTATTTTCCTTCATATGTTTATTAAAGTCACTGCTCTAAGGTATCTCCTGTAGCAGGCTGGGAATTTTAGTTGACTTTGAATGAGAGTTCATTGTCTATAACTGGTGGAGTAGGTCACTATAATTTTAGTTCAAGTCTTAATCTTTCTGTTGCAACCTACATTTTCTATTTCACATGCAATTTTGGATTAAATTGAATTTGGAGCTCTATTACTTCATGTTGATTTTTTTAAATCAGACACATCTTTCTGCTTTGTTGTGCCCTGTATTCTTGATACTCTGAAGTGATGCCTTCTCCTGCTTTGCTAGATAATGTCACTGCATGAATTCCTACAGTCATCCTCTCATACTCTCTCTTACACCTTAGAAATGATACTTCAGTTCACCTCCTCTCTGCAAGTTTGTTATCATGAACCTGGAGATGCTATTGCTGGTGCTTCTCTGCCATGATTTATTCTCAGATTCCTTGTTCATGCATTGTTTTGACCAAGTTCACTTATGCTCTACCTTTTTATGGTGTTGAGCACTGAAATGTTAGTTAGCAGGGGAGAGCACACGTACAGCTACTGTGTGGAAAAGCTTTTTAGCAATTAAATAACGTGTCAGAATGTAAACTGAAAGTAAGGAATTGTTGGAAATGTTATTTGTATTCCAATGGAAGACCTGATTTTTGAATGTCTTGTTTCTTTAAATGTAAATTGTCAGTTTAAGGCTAAAATGTCTTCCAGATAGTTTGTATAACCCTTTTTTACTTAATCCTTTCATTAAGGAATACAAAAATGCTAATTAACTTCAGAAGGGGCATTTCAGTGTCTCGGTTAGCATGAACTGGAGCAAACTCTGGAAAGTGCCTTCTGTGCATTTCACTTCTATGAGCAAATTTTTTTTAGCCATGTATATCATCTCAATTTATGTGGGCACAACAAAGGTGTCAAGATTTACTGTAATACCTCCCAATAAAAATACTGGGGCACGATGGTAAAATTTTCTGTATTGACATCATGGCAGTGTTCTCCAGAGTGTGCAGCTGCAAGAACAGTCAAAATATATTTGCCTAACTCTGTTTAGTAACTGGTGCTGTGTAGATGTGTCTGTAATGTCATTGGCCAAAGCACATAGACACAGCAGTAAAAAGGAGCAAAATGTAAGAATTCCTGTGGTATGGAGCAGCATACTGCCCTCATGTCACAGTATTTTTATGTCAAAATACTGTTCATGAATTTTGAGGCAGGGAGAACTGAAATAAATTTGAACTTCAGAAAATTCTGCCAAATTGCAAGTGCTTAGTTATAACAGAGATAGATTTGCTTTTAATACCATATACATATTTTGCTGATCAACTCTAGGCTGCTACTTTAGTTCTCTGATTTCCTCTAGATGGCAGGAACATCAGATTTACACTGGAGAACTGCTTAATACCTCATTCACCAATTTTTTTCTCTAATATCACTTTATTTTTCACTCGTATTTCAAAGATATCTGTGCAGTCTTTATATACAAAGGTCTTGTCTTATTCTTTCTCTGCTGGGGTTCACAGAATGAAAAAAGGCATCTCTAGTTAGAGCAGCTACACTGGCACTTTGAGTTACACAACTGCACCTTCCTTTGGAGAACATGTGTGTATCTGTTTTGAAGAAAAAGGGAGCATAATTTTTCCAGCTAAGAACTGCAAGAGATATTTTTAAAGATAAAGGTAGAATTAAAGTTACAAAAACTCCCATTGCCAACAGCAGGCAGAATCATTTTTTACTCTGTTATTCAACATTAGTAGAGCTGATCAGCTCCACACTACAGCTACTCCTTTCTCATTTTCAGCTGCAGTGAAGAATATTGACCTTCATACATACACTGTCCAACACCGTAGGAAAACATGGAGAAGGCCTTGACATTTGAACATTTTGCTTCAGTATGTAAAAAACACTGCGTACATTTTTGAAGCCTTGTTTCTTAAATTAGAATGGTTGTGTTTAAAAACATTCCATTTGCTACTATGTAAATTGCAGATCTAAAATTCCCTTTTCATGCTGCTTCCTTGGGAAAAAGGTGGTAGCAGTTTTTGTTCTATCCTGCATGTTCTTCTGGAATCCAAAAAATTTTTGTCTATGTCATGAAAAAGAAAAACCTGCTGCAGTCTGCTTTGGTTTTAATAAAGTGTACACAGTAGCAAAGTGCATTTTTGTTTGGCTTTGTTTGTTTTGATGCTCCCTTTGATGTTGGCATATGTATATATTTAGATATACTGCACTGTTGTACAAGAATTGTTTTAGTAAATAACACTATTTGTAAAAACTGTTAATTGTTTTTGGTATGAATGCAAAATATTAAAGTTGGAGTATTTAGTTCATTTTGTTGCAAAGTCAATTTATAAATTTTATGGAAGAATAATCTGAAAAGGACCTCTTTTGCTGGAAAGACAGAGATACAATAAGCAAGGTCTGTTAGAAGTACTTACATTTTCTGGTTTCAGATGGAGTGTTTTTTGTTTGTTCTGGTTGGGGAGGATTTGTAGGTTTTTTGTTCTTGTTTGATGCTTACACATAAGTTACATTATCTTTTTAAACACAATCTGTCGTTGATTTCTATCAGCTAACTCAGATAATCCACTGTAGATCTTATTTCAAGTATGCTGCATGTCCTCTATCTTTCGGTAAATACAGCATCAGTATTTTAAAGAACAAATGGCAACAACTGTGTTGATATTTGTATATATTGGTTATATATGTATATATTTGGTTACAGATGAATAAGCTGATTCTATGGTAGCTTGACAGTTCATTCCATTTCTGATGACAGCAACACAAAGTAGTGTAGAGCCTGGTTTTTGATTGTTGTGAAATGTCTTGAAGATCAGGCTAAAACCTGGTTTATGAATCTTAAAGTGCTGTCAGAATTGAAGCTTAATAGACTTGACAGCTGTATGCTGTGTTCTTAAAACCATGTTAAGCATAAATTTCTTGCTTGAATTGATGTAGACACCATGGATGGGACTTAGGGAGCAGTGAGCAGTATCAGTTTGGCCTGTTTTTAGGATCTCTGCCTAAAAATGTGAGCCAAACCCCTTAGGACAAGAGGTTATGTGGATTGTGGGTTAGTTGAGTAATATAATTTGTGCCTTTCAAGAGAATATCTATTCAGTTGACAGAATTAAAAGTTCTGCAGATTGTGTAGAAATGAAACTTGTTCTGTTTTGGATCAGGGAGAGGCAATTATTGTTGAGTTTGCTTTACTGCCTATCTCTTTTAAATAGAAAGCATTTTCGTTGGGATGCCTATGATAAAAATAGATTTTTAGAGTTTGTTTCATAGTATTTAAAATTTATTGTAAAATCCGTTGCCATGAACCTGGACAAGAGATAATATGAGCATGAGTGTATTTAAGGAGCTGGAAGCAACTCTTAAACATTTGAAGAACTGGTTCATCTCTCTTCATAGCACTCACTTCATATCATATTTATGAAGCTGGAGACCATTAAGGAATTGTCTTATTAATCTAACTAGTTTTTGAAATCTCATTCTATTCTGTTGCAGGATAAAGATTTTTATCTCTCACAATATTTTTAAATTTAAATTTCTAGATTATTTTAAGTCAAGTCAAGTTTTTTTTAAGTCAGGTTTTTGTTGATACTGATTGCGATCTATGTTTTAAGTGAGAAGTGAGAATTAAGCCATTATGAGAGAACCTGTAGAAGAACTTCCACTGATTAAGGCTGATTTTTGCATTTTAAAATTCACATCAACCCTGGGAGTGTACATGGACAGCACACACTAATGAAGATAATCATATAGGGCTAAAAAAAACATGTATTTTTAGCATACAATCTTCTGATATAATATATATGGAATATGATAATTGTGTCACCTAATATTTTGCTTTGGCTTTGCTTAACCCTGTTCAGCATTGGTTTGAGCCCTTCTGCATGCAGCTTTGGTTGCTAACAAACAGTGCAGCTTTGTGCCCACACCCCATGTTCCCATGCTGGTGACATCCACTGCCTTAGCAGCTGTGCTTCGGAGCCTCGCAGAGGGACAGAGTGCAGCAGGAAGGTGGAGGCTGCTTGGCAGAGCCTGTTGTCATTGGGACACTGCTCAGTACCAAAAACTGGCTGGTCAGAGTCTCTGTTGATCACACCCTGGCTACAGGAAGCATACATATCAAAGAATGGAAGCCTTCAATGCATACATATCAAAGAATGGAAGCCTTCAATGCATACATACCTGGCCCACTCGCGGTTTTGAAGCTTCATTTACGAATGGCACTGACTTACTGAAATCACACTGGAATCTATTTCTGGCCCATTGTGATGGCTCACCCCTGTTGACTCATGCATCCTTAGGTATTTGTGGATTATGCAGATGTGTTTTATTTTGCAGTCTGTGTGCCAGACTGTCCCAAATTCCTGTGCTTTTTAAAGGAGTGTGAACACTTAGTGCCCTTGGTTTTAATGGCTTTTAGACTTGTGAAAGTTTCCCCAAATTAGTCTTTTTCTTTGCCTTGTGAAACACTGACATAGCTGATGCTGAAGAATGGTTAGGCAAATCCTTCAGCAAAAATCACATGGCCTGATGATTTATAGGTAATACAATGATTTTCATAAAAATATATTGGTTTACATAAGAACAAATGGAAGTCTCCAGAGACTGGCAGAGAAGTCATGGTTCTCTGAACCTGAGTTTGAACTCAGGGTCAGGAGCAAGCATCTCACTGAAATGTGCTATTGAAACTTTCAAATAAGTTGGTTGGGGTTGTTTTTTAGAGAAATCATGGGCAATGTCTAAAAAACACTTGTTAGGAGTGTGTTTGTTCAGAGAACTCTCTTTCCTCCTGGCGGGGTGAGGCAAAACAATTAGTGAAGAATTTTTTGCTTTATTCAAGTCCACAATCTCACTTTTTAGTCAGTTTCTTGTATCTTCTCTGGAGTCGTGATTTATATTATCTGATTGTGTCACTAATGACACTCTACTATATCCACTGGGATATTGCATTAGTAATTTTTAAACCTCTTCCTTCTCACTGAAGTATAAAGTAGGTGATTTTAATTTAGTGGTAAGAAAGGATCTTTGTTTTCTTTGGTAGGAGAATACTGTACTTAGGTATTGATACAGACATCACCATTTGGCATATGCTTTGCATGGTTAGTAGTCTTCCTCACTGATTTTTCAGTCTTTCAGTGATTGTGACTCCCAATACGAAACTGTAAGGGACATTGTGCTAAGTGGTTCTTGACTACAGATTCAGTCTGTCATAATTACCCAGAAATACTTTGTCTGAATTTCTCAGCTGAACTAGACTTGACAGGCTTTCCATAGCTTGTTACAGGTATTCAGTCTTTTCTTTTCTTTATAAAATTTGTTTGTCTTGCAGAAAGGAACAGAAGAGGCAGCTGTTGAAGGTAACTCTGGCAAAACATGGAATGTACTAGTCAATATTTGTGGGTAAAGTTCTACTTTGGAATAGCAATGACAAGCAAGGGACCATAATGAAATGGTTTTAGTCCCTGTTCTTAGTGCTTTACTGCCAAATGTGGCTTCACTTTGAGCATGATGTGTGGGGCAGGGTATCTAGGAACTGAGAAAGGTGGAGAGGTTGAAAGAAAAAAGCACGAAAGAACTTGAAGTGAATGATGAAATTAGGAGAGACAAAGAAGGAAGAAGACTTTGTGCAAATAAATGAATCTTTAACAATAAAGCTTTGTTTGTACATGCTTTGTACAGAGAGGATTCATTCAACAGAAACCCTCAATTTCTGTAAACCAAGCAGTATTTTAAGTCTGTGTCAAAAGTAAACCAGGCCTCTGAGTGAAATCAAAGTTCTGATTGGCATGTTCTGTAATTTCAAGAGATTTACAGAAGTTTTCTACTTTGGGAGCACTAGTTAAACATCTCACCCAGAAGAATTATCAAAACAAAGAAAATTAAGGATGTTTAGGGCAAGCCTTTTTGGACCTTGTTTTGACTCCAATGGCATGACATATCTTGAGCACTTAATGTTCACCTTCAGTTGTTTATATTTGCACTGAATAGTTTGTAGAGAGAATCAGATTTTATGATTTATGAAGCTCTTCAGCTTTCTTCCCCCACTATACCTCTGTTTTCTGTTTGCTACTTGGGTCTCAGCTTTAAAAGTGTATAGAAGCTCAGGATGTATATGTGGAGCATGGTTTACTGTATCCTGCTTTGCTGCCTGTGTGACATTTGCTGATTTGGTTTCCTGTGAAAACTGATGGATCAGCTCACTTCTGGTCATAGATAACAAACAGGAAGAGCTGCCAGGACTCCTAAGAAGAATAGTCCATTAAAATCCTGCATGCAGAACAGAGCTGAAGTGAGTATTTTTATTTTAGGAAGAAAAAGCAAATGTCATGTTTTGATACTGCAGAAGGAAGCTGTTCTCAGAAAATACAGATATTTTGAGTTGTTCATGATTTCAAACCCATTACTCTAAAGAAAGCTTAGATAAGGTGACAGTGTCAGAATGAAACACAGAGAGGATGAAGCTGTTTCGTGGCTGTCTGGGTGGCTTGGCAGGCTGCCACAGTGGGGCTGCCTGAGTGGCTACACAGTGCTGGGGGAAACAAAAAATGGCACAGTTGCTGCTGTACCTTCAGAATCAGACTCAGATTCTCTTATACTGGGCTGAATGCTGCAGATATCCAATTTCTGGTGGAGGTAACCTAGCTTGGGTTTAAATGCAGATAGCATAGCTGGCTACTAGTCAGTGAAAAATCAGTTTGGTTTATCTAGGGGTTCTCATGCTTGAAATAGAAGAAGTAATTTGAAATATTTAAAAGTTTCTTATATTAAATAGTGGAGATGGAAAATGGTAGAAAAGATATAGAAAAAATAAGTCTCAAAAAAGGCAAATACCTACCCTACCCTATCAGGAAACTCTTCTTAACCAGAGTAAATATTTTCATTTTATTTTTTTTTTTCTTATTTAACTGCCATTTAATCAGTCTTGCAACTTCACATTCAGGATTAAACTAACATCTAGGTTTCATATTTTCAAAATTATACCTAACTCCCACTGAAATGAGACATCAAAATAAATTTGCCACAACTGTGTCTGATCTCTTGCTATTAGCCAAGGCACCAGGAAAGGCAGATACCAAATCCAATCTCTGCCTGGTTTAGGATTCTTTCTATTCAAATACCAACAGAAATTGGAGTCTAGCCCACCCATAGACAACCTGTATCTGTATGAAAACAGGAGATGAAGCTCTGCTTCAGAACTGCTGCTCTTTGGTCCAAGAGGAGGTACAGGACTATTTTGTAGGAGAGATGGGAAGATTGTATGGGACTCCTCAGCCCTGTAGTGTTTTAAATATCCCCCTGTGTGTGGGCTGGTCTCCACTGCTGGTGCAAGAAAGGATATAATAATCGCAGAAAATACTGTGAAAGTATTGTATCCTGAATAGTTTTATTGGACAAGACATTTTTCAAGTAGGACCCAGGTGCTGTTGCCTTCCATTTTGGTCTTTGATGTGGTTTTCAGACCCACCTGGCTCCCTGCTCTTCTGAAGGAAGCTTTCATGATTGTATTTAATTGCTCCATCTGCAAACAAGTTTTATCATGATGGCACCATCTCACCCAGGAGTCACCATCATCCTGCAAGTATTGCTAGACCTTCACGGACACTGCATCAGCATGTCTTAAACTGGAGAAATGAGGCCTGTGGTGACTGCCATGCACCATGAACGTGCAGGAAAATGGAATCTGAGTCCCTTACTCAGGTGCTTCTGGCCTGAGTCATTTCAGTAGTGGCTCACCCAGCACTTCTAAGGTGGCAGGTGTTTCAGGGTGGTGTAGTGCTTACATGTATTCAACACATTTTATTAACTGTAACATTTTTTATTAACTTTGGAGCTAAAAAAATATTCAAGGCAAGACCGGTGAATTGCACAGAAATTACTATGTACAGACTTAGACTCACTCCTTCTATGTTACCAAAAGAGAAAGAGAGCAACTTAAATTCCTGTTTTCTCTTTATCTTGTCTCACTAGGCCTTGTGCAGGAGACACTACATCAAGAAGAAGTGCTAAACTCTCTATCTCTTGGAGACACACTGCCCTGAAGTTCAGTTGCAGAGGAGTAGATGGAGGAAAAAGTGAAAAGGCTCATTTTTGCAACTCCAGTAGGATCCTGAGAAGGATTAAGTCCCAAAATTGCTTTACACCAGTCCCAGCTTCATGTTTCAGCATGTGCCTTCTCACAGCAGCACTCAGCAGCACCACAGCTCCTCCTCACCTCCAGAAGCTCTGCTCTCTCTACCAGAGCTTCTCCCACACATCAGGTAGTATCAGCCTCCCTCCCTCTAGCCCTGTCTCACAGGTCAGTCTCCTTCACACATACCTCTTTAGGCTGCAATCTGCAGGGTTTTTACATGGCCTTTATTTCACTGGAAGTAGGCTGGGGGAGAACAGTTTTGAGATTCTCATCTACTTTGGCTCATAAGTTTCATTATATTGAGTATTCAATTCCATAAGCTTCTCTGGTAAGGGAAAGGAGGCAGTAACTGTGTAATCTGAAGGATGAGTTAAACATGGGATCACGAGGTTGGGTACCTGGACTGGGCTTTATGCTCAGCTGTGGCTGTTCATTTTTTGTTTCCCCCAGCACTGTGTAGCCACTCAGCTGTTCAGCCACCAGCTGGGGCTGGTGATGTTCCTGGGTGACATTGCAGTGACAGGACTCGTGCTGCAGGTCTGAAATGCTCTGTGGGAGACACCCCTGGCTCTGCACAGACCTGATGGAGCCTGCTGTGGTTTAGGGATCACCCCTGCTCGTGAAGCCAGTGTGACAATCACTCCAAACAGATTTGAGCTGCGTCTGAGTGCATAAACAATTTTGGACTAAACAAAGTGACATAATCGTTGACTAAAAAATGTCAAATAAAAACATCATTGTCTGTCTTGGCCATAGGAGAGACAAACCCAGCACATTTATGAGTAAAGCAGAAGGTGAGCTGTAGTGGGACAGGGGCCACCTCATGGTGCTGGAGCTGGCCTAAAGGGAAGTCACTGAAGCATGGAAATTCTATTCTGTTCTGTAGGAGATATTGCCAAAATAAAAGTCCTGTTGCTAAAATTAGAATGAAATCTAAACATGATCTGTGAAATAAAATTTAATTTCCCCTCCTACTATGCTGAAGCTTCAATAAGGTGTACTCAGTGACTGTTTAGTTAACATAGTAACTCATAATATTTCAGTCTTTGCTAACTTTCTGAGAAAAAAAAATCTGCAAAAAATTATAAAATGCAGAAGGCATAAATGTAAAGAATTCTTGAATCAGACATGTTTGAACATTAAATCATATATGAAACTGCAGTTCTCAGTGCCTTTACTGAAATTAGGTAAATTTCCATTAAAAAATGTGATATTCTGACTTTGGGTAAATCCTATACCATGGGTAACATTTCTAAAATTTGGGGCTAGCAGCAATTTTTAAAAGTTATCTGACATTAGGGATAGTATAATGCTTTTAGTATACATGCTTTTTAAAATTCATATTATTGTTTAATTTCATAGTTCTTTGGGAAATTGCACTGAAAACTGTTTCCTTTAAGTCAGGTGTGTGGTATTTTGCTTCTGTGTCCATCCTGAATGAGTGTTCAGGCTGGCATAGACTTACTGGCATACTGATCATGGTTGTAGACTATTATTTATAGTACAGGGTATTAAAATATTGCTCAACAACAGCTCAACAGAAGATTTGCCAAAAGAATGATTTAAAGATTTCTTGGTATCCTCTTAATACTTACAGGGATGCCAGAGTATTCCTTTTCTTGTGAGACAGGATCAAATCTGTGGTTAAGGAGTGTGGCCTATAATTTAATCCAAAATTTGATTATTTGAAGTTAAAAAGCCCAAGCAAACAAACCTCTAACTCTCTTCTCTGCAAAGAAAGCCCAGACTTTCTGCCTGTTGATCCCTTAACCTCCCTCTTGGATGTTTCTTCTTAAATGCTTTCTCCTACTGCTTTATTTTTCCAATGAAGGTTCTTGAAGGACCTCTGTGATCATGTCATGACTCTATTTTGAGTTGATAAAGACAGTGGATATGAAGACTGTCATTTCTGAATTAAACTGAATTTTCTTTGGCATATTTTCTTTGTGGTATGGCAAATAGAAAATACAAATCAGCTCTGGATCTTTTCCTATCATCTGATACTTTTTCCTATCATGTATCATCTTTTGCCATCCATTTCTAAAATATCTATTCCTCTTCATGCTTTAGAAAACACTATTTCATATATTTATTGCAACACCTCTTCTACATCACCTTTTAACCATGGTAAACAACTGGAAATGAACATACAACTCAAGGCAGTAACTGCTATTAGTAGGTTATGGCATTATTTTAATTTCAAGTGTGTCCTGCTCTGCTCCCACTGAGTTCCAAATTTTAGATTTTAGAATTATATTTTTTCCCTGGAAGAGTGGTTAGACATTGGTACAATTGGCCAAGGATGTGATGGACTCTTCCACTGTCTCTGGAAGAATTCAAGAGTTGTCTGGATTTGGATATTTGGTTTAGGGGAGATTGTAGTGGTGTTACTTTGATGGTTGGACTTGATGATCTTTAAGGTCTCTTCCAGACTTGTTGATTCTCTGTGGTTATTACGCTTGGAGAAAAAATCTTATAGACCACTGGTGCATTCACAAAATTATGACCAGGATTAAATATATGTTTTCATTTTGTTTAGAAAAGTAGTCTTATCAAAAGGCTTATTGTACCTAGACAAAAAAGACATGGCAGTCCAGCTTTTGTCTCTTGTGTAGGTAACAGAGACATGGGTCTCATTGTTCTAACATGTAGAACACAGTAATTAAAGAAAAATTCCCACAATGATAGTTAGGAGTGACTTATTACTACAGAATGAGAAAGAAAGTGAAATAGGCTGTGAAAATCAGCAAATGCTTCTACTGTAGAATTTCCTTTCTGCCTTCTGGCTGTAGGGAATTTGTAGTATGGATTTAATATAATTTTTAAAAAGTATTTTTAAAAAAGGGAGACATGTAGGGTTTCACAATTAAGGCTTGAGGTGTTGTCTTGAGGAAAAAAAAAAATTTAAAATTCTGATTTAATGTTTATTCTTTTGTACTACTCAGCACAATGATCTATATACCCTGTTGAGGGATACAGGCTCATGTTGCTATCGAACCCGAAAGAACTAACCGCACACCGCTGTTCCAAGGTGAAGAACAAAAGAAGAAGTTTATTTTTTGACTCCAACATTTATAGTTTTCCAAAAGTGACAGTGGATTGGAGGGTGACCGTGCCACCTCTCCAATGCCACTGGTCAAACCAACAGTCCATCATGTCTCTCCTCCTCCATAAAGGAATGCAAAACAATGTGTTATCTCCAGACAGTGTGTGATAAAGTTCTCCACAAGGAGGTAAACATCAGAAGGCTTAGAAAATCCTAGAAAATCAGGGCGGCAGGCTCAGGCTAAAGTTAGGTGAGACCGAGCATAAGAGTATGACGTCTAAATTGGTCTTCTATTTATTGTTCCTCCTTTGCACCATCCACTGACAGCAAAGGGAGATTAGGATGACTGTACTGCAGTTTTAGGACATGTAGGAGCTGAATATATTTGTGTATTTTCTGTTTTTTTCTTTTGGTTTTTCTTTTGGTGAGATTTGAAGTGATTATAGATGAATTTGATTTTTTGGCAGTGTATTACTGCATTATTTTTCTTTTTTTCTTTCCTCACCAGTGGTCACAATTTGTTGTTAAGATAAAGGTATTGTAAAACCAGTGCTGGACTGGATCCTCCTTATGTGTTGCTTTGTTCGTTGTGAAATTGAGACAGGATTAGGAGAAAAGGTAAAGTAGGCTCAAAAATTTTAAAGGGTATAAAGAAAATTTTATTAAAAGTAACTAAAAGAAAGGAAAATAATCAAAACAAATCCCTCAGAACATTTCTCCTCCCCCTACCACCTTTTCTTTCCTATTGACAAGGTAAAGAAACTAAACCTTAAATTTCCAGTCAGTTTACTACCTATAAAATAGTCTTTTTTCAGCTCACTTAGGGAGTTCCTCACTTAGAAGTTCCTCTTGTTAAGGTTATGGAGTCTTCTCCATAAGAAGAAAAAAACCGGTTGTCTGGTAACTCTCTATTTTGTCACGAATAACAGCCACCCAAGGAACCCTATTATCATAAAGTCCTTCCCATTTCCACAAGCCTTCCCACAACTTATCAATAAACTATGTCAACTTATAAAATATTATTTTAAAGATAAATTATTTAAAATTAAAAATTCTCATTATCTATTTCTAAAATCATATTCCTCCCTAAAAAAAAAATCTTCTTCTCCTAAAAACACAAAACTACTCTTCTCTCTTTCTCTATTCAAACTTCTCATAAAATCACAACTATTTCAGCATCTACTTAACATAAAAGCCTTTATTCAATATTAATTTGAACACTTTGATCTCCCCATAATATCATACATTATAAGAAAAAAAGAGTCTTTTCTCCATAACCTACAAAAAAATTTCAGCCCCAAAATCTAAATATCTTCTCATTCCCTCCCATCTAAGACTCAACTTCTTCCTCACTAACTTCAGTATCTTCATATTATTCCTTTACATCTTATTCCTTTCTCGCACTCAAAAAAGAAATTAAAACACTAAAAAGATTAACAACACACCTAAAGCCTACCTAAACCACCAATAATTTATAACAAAAAGATACAACTAGACTATCAAAATCAACCTCATAATTAATTTTTAGTTTTCTACACAAACTACAAAATCTCTAGTCTCAACCACACTAAAAAAAGGGCCTGATGACAAAGTCTTCACAACCACAACCTACCCTACTCTGACCAAGACTCCACAACCTCCCCATCTTCCTACCCAGCAACTATTAAGACCCACCCCACAACAAAAACAAAAAAAGGAACTGATGAACAACCTGAGAAGAAAAGGAACCCGACCCACAACAAAACCACCCAACCCAACCTAACCAAAATGAAAAAGTCAAAACTGAAACATACCACATCCTCACCAACAAAAAAAAAAAAAAAAAAAAAGAAAATTACCAAATTTTTTTGTCTTTAACATGTATATTTCACAAAAACATATCCAACTTCTCAATAATTCAACAAACTATCAACTACACAAAAAGCTTTACTAAAATACTAAAATCACTTCCCTAAATTTCCTCCCATTCCAAATCATAACACCCCTTTCCTTCTCCCCAGCTTTTATGGCTGAGCACAACATCATAGAGTGTGAAAAATCTCTTCGGTCCACTGGGATCAACTGTCCTGGCTGTGTCCTCTCCCAGCTTGTGCCCTCCCTAGCCTGCTCACTGATGGAGTAGCATGAGAAGCAGAAAATGCCTTCAGGCTGAGCAAAACTGTTCAGTAATAACTAAAACATCCCTGTGTTATCTGCATTGTTTTGGTCATAAACCCAAAACATATCACCATCTGAGCTGCTACAAAGAAAATTAACTCCATCCCAGTCAAAACCAGTATAGTGTCTAATTTTAATTATCTTAAAACAGTACAATCTTCTAGAAAGCTCTCTCTCCCAAATGATTGAGTAGCATGAGAATGTTGTTTAAATACTCTAAGCCGACTAATAAAATACAAAAATAGTTTTAGGCTTCCATTGCAGGTAACCCACTGCAGCACCCATGAAAATATTATTAATGTGTAGATAACTGTTGAATACTGAGAGATACAGGTTCCCACAGGAAACATCAAAAAACTTCTTGGATGCAAATGTAAAAGCATGGATAACAATACACTTGTTTTCCTTCCACACATACAATTATTCCACACATATTATGCTTCAAGTCTGGATATGATTTCATTCAGCACTGAACTTTCCATTTTCCAGTCTGCTATAAAAGTCAAGGGCCACTGTGGCTTCAGGATTTCAATGTATTTTGCCAGGAAGAATGACCTGGAACTAGAACTGGATGTGCCACAAGAAGAGAGGGTCTGACCTGTCTCAGAGGAATTCAAACCTTTCTGTTCTGTGGGAATGTCAGCTGGCTTCCTACCCACGGAAAGATGGAAACATATGTCTATCTAGGACATGTACCCTGCCATTAGTTATTTAGCAGATTGAGCTTTTGGTAACTTTTTGCCTTCAAATTACTACAGCCTGAGACTTTGCTGAATACTTTTATCTTAGAAGAGAGAACATCTTTCCCTTTGACTATATTAGATCAGAATACATGATTCATTATGAAAGAGGGAGCCAGATCCAGCTATAATTACTGAAGAGTGTGCTGCAGATGTGACACAGAGGCTAAGTGGATAAACTCATCAAGACCCATGCTGCTCTAGACAGGGGCTATGTGTAGACATATGTATTCACACATAGACATATAGGTCTGTATCACATGTATCTGTGTCAAAATGGCTTTGAACTGGTAATATCTCAGTATATCTATCCAGTGAGTGTAAGGGATAATGAGAAAAAGGTTTTAAGATCAGGAAGGGAGGCTGCAATACTTCACTTGGAAGTAGTTCTTCTGAAGTCTCATTTTGGTTGGAAGAGACTTTGGGAGGTCATCTGGAATGACCTCTCTAAGAAGGGCTGACTTGGATCAGGTTGCTCAGTATCTGGTCCAGTTCAGTTTTGAGAAACTCCAAGAATAGCCTAAAACAGTTTCTTCTGTCACTTAGGGGAATAGCTCACTCCTGATAAAGCCACTGACAGACAAAGCGGTATCACTTCTCATCTACTTAATTCCCCTTTCCTGCCTATTTGTGCAACACATATATTCACTTAAGTTACATGCAGCCTTTTTTGCACATAATCATCATATAATCAGTCTTACATACCCATGTAAAGACTTTGGTGGCAGTTTTATATTTTTTTTACATTGGGTCTGAGCTTCAAGCAGCATCTTCCTTCTCTGCTTATCTTGAGCCAAAAGAACACCACAAATACCCAAACTTCCAGTGATTGTCTTAGAAATAGCAGTGTTCTATTAGGACAGCAGCACTTTTCTGAGTCTTCTGACTTGTTCCTTTTAACACTAGGTGTTTTCCTGGGCTTTTAGTTTCGCAAATAATTAGGGAAAAATAAGTATCTCCCATACACTGCAGCAAGATATTAAGTTTCCCACATGACAATTCATCAACACAACAATACAGAACATTGCTGATTATGGCTGAAATACTTCCTACCTCCTGTCCCTGGGCCAGGCTGTTCCTGACCTTTTTGTGGTTCTACAGATGTTGAGAGAAATTATGAAACATTTCCTCTCTACTCCCCTCATGTAGCCCCCAAGAGGACCCAGCACAGCTGAAGTGCCCAGCTGGAATCCTTTCCAA
Organism: Haemorhous mexicanus; assembly: GCF_027477595.1. NCBI lineage: Eukaryota > Metazoa > Chordata > Aves > Passeriformes > Fringillidae > Haemorhous > Haemorhous mexicanus. Next base: position 20,469,249 of record NC_082341.1, on the reverse strand, counting down.
TGTTAACAGGAGTTTTATCGACTTCAAATTAGCTTGTTTTTCATCTCCATTGTTTCTTCTTCTCTTATAATAGTGTCAAAGTACCTTCTTACTCTGCTCTGCCTCTTTCCATATTAATCTCATATTGGTGTTTCCCTGGATGTACTGTACTTTCCCACCCAGAACTTCCATCAAGGAGGATTTTGATGATTTTTTAATACTTATCAGAGATTTCCAAGTGCATGACAACACAGGGGTACAGCCTGCTGCACAACAGGCTTTGTACACACTGTAGGTGGGCATTGTAGGTGTAGCATTGGGCTGACCTTTTCTTTGGAATGGTAGGCAGCCAAGACAGATCACGACAGACAGAAATAATTACTTATGACAAGGATCTGAAGCAGGCTTTCTGAATAGTGTCTCCATGACAATTATTTTTGCCTGTTTTTATCCTAATGGGGTTACATATGAAGACAGATTTGAAACAAGGGACCACCTTTACAGAGCACCTGCAGTTTGGCTGAGCTCGTCTCTGGTTGAGCCTGGTCCCCACCCAGCTTGTTGGTGATCTCATAAAATATATTTTTAAAATCTTGCTGCACAACAGGCTTTGCACACATTGTAGGTTTGATGCCTTACAGGTTCACAGAACCATAGAACTTTTAAGGTTGGAAAAGACCTCTAAGATCATTGAGTCCAACCATTAATCCAGCTCTTCCAAGCCCACCAATAAATCATGTGTCTAAGCACCACATCTCCACATTTTTAAACTCCTCCAGGGATTGTTATTCCACCAGTTCCCTGGGCAGCCTATTGCAGTGTTTGATCACTCCTTCAGAAAATAAATTTTTTCTAATATCCAGTCTAAACCTCCCCATGTGCAACTTCAGGCCATTTCCTCTGGTCCTGTCACTTGTCACCTGGGAGTGAGTGACAACTGTCACCTCACTAAGCCCTTCTTTCAGGGAGCTGTAGAGAGCAGCAAGGTGCTCCCTGAGGCTCATGTATGCCCCATCAAAATACCCAGTAAGTCCCATGTGTTACAAAAGCCTCTCTATGTAAAACAACAGTAGGACTGATGTTTTCAATCCATTTAGGACTCTTCAGACTGTACATTGATAGTGATCTCAAAGAAGTAGCATGCTGCTCTGTATCCAGCACAGCAAGAAGCTGTAAAATCACCAAGGCTGGCTATGCTCTACAGGCACCTTTTCAGAAAGATCTTTTAATTCCAGGCAGGTGCTTCAGCTTGTGAAGCCCAGAGAGCAGGCAAGGTTTTGCCTTTCCCGCTCTGATTCACGAGCAAGATTTGAGTCCCGCTAACAGCAGATAGTGCCATCACTGTCGGCAGAATAAACAAACAAACAAACAGATCGGCTGAAGTTCATTTATTGGGCTTCAGACAATGCCTCTTAGGGTCCTTAAATCCCCTCGGCACTCCGAGCCCCGGCCGCGCCCCGCTCCCGGCGGAGCGACCTGCTGGTGCCCGGGGGAGGAGTGATGGGCACGGGGGCGCAGCCCAGATCCCGGGCTCCCGAAAGTAGGTCTCTGCTCCTTCTGCACTCCTCGCTCTGAGGAGCAACCCGGGCGTTCGAGCAGGGGTTTTCTTTGAAACTTGAGTTTCATACCCCTTATCCTTCTCCTTTCCTTACCCCAGAAGAAAAGGAGAGGGATATCCTCCTCCCTCCGGGCGGGGTTGGCTAGTTTTCTTGGAAGACAAACCACTGACCCAGATGCAACGCTGTCAGAGTCGCAAAGGGGATAAAAGAAAAAAAAAAAACGCCACACACAGCGGCGACAACAAAAAAAGCAGCGCTCTTCTCAGTTATCACCGCTTTATCACCTGCACATGCCTGGAAGAAGGCTCTTTCCTCCGCTAAGGGAGAAAAATCAGCTTAGGAAAGCAAAGTTTGAACAGCGAATTCCTGTTATTTCAAAACGCCCCATGTGACAGGATATTTCCTTATCATTTGGAGCCCAGAGTTTTCCCCTGATCCACCAGCACTCCACAGGGGCGGCGGAGCTGCCCGGCGGGACGCGCTCTGCTCTCAGCCGCGGGCGCTCGGGCGGAGCGCGGCCATGGCTCCGTCCCTGCTCCTGCTGCTCCTCGGGCTTCTCCCCCGGGCTTTTCCGCTGCTGGGTAAGTGTCCGCAGGGGCTGTGCGGGCGAGGCCAGCCGAAAAACGAGGGGTCACAAAGAGCCGAACCTGCTCTGTGGCTGGCGGGGGGCGTGGGGAGGAGCCGCGGGTGCAGGTGAAGCCCACGACCATCTAAAGCCTCTGCGGCGGGCGGGCGGCTGATGGAGGCGGCCTCCCCTCGGGACCCCTTCTTCGCCCTCATCCAGAGGTGCCCGGCGGGCAAAGCTGCCTGGCACGGCGGACTTTTTGGGTGCCCTTGGCTCTAGGGACGCCGAACTGGGCTGTCACCGGCGCTGCCTCAGTTTCCCCCACCGCTCCGATCAGTCCCTGATTATTTAACACCATCACCAGCTTTCCCTCACAGACATGCTCACGGCAGAGGTTTGCAGAAGTGCCCAGCACTGGGGCTGTGCCTGTCCTCCAGCCCTCTTGGAAGGGCCCTGCTTTTGACAGATGGCTTTCGTGGGGGGATGTTAGGGTAGCTGAGGTGCTGGTTTGGATAGAGGTGTGAGAACAGGGGGAAGTTGTGTTGCTTGGTGATATCTGGAGTTTGTACCCACTTACTCTGAGATTTGCCATGATTTTCAGCTCACAGCTACTTTTCAGTGAATGTTTTGCACCTGTCTTTTCTGAAAACCTTTCAGCGTCCTCTGCTCTCTGGATTGAGATCTAGCAATGCAAATCTTTGTAACACTGCCTTGTAACCTTTCTTTGTGTAACTAGCAGCAATCAGTTTAGGCCATCTAGTAGGCAAGAACCTGTGTAGGAACACAGTCATCCTACCTACGTCTGCCTCCTTGCTCTTTCCTCTTTGCTTCTGTCTTTGGGTCTGTTTTTCTGGTGCTCCCCATTAGTGTTTCACACGGGTGGCATTTCACTGGCTGCTCAATTACTTCCTTATTTACACTCACATAATCTGTGATGGTTTCGAAATGCTGCAGAGTGGGAAGTCAGTTTGGCATTCTGGAATCTCTACCATGGAAATTATACTCTCCAGTGAGATTCTGCAGTACTTGGCACAATTCTTAAATACAACTTGGGGCCAGAGATAGATGGCAAATAGTCACAGTGTGGTGAGTAACGAAAAATGAAAGTCTGTGAGAAAATTTTTTTGGGATCTGCTTGGGACATTTGAGGGAAAAGATGCTAGATCTCCTTGAATGGCTGCTTGTGCACTGGTAGTAGTGAAGTTGTTTCCTAAGCCTGGTATTTTCAAGACCTTCCTTCCAGGGGTAAGTTTCAAAATATGAATTACTGTTAGAAATAAGTTTAATTCAAAGTCCTAACATTGTGGTACTCATGAGCACACTGTGGTGGACCTAAAGTGTTCCACCCACGGTTCATCTGTGGCGAAGAATGGCACCTGTTACAGAGCTCTGTAACAAATGTTACTGCAGAACAGTGAAACACAGCTAATGGTGCTATGTGTGATTCTGCTCAGCCCATTTTACAGACACAGCTCATCATGTTGGCAAGAGCTGTATCAAGTGTTTACAGAGAGGATTTGGCAGGGCAGAGGAAGTGCTGCACGGATACCTGGCTTGTTTCTTCTAGACTATCTAATTACTCACACAGATACTGTTATATGGGAATCCCCTTCAGTGAGCAGGATGGCAGAATAAACAGAAATAAAGCTGCAAACCTGAGCAATCCAGCACGATGGCCATGGATTAGAGAGGAGCAGCACTGCGGGAAAGGAAATCCTGCAATTACAGCCTCAGCCACAGTTGCTCCAGCATCCTGCTCCCTCTTGCTCTATTCTCCTGTTTTGGTGTCAGCTTATTTTTGATGCCTCCTTGGCTGAGTTGGCCTTTTAGCTGCTTGCATATGTACTACTCCCTGCATTGGGAATGTGCCCTTGTATAAGCAGGTGGGTTGGGTTTACACACTTCTAATGCTTTGTAAAGACACCATCAGAATAGTAGAGAGCCTAAGTTTTGTGCACCTCTCCACCCCCACTGGCCACACTGCTTTGTTCAGCTTTTTAACTTCTTTCTTGAAGCCAAAACTCTGCACCCTCTCATGGTTGGATGTAGTAATCCAAGCTTTTGAACTAGAGATACTTTTTTTCATGTGAAATAGCATCTTCCCTTTAACACCACAAGAACCAGAAAATAAGGACTGTTATTTTAGGCCACAGATACAATTTTAGCAGTTTGAAAAATCAGGTAGTGTTTTCTACAAATGTGAAATTGTTTGACATCTCTTTTATCCAGAAACTTTAAACATGATTTCAGGAAAAGGAGAGTTGCAAGCACTGCATATATCAGTTTACAATAACATTGTGTTAAATGCTAGTAGAAAAGCAGAATAAAAAGAAGTTGTCACCAGCAGTGATAATTATACATTTCCTTGTATTGTCTGTGAGTAAAACAGATTGGCAAAAGACAAAAATTTCCGCCTCCAATGCTCATCAGTTTTACATTACTTCCCAGTGAGTTGGAAGCCAAAGGACAAGAGAAGGAAGCTGAACTATAGATGAGATACGTCTAGGTCAGCTCTTTCTCTGAGAGAGAGGTTATTTGTTCCCAGATTGTTCTTTTTGCAGAAAAATATGATGATTTCCATATTAAAGCCTCAGCAGAGAAGGGAAGACTTTCTGTGGTTAACCTGTTTTCCCCTTAACTACTTCTCCATTATTGAATTTGTTTAGTTTGGTAATCATACACTAAAATAAATAGTATTTTAATCAGCTTCCATCCCCAGAGCCACATAAATTAATATTTCTCCTTCCTAGCTCATAGCCCAGTTAAAATACAGCTTTAAAATTTTGTGCATCCTGTTACCTTATGTGAAAGAGCATGATAAAGTTGCTGTGGCAAAAGGTATCTCAGGTGGATCAGAGAGGAGAAATTTACAGTCTTTCAGCAAGACTGGCTCAGAAATGTTACACTCATAGCACATCCAGGAGCTAAAACTTTTCAAGTGGCTACAACTTTGAAACCAACCTTGAATATGTGAAAATGCATGCTGTGAAGCACTGTTTACTAAGAGGGAGCAATAACCTGGGAAGCTATGAAGAGCTTTATTTATTTTCATAAGTCTTGAAGAGGCATTAACTGGAGACGGCAAATCCCATTGCTGTTGGTATTTCATTCATAATAGAGAGATGCAAGAAAGAAGTCACTGATTACTGAATTGAAAAACATGTTCTACGAGGAGTATAAACCTTAAAAACATATCCTTCTCCTCAGTTAATGCCTTAAAGATTTTAGCAGGGCTTTTGGGAACAGAGCTCCCCACTGTGAGGAAATGGAAGAACTTAGTGACTGTTGTTATCTCCCCATACTTGGGAGCCAGTGCTGCTGGAGAGTTCAGTGGCAGGATTTGCTCTCTACAGTGTCCATGTTCCCTCATTTCAGTAATTCCCATGGGTACAGCTTGGATTAACACCATGAGTGTGTTTTCTCTCTTCACTTTAACCCATGCTTTAAACCTACAGGAGACACTAGGTCTACACCTCTGCTGCCTTATGCTTTTGTGTGTAGATGCTTTCACTTACACAAACCAGCTGAAATGTCCTCACATCGGAACTAGTTGCATCATACAGGCACTTCAGCAGGAGTAGGTGTAGTCCACACCTTCTTTTGCTGAACAGATGATGAGATTTTCACACCAAGAGAAGTGTCCAGATTCATATTTCATTTAGATAGCAGGTAAGGTTACTTCAAACCAAATAATTCCAGTGTTTTCTGTTTTTGTTTTTTTGTTTGTTTGTTTGTTTTTTTTGTTTGTTTTTTTTTTCACAGATACTAGCACCTTCTTAATATATAATGAAGATCACAAGCGCTGTGTACTGGCTCAAAGTTCTAATTCAGTGACTACTGCTCCTTGTGTTCAAGAAAATGAGTCACAAAAATTCAGGTGGGTCTCAGATCACCAGCTTATGAGCATAGCATTCAAACTGTGCTTGGGAGTGCCTTCGAAGAAAGACTGGGTTCCCATCACTCTGTATCCTTGTGACAAGGCTAGTGAACTTCAGCGATGGGAATGCAGAAATGAGACTCTCTTTGCAATCCAAGGGGAAGATTTGTTTTTCAACTATGGAAACAAGCAGGAAAGGAATATTATGCTGTACAAGGGATCTGGTTTATGGAGTAGGTGGAAAGTCTACGGAACCACAGACGATCTGTGTTCTCGAGGCTATGAAGGTAAAGTTCCGTAAATTAATTTCTGTATTTCAAACTCGTTTTTATGTGTAGATGATTAAAGTATTTAGAAGTGTAGAAGAATTTCCTTAATCTTCTTAATGATCAGTGAGTGTGAATTCAGGTGAATTAAATAATACTTGAGTGGGTGTGCCTTTTGTTTTTTGAGTGCTTCAGTTTAGTTTTTGTCAAATTTTTCAAAGTGCTGATAGATGATTAACCATGCACGGTAGTGATTCATTTGGAGAGAATAAAAAATTCTCTGTTTGTTCAAAATATGTGTATAACTATTACACAACAGTTGATGATAGCTTTTACTCTTTACTACATGTGTACAGAAAGACATAATGTAAGTGTTTAGTCTGTTGGTTATATTTTTTTTTCCTTGGGGTGCAAATATTAACTGGCAGTAAGATATATGTTAGCTCTTATGTAAATTTCCATTGCATTGCAGATGTCTTCCTAGGTGCTTGAAGGGAGTCTGAGACTTGGTGCTAAAATGTTAGACAAAGGAAAAAGATATTTTACATAGATAAATTTGAAAAAGTTATGTATAATATATCTCTATATATATTCATTCATCTCAATATATATATATTCATTAAAAGTATCTGTAAATGCATTTGACTTCCCATTTAGTATTCTTTCATAAACAGAAATGGGCACAGAGGGAGATGAGGATGCAGTTTCTGTGGTTTACACTATGGCTGATTACAGTACTAGTCCTTGGCAAAAAGCCAAAATAGAAGAACCCTAGCAAAGCAAATTAAGTGAAAGAAGGCAGGGGGGAGTAGTAATAATGTTCTGCTATTCCTTCCTCCTCTGTTTTCTAGCAGCTCTGTGAGACAGTGACCCTGGTATGTCACCTCTCCAAAAATCCCTGTCAAGTCCAGTTCCCCTGTATGTCCTTCCATCAAAGAATGTACATTACATGTGCACACCCAGAAAGCTGCTTCAGTTACTTTCATAAGTTCCATTGAGTCAGGTTTCTGATAAAACAAAAAGTATCTTTACATGCAAATATAAAATTTATTTGGGCATAATATTTTGGAGTTACTCTATGGCACATATCTTTCAAGTTTACATGGACATGCTCTTCCATGTCCAAAATGATCAGCAGCTGACTGGGTTATTGACAGAAATTCAACAGTATTTTGCACTTTAAAAAATGGCAAAAGTGTATGTGTTTTGTACTTTTGATTGCTGTGCATGGGAAATTCAGCATGGGAATGTTCTTGTCTTAGCTCAGTCAGTTGTGGTCTGTTGTCTCCCTTAGCAACAAAAATTTGTCTCACTGTGAACGTGGGTATCAGCTTAGACCAAGAGTAAAATGAGCAATGTTCCAATTCTAGTACAGTTGTGTACCAAGCTAGCAAGCTTTCCTTCCTCTAATATTTGTAATAGGATCATAAAGACAAACTCCTATATATCTCATGCTTATTAATTTTTATGCATTTTTGAATTGTTGTGTCTCCTTAGATACCTACACAGTGAAAGGAAATGACAATGGAGCCCCTTGTGTATTTCCTTTTAAGTTTGGTGGTAAATGGTATGCTGACTGCACAAATGCTGGCAGATCAGATGGCTGGTTCTGGTGTGGAACCACTTCGGACTATGATGTTGACAGGAAGTATGGATTTTGCCCAATGAAAAGTAAGCTTTTTACATTCACAGTTCTGCTGTGCTGCTACTCAGCTGCCTGGAAATATGCCCATAACATGCGCCTTACAGTTTGAAATGTCTCTGTTTTGCCTGCTTTCCTTTTAAGAGCAACATAAATATCCAAATATAGGACCCAGAATAAAAAAAACATTGCTCAATTTTTTTTGGGTGAAAGTATTTTATTCGTATTCTGGAATCTCTATGTACACCATTTACTTAAATAGAAAGGAAATTAGATGCTTACATTAGCATAAGTATATATAAAAGGTAAAAAAGTAGAAATCTATGAAGTGGAACTGAAAGATAGAATACAGTTTAATTGAAAATTAAAATTACTTTGGAGAATGAGTTGCCTTTTAGACATGAAGGAACTTTCATGAACTCTTTAGCACATCCCAGTGTTTCCCAAATCTGTGTACTATATTTTAGTTCTGTCTTTTAATTCAAGTAGAAGTATTTGTATTCTAAATTCCCTGGTTTGCATATACTTGGTGTTTTAAATGCAGCACGATCAAAATGCAGAACTTTATTTAGAAATGTTGATCTTACTTTAAGTAAATAGGAGTAATTTATGCCTGCATGTATTTGAACTCTTTTAAATTTAATGAATTTTCTCTGGACCTCTGTAAAATATGTACTAAAAATTTTGTCTGCAAGCTGCTTCTTCTGTCATGCTGAGAAGGGTAGCACTTTCCCCTGCTTTCTTCTTTATTATTGTGTTTTGCTGTAAAGCTCCAGCTGACTGCAAGCAGAGATAAGGAGAAAAACACGCCTTTCCTTTGATGTGAAGAAAACTGTTTGGGTTGATCTTAACTGGTTTGATGACAAAGTACTAGTGTCCTTGCCTGATTTCCATGAATGTTGCATTCAGTATTTCAGAAAATAAAAACTGCACTTTTTTTTTCTTCTGTGCCAGTATCATTTTCAGGACAATAAAAACATTCTGGGAATATCAATCCCATTAATAAAGCACATACAAAGCTGACTTAAGAATACTCCCAGCTCAGTATCATTTGAGTACAACAAATAGGAGGCATCATTAAAATTTTGTTTAATTCTTTGGCATAATTCAAGGAAATCCATTCAGATGGCAGTGATTGTTTTAGGAAAAAGTTGCTTTATGCTGACTGCCTGCATGTTTCCTTCCTGATTCTTCAGTACTAGCTATAAAATATTCAGGTTTGGGTCATATATTTTAGTGAGAGACAGGCCATAGTAGCAGAAGTTTTAGTCATCCCTATGAAAGAGAAATAAATGAGATGTGAGAGTGTGATAAGTTAATAAACTTCAGCAACACCTTTCAAAATAGGATGTTTAAGTTTGTGTGTGGTAATGTTTATTTACTAAGAATAAAGTGTTGTTTCCTAAACTGTCTTAAACGGATCAAAGGTGCAAGCATGAAAATATGTGATGCAAACTCTTGCAGCTGCTCATACTGGGGCCAGGACCTTCAGTGAAATGCCTGTGGCTGACCCAGTCACTTCTCATTGTGACCAAAACCCCCTCAGATGCTCTCCAAAATGAAGAGGGCACGAGGCTGCACCTGCAACAGTTATTATAATCAATAGAGGTGGAGAAATTTTATCAGTGGAGGTGACATAATTGTGATTATGACCCTTCATTTGGTGATTTAGAAAGAGATGTTGAGACAGTAACTGCAGAAGCTTAAACTCTAAGGAAAGGAACTGAGCAGTGTTGCTACAGCAAACAATTTTTACTAGCCTAGGAAATGCTGCTTCTTTGTAGGTTACAGCATGTCTTTTTGAGCTCTATGCAGCATTTCAAGGAAGGTGTTGGGAAGAAAACAAGTTGCACAGTGTAAGACCATCAGGGGAGTGACTCAAGGTGTACCTACAGCTCTCTTCCAGTGGGGAAAAGTCCATTGAGGCCTCTCTTGATGGATGAATTGAAGGATTCAGAAACCCTTCTGAAGGGTTTTTTTATGCATTAAGCAATGCATAAAAATACAGGTGACTAGGACAGAAACAAAACCTGCAGAAAATAAATGCATGCTGAATTCATCTGTGTAGGGATAGAATTCAGCTTTTTATTAATTTTCCACTTATGTACTGAGGACAGGTGTGATTTAACATTAATTTAGCTCAGGCACTAAAATATATTATTCCAGAAAAGTGTTTCATGTTTTTGGTTCTCTGGGGAACTAAGCTTTAAACAATAGCATACAGATTTTCCAAAATCCTGCTCTTCAATCTTGCATTTGAGCTCTCAAAACTCAGGCATCTTAAAAGCAAATTTTCCAAGACTTAGAAATGAGTTTAATTTTTATGAAAGGCCAAAATTCTACAAGAGAGCACCATATGGAAGTCAGCTATAAATTGTGAGACAGGAGAACTGAGGTGGAAGGTTGGATGAATGCCCAAGACTTGTTTACCTCTTCTCTGTAATAATTGCACAAGATTTATAAACGCCTTACAATCAAGTCAGAGCCAGTTTTCTTTACTGAATTATAGATTTTACTATTTTTGCAATATTAATTTTATCCCAGGCTTGTGTACAAGGATTTATGGTCTTTTAGAACATAGTGTAGCAAAGAAGTTTTTATTCTGATAGTTATAAAATATTTTGGACAGGAGTTGATTTGTGGGTAGTGATAATCATATGAAAGTTACCATTTTTACTGAAATGTCATTATTACAGTAGGTTATATTTTATTTCTTTTAAAAATAAAGATAATGTGAAAAGAAACACTTTATATAATCTATAGATAATAAGATTTAATACAGGAAAAAGTGGAACTGGTAAGTGACCTCCTGGTATTTAACATGTACCATGCTTTGTTTTGTTTATTGTACTGTTTCCCTCTATTTTCAGACTGAAGTATTCTGAGCATTCTGAATTTAGATAAGACCTCTTTCTCTCAATTTTTTCAGATTGCAACTTGAGAAGCTGATAAAGGCTTCAGGAATTCAGGTTTTTTTTCCTTGTTGGCAGACATGCACGGATCTCTCCTGTGTTCTGCTTCAGTCATGCAACTTTATTCCCTTTACGTGATATTTAGCTCAGTGCTGGGACCTCACGTAGGTTCCATTTTTGGCAGATCAAGATCACACTGTTTTCTGTTGCTTGTTTGTGGAGAAACAATTGAGATGAGGCAGGAGAGACTGCAGCAGTGTAAAGAGTGTGGTACCTTCTGGGGCAGCTTTTACTGTTGGGTCCTTTTGGGTGATGCTTTCACTGGCATTGCCTGGAAGTGCCAATTCAGGCATTCAAGGAGCTCAGTCAGGCTCTGTGGCAGAGGAGAAAGTCATGCCATGTCAGACACATGCTTAAGAAATCAGGAATTGCAGGGGAATGTGAGATGGATACTGATGATGTCAGCTTTGCATTCAGCACTTGGTCTGATTACCACAGTCACAGTAAGAAAATCCATAGCCACTTTACATAGTGACCCAAATTAGTAAATAAAAATTGGGGTTTATCTCAGAAAAAAGGTCAGCTTGATATACACCTTAAATAGCATCAGCCTGAAAGTTTTTAGTCTTTTTCTCCACATTCACAAATCAACTCTTTTAGCCTGTTTTTAGCCCCTTATTGTTTACCTTAAACAGCAGATTCTTTTGTACCAGAGAAAACAGTGGCCTTGTTTCATACCCTGTCTACTGTCCTGGATCTACTATTACCTTAGAGAACCTCAGGATTCCTTTCAAACCATTTGTCCATAGCAGCGTTCAGGCATTTTTTGGTTTTTTGCTACACAATTTTTTTGGTATATTTTATCTGTCTCTGTCTTTATGATGAATTACAACATTTTTGTTTCTCCCTGTAGTTACTAGTAATGATTTGTGGAACACAGACCCTTTAACAAATGTCCAGTACCAGATAAACTCTGAGACAGCTCTGAAGTGGCATCAGGCAAGAAAAAGCTGTCAGCAGCAGAAGGCAGAGCTATTAAGCATCACAGAGTTACATGAACAAACATACCTGACAGGTGGGTTAATATTATCCATTGTTCCCTTAAAAAAGTGTGTTATTGCAACAGTGGCACTAATATGGCATGTTCCATCTTGAAGATTATATTTGTTCAATTCTGGTAATTACTAAATTGAAATAGTTATATTGAATTATTCATCTGGAAATATAGGACAGATATATTTAATTTATCATTATTAAATATTGCCAACTAATAATGACATAAACATACAAAAATTAGGTAATGTAGGCAATAAAGAATGAATGTTGGAATGCAGAAAAATGCAAAATAGTTTGTAAACTGAAGATGTAGGTACCAAGATTGCATCCTTTTTGCACTCTTCTTGTAGTGTGTATTAGTCAGCAGTTTAGCCTATTTCACTAAAGCCATCGCATCTTCAGTATATCCTAAAATATGAAAAGAAAAAGAAATAATAAAAAAAAGTACTCATAAATATTCTCTTTTAGTGTCAATCTCCTTCAATGTTTTTGGAAAGAGTTTCCACACTTCCCCTATGAGAACATTCTTAAATTTTACTTGAATATATATTTACATTCTACATTGAGAAAATACTCTTTATTATCTTCTCAGCCTGTGTACACACACAAAATAGTTCACTGATTCATCTATTAAATAGATTAGAAAGTATTTTGAATATGGTACATCAATTGAAAGACAAAATATTCTATACCATAAGCTATATGTTGTACTCTCTAAATTTGTAGAATAAGAGGATTAGAGAATGGTCTGGGTGGGAAGGAACATTTAAAGATCATCTAGTCCAACGTCTCTGCCATGGTATGGACATCATGGATTCGACTAGGTTGCTCAAAGTCTCATCTAACCTGACCCTGAACACTTTCAATGATGAGGATCCACAATTTCCCAGGGCAACCCATTCCATCAACATCATAAAAAATGCCTTCATTATAGCCAATCTAAATCTGCCCTCTTTCACTTTTAAACCATTACCCCTTTTCCTGTCACTACAAGCCCTGGTAAAAAGTCTTCCTCCAAATTTATAAAGTCCTTTTAATTTATTGAAAAGCAGTGTTAAGGTCTCCCCTGAGCCTTCTCTCCAGGCTAAACAAACCCAGCTATCTCAGCCATTCTTCACAGGAGGGATGTTTCAGCCCTCTGATGAATTTTCTTGCCCCCTCTGGACGTGCTCCATGCCTTTGTTGTACTGGGGACCCCACAGTTGAACACAGCACTCCAAGTGGATCCCCCAGAGAAGGGTTGAGGGTCAGAATCCTTTCCCTTGCCCTGCTGGCCCCGCTGCTTTGGAGGCAGCCCAGGACACGTTTGGCTTTCTGGGCTGAGTGCACATGGCCAGGTCATGTCCTGCTTTTCATCCATGAAGTCCTTCTGTGCCATGCTGCTCTCAATCCATTCATTCCCCAGTCCATATGGATATTGTGAATTTCCATGACCCAGGGGTAGGACCTGGTGCTTGGCCTTGTTGTACCTCCTGTGGTTGGCATGGGCCCACTCCTCCAGCCTGTCAGAGGCCCTCTGGTTCCATTGCTTCCCTCCAGTGAGCCAAACACACCCCTCAGCTGGGTGTCATCTGCAAACTTGCTGAGGGGGCACCCAATCCCACTGCTCTGTGAGTGACACAGATATTGATAATGTTGGTCCCAATACAGACCCTGGAGGGACACCACTTTTTACTGGTTTCCATTTGGATTCTAAGCCATTGACTGTAGCTCTTTAGATGCAGACATCCAGCCATTTCCTTATCCATCTAGTAGTGCATTAATCAAATCCATATTTCTCTACTTTAGAGGAACAAGAAATGTTTTTTTAATGCTATGAACAATTTGTTCTGTCTAAACTTCTGTTTTCAATTTTGAAGATTTGGTCAAAGCATGGGTTGTTTTTTAAATGACTGTGAGAAAATTATTGTTAAAATTAGTGCTCAAGAGAGCAAACTGGTGCTGGCACAGAAGATAGTTATTAGTTGATGTGTTTTAATTTCAAACTGATAATTATGGCTGTTACATGTATGTGAAGATCAGTTTTTCATTATACAGATACTCCAGCAGTACTAGGATTTCCTGTCATGCTCAGTTCTCCTAACCATAAACTGTTTGTCCAGGAGCATGTTAATGGTGCAAAACCAGGTCTGAGATTCCGATTCCTTCCAGTCAACTACCTCTCCTTTTAAGTCTGCCATGCTTGAAGTGCTGCCCATCACTGTGGTGCCAAAGACAACTACAAATTGCAAGATCTTGGCATGATGCCATCAATAGAAGCAGAAACAAATGATACATATTGCACAATGATTTTTGTGAATTATGCAGAAACACACTCAAAGTAAAAAAGTCAGCAGGCATCCAGCTGCTCTTCCAGGCCTTATACTAAGGGCAGAGATAGACAATTGATTAGTACTGACCATGAATAATGTTCAGCAGGGCGATACATAAAAATGAGATTTCTAAGTGCTTTTTAGAGCTAGAGGAATAAGTTTGAACTGTTTTTTTTTTGAAGCCTGATGTAACATTGGCTAAAGAAGTGAAATCAGATCAGTCTGAAAAATGTACAAGATACGCTGTTAAAAAGATGGTGTTTGCAATGATTGCATTTTGGTAAATGCGAACAGGTTTATACACTGCGGAATTCACACTTGTTAATTTTATGGAAGAGAAAAGTCACACTGGGAAACTTTATCTTTCATTTTAGATAACTGATTTTTGGTTTTGTGACATTTTCTGCAACTTTACCCATTTAATATTTTATAGTTCTGAAAGAACCAAGTTTCATGTTTGCTATCAGTGGTAGCAGAATCATTTTGTTTTCTGTTGTAATAAAATTTTCTAAACCTAAATATGTCATAACTCTATAACTAAACTGACCAATATAAGATGACTGGTTTATCAGGTTTAGCATAACCACCTTTACTAGAATGTTAAAAATTGGAAAAACTTGTACTAGGAAAAAGGAGAAGGATTAACAAGAATTCAGCTCTCAAGTTTTGAGGAGTGTTTTCTCTTGCTGTGGACTTGCAATGTCTCTCTCCGTCTCTGTTACCCAGGTCTGACTCGCACACTGAGTTCAGCTCTCTGGTTTGGCCTCAACAGTTTGAATTTCAACAGTGGATGGCAATGGGTTGGTGGTGCTCCTTTTCGGTATTTAAACTGGGTTCCAGGTAAGGTTAAATGCATTGCTACTCAGTTCAAAAGGCAAAACTTTGGTCATTGTGTAACAAGGATCTTTTCTAGCACTCTATTCTCCTGCAATTATCAAACTTGTTTTGATGCTGAAAGATTGTGATTATGAACACTGTGAGTAATGACCCTTATGCTAGGGATATGCCCCAAGCTTAATGTATTATTCATTATGGAAATGGTGGGCCAAAAATCCATAGGAAAGTTTTAAGTCATCTGTTGACACTTCATTTTCTTATCTTCCTAATTTTTTTTATTTTTTAATTCAGAACAAATCAAGTGTTGTAGAAGTCTTAATTTGTGAGATTAGAGTGATCAGTGGTGGGTGGGTGGGGGGGTTGTTTGTTTGTTCCTTCAAATTCCTTTCCAATTTGTTTTAAATTATTTTTATTTGCGTCAAGAATAGCTTTTCGTTTTCATTTGGGATTAACCTACCCTCCACAGTAACACTTATCAAGCTGAACATTTCAGGCTAGACTACTTTGACAGAAGCCCAGCTACTCCACAGCTGTGGCTGCAGTGTTGAATTCTGGTGCCATCATTAGAAAGTTTCTGTGCCATCTGTGCACATGGCGAAGGGCTGCATCTCTGGTTGACTATTCAGAGTGCCTATGGAATAGTGTTTTTTTACAGGACCCTTGCCTTGTACCTTTGCACTGGCTATTCAGGGATCTTTTGGAGACTAATTTAAAGTAGGTGTCTGAAGTCCTGCAGTGTAAATGCTCTTTATCTTCACTGAGTGTTTAATCACCAGTAACTATAAGTGCATGCTCCAGTGTATCACCCAGGGCCATCCTTGTGTAGATCAGGCAAAAAGCACATTTTAGGTGGACAAACTTCTTGAGCAGGCAAGCTCTGAAGAGCGAATTGAACTACTTTATAAATAGCTTTCCAGTGGAGTGAGCACACAGGCAAACCAATGAGCTGCAAGTTGCTGTGGAGGTATTTACAGGTCTGTCATCCGAGTGCACTGATGAGAATCTGCACGCCAGGAGCACTGGGGGAAACACAGCTGTGAGATGGAGCCAAAGCAGCAAGAGGAGCTCTCCATGGGCAACTCTCAGTTGTACTGTAAAGAATTAAATAGTTGAGATGGGGTTTGATGTAACAAAAATGGACTCCATTTATCCTTAACTCTTTACAGTCCTTAATTTAATTCAAAGGTAATACTCTACTCTTATGTCCATATAACATATTTTATATTTGTGCTATCTCCCTCATGACTTTATGTTGGCTCTGCCTCCCTGTCTCATCCCCATTACACTGAATGCTTAAGAACTGTTTTTTTTTTCACTAACACATTTCAAAGGAATTTGTGGAAACTTCATATTTTTCCATCATACTAGCCCTAAATTAATAGAAAAAAAATCGAACTGTTATCAGTGTTTAAGTAAAACTGATTTTGCTTAGAAATTTTGGGGATAGCTGTACTTCTTTGCGCAATAAAACAATTTAGAATTGTATTTTTGAAGTAAGCATATTTATTTTTCCTATGGGAAGAAGATAGAACACAACTGCAAATGTAAGACTGTATTTAATCTAATGTAATGAAATCATAATGATATAAGAAAATTTCAGTGAACAATCTTGGACTCTAAAAATATTGTTCTGTTGTGTTTATTCTGTGTAGTACCAATGCTCATTATGTAGTATAGTGGTGTATGGTCAGAAACTAAAGAAAAAACATGCTAAGTTTAACAACAGTATGTCAGATCTAGAAAAGTTCATCTGGTTTCTTGCTGAAATTTATTCTGTTCTACAGCTTCTACTTTTTTTCTAGGTGTTTTTGTTAGTATTAATGCTAATCAACTATAACAAAAATATACCAATATCCTGATATTGTCATGTTGTTTAGACAAATGAAGTTCACATCAGCAAAATAATTACTTATCATTTTTCTTATACTGAGTACAGAATTCAAGCAGCTTATGGAACAGTTTTTTACCAGACTGTCCTCTGGAGCTTAGACATTCTCTATTTAGAAAAGGAAAAAAAACCAAAGAAAATAAGCACATATACATACCTTCTACCAGGACTTTGAACATGTAAAAAGGCTGTTAAATTATCTATTTGCAGCTTGTGGCTGCTGTGGAAAAACTTTCTCTTAAGGGAATGAACTTCTCCTTTCAGGCTAAAGGACTGTCATGTACCACAGTTGTCTATGTGTTAATGCATTTTATGGTTGAAGTATGGACCAGAAGGGAATGTGAGAGTTGGGAGGGTAATCATGTTGTGCTTATACTCTGTTGTTGATGAGATTTGTGGTGGCAGTTTTTTGTTTTGTTTGGGTTTTTTTTTGTTTTGTTTTTTAAGGCCATCCTTCTCCAGAACCTGGAAGAATCTGTGGTGCATTGAATCCTGGCAAAGGTGCTAAGTGGGAGAACTGGGAATGTGATAAGAAACTTGGCTATATTTGTAAACGAGGAAATGCTACTTTGGAATCTTTCATTATTCCTAAAGGTAATAATGGTAATAAACCCTCAACAAATTCTTTGTGACTGTAACTGGAATAGGTGTTATTGCATGTGGTAAAACCAAGCAAAGGACTCAGTAGACTGTGGTTTGACCAACATTCCCTCTAAAAGTAAACAGTGTGTGCTTTCTTTTTGCTCTGGCCTCCCTATTTCCTGTGTAAATCTTCAAGCATCTTGAGAACTCACAATTTTGCAATTTAGGACTCTCCCAAAACCAAGCAGAACTGTCTGATTCTGATTAAAAAATAATAAAAAATGAATTTAATGTTTTTAAAATGATGTAATTGTCTGAAAACCCATGTACACAATGAAACTAATCCACTTCTTCCCGTAATTTTTGCTACTTATGAGTTGGTGCAAGTCAGTAGGGGAGTAGAGCAATGCTTTAAAATACTTTTCAATTAGACATTTTTAATGTATCTACATGCCTTATACATATAGAAATATTTATATATAAATATTAAAATATTTATTTGTATACATATTAAAGCATGTACAATTATTTAAGAAATTATTTAAAATATATATTCATATACACTTTTTTGGAAAAAATGTAGCTCTGGAACCTGCCTCACGTACTTCAGAAAGACAGAAGAGTGATAGGATTTATTTTGGCCTCTTTCCTCGTTATCTCTCTGTGTACTATAAACATCTTGTAATTTACTCCTTTGTTCCTTCACTCCTTCCTTCTGTTCTTTCCAAGTTCCTTTCTTTTTCTAGGTCGTACCTGTATCTCTTCAATCCACTGATATTATTTTGTATAGGCTTTAGAAGCAGAAGGCTAAACTGGAACTAGGTTTCCAGTTCATTTACAATATGCATCACTACTTGCAAAGCAGATGTTTTAGAAAATCAGTAATGATATTTGGCTTAAAAAATAGTTGGTGTTTTTTAGTATTTTTTCTGCTTTTGCCAATATCGAATCAGCCCTGTTAAAAACTCTTAGGACAGAGAATTCTGCCTCTTTTTTTTTTTTTAATTTGTTGGAAAGAGAAAAAAACACAAGAATTAGCTGGTGTCTTGTTAATTAGATATTGAAATACATATTAATTAATTAATTTGATTGATGATTTGGTATTGAAACCAAGTATGTTCATTGCCTTAGCTGAGAAAGACTTCAATGCATGTTAAAATTATTTCTTCATTTAAGATGCAAAGTTTTGTTAGTGTTTGTATACAGGTGATAGCCAAATAGTTTCATTTATCTAGGTTGTTTTAGGTTGTTTTGCTGGCTACTGCTCAGCTTTTCAGGTTTCATACATCAGTTCTGAAACACTGATGCCTATAAATATAATATCAGTTAAGGACTGGCAGTTATATTATTTATATTTAAATTCAGGATTTTTTTTTTTTTTGAGGGGGGTGTGTCTAATGATCATTACTCTCTTTTGCATTCAGCCTTTGTTGCTAACCCCCACCTCCACCCTCCAGTTTACCAGCAATTTGAAGGTAGAGAAAAAAGTTTTCAGTTAAACAGAAATTGCTGAGTAAACACTGCGACAGATAAACCAGAGATTGGCAGTAGTTCACTTAATAAAATATTTTCCAAAATGTCCCATGGGGGGAAGTAATAAAAGGAGTAAGCATGGAATCATGCAAGGTGTTAGGTGCTCTCAGCTTCTAAAGGTGTAAAGGAAAACTCATGGCAGATTATGTTTTCCTGAGTTAAGAAATACATTAATTGCAAATTCATACATGCACTTAGTTGTTCACCTGACATTAAACACAAAGAAAAGCCTTTGAAATTTTGACCCTAGAAGTTATAATTATGTCTAACAGGGCAGTATGTGGGACAGAGGAACATTTTACAACAGAATGTAATCATGCTTGTGTTCAAAAAAAATTGGGAAAAATCTTTACAGAATATTTGTTTTCATTACAGATGGATTTTCACAAAGCAAACATCTGCAGGATTATTTTGGTTTTGTTTTTGTTTCTTGTAGCAAAATATTTTTTCCACCAGGGGGCCACATCATGTTGTACATCAAAGTATCTTCGGGCAACAGAGCATTTGTTCTGTAACCCAGCAAAGTATATTAATAGAAGTGCATTAATTTCAAATTCAAACGCTGAAAGGAAAGGCTGTCTGTCTATCAATCACTCTACCAAGTGACTGCCAACGTAGATTTCATCCCAAGCCAACAAAGTGTGGCAATCCTAAAGTACTGTTTACAAATATTTCTTTAAATATTCAGTTAGAAAAAATAAATGCTCTCACTGTTATTGCTGAGATGCTAGACATCTGTCTTATCTGAACACATAGGATGGGTCTAAGAGAGAAATTTGAATTTCAGAATCATGAGTCTGACTTCAGCTAGTGCTTTCACGCTTTTAGGCACACAATTCAAGCACTGTGAGAGTGCTTTCAGACCTCAGAAAGTCAAGCTTACAAGAAAGTCAGCTTCACAAGAGTACTTGCTCTATAGTTGAGGAATAACTATTCTACAGTTACAGGCCAATACATTTATCATTGACATTTGGAATAATATTGTTTGAATGTTAATGTAATATTATCTTTTACCTTTTATTTGAGATAATTTGCACTGCTTCTTTTGTTTAAGTGAAATGGTGTCTAGGGAGTAATACTTGTTTCCATTAGGATGAAAAAGTAAACTGGATGGCTTTGAGTTGTCTAGTAGTCTCTTTAAGAGTAGAATGGGGAAGCACAGAGTTAATTTTTGCTGAGTAGCTGAAATGAAGAACCAAAGAGTTTCTTGTACTAAGAAATCCCAAGCAATGTAATTCAATCAGACTTACACCAAAGAAACTAGACCATCAACAGCTTTTTTTTTTTTTTTTTTTTTGTGGCCGGCAACAAGTTCCCTCTTGTTCCTGTTCTACAAGAAAAAGTTTTGCTGTCCTGCCATAGCTGCTTTAGTGTTTAGTGGGTAATAATGTTACAGTCTGCATCCAATTGAAAAAGAGATGCTCATGGACTCACTGAGACATAAATACTCTTGTGATTCTCTCCGTGGCTGTGTCTGAACTGCTGATTTCTGTTCAATGCAGTGTTTGTAGTTTGCAGAAGGGTATGTTGAGTGTTCTCTGATTTATGGCAAGGCACTGTAAAGTGCAAATGCTCAGAGCTGAGACCAGGTATAAGATGGATTAGGCGGCTCTCTGGAGCATCAAACTCCTACAACAGCGTTTGTCACCTCTGGGCTCGCTTGTTTCTCCCAACATCACTGCCTACATTCAGTTTGTTTTCCTGGGGTTCTCCCACCCTCTATTTCACCTTTTCCTCTCCTTTGGCAGACTTGAGAAGTTTCTGACCAAGCACTGAGCCCCTTGTCCTGGGGAAAAACTTGTAGTTTTACTTGAACTTTGTGAGAACGTGCTGGCACTTTTTAGTTGCAGGTCTGAAAGAGCAGGTGCTGTTCATAATAGAAATGTGTGTTTGTGTGTTATGGCACTAAGTATCTATGAATCATCAGTTTCATCCAGTTGAAACCGGATATGTGCCTGCAACAAGGGCTTGACTGGTCATGAGTTTGGGCGCCTATTTAAACATTTCTACAGGATACATTGCACTGTTAAACACATTGCTCTGTCTTCTGACAGATACAAGTTTTTTTTCCAGCAGAATTTCTGAAAATCTGCTGTCCTTGTTCTACTTTATATATTGGTGTTTGCTAAACCCATCTGCTGATTATAAATAAAGAGCTGCAAGAATCATAATTTGTTTCTACAACAGCAATACTCTGTTTGTTGCTTTTTTGGGTGGCACTCCTTCCAAGGTTGAATTGTTTGCTGAACAGTAATGTGTTTGTTGGCAGTACCCTGGTGCTCTTCTACTGAGCTTCTGAAAGCAAATTTTATACCTAAATCGTTTACTTTGACAACATAATTTTCTCAGTTAAGTTTCTGAAGAGGATTCCTAAATGCAGTAGTCTTATTTGGGTTCTCTTAGGATTATGTATAATCAATTATTTCATTCAGTAGTCTAGCAGATGGGCTAATCCACAAAGTGCCTAAGTTTTTTAAAAAATAATTACTCTCATGAATATGTATTGTAAAGGCAGGTTCTTAACATATAGCATGGGGGTTAAAGAGAGGTGCTGACATCAATGTAGAAAAATGATAAAGCACCATTCTGCAGACCTTACATTTTAGTATGCATATACACATGTGTATAAAAGAAAAAAACTGTGTTTTAATTGTCTTTTCTCAAGTTGCAAGCACCACTTGTTTGCAACTGTGGTGTTCTTTACGAACAGCGTGGAAGTTTCAACTTTCAATTATTCATGCACATTTTTATCACTGTACATATTTTTCATCTCTGCTTTTCTTAGTGAAGAAAATATACGATTAAATTTTTTTTGTTAAATATTTTCTGATCTGATGTTTAGTCTTTAGTTAAGAACAGAATTCTGAAACTCTTCATGGCAATTTTTCTTTTCAGAGACTAATGTGCCTATTAGGTGTCCTCACCAATGGATGTCATATGCTGGTCACTGTTACATAATTCATAGGGACCCCAAAATATGGAAAGATGCCTTAACATCTTGCAGGAAAGAGGATGGAGATCTGGCAAGCATCCATAATGTCGAAGAATACAGCTTTGTTATTTCTCAACTTGGGTACCGTGAGTATTTTTTCACAATAATATCTATATATACTAAGTAAAGAAGGTGTTTTGAATATGTTTTACCTGTTAATAAAATGAGGAGACTGTTTAAACATACTAATTGTCCTGATCACAGGGTGCAGAAGGAGTTAAATTTTAAATTTAAAAAATCAGAGGAATAAAAAACACAGAATAGGACATAATAATATCCTATGATTATCCTGACCACAGGGCGCAAAGGGACTTTAGTTTTAAGCTAAAAAATCAGAGAAAACAAGAACACAAAGTAGGAGCACAAACCCCAAAAAGGCTTTACTGCCTCTAAAAATCTGTGGTCAGCGATGCAAATTGCATTATCTTCAAACTCCTGTTTCTTAGGGTCTGCTTCTCCTTCCTTTCTCCTTTTACACAGGTTAAAGCAATTTAATTTTTCATAATATAAAAGGATTTTTCATAATATAAAAGGATTTTATATTTTTATATATTTTTTTATATTTATAAGTTTTCATAATATAAAAGGACTTTACAATCAATGTTGAAAAATAAATGGGGGTAGTGAGGTCTGCTGGTCCAAGACAGTTTGGGAAGATCTGTGTCCTATTATTAACATTGCCATGTCCTTAATGTTTCAAGCCATGCTGGTTGTGCTTCTCCTGAAAAAAGAATCCATCTGTCCCAGAACATGGATTCAGATATGTCCATATCAAACACAGTATTTATGTGCTTGGTTTGTGAGCACAGAGTAGAGCTGTTGCAAGGTAAGTCAGCCTGCAGGTGCAAGATGTGCTCATTAGGAGAATGCAGCCATGCTGACTCTGAGGCAATTTCATGGTTGCTATTGCTTTACACGAACCTGCTCTTGCATGAAGGAACACTTGACTGCTTTTTGATGGAAGAAGCAGGTTCACATCTACACATGCTTCTTGGCAGTGACTGATCCTACGTGTGCTTTCAGTGCCAAGTAAAGATGAGTTAGTTTATCCTTCACTTAAAGTGTAGCCGTGTGTTTTGAGCTGCAGCATAGCAGCAGTCCTGGAGTAGAAATCATAAAAAAGCTGATATGCTTTACTTTTGTATCCTAGCTACCTCCACGGCAACTTGTGCTTATCTTGACATTCCTGAAAGAGTGACTTGTTCTCTCAAACTTTTACTCTTTCAAAAGATATTCTTAGGAAAGATGGGACCTCTTGACGAGACATTAGGACATTTGAAACAAGGTAGATTCTAAAGGAAACTAGTTGTATTTTCACGCTACATATACAGAGTAGGTTAATTCATAGATTGAGACCACCTCCAAAGACCTTTCCTGAACCGACTGCAGTTCTATTTTTGTGAAATTGAGGGTCTTCGAAAGGCAAATAATCCTGAAGGAAACCAGACTTCTCCCAAATGACACACTAGCTGCAACAGACTATTTTGAAAGCGTTCTTTTCAGAGGAGTAAAATTGGAACAACTGAAGAAGCCTTTTAGGACAATTTATGACTGTGTCAGATTACCCTTGTTCACCACTGAGAGGAGAACACCATGTATTGCAGTCCCTGGAAGAACCTTGTCTGCATCAGAGCACTGCTGCACAGAAAGAACAAAAGTCTATCTTTGTGCCAAACAATTCACAGTCCCATGATAAAACAAAGGAAGAAGGGGTACAAGGAGATGAATATTGTCATGGTAGCTGAGCTTTTGTTGGCATCACCCACAAAGGAGAACTTTAGAGAGGAACATGAAGAATGAAGAAGTGCATTCTGGATGTTTACACGGAAGTCCAGCATGTGACATGGCACAAATGCGGCCCAGTGCATGACTGCGAATGGGAAGCAGCTTTACAAATTGCTGGAAAAAAATCCTCCCTTGGTATTTAGTCATACAGCTGTAGAGATGATTGCAAAAAAGCAGCTGTTCTTCTAGAGGGAAAAAAATGTTATGTAGGAAGAGACTTCATAGATTCCCATGGCTTTTTTAGATGGCTTTGATTTAGTTATTTTGTTGAAGAATGTTGTTTATTGCTCATATTGCCATGGTGTGAGCCCACCACTGTAGGAGCTCTGAGCATGGACAATGCCTCTGCTGTGCTAAATGGTCAATAAACACAGATAAAGATTTCAAGAGGTAACTGAACAAAAAAAAAATTAAAAAGCATGAATGGCAGTGAGCAAGGAGGGAATGAGAGAGCATGATGGGCAGTAGAATTGGATCAGCTTTCAATGTGTTAGCAGAGGAGTTTAAACAAGGGTACTGAAATATAATTTTGGGAGACTTCTGAACATAAAACACGGTCGGCGAGAAAGGGTAAAGGTGTGTATTTGAAAATGGAGCCTGAGAGCCTGTGAATTTGAGGGCTTAGGGGTGGAGAGATGGTAAAAAGTTGTCGATGAGCTGTAAGGGCTGATCACATTTAGGTGTAATTCAGGCAAGAGAGTCAAGGGGGGAAAGGAGAAAGGACAGAGAGCTGACTGTCTCTGTCATTCAAGTGACCAGCTGGGAGGGTGATATTTGCAGTATCTCCACTGGCCAGAACAGGAACCCCCTCAGAAACAGATAGAGTGAAGTAAATTCCTTGGCCAGTCCTGCAGTTTCCTTCAAGCCAAAAGCCAACAGCTATGCCTTTAAATGTAAAGTGAAAAATATCCAACAACGACATTAATTTCACTTTACTCTGAAATGAAATAAAATATAGGAACACATATAATGGAAAAACTTGCAAGTACTCTGGTTTTCAGCTCTAAAAGACATCACTGGGTGTCTTAGCATTAGAAAATAGGACATTTCTTTCTTCACTATACTAAAAGTAGGAGGAAAAAGGGAGGCAATATCTTATTTAGGTGTTTATTCATATCTTGTTAAAAGAGTTTTGAATCAGAAAAAAAAAATGAAACTTGTTGTGTTGCAGCATAATTCAGAAAGGGGAATATTTTAGTTGCTTTCTATGAAGTTGAGCACCCTTATTTTATTGCCACTTTGGGGAGTGGCCTTTCCTGATGACTGGGGTGGATATATGAGAATCAGTCTGACCTCTATGAGGCTGAGAACCCTAATTTCCTGGCTGCCTTTTCAACTTCCTGAGAATAATATTTTTTTCTTTTCCACAAAGAAGAAATTTCACATTTTGTGACAGGATTTTTAATTGTATGTTTCAGAGCCATCTGATGAGCTGTGGATTGGGTTGAATGACCTCAAGGTTCAGATGTATTTTGAATGGAGTGATGGAACACCTGTCACCTACACCAAGTGGCTTCGTGGAGAGCCCACTCATGCAAACAACAGGCAGGAGGACTGTGTTGTTATGAAGGGAAAGGTAAAGTCACAAGGCTAGTGACTAAATTGTCTTATGATTTCACTTATGTTTTGAGTTTTTCCTATGCAAGAGCAAATAATAAGAAATAATTTTTAAAAAGGGGATATTACTGGTTGAAGCAGCCTATTTTGGAGTCAGGAATTAGTTTTTTGAGGAAGGATCTCTGTTTGAGGTTTCCAGAAAATTTCACTGTCTTTCCTGAAAAACAGACAAGTAGTGGCAGCTGTCCCTCAAGAGCCATAGTTCTGGATTTCAGTTTGTGAATGTGGACTTTTAAAAGAATCTTATAATTACACCAGGAAGCAGGCAAACATGTAAACGTGTTTCTTCAGGAAACTAAAAAGACATTTTGGATATGTTTAGATTTTTTTATGTTTTGCCTAAATGTGGGATTCACCTTAAAAAATTGCACTAGCAAATTTTTATTGATGCTAGAGAGAAGTAATCTCTTTAGAAGAAAATAAAAATCTTAATTTGGTTTTTCTAGGCAAAGTTATAAATCTTGGATCTAGGTGGTTTAATTGCTATGCAAGTGTATCTGCACTGCACATGAAGAGCTGTGAGAAAAGTAGTAAAGTTTTTAGCAGTGGCATTAGTGAAAGCCTTTCCTGAAGTGACTGTATCCCTACAATTTAAAGGCTACTTTTAAAGGGCTGCATGCTGGAATCTAGCAATGATCAGTGACCTAGGAATTTTACAGGAAGAGAGATAATACTGGGCCTAAAAGTCTGTCTGTGTTGATGTTGTATTTTTCCTTTTTATGAGAATTAAAGTAATTAAACTAACCACCTCCTTTAGAGCTTGCCTAATTTATCAGGAGGGAAAAAAGTATGTACACATACGAAAGGTATTTTCTTATTTTGCAAAATTAGCAATGCGTAACTATAAGTTGACCTTCTCAGTTTGTTGACATTTACCTACCTAAGTATATTTATATTTCCATTGTTGATATTTTTGGGTTGATCAGTTCTTGGTGGAAGCCATCTGAATCTATCACTTATTTTTATGGAACAAAGCCTGCCCCATCAGTAACACCACCTTTTTCAAGGAATTGCTTGGGTTTAGTCAGCTAGAAAGTAAGAGAACAGAGATATAGTCACAAAAGGCTGCTCATAAGACACAGTAAGAAGTAGCTAGTAATTACTGCATGAATTTCCCACTGAAAACATAGTTATGGAAAGGCAGCTAGTGATCTTCCTGCAACTAGAGACCTGTCACAGCATATGTCACAGTTGAGATGGCCACAGTACACAGAGTATCATCATACAATAGCAGCAGGCTTCAACCCACAGAATAACATCACACCTCATCAGAAGGCTCCAGGCATCTGCCCTTCTTGTCCTTTAGCCCAACCTTTAGCCCAACCCTTCATGTTCATGCAGTGCACCAGTGTGCCCTCTGTTCCCTCTGGTGTTGGTCAGTGCCCCTGGGCACTCCATGGCTCATCGCCTTCAGTGCTGCTCACCTGCTTCTCACAGCTGTACCCATTGGGGATGAGGCTCCATTGCAGCCCCACTCCCAATTACCACAACTGGGTGCCTACAGAGACCCACAGCTTCACAGCAGGTTTTCCTGTCTTGAGGAAGTCTGAAGTTCTTCATGAGAAAGACATGGTAGGAAATGATGTGACAGTCACCAATGGACTTTCCATTGATGTCTATCCTGTGATTACCATCAGTAATCACAGGACAGACACAAGCACAGGTGAACATCCAAGACTTTGTTGTTATAGGCAGAAGTGTTGAACTTCGGGAGTTTTTGCTGGAAGCAGGGTTTTGAGTGTCTTGAGAACTTGGAATATTGTGGCACAAGTGTCTGTGTATTAACATGATGAACATTTTATATTTTTGGTGGGGAGGGGAGTTTGAAAGAATAAAGCAAATGAAAAAAGAAAAAAAAAGAAATTGCCATCAACTGCTATGAAATTACAGTTGTAAAGGTGTAGTCTTCAAGGCACAGGTGCAATAGTTTCCTTTGTCTCCTAATATCTTAGTTCATCTGTTCAGCCAAAATGTATATAAAATATTTTGGGAACACGGTGTGATGTTCCTTACTTTCAGTACAAATCCCACTGAATGTCATTGTTTTTTCTAAGAACCTGCAGTATGAGGAATAAGAATATTAATTCTAACTTTGACAAAGAACTTTTCGAATCTTCAAAGTTTTGTATAAGTATTAACTAAGGAATGCAGTCTTCTGGTGTTGTTTTTTTTGCTGTTAGAGCTGAATTTCTCTGGGGATAGCTGATATCTCCCTTTCCTCCAACATAATTGTTAAATCAGCAGTCTTTGTAAAGATGGTATATTGCAGTCATTCTCAAGGGATTGCTTTTCAGCAGGGCAGATAATCAAAGAAAGTGTATGTTAAAGGTAAATCACCTCCAGAAGAAGTGAGATAGGAATAAGATATTGGAATTAAGTATTGAACTTAGATGAAGGATTTTCTCCATTGAAAGCTAGCAAAAAGTTATTAAGTACTTAGAAGCATAAACCAGCTTTTTTTGGAGATGAAAGCCCAGTTGACTGAAGTTCTGTTTGTATTTTCAGGATGGATTTTGGGCAGACCATTCTTGTGAAAAGAAAATTGGCTACATCTGTAAAAGGAAACCTATGTCGGATGCTCCTACAGAAGAGGAAACTATTGACATGGGCTGCCAGAGGGTAAGTGAAAAAGCTGTTTGATCTGAATAGGCTCCTAAGATTGATAAAGAAGAGAAACTGTCACCTAGGTGGAAGAAAAAACATGAAAAATAGGTTCTGTTTCATCATAATCAGAAGAGTTTGCCTTCTCATTTCTATGGCAGAAAGACTAAATGTGACTAAATCTAATCTATGACTGTCATTTGGCTCTTAATACTCACTTTCTTTTTGCAGAACTTAAATCAAATCTCAAACCTGTTATCCCTGCAGTAGATCATTTATCCTTGATTGGCTTTCAAACCTCCCTAAAGAGTTTGCCTGTACCATCAGCTGCACTTCAGCTCTAGATACAGTTTTGTACAATATTGTTCATAGCAGGAAGGGTGTCCCTGTCTAAACACTGTTCTCAGGGCTTTGCTGTGGTCTCTGGCAGTGCTCTCTTCTTTGAATAACTTATTACCACTAGCCAAATAAAATGAATCTATTGTGCTTCTCCTGAATTGTCAGCAGATCTATTTTTTACTTGCTTGCTTTCTAATGATATAACACCCAGTAATTATAAAGAATTACTGAAATTTATTAAGTCATAGGAAATCTTATTGAGTATTTGTTTTCCTTGAAAAAAATTACCTTTTCTTCAAAGTCTGCTTTACAAAGCTTCAGAAAAAGTCTTTGATTATTATTCCCAGTATTTGTAAAGAGTACCTGGAATCCTTACAAGTGTTGGAGGAAATAAA
Source organism: Haemorhous mexicanus (assembly GCF_027477595.1). Lineage (NCBI taxonomy): Eukaryota > Metazoa > Chordata > Aves > Passeriformes > Fringillidae > Haemorhous > Haemorhous mexicanus. Next base: position 20,440,512 of record NC_082341.1, on the reverse strand, counting down.
GTGTTCCTCATATTACAGATGTTATCATTGCCTACAGAGCAAAGTGCATGTCTGTAGAAAAAAAAGTCTCTCAAAATGAGAAATTAAAAAGCAACAGAAGAAATTTTTTGTCAGCTGTGGCTAATCACTGCAACCTTCTCTGAGAGCAAGTTCCTGAATAAACGATATTTGAATGACAAAACTTTTAGAGTGAGTTTTAATGTTAGCTAAAAATTAACAAGCTTGTTTGAGGTGTCATACCCTTTCTGAAAATTCAAGCTGAAGTTTGTTTTTCAAGACTGTCCTCGTGATTTCATGATGCCTATGTGCTGGTTATAATCCTGTTCTGAGCACAAAAGGTGCACAGCAAAACCTCTCATCCCTTTGTGAGTGGAATACATTGATTGAAAATTAATTAGATTTAAAAAATTATTTTATGAAAAAAAATTCTAAAAAGATCTGATCGTGCCTGCTTTCACTCTGACCTTTTCAGTTACATTGTTCCTTTGACTAGTGCTTAAGTTTTGCTGGTATAAATCAGTTTTCTGTTTTGTTGGTTCCCTTTCCTTTTCCCTTTCCCTTTGTGATCACTTCACATTTATTTTGACAGGGCTGGAAAAGACATGGATTTTATTGTTACTTCATTGGAAATACATTTGTAACATTTTCTCAAGCAAATCAAACCTGTGGAAGCCATCAGGCTTTTTTAGCAACAGTTGAAGACAGGTATGTAGACATCTAATTGTCTGAGGAGGTCACATTAGAATTCAACTTCTAGCGTCTGCACCTGCACATCAGAATAAAGACTCTGATTGGGCAAGCATCTAGCTTCAGAGGACAGCTATCTGTCAATACAGAACTTCTCACAGTTTCTACATGCAAATTAAATTCCAGGAATCTGGTTTATACTGAAAGTAGGTCATGGCTGTGAAATCAGTATTGATAGAGAGGGTTTTGTCAAATAAAAAGTAGGACTATGTCTTCTACTTCTTGGTTGTGGTGGCTTACTTGAGTAAGGAATACAGAATCCAATTTAGAGTACTAAATGAAGAGATTCTAAATTCCTTTTAAAAGGTAGTACAAATATGTAAGAGGATATAATGTACAACTATCTGGTCTTTAAATCGAGGTACTTTTAAAATTAAATGAGAAATCAAATGATGTGAAGTGCTTGGTACCTGAAAATCTGTCACAATGAAGCCAGAGTTTGGTATGTGCAAAATTTCTGGAGAAGTGTTGCACATTACTGTATGTGAAATACAGGAAAAATAAAAAGTTTAAGAAACAAAATATTTTTCTTGCAGATGACTTGATGCTTTACACAATCTCTTATTTGTTTCTATATAATCAAAATTGGTATGTTCTACTGTGAAATCTCCAGCTGGTAGCTCTATAAACACAGCACTGCAGCTGCCATAAAAATGTTTAAACATTATTGTGGCCTTCTGACTACACCTTGTTAGGAGACTTTTTTAATTTGCTCTGATTTCTTAAGAGCTATTTGTTTAAACACCATAATGAACTATGACAGTCTTTACCTCTATATAGGTTTCTTTTTCTAAATATAACTTGTCTTGCCCAATCATTGGATCTAATTTACAGCGCTCCTTAATTTTATAATTTAGTATCTTAATACTTCAGCCTCTACTTTTTGTAACTTCAGTAATGCTGAGATTCCTTTTTCAGTTTTGGATTTGTCTGAAGGAAGAAGTAATAAAATACTAGAGTACTAGAAACTCGCAAAATAAGTGGTATAAAACATAAGGCATGTCAGATTTCTTCTTTACCATCAATTTCCTGTCAGTCCAAGATTAGGCTGTCTTATTCACTGAACATCTGAGAAAAAGCAAAATACTCTGATATCGAAGCTCACAAAATATCTATTATTTAACAGCATTAATTTATTGACTTATTTCTTTTTAACAGGTATGAACAAGCCTATCTGACCAGCCTGGTTGGGCTGAAAACAGAAAGATACTTTTGGATTGGACTTTCGGATATAGAAGAAAAGGGAACATTCAAGTGGTCTAATGGTGAATCTGTCTTATTTACACACTGGAATTCTGAAATGCCTGGTAGGTATGACTGTGTGCTCTTTAATTGGTCCAAAGCCCGAAATAAGCTGCTCACTGCTTGAAGATTTTTCCTTAGCTCTCTCTTGGTGACATAATGGCCAATGACTTTGAAACATATCAGGCTGCTCTCCCCAAGAATCCAGCGTGGCTGGGAAGTTCCCGCTTAGTGCTGAAATGACCTTTTAGTATGAGTTTGGGAATAAACTTTTCATTGAGATCAAGTTTCTGATTTGCAACTGTTCTGGGGAAGTCTGTGCCTGTTCTGCTCTGGAGGAGCAATCTCTGCAGGCCTAGTGACCCTCCTTGCAAGCCCTGCCTGTTCAGCCATATCTCATAGAACACTTGTTCGCTGCACGTTCTGAGTGTGTGGGATATCAGCATGCATGAAGCATCACTGAGTCCTAGAGAAAATGAGACTGTAAGGTAGGACAAGAGGGCCAAAATATAACAATGGGAGGTCATTTAATCTGACATGATCACATCAGAAAGGGGATGGCTATTAGTGTTCAAAGTTCTGGTATGTTCTGGTCCTCTGATTCTATTTAATTTCAGTACCTAACTGCTGATTTGAATGTGTCGGGTGAAGTGATAAGGCTTATATATACATAGTAAGTTCTTAAAAATTTTAAGTCAGTTTAGAAAAAATTGAGAAACTAGCTCTAACCACATTCAGTTTTAGGGGAGAATTTCTTGGATCTAAGGTTATGATCTAGCTGATTCAGCTATTGCAGGTGATTTAGTGTGAGGCACAATTCAGTATTTCAGAGTGGATGAACTACAGATTTTTTCCCCCTTTTTTTCTTCATTAATTAGAATCATAGAATCACAAAATGGTTTGTGTTGATGGGACATTTCAAGATCACCTAGTTCCCATCCACTGCCATGGACATTTTTCACTAGACCAGGTTGCTCAAATTCAAGTCCCACCTGACCTTGGTATCTTTCATGAATAGGGCATCACAACTTTTCCAGGCAACCTGTTCCATTTACTCACTACTTTCATAATAATAATAAAAAAATAATTCCTTATGCCCAATCTGAATCTACCTTCTTTCATTTTAAAATGATTGTCTCTTGTTCTGTCACTATAAGCTCCAGTAAAAATTCTTTCTTCACCTTATAAGCACTCTTTAGATATTGAGTAGTCAAGGTAATGTTTACCTGAAGTCTTCTGTTCTCCAGGCTGAACAGCCCCACTTCCTAAGCCTCTCATTGTAGGAGAGCTGTTCCAGCCTTCTGATAATTTTTGTGGTCTTCCCAGGGACCTGCTCTAACAGAAACATTTTTGACTCTGTACAATGACTTTATTTCTGCAGGATAGAATATGAAATTTTCTAACTTAGAAGACCCTAAATGGCATTTTTTGTGCATTCCTGTTTACAATCAGGAAGAAAGCCAGGCTGTGTTGCCATGAGGACTGGAATAGCAGGTGGATTATGGGATGTAATAAATTGTGAAGAAAAGGCAAAGTTCATATGCAAAGTGTGGGCAGAAGGAGTGACACTTCCACCTGTTCCCACAACAACTCCTATTCCCCGGTGTCCAGAAGGCTGGGACTCCAGCAATCGTATTAGCTTCTGTTTCAAAGTAAGTCTGTTGGTTATTTCTGCATTAAGGTAGTTTCTGTTTGCTTCACACACATGTGATTAGCTCAGTTTGCCAGAGCACAGTGCTCATAATGCCCAGGTTGCAGGTTTGATCCCATTATGGGCCATTCACTTCAGAGTTGGACTTGATGATCCCTGTGGGTCTCTTACTACTCAGAATTCTGTGATACCAATAAAAATTGGCATATGCATATCCTATTGTTTCATTATCTTTTTTCCAGATTATATGTAGAAGTCTTCTTCCTTTCTACTGAAATGCTCATGGTTTTGTTTAGTCTTTTAAAGACTAAGCTTCAGGTTTGAGCTTTTTGTTCTTAAATTCCAGTTCTGGTAAGTTTGTGGTCTGGTTGTTGTCTTGCAGTAGACTCTCCTATCAGCAATGCAGTGTGCTAACTTGACTTAAAGAGTTCATTTCAAGCCTGTGTTTCACAGAGAACACTCCTAAGCCCTGTACTCAGAGTTTTTGTAACCCCCACAGAATATGATTGTAAATCAATTGCTTTTGGGCAGCTAATATTTCTTGATCCTGCGCTCTATATGGTCTGTTTTGTCTGATGGCAAAATGGTCTCTGTAGCCTTTTTCCAGAGCAGAGCACAAGAAGACGTGGCTGGAATCGCAGGCGTTTTGCCGCTCCATAGGGGGGGATCTGGCCTCCGTGAACGGCAAGGAGGAGCAGTACACGATCTGGCGCTCCATCGCGTGAGTGTCCGCGGGGCCAGCGGGGCACCTCGGCCACCGCCGGGGCTTTCTGAAATATTTCTTCTTAGCTGGTTTGTGTTTGCTTCTGTATGAGCCAGTCTGCAATCCCTGTCTGTGTCAAACACACGGCAAAAGCGTAGAGCTGATAAAGGGGTTGTATGACTAGCAGCAATAAGCTCAAAATCTAGTGCTGAAATGGCATTGGCAAGATATCGACTTAAGGCAGCCCTTATCATCTGAAGTAAAGCTATTTACTGTAGAGTTGTTGATATTATAAAATTACTACAGATGCCAGTCGTTTTCAACTAAGTGTACAGTTTTATAAATCTGGAAAATATGTTGAATTTTTGTCACTTTTATGAACTAATAAAAAAGCAGAGGCAACTTCAGATTATTTTTTTCCTTACATTAGGAAGTTAAATAAGGTTAGTAAGTCCCTGAACTGCAAAAAACAGGTGTGAGATTTCTAAATAAGACGAAAAGCTAACACTTGCAATACAACCAGAACAAACCAGGCTCAAGGATCTTGTACTAACCTGGCTAAACAAGAAGCAAGACTGAAACATCATGGCCCTGCAAAATGCTATGACCATACTAGAGTCCCAGTTGTGCATTTACAGTAAGGAAGAAGTCTCAGATACATCATTGCCACAAATTAGGTGAATATATTCAGATTAATCAGTAAAGTGTGTCTGCTTGCACTTGGCACCTTCAAGGATTAGTTGAAGGTGATATTTTTAAAATGTGATTCAAATGCAGAAAGTAACTCTCTGTTTGAAAGCTGTAAGTGCCTTTACAGAGAAAATGAGGAGTTGAGAAATGGAGCAACAGTAGCCAGTGAACCATAATACAAAGGCATTAAGCCACTCTGTGTACTGGAGTTATATCTGGTAATTTTCCTGATCTGTGTTTCAATCTGAGTTAATGCATAATGATAACAGCTAGAAGCAGCTGCATTTTAATTTATTTCCACCTTGGTTTTTATTGTTTTTAACAGCATTACGTTATCCTTAGAGAAATCCTAACTGCAGTAAATGATAGATTGTTAAAAATATTGTATTGCTTTTATTAGTATTGGTTCTTTTTTTTTAAGAAACAATGGCTATTACCACCAGAATTTCTGGATAGGCTTATATTACCTGAATCCTGATGATGGCTTTGTTTGGAGTGATGGATCTCCAGTGAGTAATTTAATTTTCCACAGCTGTTATTTTGCATTACCTGTGCTTCTTATTTATGTGTAGTGTTTGTGTTTCTGTGTATTTTTATGATTAATCATTACCCTCTGTATTGTGTACTATGTAGGAAAGCTAATGAATAGCAATTTCATGGCTTGATATTTTTGGCTAAAACATACTGATTTTTGATAAGAAGATACACATTGAATCAACAAGGAAACTAAATACATGCAGGCTAAAAGAATACTCTTATGAATGCAAGGATTTTTTGTGCAAGATTGTCCTTCTTTAGTTCTTTTCTTTGCTCATTATCTGCAATGGCTTACATTCCATGGTGATGAAGGCACTCTTTAATGCCAGTTTGACTTACTGCACTTTAAACTAAGGTATAAAACTGTGGAGATGAAAGTGATTTTGGAGATGTAGGTGTACTTGATGCAAGGTTGGTGAAGATATATTGATGGGGATTTGCAGTAAAGAAACCTGAAACTGGATTTTATATAGGAAAATTAGAATAGCAGTAATACTTCTTCTGAGGCAAATGCCAAAATTTTTATTGCATCTGAATAATATTCTATTCTACTCATATTGTATATTTAACTAGTTTAATATCAAGATGTAGCATGCCTAACATTGTTATTAAATGTATTTTAAAGAATTTGGGTCCCATAAAAAATGTTTATATTCTTCCAAGTCTGTACAAAACCAACTGTTACCTAAACTGCAATCCATTTGCAATCTGAAAAAAGGTTGAAGTGTCAGCATTTGCACAGGAGGATTCTCGTTTCCTCCTCAGTTTTTGACCTGACAGCAGGAACAATTTGTAGGTCTGTGCTTTGATGCTGTCTCCTCCCTCTCTCTCTTACTTTATTTCCATATAACAGAATGTTCACAAAACTTGTTCTGTCATAGGTGAGGTATGAAAACTGGGGCTTTGGAGAGCCAAATAATTATCAAGGAGTTGAACTTTGTACAGAGATCAGTGGTGATTCCAGCATGCTTTGGAATGACAGGCACTGTGATTACATGTATGGATGGATTTGCCAAATAAGAAAAGGTATTGCTTACTCCTGCATATTAGTGTAATAAGAAGATGTTCTTGGTTGACTTTTACCTTAATTGTAAGAAATAAAAGATTTTGAAACCTCTTTATAAGAATAGTTCCCTCCTTCACTTGCCTCAGGTGCTGTTTTGTTTGATAAGAATGTGTAGTTTGAGGATGGAGCCTGGTTTCAAGATACTTTATTTCTATATTCACATGTTGATTACTTGCTAAATTCTCATGAAATATGTGTTTGGATGCTTTTTATTTGCTGAAGATATCAAGACAATATTTATAATTTAGGGAACATTTCAGTTTCACTAGCAGTGCATCTATTTACATTGGAGCTTTTTAGAAAGTGCACCACACTTAAGTGTTTTACTGCATTCTTATAGTGGGACAGAGAGGAGCAAAATAAAGGTGTTGCATTAGATTATTGACAATAAATATCAGCTCTGCCTTTTATTGGTAAGAGAAATTCTTAGTCATTCTTAATAAATGTCATTACTACTGAGATTTTAGTAAAAAGCTAATTGGTAAGGCTTAACTGTCAGAGTTTTCTGTATAATAAATTCCTTTCCTGAGATACTAATGATTTCATCCAAGATCCCATCTCCATGATGCCATAGCAAAAAAAAAAAAAAAAAAAAAAAAAAAAAAAAAAAAAGGAATCTTTTCCAGTGAGATTTTATCTATAGAAATTTGTAAGATCAAGGTAGAAATTACTCTCAACCAGAGAGAGATGGAAAGAACCTCACCCCCTAGTAAAAATTAGGGCACCCAATCAGATGATAACCCAGCCTGCATTCCTGCTGCCTCTGGTTTAAGTCAGAATTCAAGTATTTATGGCCAGGGGAAGAGAGAGAGAGATGGAGATCCAGGACAACTGTCTTAACAGAGTTAATGCTTTGGTACATTAGGTTTACTGCTTTCAATGAGTAAAAAAATTACTTGATTTAGGTAAATTTCAAGGTATTTATAATACTTTGCATGTACGGAATAGCCTCAGGGAATAAGACTACATATTGAAAATTGAATATTATACCAAAAATAAGAGATTTAGGTTATTTAGTTCCTTCTGCATTTTGGTGTTAAATCCATTGCTAATCATGACAGTTAATGTCAGTATTAAAACTGCCTGTCAGACACAGTAAATATCTTCTCTTCAGACAGAAAGTTTACAATCATAATAAATATTTTTTTGTCACAGGGGCGAGCGTGAAGCCTGAACCAACAGAATCTCCTACACCTGGTAGGTGTTACTGCTATTGCTCTGTGTGTTTGTTTGTGCTCAAAAGCATTAAAATTTTATTAAGGAGGACTCTTGTATCTCAGGAGCAGAATAGTTAGCTTGGCTATTATCTTACAGAATACAGGACTACTGAGGATGGATGGATCATACACGAAGACAAACAGTACTATTTCAGCACAGAGACTGTTCCTATGGAAGAGGGACGTGAGTTCTGCAAAAAGAACTTTGGAGACCTTTCTGTCATTGAGAGTGAAAGTGAAAGAAAGTTCCTCTGGCGATATGTAAGAAAAATCATTAATACTATGGAATAAGCCATCCAAAACGATTGAGCATTGGCTCAGATCCTTTTCACAATGGTGTTCTCCCCACAAGTTTTGATAATGAAGTTGCAGTGGCACTAAGCCATACTAGTATGAAGAACAAACTAATGGTAACTTTTAAGGGATCTGTGGCTTCATTTCAGCAAAAAGTATCACACTGATGAGTTATGATTGTGTAGAACATCTTAAGTATTGGATCAAAGCAGCAGCTGGCTTACATGCAACGCTCAGAACATTGGATTTACATCTTACCAGTTTAACTAAGCTAGAGTTTACCTAGTCTCTTTATGGTCCTCAAGTTTGCTCCTTTGCCTCCTTCTTGTGAGAATATAATTATGGAGAGAGAAGAAACTAAGACATGGATTATTCCATAAGAAAAAGCTTTGAAACCCTATTTCCTGTATAATTGGAATTGTTTGCTTTTTATGCTGGCTGAGGTCAACATATTTTTAATCAGGAATGTGCTTAAAAGTTATCTTTGAACTACATAGAACATTGCCTGAGCTGGCTGAAGAGTGACAGTGAGAGGACACAAGGAGATGTATCAATTTATATCCAAAATGTAAAAAGGGGCTTGCCTTTGCAAGAAATTAGTCAGATAAAGTCCACTGCAGAGACTGTGCAATAGGTGCTGATTTCAGCGGATTTCAAGTAAAATGTGAGAAGTGTTGACACAGTGACCACACCTTCTGGTGAAGTTCGACTATGTACTGTCAGCTGTGAGCTGCTTTAACTTAAGAGTTGTAGCTAGAGAATGCATCCAGTTCATATCCTCTGTCACTTAGAGCTATATTACTCATCAGTAACATAATAGGTTTATATGACAATAGAGGGAATTTGTACAATTTTAATTTTTTCGTTCTAGATGTTGAAAAATGGCAAAGAGGATGCATATTTCATTGGTTTACAACTGAGTATTGACCAACGTACAAGGTAGGTCATGCCCAGTTTTGAGTCATAATTTAAAAATTATTGTATTCTCAAGTGGTTTAATTACGTCTTAATTTAGCTCTTGATTATCCAGAAGAAATGCTTCAGGCTTCCTAAACAGAATTTGCTCAAAGCTAGACAAAAAGCTATGCTGCAGCTAATGTATTTTGAATTTTTATTCAGGAATTCTGGTTTCCTTTATTATGTGATTTATACTGAAAATATAAGTAGATGTTCTAGCTGTAAATGTATAAGGTTTTTGTAGGTAAAATTGTTCTTTTACCCCATGCTTAACTGCTGAGAACACACTCTAATAAAGGAACAAATGAAACCTATTTTCTTTATGTAGAACAATGATAGCTGTTGCTCTGTGAGCTCAAGCAGATTTTCTGCAAGCCTTTCTGAATGTCAGTACGCAGCACCATATTGATTTTGACATGTGGTGTTTATTTAGGCCTGGATTCAGTTCAGTCTGTGTCTGAAGTGCCTGGACAGATGCCTAGTAGTTCTCCTCCTTATAGTCCACAGTAATGATGAGGGACCTCCAGAGGATAATTAGGATGTTAGGTGAGCCTCTGAAAATGAGGTGTTTCTGCCTTGCTGGTTTTTTAGGGACCCTAAGATGATTATACCTTTAAGTATCTTGTGCATGTGTCTGAAGGATGAGCCTGTGCACCTCCGTCACTTGTAGACCACTAGAAAGATGTGTCCTAATAATTTTCCTGGTTACAATTTTGTTCTTCATTGCCTAATCTACATGGATGTTCAGCTTTTCCAGTGTTTGTATTTTATCTTGTATGTCTTCAAGCAGAGAGTAAGTTTACTGCAACTAGTAAAGAGGTAATTTGGTCAAAAAACCTTGTATATTTTACTATGAGCAGCTATATTAGGCATATTAAAAAGTTACTTTTTTAACATGGAAGAGGTTCTATTTTATGTTAAAGAAGTATTTTGTTGGATTGTTTTGCTTAAGCTGGATGGATGGCACTCCAGTGAATTATTTGGCATGGGCACCACATGAACCTAACTTTGCAAATAATGATGAAAACTGTGTCGTTATGTATAAGAATTTAGGTGAGTTTTGTATGTTCTTTCATGAATTTCATTATTTGTGTGTTTGTGTCACAACTTTTTTTCTTCTGACTAGTATTATTTCTTCCTGCTTTTGTTTTTTTTTTTTCTTTTTTGCAAAAAGTTGTTTAAGTAGACCATAGTAATACTTACAGGACTTAATAGTTTTTTTACTCTGTGCTTACCTGAAGCCTAACATGGGGAAGATCTGATTGAGATCTGTGGCCAGAGGTCTATGGTTGTGATTGCTGGTTTATATTTTTTATTAAAATTGACCTAGTGTGTTGCTATGAAATGTCTAGTACGTGGTTCTACAAAGCTTTTAACATTATGTAATTACAGCTAAAAAGTGACATATTTTTTCCTAGACACTGATATTGAATGATAATAAACTGAGAGACAGCTTTGATCTTATCTTTCAACCAAAAGCACTATACTTGAGAATGTGTGAAATGGATTTCCATTAACCAGCTTGAGATGTGGTCTCATACAGTTCCCCATTTATCTTACACCCAGGATTTTGGAATGATATAAACTGTGGCTATCCAAATCCCTACATATGTGAAAGGCACAACAGTTCCATTAATTCAACTGTTCCTCCAACAACATTTCCAAGTCCTAGAGGATGTCGTCCAACCTGGCTCTCTTTTCGTAACAAGGTACCATAACAAATACAGTCTATGCTGGATGTTTGGCAAAGCATTAAATAGAAAACAAGAGAATTTTTAAACCATACTGTTTCTTAGTAAAACAGTTTTATGCAGAGAGCTATGACACATTCATGCTTTTCTTAGTTTGCCTATCCGTTGTTTTGCAGGAAAAGTGCTTTTCTGATGTTTCTAATGAAGCAAATTCAGTTGCAGTTGATGAAAGACAATTCTCTAGTCAGCTCTTTAAATGTTTTGATACACATTTAGTCAGAATTCCTAAAGTATTGATGCTTTGATATTGGTGTTTTTAAACCAAACTGTAATCCTTTTTACGGACTACATTTTGTCTTCCTTAACTTTACTAACATGATATGTGTTGTAGAATAAAATTAATGATCAGGCAGACTAAGATCAGTCATGCATAACTTAGCACTGTTAGCTGTCTATAGAAAAGTCAGGATTTGCTTATTTTCTAGGGATTTCAGATCAAATCTAGTTTTTGAGCAAAACACTTTAGTGAGACTTCTAATTTTATATAGAACTAGGACCAACACAAAAGCTCTTCGAAAGCTGAATGTATTTTGATTGTATTCTTCCAGATAAATGAATTCTTTTACTGCCTTTTTTCCATCCTGCTCTATTTAAAACAGTGATTATCAGTTGAGGGATATTGGAGTGAAGATAACATATAAAGAATTTGTTCGTATTTTAGTGTTACAAAATATTTGGATCTACAGAAGAGGAACGTGTTACTTGGCATGCTGCACGAACAGCTTGCATGAATTTAGGAGGAAACCTGGCCTCGATCCCTAATGAACAAGTGCAAGGTACTGTGCACAGTTTTTGTAGCAGCTAGATGAGATGACATTTAATCCTTACAGGCTGGCTCGGGTTTTTCTCTGAATACAAAGAGATTTGAATAATGATTGAATATTTGATTTTTGTTCCAAAACATAAAGTTTTTAGAAATCTACAATGAGTTCTTCACTTGAATCTACCAAATTTTAGTGTTGGCTCAGAGAGCTGACACTATGTGTGTATAATGTCCTGGCAGCCAAAGTAGTGGTTTTTTCTGCTTGCACATGATGCCAGCTGGACCCTGCAATTTCCAATCCAAATAATGTGGTTTCACTAGGTGGCATTAACTTGCTGCATGGATTTACTTTCAAATCAAGTAGAACACCTTCAGGATGATAGCCTGCCTGTGGGCAGCTTGAAACAGGCTTGAGTGCTCACACCCATACCCAGAGCCCTGCACACAGAAGTGCCACTCTTTTCACTGGAGGAGCTTATTGCAATGAACCCAGGAGCTGCTTCCATGCCTCAGGGAGATGAGAGGGGGAAAGCTACCCCATGCTTGAATAAACAAAGCATATGTCCAAACTAAATACAGGGGCAGGCCTTGATAGATGTTAGACTGACTTTGATAGATAGATGCTTTTTTTAGGCATAGTGTTTTACCCTACATGTGAATGTGATGAAAAACAAATGCTGGAAAACACATACTGTCTGTGAACTCAAGAGAGCACATTGAAAACTCAACCATTGTAAAACAATGCACTGAAGTTTGAGCAATTAAATAGTTTTAATTTAAACTGCTGATAAGAACTTAGTACTAATTATGTTTTCCACTTGTGAAGAGCTGAAGAATCAAACTTTCATTTTTCAAACAGTTATATTCTTATTCTACATAATTTCTGCAGTGGTTAATTAATGTACAGGACTTGAATTCTAGGTAAAAGAGAAATGAGGAATGGAGCTATTAGCAAAAAACTATTATCATTGCAGGAAGTGCAGGCATAAAGACCCAAGTTCCTGTTACAGTTTTTGGCAGAACAGCAATGCTAATGTTTGGCAAAAAAATCTACAGGTTTCATTCCTGCAGGAGTAAGCTGCATACATTTAAAAATGCTGAAGGAAGGTGAATGATTAACAGAGCAGGCAGAAATTAATTTATTTATTCCAGAGGAAAAAACATTCATAACCATGACTGCAGTGGTTGGCAAAAGCCATGGTATATTCATTTTATCACCACAGTCAATGTATCATGGACTAGTAGATTGAATATAATTCATAATGTTCATAATGGATGAATATCAGCTGACCTAGCCTGCTCTATTTGTGAGCTTGCCACCTTAGCTAAGACACATCAGCACCCACCTGGACTGTGCAAAGCAGTGATAATTGATTTGCTTGTGTTTGATAGTTCTGTTAAGTCCCATTTGAAGCACGTTTCTTGTGCACTTTGCTCCCTGCCAAGGCAGTGCAGGCTGTTGCCCAGCTGTCCAGAGAGGGAAGAAACACTCTGGTGGCTCTGGAGCAGCACTGCTTACGCAGATACACAAATGGCAGGAGCTCTGTGGTGCTGTTGTGTCACTGGGGAGCAACCTCTCTCGTGGGATTATCAAAAATGTGTGTGATCCCCACAGCTCTTAATGTTTTGAACTAGGATTCAAAAGTGTCTTGGGACATTATAAAAACAATTTCTATCATGGTTTTGGGGTTCATTCCTGTACCAACTTAGATACTTAGATGAAGTATTTTGCCCAAAGCCACAGTTATATACCTACTTACCCATTCATAAAACTCAGCATTCATCTCACCTGCTTGTGTTATCAGCAGTGGAGTGTTCTGTATTCCAGAAAAAGTATTTAATATCACCAATCTCAGGCCAAATATTTCAATGGTCCTATTTTAAAATTATTCCTCTTTTTTTTTCATTTTTTTATTCTAGCTTTCCTTACCTTCCATTTAAAAGATTTTGCCACTGAGACGTGGATTGGATTAAATGACATAAATCATGAGATGAGGTTTCTCTGGACAGATGGAACAGGGGTTTACTTTACAAACTGGGCCAAAGGCTTCCCGTCGGGACATGTGGGTTTATATGCGTACAGCGGCCAGGTAAGTAGCAATCACAAATTGTTCACTGAAATTTGATTTTATGGAATCATTTAGGTTGGAAAAGGCTTCTAAGATTGTTTAGTTCAACCATTAATACGGCACTGCCAAGGCCACCACTAAACCATGACCCTAATTGCTGCATCTACATATCTTTTAAATACCTCCAGGGATGGTGACTTAAACACTTTTCCCTGGGCAGCCTGTTCCAATGCCTGAAAACTCCTTTGGTGATGGAACTTTTCCTAATATCCAATCTTGTGTCAACTTTGGGCCATTTCCTCTTGTCCTGTCACTTGTTATACTAGGGAAAAGAGACCAATACCCACCTTGCCTAAGGTTGAATTCATGCATTTGTGGGGGATTTTAGGTATGTCACTGCTTGACTTACTACTTTCATACTTGTGTACATGTTGGATATAAATCCAGGTAGAGTGAAGCTTTTGAGCCCTTGTGCAGTTTCTGTATTAGCTGGTGACAGGATCCATGGAGGGCTCATACACAGACTTGTTTCAGTTTTCAGTTTGTGAGGACTACACAACTTTTGTGTTCAGCCTGTGCTCTCTCATGGGCTGTGTAAAGAGGGCAGTGGTTCTCCTGATGGCATTTTCCCAAAAGCACAACAATGAGAATATCCTCCTAGTCCTCTGGTGACAGCTGTGCCTGAACTTGGCAGGATTCCCATTTGGCTTGTAGTTTGCAAGGGAGCATTTACAAACCCTCCCCTGACACAGGTGTCTTACATATAAGCAAATTCTGCCAGTCACAGTTGCAGAAAAGACATGACTCTATAAAAAGACAGACATTCAATTTTTACAAGGGAAAAAACCCCAAACCACCAGAAAATCACTTTCTCTATTTCTCTGTCAAACTAACTGGCCCGATAGGTCAGAGTTCCTTTCTCTCTGATCATGTGTGTGTACTCTGGAACTACAGCACTTTATAGTGCTAACTGTATTTCTCTTGAATTACGATTTTTATGTAGAAATTTGATTTTTATGTATAATATCCTTTTCTGTGTCTTTGAAAGGAGCACCTGTGAGCTTTTTATCTTTAAAGGAGGAAGAAAATTAGGTAGAATTTGGAGTTCTAAAGGAAAATATTTTAAAAAAGCTACTTCTCAAAAAAAAAAAGTTTGTCACTTTTTTATGTGAAGTAATAAAGGATTTTATGAAGTCTTATGTGACAATTGATAAAGTCCCTTTCTCATAAAGTTTATATTTGTTTTTAAGTCTACTTGATCTTAGCAAAAAATATTATCATAGTTAGCAAAAATTAGTATGCAACTGTTCAATTTGAAAGACTTAAATCCAAATGGTTTTCACCCCAAAATGAAGCAATTATCTGAGCATCTTCTCATGAACAGAAAAAAGCCCAAACAAGTGAACAATAAAATAAATATGGATGTTTCATTGCACAAAGCCACTTGTAACCCTGCAGGCTTTTGCACTAATCACTGTTTATTTAATATGTGCTAATGTAATTTCTAGCTGTTGTGTCCATGTCAGAGAAGTTGAAATGTCACAGTAAGGCTGGAGCTGACAGAGCAGTGTCAGTCTGCCTTTGGGCAGGAGCTGTTCTAACTTTTCTCAGTGTACTATTGCAGGTTGAAAAAATAAATTGTTGCTTTGCACTTTAAGGGTCCTGTTTTATTTCTGGGGTAAAGGTATCCAGTCTTTTCTGCAATGATTGATCTAATTTCTCTTCAAATTTTCTGTGACTCCTCTCCATTGTGTATGCCTGGGGATTGAGAATACTAGAATTCCTCTGGTCCTCTTACTCACCCCAATGTTGGGCAATGGAAAGTAAGAAAAAAACTTGTGAAGTGGAAGAGGAATAGAATTTCCACATATTTGTGTAACTTAAAACTTGTGTTCTTAAATGTTACAAAGATATGAGACTAAAATTACAGCATTGCTTGTGTCTGAAGATGCAAATGGGGGTCAAAAGTTTAATATTTGCTTATTCTAGCTATTTTTAACTGATGTTGTATCTCTTTGCCTCGAGGCTGATTGTGTTGCCATGAAAAACAAATCTGTTAAGGAAGCAGGGAAGTGGGTTGATCAGAGTTGTGATAACAGCAGAGGATATATATGCCAAATTAATGCAGGTAATTCTCTTTTTAGTTAAAGCCAAACCCTTTTCTTGTTTTTTTTTTTTTTTTTTTTTTTTTTTCCCCCTCAGGAAATTGCTTAAATATGTGAGTTTAAACATGATTTTTCTTCCGATAAAGAGAAATGCACAAATTGTTCTTCAGGCAGGAAGAAAAGGGTCAAATAGTCAAATGTGTCAGAAGTCCAGTTAGTCACTGCACTCATCTGACCCTTCCCAGCAAATGCTGTGTTGCTATTTTCCTGAGCTGGAATTTGTATCTGCATCTTTGTGTCTAGTATGACACTTGATATGACATTTGTTCCATAGTTTTTTAATTTTCTGTGTACATTGGCATTCAAAACATGTAATGGAAAATACTGGTTTGTACATGTAACATAAACTGTTTGGAATGAGACTGTAACCTGTCTGCACTGAACTTGAGAAAAATTACCTCCAGAAAAGAGATTAAAAATATTTAAATCTATGCTCTGTTTAAGTGTCTAAGTAATTTTTAAGGACTGGTCTGTTGTGACTATTTTATTTTTTGGGAAAAAATCTTTGGGAAACCAAATACCTTCTGCAAACCTTTTCATTTGATGAAAAAAGATTTTTATTAAAAAAATCATGACTTAATCCTAAGTAATTTCAGTAATACTATTCTTGATGATTATACAGAATGCTCCTTTACTCTTTATCAGAAGTTGCTTTAAGCAGCTCTTTTCCTTTCTACAGCTTTGTAATTGAATTTTACTACTGTTGATGGCTTAAAGCACAGTGCATCTTACCAATGCTGATTATAAACCAGGGAATATGAAATAAGGAAGACTTTTATTTAGTTCTATTTGCAACCAATGAAATCATACTCCCCTTTTGGACAAGTATGTGGGTCTTTTTTTCATCCTTTATTTTACAGATGCTGAATTTCTGCCTTCTACAACTTCATTGCCATCCAACATTATCCGTTATGGGAATAGTAGTTACTTGTTCATCCACACCAAAATGACGTGGGAGGATGCACGGAAAAACTGCAAACAAAATCAATTTGACCTTTCCAGTGTCTTAGACACCTACAGTCATTCATTCCTGTGGCTGAAGATATTAAAGTATGGGGTGCCTGTGTGGATTGGTCTTAACAGTAATGTGGTAAGAACATTAAACTAATTGAACATGGTGCTGCTTTTCTCATGGACATGTGAGGAACTGGAAAGTCTTATCATCTCTCTTTACTTTAGCTTATTTGCTTATATCTTGGACTAAATACTTCTTTGTGCTGTCCGAGGAATCCATCCTCTTCTGTTAATCTGATTTAATTGTATATATTGCACGTGCTTTTCACACTTTTTCTATGATATTCCACTCTATGCACTTCCAAATAAGGCATTTAAGTCTAGCATCTTGGAATATCTCTTTATATATTTCAGGTATAAATGTGATATATGTGTGATATAAAAATCCTAATATTTTAGAATTTACAGAAGAAAACATCTATTTTAATAAGGATACCTAATTTTGAGAAGTATAAGAAAGTGCTATTACTATGAATACTTCAACATTTTTGAGGATATTTAGCAAATTAATTAACTAATTTACCAAGTTTAATTGTGTTTGTCTCCCCTTTCTCAGTTGTTTGGTATTTTAACAGTTTCTGCATATTTAAATACAATATTTTTTTCTTCTTGGCACAGACACTTGTCTCACACACTCCATTTGGCTGAGCAAATGAAAAAAAACCCCAAATATATGAACATAGCACACCACTTCCCAAAAATGAAAAGATGCCTCTAACGTTAATCAGTAGGATAAATCATTGGGTTAACCAGTTTTGGTGGGAAATGATTACTGATTTAAATGTATTTATGTATTTCAAGTTAAAATAATCTACATGTCTTGAAACTTCTGGGGAAAGAGGTAGTGCAAAAATTACTCATTAAAATTTCATTCCCACAATATATTTTAAATGAAATTGTTATTTGTTCCAAATTAAAGGTATTGTTATGTTCAACATTAACTCAATGTCACTTTGCATTTCCTTTTGCTAAAAAGTACTCGTTGCACTGCTATATTTCTCAATAAATGTTTGTCACAACAAAAATGTCAAGGTCTGAGCCATTTATATTTGTTATTGGTTTCTAAGAAAAGCCCCAATCCTTTTAGCACAAAGTACTATGTAGATAGAGTGGATTGACACAGTTAATAATTCCACCTGATGTTTCTTTTCCTTAGACCAATGGGAATTATGAATGGATTGATAACTGGAGAATGAAGTACACGAAATGGGCTGAAGGGGAGCCAAAGCAAAAACTAGGCTGTGTCTATCTTGACATTACTGGAGTCTGGAAGACAGGATTCTGCAATGAAAGTTACTTCTCTGTTTGCAAAAAATCTGATGGTAAGAACTTGAAATCTGACCATTGCAATTTAATAAACATCTCATTAGAGATGTTGGGGTTTATTTCCAGAGCTAAATAGATGAAATCATTAGAGCTTACTTAGGTTGAATTGGGCTACTTTAAAGTTAGGGTAAACACATAGTAAGAAAGAGCTAGTGTGACTCTGAATAGCTATCACTTTATATCAATAGTGTTAGACAAATTTTGCAAAGCTAAGACTCACACTACTGTGCTATTTATTCTCCTATTGAACAAACTTGCAATGTCAAAAACTGCAAAAATCAAATTCAGTGAATGTAAGGAAGTAGTCACATGGCGTTGTTTAACTGTTTTTAATCAGTTCAAGCTCCCACTGAGCCGCCTCAGCTTCCAGGAAAGTGTCCTGAGTCAGAAGGACACAGATCTTGGATCCCTTTCCGAGGTCATTGCTACTACATTGAATCTTCATCTTCAAGAAACTGGGCCCAGGCATCTTTAGAATGCCTTCGACTAGGTGAGTATCCTACTTCTCCTAAAACAAGTATCAAAAGTATCAAGTAACAAAATCCACTTGTTTTCCTAACTGTGAAAAGCTGAACATGTATTATGTGTTTTCGTGTGTTCAAGGATGGTCCAAGTGTTGGACAAGACAGTTGCATCCAATTATTGCTTTAATTGGAGAGGTAATGGAAAACCTTATGGCCCGCACTGCCTCATGCATGTAGGACCAGGCATGAGAGGAGCTGTGTGGCCTGGAGTGATCATGAAAATAGAAATCTTGTACTCTGACCCTGATAGGAGATAAACAGCTTCATCCACAGAAATCACTAAAGCTTAATGGAATTTATATCTTTTGGATTCTTGATCTAATTTCTCCCTTGATTATTGCAGTTTTATACCACTGGAGTGAAAGCTTTTTAGTCTGGATAATATATAAATAAACTAGGGCTACTCTGCGGTTTCATTCTCTCAACTTCCTTCTTTGGGAAAGGGATGAAGACTGATTATGATGGACTTCATATGTCTGTAGCATTGTTGTTTATGGCATTGGTGGTGATGTGACATAGGCATCTGGTTTCCCATCAGATTATGCAGAGATCTCATTCACTCTCCAGCAGAATTTATTGTGGTTTTATCTTTATATTGCCATGAGGTCAAAAGAACCTACCAGTGAAACCCATGGCAAAGGTAGATGCCTGGTACTGGATGAGAAGATTCCCCCTCTCTTTTCTGATGCTCGGGTGGAAGCATTTTGTTGAAGCAGTTTGTTGACAGGACAATGAGAATGTTTTCCCCTGCGAAACATCTCTAAGAGATTTTTCTTTCCCTGTGTTTCTAGGTGCCTCTTTGGTCTCAGTTGAAGACTCAGCTGAAGCCAACTTTCTGACCTACAACCTTGAACCACTTGAAGGCAAAACATCAGCATTTTGGACAGGAATGTACAGAAATGTGGATGGTACTTTCTCTACTTTTAATGTCTTCTTTTTAGTGAATAATTACTGCAAGCTTTTTGACATGAGTGTTGAAAAGGTCACATTATAATTCTGTGATAAGGAAGATAAAGCAAGACAGAATAGGCAAGAGGCTGCTTTAATTAAATCCTATATTTGATGATTATTGCTTTCACATTAATGAAATTAATATTCAATTAGATAGACATTTCTATCCTTATGATAGATTTTAAAGTACAGTCTTGTACTGTTCAGGTAAAAAATACCAGTATGACTGTCTGTGGCAGGGTGGCAAAATAGTTCAGGTGACTTGAGGTGGGGTTTTCTTGCGTTTTGGAAGATTATTTTTACAACTGCCTACCCAAGCATTTGAATGACAAACTTCTTATGGATAAGACAACTTTTCAATTACATTGCTTGAATCTTAACCAGGAATAGGGAAAATTTTTGGTGAAGGAAAGAATTCAAGGGTAGTAATTTGCATGCATGACACATAGGGGAAAGCTGAGGTTTACTCATGTGGTCAGTTGACACAAAAAGGGTTCCTTAAAGTGTTTCTAGAGCAGAGTAGAGCAGCACACTTCTCACAGTGATCATAAACACAAGAGTACTTCAGCCCTTCATTATCATTCTAGATAGTGATTATAGCAATTTCAGCATAACTGCATAGCTAAATTTCATACCTTAATGTGTGTATCCAGATTGTATTCAGTTGCCATGTCCTCACACAAAGGGTGTCAGGAATAAAAAAAAAAAAACCCAAAACAAACGCAAGATATGTAGAATCTTATAAAAATCAAAATACAATTTTCATGCTGAGTCTAAGAATTTGCTGGAGTACAACTTACAGTCACAAGGAGTACATTTATTCTAAATAAATAGCACTATTAAAAGAAAGAAAGAAAAAAGGAACCGGAAGGAAGAAGCAGAAAGTCCCAAGCAGAGCTGAGCAACAGTGATCACAAGATTTTGGAAGGAGATCTATAAAAAGGAAAATCGTCTGTGTAAAGCTTGTGGAAATGACTAGAAACTGGAAAACAAATGAAATAAAATTGGACCTAGAAAGACTTCGGTGTGGGATTTGAAAAGAGTAACACAAAACCTTCCTACAAATTACTGAAATAAAGAGCATTTTGGTGAACTTATTTCTATAAATGGAATAAATAATTGACATGGCACCATTGCTATCACTTGTGGGAGGATCTTCTTAGAACTTACTTTTGCAACACCATGAGCCAGATTAGTCTGCCATTTTCCAAATATTGATATTATATAATTTACATAAAAACTTAGGGGCAACATGTTGTGTCAGAAGTAAATAGTTTTGTGATCTGTCTCCAAAAGTGGTGACAAGTAAATTTCTCAGGAAGACAATAAATATAGAGCTTGTGAATGTATGGAAATTATGACTATCTTTTTTTTCCCAATTCAATGTTTTTTCAATTAGGGCTATGGTTGTGGCTAGACGGCAGTGCGGTGAATTTTGTCAACTGGAATGTAGGAGAACCTTCTTCTCAGCAAAATGAGCACTGTGTTGAAATGTATGCAGACTCTGGGTTTTGGAATAATTTCCATTGCTCTTCCTACAAAGGATATATTTGTAAAAAGCCAAAAAGTAAGTGCTGCATTTATGAATTTTGTGTTTTATGTATGGAATATGCTCTCTGCAAGCTAGTATTAGTAGATGGCCGTTACACACAATGCATTTCAGCTGGATGTTCTGAGTTTTTGTAAATGCCAAAGGATGCACATTTCCATGACAACAAAAAAGATAGAATGACTCTTCAGAAAGTAGTTCTGGACAGTAGTCAAGTTCCTTAAGAATTGCTTTTAGAAGACTGTGTTCGTATTGTAGCTGTACCTAGTGTATACACTTGACAAGTTTGCATGTTTTCTATTGACAACAGTTGAGAAATCACAATGTGAGGACCATGTCTAGTATACACAAAACTGTCTCATGTATATGCAGACATATTCCTCAGGGTATCCCCTCTGCTCTGCCCATGGAGTAGCCATTGTTTATTTCCCTCTGCCAGTCTTGTGTGCACTTATTTTCTGAGTATGATATAGTGTTTCTATTAATTGAGTATTTATAAAGCCTGGCTTATTTAACAGCTTGGGATCTTTTGTCTCTGTGTCCTCCTGTTGTGAAAAGATGAATGAATGAAAAGCAAAGCAAATAGCATAGCTTGGATCTGCTAAGCTGAACGTGTCCTGAAATAACTGAATGTGCAAATTTGACAGTAGGGACATCTAGTATATATATCTATTCCTAAAAGTCATCATAATAATTTCTTTCAGCATATATTGCAATAGCAAAATCTCTTACTTATGCTTCCTAAGAAGGTTGAAATGTGTAGCTGCACTATACTCACTTCCTCTACAATACTGGAAATGAGAGTAATTCTGCTATCCTTTCTGTAAATTTGTTCTCATGCAAAATTATTCTTACTTACTCAAATGCTTGTAATGATGACTGTGTCTTTTACAGGAAGTACTGCAGCATATCAGTATATCCACCCTTTCAGAGTCCATTTATCAATCTTTTTGTATTGTCATGGACAAAGATTCATACACATGGGTACCAAGTGTTAAAATAAATTGCCTCTACTCCTTTTTGATCATTCAGGTCAATTATTTGTGCTGCTTCTGGCATTCACCTGTTTTGATGCTGACCAAAGAGCTGAAGCAGATGAAAGCTAGTTACTTTTTCCTAGGATTAGCTTTAGCCAGTCTAGTCTGCTAATCTGGAATGCCACAGATTCAACCTAATTCCAGTGTCAATGCAAGGATTATCTAGTCACTCACCCCAAAACAGGACACAATCTAGTCATTGTCAAAGAAATGCAGCTTTTCTTGGCATAGTTTTTCAGAACTGTGACAGTGATCTGTGTGCAGAATTTAAACAAACTGTTATAACTACAGATCAATAAATGGAACATTAGAAGCATGTTTAACTGAGTTGTACTGGCTATTGCTGGCTATGTTTGCTGTTTTCTGAAGAGACTGAAACACAAAA
This sequence comes from Haemorhous mexicanus, assembly GCF_027477595.1. Taxonomy (NCBI): domain Eukaryota; kingdom Metazoa; phylum Chordata; class Aves; order Passeriformes; family Fringillidae; genus Haemorhous; species Haemorhous mexicanus. The sequence goes on along the minus strand of NC_082341.1, from coordinate 20,417,874 downwards.
ACATAATGGAAGTCTTCCCATAGAATAGATGTTGTTTTCTGTTTCATTTGTTGAGCCAATTTTTACCACAGTAATTTGAGAGTTCTGTAGCAGTTCTATTCCACAAAGTATCTAACTTTATTTCATAACTGAGGAGATGCTCAGTCTGGAGAAGACAGGACTCTAGGGAGGCCTTAAAGCACCTAAAGGGGGCTCATGAGATAGCTGGAGAGGGACTTGTTATAAGGGCTAGTGACAATCCAAGGATGGAAATTCACAACCTGTGAATTTCCAGCCTGTGCCAGTGCTCAGTTACCCTCACAGTGCAGAAGTGTTTCCTAATATTCAGAGGGAGCATCTTTGTGTTGCACAGTGGTGGTGCCACACCCTCTCTTCTGTCACTGGGCAGCACTATGGAAAAGATGTAAGTGGGGACTGGTAAGATAATTTAAATTCCTGAGCTCCCCTTTATCAGAATGAAACATGATGCATTGATTCAAGATTTAATAATAAACTGATTTTAAATCCACCTGGCAAAATAAAGACCTTCATCTTTAATGATGGCCCATTTATTAAGCAAGCCAGATTTCATGGCCCTGATGTTAAAATTTAAATGAGCTACAAACCTTTTAGTTCAGATGTAATACCTGCTAGGGCACTGTGAAGTTCATGAGTGATTTCAAGTGTCTCGGCTGGTAAGCCATAAATGTCTATTGGAAAACCAGATTTATTACATTTTCTATGGTAATATAACAGGTACTGGAAGAATTTTTATTTATATTGAGGGTGATGTTTGACCATGTCTATCCTCAAGATACTGTATAGATTTTCTTTTGGTTTCATTCTGATGTCTGGATCAGTCTTCATGGAGCTTTTTGATACTCTTTTTTTGCTAGTTTGTGTAAATAGCTACAGATGAGACCAGAATACACTAGACCATTGTGTTATGCCTTAGGTGTATATAATTTTGTATGAACTAAACCCAAGTGTTTTCAGTATTTAGTGGTTTGTATTGCCATATATTTATCTGAGTATGATTTTCAGTACGTTCTAAGATATAAAAAATAAATAATGTAGAAATAAATAATAGTACAAAAATATATATTTTTTTTAATATTTTCAAGTTCCAGCAACTGAAATGCCACCAGCATCTGAAATGCCACCAGCTGAAATACCTACAATGGGTAAGAATATTGTCTTTCAAGTAGAAAAAACTAGCCTCACATAGGATCAAAAACCAAAAATATTTTGTATTATGTCTCTTAAATTTTCTGTTATACCGAAGTACTGTACCTGTTTCCTAGGATGACACTGTTTCCAATTAGTACACAATATAGTCTATTTGGCTGCATCTCCAAATGCAGACTTTAATAAAATAGTAATTTGTGACATGGCATGCAATATTAGTGATTTAAAATCAAGTTATTTTATGTTGTTACCTCTTCTCATTACATCGAAACAATGTAATAACCCCTTTTTCTCAGAAGATCATGCATTCTAAAGAACTTGCTTCCAGCAATCAGATAAAGACTTCTGTAGCATTCTCTTGATTTCTTCCTATTTGTTTTCAGCAATGACAAAAGATGAGAAGACTTCTACCCTAAACCACAGCAAAACAGGAGTCATAGTTATTGTTGGTATCATCATCCTAGTTGGAAGTGGCCTTGCAGGATATCTATTCTACAAAAGGAGAAAGAATTGCTTGCCAACAAACGACAGCTTTGAGAATAATTTGTATTTTAATGGTGATGCAGTTCCTGGAATTAGTGACACAAAGGATCTTGTGACCAACATAGAGCAGAATGAACACGCAACACTGTAATGTAACAAAAGGAAATGTAATGTAATATGTAATATGTAATATAAAATGTAATGTAATAAAATGTGCCTTGTTTTATTAAAATTATGCAATTAGAATGAAGCCAAAGGTATTTTCTCATGTGCAATTACTGTACTAGCCTGTTTCTGTGTGTGTAATGTCATACACTGCAGTTATTTTATTTTGTAGCCATTATATAAAGTGGAAGATTTCAGGTCTCTCAGGATTTGATGATCACACTGGTGAATGTGGGTCTTAAGAAAAGTGATAATGTTGACTAATTTTTTAGTAATTAATGGGACAGTAGAAATGGATAAAATAAAGTAAAATCCAAGAGCCCCTTGAAGAACGCACACAAGATTTGACATTTCTGAATCAGATTTGTTTCATACCATGCTATTGAACAAATACTCAAAGCTATTCAGTAAACATTTTCTAATTTTACCATCTTTCAAGTATTGCCATGGACTTAAATACAGGCATAGTCACTAAAGAGTAAGTCTGGTTTTGGGCTCATTTCCTTTTTGGACCATATGGGCAAAAAGACCTTTGTGATATTTCAGTTCCACAACTTCATACAACTCAGAAAAGCAAGAATGTAGTACTTGCAGTTTATGTATTCTAGGATTTGATCAGGTGAAATGTGGAGGCAGACCTCTGGAGTGGAAAAGTGGGGTTGCTATTAGCTGCCACAAGTGGGTTTGTGGGTGAGAGGTGATGAAGGTCATGGCAAAACTTCCTTCTCACCAGGCAGCAGTTACTGAGGAGGGGGAGGAAGATTGCCTGTGCATGTTCTGAAGGTTTCTAGGAGCAGAAGGTTTCTGCACAGCTCTTATGGTGATCACATGTTGGTTCTGCTCTCTACAGCTTCTCAATAAGTAGCATAGGTTTGTGGGATGTGTGCTGCAAGTAAAGAACAATTTAGCTTTACCAATATAATAGTTACTACTGATTTTATTTGCTTTCTAAAATGGTTAAATCAGTTACTATTTATGGACATCTTCTATTCCCCAAGTAGTTTATATTCCTAATATTTGGAAATCCTGTAAAATGTAAATCATGCGTGATTCCTCACTTGCTTACAAAGGTTTGCAAGAATTGATTTTGTGGTTTCAGATTTTGCTCTGTGAAATAAAAATAACTATCTTTGATAGGTTTGCATTTTATAGTCTTGTCTATATAAGACACAGTAACATGATAAAGTGAAAAAGGAGATGATACCCCAGGGGAGACATTCCATCAAAAGTTGTTATCAAGTATTATATCAGCCATATTTTCCTGAATCTGTCCCAGGATTAAATCTGCTTAAAGGCAAAATAAAAATGTGAGTTGGGGGATTTAGTTTAAGTTTTAAATTACATACATATGTAGGTAAGATGGGAAAATTTGTCCAGGAATTCCTTTCCTCTGGCTCTGCTCTCTTTCTCCCAGATGTTTCCTTGCTCTGTTCCAACTGCTGTTTGTATTTTTAATACGCAGTTTAAACATGTTTTTTCAAGGATCAGTACCTCTAATGGTTTTTTATGCCATCTGATGTGGCTCCTGACTGATTAATGACACTAAGGGTCATGTTTTTCCAGTTATATGGAGGAGTGGTGCCAGGTAGAAATTTATGTGAAGCAGACAGTGGAAGGCCAAGAGACCCTGACTGAAATCCCAGCCTCCCTGTGCTGGCTGTTGGGCAAACAACAAGCACATGCAGTCTCACCTAAAAGAAGCTCTATCCTCTTCTGGGCCCTGCACAATCTTAAAATGGTGTCTGTACACTGAGTCATTCTTACAGAAGACCTTTATTCCCATGACGTATGCAAAGGTATGGTTGCAAAGACAAAAACAGAGGGAATATCTCATTTCTGGTTCATTGCCATACTTATAAAGCACATCACTAAAAAGTATCAAGGAGGGAATCCAGCTACTGGAGCCTGGATAGTTCTGAGATCATTCATTCATTTATTTTTCCTGAAATCCAGCATGGTGCCTGAGTTGAAGAGAATTAAAAATGCCGTGCTTGTTAATAGCTGGCTGTAGATGTAGGTGTTTCTGTGTCAGCTCTGTTCTCCTGTCCAAACAGGTATAGAAAAGGTAAAGAAGGTTCCAAATAAGATGGCCTTATTTGGAACTCTGAAGATGGAGCTGCTTAGCCTGCTCATTTTATAAAGAGTGTAAGTTAAAAAGAATTGAAAGATTTTCAGAAGAAGAGGAATTTTAAACTTCATGGCTTACAGTATTTCCTATTTCAAGACAATGGAATTGAAGCAAATTTCCCATTAAAAAGATTGATATAGAAACAGTAGCATTTACAGCACAGGAAATCCTTACAGTTCCATGTCAAAAGCAGAAGATGAGCACTGATACTTCATACACAAACTATAACAGAAATTTTTTGAATAGAAGTAGAGAAACAAACAAACTTGAATACTTTAAACAATATCTAACTAATGTAAGATCAAATGGAAAGCTTTTACCTAGGAACAGAGATAAGCAAAATATGCTTCTCTATTTGGCTGGAAAAAAGAAATGCATCTTACTGGAAATGAGTCATGTTCATATGGACACACTCTAATTTTATATTTTACATATTCTGATCCTTCACCAATTCTTTCAACCATTTTCTACTACTGACTGCCATTCATGTTTGGACTAGTCAGGTGCCTTAGAATCAAACTGTTGCTCTTATGGTCTCTTACTTTGTCTCCCAAGTAGATGACACTATTTAGGGGAGGTCTCAGGCTGTATTTTGCATAGATGTATATATATATATATGTCTCTATATTCACAGAGGAATTGGGTTCTTGCTTTTCTGAAACATACTTGCTGTAAAAACAAGGAAAATAATTCCTTGAAAAACAAGATGATGAATAGTATGAACAAGGGAATATGAGCAGAAAAGCAAACAAATGTTTTAATGGATATCTATTAGTTTATATCTGTAATCCTCTGATGCTGCCAAGATTTCTTACATTTGATCAGGTGTTTTAGAAAAATGAACAGAAAAAAAAATTCATTATGTAACATGAAAATAGAAAAAATTGAAAGGTTGTTCCCTTTTTAAAAATTTTTTTTAAGCTAGAATGTCTCTACTGAGTTTTAGAAGAGTGGGATTTTTTTGAAAGAAATAAATGCTTATGGCTTGGAAACTGTGATTGTCCTATGTGTGGGGATTCTGGATTGAAATCTTATATCAAGTTATAGCAGGCTAAATGATCACAAAATTACTTTCTTATTTTAATCTAAGTGGGTTTTTTTTAAATGAATGTAGGGAAGCTTCCAGTTGAATCCAGATGGCCTCACCCATCCATTTCTGTGAGCACCTGAGGAATGACTTGATGACAATATTCAATAGTGTGTAAGATTTTGTCTCTTCACATTGCTGTGTTTCTTGATGCAGTTGTGTTTAATTCTCATTTCCCCTTTTCTCTGAAAAAGTTTGGACTTTAGAAGAAAGGTGGTAAATCTGCACACTGTGAGTGTAACTTCCTGCCTGGGAGCAGAGATTGCCAGAGGAACAATGCTGACTCAACACAAACCCCAGCAGCTTTTGTTCCTCGCCACTTTTAAAACGTCAGGCTGTGCCTTGCCAAATGGCAGATCCTGGAGCACATCTTCCCAGCCCTCTGCTTTTCTTTCCCGCTTTGTGGGCTGTGATGCAATCTGCTCAAACACACAAACACTGAGGTGAAGCTGACTTTAGTATGTTTTATTCTTGTTCAGCCTCTCTCAACAGATTATCAATACCAGTCCCTCACCAACCACTGATCCTTGTTCAGAACAGAACCAGTTTCCTTTTCTCTGTTGTAATTTTCCTTGTTACGCCCTGGTAGATTTGGATATTCTGAGATGTTTTATACAGCAGAACAAGACGCATTTGTCTTGCTCCTGACCAAGGAAGGAAGGAAAGTTGGAAAATTGAGGTTGCGTGTTCGAACACTCTGGTGTTGGGGAGTACCAGAATGCTTGACTGCAGCCATCCTTACATATGGATCATAACTTAGGGAGAAATTGGATTCCGGTGCTCAGCCCTCATTTCTTCCTCTTTGCTCAGGTCTCAGTGTCCTTTTCAGGCTCCCTTCTTTGCATGGCTTTGCTCTAGCTGTGTCTGCTGGCCTTGAGGTCCAACCATTCTCCCTCACTGTTGTGGCTTTGTTCTACTCCAATTCCCTGCATACATTATCAGACACAGTTGTTCATCTACATCTGAGTCAGAGTAAGAGAAGCAAAATCCCACAACTTCATGTGGTTGTCCAGGGTTTTCACTACCTGCAACAGCAGCAATTTTGCTGCAGATGCAGTATTGGGGAAGGTATGCCACAGCAGCTTCTCCTGGAGGTACGGGAAATGAAATTTTTCCAAGTCCATATGCAAAAACTGATGCAAAGCTTCCACCAGAGTCCCTTTTTATGTCCCTGGGCTCTAAGATTTTTGAGCTCTTTAAACTCATGGAGAAAACTCTATCAAAGTAAACATCTGAATTTGTCAAAATGCCTGTATGGTGACACTTTATGGGGTGCAAACTTTCACAGACTAGTGGCATGAAAAATGAGGCAGTATTCCTCATCAGTTTAGTTTTCCTCACTGGCAATAATTGAAAATCCAGTATTTTCCAGGTACAGGTTTTCTTCCCAGAATTGTGTCTTTTCTTTCCCCATTTTTTTCAGCTGTTGCTGTCAGTTGGGTAATTATTCCTACATATAGCCAAGAATGGACCAAAAGAAAGAATAGGTGTCTCCTGAAGAATACAGATCTGACTTTCTACAGCTTTTTTCTTTTCTTTTCTGTGGAATTTCAGGCACGAAAAATTCTGTTTCTCTCTGACTCCAAAGTCATAATTACTTCATTTGTGTGGTGTCCCAGCAGACCTTTCACAATACTGCAGTGCACTCTGGCTTTTTTCATCATGTGTTGATACAGACAAACCTTTCTCTTCTTTTTTACTTCTTTTATTTATTTCTGCAAATAAGACAGTAATCTCACCTTTTGGTAAAAATAATGATTCTGAGTTATAAGGTATGCCTTAAAAAATCCACACTAAAACCTTACCTGTTAGATCTTATATTTCCATGGCAAATTTTTATGCAGTAGAAAAAATAGCTTAGGAAGCAAAGTTTACTCATTAATGTATTATTTCAAAATTACTCATGTGACATGACACAGTTCCTTATTTGAAGCTCAGAACTTCCCTGTATCTGTTGGGTCTTAAAAAGGGTTTGTTAATCCACTTCAGTGCAGTGGGGTTTTCTTGCAAGGCGCTGATTTGGTCTTTAGGATCAATACGAGGTGAAGGGAAGAAAGGAGTGAAGCATTTGCCATGTCTCTCTACTTGCCCCTGATTTTTCTTCTCTCCATTAGTACATCTCTTCAAATGTCTGGTAAGTCTTTGTCCTCTCCTTAGTGTGGAGGTTTTCAAGTTCTTTAACATGTGTTCTAGTTATCTCCCTTAGTGGGCAGTGAATTTAGATCTAGTCACAGCATATGATTTGAAAATGTGTTCAGCCTTAAGTTTGGTGATATCTGCATAGGCATTCTCTTTCCTTAGCCCAGGTTTCAATGTGGTGTATGAGTGAAAAGAATATGCCAATAGATGTGGCCATAACCTTGGCAGTGTTGATTCTTGAGAAAGCAGACAAAATCTGATTTCACTTTACTGCATCGGAGTCTAGAAGAGTTCAGTACAGAGCAGAGAACTCAGCATGCACAGAACTACTGGCTGATGTGTGCTTTGAGTTTCCTGGCAGCTCATATAGACCATAGCATACTGATCTGTGCATATCGAGGACTCGTTTCCAAGCTGAGAGTTTTAGGAAGGACTTTAAAATCCCCCCTGTCCATTAGATTTCACACCCTCCTACTGCTGAGAGGAAAAAGAAATGACACTGTGTCTTTCCCATGGCAAGTTCCCAGCTAGAGAGATCTGGAAGTCCAGTACTATTGCTTGGATGGCAGCAGGGACCATCCAATGCACATTGATCTAATCCACCACAGGCAATTTCTTTGGGCATGCTTTTGTGTGAGACCAAGCCAGCTCTAACCCATCCTCTGCCAACCTGCCCAAGAACCACTGCAGCCACAGAGCTCTGTCAGGGAAAATATTACCTGGCTTGTTCGGGTCTATAGCCTTTCAGAGCAACAATACCAAGGCTGTTCCACCATTCCCTGTCAGCTTTGGGATGGGAGGGTTATGAAGGCCCAGTTAAGTACTCTGGCCTTGGGAAGAAACCTTGGGTAAAAGTCAATGCACTGCTGACTGAGTTAGGTGGTGTTGTCTGTCACCTAGAAGGGAGCAAAGGAATGCAAGCTGAGATGCAAAAAGAGTGAAGATTTGGAGGAGGCTTTTTGTTGAAGCTGATCTTAAGAAAAGAAACCCTGATGTCCAGTGTCTCACATTTCTATTTACAAATGTAGTTATTAATAGCACTTAGGATATTGGCGTAGTTTAACTGTTCTTAGAACTGATGATGCTGCAAGTTGTGGCTTCCCTCCTGAGAAACCTACAAATAAAACTCTGTGAAGAAATGAATTTTTGCACAGCTGCTAAAAATTTCCAAGATAATTAACCAAAAGTGAAAAATACACCAGTTTCTTGGTGAGCAGAAAACTGCAGTGTTTTTCTGGGCCAAATATAAAAATTTTTCAGTTTTGAGTATTTTTAATAGCTCTAAAGCAAAAAATACTCTTACTTGCAGAATTTAAGCCCATTTAAATATGATATTGTGGAACTTGGAAGAAATTATGAAATGTAATTAAGGTAATTTTTGACATGCTTTTTGAGACCACTGTCGTTGCAGGAGGTATATGAAGAAGAGCAATTTCTCTTGAAAGAGCTTTATTTTCAGCTCTTGTGTTTTTTCATTTTAAGAATATTTTCATAAATATCCTTCATACCAATGATTAACTTCCCTTGATTTATCTCTCTATGAACTATATATTCTATTTTGGGTTTTTTTTCGTTTGGTTTGGTTTTTTCGGTTGGTTGGTTGGGTTGGTTTGGGGTTTTTTTTTGGTTTTGGTGTTTGGTTTTTTGGGTTTTTTTTGGGTAGCAGACTGTCATACAGCAACTAATTACCTTTATCTCCTAAGAAACCTCTCCTCAAATGTTTGCATTATCATTTAATTTTATAGGTAGGGGAATATTTTCAATCTATAATGAAGATAACAAGCTCTGTGCCCAAGCTCAGAACTCTAGCTCAGTCATAACCACCACTTGTGATGAGCATGATGAGTTTCAGAAGTTCAGGTGGGTCTCTCCCACGCAGCTGCTGAGCATGGCACTCAAGCTGTGCCTGGGAGTGCTGGCCAAGGATGATGAGGCTGCCGTCACCTTGGAACCCTGCAACAGGACAAGCGAACTCCAGTGGTGGGAATGCAGAAATGAGACACTTGCAACCCATGGCAAGGATTTATTTCTCAATTATGGCAAGGGCAAGGGGAAGAAAATGAGGTTGTCCAAATTATCCAGCAAAGGGAGCAGGTGGAAAATCCATGGAAGTGTAGACAGCGTGTGCTCTCAGCGCTATGAGGGTGAGTACTGAAATTCCATCTCTATTTCTTGGTAACTTGACTGCCCCTTCCTACAAAGCATGCCACTGCTGCTTGACAGGCAGCAACCATTTTCTTAGGGTGACATCAGCAGAGGAGCTAATTATAAATAGGATGCAGAAATGAAATGAAATGTGAATATATCTGTATACTTTTTAGCAAATATAGCTGTATACATTTCTGCTTACCTTGTAGAGTACAATTCTTTCAAATGATAGAATAAAATTACAAAGACCCATGATGCAAACATAAGGAAAAATGGGAATTCTGTTTGTACAACAACATCAAAAGGAAACCTATGACTGCTTTAAAATATGTCTGATCAACTTGTAGAAGAGATTATTGTGTTATATTTAGTTTTTATTGTTGCTTTTATTTGGTTTGACCACCAATAATCTCTAAGAAGTGAATTTCTAGTTTAGATAGACAGAATTCACAGTTAACATTACTTACCTGGTGTTTCTCAGGCCTAGTAAAAAAAAAAGTAGAAAAAGCAAAAGGAAAAATGGTGCATAATGGTTTAGGATGCAATGTTTCATTATTCTGGAAAAATATCCCTAGGGAGTAAGATCTCCTTTTCCTACAATTTTATGGCTCTTGGGTTATGTAGAGGGGGCATTCAGGATCAAGTAATCAATCTCCTTTCTGTTGTGACACTGGTATGTTGGGAATTTAAATAACAATAGAATAATTTTTTGTTGTACACTACAGCTGTTGCACAGGAATGAAGTTTGTCATCATTTTGTACAGACAGCAGCAAATTAGAGTAGAGAGTGATGGGAGGGTCACTTCCTAGCAGAGTCCTTGCAAATTTAAGATACAGCTTCCTCTCATGAAGACTAATAAAATTGTTGTGATATCTCCTTTCCAAGTTTTTTTAACAATGTAGGGGGGGAAAAAAGAGAATGTTTATATTATCTAAGGACAGAAGTATGCATGTCATGGGAAAAGCTGAGTCACAGGGACCTCTGACACAATAGTCCAGAAAGCAATGACATGACAAAGTTAAACAGAAATTAGTTTGAGGTCCAATTAAGTGTTTGAGAGTCTAAGTTCTGGATATTTTGCCATAGTCATACCTGATTGGCACAACAGCCCTTTAGAGGTTCGGGGTAACAAAACACTGGTGTGTTGAGCCCTGCATGACTCAGCTTTGTCCATGGAGAACTGGCTATGTGTGTCACTGTGGTGAGCATCTGATGCCAGCTGACTGTTGAGTATTGATCTCTGCTTCTCTCCATAGATCTCTATACCCTGGGAGGAAATGCCTTTGGTGCACCCTGTGTGTTCCCTTTTAAGCACCAGGGGAAATGGTATGCTGAATGCATCCCTCGGAGGGATGATGCAGACTCTCTCTGGTGTGCAACTTCTCCAGATTTTGATAAAGACCAGTTGTTTGGAAACTGCCCACAAAAAGGTAATTTATTTATAAAAATCTCAGGGAAGCTGTTAAGCAAAAGTGTCATCCACTGTCATGGTCAAGATGCTCTTGGGATGTGGAAGTAGCATTGGACAGCAAGCTGAATTCTGGCTTGCCTAGTTCACTGGTGAGCTGTGCAACAAGGACACGAGGCATCTGCTCTGCAATCCCACTGTCCTACAGTGTCCTCAGGACTGGTGCTTACAGGGAGTATTCTGAGGGTAGTGACTGGGACTGAGGGATAAAGGAAGAGGAAACTCCTAGGACTGGGTTTCAAGACAAAAGGAGGTGCAGTGGAATGAGGAAGGTGAGATTTATCAGGAGACTGTGGTGTAGGATGGAGGAGAGAAGAAGAAGGCTTTAGTGAAGGGAAGGGTGCAGGACACACTAAAGGCAGTGACCTTCACCTACCTTCAGTGCTTCCATACACAAATTCCCTGCCCCTTCATTCCCTCTTCACATGTGATTCTGTGGAAATGACAATTTCTGTTTTATTGGGTGGTCTGGAAGGGATCTGAAGGTAAGAAATGGGTGTGGAGACCAAAACTTCTATATGGCGAAGAGAGAAATACTCGTGGAGGTAGAATTTATCAGTGTGTGGGTTAATGTGGACTGAAATGTGAGAGAAATAGGTGAGTTACATAAATAAAAAGGAACAGGGTCAATGTAGAAAAATTAGGTTTGTGAGGATAAATAATTCTTTATGTGATTAAAATATTTTTAATACTGAATGGACAAAGTATATATATGTGAGGCAAAAGCAACTTAAAAATTATCAAATCAGAAAGTTATATAGTTTTAGTCTGTGTCAACGATTTATTTTCTGGGTTAGGAAACATGATCATCTTGTCAAATTGCTGGTATCATCTTTTATAGACACCACCCACAATAACTTTTGGAAAACAAATCCTGTGACAGAAACACGCTATCAGATAAACTCAGAGTCACTTTTGACATGGCACCAAGCAAGAAAAAGCTGCCAGCAGCAGGATGCAGAATTATTGAGCATCACAGACCTTCGTGAAGAAATGTATTTATTAGGTAAAGTAAAAATACCCTCAAAAAAAAAAAAAAAAGAAGGAATAAAAAAAGCACTATTTAAAATGTAGGTCAGATACAAGGCTTGAACATGGAAATTTATATTTATCCCACAAAAATAGGTCTCAGTGACATTCTTAAAAGAGTTTTCCCTTTCTCATGCAACCCTGTATTAAAATAATAGAAATAATCTAACTTATATAAAAAAATATATATCCCTCATGCTTTAAAATATTGTTTCCAGTTTTATGGAATAATTTTAAAAATCAGAGTCATTTAAAACCTGACTGGTTTTTTTGGCAATTTAGGGCTCACTAGTGACCTGGGCATTAATGCAAAGCTCTGGATTGGTCTCTATGATGCACTTGACAGTGGCTGGAAGTGGAATGGGGGAAGTCCTTTCAGATACCTCAACTGGGCCCCAGGTAAGTGCACTTTTCTTAAATGATAATCAACATCTGGGCTAAAATTTCCTCCCCTTCTCTCTCTTCCTCTCCCTTTCCCATCACAGTGATGCTCCCTTGTCACACCTCTTGGGATTTATCACTCTTACAAATAATACCCCTGTGGCTTTGCATCTACAAAGGTCTTGCACATTCCCTCCTGTGAAGAGGTGAAAATTTTGACTGTTAACAGAGGGATTCTGTTGCTTTTTTTAAAAGGAAATCCCTCTGTGGAATCTGGAAAAATATGTGGGACCTTCCAAGGTAGGAACGGCAAATGGGAAAACCAGGTGTGTGACCGGAAACTGGGATATATCTGCCAGAAGAGAAACACCTCCTTGGATTCTTTCACCATTCCCTCAGGTACACTGGTCAAAAGCTAAAGCTGCTTTTACAGTCAGTGAGAAATATTGGGAGGATATGAAAAGGCAACATATTGTCAAAACAAAAGGCTTACACTTGTTGACCTGGGTCAAATATTGAGACGATTTTAATTTTCTGGCTCATTTTAAAGATGATGTCTAAATGTTGTTCATCATTTGGAAAAGAACCCAGGGTACTGAAAAAGGCAGGATTAGGTGTGTAGACATGTTATCCGGATCATGAAATACTGATAAATATCCTCTACTCTGATATATACTCTAAACATATGTCCTGCTAAAAGATGTGAGCCAGAGTTCATGCTCCCCTCCTCCATGTGACCCTTTTTGTTCTATTCTGAAAGGAAAAAAATCAGACTATGGATCTGGAACCTTTCCCCTGTTGAGTTCTCTTCTTACTTGAGGCAGACTAGATCTTAGCTTTGTGAAGAAATAGGTGTGCAGTTGCTTAACTGGGAATTCCCAGCATGTAACTGACTTCACAGTACCTCCCTCCCCTAACAGATCTGAGTATATGAGATTATACAGCTCAGGGGAGCACACATATCCTGTACTTTCTGGCTGTATCCAGGCAGCTCACTTGAACAGGTTTTGGACCCTGTTAACCTTCAGACCATGTCTGGATGTTCCTCAGGGGAATTCAATTTGCCCAGGTCCACACCATGTCCAGGTAGCATCAGACAAAGCAGCTGGCCACACACCCATTCTGGGCACACATCCTCCACACATCCTCCCCTCTTCAGTTTGCTGTGTGCGTGCAGAGCATGGGAACTTTCCAAGCAATAGAAAATGGGCTGGCCATGCTGAATTCATGCCAAGAAATCAGTGTTGAACAAAGTGTGTAGCATTTCTGTGCAGCTGGAATCCTGGTATAACATTTCTGGTATAACATGGTTGTGTCTGGTCTCTCTGATATATGGTTTGGGCTGTGTAGGAGCGCCAACTGGCTCCTGAGCACCTGCTGTTTCCAGAGACAAAAAATATAAAAAACTACAAAATTCACTTACATAGAGTTCCTGAGTAGGAAAAGAGGCTCTTTTCTGTAGAACTTGGCTGTACCCTGAGCCTCACTGAGAGGGATTTAATGCGGAGTTGTGCCCTGTACACTCGCATGCCAAATTACCCGGTATTTCCTTAATCCTGTAAAACAGTTTTTTGGGAGCTCCAAGCACAAATAGGAGGGAAAAATTTGTTTTCTAATCTTTGTTCCTTCAGACTTTGGCTCCTGTCCTCTTTCAGTGTGTGCTCTAATATTTCAAATTCATATCGGCACAGGTAATTTTATTTTAGATGTGAATAAAACACTGAATAGAACTTCTCATTATTAACATAATTCTTTTAGGTGATTCAAAGCATTTTAAATGCCCCAGGGAATGGACGGCCTATGCAGGTCATTGCTACAGAATTTATAGAACACCAAAAATATGGAAAGAAGCCCAGTCTTCCTGTAGAAAAGAGGATGGAGAGCTGGCGAGCATTCATAATATTGAAGAGTACAGTTTTACAGTGTCACAGCTCGGGTACAGTGAGTATTCATGAAGATCACTTTTTCTTAATTTTTTAATCTGGGATTATGCAGTTGCTATTATTCCTTTAATCATTGTAACCATGGTCTTATTTTTTTTCTTAAATTCTTCAGTCAAAAGTGGGTGTGAGATGTAATTATTCCATTTTAAGATATATCCATACCTAAAATTAACTTTGTGTTCCCAGAGCCAGATGATGAACTCTGGATTGGTCTAAATGACTTCAGGATTCAAATGTACTTTGAATGGAGTGATGGCACACCTGTGACTTTTACCAAATGGCACCATGGAGAGCCAACCCACACTTGGAATAAGGCAGACTGCGTCCTTATGAAGGGAGAGGTAAAAATCCCTTCCCCACTCTCATACTTTCTTCTGGCCTTTTGCCTCCTAAAATGAAAATGTTCATGATTTAAAAAAAAAAAAAAACAAACGAACCAAATTATGGACTTGTTTGATTTAGGGTATCTGGATATCTTATTGTGGAGGGATACTCAAGACCAGATCTAGGAAGCTGTGTGATGCACCAGAAGCAGTGCACTGCATGGAGACTTTGTCTTCTCTGAGACAATTCCCATTTGAAATTGGTTGAAATCACTCATCATCCACATGGAACATGCCTGATCATAGACAAATAGATTCTTGGAGCATGGGATTTCCCATTTTTTCCCTAAAACTACTAAAATATGTGGGGTTTAGAGTTACTTTGGAGGCACAAACCCAGATTTTATTTTGTTTTCTACTCATTATAAAAAGAAAGGGGTAATGTTGTGGAGAAAGACTTACACAAGACATTTTTTCATATTTTATGTTTGGTTTATCAAGCATTTCCTTGCCATAGTTATCTGGTTGTATGACCATAATAGATGTTATGCTGGTGAGAATAGAGGGGAACCTAATGTTTCTTTCCCTCTCTCATCAGTCCCTGAATCTTTAATAGATACATTCTCACGCCTCTGAGGGAATGCGGCCCTTACTCTATGTATTTGGGATTTTGGAGAAAAAACCAAAGCAAGGAAGAGAGATGAAACAGTCTCAGCCTTAGGAAGACAGTAGGGTTCTTTCTGAGGGTGGATATTCTTGTTGGACCTGAATTGTAACTAGCTTTCACTTCTCTTTGTGGTTTCTTCCCAAAATACTTAGGATGGAACCTGGGCTGACAGTGCTTGTGATATGAAATCTGGCTACATCTGTAAAAGGAAACCCTTGGCTGAAGAATCAGGGGAAGCTGAAGTTTCTTATCCAGGCTGCCAGAAAGTAAGTGTAAAACAGAGGCAGCAAAAGATGATTGTATATTACTTTCACTCCCATGATAATAACTATGACAGAAGTAAATTATTTTGACTGTTCTTGGTGGAGCCTAGAAAGCTGTTAATTTCATATGTATTGATATTTCTTAGACAGATAGGGAAACTTTTGCTTTATTTAACTGAAATGTGGATTGACTTTTTTTTTATTCCCTTACAAGTGTATTTCACTCAGCTCTCTCCTACTGCAGCACTGATCACTGCACCCATAAAAGCCACTCTCTGCAGAGCAATCTTTTCAGGCTGTAACACACATGCCAACGTTGCATGCCTCCTCAGTTCTACCAGTCTGCCCCAGGGATCAGGAATATTTGAGCTGACTGTTTTGCAGGTTTAAACTCTTGTAACAGCTACTTATGCACCGAGGAGGCAGAGCAAGCTTTACACAGGGAGTTGCAAAGTGGCTGTGGCTGCCAGCCCCAAGGCATAACCTCTACTCACTCTTTGCAAAGACCCCAGGTGTGTCCTGTATCAAGGGACAAGACGTGGAGTGTTGGTCACAAAAGTTATGCTTGATTATCCTATTGGTTCCTTTCATGGCCTTTGGGATCAGTTTTGACTTGGGGTGTGGTACTAGTGTCACTTTTGGAAGTGGACAAAGCCGTGCAATCTGACAGCTTCTCTGCACATCTCTGCTTCTGCACTGACAGGGCTGGATGAAGCATGGCTTTTACTGTTACTCCTTGGTGCAGCTGCCAACAACATTTTCAGATGCAAAAAAAGTTTGTGAAGAAAACAAAGGTTACCTGGCTACTGTAAGAGACAGGTATGGAAACATAATTCTTCTCTAATGTGTGTAGCCATGATGAAAGTGTTAAACAGAAATTTCTTCTTAGCAGTAATTCATAATGTCTATTTAGTGTGACACCACTCTTTTTGAGGAAAATTTAAGGTAGAGCTGATGAAGTAGGGGGCTACTTCATCAGCTTAGGCTGATCAGGGGCTTTTAGGCCATCAATACAAACATTCAGGCTATTGCTACTACACTTACACTTACACTGTTGTTGCCTGTGGGAATTAAAAAATTGGGTCACCTGCACAATAACCCCAAATTGACAGATTATTTTCAAACTTTTTGAACTAAAATAGACAGATAAACATGGAACTATTTATTATTTCTCTTGGGTTCAAGCTTTTCAGCCTTTTATTTCTTTCTTTGCAAGATCTGGAAGAATTTTATAATAAAAGTAGATTTTTTTTTTCCCACAGTAACAAGATTTAAAGATCTAGAACTTATCATAAAGCTCAGCAAAATACTGTAGCTCTAATTTATACAGAATGAGAAATATATACACATTACCTTAAGAATTTTTTGACTTGTGTTCATTGCACAGTAAAAAAAGGTGAATAGAATCATCCTAAATTCTAGAGATAATTTGCATTGGCAAAATACAAGGAAAAATTATTTTTTATTTATAGTCAGAACTAAAGAAGATAATTACCCTTAAATCATTTCATACGTATTGACAAATCACCTTAAATTTACCAGAATTGCTACCACGAACTGTTTGAAGAAATGAATAAATTCTGATAAAATGTGATACAACAGTTTGGTGCTTACTCTTCACAGATATGAACAAGCTTTTCTGACCTCCATAATTGGATTCAAACCAGAAAAATACTTCTGGATTGGTCTTTCAGATGTGGAAGAACAGGGGACATTCAGGTGGGCTAATGGAGATCCCGTCAGCTTCACTCACTGGAATGTGGGAATGCCTGGTAAGTGCCATGGGGGCCGTTGAGTTCCTGCTCTGGGAAATGACAAGGTGAGGGTTTAGAAGCTAAAAAGGGATTTAGAAACTCTCTGACATAAAGCAGCAGAAATGGTAATGCTGCTTTCTGTTTGTGCTAAAGGGATAGATCAGGGATTCTGGTAACTCCTTCTAGAAGATCACTTGGGACTGCACAAGTCTGTTGGTATCGTTAGGTTTTTGTTGTTTGATGGGTGTTTTTAAGTAACTCCTAGCATAACATAAAAGAAACTTACATTACAAAAATCTTTTAATGATTAATAGAAAGGCATATGAGTTATTGTGAGTTACTGGTATCCAAACACAACAGGAACAGGTTACTCCTAAAAAGCAGCAGATATTTTGAGAAGATGTAGTCATCAATAAGATTTAACAACTTGATGTTTTATGAAGGAGAGGAGTCAGGCTGCGTGGCCATGGCAACAGGACGTTCAGCTGGATTATGGGATATTTTGAACTGTGAAGAGACAAACACATTTCTCTGCAAGCAGCTGGTGGAAGGAATCACTCCCCCTCCTCCTCCTCCAACAACATCCCCTCTCCTGTTTTGCCCAGAGGGATGGCAGTCTGTTTCTCAGAGCAGCTTCTGCTTCAAAGTAGGTGTTTCATTTCTGAATGCAAACGTTTGCCATTTAAACAAGAATATATTTTGTTCATGCATAGAAGTTGGATTTTACCCTGCCTATTTGAAAGACAGTCTGTGGTAGCATGTCTCCAGCCATCCCCAAGTGGTATGGTTGGGAAATGTTGGGAAAAGCTGCGTGTATATGAAGTTTGGAGCCACAGGAACTCTGAGATGACAGGAAAAGCAATAATCAAATTTGATAGACAGCCACAGGTCGAATGTTTAAACCATTAAATAGTCAGTAATAGAATGAGACCAGAAGATCAGAAGTAAGACAGAAGCCCATATTTGTGTTTTTAAATATCTGAAATATCCAATACAATACAGTATTTAATTGCCCACTTCCTATAGATTTTTCAGGGAGGAAGGGAAAAAATGCAAACGTGGTTTGAAGCAAGAGATTTTTGCAGAACTATTGGAGGAGATCTTGCATGTATCCACAGTGAAGAAGAACAAAACCTGATAGCTAGACTGTAAGTATTTGTAAAGTCCATCATTTAAATAGAAGAAGAAAAAATGTTAAAAAATGCCTCTCTGAAAGACATAAAGGATTTCTGGTGATCAATTTCTGCTTTACAAAGATGGTGCAAAAAGTGGCAGGAAAAAAAATGGGTAAAAAGTTTTCTTGGCACACCTCTGGGAAGATGGTGCCATGCACTAAAGTTGCCTGAACATAAACAAAACTGAGAGAAGTATCATCAAAATTGATTTTAACTGAAGTTAATTCAAAGAGATAAAACAGATTTTCTTATCTCATTTGTAGCTGATCAGTAGATAAAATACTCTTGATTAAAAGAATGTTCTGTGCTGGTTTCCTAGCTTAAGTAAGGGGGAAAATTGGAAGACTAAGAAAAGCCTGACCTATTGATATGCTTGTATATATGTTTAAATCAAATCCATGAGTGCAGGCAGGTCAAAATTTGAATGCCTAAGTACTTAGTGGAACCAAGACCTTTAAATATATTTTCTTTTAACTCAGTTTTTGTGGACTTATGGCATTTGTGATCTTTCCCATAAAGTTCTGTGTTTCTCTGTTTCCTGGCACATGTAGTGCCAGGCTGTTTTTCCCCATATGACAATTGAATGATTGCCTTATATGATTGTCTCAAATTATACTTAGACTATCAAATGTGCTGACAATAATATAATGCTACACATTCCCCTTCTCTGTTTCATGGTGTGTCTGATTCTCTGTATTTGTAATCATTCAGAGACAGAGGTTATATTCACTATTCTTACTGGATGGGTTTAAGTGCCTTGGACTCTGATAGTGGATTTACATGGAGTGATGGCTCACCAGTGAGTAAATAATTTGTTATTCCAGCTTTTGACTCTTTTTTTATGTCTCTCTTGGCAGAAAGCTCTCATAACTCCTACATAAAATACAAGTAACCTTAAGTCTTTAGTACCCGATTCCTTTGTAGGAATTAGTGTTAAATCTTCTGATAATTCATAGTTGTAGATAAAAACAGCATTTACAGTAATGAAAGGTGATAGAGTCTAGCTCCTGTTTCAAGCAAGTCTGATTGTGTAAATCTCTATATTCCCATTTGTCATTTGCTGCAATAAATAATTTGGTACATCTACACAAGCTCAGCTTTGCTGCCCTCATTGTCTTAAGTAGATCAAGATCTGCCAGGCCCAAGGCTATGTGGCAACACCAATGGATTGCCTTGGGTTGGAACATCTGAGCAGGGAAACAACCCAAAAATCAGAGAACATATTCCTTTTTAGAGCTCAGCAGGAGAACATCAACCCTCCTGGTAACAAATGGGGCAAGAACTTCTGGTTTACTAACATGGCTTATAAACACACAAATTAATTATTGTTCTATTCAAGTGTCATGGACTTCTCCTTAAAAGGTCTGGCATAACAAAGCAAGATGAACCATGAAATCAAATGAAGTACGTTCTTCTTTAGAAAGAATGATTGATTCCTTTTAAAAGAAAAATAGTAACAAAGTTGTGTTTTCACTACAGGTAAATTTTGAAAAATGGTCACATGGAGAACCAAACAATTACGATGGGAATGAAAAATGTGGTGTGTTTACTGGCTACCTCAATATGAACTGGAATGATTTATTTTGTGAACACATGCTGGACTTTGTTTGCCAAATTAAAAAAGGTAAGAGAACTTTCTTTAGCAACTTTTAGAGGTAGATAAGAACATCCTTCCCAGGTCAGATCCCACTATCTGCATGTGTTAGAGACAGCTGTGCCACCAATCTCAATAAAACAGTTTATATGTATAATTTCAGTAAAGGCAGTTGAAAACTATTAATTAATCCATGAAATACACTGGCATGTTTGGAAGGTATATGCAGTATGTTGGGGAAGAGAGGAACACAACAGCCTAAAGTTGGGCAGTTTCTGTAAGCTTAACTTATGATGAGCTCTAACATGCTGTTTGCTGAATGTAGCCCTTTTTTTCAGATACTCTGAGAAATACTGTGACAAAAATAAGCATATTCTGAGTAACCCTTAGGATTATTATTTGTAATTAAAATGCTGACTATTGTGAAAATATAATTGAGAGAGAGCTGAGAAACATAATATACTCAAATATTGATTTATATTGCAGGAACCTCACCGAAACCAGAGCCTAATTCCACATTCAGTAAGTCTTGTGCTTCCAATGAAAAAAATTTAATTAACATGTAATTAAGTTAATTTCTATTACAGGTAATTAATGTTTTCATTTGCAGATTATGAATATGTTGTTGGTGAAGATGACTGGATAACATACAAACACAAGGAATACTACTTCAGCCAAGAAGCAATGTCGATGGAAAGAGCCAGAGGCTTTTGCAAGAAGAATGGTGGTGACCTTGTTGTCATTGAGAGTGAAACTGAAAAAAATTTTCTTTGGAAATATGTAAGAAACATGTTTGCTTGAAAAATGCACCATTTCCTGTGAACTGTGGCACATTTTTTCAGCTGGTTTGTGAAATATTAGAAAGCGGTCCCCATCATTTAAAAAAAAAAAAAATCAGTTCCACCTTTCATCCTTTCAATAGCTTATCTACTTAAAAGCTTTTTATAATAATTATTTTAATAACTTGCTATACATAGACAAATCCTCAGCTTCCTTTCAAGAATGCCCTCAGGGTGCAACTTTCAAAGACTTTGCTCTGTTTAGCTGAAAACTACAATTACTAATTATGTTTTTTTCTAACATTCTTTTCACAGAATTCAATAAAAGCTCTTTGTCAAACTAGATCTCATATTTGCAGCAAAAGGTTTAAGTTAGGATATTGTCTTATAGCAAAGGAATGGCCTGGTGATGATATACTGTTTTGGAATAAAATAAAATCAAATTTTATTGCATTCTTTCCTCCACATGACTAAGAACAAACCCCCATGATTAACTGGGAGCCTTTCAGCAAATTCTCACAATGTTTTCCTAAAACTCAAAAATATTGTTATAAGCCTGCTTAAGAGGTCATTCTTGCCTTCTTAACATAGCTTTTTTCCTCCATTTTTTTTTTCAGATAATTTGCACCTATTTTTTTGTTGTTGTTCTTTTTGTTTTTGTTTTTGGTGTTAGGTTTTTTTTTCCTTTCCCCTAGTTATATACTGAAAATTGGAGGAAAATTTTGCATTTTGCAGTTTGGGCACATAACTCCAGCAACTCCCTGCACATTACATTCTATGCAATTGAGCAACAGAAACTACAGCATTTTGGAACTTTTTTTTATTATTTTATTTGAAATCTGTTTTATTACAGCTTAGTAAATTTGTTTGTTTGTTTCAGATTTTCTATAAAGACTGGGGGAACAACTTCTACATTGGCTTAAGTGTGAGCCTTGACAGAACGTTCCGGTAAGCAGAAACAAATTAATTTTGTCTGACTCATAATGTACTCACATTTGACATGGTTGGCTCTAGGAGACAGTTGAAATTCAATGACTAACACAACCTGTGGACAGGTTTAGATCCTCACATAAAGTTTTAAAATGGGATTCTGCTCCTCAGCAAAGCACTTCTCCCATCATATTTCCACTATTTATTTCTACCACTTTTGTTTTTTATGCTGCTTTTGTGTTCAGAGGCTGAGATGTTGTATCACAGTAAGTGAGGCATTTTCCTCTTTTCTTTGTTAGATGAAAGCAAAATTTGGTTGGAGGTCTCCAGCATATTACAGACAGTACTTGTAGGTATTACTTAATGCTGAAGTGATCAAAGAAAAAGAACCCTAGAAACCTGCAGTGAGAGGCACCAAAGTGGTTTTTAGAGGTGAAATATCAATCCTGGATAGCCCTTGACTGGTTTTCCAGGTAGTTGTACTCTCTGAGTTCAGAGCAGGACAGCCTCATGTGAAGTGGAGTCGTTACTCTTCTACAAAAGTTTTTGGAAACAAAGTGCCCTGGAATGATTTTAAATGTCCCCTGGAGCCTTGGATGTGTGGCAGACACGTCTCCTGTGGCATTCTTCTCTCCCACTGCATCTTTTTTTAGTGCATTATTCTGGGATTCAAAGCTTGGTCAGATGAGTCTCAGCTTCTTCATTTTAGTCTTTCTTCTGTTGTCACAGGTTGCCTTTGTTGGCCACAAACCACAGAGACTCTGTAGTCTCAGCTCCTGGGGATTCTGCTTTCTACATCACATTCACTGCTCAGATGATTGTTGTTTTCCCAGCCCTCCCTTGTTCCCTCACTAGTTTAATTCTCTTCCCTGTTGGATGAAGGTGCCACTATTTGCTTTGTATGCTTTCTCCTGGTTTATTATGTACTGGTTTTTCTAATTTGAATCAGGAGGTTTGCAAGCAGCTAGGCATCCTGATGAACTCCTAATCTGTAATTTACTTCCAAAAGCATGCATGTCCTTACTCAGTCTCCAAAACTGAAAAAAACGTTGAATTGTCCCGGAGGATTGTCAGTCTTGTCTAATTCATCACTTGACTTCCAGCACACTGAAGCCTTTTCACTTTTTTCTTGGCTACTTTTTGAAAATAAATTTGTAAATCACCAAGCTAGGAAACGATTGATGCATAATTGGAAAAAAACCCCAAACAAATAGGTAAATAACATGAAAGATTTCCTATGCTTAACAAAATGGTTCCATATGGCTCCCAGTATATCATTCAAGACTCTTTCTTACCTTACAAGATCTTATATTATTGCTTTTGACCCAGGAAATTGCTAGAATGAGCTCAAGTGTCTGTTTCTGGGCTCCAGAGAAATCCAGGTCGAGTCCTAGGCTGGAGTATTTCCAGCACACTATCGGTATTGAGAGACCAAGACAAGTTGGGACCACCAGTAAAGATGATTTGTTCAGACCTGGTCTGAGTCAACACTGTAGGCAGTTGATATGAAAATATTTTTCACAAAATCCAAGTGGAAGGTCTTCGTTTCCTTTTAACAGAGAAAAACATCTGTTTGTAAGCTATGATGCAGGAGACTTAAAATACAAAACTCAAATGTATCCTTTGCAAAGAAATATTAACTAATTCAACTTAGAATTATAATTCCCTCAAATTGCTTCTTTCAGGTGGATGGATGGAACGTCAGTGAACTATGTTGCCTGGGCTCCAAATGAACCCAATTTTGCAAATAATGATGAAAACTGTGTGGTCATGTATACCCATACAGGTGGGTGCTGTAACAACATTCAATCTGCAGAATGTGCCTTAGGCCTGGGAGGGCTGTGTGGGCAAGGCTGGGTGGGCTAACATACTGAACAGGCTGATGTTTCATAATGTACAAAAAGCAAAGGAAGATAAACTCTAGTCTCTTCTTTTATTTATGTGCTTTAAAAAAATTGAACTCAATGTAACTAACACATTGAATTACACTTGCAATTTTGTAAGAAAATTTCTAAGTGAATAAATAAATCAGGTAAGCATCAGACAATTGGGAGAGAGAGTCAGTATTTTTTCTCCTCTGACCTCTGTCCATTTTATGACCACCTCCCCAGGATATTAGCTAGCTGCTTTTGTTTCTGCAGTTCCTAATAACTGAGGGTTTGGCCATGGCTTGGATTATTATTAAGCAATTTTATACAATATTTAAATTAAAAGAAAATATTCTTTAATATCCATTAATACAGAGAACTGGAAGCAATTGTGTTTATACTAGCCAAGAACTTAGTCTTTTTTGGATCCGTAAATCTCTTCTGCTTTTAAACATTTCTGGTCTCAAAATCTATAGCTGAGGTGATTTTCCAAGGCTCTCTTAGAGGTGAATGGAAGGATATGGACGCTTTTGGGGTATAAATATTATGTCCTGCTTTGGAAACCTTCTTTCAGATAAGATGAGTTATGTCCTTAACTTTTCTGAATTAAAATGACAATACCTCCATTAAACATTAGGGGTGGAAAATTCTGCTGTAGGTAGTTACCTGCAAATGTCTGAAATGAAATGAAATGAATGAATGAATGAAACATATGTAATTTTCTTATTCATTCCTGATCTGTAAAATGGGGATGATGACGTTAATGTTATCAACTTAAACCCCATTCCAACAGGCAGAAAATAAACCAGAAAACTCTAGGACTGTGAGAAGCTCAGGTAGGAAGGTACCCAGGACTGAGTGACTTATACAGACAGAGCGATTCCAGAGACTTTACAGATCTCAGAGGTTTTTAGCATTTGAACTAAAACTCTCCTCTGTCAGTGCAATGGTTTTGCAATATTGAAATATCTCTGTTTCTAGACAAATTATTTACATGCAACATTTTGCTGGAAACATGAATATTTTGAAGAAACAGACATACAATAACTTATTGTTCCTGTGGGAGAGAAATACAAATGCTGTAATCAGTTTTACTTTCTACAATGGATTTTCTTTAGGAAAGGACACTTTTTATCTCAGTCTTGTTTGCATTTTGTTTTGTTTTGTTTTGTTATAATTCCAAGTTTCTTTCAGGTACCTGGAATGATATCAACTGTGGCAGTGTTGAGTTATTCATCTGTGAAAGGCTTAACAATACTGTTCGTCCAACTGCTGCTCCCACTTCACCACCGCCAAAGGGTGGGTGTATGGAAGACTGGCTCCTCTTTGATAACAAGGTGCAGTATGAAATGCCAATGTATTGTATTTTTAACAGAGCAGAATGAAAAAAATCTTTGAATCAGTTTTTCAATGCAGGGTTTTCAGTTATGACAAATTTGGTTGAGCAAAAATATTTCAGTTTGATAAAGATCCTTTGTTTGAGATCCACTGGCTGATGTCTTCCTTTTCCTTCTCTCTCTCAGTCCTGAGGAAAAGTCACAAACTCAGTGTCTTTCATTTCATGATGCTCTCTCAAGCTAAAATCTCTCTCTCTCCCTCACCCCCTGGAAGAGGAGCTTCAAAGTCTCTTCCCTTAACTATTCCCTTAGTGTTTATATACCAGTTCTGCCCACTTTCCATTTTCCTCAATTTTTCCACAAATTAACTGTTTAACTTTCAGTTGCTTGCTTTAGGCAGCACATTTGGGTTGCTTGACTCTGACAAAGCTGTCTAATGATTTACACCTCATAAGATCATATTACAAGAAATGATAAATTCATGGCTTTCTTTACAATGTCAGTATCATTTTCTCTCTGTGATTTTCCTGTGAGAACCAAATCCCGTTTGACAAATAGGGCAACAGAAGATGAGATATTTTGCTTCGATTACACATCTTATCCTTTTTTGTTTTCTGAGGTCTTCTTCAGCATTCCTTTCATGGTCACATCTCAGAATTATGCTCAGAAGGTTTAATGCAATTTCTGCTGATATCTGTAGACTGAAATGTTCCTTCTTTTAAATATATGCCAAAATATTGGGCTTTATACTAATTTTCTAGTACAGGTCTTCTCTGTCATTTAAACCTAAAGACAAGCTAGAAAGTACTGTTAAATTAGCTAACCTCCCATTTTACATAAAATACCCAGTTTATTTTGGTTGTTACAGAGATGTTTTCATCAGAAATTAAAACAGCCTCTAGATTCAGATTTGGCACTCTTCTCTTTTTCAGTGTTTTCAAGTCTTTGGCTTTAATGAAAATGATACGTTGACATGGCACGCTGCACGAAACAACTGCATTGATCTTGGAGGAAATCTGGCTACTATATCAAAAAAGGAAGAGCAAGGTATAACATACCAATGTTTTGACAATGATGACACACCATGTAATTTCTGATAAAAAGATTAAATTGTGTGTTAGAGCTTCTGCCATATATGCAGTTATTTATTCCATGTTAATACAAATTTATGCTGAATGAGAAATTGCACCTATGGAAAAATGCTTGCACAGGTTTTGTTTTAGTGTCTTGATTAAATATTAAAATCATAGTTTGGATGTTAATATAGGACCTACTGCTGAAATAATAATTTTTTTTTTGTTAGAGGCTTTTCATATAATAAAATGTCCACTTTTTTTTTTTTTTTTAAAGAAACTAGCTGATCCTTGAGGTCACATCCAACTCTGGTCAATCTATGATTCTATGATTCTATGCCAAAATGGCACACAAAAGGAGTAATATCCAAACTCAAATCACTGGGCACCTAGCTGCTGCGCCAGATGCTGTGGGTGTCAGTGGAGGACACATCCTCAGACAGCAGAAGGCTCCAGTGCTGGAGTTCCAGCTTCCCCCTGTTCCCCTTGTTCTGCTGGAACCTCAGCACCTGCTGGGCTTGCTGCTCAGCATGTTGCAAATGTTTTAAGAAGCCTCATGTGTGCTTGGGAGATGTGCTGCCTCAGGTCCTAAGGGATGCACATGGATCTCCTAACTCACTTCATCAGTGCTAGCGGTTTAAATTTCTTTTTTGCAGCAGAGGAAGGAGATTATTTCAGTGGAAAGTCAGTCTTGGCAGGAACTAAGGAGAGCAGCATCTGGTATTCCACAAAATACGTACTTGGTTCATACGTACTTGGTTACTAAGTAAGGTTTATTTTGTGTTATGCCTGTATAGAAATTAAGTTATTAAGTCAGGATAAAAAAGAATTAACCAAAGAAGAAAAGGGAGTGTACACTCAGTGGACTCAATTTCTATGTGCCAAGGCTTAGCGTACTCATGTTAATTTCTGTAATATATTAGAACATTTTCCATCCTTCCTCAGATGATGATCAACATAGAAGAGTGTACAAATAAATTCCTGTTTCATTAAAAATTTGCCCATCCTTGAATTTGTATCCACTTTTTTCCAATTTTATCTTCAGACAACTGATGCTAAATATCCATTAATATATATAAATTTTATTTTTGTCATGAGATTGGCACCTTATTATAAAGAGAAAACTCATCACCCTGGTTTCAGGCACTCCAAAGTCTGTAGCACTGGGGAAGAGTGCATTCAGTTTCCTTCCTTATAGAATTTTTCTTTTTCCTCTTCAGCTTTCCTTATGTCCCTCTTAAAAAATGCTGCAACTGATGCTTGGATTGGACTGAATGACATAAATCAGGAGCACACATACTTGTGGACAGATGGAAGCCCAGTAGACTACACCAATTGGGCAAAGGGTTCCCGAAGTTATTATAGTATGGTAAGCATCAATTTCTCTTTGTCACTTAAACATTACCATTTTGGTAGGTGAACAAAATGTGTGTAGCTACCACTGTATTTCTGTCTTTTCCTTTATGAAGATTTTTACTAGTCTCATTGCTTTTTAAAAGCAGAGTATCCCTGTGGGAGATGTATCCACACAATTTTTTTCAGCTTCTGTATTTGTCATGGTTCTGTATGAGTCCAGAAAGAGGTTTGGAAGAATTATGCAATACTCAGACATGTGAGCAGTTTCCCTCACTTCACTGTGACTCATCAGGATATTCCAATTAACCATAGCATAAACTATATAATTTTGGGATGCAGTGGGTGATATTTAGATTTGATGAAAATACTTAGATAATTACAAGCATTGACAGTTCTTGGCACTGAGCCTGTCAAGATATATGCATTGAATGAAATACTCAAAAGAGGGAGTCTGGGTCTTCCTTTCTAATTTTTATCTTCCCCTAATCTTCATTTTGAAAAATCCTTTCTCTATGCTTTGAAACTTCTGGCATCACTATACCTTTTGTGTGTAATTGTAAGACATAATGTGATTGTATAATGTAATTGTAAGACATAGTGTTACAATAATGTAATTGTAAGGCATAGTGTTACTCAGTAATTGTGAAATGGCCAATATAGAGTACTGCCCAGTAGTATTGTTTCTATACCCCCTTGCTAGCTCTACCAAGTTTTTCTCTTTTCATTAAGAGTATTGCTTCACATTCAATTAAAAATGGAAAAATGTTCCCCTAGGTCCAGCTACCATCAGGCTAGAGCTGGGTTTTAGGCTCTCCAGGGCTTCCCCATCTCACACATGCCTATGCTTTCTGCAGAAGGCTGTGACCATTCCCCTCCAGAAATCACTGCACATACAACTTCTGTCTCTTGCAGACTAGCCCTGGGCTAGTGCCAGAAGGGGTTTGGAGATAGCATAAGGTTATACTGAGGTAAGGGGGAGACAGCTACTGCCTGCCCCTGCAGGAGGCCAAGCCACATCTTCTCATGCTGTGTGAGGACAGGAGGAAGGTAAGGGGTCTGAAGCACAGCAGAAAGGGTGTGGGAGTTTCCCCAACAAAAGGTTTTTTCTGACAAACTACCTCTACCTTACTGTGCTGTGGTGACCACTTTGCTTCCTAGTCCTAACTGGGGCAGAAGGAGGAATTCAGCTCCCCAGGTAAGCTTCAGTGCTGAGGAGCAATTCCCCACAACTTCCAAGAAAACAGCAGCAGACCTGTGGGTCAGACCCAGAACACACATGGGAGCCTGCACACAGGCACACACACACAGGGCCATGCACAGAGCTAGGTACGCCCAGGCAGCCCCAGACACATCCTCCTGCCTCTGGGCTGTGCT
This sequence comes from Haemorhous mexicanus, assembly GCF_027477595.1. Classification (NCBI taxonomy): domain Eukaryota; kingdom Metazoa; phylum Chordata; class Aves; order Passeriformes; family Fringillidae; genus Haemorhous; species Haemorhous mexicanus. The sequence continues at coordinate 20,389,242 of NC_082341.1, read as the reverse complement.
TTGCAACTCCCTCTGTCATCCAAGGGCAGACTTTCCTAGGGCTGAGTTGGAAAGGCTTATTGCCATACAATGTGCCTGACCATTGGTTGTATGAGTTTTATGAACTTCACATTATTCCTATATATGCGCTTGCATGTGATGCATGAGTCTGCATCTCCAGAAGCAGGAATGCTTCCTCCCTATCCACATCTTTTTTCTTGTTAATCTCACTTGTCTTGTAGGATGATTGTGTCTTTTTGATCAAGAACCCTATTGAACAGGCAGGGAAATGGAAAGATGAAGGGTGTAAAGCAAGCAAAAGTTACATCTGCCAAAAAAATTCTGGTGAGTTTTCTTTCACTACTTTCTAGTAGACCTGATTTATTGTGATAATTTCAAACTGGTGCTAAAAGTGACTTTCCTGTAATTCTGCCTTAAGCTAACTGAAATTAATGACAGTATCACATGCATTATGGACCATTTTAACAAGATGATCACACATTTTATTTAAAAAAAGATGATCACACTTTATATTTAAAAATCTCAATTTTTTCTATTTCAAAAACTAGACCAGTAAATAACAACATTAACAAGTGAATTGCCTTTACATCTTCAAAAATCAAATTTTTAATGGTATACTAAAACCACTGCAAGTTCCTTATTTTTTTTTAAACTGCCCTACTTTATTTCCTTTACATTCTTTCTCAGACAATTTCAGCAGCAGCAGTCATGTCCCTCTGCTTGCTCATGGTGTGTTTATCATACCCTGTTCCTTGTCAGAAACACAACAAATGTCAATATATAATGGGAAAATTGAAGGAATTTTTCCCTTGAATGCCCTAAATATGATACAATATGATTTAGGTAGGTCTGTGCTTAAAAGATGTATTTCTGGGCATGATGCTTTGGCTAAAAAGTCATTCTGACAAGTATGAGAAAATTTTGTCACAGTACATGAACATGTGGCTTTCATCACTGCAGGGATTTTTGGATGTATTTTAATTTGGTATTGCAGTTTCTCTTAATTCCAGTATACTAGATCTTCTCTCAGTGTTATAAGTCTGAGCCAATATAAAGTTAGATTTTTGGTTGTTCTTTTGCTTGTTACAGACCCCAGCCTGCCGCACTCCCAACCCACAGCGCCGGTGTTTGGCTTTAACAATTATGGTGATGACCGCTACGAAGTCATCAACTACAAAATGAGCTGGGAAAAAGCAGAGAAGAACTGCAGGGACCAGTCTGCAGAACTGGCCAGTATCCTGGATCCTTATGCCGAATCTTTCCTGTGGTTACAAATATTAAAGCACAGGGAGCCTGTATGGATTGGCCTTAACAGCAACATAGTGAGTCCAACCCAATTGCTTGTGACATTCATAGCACTACCTTAGATTAACTATTGGTCAGATTCCTAGATGTGTGACAGGAATCAAAGTCTTGCAGAGGTTCCTGACTTCCCTCCACTTGAGGGGATTTACACATCTAAATATTTGTCCATAGTGTAAACAAGAGCTGCCACAACCAACACTTCAAAGACCACCAAGGATGCAGCTGCAGCCCTGAGTGGCTTCAGTGGTAAAGCCAGCAATGAAGCTCTCACTTCCTCTTCCATGGTCTACCACACACTCTGTGGTGGAGCAGTGCTGATTCTGAAGGCACACTGTGGAGCACACCAAAGGAAAAAAATGGGTTAAAAATAGTTCTTTCTATGTGAGTTCAGGTTTGTGTTTCAATTCAGAGCCCAGCAGTACAAGAGCTCATGCTGGGCAATGGTGGAAAGAGCAGGGCTGTGGCAATGAGGGCTCCTTAGGCTTGCTTTTGGAGCAGAAGCTGGTGCTTTGTGTAAAACTGCCAAAAAACTCAGCTAAGAATAGAAAGGTCTGAAATGAGAAGCATCAATAGAGGCATATAAAAAAGAACACAGATAAATAAAATGTAGCTGGGTATTTTTGGAATTGAATCTGGGCAGAAATCAAGCGGAGAGAGCTAGAGCAAGAGCTTGGTGGGACACAGGTCTGAGATAGGGCATGGGTGCTGAGGTGAGAGGAACCAGAGCTGCGCCTCAGTGAGAGCATTGGGAAACTGGGATTAGACAGGAATCTGGAATGAAGCATGGCCAAGAATCTTGAACAGACAGGAAAGGAAATGGCACAAAGAACAGGATGGGAGGAAGGATCTAGGCTACACAGGATGAGGTAGCAGAAGCCATGGGTGTGACTAATGTCAGTCATCCTCTGCAAACACTGGTGAAATCCACTGACAAAATACATGCTTAGCTCATCTCTGGTAGCTGGCCCATGCAAGACCCACAAACCTACCACAAGCCCAGTTAATATGGGTGGCAGAGTTCTGTGTTCCAGCCCCAAGGAAAGCCTCATCAGTTTTTATCTCTCCATTGAAACCTCAGATTTTCCTCTTTGCTTTCTAAATACCTAGAGAAGCCTATGTTAGAGGAATAGTTTCTCTGCAATCTTTAGTTGATCTGTGTGTATATGTGGACTCATTTGATTAAATCTTCATCTGTATATTCACATTTATTACCTCAAGACCTTTTGCCCACTTAGGGCATGAGACAAATGGTGTGAATTGAATAATGTAAGCTGCATGCTAATCATCTGTAGGACCACAAATTGGTCCACCTACCACCAGCTGTGGAGAGTGGGAGTATGGATCAGTTTCTTACAGATTCATTACATAATCTTGTGCAAGAAACCACGATTCTTATTTTTTCCTAACTTCTGCATGCAATCTTAATGTTCTTCCAACCTAATTCTCGTATGTTACATAATCATAATTGTGATTTGCTTTTAGACTGGTGGCCAATACGTATGGTCAGACAGAAGGAGGAGCAGGTATCTCAACTGGGCCAGTGGAGAACCAAATAAAAACAAAGCCTGTGTCTATTTAGATTTGGATGGTTTTTGGAAGACAGCATCTTGCAATGAAACATTTCTATCCCTCTGTAAGCAATCCAATGGTAAGTTCCGAATTGGAAAATGTGATTTGGGAGGTTGCAATTTCAGTTAATGTCTTTATTTGAATTTAGTTTTTCCACATATGCAAAGGTTGTGATAGACAGTGTATGCCTTGTGATAAACTCTTACTTTATTTAAGAAGTAGATCCAGTCTGATCCAGTTTGTTTTGTGTGATTTCCAGACACTTTATTTCACAGACCAGTCAACACACGCACATCATAAAAAGAGCTGCAATATTTCATTCCACATGCCATAGTGGTTTTTTGCATCCATGTTTGTCAAGAACCACAGAAGAACCAATTAATCAACTTTAGCCTAACTATAAATATATTAATGATATGCTTTCATATTTAAAAGTATCTTTTGAAATATTGTGAGCTAAGAAACTTATGTCAGCGTAGGAGCCAAATCACTTAGTTTGTTGCTTCTGCCCAAATACTTCAGTGCTCAAATATTGCATGCAATTTTCAAACATGTTACTAATTATATATGAAAATCATCATTTCTGCACCATAATTCACAGCAAATTTTATACTAATTTAAGCTCTGTTTTGGCTTTAATCAGGTGATGAAATAGGCTATAAATTCTGATTTTGCATTGATTAGGCTGTATGACCTACAAGGGCAGGTTCAGACAACTTCTCTGACTTTTCTAGAAACTGGCTAGACACAAGTCACAGAGTTGTGGTGTTGAGATCCCTTATGTATGCTGGCACAATCCTCATTCTGTTTCACAAATTTAAGGTAAAAAATTGCAGGGTTGAAGACAATTGCAGTTAGACTGGTATAAGCCTCCTTTAGAAGACTGTGGAACCAGCTCCAATCAGGATAGTTTATTACTAGTTTTTGAAGCTTAATTCAATACTTTATAATGAGTTAAATCTATGGGATATTCCCTTTCCTGGAATAAATGTCGTATTTGTAGGGCTGATGTGGGGTTCAGGAGTACCTATTTCCCTTAGGTTTTAAAACTCCCCTGAAACCTGTGTGTCTTCTTAATAGAGTTAATCCCTAGTGAGCCACCTCAGCTTCCTGGGAAGTGTCCTGAACCGAAGCGTGGTAGATCTTGGATTCCCTTCCGTGGACACTGTTACTATGTTCACACCACTTCTGAGGAAAGCTGGCCTGATGCTTCCATGATGTGTATTCAAATGGGTAAGTGCTCTTTTTTAATTAGGATATTTTACAGGTTGTTTTTGTGTTTGGATTTTTAATCCAGAACCAAAATGATAATACCCAATGTGTGTATCAATTATAAGCTCCACCGAATTTAAATTTGTTATCAAGCATTTTTACTATATGGCAATGCTGATCATGGAGCATGTAATGATTTTTTACTATAATAGATAATTAATTTATAATGAAATATAATTAATTTATAATGAAAATTCTCACTGAAATTGTATGTAATCTTTAATTGATATTTTTAGGTGCCTCTCTGGTTTCCATAGAAGATTCGGCTGAAATGAATTTTCTCTTACTTTACTTGTCTCCACTTGCAAGTGACTTCAGAAAGTTTTGGATAGGATTGTTCAAAAATATTGATGGTAATTATTTCACAATGCATACTGAGATGAAAATAGATACTGAGTAAACAGAGGGAAACTGAGCACTAATATCACACTAAATAATAGTACAAATATGCTAAATATTTAATAAATAATCAGTGAAAAAACCTTATGAACAGTCAATAGCTTTTCTGCTAAAATATGTAAAACATAAACCACCAAGAGGTCTATGTTTTCTGTATCTTTGTTGCAATTAGAGTATATTTGTCTGTAAAAGATTTTAGCTTAGCACTGCAGTAGTTGACTAAAAATGATTTCTATTGCCTTTTCAAACTAAAATTACTTGACATTTAACCACTGTAGTATTTTAAGCAAAATGTTGTCTTGTCATTAAATGCTGAGTTAAATTAAATTTAATTTTATTTCTAGACGACAGAGGGCATAGCATCTCATATGAGCTTACTAGAAAAAATTATTAATCTAAATTTCAGTGGTTTTTTCCCATAAATTTTTAGTGGAACCTTTCATTTTTATCCAAATATATTTAATGGAGTTGTTCATTTTTTGGTTTTTTTAACTGCTGTAACTGCAAATTTCTATATTATCATAACTCTGAATCCAGTTTTTCTTGGCAGATGTTGAGGGTAAACCTCCAGACTGAGTCTAGACTGGGCTCCAATTTCTGCTCAAGTCTGTGTCTCTCACCACCAGGAATGGTGGGCCAGGTTGATCTGTTCTAGCTGAAAAGGAGTGCTACAAAAGCAGTGACTTGCTCCTGACCTGTCCCCTGTGGTGCCACAGTGCTGTGCAATCAGGGGCAGGAGAGAAGTGCAGCTGCAGGGGAGGGACAGAGGAAGTGGCACTGAGGCAGCTGGATATACCAGGATATGCTGCCACAGAAGCATACACAGAGGAAGGGAAGATAGCTATTGTTCCTAATTGATAAGAGATGCATGACAGTCAGCAGATGAGATGATTAAAGACAGAGCTAATTCAATTTGCAAAGATAATTAACTAATCCAGCTCTAATAAAGTAGTTATTTGCTGATCTTGAATATGCACATAAAGAAAATCTCCTGAGCATTCTGTATGCTGGCACTGCTGATACTGGCTTGTACAGGTGCTCTGCTTTTCTTAAGGTTCCCAGGCACAGGCCTGGGTTCAGGCTTCAGCCAAAGGTCCCTGGGAAGCTGGACAGGTCTTCCTTACGTCAGTGACAGCTGTGAACACTAATGAAGTTAACTTTGTGAGCATTTGCATTTGGTACACTCCCACCTGCAAAGTGCTGGGCATTAAAAGAGTGAGAAATAACTGCTTTAGAGTGAGAGTAAGTGCTCTGTGATACCAGTTGAATCAATTAAAAATTCCTAGATCTGATCTGATGTGTCATTGTGACCAGTAGACTAGAAGTTATTCTCCACTTCATTCACTCACTAGGTAATATATTTGGTTTTAGGAGAATGGATATGGATGGACAGAAGTGCAGTAGAATATGTCAACTGGGAGAAAGGAGAGCCTACAGTACTTTTTGATGAACGCTGTGTTGACATGGACGTCTCAAGCGGAACCTGGAGGACCTATTACTGCTCTGTTGACCAGAATTTTATTTGCAAAATCCCCAAAAGTAAGTTTTGGATTTCTGTGCTTTGGGTTATTTTCAAAGAAGTGGTTGATGTACATCAGGCCATCAGTGTTTAGGCACTGCGTACACTTCATGCATTGATGCTAATACATGTGCATCTGAATGAAAGCCAAGAGTAATTTCTGTTTAAAATGGTGAGAAATAATGCTGGAGGATAATCTGAGTCACTGTTCCCTCCCCTCAGTTTAAAAGCATTGACTTCTGGGCATCTGCTGGGCCCTGGGGTAGGGAAGGACATATCATCTGTTGGGAGTGCAGAGAAGATTGATGGATATTATGGTTAGAATGCAAGGAGCAGTAGATGATGAACAGATGATTAAACTGGAGAGTGCTGAGAAGAAAGGCACATACTCTCCTGATAGGTAAGCTGAGGGGAAGCAGTGCAAATTCACTGAGCTCCTGCAGAGGGAAGGTAGGTACTGCTGGTGGGGACACTACCACCATGGTGAATTGTGCTGGGATCTGCTGGATGAACAAGAAAAAAGCATCAGAGGGTGGGCAGTTGGGCCCAATTCATTTCTCTGCTGACAGGGGTGCAGTGAGACATGTCAGGAAAACCAAACAGCATGGTATGCTTCATTTGTGATGGTTACTTGTGGCCCTGTGGTGTTTTAGATGACAGCTGATGAGGAATCTGAGTGTCACGGGCTGGGGCAAGTCCTGCTTGTATGCACAGCAGTACTGCATAAAACATGCAGGATGTAAATCTGCACACATGCAGCTGTTGTGGGTCAATGTATGTGCACAGACCCAGCTGCATTTGCACACATCAGCTGGGAGACAGTGTGGAATAGGCTTCATTTGCTACTGGCAAACAGATCCACCACACAAATGTAATTGGTGTGGTGGGGACCAATTCTGCCATCTTCACATGTTGGCGGGTTGGCAATGGAGTCATCCATGAACTTTTTAGGGTCCAGCCAGTCAGTCCAGCAAGGAATTAATTGAAACGCACCCCCCAAGTAATGGAGGGAGGGAAAGGAATCTGCCTAAAAATACAGCTGAAGTGCTAAGTACAACTGTGCTTTTCACTTTTGCAGGTGTAAAAATTGGAATTCTTTAGTGTGAAGTGTTAAGCTTTACACTGTGAAAGAGTAAAAACTTTGAACACAATCTATCTTACATGAAAAGTGTTCAAAGCAATGAATGACGACAGTTAGTCTTGAGGTTTTCTTCTTTTACAGATGTTTTTAGCAAGCATATTTCATGGATTCAGCATCCTTTGTCAAAATACATTTTCCTTTATTTTTTCATGTGAACATAGTTTGTTCAGGTCTGGGGGCCCCAGCCCAAGAAAAACTCAACTAGATTATTTTTAAAACATTTGAAATAACCTACTTTTAAAATAGCCTACTCAGCTTGGTTCAGAGAAGGACTTTGAAGATGATCTGAGGGACTGGAGCACCTCCCATACGTGCACAGGCTGAGAAACCCAAGGCTGTTTAGTCTGGAATAGAGAAGAGTCCAGGAAGACCTTATAGCACTTTCCAGTTCCTAATGGGGGCCCACAAGAGAGCTGGAGAGGGACTTCTTTCAAGGGCGTGTAGTGACAAGACAAGGGACTTCAAAATGAAAATGAGCATGTTCAGGTTATATATTAGGAGGAAATTCCTTAATGTGAAGGTTGTGAGCAACTGAGACAAGTTGTCCAGAGAAGTTGTGGATACCCTGGAAATGTTCAAGGCCCGTTGGGTAGGGGCTTGTGACAAACTTGGTCTCTGGAACATGTCCCTGTCAAGGGCAGGGGTGGGTGGAACTCAATGATCTTTAAAGATCTTTCCAACCCAAACCATTCTATGATTCTATGATTATTTAAAATTTGTTATGAACACAAAGTAAAAATTATGCATGCAGTACTTAATTCGTTGAACTGTTGCTTTCAAACTGTATAATATACATATTTCTTAATTTTCAAGTTGCTGAAGTTGAGCCAACCCATGATTCACCTGTCAATAATGGTAAGTTGGTTTCTTTTAAGCCAAATAAACAAAAATTTCAATAGGTTTATAGGCACTCATTATTTACAAGTGGAATTTCCTCCAGAAATTTTCATTTAAATACCCATTTAACTGTCATGATTATTTTATTTTAAATCTGTTTAAAATGAGAGCACTTCTCTCAAACTGGATGACTTCTTTTTTTCCTTACAAGTTGTATATGTAGTACAGCATAATGTTCCTTAGAGCAGATTGAGCCAAATTTTGCATTATTTAGCTGGAACATGCATCAATTTTAACTGCTATTATGATTGTTCAGTACTTTTGTTTTTAACTCAGTTGCTTATTTAGGGAGATATTTGTTGTATGCAACAGCACTCTCTGGGCATTTGTAGCAAAAAAATTGTTGTGTTTTGTCTTCTACAGCATCAAGAAACAAAGCTGCTGCTTCATCATCAAGTGGTTTAGGTGGGATGATTTTTGTACTGATCTTCCTTGTGCTAGCTGGCACTGGCCTCACATTGTATTGTTTCTATAAAAGAAGACGTGATCAACAAATGTTTACAGCTGGCTTTGACAATGCCATATACCGTGGTGACATTGGAACTCATGAATCAAATTGCCTTGTGACCAATATTGAAGAAAATGAGCAGGCAACAATTTAATAGGCTGGGTAATCTTGGGCTTGATTTTGAAAAGAATTAAAGTGTTGGCATACAAGAATTCTTAAGGAAAGCAATTTTCTCCTGTGGAAATTCTATTTAATTTTGCATGGGGTGCTTCTTGCTTTCTCTACTAGCAGGACAAGCAAACTTACAAGGCAGATACAGAGATCTGCTCACAAACTTTAGTACCTGGGAGGGTTGCTGAGCTTTCACATGGACCTGGAGCTATGTTGTGTCAGCCAACACTCGGCAGCTTCAGCTGCTGCGCATGTCCAGCGTCATCTTTAGGCACAAGGACTGTGTTCATCATATTCAGTTCTGAGAATATGGGCCTTAGCATGTTCCAAAAAGTATATCCAGACCTGTAGCTACCCTGAAAATGTCCTGTTGATGTCCAGCACAGACTGGCAGAATTGCACAGGTTGGACAGGATGTCCAAGCTCACCCAGTGCAGATCCCTGTTTGAAGCGAGAGCAGGTCCTAGCCTCAGCCAGGCAACTGCTCCAGTGCTGTGGGTCCATGTCTTCTCTTTGCTACTGAGGTACCACAGAAACTTTTTGTGTTGTCCATAATATCAGAGTTAACATAATTTCCTCCTCTGTTTATGACTGATGAAAAGCAAAGTGTAAATTGTATTTCTTCTGCTGTAGTTCTGTAATGTATGCATTGAAAGATCAACTATGATGGGAGGTGGGAAGGTATTGTGAATATAGTGGTTTATCATAAACAGTCAAGTAGTTTAAACAGTCAAGTAAGGATCTCAAAGGATGCTGCAAAAAGGTGGGAAGGAAAGAGAAATTATACTTAATTCACATCTGAACATTGGCATTAAAAGTATTCTTGATATCTCCAATGCCAGTGTAGATTTCATAAATTTTTAGGCCATTTTGTCAAAGCCTAATGAAACTTACCTTTAGAAAGTCTTTTTTAATTTCTAACCAAATTCTCCTTGTCCAAGTCTGTTTTAAACCTTTGAGTCTCTTTCTAGACTTTCATCACGATGGAGCTGATGGCATTGCATCTTACACTGGTCTACTGGTATATTCTCAGGCTTCATAAACCTTAAAATAGGCTCACATATAGGTGTTTTTCATTTTCACTTTCCAAGTGTTTTTTATGCCAAATGCAAACAACCAAATGGCTCAAAGCTCTTAGTGCAGTGGATGTCCTTATTTAATTTGATACTTTTTGATATTTTAATCTTTTGACAGGTTTTAATTGTGTTTAAGTTAAAATATTTTTTGTGTGTATGAAAAACGTGTAAATAAGTTTTTATTCTGCATTGGTTCATTAAATGGGAATTAAAAGGCTGATTCTAAGTAAAAGTGTGTGTCTCTTCTTAAACAGAACAATTTATCATAACAGAAAAAGAGAAAGGAGGGATGGGGCTCTTAAATTTTTATACACAAATGAGCATCCGCTTTTCCTAGTCTGGCATGTTCTTAAATGCTCCCTACCAATCTGTGAAACTGTGTCTCATTGCTTCTTTATCTGTAACACTTGAAGCTTTTACTTGTCTAATGAAAGTGTTGTAATTTAATCTGGTCTGCACTATTAGCTGAGACAGATTTTATATGTTGATAGCTCTTTCATATCTCCTCTCAGTATTTGCTGATAGCAACACTGGCTCTTCCTTCTGCATTTCGGTGGCTACAACTTCTCTCATCCCTTCTGCTGTTCCCTTCTAGACCCTGTGCTGTGGTATGTAGGTCCTTCTGACAGTGCACTGCACTAGGCAAGGCAAGGCAAGGCAAGGCAAGGCAAGGTAAGGTAAGGTAAGGTAAGGTAAGGTAAGGTAAGATAAGGTAAGGTAAGGTAAGGTAAGGTAAGGTAAGGTAAGGTAAGGTAAGGTAAGGTAAGGTAAGGTAAGGTAAGGTAAGGTAAGGTAAGGTAAGGTAAGGTAAGGTAAGGTAAGGTAAGGTAAGGTAAGGTAAGGTAAGGTAAGGTAAGGTAAGGTAAGGTAAGGTAGATTGATGGATAGATAAGGCATTTCAGCTGAGATAGATAAGGTATTCGAGCTGAGATCCTTGCAGCACTGAGCAGATGAAAAAGGATTTAATCCACCCTTATAACACCTTGCATATGGAGCCTTCTGTCTGGTTTGTCTGGATTGACTCCACAGGATGCATAATTTTGGATAAAGAAGTGGGTACCAGAAAACAACAGGCCAAACCCAGGAAATATGCCTAATGAGAATTTAATTAGTGAACATTTCCAAGGACTGATAAGCCTTAGCAGTCCTGTTGCATTTGTGAGAATTGGACCCAGAGTTCACCAGGTCTGTACAGAGTTTCTAGTGCCCACGAGCATCAGCGGAGAGAGGATTGCTATATCTTGGACTGTATTGGAGACAACCATGGCTGGTGCCTGATGATGAAAAGCAAGACCCTCTGAGGAACTATCCAGACATCTCCTGAGAATTATCTGGAGTGCCAGTATGGCTCTTTGAAACTGAGTACAGCTGGGATTAGTTTCAGAGTATTGGTCCAACCAATATTGATCATTGCCTGTGAGTGAATTCTGTGAGTGAACAAGTGAATGTGCTGTGTGAATACTTACCTTGTTACTTGCTTGTTATTAGAGGAGCTTCATTCTATTCATAATAACAGCTTGTTAGAGAAAAACCCAAATAAACAGAACAACTTAAGAAACACAGTTTATGATCTGCATTTCTTCCCCATCAGTGAAGCAGGAATTTACAAGAAAGTTTAGTTTTCCATACATCCTAATTGGATGGATTTTCTTCTCAAACTTCATGGTTACTTGGAGGTTTATTTATTACAAATTAGTCTCCTGCAGCTAGATTTCTGAAGAAAACTTCAGAAATTTCACTATTTCCTACCAAATCCTAGCTAATAGACCAACTCCACGAATGCTCACCAGGCAAGACAAGTCCAGCACCTAGCTTACAGACTACTTTGGTGGAGGTAGGAAGGAGGTACTCACGAAATGCTTGGACACAGAATTTAGTGGTAAAAGCACTCTTTCTACCAGGTCTAGGAACCTTTGGTGTTACACTGTTGTAAATAGAAATGTGGGAAACAATTTGTCAACTTGTTCTGCTTCCACATAGATTCTGGATTTAGTCTTACATGCAACAAAATACCATTTGTAAAATTCCTCTCCAAAGATGTTGACACCTACTTTCTCAGTTGCTTGCCCTTGCTTTCTCAGTATGAGGATGGTATTTTAGAGAGAATGTCCTGCCTTTTCTCACCTATTTTCATTATATCCTTAGCCTATCACATGGATGAAAAAGTAATTGATTCTCTACCTGGACTTATTATAATGTAACTGTCTTTAAGGAAGGAAAAAGCTCTGGAAAAATTCACCATTGTAACTTTCTCTAATGTCGGACAGTGTCACTGCAACACATACAAAGAAGAATGGAGCAGCCTCCTCCTCCAAAAGAATACCAGTTTACAGAGAAAATTTGCTTATATCAGTACCTATTAGATTCAGGCCCCTGGCTAAATAAAAATCTAAAAAGAAACTGTTGAACTATGAGTCTTTACTTTTGTCATTTAATTTTCTGAAACTAGGGGACTGAAAAAGGAAGTGAAGAGTAATTTGGAGCAAAATGTAAGGAAGTTCTATAAATACAGAGAGAATAGATAGATAGTTGTGAAATGAGCTAGTGCCTTCAGGCCAGATTCCAATGGGCAAGAGCCAGATTTTCCAGGGTCAATAGGAAAGGTGTAAACTGCTCCATAAGCAGAACGTTGTCCCAATGTCACTGCATCCGGACAGAGGAAGAGTTAGTGTTCGTTTTGTCTCTTCTCAGCTGTGTCCTTATCTAACAGATCCAGCTTTCTGGGCTCAAGATTTGCTGTGCACAACTGTTCACTATCTGTTACATAATCTTTTGGAGGATTTGGTTAGTGTTTTAAGGATGTGGTTAGTGGTTCTGGGTCCTCTGAGGAAATATTTACTCTCATTTCTGGAGAATGCATACAGTGCAACCATTATACTGGCTTTTACCCAGACTATAGAACTGGATATCTAGATGAAATCCATCTCACCTACTCTTAGAACTGACTGACATAATTTTGCTTTATAGTTGATAATCGGGAATATATGTGGAGGAACTTGCAGTTGTTTTGTTGCCCACCAGAAGAGGCAAATGATAAAGAGTCTCTAGACATAGGAGAGAATAATATTCAGTAACTGGAGGAAAGAGGATTTGTGCAGTGAGAAACATTGACTGAGGTTGGTAAGAGGACGGCAAGCAAAAATACAGTGCAAAGTGTCCAAATAAAGGAGATTGAAGGGAAAGGTTGAAGTAGAAATGAAGGAGTTTGAATTGAGTCAGAAGTGCTGACCATTCCTAGGAGAGACAAGCAAGGTGGAGCATGGCAAAACAGAGGTCTGGGAAATGCAGATCCTGCAGGGAAAAGTGCAGGAGGATAAGACTTCTGGTTGTGGGGAAGAAATAGAGGGTTGAATATACTTTGCATATGAGAACTGAGAAAAAAAGCTGATGCAGCTAAAGTGAACTGTTGCCTCAGGAACACTGTTCAGACCAGGAAAGAGAATGTGTGAGGATGTAGAAAGGCCAGAGAGTGAAAGATCTTTGTATGTTTGTTCCTATTTGCCTGGGTATTCTTGTGTTCTTTGTGTTCTTTGGAAAGACCACAGCTGGGTATCAGAGACGAAGGCAGGATGCCTCTCCCCTTGCCCTGGCTCCTGATGTCTTTCACAGGGCAGAGCCATCTAGAAAAATGAGAAGATAGTTTCTTTCTGGAGAGTGGTGAGTGTGCAAAGGATGTGGCTGATGCTTCAGAGCATCATGCTTGAGTGCAGAGGTTGGGAGGGAACCCAGGGTTTTCCTAAGAGGAACAGAAAGTGGACTTGTGGGGAAGCCTCTGGGGCAATGGAAAGGAAGAGGTTTTTGTTAGAGTGCTACAGAGGAACTGTGTGGGTTGTTTTGCAACCCAAGAAGCCACTGAGAGAAAGCTTACAGCAAGCACTTTCTCTGCAAAGTTACTGTGAAAAGTGGAGACATTTGTTTATAAACGTCTTGTTAGAGAACCAACACCCCCTGCTGCTCGTTCAGGCATTTTTAAAATGAAAATGTTCTCTGCAACACGTTCAGTTTGGAGAAAAGGTGCTGATATTTCAACCTGCTGGATCTGTCCCCCTTGGAGTTCACTCTCAGTGGGTGCTATGAAACAAGAACAAAACTCAAAAGAAAAGGTATATTGGCCTGTAATTAGTGGTGGGAGAGAGGGGAGGGTGGTGAATAACCTGTCAAAGGGCAAATGGAATAGTAAGAATGAGGCTTGATTACACATCTCCCATCTGCCCAAGGCTTTCTCCTCCACTCCATGTGTCAAGAAAATATTTTTTTTATAATTCTGCGCAGTGGGAATAGTACAGAACAGAACTTTTCTCCTAATAATAGTGCTTTTCATTTCAGAGCTACCACACGAGATGGTCATTCTTGTCAGGCTGCTTATGAAAGTAAGCTTCTGTCAAAGACACCGTTTGCTTTGTACATTGGCTTAATCATACATTTAAAAGTGCACAAAATTTAGGGTCTATTCAGAGTTAAGTCTGTTTGCAACAAAATTTTAACAGGAAGTAGGACATTAGAAATGTGCAATCTCCGTATGTTCCAAAGATAACAAAAGCCTGGAAAAGAAGAGGCCATTTATCTTCTTGACTGTTTAGTTGCCAAAGCAGGTTCATTTAGTTCATATAACAGTGAAACTGTTACTCTTAGTTGGATTACAAATGAAAAGGAATTGATTATGCCACAAAGAAACGGCAACATCATAATTACTTCACTGAATATGTGAAATTCAATGATATAGAAATTTAGCACAGTGACACAAATCAGGAAGGGCTTTTAAACAAATGAGGAAGCAAGAGAAAAAGGAAGGAAATCCTAAAATTTTGCTTGAAAGCCATTTGCATTCACTTAAAGAATCACAAGAGAAAACCACAGTCTATGAATTTTCTTCCTTTAATAATTTTCCATTGGTTCCTATGCTCTTTTATACTTTGACTAAAACTGCATTGGCTACTAAAATAATTTCAATTCCAGAAGTTTAGTATTTTCTTATAACTCTAACTATTCATAAGTTGCTTTTTTCCTCAATTATTCTAATGGTGTTTGATAGTTCAGACAACTAAAGTGTCATTCAGAGTGAATTTCATAAACGGTTTCTGCCTGTTCTCACATTTAATGTGTTCAACACAACATGACATTCTACTCTTGTTCTCATGCCAACACAGCTTGACTCATAGTTTTCCAACTGATGACTTCTGAAAGAAACATCTCTGAAGAACAATACACTTCTTTTCTCTAAATAGCCTAGTGGTAGACTATTATGATTTAGTTCAGAGGAATAAAATGTAAATTCACTCCTATCCATGAAGAGCAATGGTAGCTCTGTGTGTGTATTTTTTACTATTACTTTCCCTAAAAAAATTTCCTCTGATCTGTCTTTCCTTACTTCAGAATCTTCAATTTTGCATTTAATTTCTCAAGTCAGTTGCTGTAAATTCTTTATGAAGTTCATTCTGTATTTTAGTCTTTGGATGCTTCCTGCTGCCACTCTGTTCCCCACTATTTGGACTTTATCAAGAAGTTTACATGCCTAGAAACTGCAGGACTGGACGTCTTCTAAACAGTGGTGAAAATAGTCCACATACATTTTCATATGTAAAAATACCTGAAATGAAAAGCCACATTCATGCTGGTATGACTATTAAGTACAGTTACTGATAAAGAGTAAGAATGAAAGAAATTTGGAAGAGACATCCTATTTTGTTAATTAGTCTGTAGACAACATGACCTAAAGGTCCTGTATCACTGGTAATGCTTTAGGAAGAGTCCTGCAATTGCTGAAACAGGGATGGAGATGGTAGGGAAAGAAAGGAATTCCTTACTCTATGCTTTGAAATATTCTCATGATTTTTACTGTGTTCAGGGAGAGCTGTCTGCTCTGCATTAGTGCATTAGTGAATGATTTTGCTGTAGCTCTGAGATGCCCACGGGATGAGCCACGAACATTTCCAGCCTCTCCAGAGGCCAAGCAGGTGCAAGGACAGCACACAAGGGCCTCTGGCACCTTTCCTGCCCTTTGAAGCAGGTCAGCCTGGGCACAAGGCTTTGGTTGTAGACAGGAGTGAGATGATCCCAGGCCAACTTGGGTCAGTGGCTCTGGCATGTGGACCCCAAGCAGCTTGCCTGACATGCTGCTGCACTTTAGAGATGCAGCATCTTTTATTTGCCACTGAGTGGAGTCCTTAACAAGACTACAGATGTGCAAGTCTGCATTCCCCAGAGCTGCTCAGAGCAGCTTGGCAGTGAAGCTGTGCCTGGCATCACAGCCAGATTGCTCAGGGCGTGGGTGAGTGCTAGGCTTGTCATCAGGGTACCACAAACAGAGGGTTATCTTTTCCATCCCTCTCAAATCCAGTTTATATCAAGTATTAAATACAGATTTTTGTTTTGTTTGTTTAACAACTGAGAGAGATGCTTATAAAACAATATTAATTTCAAAATTTGTGTATCTTTACTCATAATATTTCACTGGACCTTTCTTTGGACAATGTCTTATGTCAGATACACACCCTGAGTCTCTTCCTGTGGCTGTGTTTACTAAATTTACCCACTTAGAAAGCTGGGTTGATGCTCCCATATATTTAAATCCCATGGTCAAGTAGATGAGTGCTTCCAGTAGGTTGTAAAAGTTACATTCCAAATCAAGGTCCAAACCAGACATGAGCTTTCAAGAAACTGAGGTTCCAATTCTTCAAGAAATTAATTATATTGCAAGTGTGAAATTAAACCACAACAATCAAACAATCCAAAGAAATCAATTGTGAAAAGAAAGTAATGAAATAGGAGCTAAAAGCAGCTATTTTCCTCATCCTCATATTTCTGAGTGGCTGTGGGTACCTGTTTGTCATTCTGCAGTCACTTATACTGTCTCCCAGTATCAGATTCTCTTCCAAGACTTCTATCTGCCTCTCAGTATTCTGCTTCCTGTTAGTACCTTAACTCCTGTAATTGCCTGTTTTCCTCAATCTCTTCGTGAAGAGATTGATGTGCAGGATCCCTCAATGAGTGCCCACTACCTACTGGTCTCTGCAAAAGCAAATTGCCATGGAGGAGCACACATGGATCCAGTCTTTTTCTTCATATCACTCCTGTCTGTGTGAATAGAGGAAGCAGAGGAAAGCACAGAAGATGCTTCACCTGGTGTGTGCAGAAAAGTTGGTGACGATGCATCACATGGGAGCATCCTTTCTCAGAGATACCCAAAATGTGAAGTTCAGCAAGGCAAATGCAAAAAAACCAATTATAATTCCTAACAAACAGCATTGTGACAATCTGTTGTCGTGCTGCAACTAACAAGTTCTTATCTTGCGCTTTACTTTCTATTCTTATAAAAACAATCACTATATAAATCTTCAGTACACAGACACAGTGTGTTATCTTACTGGAATGTGTTACTTCCATGTCACACTAATTGTATTGTGAAACAATGTGTCTCTTCATATCTTTAAGCTTCAAAATACCTTATTTTCAATTTAGGAAGGATTTTGAAGACGCTTGAATAAATGCGCTCTCTATGGTTCTGAATGCCACTGAAAGAGAAGTGTGAATGCCATTTCTTTTTTTAAGTGCTAAAGCACAGAATACAAGGCATGATGTAATTTAAAGCTTAAAGGTCTTTGAATTTTGTATATCCTGTGAATAGGAACCTATAATCATACACCTAATAGAAACAGGGAACTGAAAAGGTCCCGCCCAAAAGCGGTGTCAGCTGAAACTGATCAGCTGCTGAAAGATCCAGCACCTCCTTTAAAATTTCCAACAGCAACCATGATTTCACCTCTTTCTGAGGCAGCCTTGCCAACACTTCTGTCCTAATGATGTTGGAGTGCTTTGATGTGTCACTGGCTCCTCAGCTCAACTGGGCTAGAGGGGCCCAAATAATCTCTTGGTTGCTCCAGAGCAGGCTGGCACCAGGTGTGTTCAACCTCCTTCTTGGGAATGGTCCCTGGAATGCTGGACATGCCAAACAGCACCTCGAAACCCCTTTGGGGAAGTGTTCACTGTCATGGGTGAAGGACACATGCCTGCACTCATTTATAGAATAGACAGCCCTGCCATATTGCCTTTTCCTGGGTACTATTTAATTTAAATTAATTAAGGGTGCCTAGTTACCAGCTGGGTTTAAACCATGAAACAAAGCTAAATAATTTATTAAGTACACTTTCCCATTATTTGAGCTGCTAACATACAGAATGGCACCAAATCTTTCCATAAAACCCTTGTCAGTACGCCTACCAACTCAACATAAGCTACTAATTACTGTTCTTTTTTTAGGACTATGATTCCTTATTACCTAGTCATCATCTCATGATTAGCAAATAGTACTGCTTTTTCTATTACTTTTTCATTAATTCAAGTTTGTTTACCTGTGTTATAATTCCTTGGTGTTTTGATATATTTAAACCTTGCCTAGCTTCCCCCAGTGTTTTCTGAGAATTGCCAATTTCTCCAAGTATTCCAGCTTGTCTCTAAGAGTTAAAAATAATCAAATTCAAAAACCAAAAAATGGGGTTGCCTTGCAGCCCAAACATCACATTAGGTTTTCATCTTTAATCTATCCTGTTGTTTTATGCAGAGTTGGGCACAATTTGTGTAAACTAAACAATGCTCCTGGTATAGGAAATGGTCTTGCAATATTTCCTTGTCTTCCATTGTTTACAGGCCTCCTAATGAAGTGCCTGACAAAATGCTATGGAAATGAAGAGCAGGCTTTAAACATTGCATGCTATGTTTTGGTAGGAAGCATTAAGCTCATGAGTGCAGCAACACTGCCTTATGTGAAATTAGGAGAAAAATGTATTCTGCACTGAAGCTTTCCAGAGCAGACTTAAGTGTGATAGACTGTGATGCTGCCAAGTAAAAGTGTGAGATTATTGAATATGTGGGCAAGAGCTCCAACTCATTTAAAATGCACATTGGCTTCATAATATGGAAAATCAGCTAAATTAAGAGTACAGGCAGTGATCCGAACGGCATCCAAAAAAACCTGCTTTGATGGATGATGTGCCTACTTCGACGAATATTTAGAGAAAAGTGGTGACTGAAAAATCCTGACATTGGCTGTAGAGAATGTGGCCTTGGATATTCCTTTAGTTGGAAGCTGGCTCTGACTTGAGTTTGAAGCTTTGACAGAGGCTCACCAGCTTCTAGAGGCAATTCAGATCATCCTATCAGTTTTTAATGCAGTGTTCCATGACACAAGGTCTTGTATCTGAAGAACTGAAAACATTTTTCTAGATGTCATACAGACTTCACAACAGAATAGTTTTGTGCAGATGCAAAAATTAAAGGCCTTATGGTTTGACCGTGCAAAGGAGGAGCACCTGATAGGTGGCACAAGGGCAGAGCTGGGAACAGATAATTTTTTTCTCCCCACATGTGTTCAAAATCAGGGCAGCTTTGGGTAGTGCTCTGGTCTGATGAAGTACTTTTTAAGGTGGTTACACACGGTGGTTTTAAGGTTCTTGCAGTGGCTGCAGTTCACTGACTGTCCTGTTCACAATAGTCAAGGTGTTGTGGAGTACCAGCAGTGGGTAAAGGAAGCTGAATCTTATTCTTGCAAAATTCCTGAAAGTGGTGCCTGGTTTGCCTCAGATAAGATCATTCCCCACCCCTTTTTTGTGTCATACAGCAGGGAGTAGGTGAGAGAAGAGGGAGAGAAGAGTTAGGGAGTGCCTGGTTTCACTGGATGCCCGTGGGTGGTGGCTGGGCTAGCACAAGCCTGGCCTTGACTCCCTGCAGCACGAGTAGTTTGCACTGTCAGTACTAACAAGGCAAACAAAACTACTCCTGAAAATGGGATCTGAACTATAAATCCCACCCATGACCATCACCCTTGTAGCTCTTTTACCACTCAAATGATTGTCTTCCTAGATGTGGATTAATTTAGGGAAAGGATAGGTGCCTTTCTCTCCAAAACAGGCAATTCTGCACAAATGGTGTGACCACCATAGTGTGCCCAGGGCACGCTCAGGCTAAGTAAGGTGATAGGTTCAGCATTAGACAGTCCTGAGAAGTAGGCAAAGTGAACTGATGACTGAGCCATAGGCAAATCACTGTCTGCTCCTACAGAGCAGGAAGTGACATTCAAATGACAAAAGGAAGTAAAAAAGAAAATGCACTGCAGTGTATTGCAATATTCAGACTATGCTGGAAGAGCTGTGAGAGATTTAGATGCCCTTTATAAAAGGGAAATCTGGAAATGTTTCAGATTAAAGCCAGCCCTTACAGCTATTTAGAGAACTCCTTTTGCTATTTTATTTGAACTAGTGTGCACAACTTACCAGGGTAAAAAAAAAAAACAAACAAACCAAAGAAAACCATAAAACCTAAAACCTACATATCTTTTAATAGTTTTGCAGTTAAGAGATTCCTTTGGTAACAGTCCATGTGAATGTCTGCTCTCTCTCTCTGCTATCTCCTTCTGTGCTGTTAATTATGAAATTTCCTTCCTCTTTCAGAAAATAGGCTTGATACAATTGTATTTGGAAGGTTTGTGAGGAAGGGAAGAAGTCCAGTGTCTCCTTTGCCAGTGGTTGCAAAGAAACTTCAGTCACTCTCCCCAACAGAGACTGACACATAGGTCAGGCCATTAATCTCTATTGGGCATTAGGACATTTTTCAGATATGGAATTTTTCTCACACCCTTGTTACCTATCTTTAAAATCATGTTCTGGACCTCACCAATCCACAAGCAGTGGGGGAAGAAAATGTTTTAAATGCATTTTCCTGCCAACATTCCTGCTTCAGCACGTTTTTCTAAGATATTCAAGTCAATTTTGGTGTTTAAATTTGGTAGGGAATTCTACAAAAAAAAAGGATTTAAAATCTTGAAATAAAAAGTCACAGAATCATAGAATACCTCCAGTTGGAAAGACCTCATAAGGATCACCAAGGACAATTCCCTGTTTGTCACAAGACACCCTAGCACTAAACTGTATGACTAAAAGCTTTTCCCAGATGCTCCTTGAAGTGTTTGCCCACGGGGAAATGGTATAGACTTTTTTTTTTAATAAGAAAGGAAACAGTGATAAAGCAAAGGAAAAAAACAAAGACTAATCATAGAGATAATATAAAGAACAGACATTTTTCCAGTTATTTTTAAAACTATATACTGGTATCAAGGAAGTATGACTGGACTAATTACTTTTTTTTCCAGTATCCATTATTTAAACAATAGTCCAAGAATGCCTGTTGATTTCCAGTGATTGCTGAGCTCAGTTAACAAGAAGCAGTTAAATGGTAGTACAAAAGGTTGATGAGTGTATCTGCAAACCAGCATTCATGGGGATATGTTTGTCTGCTGTGCCTCAGCCAAAATATTGAGGCTCAGGTGCTGGTGTCACCAGGCAGACCTATGAAACATCTACAGCTGTGATGGGCACCCTTGTGAGATATAAACTTGTGACCACCTGCTTTCCTAAGAAAGAATGGTTTGCCCTCAGTTAGATGTCATTCTTTTTTGAGGGTAAAATTTGTGCCACGTAGTCTTTTTTTTTAGAAATGTGGCATGTGACAGAATGTTTCCTTATTTAGGACCCAGAGTTTTTACTCAACCATCCAGCCTGCTAAACTGAGGAGGACCAGCCGCTGTCCTCTCCTCAGCAGGACTTGACTGCCAGCAACTCTCCCCATCCAGGTTTTGCTGAAGGGAAGGAAAGAAAATGTTTACAATCATGTTCTCTGGGCTCTTGCTTGCTCTGTCTCTTGTTCACAGTTCTTTGCAGCTGGTGGGTAAGTGCCTCCTGCTTGCTTCCTGTGGAGGTTGTCATGAAAGTGCTTCCACTGCTCTGGCTTTTCTGGGTGATTGTGGTACTGTGGTACTGCCAACATGTACATTATTAGTGTGGGGATGGGGAACCTCTTAATGGCAGGCAAGAGGCAGGGAACAAGCTCACTGCAAAAAACAGATGGTTAGGAAAGGAACCATAGAATCAATCCTTAATGGTTTTATTAATATATAGGGGCACTATCACTCAATAATCCCAGAAGATCAAACCTAAGAAAATAAATGTTTAAATGATGTTTAAAAAAATTATTTAATTCTTTGCTACTGATTTTTGAGCTGTTGGTGTCTGGGCAATGCTTTGCAAAATCAGGCAAGAAAAATCTCCAGGAGTGGTGAAATGTAGAAATATTGGTAGGATATTATGATATTCACAGATGATGGCTGAAAAGGGGGTTTTATTCACTGTTTTGAACAGCCTCATTGAATTCACTGGCATTGATACAGTGGATGGATTTTTTAAAAATAAAATTGGATTAAGTTTAAGAAATATCTTGTGGAATTGGAGTGTATAACACTACTGCTATCCCTTTAGCTGCATTTCTCTTGTAGGTATTCTGCAGACCTGAATGTTTAAGGTTAAATTCTTTCACCTTTCTAACTCCCGAGGATTTTCACAGATTGTCTCAGAGTATATGGTATTTTTTTAATCACCACAGTCTCCCTGCAGGCCAGAAGAATTATTTTCAGTGTATTGTATATTATCAATTACATTGACTTCAATCTTTTTGCAAGCTCTTTAAGAAAATGTCTTTAACTTCTTAAATAGATTTTTAATAAATATGACACCCATTGCTCAAGACATGTATCAGGGACAAAAACTGGTTATGAATCCCACAAGCTTTGGCAGGAAATACAACCAGATGGGTCACAAAGCACAAGGCAAGGCAGCAGAGAAAATTCATAGGCACAGCTCACAACTGCTGCTGGCAAACTCATGGCAGGACCGAAATTAGCTCCCCTGCTTCTACCTTACCTTGGAGCCAACACTTCAGGCATGATCAGGTAAACTGCCTGGAGAGCTGGGGACCCAGTTTCTGGTGCAGGTGTGCCTTCTAACTCCCACCAGCCTTTACACACTGGCAAGTGCCAGATGCTACTACTCCCCAGTCTTTGCTATTTTCTCAGACTGCGATTGGCTTCCCAAAGTCATTCCTAGTTTTATAGTCAATGGCTCATAGTAGGGGATGGCAGATCCTGTCGTCAGCAAGGCTGAGGAGCCCAGAGTGACCCCTGAGAAGCCCAGACCGGTTCACTCACATTTATATGATGAAAAGGAAAGGAAAGGTGGATTTGGGGGAGGGGAGGCAAATGGCTCAGCAAAGATGGCTGTGTGCCCACTAGGAGACCTGTAAGATCTGCAAGGGGGAGAAAAGTTTGTAGAGGTCAGAGGTCTTCGAGGCCACACCTCTGAGGATAGGTTGGATGGAACAAGGCAATGGTAATGGCAGTGAGGCTGAGGGAATTCACTGATGTAAAACCATCCAACAAGCTGTGCTCAGCTGCTGCTGCTGACCACCACTGATCCACAGCATGGTGATGTATAAACATGGCATACATTTTCTATTGTCTACTTTATTTTTAATCAGTAGAATTGATGTTGCTCTGGACCCTGTTGAAAAATAGAATGTTTTTATCTGACATGAATGCAGTGACTTCTTGTTCATGTGAATGGGAAGCAGAATAATATCACATATCCACTATACATATATATTCTATAATAATTGTTTGCTATGTGTTGTTTTGTTTTACAGACAATAAAATATTTTTACTGTATAATCAAGTCAACAGGCTCTGTCTTGAGGCATCTATTGCACAGTCAGTTAGAACTGCCACTTGCAATCAAGACAACGAATCACAAAAATTCAGGTGGATCACAGATCATCAGCTTATGAGTGTGAAACTTAAACTATGCTTGGGGGTGCCATTGAAGAAGGATCAGACCATGGTCACCCTGTATCCCTGTAATCCAAAAAGTGAGCTACAGTGGTGGGAATGCAGAAATGAAAGCCTCCTTGCCATCCAAGGGGAAGATTTATTTTTCAGTCCTGGCAATGAAGAGCATGATAACGTTTTGTTAAAGAAGGAGCTGAGTGCAAAGAATAAATGGAATATCTATGGGGCCATGGATGTTTTATGTTCCCAAGGATATGAAGGTACAAAAAATTGATTCTTTCCTCCTTTGCATTACTTTGTGAGTGTTAGAATATTTAGGATCTTTGGCTCTGAATATTCTGACTCCTTCAGTGACCACCAGAGTTTTAGAAAATCCATGCACTGAGGTACTTAACTTTGAATTTAATGTAATGTTTATGTCCAAGCATGTATTATATACACACACTTTTTTAGTCTATGCAATTTAGTACATTAGTATTTTGAGTACTATAAGTATTATGTGTACCCTCTATATATTCTATAAATACATATTATTAGTGAATGTGTATTTACTTGCTTACTCTCATACTATGTATAGCATTCTATAGTATGTATAAGTATTCTCTAAAGTCACTATTGCTCACCATACTGTGTCACTACATTATCAACAGAGCACATAAAAACCGATAAATTTCTTATACAGTCACAGGGATATGAAATTTACATCCCCATGAATGAAGGACAATATGGGTGTGCTGAGAAAGGTCTGAAAGTACTGATTTAAGCAGAGGAAGCATGGCTTTTTGATTCAGCAGATGAGGATGCTCATGGAATAATTACAGTCACCAGAGCAATTACCTTTTTTGATTAGCTGAGGTCTAATTGTTCTGAATGGCTTTCCCACATCTAGAATGAATGCTCTAAAAGCCTCCTCACAGGATATTTGGGCAATGAACTCTTAGCTTTGCATGTGGTAAGCTGCTTCACTGTACAAGATACTTAGAATAGTCACTGGAATAAAAACAGAGAGAGATGGTCTAATATATGTTTACTTTTCTTCCCAGGAATCAAGACTTATAAATATTAGTTCCTGCTCTTGCCCATGTTATATAAATCTTAACATTTTTTGAAATAGACGTATCTTAGGGTAGAGCTCTAGATCCTTATTAAGACTGCAAAGGAGTCTGGTCAGAAATTTAATTATAGGCCTCCTCTATGATATATTACTTTACATCAGAATAGCCCTGCTCTAAAATATATGTCAGAAGATGAAGACTGAAAAAGTGCTGGTTTTTTATGATTATGGGATGGGAACAATGGAAAGCACTTTGCCATGCAATTCTGCCCCAGACCCTTCTTTTTCCC
This sequence comes from Haemorhous mexicanus, assembly GCF_027477595.1. NCBI lineage: Eukaryota > Metazoa > Chordata > Aves > Passeriformes > Fringillidae > Haemorhous > Haemorhous mexicanus. Next base: position 20,364,438 of record NC_082341.1, on the reverse strand, counting down.
TAGTTAACATTCATTCGTTACTTTTCATACTCATGTTATCATTTTGTCTCCTCAGAGACCTTCACGCTGCTGGGAAATGCCTTCGGGGCGCCGTGCGTTTTCCCTTTCAGGTACCAGCGGCAGTGGTGGGTGGAGTGCACGGCCGCGGGCCGCGCCGACGGCTGGCTCTGGTGCGCCACCACCGCCGACTACGACGCAGACCAGCGATACGGCTTCTGCCCCTCCACAGGTAAGGCACCTGCTCCCTCCCAGGTGCCCTCAGCGTGCCTTTGGCAAGCCTGCACAAGCAGAATGTGATTATCTTTATAATAACAACTCATAACTTGCAAGAATGTGGTTTAGTACATGATGCATTACCACAGGCTGCACCTCACTGTGCAAAGAAATGACGTGTTGCACGAAGATGTGAAGAGAGTCATTGAAGAGTAAATCAGCGTTCAGTTCCCACTTGCTGTGGGGGTGTTCCTGAGCAGTGCAATAATTCTGAGCTCCTTATTGCTTCCCAGCCAGGATGCGTGCTGTCACTGTTGTAAAACCCTTCTCTGAGGACTCCCGTTGTGATGGATGTGGGCACAAAAAAGAGCACTGTTGGAAGATTGATGTTGAAGTTGATGTTTCAATTTGCATGATTCTCATGTGACTGTATTTTTTTACTAAAGTGGAATGTGTCCTTTTATCCACGTTTTTATGCCCTGTTCCTATTGTCCAGGAAGCAGCCTTTCCACCCCATTGACATCTGCCTGGCATTTCCCTGCAATTTCAATCACTTTCTTTTATTTCTGTGGTCACTTTCCCCTCTATCTCCCTTTATGGCCTGGAGAGCTTTGCATTCCTGATATTGAAATCTCCACCTGATGCATCTCACCTTTCCTCTATATTTCTCCCCATGGCTCCTGTCCAGCCTTGTCTCTTTTTATCAGAATGCCCCTTTACTCCACTTGATTTGAAGTGGATTTTCAGTGTGGCACACATCCCTAGTCAACTGTGCTTTCAAGGTTTCTGCAAAGATACCTCACACACTGAGCCTTGAAGGTGTGACATAGGGTCATTGAATAATTTTCAGAGGTTTTGAAAGGTATTCCTAGCTTTCAGTTCTTTTTTTAAAATTCATCTTCATGCTGAGTTTTGGGAATGATCAATTACCTGATAAAATTTTGTGTTGGGCTTGAATGAGCATGTTGATATCTTCAACAAATCAAAGATGCAAAGGTAATCAGAGGAGGAGCATGGTGCTGCTCAGCACCATTGCTGTGTGACAGGCACATCCAGAGGCTCTTTGAATGGGAATGGGAGTTACCTATGAAATTTTTTTATGCTAAATTCAGGTCTATAGCTAGTTCTTACAGCTCTCAGTGGGAACTGCTGTTCAGAGAGAGAAGGAGATGTTGCACAAATATTTCAAAATTTTCTCCTGGGACTTCTGCCATGCAATGTATTGACAGTCCATGCAATGGATTTTCCTGTGCAATCACTTTCCTTGTGGTAATTCCTGACTTGTCTCTCTTCATGGAACAGGAGGCTGTACAGGCCAGCTTTACCTGACAGCTTACTGGCCTTAATTTTGTCCTTCCCCATCTGCTCATAACATTTTCAGTGGTCTTGAAAGAGCAGCCCAGGTGAAATTTAAGGAGATGAATGAGTACCTGCTGCAGAGAACGAGAACCTGCAACTCAGTTTTCTGTTGGCAAGTTACTATGACCTCTGCTGTTATTATTCTTTCCACAGATAAAGACAGCACATGGACTACAGATCTGTCAACAAATGTTCACTACCAAATAAATTTCGACTCAGCTCTCACATGGCACCAAGCCAGGAAGAGCTGTCAGCAGCAAAATGCAGAATTACTGAGTATCACAGACATTCATGAACAAACATACCTTAAAGGTAAGGCAGTCTGGGTAACATTCAGGATCTGTTCAGGCCATCATAATAGCTAAGGATTATTTAGTATTATTTTGGCCATTGCCTTTGAACCTAAATATATGTGGGCAAGAAAACAAAATGTTTTAGAATATGCAAGTTCATATCAAAATTGCTGCCAAATTTACATAGAATTCAAAATATTCCAGCATCCTGCAAGTGTAACAGTTTGACTTCATATTTACAAATTTTATTTTGTATGTATTTTTTTAATTGGAGGAAAAAAATCCTTAAAAGTAAATTAAAGACTTACTTTTGATCAAAAGGAAACTTTAAAAAAAAAAAAAAGAAAAGTAAGAAGAAGAGATTAATCTTTACACCAAAAGGACTTGCTTTGTTTCAAATGCTGTTTTGACAGTTGTTTTTTTCATTCTCCTGGCAAACTGAAAAATATCAGTTATTTACAGATATCAAATTGCAGCCTTACATATCCACATATAGATGAAGAAATTATATGGAAGAAATATTTATTGTTGGTTTTAAGGATTAATTTAACTTCTAACAAATTTTTTATTATTGTTTATATTTATACTCTACCAATAATTCTACTTAAATGTACAGAATTTAGCCTATTCTGCAGAAACAATTTTGTTGTGGATATAATCTGTGTTCATTTTGCATTAGTTGACAGAATAAAACAGGGAGTTTCTGTTTGTTTGCTTTATTACAGTATTCAAACTTTGGCGTTTTTCAATGTATTAGGTACCATAGTACATACAGATATTTACAATTAGCTATTTAGGAATGCAAGTCTTCCTAGAGACATTGTTAGTGACCATTGCTAATGCAAAATAGATTTATAAAATAATTCCTCTTATTTTTGTAACTTAGAATTAACAGAAAGTACAGATTCTGCACTGTGGATTGGACTCAACAGACTGGACTTGAGTAGTGGATGGGAGTGGATTGGAGGCAGCCCTTTCCAGTACTTAAACTGGGCTCCAGGTAGATGTGACTTTGTTTGGTTTTGTATTTCCAAAGAGAAAAGGTACATACCTCAAATACTGCTGTAAACTTTATTATCAGATAGTTATGCCATAAGAATTTTAGCTTTTCTTGTTTTAGCTTTAGAAAAATCTCTTTTTCTATAGCAGTATATGACAGAAACCTTTAACGTTTTGCAAAAATATTCTAGCTGTGAAAGCAATACTGCCTGTCCCAAAAATATTCAGTCTTCCATTTTTTGACTAGCAACTAAAGTATGAGTTTACAGGTTTGTATCCACTTCCCTAACTTACACACATTTCATACAGACATTCCCTCTACTGGAAACATACCTTAGCTCTTACCAAAGCTGGGAAAGACAGGACCTCCATCACTTCATCCAGGAGTGGTCTCTCATGTGCATTTTAGACCTTAGAGCTCTGTTTTTCATTCAGAAACGTTCATTTCTTTTCTCTGTACTTTTCCCAAAGGAAGTCCGTCTCCAGAATCTGGAAAGCTCTGTGTGGTTTTGAATCCTGAAACAAAAGCTAAATGGCAAAACTGGGGATGTGATCAGAAACTTGGTTATATATGTAAGAAAAGGAACTTTACTTTGGTTCCTTCAGGTATGTTGATACATATTGATAATTAAAGTAGAAGCTGTTATCTGAATTGCTAAACATATTGACAAATATGAACAGAAGAATTGTATTAGAAATAGAACGATTTCTTGTTTCTCTGGTTTGCTTTTTACAATGATTGCAACCTTTCTAGTCTGATTTCCAGTTCCACAACGCACAGACTGAAACAGATAAAAGGAAAAAATTTCCAAGTAGTCACTCCTGTCTGTGTTTCAGGGGCCAGGTCTCCCCTTTATGTCCCCGGACTGCTGACTCTCAAAAGGGAGAACAACCCAAAAATTATTTTTCAGAAGTGGGACATGAGTAAATACAAGCCCAAGAAAGAAACATGCATAACTTAGTGTGGTTCTAAGTCATTCTCCATGACTTGTGGTCAACCAGCATCCAGATAAGCAAGTTCAGAGTTCACTGCAGAAGTGGTGGAAGATTGAGACAGTGGAAGATCAACACATCGAAGTGAGAAAAGATATTTTAAGTGTATGAAGATTTCCCTGTTGGTGTGACCCTATGTATTCATCTAGCTATAAATTTCTCTTGATGGCTTTTACTCTATCAATATACTTAATCCTTTAAAAATTCATAAACCTTCAATGTCAGCTGCAGATAATGTCTGATTTCTCCTATCTGACAAAAAAATACTAGGTGATACAGAAGCTAATAAAATTAATGAATTACAAAACTAATACATTTAAATAATACATTACAAAATTAATATATTTGTGGCAGACATTTGACTAAACTTAGAATTTTTTTTTAAATATTACTTGTATTTTATTACCTTGCAATAGATATTACTTGTATTAAAAAGCTTTCCTTCTCCAAGCTAAAAATTGCCTAGTTTAAAGAATCACATTAATGTCTACTGCATTTTGTGTTCATCATTTCCTTATGATGAGAATTTCAAAATAAAATTCTTAGTTTAGAACTTTTGCACAGATGAAGTGGAAATATTTTCAGTGTCACATCCCTTGCATGGCAGCTGGAGCTGTAAAGCCTTGGGACATGTTCCTAGGTGACCCTGGGCCTGTTACCTGCCCAGATGGATGGGTGCCCTATGTGGATCACTGCTATAAGATCTTCAGGGACAGCAAAGGATGGGAAGGAGCTTTGGCCTCTTGTCAGAAGGAAGGGAGTCATTTGGCCAGCATCCAAAGCCTTGAGGAGCACAGCTTTATGGTGTCTCAGCTTGGGTACAGTGAGTATTTCCAGGGAGTCTCTTTGCCTGTATGGGAAACAAGACATTGATAGTTCCTGCTGAATTCCGGATGTTGTCAAAACTCTGATTTTATTTATTGCCAAAATAATTGATGTAGGTCTGGGGGCTGGGCTTAGGGATTTGTCTGTTTTTTTTCATTTTGTTGAAAGAAGCATGAAGCACTCACTCTTCAAATAACATAAAATCCGTATTCTAAAATTTGACCAGTGCAATGGAACTGAAAAGTAACTATTCAGACTTCTATCCTACCATCGTGGTGTATCAGCATTAGACTGGTAATTCACACCCACTGTTATGAGGGGGAAGAGCAAAATTTTTTCACCCAGGGCAAGAATTTCCTTACAGCCTAATTTCCAAAGCATACAGTCTATTTTTATATCTATATGAAAATATTAACTTATAAAATGATCATAGAACATGCTGCATAAATTTATGAAAGGAGTTACATGTCCAAAGCCTAATGGTTGCTGCTGGGAAAAGGGTGGAGTGCCAAAAGAGGTCCTTTCTCTGTTTCCATGTTTAGAGCCAACAGACCAGCTGTGGATTGGGCTGAATGACCACAAGGTTCAAATGTATTTTGAGTGGAGTGATGGCACCCCAGTGACCTACACAAAATGGCACCTGGGAGAGCCATCCACTACAAACAACAGGCCAGAAGACTGTGTCCTGATCAAGGGCCAGGTGACATTTCTCAATACATATTGTACTTCCATACTGAAAATAACTACTTAAAAAAGAATAAAATGCTCTGTTATTTCAGCAAATGGCTAAGGCCAGAAAAAAGAGATGTAGGGATTGAATTGAATGAGATTGAGAATGAGATTGAATGTGACCTTTAAAAAAACCCAAAAGCATTACTGCATCACTGGTGATATTTTCTCTTTAAGTACATCTGAAAGTCACAAATGAAATTATTAGGGCTACAAAAAGGTCTCTGAAGGCATTTTGAAAACATTATCTCCTTTTCCTCTGGTGGTAATGAGGGTATATGATGGGGTTCTCTGATTCTTGTTGGCTTTTCTTTGCCTGCTTCTTTGCCATCCCATAGCACAGCTGCCTGTACAGGACCCAGCACAACAGGTCAGGGAGCAGCTCCATGCACCTTCCTCCCTTCTTATCCCTGCCAGCCGAGGCTATACTGCTATAGCCCAGTCTACTGTTTCACAGAATGTGAGCAGATTTGGTTTTGATATCATGTAGGAAAATTAGATTAGGAAAATATTCAATTTAAAAATAAAGGAGAAAGAAAACAAACCATATTCATTGTAAAGAAAGACATTATTTATGTCCTTTAGATTATCCATCTTTATCTTCTTTTTATTTCAAATTTTTTCCTGACTCAGAATGGCTACTGGGCAGACCATGTCTGTGAGAAGAAGGCTGGCTACATTTGTAAAAGAAAAGCTACACCACAAAGAGCTGGAGAAAAAGAAAGTAGCCTTGCAGGTTGCAAAAAAGTAAGTATGTGAGAATGGAACATCAATTTCTCAGATGAAATAGGTACATTGAGAACCCATTAGAATTATTTGAATTATTTGTATTATTTACATGGAAGGTTTTTTGTTTTATATATTATGAAGTTTCTCCCTCTCTCAGTTACTCTTAAATTTAAAAAACCATTTGCAGAAACCACTTAGGAGGAATCTGTAATTTCACTGCAAAAAGTTTCTCATTCATAATATTCATGATCATTGCACTTCATTAAGTTTTATATGTCATATTTCACTTAATACATGATAACCCAATTATTTAAAATTTGTATGAAAATCCTAAAACCGTGTTACAGGGCTGGAGAAGATATGGGACCTACTGCTATTTTATTGGACATGTTCCAGCAACATTTTCAGAAGCAAACACCACTTGTGAAAGAGAAGAAGGTTACTTAGCCACAGTTGAAAGTAGGTATGATAATGACTTTTTCCTTGCTTTTAAATATCTAAAGATTGTATCTTATGAAATATTCCTAGAAAACCTAACACAACACCAAACAGCAAAATGGTTAAGTGACAGATAGGGTCTCTAGTTGAATAACAAAAAAGTCTTGCTTTTTTTTGTTGTTCATATGGAATCTGAATCCTATGTAAGGTCTTCTCCCCCACCCTGAGGCAAGGAATAGGAGAAAAAATTCCATCATCACATTAGACTGACAGGATTTGGCTAAACACCTTTGTTTCCACTTGCATCTTGATGATGTCTTTTCCAGGTATGAACAAGCCTATCTGACTAGCCTTGTAGGGCTGAGGCCTGAGAAATATTTCTGGCTTGGCCTCTCTGATGTGCAGGATCAAGGCACTTTCAGCTGGGCCAATGGGGAAGCTGTCTCCTTCACACACTGGGATGCAGGAATGCCTGGTAGGTGCTGTGCTGAGGGATGGTGGGTGCTCTCTGACAAGGTGGTCCCTATTTAGGTTGCATTGGTATACAGTCCTCTGAATTTTATGTTTTAGAATTTTGGTATATTTTACAAGTACTTGCAGTTTTTCAAATCCCACATTCTCATTTCAAAGGGAAAATTTTAAACTGCACTTTTATATTAGGACATCTGACACATTTACCCATAAGATTAACTTTTGGCCTGTCTTCACTGGGAGATAAAAGGAGTTACAAACGGGTCTTAAGACTATTCCACAGTTTCACTTTTCCCTCTAGTGAAAAAGTTAGCCTGGGAGAAGAGGTTGAAACAGAGCAACGGGAATATGGATTTTAAGTTAGAATTCCAAACTCAAATTATCAAAAATCGCTGTGCCATTATTATTTTTATGTGTGATACTAAGAAAACCACATTAATGGGTTCATACTGTGCAGAAGCACAGAAAACAAGATTTCACTATGCCATGAGGATATCTACTTTTTGTGTGTTACACTATGTTCCTCCTAGTGATTATTTGTCTGAAGACTTTCTTGAAAACCTTCAGTGAGGTTATAAAATATAAAATAAAAACTAAAAATTACGAAAGACAAAGACTAATAAACCCTTAGCAAATGCCATAAGAAGATAGCTTGCCAGGAAGTCTCTGCTGTCAGATGATCAGAGCATGAGGAGAGCACTCGGAGCTCATGTTGAGGAATCTTTCCTCTCTGGCCATCCAAGTGCCACTCTGGAGTCTCACTCACACCACCTGAGCTGGGACCAAGGTCCCTCCCCAGCTACACCCCTACACTCACACAGTCACACAAGGTTTCCTTAACAGCTTGAACCCAGGTTTCCCCAGATTTTTTGATCCCTAAAACAATTCAAACATGGTGCAATAATAAAATAACAGCTTGAGCTGGGTGCCTCCAAGGAGGGTCCAGGAACAGAGGAAACCCTGGGCTGTTTTACAGTCTAAATGCAGTAATGTCTGGGGCCCTTGGCCCCTGCTGAGCCTTCGGGTGTCCAGTCATCTGCTGGACCACTGGTGCCTGTGCCCTTTGCTATGCAAAGGGTCAGCTCCAGTTCACAGCCCTTTGCCTTGGCTCCCACCAGCCAGAGCTCCATCTCCAGTTGGCACTGCAGCTTGCAAACCAAACTACCCACAGCAAATGCACTCCTCAACAATCAGGCTGGAACAGCCAAAAAAAAAAATCTGTTTCCTTGCATCTGTGTTCACTGAGAAGAAAATGGACTTTCTGTGCTGGAAAGTTTCTTCGTGAGGGTATCTTTGAGGAGCCTATTTCAAGCTGAAATATCAAGAAAATAGATTATGGAGGAAATTGATGTAATGAAGTCAGGAATAAGCATGGCTGCAGAAATATAAGATTACATGAAATAAACCCTTCTCTTTAATGGGTAAAGAGAGCTTTAGCTTTCTTGCTAAAGCTGCCTTGACAACTAAGCTTTGCTAAAAGACGAATTTGGTGCTGACACTTAAAATGGTTATAGAGAGATATGGGGAAATACAGATGAATAGGCCATTAGTGAATTAACTGAGTGTGAAATAAAGAAATTGTGGGAAAGATACATAAAATCACTTCTGGAAAGGGAGGTCATGCTTATAGATCTCTCATAGCTCCACAAAGTAGGTGAAAGCATATGAATGAGGGAAATCTAGTTAGTGTGGTCTATCTCAATTACCAAAAGCCTTTCAACTAATCTAATGTAACACAGAAAAGCTCTTACACTAATAAAAATATTGATAAAAAGGCACTGACTGGAAGGTGGATTTTTTTTAATAAGGGCTATTTTTTACTAGGGAAGTGTGTTCACCAACACAACCCCATAATGATCTGTGCCAAAGCCCATGCTGTTCAATATATTTTCAGACCATATGGAAAATTTGCAATAGTGAAGTCACAAGATTTCCTGATGAGAGTAAATTATTTCTGATAGCAAAGATTTGCCTGTGAGGAAACTCAGGACAGTATCAGGAGAATAAGTGACTGAGCATGATCAGTAAAACAGTAGGTGAACTTTGATGCAGGCAAAGGATGCTCTTAGGAACAAACACATGTATTAAATTGCCATAAAATGATGGATTTATAGCTGAATTTCATTTCATCTCATGGCACCACAGGTCCATTAAGGCATCAGGTCTGTGCCCAACAGAAATTAAAAAAAAAAAAAAAAAACACAACAAAAATCCCCAAATAAAATGTTAAAAATACTTAGAAATATTTAGAAATTAAGAAAGAGCATGAATAAGCCATTGAATAAACCCATGTTGTGCATTTGACTGCATCTTGTGTGATGTAGGCAGCTCTGTCTCCCTCTGAGAGAACAATCTAAAATTACAGCAAACATCATGGGATAAGTTTCACCCAGAAGCTGTCTAGGTTTGCATCCCTGCCCTCTGTATGCACTAGTGGGGCTGCTGCCATCTATGTGAAAACCACTCATGACCAAGGTAATATTATCTCATGTAAAACAGGCCTAACATAAATAGAAATTAGATTCTCACTTGGAAACACAAGATTTCATTGTAAAAACTCTGACTCTACTTTCTACCCAGAGACTTAATTATGCAGGATATTCAAAGTGGGGAAAAAAAAAAAAAGAAAAGAATAGTAGAATTCTATATTGATCATGACCTCCTCAAAAAGAAAATGCTAATCTGCCTGTATGAAAACCATCTAAACCACAAATTTTCTTTTCAAATGTTATTGCAAAAAGTGAATGGCTGCTGCTCAAAGATTTTGACAGAATTTAATAATTCACACTTTAGAAAATATCCAGCATGTTTGTTTTTTTTTTTCTTGTAAAGGAAATAATCCAGGATGTGTAGCCATGAAAACAGGGACTGCAGCTGGATTATGGGATGTTCTTGACTGTGAGACAAAGCAAAAATATATTTGCAAACAGTGGGCAAAGGGTGCAACAGTTCCACCTGTTCCAGCTACTGCTCTGGTCCCCACGTGCCCTGAAGGCTGGGTGTCAAACAACCATAGAAGTTCCTGTTTTAAAGTAAGTGCCTGAATAGTTAAGAGAATCAGCTTGGGTGGGGGAAAAAAAAAGAAAAAAAAAAGAACTGACATCTTCATTTTGCAATATCTGAGATTGAGATTGGAATAGAGCAAAATCCAAAACCCCCAAAATGCTTCTAAGGAAAATAACCATGAGAGGGGAAAAACTAAGGAAGAAACATAAGGTTGAAGGGCGGGATGGGAAGGGAGGGGAGAAGGGCACAGGAAAGAAAATGAGGAAGTTTGTGCTTCAGGGGTTGAAGGAACTGGAGCAGGAAATGGAAGAAGAGGAACATAAATATCAAGGCCCCAGAAAGATGAAAAGAAAAGAAATAGAAAAGGAAAAGAAAAGAAAATTAAAATAAATTAAAAACCAGGAAACAACTCCATATTAAAATGATTAAAAGGGAAATGTAAAAATTCTGTATTAAACAGCAGAGGCAGCAAAGTTGTTTTGTTGGCATTGCTCTTTTTTTCTGTTGTGCAAAGATGTGTTTGCCTGAGACATGGGGCAGTTCAGGGAACAAACAGAGGAACAGTGAAGTGTAGCCTCCAGCAGCACAATGCCTAAAGCTGGAGCTGGCTAAAATCAGCACATTACCCCACCAAAAAAAAAAAAATAAAAAAAAAAAAGGATAAAAATTCATGTGAAAGGTTAATTAAACCAGTGTTTATGAAGGACATTTACTTGAGAGTTTCTGATGCAAAGCTACAGAAACCAGAAACTCTCAAAGCTGTGTTTGAAATACAGTAAGCTGTATCTGAGCAGGCATAAAAAAGAACTTAGAAGAAGAAATGAGTGTAATGTGCAAAGAGTGATTTGGGATCATGCAAAGTTGAAATGTGCTGAGTGTAAGCTGTTAATATTTTTGATCACTTTATTGAGTTAATGAGCCCTTCTCTTTTTTTTTTTTTTAATTTCTTTCAAATTCATCTGGAATGGTATTTATTTGGGTTCCTTTACCCCCAGATCATAATTTTAACTTTGGTCAAATCTGTGCTTATTGTCTGTTAAACCAGTTCGATATCATACTGCAAATGTAAAGTGAGAGTTGTAAATTACCATGGGGTGATTCTTTTGCCTGAATCTTCAGACTCCTCCCAGACCATTTTGCCTCTCAGCCACAGCTGCTTTTCTTTCCCTTCATAAGGAAGTTGGCTTGAGCACTTCTTCAGTTAAAACAAATTCAAGGGAGTTGGGGAGCTGTATTCCCTCTTCCCTTCTAGGAATTTCTTTTTTTTTTTTTTTCCACTACGCAAAGTTGGTAGGCAACCCTAGTGTAAAAATTCTAGGAACAGAGTGTGAAATGCTATTTCTCCAATGAACTTTTACTTGGCTCATATGAAAACTCATTTATGTTTAAGCAAGACTATAATTCTTTTATTATTGTAACATGTATAAAATATGTTTTAAATTAATTTCTCCGTAGTGTTTTTGCAGATCAAATATTAGAAAGAAATCATGGTTTGAAGCTCGAGATTTTTGCAGACAAATAGGAGGGGATCTGGTCACCATTAACACTAAGGAGGAGATGCCATTACTAATCCAAGCAATGAGGTTGGTATTTGATGTGTGTTTATCCTACCAGATTCAAAACTTTTCATATGAGCAATTATGAATGATCCTAGATGACTTCTAAAATGTATGGATTCCTCAAAAGCAAAAAGACCCGTGATCCTTTGAAATTTATCTATTCAGTACTATCTTAACCTTTTCATGGAGAAGAAGAGTGATTTGTGTCAAGAAAAATTTAAAAAATCCTCCACCAGTATCATGATTACTAGATTTAGTTTAGAAACATGAAATTAGTGGTATTTCTACAAGAGTAGAAAATATGATCAATGTATCTACTTGAAGTAGGTATGTATCAACCTTTCAGTGGTCAGTGCTGAAACCACTTTTTGAATCTGTGAAGGTTTTCCCTGACTGAACAGTACATTAGGGCAATATGTGATCAATACTACTAATGAGTATGATAACTGAGCTATTGACACTGAACCATTTCTATGAAGAACACATGTATGCCCTTCACCAAAGGTAACAGGGAAATTTGCAACTTCACTGCTTTCACAATGTGCTCTAGGAAGTTCAACTATGTGTTTCTGGGGTTTTTTGTGCTGATGTTTACTCATTGCTCTGTTCTGTACCTTCTTTTAGAGCTACTCACTGTATGTTTGAAACAGTTTGGCTTGGTATATTTTCCTTGAATCCAGATGAAGGATTTGCCTGGAGTGATGGCTCTCCAGTGAGTATCTTAATTTTTCATCATATTTGTCTGCTTAAGATACTTTGGGATTAGTATATGTACTTTTTGGCTTTTTGCTGTTATCCTCATTAAAGAAACCACCAATCTTACAAACATTCATGTAGCTGCTAAGCTGTATTGTCACAACTAATATCACAACTAAACATTTGAATACATGGAAATTATCTGCATCTCATCAGATTCTGCAGGTTTTTTGTGTAACACTCCAATTTATTTTCTCTTCCAAGAAGATAATTTTTACACCTAAGGTCAAAACATGAAAACATAAATGTCTAAAAAGTTAATCAAGCAGCGAGCATGTTTCCCAGTATACTCCTGAATCTCCCAGTAAGTGATGGCTCAGGGTCTCTTTGAACTGGAGCTCATATCTGTAATTTTATTTTGTTTATTTCTGGGAATTTATCCAGTCATCCATGCAAATATCAACAGCTGTGAAGAACATTCCTTAGGAGTCTACTCTTTATTACCCTCCATTCACTACTACTCCCTATTCTTTGGTTTTCTTTAACACAAGCAAGGACCTTTTATCTTATCCTGTTTAAGAAAGGGATGTTTTCAGGAATTCTAGGCAATAATAGGTAGATTGTATCACATGTATCTCCCTTGCCATTTGGAAGTCAGTTTCTTCAGAGGTACCTCCTCTAGATTTGTAGGACATGACTTCCCTCCCTAAAGTCACAGTCCCATCTCATTAACCACAGAGAAGAGAAAAAGTAATGCTGAATTGATGCATGACATGGTCACTGCCACTAGAGAGATGCTGGACAATGTAATTTTGAACCAGGCCAGGTGTGAAGTGAAAAGTACCCTGTCTGCACATGATTAGTGTGAGTGACATGTGGATAAAGTTCACAGCTAGGCAAAGTTCATTAGAAACAGCTCCTCTGCCTTTTTCTCTTCTGTCTGTGTCTATGGCTCAGCACACACACAAAAAAACCCTCCATGGCAAGACAGCCATGTCTGAACACAGACATCATTGGCCCACTGTAAAATCCTTATACTTGGAGATTTCCCTGTGCTTCCAGCTCTTTTTAGCTAAAACCAGAATCTTTGAGACAAAAGCAATTAGTTTCCATTTTCCAGTGGAAAGTACAGCTACTGAAAGAGATGAGAAGAGTAACAAAATTGATTTCTTCTATAGGTTAGGTACACAAATTGGGATGGTAATCCAAGGAACTCAGGACGACTCCAGTTTTGTGGCTCATTCTGTTGTTGGGGAAATTCTCAACCATGGTCTCTTTCAGTCTGTCAAGTACAGCATAACTGGATTTGCCAAATAAAACAAGGTAGATTTCTTCTTTTTTTGCAAGATAATTTAAAAAAACTTTAATTAATAGTGGCTTTCTAAGTTAAGCTACTGGAGAAAGAGACAAAATTTTGAAGAACTGCTTTTTCCAAATGGAGGTCAAGAGCATTAAGTAACATATTATGGGCTGAGATTTTTCAATTATGAATGATAAGAATAAAGTAAAGGGGTTTTTTACATAAAATAAGGTATATAAATAATCCATATATTTGCAAGATTACAAAAATTTTTATATTAGGTATCTTTTGCTTTTATTTTTGTAATGTTGGAGTTCAGGAGTTGTAAGGGCTAGTATTGTATTCCTTACAATACTGGTTTTTATACTAACACAGGTGAAGATAAAAATCAAGTATGATATCTTTGTCAGATGTCTTGGTACTTCAGGTTCTCCTGTAGAATTATTCAGGATTCAACCGGTTTTGGAAAAGCAATGGTTCATAGCAGTGTTATTTCTTTTTCTATCCCAACCAGAAATAACTCACACTTTTTTTTCATGCCTATATCATCTATATCTATACCTATATATATATATATATATATATATACCTATATATATATGTGTGTGTGTGTGTGTATATATATATCTGCACATACATAAAGTGGTATTTTCTTTTGTTTACGAATATTAATCAGAGACTTCTTTTTGGTTGAGCTAAAATAAATCTATTGGAAATTTTCTCCCTCATGATGAAAATACCCCCAGGTGAATTACGGAATATCGACATATGGATCAGTAAAGGAGCTGTATGCCACAGTATAAAGTGTTTCAGATAAGTCTGCTGTGACTTACAGGCTTGGAAGAACAATTTTCCCTTGCCTTGCTTTGTGCAGGATTTTGATTCAGCCAAAGCTATGGCTTTGCTGAAGTGAAGCACAGCTTCTGATATAAATTCAATGTAGATGACCTTGCATATTGAGCAATGTGAAGCTGAACTGTGTGGCTAAGCCTCCTTACTAATCAATGGCAATGGGGTGAAGGATCCTGCTCTGTTCCTCTCTCTTCTTGCAGTCAGTCATAAGCTGCATCATAACACATTCTAAAGAGATGTATCATGCCTTCTGTTTTCTTCTTTTGCAGGAGTGTCATTAAAACCTGAACCAATTGACACATATGGTAGGTCTTTGTATCTATTTTTTTTTTATTATTATTAATACTTTTTTTCCTAAAATTCTTATTCTAGAAAAAGCTTTTGTTTTCTGCACATATAAAATTTCAGGGTACCTTATTTATCTTCTAGAATATAAAACCACTGCAGACGGATGGGTCATATATGAAGATAAGCTCTACTATATCAGCAAAGAACAGGTCTCCATGGAAAGAGCACAAGAGTTTTGCAGGAAGAATTCTTCAGACCTAGCTGTTATTAATAGTAACAGTGAGAGAAGGTTTCTAAGGAGAGCACTAAAAGAAAATGTAAGAATCATTATCAACATTATAAAATGTAAGAATCATTATATAAGCATTTCTAAAGTAGAAATGCTTTTGACAATTTGCTTGCAAAATTTGAGTTGTTTCAGAAGCAGAGGCATCAGCATTTTTGTTAATGAAATATTCCCAAATGCACCTTTTGATCCATGGGATTTGGCTTCCCCTGCTCCATGCCAGCTGGGCTCATGCAGTTGACAGGAAGAGTGATGTGGGAAGGTACCAATTGCCTTGGAAAGCAGCTGGCCTTCAAGGGAGAATAAAAAAATAGTATCAGTTTCTGACTCGAGATCTGCTTCTTTTCTACTCCATCCTAAGGGCCTTCAGAGCTGCAGGTCTTGGCTCTGATGTCCCAGATGAAAACCTGACTTCTGTGCCTGAGCCTATAAACATGTTGCAGTGCTTAACTACAAGCAGGTGCTTTACTGCTGTGGACAATGGCTGCTCTGGACCTAATCAATGGTGTTTCAATTTCTGCGTGTTTTGCTTCAAAGATTTCTTTTTTTAATTGAAGCAGTGTCTTTCTGATTTAGGAGAGCTATGGGAGAGAGACAGTGGGATACTTCATTGGTCTAAGAGTGAGCCTTGATAAAAAGTTCAGGTAAGTTAAGATGATCAGTGCAGCTTCTAACATGTAGAAACAAATAGAACATTCTATGAAGCTGGAGGGACTCAACAAGTTCTCTTGAAGGTCTGAAGGCTGTTCCACATCCCATGTACAAAGCCAAATGGAATAGTCCTAGAACATTCTAAAGTGCTATATTTTCCTCAAAAATAAATAGTAAAATAACCTTTTCCTTCCTTGAATAAGCACTTAGCCAAAGAAAATCTTGGCAGCTCTACTCTCCATACACACTTTCTCAAGTATCTTTCAGAGATTTGTCCCATAAATTTGAGTGATACTTTGCTATACTGAATTTTATACCTATGAACATACATACATACACTTAAAACATGCCCTATATTGTAGGGTTTGGCTTTCTTATGCTTTTTATCTATTTATTAGAGGGGTTCTCCACAGTTAGGAGGACACGGGCCATGACTACAAAAGGCAGTCTCTGCAAACTCCTTTTCCAGGAGAAAAGTCAGCAGAAATTTACAGTACAGAAACAGTAACAAGTATTCTGAAAAGACCAACAAGCAAATCAGCTCAAAACTAAGCTAAGAGATACCAAAGAGCATGATACACTGCTTACCATCCTACCTGCTAATTAGGATGTGCCTGGGAGGTGAAAAAAAGTTCTTCTGAGGTTGATCTGAAATAGGTTTGAGGAGATTTGGCTTTAACCTTTCTATTTAAATGCCGCTGTTGAATGAATGTAAGTTACTTACCTTGAGAAAGGCAGAAGAGGAGTGGGGAAGGAGTTGATAGTGACTGGGTTGGTAAATGACTTTAAACTCCTGATTAAGGAGTCAAATTAGGGACGTAGAGCATTCCATGGATCCAGTGATAATCTCCTTTATTTAGAACAATTCCATCAGAGGCAGCAAGACATAGATGATACAGCTGAATTTTTCCCACTTCAGGCTTATTGATCTAAATTCAGAAATACTGATTAAAACGTGGTGAAAATCTTCTCTTCCTCCAATAGCATATATTAAAGTAAAAAGCAGGTAAACACTGAGGAAAAAGTTTAAACTTTGGTACTTTAAAAAGGACAGTTTTAAAGTTGACAGAATGTCCTTTAGTTTACAGAAAAATAGAACACTCCCCCCTACCCCCCCATAGAGAAGGGTAAATCCAGAGAAAAGTATATTCATTCTTGCTTTCACCCACAAAAACACCACAAAGGCTCAGACTGAAAAGCATAGTATTACATAGGAATAAAATAGTTCTTTTAATAACTATTATGATAAATATAAGTATTAAGATAAAATTTTAATATCCTTCTCCATTGTATGCATTATGAATAACTGATTTTGATTTCTCTTATTAAATGTTGTCAAAACTATCGTGGACATTAACAGAAAATATGCTTGGTGTATTTTTTTAATTTGCAAGCAGAAATATTTTATAGAAATGTCTTCAAATTAGAATAATCAAGTAAAAAAAGGGCAATCTCTAATGGCCTCTCCCATTGTAGTCAGTTTCCATAAATCCTCATAGACTTACTCATGAGGTGTTCATTAAGATTACCATGTCACAGATGAAGGTATTAATTAATAACTACTTGTATATCTTAAAGCTGGGTGGATGGAACTCCAGTAACCTATGTGGCCTGGGCTCCTAATGAACCCAACTTTGCAAATAATGAGGAAAATTGTGTGGTTATGCTGTCAGAGCATGGTAAGTGACAATACAACACTAATAGATTTGATTTGTCTCTGCTTTGATTATAACTAATGCTGTCAATCATCAGCTCTCAACTGTCCCACAATCTTTGGTAGCTGTTTTCTGCACTTTTTTTCCAGTGACAAACCAACACAATGCAGTAACTCTTCCCAGTAATGGGATCATCAGCTATGGAAGAGTCTATGCCCTTAGAAGGGGGAGGTTCTGTACCATGAGTCATTTAAAGCAGAGGTTTCCTTCTGGGTTTATGCCTTTTTACAGGGCTTTTCACTACTTTCAGTAAAAATTTGAATAGTCGATCTTCTCTACTATGAACTTAAGAAAACACTTATAGCAGCTAGAGGAAATGGGAATTGAAGGTACAAGCCAATGAGGAAACAAATACATCTAATGTCCTAAGATATTTTTACAAGTACACTGGAATGCAAATTTCTTGCAAATCCTAGAGCTCTATTTCCTCTTGGGTCTATTTCTGTAGCTTTATTGAGGCTAGTGGGAATTTTGTATATATGTATTGATCTCTTAACTTATTTACAAATAATCCATGCAGTTTGTTTGAACACCTGTTGTGCCATTAGATTGATCTGGCATTTCTTATCTCACCAATTTCTGAACCACTTTTTTTTTCCAAATTTGCTTACTGGTGTATTTCCCCTGTTGCCTGCAATGTGATGATGCCAGAGCTCACTAAAACCCCCATGAACAAGTATGGAGACTGTGGAGAGAGCCCTGAACAAGGAGCAGATGGGTCAGGGAGCTCAAATTAACTACAAGAAGCGACAGTATTGTTGCTATTAGAGCTTACTTGAAGGGGCCATGTTACTTTGCCTTTAGATCAAGCTGCAGCCTGAAATAAAAAATAGAGAAAACTGTGTTTATTTTAAAAAAGAGATAAATCATTATTATTAAATATTAAATACTATAATATGTTGAATTTTTATCTTTTTATTTTCCAGGCTTGTGGAATGACATTAACTGTGGTTCTGCCAATAAATTTGTATGTGAAAAACATAACAGTTCTACTAATTCAACATTACCTTTTCCACTGGCTCCCGGAGGATGTCCAGAAAGTTGGATGCTTTTTAACAACAAGGCATGTCAACAAACATCTTCAGTAAATTGTGTAAAGCAGTAGAACTGAAGGGAAAATACTGAAAACCTCACATTTTTTTATGAATATAGATTAAATCTGGAGAGTAATTATTTGTCAAAATGTGCAGACTGGATGGCTGGGCTTTTTTTGAGGTGACTTAGACATTTAACTTTGCAGAGAAATACAGTAAAAGTAGATGTATGTGAGTATATTTCAGAGAACATAGTTTGTGCAGGCTTAAAATACACTGTTACTGTAAGAACACCTCTGCTCCTCTTCATGTATGTTATTTTGTTTAGAACTGCAAGTTTGTAGTGGTCAATCTTGTAAAAAGGGTGAAAAGGTTTAGAAAGGATGCATTTGAGCAATCCTTTCTGTCTGCAGGGGTTCACAGAGCTTTGAATTCAGAAAGATGATGCCTACTACAATTGTTTTGAGGACAGCTTTGTATTCAGACACAGTCTGGAAGTACCCATTGCTGTAAGACAAGAGTTTGTACCAATCTGAGTTGAAGCTGCATCTACCAAAGGCTATTTTGTCTACTTTATGTACACTGTGCTGTTATTGCATCCTCAGAATGCTAGGTCAATGTGCCAAAGGATATTTCACATCCTTTGGCAGGATGAACAGCTGTAACCACAGCCATCAGAAGGAGGACAAAGCACAGCAGAGATAATTCCCTGCAGCTGTGTCACCCAAAACCACATTTTCTTGGTTTCAAATGATGCCTCTATTACTGCAGGAAGAAGGCAGATGAAAATGTGAAAAGTGATTATGTACTTGACCTCGTTACAATCAGTTCATTTGATACCAGACTCCCAGATTACACCTTGTACAGTGAGGAGGGATAAGTGTATGCCTGGGTCTGCCTATCCAGACTTTCTACTCTTGAGCTCTGTCACTCATTCTAGCCCTGATTTCTTTTTCTGCAGAAAAGTACATCTTAGAGCTAATTGATAACATTCACATATAAGAGTTCCAGTCTTTGCTAGTTTGAAAAAAGTGCTTGATTTGTTTCCAGTGCTTCAAAGTATTTGCTTCCAATATAACAAGAACTCTCACGTGGCATGCTGCACAAGATGTTTGCTTCAATTTGGGAGGAAACCTGGCTACTATATCAAATGAACAAGTACAAGGTATGTATATGGGCTCTATTGAAAGAAAGAAAAGAAATCTCAATCTCTCACCAAAGAAACCGCTATACTCTCCAATATAAAATATGAGATTACATGATGAAAATTGCTTATTAGCCAGGTCACTCCATGGTTTATTTTAACTTCAAACTCCAAGGCAATAGCTAAAATTATTACATATAAGAAATAAAGTTTGTTTCTAGTTCTTTCAGTTGCTTTGTTTTCTTGAAACTTCCAGTGTGTTCTGAGGGTGGTTCCACAGATCTTTCATACTGACAGAAATCTGTATTTCCTGTTTCTCTCACTTTCTGGCAACAGGACTTTCTGAAACCCTATGTGTGCATACACAGTGGGGAAGGGATGCTTATCTAAACATTTAATTGATGGCAGATGGGCTGTGTAGGGGAAAATGTTATCCTTTCATTATGTCCCCTACTTTGGGCTTTTGCATATTTTCCCTCTTTTGGGCAAGTCATGATGAGCTTTCCTTAATGAGAAATCTTTGCTTCTCTCCAGCTTTCCTTTTCTATCATTTGAAGCACGCCACAACTAATGTTTGGATTGGGCTGAATGATATCAACAGAGAATCCGCATTTCTTTGGGCAGACGGAAGCACTGTTTCCTACACCAACTGGGTTAATGGTGCACCAGAAAAGCAGCAAAGCTACTTTGACTATTATGAGTTTGAAACATTGACAGATGATGCTCTGGAGGTACAGGAAATTTAACTAACTTCTATACCTTGGGCAGCTAGTTGGTTTTCCTAAAAGAAAATTTACAGCAGCAATAATAGGATGCTGAAACAA
Organism: Haemorhous mexicanus; assembly: GCF_027477595.1. Taxonomy (NCBI): domain Eukaryota; kingdom Metazoa; phylum Chordata; class Aves; order Passeriformes; family Fringillidae; genus Haemorhous; species Haemorhous mexicanus. Next base: position 20,344,034 of record NC_082341.1, on the reverse strand, counting down.
GTCCTTTTGTAAGCACAATGGGGTTTAGTAAATCATCTGATAATGATTCCAAATACACCTAAATGTTTGGCAAAGGTTCTGTAGAAGAGGGATTTTAAGCCTTCCATCTGAACTATTGCAAAAAACTACCTTTGTAAAAGAAGCTTAGAAAAACTTGCATCAGTTCCCCCCCAAACTGCATTAATGCAAATACTAAAGCTGCAACACCAAACAAAGACAAGGTATGATAAGCCAAAATTAGGATTTTTGATGCTATAATAATTTGGCTGCGTGTATGTCCCACTTCTGGCTAATGCTCTCCCACACTGCTTTACTCATTTCTGATGGTACAAATTGATATCTTCAGTGAAATTACTCTTTCTCTGCAGAAACTCAGGCTCTTTTCCAAAGGTGGTAATTTCTGAGGAAATGATTGGCAGCTATTCACCCAAGATTTTTAACATCTGCCATCAGTCAACTTTAGCTGATGACTGAAACTTATTTAAATCAGCATAAAGGAGAAACTTGGGTGACATGTCAAAAGACTGCCATGGCCAATCTTGAAATCAGGGGAGTCATGAAGGAAATACTGGAGCAAGTAAACATAAGGAAGTAAAGAGAAAATATTTTGTTGTACCTGATAATGGTGACTTGATAATTACTATAAAAAAACAGCAAAGAGCATCTGCTTTCTGGAAGAGAGAGTGCTTCAATTAGACTAGTGTAGACTAGAGCTTTTAACAGTAGTTCTTTTATTGTTTTTCTCATTGATAAAAGTGTTTTGAAACAGATCTATATAACTGTAAATCAGAACAGAGAAGATTTGTTATAGGTACCCTGGTCACTTATATGGTCATTATGGGGTTCTTAGTAAAACTGAAACAATGGGTTTTAATTGACTTCTTTCAGACCTTAACCAGCACCAGTAGAAGCCTGCTTCAAATTGAAGAGGTCAATAGTAAATATCAGGTCAAGCTGCTGGGCAGAAACCTAGGAAATTTAAACTAATTTAGGCAGGTGTTCAATGAGCTCCACTCCTGTCTGCCATCAGGCCTGCACTAGCAGTACAGGAGCTTCAGCTCACCCCCTCCCCACTGCCTCTTGTAATGGCTGTGCCTCTTCCCCTCCCCTTCAGACAGATTGTGTCTTCATCATGAAGTCAGATGGGAGGTGGAGAGATGATAGCTGTGACAACGAAAGAGGCTACGTGTGCCAGATGAATTCACGTGAGTTCTGTTCGACCCAGTCTCCCAAAGAGGAAGAATACCTTGGTTAGATAAGATGAATACAAAACCTGATGGGACTCCTTCCAGCTTTGAGTCTCATTCTGAATCTCAGGCTTTCAGAGTTCCATCACTGTTAAGACAGTGCTATGTTTAAAGTACAAATTGTTTCACAGAAATTGCTGGAGAGGAACCACTATCTTAACGAGGGGTTTGTACCTAATCATGAGTAATGCTAGAGAATAATAAATGAAAATGGCTTTTTTTTTTCTCAGTGAAGTATAAGAGGTTCAGGCATCCTAAGTGCAGTATAAATCATATTCTTGCAATGATTTCCCATTCTCTTGGGAAGATCACTGCAAGAACAGATTCTGAGCAGAGCATTTAATCCTCTCTCACAGTTTCTACTGAATGCCATGTGATGTCAATCAAAATGTACAGCTTCCTGGAAGAGTCTTTATTGTACAAGAATATTGTTATGTTTTTTGCACCAAAATGAGTAATGAATGTTGACTCTACTCCTGTAGAATTTTAATTATATAAATCACAGCTGTCCAAGCACATAACGAAAGTAGAGAAGACAAAGCACTGATAACAAAAAAAAAATTTGCCTCAGCTTTATTAAAGTAAAAATTATTCCCTGATCCTTCACTTGAGCCTGTTCACTCTCAGCACAGCCAACATGCTTGTAAGAAGACCCCCTCCCCGCACAGCAAATATATAGTTTTATGGAGGCATTTTTAATTTTCTTGATCCCAGTTCCAGCTCTTCTGAATACATTTACAATCACAAGGGTGGAAATGTACACTGCCTGACTCAAACATGTAGGCAACATTCTGGCAACCCTTACAGACAAGTCAAGAAGTTGGAGTGAACAGCGAGCGGTGATCAATTATCACCAGGTCTCCAAGTCTTAGGCTAAGTCTAGAAATTACAACAGTAAATCTCTAGAATAAAGTTCTATCCACCAGTGCTCAGAAATAAATGCATACTCAGATATTCAGATTTAGTCAAATAACTTAAAGCACAAAATCTGAAATAGGCAATCTAGGAGTCTTAGACTGGCCAACTCTACGGAAAGTACACTCTGCTTCAGGGCATCCAGGATTTCACTCATCTTATTACATTAACTAATTTGCTCCATGTCTTGAAAGTTATGTTTGGCAATTTTTTTTTTTGTTTGGTTGGGGGGGTGGTTATTTGGTTTATTTGTTTTTATTTAGGTTTTTGTTGTTGTTTTGTTCATGAGCTTAGAAAAAGTGTTTGACTTACTGACTAGGACCTTTTGACCAATTTTTTATAGCTTGCATGCTGCAGAAGAGCAATATGTTGTAAATTCATCCATTCAGTTTTTCCTCCATAGTTCCTTCACAGCCTGAATTTCCAACAACAAGTCCAGCCTCCGGCTTTACTCGTTATGGTGACAGTAGCTATTCAATCATTTCATCTGAAATGCAATGGGAAGAGGCCAGAAGAAATTGCCAAGACAAATCTGTGGAACTTGCCAGCATTTCAGATGCCTACACCCATTCATTCTTGTGGATCCAGATGCTGAAATATGGAAAACCTGTATGGATTGGTCTTAACAGCAATATGGTAAGTGCTGGATAGATGGGAGGGGCAGGTGCTCAGGGAATTTTCCTGCTCTAATAGTCCACTGGATGATCAGTTTTGAACAGTGGAGCAATTGTATTCTGAACGGCTTTGCTGTGCAAATGCACAAAAATATAGGGATACTGTTAGAATAAGTCAAGGATTTTCATCCACCAAACAGAGGGAAGAAACACAGAAAATGCTAGCCAGAAGCAAAAGATGAAAGTAGAAAGTTCTAGAAACAAAAGTCAAGCTGCAGACTGAGAGTCAGAAAGTGCAGCTGGTCATACAGTGACTGTTGGCCACCCTGAAAGTCAAACACCATGCTATACAGGGGGATACTTAGAGCTATTAATATATTAATAGAAGTTACTGTGAGTATTAGGGAAATATTTTAAGATTTAAGCTGGCTGTTTAATGTCAAATAATCTTTATGCACAAATAGCTCCAAATTTTAATTTAAATAAAGCAGAGCAGAGAGGACAAATTCTCTGTAATTGCTTCTCTTGATGTAGGATTTACTAAATGACCTAAGATGGCCTCATCTGATTTTCTTGCCATGTTGTAGAAGTTTGCTACTTCAGAAAAACCTTCCCAAAAGCAATGCAGTGTTGAACACTGCTCATATGTAGTTCTTGTGTAACTCAAATTGCCCTGTGATATTGCTTAGAACAGTGAATGGGGTTTTAAAAAATGGCCCCTTTTTCCCCCAAAACAATCATATAGACATATGATTATATTTACACTATATTTATGTCACAGAACTTTTTATGTTAAAAACAAATCTATTACCAGAATTCCTTTGTTTTCAGACTGGTGGCTATTACAAATGGACCAATAACTGGAAAACCAGGTACACAAAATGGGCAGCTGGGGAACCAAAGGAGAACAATGCTTGTGTTTACCTTGATCTTGATGGTACTTGGAAAACTGCATCTTGCAATGAAAGCTACTTTTCAGTTTGCATGATATCAGATGGTAAGCAAAGGCATGTAGCAATTTTAAAGACACATTCCTAATTCCATAAACCTGCCTAATCCTAGAGACTTTGCTCTGGTTTGGGCTACCTCTGCAGAGGACTATGCTTCAGGGTAGCACCTACCTCCCAGCAGAATGTGGACGCTTGCTATTGGATGATGTATGAATTTAGGCTCTTGTGCAAATCCATATGGCTGCACTGCTATCATGGTAAAACTCTTTCCATAAAATGAAGCTCTATCTTCAAGGTATATCTTGCTCTTTACAAGACACGACCATAAATCACACGAGTCTGTGTGCTGTATAAGTGTGTGCTGGGTTTGTGCACTGACTGCATGAACTTCAGCTGGGGAAGGTCACACACCAGTGTCACTGAGCCAAAACACAGCCAAGGGTTCCACTTCCATTCACTATTGCTAGAGCTAAAACTGTAAGAGCCTTGGCAATGTGAATGCTACTTTAACTCTTTGCAGATATATGAAGAGCCATGTTTGCATCTAGATTTTGTATAATTGCACTGTTTTCCCTCCTTTACGTTTTAAGGCTGCATACATTTGGTCTGCTTATGCAGTGCAAGATCCATCAAAGAGAATTGGAGTTGCACCCATGATCAAAAACAGTCTGATTTGGCAGAGGCATGCTCCACTGATGGCTTTTTTTTTTCTATAAAGTGACAACATTGAGAGACCAAGCAGCCACACAACATGGGACTGTGGCATTAATGATTCATTAGCCTACAACAGCTTCTGTGTTGTGAAAATGCAAATTTGAGATTTTTATCATCCCTCAGGGTTTGCTTTCCTCACAGGTCTGCCAAGGCAGTTAGTTAGATGTTGCAGGATGCAATTTGATTCCTTGTCCTGAGAAATGCAATTTGAGAAATAAGATGTTCAACACTTTTGACTGCCTGGCTCTCCTTGTTTTCTGGGTTGAGGGAATGTGGGAATAGTCATGAGTAGATGTCAAGACAAATAGAGCTGGGTGAGAGAAATCCTACACTATTTACACACAGGTCATAGAATCAGACATGACTCACAATGCAATACCAATTTCAAACCATTTGGCTTCTTTAGAGATAGCTCCTACTGACCCTGCTGAGCTGCCTGGAGACTGTCCTGAAGGAGATGAACTCCAAGCTTGGATCCCTTACCATGATCACTGCTACTACCTTGAAGCATCAGCAGGGAGAACTTGGGGGCTGGCCTCCCTTGAGTGTGCTCACTTAGGTGAGAGCCTTCATTATCAGCTAAAAAGATTTGCACCAATGTTTATACAAAATTATAATGAAAATGTAAAGATATTGATTAAAAAAAAGTTTGAATATATTTTTTTAACCTACTAAGCTATTCTAAGTCTGCCACAATGAAAATAAGCTGACATGAGTCACTTTGTGCAGCATTCTGTCCTCTCAGGTCTACAGCTTCCCTGTGTATGAGTTCCCCATTATGTCCTGGCTTGTGGGATACCCTCTGGGGGCAGCAGTGGGGGCCACAGCCTCCAACTACCTCCAGGTCATTGTCTTCTGCAAGAAGCAGTGGAGAGACCAAGAGAGCAGCGTTAGTACAGGAGCTGTTGTTTGCACAGACTAAAAAGAGGAGGTCATCACAGTGGTTACTCACGTAGGTTATGGTTATTTGCTTATTAATGCCTTTCAGGAGCTACCTTGGTTTCAGTAGAAAACATGGATGAATCTCACTTTCTGACTCATAAAATTCAACCACTTGGAAATAAAGTAGGAGGCTTTTGGATAGGACTTTACCGGAATGTGGAAGGTATGTCTAAATTTCAATTTTTAATGGAAAAGTGCATTGCTAATAAGAGAAAATTGAGGATTACAGTATTTTAGAAAAAAAAAACCCAACATGGGGTTCTGCTGAAGAATGGCTTTACTATAGCTATTAAAAGGAAATTGAAGAGGTAAGGAGTTAAAATATTAATGAAATAGATAAGTTTTAATTTTTTTTTACTCTGTGAGTTGCTCTGTAGGCCAGTGGTTGTGGCTAGATAATGCTGTCCTGGACTTTGTTAACTGGGAGGAGAAAGAGTTGGATGTGGAGCATCAGTGTGTGGAAATAACTGTACCATATGGCTACTGGGACAAAAGTGATTGCTCTGCTGAAAAAGGATTTATCTGCAAAAAACCCAAAGGTAAGTGCTCAGTGTGTCAGTCCTTAGTGACAGGACAGATCTGTTCACTAGGAACTGCTACAGCCCTTCACCACAGCTCTGGAAGTCATTCCTGGCAGTTTGGCTTGGCATATCCCACTTCTCTAACCATTTGTAGTTGCCTGTTTTGCAGACTGCAAGCTCTCCAAATCACTGTCTACATGGAAATACAGTACCATCCTGTACAGCCTAGGTTGAGAATGAAACGTTCAGAAACTTTTGAGTACCTAACACAGGTGTTGATATTGCACCTGTCAAACACCTGTGCAAGGATATGACTATTCCAAGAACTGATTATTGTAACAGTTATTATACCCTTGCAAGGAGGAATCAATGTGAATAATCAATCTTCCTCTTCCAGCTTGTTAGTCTCAAAAACTATATTACTTCCCAACATACCAAACTGGCTTCATGTTGGCCCTGATTCAGAAATGCCTCAGGGATTCTAAAAGGTCACCTGTTTGCATTGCAATAATGAATGATGTGAGGAGTACTTCCATTCTAAATGAAAACTTCATATTATTAGAGAAGCTGTCTCATCAGCATTTCTGGAAAAATTCAGTACTGAATATACCAGACTAATGTTTCAGAGATAAAACACTACATGGATTATTCCCAAGTGGAGATACAAAGGAAATTGTCTGCAAGAAAGCAGTATCATTTTATTCTTCTAACTTAGATGTTAAAAGTCAATCTATCTAACCTAAAAATGATAGGCAGCCATTAAATCTTTGCACTTTCTTTTGTAGTAGCTGTGGGATCAAGTTTAATTTTCCAGCTTTTGTATTGTGCATTGTTCCCAGTAAATCGTGGGTAGCATTTCTGTCTTGTGTTGAAAACCTCCAAAAAAAAAAAAAAAAGATTTTACAGCCAAACTGGCTTTAAAGCCAGTTTTAAGATACTATTTTTCAGATGAAAAGTTGAAAAAATTTTATTTCAATGCTAAAGCTATCTCAAGACATGGTAGATGGTGAAAAAGTAACTGAAAATTTGGGATTAGCATTTACTCATTTTCCAAGTAGTCTTTAATTAGAAAAAGATGCTGAACTGTAACCAAGAAATAGTCATCTCCCATGCACTGTTAATTTCTGCGCTTAAATCAGCACATGCCAATGGCAGTAAATCAATTAATCCTTACTAAAGACTTACTAAAAACATCCAAATTACATCCCATCCTACACAGTACTAAAATAATAAGGAATCTCTAAAGTTCATCCATTGAATCATACAGAGCTCCCATATGTACTATTTCCTGCCTTAGGAGGGATTGGTTTGTATCTATTCATTTTCCATTCTGCTTTGCTTTCCTTTTACATTTTGCCTTTAAATTCTCCTCTGGGTATCAAGGGTGTTTGCAAACTAATGTAGAAGAGCCAAGAGGAGAAACATTTTCATGATAATTTAGAACTCTTTAATTCAATGTGTGTAATTCTTCATTTCTGAGTGCCAAACTGGGGCTTTTTGCAGTTCTTCAACAGCAATTAAACAATGTTACAAAAGTCTCATTTTTCTCTGTCTTGCACAGAGTTGAAAAGGAAGATTACTCATGTGATTCAGTAGGCGTTTTCTTGGGAAGACGTTTAGGAATCAAAAATTTTGCAGCAGCCAGTCAAGCAAATCTTCCAAAATATGCCATGTAAAACTAATCTCCAGAGTGATACATCATGTTCTTAGTACATTCAAATTAATATTTCAGGAAAAATGTGAAAAGATGTTTTGAATGAACATAGAAAAGAATCAGTATTTTAATGTTGGTAATATAAAAACAATATAAATTTCAAAAGTGGATAAAGTAATGTTAAGTAGGAAGGTAAAAGCTTAGCATTGTATTTTTTGCCTCAATTTGTTGCCTTTTATAGCAGACATATATGTTACTAATGCAGTGGTAGAACTTCAGGGGGTTTTGTTCCTGTACTATTTCTGCAAACAGTCAAACATACAGATTCTAATAAAGTGTCATGTGATTTCTCCCTGAAATTCATTGAAGTTGAGCCGAATGGGAGTCCTAGAAAGCAAAAAGGTAAGAGCTTTCCTAAGAAAACTAAGAAAAATCTAAATAGAGGAAGAACTTAAACTGAGTTTTCTGAAACCACTCTCTTTTAGAGAACAAGGCCTGCTGAGGGTTGCAATTATCAGTCACTCAGGGTGACCCCACGGTGCCTTTCAGATGCAGGGGAGCACTCACCTGTTCTTGGCCAGGGGAACTGCTGCAGGGCTCACCCTGAGCTGGCAAGCTCAGCACTGACCACACTTGAGAAGAACTTTAAGAACAGCTACAGAGTGCTTTAATAGGCTGTTAGAAACTATGTAGCTGTATATGAAAGTTTCTGACAAAGGTATTATTGTAAATCATGTAACAAAAATATTGTAAAACTAATTTCCAATAATTAGCATCCCATAGCCATCTAAGGCATACATTTACATCACATTCTCACAAGCATCTATTGCATGCATTGTACATCACTGTACCCCAGATCCACTAAAACCACATTAGCTTTAGGAACAGAGACCTCATTACTGATCAGCAGCAATTCAGGGCTCAGATTTACAGCCTTCAAGTTCAGGCAGGAGAGGGCATCTCCTTTATGCTTTTCATGTTGTTTGTGGAAATAAAAACTACTATGGTTTCTCACAGTTATATGGATTCATTTCAGGCAAGGAAAAGAATGAAGAGACTCACCCACCTGTTCATGTCTCTGTTTGGCCACTCATTTTCTTGGCTGTTTTAACTGTTTTTGGAGCTGGCATGGCAGCCTATTTCTACAAAAGAAAAAGACAAAACCAGCTGGCGGCAGATTCTGGCAATGAAACATTATTAAGATGATGTCTTGGTGATAGAAGAATTGGTGAGAATGGGTGCTGTGGCATGTTACTTGGAGCAGCAAGTTACTCGCTGAAATTAAAGGATATATCTGTTAAAAGTCTGTAATGAGATCTTAAGTGAGATCTAGTGTAACCTTACAGTAAAAATTACACAAATTAAATAGCTTTCTTCTTTTAGCACTAGCTGATTTTTTTTTTTATCATGAATATTTTACAAACTCAGAATTAGAGTTTGATGCTACAATTTTGTAGTGATCAAGGAATCTGTAATGATCAAGGGTGTACTGAAAAAGGACTATGAAAGTCAACTAGTAAGAATGAATGCCCAATAAAGTGTGAATGCCATTTAGAGCTGCCTTGCTGTGACATTGTGGGAACTAAAAAAATCTCAAAAATTAGAACCTGTCTAACTCTTTTGCAAACTTGGACGCATTTAACCCCAGAAACTTCACTGCATCAGACCAGTACTTTTACTGTTCTTTATGGCTAAATCCTATTACACTTATTAAACTGCTTCATATTCTTTTCTCAGAAAACTTTGAGATAGAAAACCTTGTCTTGTTAATTTTCTTCTATGGAAAACACAGTTAATGTCAGTAAAGAATATTAGGATCAGGTATAAGTTGTAATCATTTTTCAATTCAATGATGTGATTTTTAACTGTATTATGTTCATTTACATAAATTAAAATATTCATGCCCTGACATTTTTGCTTCTTTTTTGTTAATGCTTTGAAATAAATAAATAAATGAATAAATAAATTTTCTACTAGTTTAATTTTCAGCTTCAGCATTCCCTGTGAATCAAGTGAGGCAAAAGGGGAAGGGGGGTGCTCCTGTCAGCACAATAACTCTTTTGTCAATAACAAGAAAGGCTTCTCTCCTCACCACTTTGAATTCAGCTTGAATAAGCACCAACTTCCCATTTTTAAATGCAAGAAAAAGGAACTGAAATACTAAGGAATGCAGCAGATGGTTCTGTACTAGAAATCTGCTAGAGATTAAATTTTAGATGTCAGAAAAACAGTAGAAAGCACTACAAGACAGCTTTTAAGTGAGTTGTAAATACAAACTAAATGCTTTGTGAGAAAGAGTACTTAGCAGATATCCCCAGGAAACAACCTGCCTTCCCCAGGCTGCACAGAGTCTATTGAGCAAGCTGAAAAGCTGGGAAAAAGAAAAAAAAAACAGAAAAAAACCCCCAACCAACTAATGAAATTGCTTTCATAAGCACTGAAATCCAGTTTTATTGGTGTAAATACAACCAGGAGTGTAGGGCACTGCTGAGAGCAGGTTATTGCACAATGTGTTGTGCAGCACACAAGATACTGACCTCAAAAACTTTGCAACTGGCATGAAGCTAGTTGGTCATGCCAAAGGGGGAGCTCTGTAGTACTCAAGTCCTCTTTTAGCCTACCCCAGTGTCTGCATTAATCTTTCCCCACCGCTGTAGCCCTGGATGGATCCTCACAAGCATCCATTTATACCAGTGGGAGAAGAAAGCCCAGTTTGAACCAGACCTAGGCTGGCACTTAGTGAGCAAAATGAGAGAACTGGGCAGGGATTGTTTCCTCCAAGTATTTTACCTTGGGATTTCCTTTGTCAGAAAATTTAATTTTGTTATTTTTGATGTATCTGAAAAATGGTTTCACTTAGGACAGCCAGCTTCTACTTGTGCCCCATCACACTGGTGCCTGTGGCATCATTCAGCTCTATGACTTAGAGCTACTCTTGCAAGCCTTGCTCCTGCTAAACCCTCCCTTCATGTGACCAGCAAATAAAATAGTTGTTATTAAATTATTCATTCAATTCCTAACTTTGCTGTAATCCAGACACTTTTTTTCAGAACACGTTTTTCTCTCTTACTACTTTCTACAACCAAGTAAACAAGTTTGTCTGGTTTTGCAATAATTTTCCCCAACACTCTTTTAAAAACAAAAGCAGTGATAGCTGCTCCTCCTATGACATCTACTGTTCAGCGGCTATATATATCTCACTACTGGCCATTTCACTTCTTGATTTTTTTCAATTTCATTAGCACAACTTCTAATTTCACTCATGTAAATAAACAGAAGGAATAGTAGGACTTGTGAACATTTGCAGTAGGGCTGTGCAGCACATTTGTACAAAAACTGCCGTGCCAATACAAGTCTTCAGAGGAGCACTTTGCTCACAGGTTAAAGGGATTTAGCTTGTCTTTGACTTTGTCATGAAACAGCCTCATTAGGAATTTCTCAGATAGATAAACATATCCTTTTACTTGGTAAAGTTTTAAAGTATTCCAGGCAAAATTTCCTTTTTGTTACATGGAAACTTAGACTACATTTTTGAACATCACTTTTTTCAGGTCTTTGACAAGCAATTATGAAGAACCCAGCCCCAAACTGGGATCAAATAAACCCACATAATAATGCCAATTTTGCCTCAAAGTGAGCAAGAGATCATAATGCACCAAAGCCTGCAGTTTCTGTAAAGTTTGCTTTCTTTCTTCTACATATACAGTGCTGTGACCTTATTGCAATGCATTGAACTACTGGGATTTTGTCTCTGTTTCTGAGATGTAAGGGTAAAAATGGAGGGCTTTAATTGATGATATTTCACTTCGAGGTTCTTGTCCCCAATTCTCAAGTTGCTTTTCCAGGTCTGTCCTGTGTAGCACCCCAACAACTAACTTGAATTAATGTTAGCAATGTCACAGAAGATGACAAATGTCTCCACCTCTACTTACAAGTGTGAAGACTTCAGTTTTGGAATGACTTGCTCTTCAAAGGGAGCAGTGTTTACAGTGTGCACTCCAGCTATTTCAAAATACCATGTGACAGGACATTTCCTTATTTAGAGTACAGAGCTTTATCCATCAACCCGTAGACACAGAGGACCCATCACTATCTGCAGAGAGAGGGATTTTTACATATTGCCAATCTTCCAACCAACTTTTGGCAGAAGAATGGGAAGCAAGTTACATTTGCAATGAGTTTCTCCAGGTTTCTAGTTTTCCTTTCCCTCATGCAATGTTCACTGCAGTCATCAGGTAAGTTTCCTGTTAGTTTTGTATTAAACTAGAGATGAAAATGTTTTACCTTGGGCAGCTTTACAGTTTTAATGCATAGATTGATTATTTTGTATGTTTTATCAGATTTGCTACATGATCAAAAAAGTATGTTAGGTACCCCAGCAGCTCTTGTTTCACAGAATAAGAGTGGGGGGTGAGGGGATGATGGAAAAATTGAGGTAATAAGAGCAGGATCTTTTAACTGGAATTTCTTTCTGTGGAAATATTAAATCAGATGGCATTGTGTGGGAGGGAAATGAAAGATGAGGAAGCATGGACCTCTTTCCACTTATCTTCCTCATCACACCCACGGTGCAGTGATCAGTTGAGGAGTTTACATGTTTACACAATAGCTGCGTGAGTTTCCCTTTATGTCCCACAACATGAGGTGTGAGAAGGAAGAACTGGCTCCTCCCCTCCAGCCTCACCAAATTAGAAGAACAGCTTTACTCTCAAGATGTTTATCAGTCATTGGGTATAGTTATAGACAGAAATGGTAAAGCACTAATATGTGTGGAGAACTGAGTGGAGGAACGAGTTTGCATGAATGTGAAACTGAGAGTCTATATCAGAAATTACACCATAAAAGAACACTCCCATTATACTGTAATGGTTTAAAAATATGAAACATTACTAACCTTTAAGCATCTCAGTTTAGGATGAATCTGCAAGACTTCTCCAAGTGGAGAAATGTACAACTGAAACCCAAAATTTTCACTGTGTAAATATGCTCATGACAATCTGGTCTGTATTTTCACTGGTCAGCCCCCCTTTTTCTTTTAACAGTTAAGGAGTAGATGGGGTGAAAGAGTGGCTATGGATAGAGTAATCAAGAAAATAAAGCAAACTTACTGAGCTGTGCAGAAAACAAAAATGCAGTGAGCTTATTTTGTTTCTATTCTTGCAGCTTTTCTCTCTTCGGGAACTACAAGGTATCACCAACTTTTCATCACAGAATTTGACTTGCCTACAGTGTATACATATCAAACTCTAACCACAGTATTTAAACCTCTCATTTTACTAAAACATTTTATTTAAAATCTGTAGCCACTCTAGGGAGGAAGTTATAGGAAAAAGAAATTTTAAAAGATTGCATAACTTCCCAATTTAGATAGACAAATATATAATGGATAGATCCATTACTAGAAATTAAGATATATGATTTTTCATGTCCTTTAACGCTTTTTTTTCCCTCCTAGTTACTTTTACATTACGAGGAAATGCCAACGGACAGCCTTGTGTATTCCCTTTCAAATACAAGGACAAGCAGTACACTGAGTGCACAGATGCTGGCAGGTCAGATGGGCTGCTCTGGTGTGCAACAACTGCAGATTTTGATGCTGATAAACTCTATGGATTTTGCCCACTAATAAGTAAGTCTTGCATTTTATTCATTAACTTGCCATGAAACGTTGTTGAGCAGACCATCTCTTGAGTTACCAGGTTTTTGTGAGCCACCAGCTGCACACCTGCCTGACTGACCTTGTTAGAGTAGCCCAAATGAAAATCACCTGACAGGACACTAGTCCCAATGGCCAAGAGCTCTCTCTGTACTGAATGGAGAGCAAGAGTGGTTCAGCCCAGAAAGGTTCTGACTCAAAGGCTGGAGGTGACTGTTTCCCTCAGTGAACCAGAGGGGTGAAGAGGTTCTTTTATAAGACTTAATTGCATGGCATGAACAGCATGGATTTAGACATCTATCTTATTATTTAGACATTCATCTTCCTTTCAAAAATTCCTATTTCTCTTCCTCAGACATTCCCTATAGGTCAATTCTCACTTAAACTGCTATTTTCTAGTTTTTTCCCTTTAATTTTCTACTTTATTCTAGTTTCCTATTGCCAGCCTACACAAAAACACTGCTGTGAGAATTATCTTCCTCTCCCAACTTTGTTATGTCTTCTGCACTGAACTTATGTTTGGATCCTTTCAGTTCAGGACACAAACATTGGTCTCACCAGTGTCCTTCCCAATAACACAGCAGTTTCACCAGGTTTGGAGAGGTGCCCTGCAAAGACAGCAGCTGAGCTGTAAATTTGTGTTACACAGAGTTCTTCTGCTGTTTCTCAAGCTGCCAAAGGCCACTTTCTGTGACTTTTGGACAAACTGCTTCTCTTGATGGTGAGCTAAGAGGGAGTTCCTACCCATTCCTACCCTGGAGGCATGAAGACCCTCCAGGGTCATAGTTCACCTACATACTTGCTTTTTCTCCTCTAACTTTACCCTGGAATTTCTTTATTTCAATCAATAGATATGTCTGGTTTACCTAGAATTGCATTTGCAGTATGAGAAAATTCAAAATCAAATATTGGGAAAAAAATTTCACTCTTTTCTAAAAATATAGAAATTTTAAATAATATTATTGGTAAAAAAAAAAAAAGCATTATTCTAGGGTTTTTTTTTTTTTCTGATGCTTAGCATGCTTCTTTAGAGATTTTGCATTATTGCACACTTTATTTTCTTTTAGTTGATATATGTGAGTCCACTAGAACAGTGATCTATGTCACTTCTTCCAGATGACACCGAAAGATTTTGGACAGAAGATGTTTCAACGGGCATTCACTATCAGATCAACTCAGAATCAGCTCTAACATGGCACCAAGCAAGGAAAAGCTGTCAGCAGCAAAATGCAGAACTACTGAGCATTACAGACACTCAGGAGCAAGCATATGTAGGAGGTAAAAGGACAGAGAACAAGACCTTAAAAAACACTGTGGTGAAGTGGTGGGCTGACTTGTCATCTCAGGGAAGAAACAAGACAGGGTGCCAGGGGTGGTTGGGCAGCCACAAAAGGGAGATGGTCTGAACTGCCCTTCCACTGCCTGGGGTTTTTCTGTGAAGTATTGGTCACAAACCTCTTTGGCAGTGGAATGTCCCCATGCCATGTTTGTATACATTGAGCTCCTGCAGTCGGTCCCAGGGAAAAGGTTTCCTCTGCTCACCTTTGTGCAAGGGCACTCGAACCTGACCAGGGCTATGGGCTGGTCCTCTAATTTACCTTTTGCCACTGTGCTTAGAGGATTATTAATATTTTCAGGAGAACATATGATGATGGTGAGATTGGTCCTAATATGGACATATTTGCATACATAAAATCAAAATAACTCCAGTGGATTTCAGGTACAGGTATGACAGCATCTGTTTGGTTATAAATAGTGTAAAGGAGGCTTTGAAAGGACTCCCATAGGAAAAAAAAAATGGAAAAAAACTTATTGACAAATTGACTTTTTCTTTTACTCCATTAAATCTGTTACAGGAGACTTTTAGAAAAATTCCCTTATGAATATCAGGGCTTTTTTACATGTCTTGTGTTCTAATAAAAGCAAGTGAGAAAAAAAAAGTATTATTTAAATAGTGAAATAAGGTGTTGATTTGCCCTACTAAGATCTCTGGTAAATCAATATAGATTCATTTACAAATTTTACTTTTTGTAATCAGTGCATCTCAGTAACACAAAAAGTACTGGTTTGGGGCTGGTTTAAAATAAGAAATATTAATTTCTTACTTTACACTTAATTTCTTTTAGATGATTTTACTATGAATAAGAATAGAGAGATACAACTGAGGGATTTTTTTTTTTTTTCTAATTTAGTGCTAACTAAAGAATTTAGTTTTGCCTTCTGGATTGGATTGAATGCTTTGGATTTCAGCAGTGGATGGCAATGGGCTGGGGGCAACCCTTTCAGATATTTAAACTGGGCTCCAGGTAAGATATGTATCTAATTTGTAATCTTTGAATTAATTCTGATAAGACACCAACTAATAAAAACTGCCCTACCTAACTTTATTTCAGGAAAGCCCATTCTGATTTACAATGGCTCAAGATCTAGATCCCTGTTTCAAGACTAAAACTTTCTAATTACAAAGTTCATTGTGCATATCAGTTATAGCATATTATTTTATTCTCTTATCTAAACAGAGAGCTTGTTTATGAAAGCAGAGAGTCATTTGGAGTGAGGCATAACCCTACACATCAAAGATCAGAATTTCCATAACATGTTGTCCACGAGTGTGAATATCAGTCAAATCTTCTAAATGTAGCAAAATATTTAGCAAATAACGGCTCTATGTTGTTTGGGGAAAAGTCTAAACACTATTTAGAAACTTAGGGGGGCAGCTTATAATTCCTCAACAGTTTATGCAAAATTGCACTGGGCCACTCCAGGAAGGGAAATGGGGTAGGTTTGTGGTGTTCCTCATACAGGGTGAGCTCTTCTCTTTGCTTTATTGGGTTCTTTTGGTTCAGTGTTTGCTTTGTGCCGTGAGTATTCCAAGCTGTCTCCTCATTTGGAAAAGTTTCAAGGTGTCAAAGGAAAAATTAAACTCTCCTCTAAGTTTTCAAGAGCTGTATCAGGAAATTTCCTTTGCTGCTTACAGAGGTTTGTACACATTGCAACATAAAATAAAAAAGCTATTTCATAGGAAAACAGAACTGTGAAACTCTTGAAATATACTGGAAGGATAATATAGCTTAAACCTCAATATTCAAATGTTTGTAAGTTTTTGACACAAGATAAATGTCCAGTTTCAGCAGTTCTTCCTGTAAGAAAGTGTCAGGAAAAGAATAAGACATATCCCAGTACTATCCTGATAACAAAGTCAATGGAGGGCCATTATTTCTCTCAGAGTATTGACTAAAGGTAGCATTGTATAAACTTCAAGGCAGTTATCCTGTAGGAAAGGGCTTCTTCCTATTAGTGACGCAAGGAATCATAAAAAGCAGATGTTTCCACTGGTAATGTGATGTTTCTGTTAATATTTTTATTAATTTCTTACTGTGATATTCTATTTTATCTTTTACTTAAAGGAAGTCCTTCGCTGCTCCCTGGGAAAATCTGCGGACTGTTGAATCCCAGAAAGAATGGTAAATGGGAAAACCAGGCATGCAACCAGAGACTAGGCTACATTTGTGAAAAAGGATCCTTTGGTTCAAAGCCTGATATTATGCCCAAAGGTAGGTTAGTCAAATAAAAAGAAAGGGTTTTATGACTTCTGGAAAGAGAAACTTGCATGCAACATTTTTTTTTAACAAAGATGTTAGAAACCTTTGAAAAACACAGCTATACACGACACACACTTTTATATGCTGCCTTTTTTCTCCCTTTGTGTATTAAACATTCATAGGAGAATATTATTATTTTGTTCCATCACTCTGTCTTTCATTCTTGCAAGACAGATTGTAGATGCTCCGTCATGGTAACCAGAGCCAAAAGGCCAATTTGCATAAATATAGTAGAAATATTATTCTGCTTTGCTCCAAATGAATACCTGCAGTTACTCATATATTCATGAAAAAAGTCCTTCTGTGTCTAATGGCTGCAGTTTGCAGTGCTTTGGTTTCAAATGAGCAGAGCAGGAGCAGCAACAGCACTGACACAGACCTTGCTGCATCTGTGGGCTGCCCCAAGGCACCAGCGAGGCTATGAACATGGTCCATGTGAGAGGGGTCCACTGGAGACTGTCACCTGGGAATGATGTAAAATCTACTTTTAAAGAATGAGTTATACTACAGAAAGTAGACAAATAAATTCAGAGAATCTATATTATCAGTATTAACATTAAAAAGAAACACAGGATTCTATTTTTAAAGCAAGACCAAGGCACGTTCCTAAGAGTAGAAGTTATAAAAAGGCCACTGAGAGGATATGCAAAGTCCCCACTAATTTACAAGGTTTACTGACCTGCAATTGTCAAAGATCTGTTTAATGCTTTTACATACCTGAAAAATAAGTTTGTTTGTGAGAAACCATAGACCAGCAGTCAGAGCCAATGTGAGTTACCACAGTCAGCACAAGACTGAGTGGCTCTGGGGGACAAAGAGAGGAGAGGCTTTGTTCTCTCTTTTCTCACAGATCATTATTTCAAATTGCATTTCTGAAACAATGGGGGTGTTTTTCAGTGGTTCTCTATTTAAAGAGAATTCACTCTACTTACATATTTAGCATCCTGTGCCTTAATGATATTTGCTTTTAATTTGAATGTATTTTGCATTGCCAACTACAGCTTTATGTTTATTCATATGGTTCCATTTTTGTAAAGAGTACTCAAGAGACCTCATTCTAGTGTCCTCTATTTTCTTCTTGTTCTGAAAAATTGTGTTCTGATTTTAGGGGAATTAAGGCCTGTTCAGTGCACAAATGGCTGGTGGCCATATGCAGGTCACTGCTACAGCATTCACCAGGACCCCAAAACATGGGAAGATGCTCTGTCTTCATGTAAAAAGCAAGATGGAGATTTGGCAAGCATCCACAACATTGCTGAACACAGCTTTCTAGTGTCACAGCTTGGGTACAGTGAGTATATATGTAGGCCTGTATTGCATTTACTCCATCTGGGACATAAAAGCTGAACTTCATATTAAAGTTTAATGTTTCTCTGAAATATCACAAGTGAAAGACTGAATCCAACTTACCATGCTCTTTTATGTTGTTGCATAAATACAGAACTATATCTATGTTTAACAAGGAATAATCCACATTGTAAAACATTATAAAGGATGAGAAGAAAACCAAAAAAAATAAAAAGGTATTCTTTCCAGAGACACATAAACATCTCTAATGATTGCACTTTTGGCCCTTAAATTCTATGTACAAGGCTTTAGAACAGAATTACAAACGTAGAAGATAAGTTTCTTGCTGAGATTTAAACATCTTGCTCTTGCTATATATCCTTCTATCCTTTCACTTCTGATACTCCTTGGATCTGTAGTAACCAGTCCTGACACTGCAGATGCTGGCCTTGGTGAACACACCCGATGGGCCAGCAAGTCCTCTAATGTCCAGCCATTCAGTGTCTTCATGCTCAGGACTATTTTGATGTTCACACAAAGTTTGCAAAAATCTTCTGCCCCCTGTAAAGAGCCTTATGTACATTAAAATCAGCATTTCTGAATGGAATCTGATGATTTTTTCCACAATGTATTTCTCGTAGAGATCTGATAGGAAACAGCATTCTTATAAAAGCACGAAGACCAACTCTTGTGTACCACATGCCAAATTTATCACTCCCTGCTTGTTCTGTGTGTGGAAGCATTCACTGCACGGTGGAGAATAACCAAACCTATTTCTTGTCATGCTTCAGAGCCAACAGAAGAGCTGTGGCTGGGTCTGAACGACCTGAAGGCTCACTTCTACTTCGAGTGGAGTGACGGGACCCCTGTGACGTTCACCAAATGGCAGCGCCAGCATCCCGCCTACGCCAAGGGTGTGGAGCACTGCGCCGCCATGAAGGGGCAGGTACAGCACCCACTCATCTCACAGCAATGCAAATTACTGACTGCATCCACCCAAAATCACTTATGGGCTTATTCAGGGATCATTCCTTATGTTATCTTCAAATAGTTTTGCTCCAAAATTTGGTATCAACCAGAAGACAAGTTCAGATTTCCTGAGACATCAGGAGAGGAAGCGTTTACCGAGAACCACCTTCTGAAATTCCTTGTCTGGTGAAAATTCTGATCCAGAAATTTTACATTAAATTCTTTCCCTTGGTTTCAGCCAAGAAAAAGTTTAAGCTCTGGGAGAGGAATAGGGATGAACTAGTTAATACCCTGTGTGGGTACCATAGGTGCTATTTGCATACCTCATATTCCAAGCAGATAGACAATTTTGTCCCTCAGTGTCATGTCACTGAGACATGGCATAGAGACACAGAGACCTGGCACTAGGACATGTTTCTCCAGCTGTCATGTACCTGCCAAAAAAATAATGTAAAATTCTGACTGTTCTAATGTACTTCTGACTGCTTGACTCACAAACCTTATTTTCTTCCAAGATGTGATTGTTTGATACTTTTACCTGCATGTGCATGCACATGTATGCACACACAAAAAGTGTCATAAATTTTGAAAGAAAAAAAAATTAAAATGCTGGTATGAAATGCATTCTATTCTTTTATGTCATACAATAATGTTGATGTTTGCCAGTATTAGGCACCAAAAGAATTGAACCTAAACCAGATTTTATGGGGGGGATGAGGGAAAAGCTCTTTTTAAAGAGACTATATTTTTTAAAGTAATCAGTCATATTCAGATTCTTTGATGGATAAAAGTTAGATTTACTGCTACACTAGCAGATGTGCATTAGTTCTCTTTAATCAATCTTTTTTCCAGCAGTGTAGTGAAATAATCTTGCTCCAAAAGCAGATCCTATCAGTGCAGATGAGATGGATCTTTGTAAACCCTTTAATTTAAAAGTTGTGATAAGAAGTAATGTTGAGACTTCAAAATGTTAATTTCCTTCTTTCACCTGAAAACAGCATTAAATGAATCTTAAACTAGCACTTACAGGTGTGTATACTTTTTAAAATAAATCTCCAACTGGCCTTGTGAAGAAAGAGAAAAACCACTAGCTGTGCTTTTGTGTGCCCTTTCTTGACATTTTTTCCTTCTCCCTGCTATTCTAGGATGGATACTGGGCAGCTGATGTTTGCAATAAACAGCTTGGTTACATCTGTAAAAAGAAGCCTTCATCACAATCCTCTGAAAAAGAGACAATCGAGGACCTAGGCTGCCAGAAAGTAAGTGGTCCCTCATAAATAATAATCTTTGAAAAAATGTACAGGAATTAATTTACTAGATCTTGCTTCTTTTGGATACTGTCTTTGTATCTTCTAGAAAATCTACTGTTGAGGCAGCCTGGTCTCTTCCTGGTAACAGTTCACTAATAGCATTTTTCATATCTGTTCTGAAAATTTTCAAGAAAGTTGAGATTCATGTACATGTAAGTGAATACTGCCTTGCCCTCCATCCCCAGATGAGCCACCCTGCGATTCAGAAAAGCTTTGTGTCTGAATTGATCAGCAGAGATCTCTGTAAGAGCAGGAAGAAGTGGGGTTGTTTTATCGATAGTCCTCCTTTCTGCTCTCCCTGAAAACAAGCACTTCTGGATTCCTCTTGGCACAGAAAATCTCCTCACTCCTTGTGCTTGGGAGTGACAGGGGCAGCTCTGGGGGCTGTGCTTGTATTCATTTCTGTATTGCAATATTTTGGAATTTCTTTATGTCTGATTGTGCAGCTCTGGAAAGCTGGAGCTGCTGGTCCCCCTGAATAAATCACAGCCTCCTTAAAGACTCAGTTTGCATAATCTCAACCTTACAGAGCACTGGAAAGCCACAGCAATTAGCATAGTCACAATTTTCTTTGAGAAGTCATGTATGCAAAAATGAGATGAAAACTGAGGTCTTAATGTCATCACTCAAACAAAAAGGCCTCCTGTGGGACTGAACAGCATCAAAAAAAAAAGCTTTTGTTTACTAACATATCAGCCCAGTCTCATCTTAGTCTTAACCTCAGCTGCAACAAATTGAGCATTTAAAATTAATACACATAAGAGCAGATAAATTTCTACATTGAAGTATCTTTCAATTGCACATTAAAAATCTTATGTTTGTCACAGGGTTGGAAAAGATATGGTTTTCACTGTTACTTGGTGGGTTCTGCACTTTTGACATTCTCAGAAGCAAATAAGACATGTGAACAGAGCAAAGCTTATCTAGCTACGGTGGAAAGCAGGTGGGAAAATAACTTCTTTAAAAATCAATGCTTTTAATGGAGAAACTGCCAAGAATTTTCCATTTTTTGATCCCATCAAAGTGTTTCATCAGCATTTTAAAAAAATGTTATTGTAGCAAGGCATGCAAAGATAATCCATGCAGGAAAAATAAACCCAAACCAATCATCTCAATGTTGCACAGCTGTCACTTGATCCATTACAGCAACTTTCAAATTTCAGGGCTTCTTGAGTTTAATAGTTTCCTCTTATCTTTCAATTCATAATTAAAGCAACTTCTGGCTTTGGTGGGGTTTTGTTTTGGTTTGGTTTTTCTGTTTGTTTGGGTTCTTTGGGGTTTTTTGGTTTTCTGGGAATTTTTTCTGTCAGAAAGTAGGTACTACAATTGTTATCTACTTATTGGTAGATGGTAGCTAGTTTCTCATTATGATAGGAAAACTTTAATAAAAATATTTTCCTAAACTACCTTCTAAGGCAAATTCTGAACAAATGTAGGAAATCTTCCCCAGAACCTGCCCTCTCCCACAGCCAGAATGTATCATCACCAATCTACCTACACCCCTGTCAAGCTTCAGAGGCTACATGGTCCCTGAGGAACATGACTACCTCCAGAGGTGATGGGTAGCAAAGCTGACGGCTTGGTACTGTCTTGGTGCTCTGTCTGAGGCACTTCAGAGATTTGGAAAGACAGTGAAAAGAGTAGAATACAACTAGAAACCCATGGGAGCAGCAATTTGTGATCTTTCAGATGCATTCAGCTGTAAGGAGAAAGCTGTGAAATTCTTTTGACTGCAGTTTAAAGGCTACCAGCGTAGTGCTTGGACTTCACTGAGGAGCTTCTGTGTTGGGGTCATGTTAGCACTCCTCTGTATCACTTAGATGAATATTGCACACTAACAGGCTGTGAATGGACACTGTTTCCCACTGCAGAAATGAGCAAACTTTTCTGATCAGCCTGACGGGGCTGAGGTCTGAAAGACATTTCTGGATCGGTCTCTCTGACACAGAAGAACGAGGGAGTTTCAGGTGGACCAATGGAGAAACTGCTCATTTCACACACTGGAACACAGCCATGCCAGGTAAGCTCTGCATGGGCTCAACCCCTGCCACAGGAGTGCAGCTGCAGCTCACACAGGTTTGTGCTCCCATTCCCCTGGTTAGAAATTAGATGGGCACTGTGTTTTGTGCCTGTAGCTGGAGGTGGACAGCACCATCACTCTGTCACTGTGCCTGACACCAGTGCAACCAGCACTGTCACAGCTGAGCTACAGGTGGGGGTGTAAGTCAACCTCCTGCCAAGGTGTGCAGAGACAGGTTTTGGTAGGTTAGACTGAGGGCAATGCTGTGTAGGAGTTAACAAGGTCCATGGTATAATTATTTTTCCCATTTTTAACACCAGTTAACAACAGCTCATCAGCTTTAGAAAAATTATTCTGGACAGATTTTTGACCCACAATGTGCATATGTGAGAAATGAGCAGTGAACATGAAGCAGTTTGGCATTTCAGCAATACAGCTTAGCAGCTACCTGTGAGCTCTTGCCTTCACACAGCTAGCTATGCCTTAAAAGAAACCTGCTGTACTTGACTTCATCCCTCTTGAAATTGAGTTATCAGGATATTGAGAACTCCAAAGTAGTTGTCAGGTCATCTATTAGGGATGTCAATTTAATCAAGGGCCATTTTCTCTGTGATTTCCCCTGGTTGGCAAGATAAGGAAGATTTGTCTTCTGAAGCTGCAAATCTCTGGTTTTGGTAAAGCTCTGTCTGTGGGACTCATTGGCCCATATCTGGCCTCTGACAGCTGATACTAAAAATAGTTTTATATCCAGGATATTTTTAATATTCATAATCTGCATATTTTCATAATTTTCAATTAATAAAAGCAAAGGTCTCATTCCTCAGACAACAATTAAGGCTTTGGTTTTACTCATTTCTTTTCCACATCACGAAGGGAAAGAGCAAGGCTGTGTTGTCATGGGAACTGGAATTGCAGCTGGATTATGGGATGTTGTTAGCTGTGAGAAGACATCAAATTATCTTTGCAAACAGCGGGCAGCAGGAGCGCCACCTCCCGCTCCTCCAGGCCAGCTCCCGGCGGCCGCGTGTGCCGAAGGCTGGGACAGAGCCTCCCGGGCAGACTCGTGCCTCAAGGTAAGTGTGTGTCCACCTCACTGGGAGCCCCAGCATTGCCCACACCAGGGGACAGCGCCCTGGCCACCAGGATGCTGGGGCATTATTTGGGAATGATCTTCTCTTTGGTATTCAAAGCAAGAAAACATGGGGAAAAAGATCCATCACATGCGACAAAAGTCAACAATGGAAAATGATGAACACAGGGTGCTAGAAATATGATTTCTTTTATATAAATGCTAGGTGAGAACCTCACCTAATTTATTTGCTTGTTTGGAACTTCAGAAAAAACACAGTACTACATTTCAAGAGCTGGCAATGTCATATACATGAAACAATGTTTCTGAGAGAAAGAGTGCCCCTCTGACAACATTTTCCCATACAGCATGTGATACTAGTAGTCACACTTTTGGATCTGGGTTTAGTTGGTGACTCTTTGCAGCAAGTAAAACCTATGAGCATTCTCTTGATTTAGCTAAAAATACCTTAAAAAGTTCTCCTTTTTTGCGAAGGAAAAAACGGAAAGAAAAGGCAATACAGACCAAGTAAATAAATATGCAGCATTGCTCTTCCATATCTTTTTATAAGTCTGCTCTCACTTTCTTTCCTGAGACTCTCTGCCTGTTGGGAGACCAGAGCTGATTTTATTCCTGTATTTACAGGAGTCTGAGCTTCTATGTCATATGTAATTGTGATTAAATGGTTCTGCCATTTACCAAATTGTTAATTATAATTTCTATAAAATGTCAAGCACTTAGTCCTGTTAAACATATCCTAGTCCAAGAATGTATGTTCCTCGTGGCAGAAAGTGTATTTTGTATTTGTCTGCTTTCACCTCAATACAAAAACTTCTTCCTCAGCTGGGGTCCACACTTGGCCAAACAATTTTCTGTATCCATTTTATCTTTTCCAGTCTAACTCACTGACTTCCCCTTCCCCTTCCCTTTCCCCTTCCTTTTTTCAAAAATCTTCTGCTTTCTACTGCAAAAATGGTTGAGTTTTTCCTTTTTTTTTTTTTTTTTTGCACCTTTCAGTGGACAAAGTTCCAATTAAGTTACAGATTAGTTTTTTCTCTTCTGTACATTCTGATACCTTTTGTTCTCCTCAGATGCCTATACTACTTTTGCCTAATTTTAAAATAGATGATGCTAAGAAAAAAATATTTACACTTCACATCTTTAATGTTCATATTAGAGGCTTGGACAGGTGTCATGTTGTCTCACTCAAGAACAAAGGCATGCTAAAACGATGTTGATTTTAATTACACATTTTCATAAGCTTCACAAATTTACTAATTTATTTTTACTTTTTGTTCTCAATAGTTTTTTGTGAGAGAGGGAAACCAAAAGAAATCTTGGTTTGAAGCTGAAGAATTCTGTAGAGAAATAGGTGGAAATCTGGTCACAATCAATACAAAAGAAGATCAAATTTTATTATGGCAATTAGCTTCGTGAGTACTTGCATAAGGATTCTTTTTCATGTTCTTGCTATGTTAAATAAAAATTACTTAAAACACAAAACTAAGGAAATTTAAATTACATTGATACAAAATTTTAGCATCCTGTAACATTGCTTTTAAAAAAGATTTTGGATATTTCAAAGAGGCCTAATATTTTGGTAATTTTCATCAAAGGTTTTTTGAAAGGTTGTTTTCCAGAACTTATCAATTTCCTACATGGTAGTCCCTCTTCCTAAAGGGAGAAAATAAATTATTCAGCTGTAACTGGCATTTTGTAACTGTCTGCAATTCTTCTTTAACCAACTCATTCAAAAAATCCCTTGAGTTCCTGTGTAATATAAACCAAAATTCAAGGACTTGATTTTTTTTCCAACTATAAACTGAAGAATCCTGAAATCAAAGAGTAATTAATTTTAATTACCCTTTGGTAGCATTGTAGATGCTATGCCTTGCTCATGGCATATAAACTGTGACATTATTTTCCCCTCAAATTAGACCAATATTCTGATTGTACTCCATAATGTCAAGACAGGTCAATGACACATAATATACAGCTTTTTAACCAAAACTGTTTCACATAGTGGAGAATTGAGGTTTACTCTCTGAAACAGATTTAAAACTTTCCTATTGAGAAGTTTTTGTGATCTTACCCTTAATTTTAAAATATATTTCAGTATTGTGATCACCTTAATGTGGTTTTATTTGTCTCTTAAGTCTCTGCTTTAGAGTATAAAATATTTGTGGAAGGAAATCATTGTATTATGCAGGGACTGGAATAGTAATTTTATTTGGTCCATAGGCATGACAAGATAAAGAGCATGAAATATTAACTAAACAACTTAGGAAGAGCTAAGAAGCAAATGTAAACAGTTAAAAATCAACCCTCACTATTCTTACTAGTTAAATAAACATCTATGCATGCTTTAGTTTTGTTAAAGTCTCTGTATTTGACCTCATACTACAACCAAGATCTGTGCTACATCCACAGGGATGGGAACCTGAGCTGGCTCTGGGCCACATCACTTTCACTTATTTTTAAAAATGAGAAGTCTTAGCCCAACACAGAGCACTATCACCTCCCTGACAGAGTGCAGGGAGTGAGCTTGGCTTTGGGCCACAGCTCCCAGTCCAGGTGGGACAGAAAGCAGGATATTTCTGTGCTCTTCAGGATTTATATCCCAGCCTCTCTTTCTATGCTTATATATCTATATTGTATGAATTATTTTAGGGACAAAGGACTGAACACTCAGGCTTTCTGGATCGGTTTGTTTCTCTTAAATCCTGATGAAGGATTTTCCTGGATTGATGGCTCCCCTGTGAGTATTTATTTGCTGGATATTAATTGACTTTCTGTCTTTTAGAAAATAGAATATATACTGAGTAGCTGCAGTGCACTGTCTTAACCCAGCATTGCCTGTGTTTCACCCCTGGTACCACGTTATATCCCACCTTTTTCAGTCTGTGTCCTTAGACCTTCACAGCCTCCCAAAATGGGCACTGCTGTGTGGCAGTACAGGGAAGTCCAGTTGCCATCTTTCACAAAACAAGATAAATGTGACTCCCTCTGTCCATCAGTTTTTCTTTTATCAGACACATGGTTTTCTATCCATGTAGTCTCTTCACCTTCCTCAGGGGGTGGTGGGGAAGGTAACCTGACCAGCACGACCTTCCCAGCTCTCTCAGGTCTGTTTGAACTCCTACTGATCCCATAAAAAGGTACTTGAGATGATGAGATACTGAAATTGTGTCACGATGGCAATCTCAATTACTTCTATTCAGCTCAAATCACACAGTAATTGATATGTATTTCCAACACAGGTAATTTATGAGAACTGGGAGGAAAATGAACCCAACAACTATGAAGAACTTGAACACTGTGTCATGTTTAATAGATCACCCCAAATGCGCTGGAACGACTTGCGCTGTGAACATTTACTTAATTGGATTTGTGAAACAAAAAAAGGTATTATTACTTCCCCATTTAATTGGAGCAATAAACACAAGCTTAAAAAGCAAATTTTATGGATTTAAACAAATTGAAAGGAAGAAAGACACTGGGAATTGTTCATTTTAAAACCAGTTTCAGTGAAGGCAACACATAAAGCGGGCAGAATGAACTGAAATATTTCTCTTGTCTTTGGTGCAGGAAGTTACAGTGACCCTATTACCTCATCTCTAGTTTTATCTCTTTCTAGCATGGCTTCAATAAATTGGTGAAGCAAAGGTACTTATCCCTTCTTCTTTTATTATTCCCTCTATTTCTATCTGCTTCAGGCCTACCTGGGATAGCTGTAGATGCAGGACGCTAGAGTTCTCTCTGTGGAAGTGAAAAAAGCTTTGCTTCCCACTGGGAAACAACTAATGGGAACCAAGAGGGGGATCAGTTACTATAAGAACCAGCAGCTCTGAAAACCCAATCTGATCAAAAGTGGAGGTTGGTGCAACATTGATGGACTCCTGCATCCACCAGCTTTGCCTAGAAAGCAGGGTCCCAGTGCCAAAACTCCCCTACCTGGTGCCAGGCTCACAAAATGGGTGTGACAGATGTTGGGGTGCCCCCAAGCAGGAGATAGAAATGGAGTCTGCATGGGCTGAAGAGATCAAGTGACAGCTGACAATGAAAAAACTTGTTTTGCTTGCTCAGTTCTACTTCTACATCCCTGTTTCCTGGTTGTAAACTGAGTATTTGTATGCATCTCCATGGAGAAGGAGATTTTTAAGACCTTCTTGAAATGAAAAGAAAGTTGGATGCACACAGGGAACTACTAGGAGGCACAATAGGAAGGGGAAGGGATAAGCAGTCACATAGAAACACTGAGTGTATCTAACATTTGATGACTCTGCCAACAAAAGCCTTGAAGGGTGAATAAGGCACCATGGCAACATTGAAAAATTGCTTAACCAAAAAGGAAGAATCACTGTTCCCTTTTGGTAAATTAGTCACACAAGTGCACCATCCAAGCCCTGATTTCTGCATACCAGCTCAAAGCAGCACATCCTGTGCAGCCCTTTCTGGCACACTGAGCATGCTGCTTTGTATGGATGTGTCTTTCTGCTCTTGGTGAGATTTCTCAGAAAGAGCTCAGAAACCACCACACAAAGACTCCAATCAGTTTATCTTGATCCTAGAGGACCCTTCAAAAGCAAGAAAAAAAAATAAAGAAATTAATCTTGTAATTGTGAATCTAGATTATGTGATGAGAAGCATGAGAGAAGATGTGAATTCCCTCATGTGCACTCAAGACACCTATTGACAAAAGATATTCCAGCTTTCCAAAAACAATTAATGTTACAGTTATATTAGGATTAAACAACAAAATCAAAATGACACCAGAAGTATATAAATTAATAATGAAGACATTGAGATAATTTTACTTCTACTGTTCACTAAATACTTATAAAGAAAGTGTTTAAATGATCCCAAAATAATTTTACTTGATTTTTCTTTTTTGTTGTTGTTTGTTTCTCATCAAACTATTTCTGTCATTTCTATAATAGTGTGTTTCTGTCCATCAAACCACAGAAGAAATGTGAGAATTAGTAATCAAGAGGTACAAAATAACAGGCATTCATATGAAAGCAGAGTTTCCTTTGAGAGGCTATAGCTGGCTCTGGGAATAAAACTAATTGTTTCCTCCTGTTTCAACTTGTAATCAGAAACTTAAGTCTATTGGCTCTCCAGGACTCTTAAAACAGACTGTCCTAGTAAAAGCCAAGTCATCAGGAAAGGAAGAATTCATTGACACACTGGAAGTTACACATGACATTAGCAATAAACCAGCATTACATTTTCAGTACTTGTGGGTAGTCTATTACTATCTCAATAAGCTTAGAATTTACTATATTGGATTATTTTGTTTGGCTCTAATCCTAATAATATATATAAAAAAAAAGTAATCATAGAATATCAAGTGAAAATTCTAAAACAAATTTTCAAAGTCACTTTTGTTTAATCTACCGCAAATTTACTGTGAAACATGGATTTTTTGACACAGTGCTTTTGGACATACATTACTGTAACATACATATTTTTCACTAGCTTAATATTTCTAAATTATACCCTTACTTTAATATGGCAGAATGTTTTCTAAGTTCTTGAAAATGCATTATCTGATTCAAAGTTTGCTTGGTGGGTTTGGTTTTTTCCCCATTTATTTTACAAAGCATGTGAAACTACTTAAAGCAAATGTCTCTGATATTTTTTTAAATTTGGGATGTTGCTTATGAAAATCTTCTATTTTACAGGTACATTGATAAAGCCTGAAGCAAACTACCAGCTTGGTAGGTTTTTTACCTCTTTCACAAAGATTACTGTATAGTTTTCAGACTTTGTACAGACCAGATAGGAAAGAATTATATATGATTCTTTATCTTTCAGACTATCAGCTCACCGGTGATGGATGGGTTATATATAAAGATAAGCAGTACTATTTCAGCAAAGAACATGTCCATATGGAAGAAGCACGGAGAATTTGTCAGAAGAACTTTGCTGATCTTGTTGTCATCGAGAAAGAAAGCAAAAGACTATTTCTGTGGCACTATGTAAGCAGGAAGCCTATTAATTATATATAGTTGAAGTTTGAAGCACAGCAGGTGATAAAATCCAGGGAACATACTAAGTATTTAGCAAGGCTGGAGTCCTGAGCTAATGTCTTACATTACTTATTTATAGAGAAATAGATTTGTTCAGGACCTGTAAAATTATGATTTTTTTTTAAATTGGTAGAGGAAAATGCAAATATTAAAGGAGCAGCAAAGGATAGTTGCTTATCTTTTCTAATACATGTAGTGTTCAGCACACTGATAATTGCTTTCCAGTCCAGTGGGTTCCTCACTCCAGCATGTTCCACATATCTCTGTTGCCTGCTTGAAACCTAAGTCTGAACCTACCATATGCTCATGTGAGGCTCAAGTTAAAAAAAAAAAAAAAGGAAAAATAAATCACAGGCATGATTAATTGCCTTTCAGATTTTTTCTTGACATTGAGGAGCAATTAAGTGCTTAACATTTAATTACTTCTATTTTAGATTTACACAAAACACAGAAGAAAATCATTTTTCATCGGCTTAGTTGTCAGCTTTGATCAGAGATTCAAGTGAGTAAAGAAAAACTGGTAATGGACAACAAATGATGGTAATTTCATCTTCAGGGAGCATTTCTGTGTGCTTTCATTTTACAAGTTAAAAACTGTTGTACAACTGACTTCTGGATAGTTTTAAGGAGATGTCTCAGATCCAAAGTACTGCATTCTTCTATATTTAAGCAGAGAAATGCATTTTCCTTCCAAACCTGGGAAAGCAAACCCAATAAAAATTCATGGCTAAGATGCAGCTCACTTAATGCCTTAGACAGTGAGAACTGCAACCCTGCATAAGCAGTGAGGAGAAGGAGCTAATTTTAAGATGTTATTTACCTGACCCACTCTTGACATCAACCTAAGGGTGAGATTCACCCTGACCAGATCTCCAACGGCTACAGAGAAAGCCTGGGAAGTTTTGATAAAATGTATACTGTAAGGATTAAATAAAATTATTCCCATGTGGTTCAAGTTATGTCAGCTGGAAGCAAGAAGTATAAGTAGCATCTACTCCAAGAGCTTTCTGAAATTTCTGGTAGGAAACTTGCTTTAACAATCCATTTGTAGAAGACTTTCAGGAGGACACCTTTCTGGGATGTGAAGGATGTCCATCCATGCCTTGAATGTGGTAGTACTAAACAGTACTACTAAACATGAGAGGCAGCAGTAGGGCTGTGGGTATGTCCTCTCCAGGATATGCTGAGTTTTTGCCCTCTGGTCCCTGCTAATACCTTGCTTAGCCCTGTCCCCAAACAGACCTTGTGAGTAACTGTCTGCTGAGATGTCTGCTGGCAGCCACTGTCCCCTTGTTTCTTCCAGATGGCTGGATGACAGCCCAGTGAATTATGTTGCCTGGGCTCCAAATGAACCCAATTTTGCAAATAATGATGAAAACTGTGTGATAATGTCAGAAGATTTTGGTGAGTAAAACAGCAACAAGAAATATTTGGGTAAAATTTCACATCAAAATCCAAAATGTTTGGTACATAAATTTGAGGCTCCCCCACAGAGAGGTAGTTCAACAATACTGACATCTTTTCATAGCACACTCAAGTTTGAAACTGTGTCATCATTTAGAAAAGAAACATATTGCAGAAAAAGGAGGAGTTTATTTGGGTAAATGTGTTTCATTTGTGCTTTATGAATGCTATCTGAGCCTGACTGCTGTAGTGGTTACACAAGAGTTTCTCTGTATTCTGCAATCTTTAAACAATTATCTGTATTCCATTTTTTTACAGGCTTATGGAAAGACATAAGTTGTGCTGTGAAAAATGCCTTTATCTGTGAGAGGCAAAATTCATCTTACTCAGGATTTGCTCCTCCTGTACTTCCACTGCTGGGAGGATGTCCTGAAACCTGGCTTTTGTTTAAAAATAAGGTACAGCAATAAAAAGCAGCCATGTTTAGCAGATTTGCTCTAGGTGAAGAAAGCAACTCTCCTTTTTATCTCATTATATAAATTCTCTCTCTTAAACACTGTTTTACTAAGAAGTATGCTAGTTTGCAGTGAAGTGCATTTTCAGGTTGGCAAATTTGTGACTAAATATAAAAAAAAAAGTGATTTGAATGTTTGAAATTATAATTTTTGTAATGACTGTGTACCTTTAGCTATAGCTACTTTTCTAGTTTCTAGATACTTCTGCTTATTTTAGGCATACCTACTGCATGGAAATCTTGATCCATTATCCTTATCTGTAAATGTAGCACTGTTTTTCTGAGTAACAAAGATGAAAAAATGAAAGGTCACACTTTTCATAAGTAATTGGCCATCACAGCAACTCATCCTAAGCTGAATAGCACAAAAAGCAATAAATGTCAAATCAATATAAAAGACAAGCAAGCATTGCTTTCTGCTAAGTTAAGCGAAAAACCTTGGGCATACAAACTTCTAAAAAATTCCAAAAAACAAACAACAGAGGAAAAACAAAAGTCAGTTCCCAATTGCAATCAATAGGAAAAGTTTTTATGCATTCAAAGGGCATGAAGAGGGAGGAGCTGTGTCTTCTGTCCCTCAGAAGATACACAAAAAATATTTTACACTGGTATTCAGGGAGAACAGCCATTCAGAAGGGCACTTCTTCCTGACACTGTTCCACTCATGTGAGTTCTCACATGAGCTGAGGTTTTAGCACTCCTTCTGTGGTATATAATTGAAAATCTTGACCTGAGGAATTACTACCGGCTCCAAATTAGATTCAAAATCAGGAAATCATTCCAGTCCCTAAAAAATTTTACTTTTCAGTAATTTAATTCCTCAAAAGCTTTTGGTGGTTGTCTGCTCTTTCCCAGCAGTGACCCCACACAATGGAAAGTGCTGTTCACATATCACTGGGATTGGCTGGGCCTCCTTCCTCTGGCTGACAGTATTTCTGTTCCAGCAGATCCCTATCTGCAGCTCTTTGCATGCAGGGGCTAGCACAGAATTAATCCAAATCAATGATATTCTTTGACACCTGAAAGTCTGTCTAATCCTTTATTCTCTCCACAGTGTTATAAAATATTTGGATCCAGAGAAGAAGAGAAACTAACTTGGCACTCAGCAAGAAGTGTTTGTAGAGAATTAGGGGGAAATTTGGCCTCTATACACAATAACCAAGTGCAAGGTATGACACCCCAGCCTCACAGCATTATGTATGAAGCCACATATTTCATCATCTAATGATGAGGCTGAACCTGCCTCCAGACCTAAATAATCTGTGCAGAAGGACCTGGAGGTGTTTGATCCAGAGGGAAGACTGGAGTGAGATGTTATGACACTTCCCGAGTTTTAGCAACCATCATCTGTGGAAGGAATAGAATAATCTGTTCTCCATGGTCTTGGAAGATGGGATAAATTGTAGTAGTTTATAGTCATGAAATGCTCACAGTTAGACATTAAACAGACATCCATCAGAAATTACATATCTGCAGTTGATGCTACCTTGGGAAAGACAATCCTTTTGAAGTCACTTCTGGCTGTGATTTCTATAATATTTCCAAGAAGCCTAAATAATTTTAGGAAAAAATGTTTTCCTTTTTTTCCCCTCTTTTTTTCCCTGAAATCAAACTGCTTCAGCTTGATTACCCATTGTAATTTTTTTCTTTTACCATTCACTCATAGCCTAATAATACTGAGGTTGGTATTTCCATTATATTTAGAAGATAAGTGGTTGTTGCTTCATTTGTAATTTGATTTACATGGAATTTGAAAAAAGGAAACTCCTCAGATACTTTTTATTTTGTTTTTAAAATCTATTTTCTATCTCAGCTTTCCTCACCTTCCACCTAAAGGATGTTGCCAGTGAAACATGGATTGGGCTGAATGACATTAACAGTGAGAATACATATCTCTGGACAGATGGAAGTGTTTTTGACTATTCAAATTGGGCCCCAGGATTCCCATTCAGAGATGATTTCAAGGTGGTTGACTGGAAGTATATCACAATAGAGGTAAACAGAAATAAATCAGAAAATGCATAACATAAATGACATAATGTTTGAGTATACCAGCCTGACTTCTGTCTCAGCAAAGAACTGATCTTTAATAGCTTAAAGCAGAAGTGAACTGAAATTTCAAAGATCAAATTTTTGAAGTTTGAATCAGAAATTAATAGGCCTGTTTAGAATCTAGGCTTACTCTCCTTTGTCAAAGTCTAGAAATGCAGAAAAGGAATCTTTACTGCTAGAATTAATTGCACTTTTTATAATTATTATATTTTAGTGAAAATATTCAGTGTTACTAGTTGTGATTTTTATTCTGATTTATTGTTTTTCCTTTTGTGATGCAAATCCAAAGAAACTCCAACAAATTCAGTACAGATTACCATTAACTCCATAGTAAAAATAGTTTCAATGCATTCCAAGGAATTTTAATTAACAGACAAAAGTTCTTGCAGGAATCTGCAGATGAAAGTACATTTGCTCAAGATATATTATAAAATACACCTAATTTCCAACAAGCAATACATGAAAAGAACCAGAAAACTATAAAAGAAAGCTATTAAATTTTTCTCCTCACGCCTATTTCTATTATTTTGCTGGAAATTTTGCATTTTATCAGCAACTATTCTATTTTTTATTTTTTCCCCAGACTGATTGTATTGCAATGACAAGAAGGTCTGTAGATGATGCAGGATTATGGGAAAATACTGACTGCCAGCATAATAAAAGCTATATTTGCCAGATGGACAGCGGTAAGTTTTATTTTTCAATTTTTTTTTCTTTTGTTGCAAAACATTTACGGAACAATGCAATTACAACTCAGAGAAGCTGACCTTGTCTACCCTGTAGACATCCACACTTAAATCAGGTGCCTGGCATGTCGACATTTTGAAGACAGGGTTCACCTTCTTAATCATAAGAAAAATGCCCAAACCAAGTTCCTAGAAGGTCTCTGCCTTCAAAATGCCTGTTTTCTCTATTAACAGAAATGTGTAGCAATCTGTGCTTTACCCAGCTATCACAGATATAGGTGGCTAAATGCAGTTAATTTGCAAATACAATACAAAAAGACAAATCCCTCAGTGTCCTCCAGCTGGGGTCAACCAAGGCCAATTAAACTGATTGGTTTGCTCATCAGTCTCTAGCAAGGCCTTCATATCACAAGAACAGCAAAACTCAGAAGGGCAAAAGTTCCAGTTTTCTTCATGGAGCCTTAGGGTGGGAGACACATCCGGAGCACAGCTACACTGCAGAGTCTGCAGGAACAAAAACAGAGAACTGCTGAGCAGCAAGTCAAAATAGAGGAAGAAGCCACAGCTGGGTCAAATGATTCACAGATCTGTCCCATGCAAGTGCAGAAAGCTGCATGACGATGGCACCAGCAAAAAAAATTGCCAGGGGGTCCTCAACAATGACTGAACACAAAGTTTATGTCTTTTCTTCTGCCCCCATCACTTCCTCTAGGCCCTTGCCTTCTACTTCTGAATATATAATTATAGGTACAAACACAGTTTCCTATTTCACTTCATCCTACAAGGAAAAGATGTACCAGCATGGTCATAAAATTTCCGTAGAAAGAAATTCTTTTGAGACTGAAGTGGTGTGAAGATCTTGTCCTGTGGTCGTGCCTGGGAAAAACTTCACCTGCACTGTGGTGGGGGGACATGGAGACCTTTTTGAGGAGGATCATGGTGGAACCAGTATTGATATAATTTCATCTGGACAGTCTGTGTCTATAGATGCACACAGCTCATGCTCTGCCTCTCTCTAACCCTTGAATGTGTTTTTGCACTGTAGTTTAAAATAATTCCAAATTGCCATTAAAATAAATCTCTTTGGTTTTATGTAAGAAATGCTGTTACTTGATGATTGTGCTGCCATGTTATGTCCATCTGTTACTCAAAAGTAATACTGCAGTAAAGCAGCTCGTAAATTTTCACTGTTTTCTCCTCTTCCTTTCAAATTTGTACCTCTTTCCTACAGAGCCTGAACTGTTCCACCCCACAAGTGCTCCAGATTTTGATTTTGTCCATTATGGCAACAGCAGCTATTTAATTCTTCCTTCTAAAATGAATTGGGAAGAAGCAAGAAAAGCATGCAAGGAGAAATCTTCAGAGCTTGCCAGCATTTTTGATTATTACAGTAATATATTCTTGCTGCTGCAGGCAGTGCAGTATGGAGAGCCCTTATGGATTGGGCTCAACAGCAATGTGGTAAGATTAAAAAAATTTATAGTTGATAAAGTTAAATACTGCTACTATTAGCAGGAGATTTGTAGCATGGGAAGATTTAGAAACCCAGGAATGGTGGACAGTCTCACATCTTTTGACTTCATCAATCTTAAATCAAACTCCATTTTTGGCAATGGAGATGGATGAGAACCTTTAGCGGTGCTGGACTCTCTGTACTAGTTCTGGAGGAATCTTGGAAACTTAGGTAAAAACACCTGGTAAACTTTCAGATGGCCATTTTTAGGAGAGGTGACCCCTGCCCAAAGAGTGCAAGATGGTCAGCAGGGCTAGTGCCCCATGATCATTGGCAGCTGTAGCTTTTCCATTATGTTTGTGTTCAGAAGGGTTCATAGCCAAACCACACACCTTTAAACACACACTTTGTTATACCTGCTGGGTCCCAAAGGTTAAAATCATTAAAAGCTATACTGCACCAGAAGTAGTGAATCCTGAGATCCAGATCCTCCACTTTGTAAGGCAACACTCGAGTGACAATCACTCTTATTAGCTCTGTGACTGAGTGAAAAATTGAGCTTCAGCTTCCCCACCGAATATGCAGTTGTTAAATGCACTTAATTATCATGTTTCTATTTCGTCGTTCTTTGATCTGACTAAACCACCTTGATAATAAAAATGAGCTTTTTCATCAGTAATTATCATGTTAACTATTCATTGTTTTTACTAATTCTTATTCCACACTGATATATAACACAGCAAAACATGTCTGAAATTCAGTATCCCTAGGATAGTTATAATAAATATCGTGTAAAAATAGCATTTCCACTTACATGGTGCAGCAACACTCTGATAAAGCCCCTCAGAAGGCTGAAAAAATTGTCTGATAAAATGAATTTGTTCCTGAACAATACATATTTCCACTATTCTAGCACTGTCATCTCTGCTTCCACCAGCAAAAATGCTCACATAAGTGATCATAAGTGATTGGTAGTCACCAGCCTTAAAATAAATCCTTCCACTTGCAAAAGTCCACAGGGCATCTCTGCCCAAACCAAAATAACAGTGTTTAAGTCCACTTGATATGAAAGCTGGTTGTTTTTAGTCAGAGCAATATGATTTAGAAAGCAGCTATAATCCAATTTTGATCAAGCTTGAATCACCAGACATTCCCCTGGTACTTATAAACAAGCCATCCTTGATCTTGCAGAGTTACACTTTGTGGTTCCTCCTTTTCCCCAGGCAGTGAGTGACCTTGCCCTGATGATGCTAAGCTCAGTATGACCTTGTGCACCTGGCATCTCTCTTGACACAGCTAGACACTGCAGTGAAATCACACCTTATCCCCCTCTTTTGAATGGCAGCAATATATTGTCTGTGTCTTTTCACTTCTCCTTGTAATTCTTCTGATTCTTCATGGAAAAGAAAAAAGGGAGGAGGAAGAAAGACTGAAC
The DNA here is from genome assembly GCF_027477595.1 of Haemorhous mexicanus. Classification (NCBI taxonomy): domain Eukaryota; kingdom Metazoa; phylum Chordata; class Aves; order Passeriformes; family Fringillidae; genus Haemorhous; species Haemorhous mexicanus. The sequence goes on along the minus strand of NC_082341.1, from coordinate 20,306,985 downwards.
AAAGACTCAAGAATTCCTGCTCAACATATTTCTCTTTTGCTTCTCATAAAGTAATAATTTTCTCTGGTTCCTCAGAGTGATGGCTGCAGTTTACTCCTGAATGTTTCTCCTCAAAACTTCTGGAGCTTAGAGTCTTTGTCTGACAGCCAACTCTGAGGTCCATTTCCACCTGAGCTTTCCACTGGTTTCATGTTCTTGTGGTCTTCCTGCTTTTCCTGGAGATCTGACTCTTCTGGGATGGTGATTCCACCTTACAGCATTTTCTGACAAGGGACTGAGTCCCCAGGGAGCATTATTTAGCCTTCAAAACACTTCCATGTGCTGTTCCAGCATGGGAGCCATCCTGCTGTGTCTGGTTTTTATGTTGCTGAGTCCTGATTCAACCAGTATTTTAACAGTGCTAGCACAGATACACAAACTGAGCTGCCTGTAACACTTTGAAAATGTTCTTCTGTATGACTGCATTTAGGTGAAACAGCAGATAAGACTTTACAAAACTTACGTCAAATGTCTGTTTCAATTTCAGAATTATGGATATTATAGATGGACCAATAAAAGGAAAGTAAGTTTTTCTAAGTGGGACTATGGAGAACCAAAACAGAAAGTAGCCTGTGTCTATCTAGCACTCTCTGGGGAATGGAAAACAGCACCTTGTAATGAGAAACATCTTTCTGTCTGCAAAAAATCTGAGGGTAAGCAATGGCAATGACTTTTGGTTTTATGGCAGAAACCTTGCTTTATCTGCTCTGCCTGAACTACAAATTTCTAAGTATATATCAAGAATAATAAGGCTGGGTATGTGTGGTCAATACATTTATTTTGCATGAAAATATGTTATTTTGATGGAGTTGGCATTCACCAGCCAAGATCTTGCCATTTTACTGGACTGGAGTGATAGCTGCCATGGGAGCAGGCAAACAGATCATAGAGGCTGTGGGAACATCAGGCATCTCACACTGAGTCTAGAATGTAAAGTGTCTTGCTGACAGAGGTTTTATGGAAGGTCTGTAATCAATGAATTCCACTGAGTATAAAATAAATTTTGTTTCTTCAATATAAACGCATCATTCCTACACTGCTTGTTACTTCATTGCTATTGGATTCCAAAAACTGGATATAGGAGAAAGAGTTGTATCTGATAAAAAAGGGTCTGTTATTGGGCCCCAAAAAGTTCATACTTCATAGGGTTTGTATGGGAAGAATACTACACAGTAAAACTACAGGCAAACCTCAGCATGGGACTGGGTTTTTGCTTTCTCATTTGTATCAGAATAACATCTGTTAGCTCTAGTGACACACACTTAATGGAAACTCAGAGTTTATTTGGGGATTTTTGGGTTTGTTTTTGTTATGTTTTTGTTTTGGGTTGGGTTGGGGATTTTGTGGGTTTTTTAATTGGTTGGTTGTTTTTTCTTCTTTATTTTTGGAGCAAGCTTTGAACTTTATAGCTGTTAATTTGCAACTTTTGTTTTAAAACCACAAGTACTAAGTGAAAATGCTGCCTTTTCATAATGTCATTGCTTGTAGGAAAATGAGGGGTTACTACATAAATTATCAATGAGCCTCAGATTACTCTATGCTTTGTCAGATATAAAGATGTTCAGAAATTTGGATTGTTATGTTGAGGAAAATATTAAATGGGAAATTTCTATTATGATATTTAATTTTAAATAAAACTTATTTGAACTTTTTGAGAGTTTTGGAGTTTTATAGGGGTGGGTTTTTCTGCTTTTTAATGCTTCTTTTATTTATATAAATTTGTTAATTTTAACAAAACAAACTAGAACCAAAATTCCTAAACACTCAAGTATCCTTGAAACAGCCCAAGTTTGATTTAGTTAATAACAGAGAAGAGTACAGAATCACACTGAGTCATCCTCTCACAGCTGACCAGTCCTGATCCTCATTATCACTCATGACTTAGACATGGATAATTCTAGCACTGTGTGCCAAAGAATACTTTAAACGCTTTTAAGGAAAGGTGGTTTTAATGTTTGATTTCATGTATGAAGAACTGCAATCCTTACTGAATGAAAACATTTATAATACCTCATGTCTTTTAGATGTAGTTCCTTCTGATCCCCCCCAGGATATTGGACAATGTCCTGAATCTGATCACATCTCTTGGATTCCTTTCCAAAGCCACTGCTATAACTTCAATGCCAATGAAATGAGCTGGGCTCAGTCTGTGACTCAGTGCATTCAATCAGGTAATTATTATTTGTACCCAAATATAGAACTTCAATCTTGACCTTAAGAAGAAGTCTTGAAAAAATATTGAAAAGTAATAATGCAAAATCTACAAATATTTAAAATAAGGAATAAATGTATAATTTATTTTTTATTGTTATGTGCTTTTCAGTTATGTTTCATTTAAGGGGATTTCCTTGTTCTATTTTTCCACCTGTGCTTGTTTCTTCTTATAATTCTTCATTCACAAAATCCCTCTTTTTAGTAAAATCCTAAACTTTGCATGATTTGAAAAAACCCACTTCTTTCTGGTTTTATCCCTTATTTTCCATATCTTTCTCTACGCAATAGGCAAAGTAAAAGCCATAATAACAATCACTCATTTTTGGCATGGGCTGTGTGTAAAAAGGGGTTGATCCAAAAGGGGTTGCTAGTGCTGCCTGGTAGCCCCTGCTCTATCAGCAAGGCTCCCTCCAGACTGCAGAGCCCGGGAGGGAAAATGCTTCCCTCCTTCTCCTTGGAGACATCTGTTCCTGGCCAAGGCCAGGAGCAGTACCTTGGCACTCTTTCACCTTTGCTGCTGAGTCATCAACTATCTATGTCTCAGGAGGCCAGGAAAGAGAAAATAAATGGATCCTTTGTTTCATACCTTTTCAGATCCTCTTAGCCCTCTTAAGCTACCACCACTGCCACAAAAATTCATACATCGGTTTGAACTGCAGATTTGTTTGTGGCACAGCATTTCATGCTGCATATTATTCTGTCAAACCATGAAGAACAAATAAATAATCACTCATAATTCCTATGAACAATAACATCCTGTCGCTTGAAAACATAGTGCACCTTGCCTGGTGTTTAAAAGTCATCATCTTCTGTGTGCCTGTGCGTCTTTCACTTCAGATGAGATCTCTCACTGTCTGTGCTGTTCCCCTTCAGCTGGACACTACCTTGTGGTCTCTATTTAAATTCCTTACTCCCCATCAGTGGGAGAGGTTTTTTTATTAACCTAACCTGTCTCAAAAATTGTAACCATGTTGGAGATATCTCCAATCATCTTCCACTGTTTTTTTTTTTTTTTAATAGGTGGTCTGTTGGCTTCTGTAGAAGATCTGTATGAATCAAACTTTTTAATAGAACATGCTGATTTATATGCAAGCAAGACAAGTGGCTTCTGGATAGGAATATACAGAAATGTAAATGGTAACTATTTTAAGTTCTATAAATAATCATAAACAGACTTCATTAAATGGGGAAAAATTAATAAAATTAATAGGTTTTAAGCAACCAATTGAAGTAGAGTTGGAGTTCAGACCTGAGTCCTCTCAGAGGTTGTCTCCTATTCCTGGTCTCTGAGAAAGCTTCTCCTGTTGGGGAAAAAGTCCTGACTGGCTCTCATCTCTTGGCTGGGGAAGACTCATGTGGGACCTGTGGGAGTCCAGCCAGAGCACACAGCATCAATCTCCTTTGTGACTCTGTATGGAGAAAATTAGGCTGCTTGCTAAAGCTTGCAGTAGAAAACATGCATCTGGAAAAAACCACTGTTATCAGACTACAAGCAGTCAGAAAAGGATTATTTTCAACCCATTGAAACATCAAAATTTTTTTTTAGAGTTTATTAAAAAAAGGTTTTAATTTTAACTAAAAGTATAATTAGCATTACAGTAAAAGTTGTTTGATTTTCATTGAGTGCTGATGAAATAATAATTGAGAAATTTTTTATAAAAATTCTGAATTTAAGTTTTTTCAGTTTGAAATTTTAATATCCAAGGCAAACCTATGGAGAAATATAAATTAAAACTGTGATATTAATATGACTGATAAATCTGCAAATCGTAATTTGGGAAAGCAATTATATTGTTTTTTGAGACAAGAATCAAATGAGATAAAATGCATCAAAACCACAACCACAGATGGAATTTCTGAAGGAAGGAGTATTGCTTTATAGGCTGGAGAAAGTAATAATATGTCAATATTCACTAAGGTGAAGACCTTTCCTGTGGATCTGTAAGTATTAATACTAACATTTGCCCCATCAGGGCAGCTGCTTTGGCAAGACAGCAGTGCCTTAGACTTTGTCAATTGGGCTGAGGGGCAGCCCCTGGGGGATGAGCTGGATTTCTGTGTGGAGCTCTCTGCAGCCACGGGCTACTGGAGTGTCCTGCCCTGCTCTTCCCAAAAGGGCTTCATTTGTAAGAAACCAAAGAGTAAGTGACTTCTTTAATATTCACTCTTTCCATTTATGGTTTTATTTCAATAGTAATAGCACTATATGAGTGTTGCAAAAGATTGACAGAAATGTTTCAATGTTCAGACAAAAATAATACAAGTGTATTTTTTGTTTGCCCTGTTTATGATTTCTTGCTTCATAACCTCAGATTTTCTTACACTTTATTTTCTTATTTTCTGACATAAATATTTCCTGAAAAAAAACCCAATTTTTTTTTTTGTTTGTTTGTTTTTTTGTTTTTTTTTTTTTGTTCCCCTCCAACATCAACATCAACACATTTTTTTTCTACTGAAATTCCTATTTTCTTTTTATGGAACAAGAATGGCATCAATAATTTGCTGCTCTTCCTCTTGCTGTACTATGATACATGCTGTTCCAGCAAGAGATGGATGAAGCAATTCTATTTAAATAGGAGTGGAAGTAGTGGAAGTGCAATCCAGAGAGCCTATAGTGACCTTTGAAAAGAGTAGAAGTGTTTTGGTTAGCTTTTTTTTTTTTTTTAATATTGTATTTCTGTATAACTGAGCACCATCTGCTTTAGTCAGGAAGTAGAAATATCAGAATATTGTGAGCCAAGCAAGCATGTGGTATTTTGGAGTTTAACTGTTAATTCTGCAAAAAAAAAGTCCAATTTCCTGCCCTGTTTCACAACCCCAAGGTTCAGGATGTTTCTGAGGTTCAGTCCTTTCCCCCACCAAAGCAAACCTGCAGCTGGTGGGGGAAGCAGCAGTCACAGCATTGTTCAGAGCATGTCCTGAAAAGAAAAAATCTGCTTTTAGGTCAACGCCTAGTTTTCTTTGCAGGCAATAGGCACTACTGAATGACAGTTCTCTCCTACCAGACGTCAGAAAGCAGAAACTCACTATCACCTCACACTTTATTTGCTGGGTTTCACTGTGAGTGGCCCTGATGTGCAATGCCAGGGTACAGAGGGTATTTATTCCCTGACACCACCTTCCCAGCTGAACGGAGTTTCAGCACAACCCGGTGTTTATTCCATCACAGCCAGTTCTGCGCCTTTTCAAGAGATAAATTTAACAGCTGCTTTTCCTTCGTGCTCGCAAACACACAGAGCCCAATGCATTGCCCTGGCCCTGCTGCAGCAGCCCGGCTCCTGGAGCATCCCCGGACTCCCGCTGCCCACGGGCAGAGCCGTGGTCATCACCCAGCATCGCCCAGCATCACCCAGCAGCTCCCAGCATCACCCAGCATCACCCAACATCACCCAGCAGCTCCCAGCATCACCCAGCAGCTCCTAGCATCACCCAGCATCACCCAGCAGCTCCCAGCATCGCCCAGCATCATCCAGCAGCTCCCGGCAGCTCCCACCAGCCGGCCGGGAAAAGCCTTGCAGACGGCGCCCTCTGTGCACAGCCGGGAAAAGCTGCACAAGAAAGTTTCAGTTTATACGTGTAATTATAGATGCAAATAACTTATGGTAAATTGAGACCTGCTGGGTCTCAGAAGAGTTGTGTGTGATACAGGAAAGCTCAACTGTCCTCGGCAGTCGATCAGGTTTTTCCAGACTCCACAAGAAACAGACCCGGTGGAAAGGTCAAGGTGAATTAATCGGGGAGAACAGTCCTCTTGAAACAGTCAGGGACCACTACTACTTAGCTTGGTGGTATTCTGATTGTTACAAAAGAAGCAAGAAGGAGGATTTAATATGCAAAACACTGCAGTTTTATTCTAGAGAATATAGGGTTAAAAAATCTTTCATGCCTTTTCAGCTCTCCTAATTGAGCAGATGTGTTTCCAGAAGTGAAGATGATGTGCAGGTTACCAGACCTTTTGCTAATATGAAACTGTCAGGAAGAAAATGTGACCTTTCTAGATTTTGACTAAACATTTGTCTTTTTCTTTGACAGCTATTCTTAAAGCAGCTGGAAATGTGGAAGGTAGGACTTTTTCCTCCTTCCAAATATTTCAAAGATATGTGCTTAAATTTAATACTATTTATTTCATTTTATACATTTTTTTATTTTTTTCTTTTTCTTTTTATATGAGATTTATTTAGTTAGTTGCCACTGAATTTTTTCCCAGCCTAATTTATCAGTAGCTGCAAGACCCTCAGGGAACCCCAAAAATAATCAAATTATTTGGTAGATTGATCACCCCTTCTCTGATCCTCCTTTTGTAAGATCCTCCTTTTGGTAATATCTGTGAGGAAGTCTGACACAGAGAAATTATAATAGATTTTCCACCTGGTAATTAAGGAAGAAATTATAGTTTTCAATGGTCTTATATTTATTTGTGGCAACAGTTCATTCATTTTTTATTTGCTTTTTATTTGTTTACAGATGCCAAAGCCAGTGGTCACCTGAATATGTGGATACTACTTACCCTGGTCCTCATAATTTTATTGGGGGTGGGCTTTATGATTTATTTCTGGTTCAAGATCAAACCTGGAAGTGGAACTGGAAGAGAGGTGAGGCGGAGCAGCAGGCAGCTGGAATACAGCCGTGCCCTAAGTGCAGGGGACAACGGAAGTGATGCTACCAGCAACAAAGAAAAAAAGGAACACAGTGTTGTCTGATGGGATAACACAGCCAGACTAAATGGTTCAGCTGAATAAAATACAGCTGAACTAAACCTTTGTCTCTCTTAGGTGAATGTAACTTTTACTATGAGCAAAATTGGCAGTTATTCCTTTGGGAAAAATTAGGAACTATTGCTGTATGCTCCTCAATAAATACTCTCAGGTGTTTATTGACTTTGTACTGTGCAAAATGGCTAATTAAGCAAGCAAGGAAAATAACAGAACTAGTGGGAATTTAGATTTAAAAGCTATAGGTTACTTATTCAGGAATTTGTGACGGTATCACATACAGAGTCAAGACTAACACTGAGAACTCTTTGCAGAGCACTCAGCCCTAGTTCCTGCACTTTGAGAGTACCTCACCATACTGTTCTGAAGCATGCACACAGTTACTTAAGTGATGTTTGGAATAAACAGAGATTTACATGAATTGTTTGTCCCCATTGCTGCCCTTGTCTTATACCCTTAACACAAATGTCTTCCTTGTGATAGTATTGTAAGTGAAATGCAAATACTTGTCCTTTGTTCATGGCTTCAACTGGAATTTTGCAGAACAAATAAATCTTTACATACAGTCTTATTCTATGACTCTGAGTGTTTTTTATCAATTGTGAACAGGAAACTATGTCAATAAACAATCTATATATTACACAATAACATTTCAGTGTTTAATTAGGATGTAGAGATGATACATGGTTTGTTGATCTAATAAGTCTTCCTTGAAAAAGAAGCTGACAGGAGGAGCCACAGAAACGTGAACAAGGCATATGACTAAAAAAAGCCACAAATAAACTAGAAAATAGTTGCCAAAGAAATTTTGAAAGAATGCATTCCTGGTTTTATTCCATTTCATCCCTCATTTTAGGATAGCTTTGCTTACTATCCTCCAGCTCTCTGCTAAATGGGCTGATAACTGGGCACTGTGTCCATGATTCAGGCCAGTAAAAGAGTGGGGCAAAAAACAATGCCTTGATAGTGAAATGTTTTAGAGATTTACTGATGTTTAAGTTTTCTAGGTATTCTCTGATGTCTATGACATTCTGAAGAAAAAAGATCTAAAGGATCTCTGGAAATTGCAGACCTTTAGAAAGTGCATAAGAACTGCAGAGGAGATGTTACATTGGATTGACAATTTATAGATATGGCAATTAAACAAAACATATTGCAGAGGATAAGGAATAAAGGCCATTTTTTACTCAAACTGCTTTTAATGACAGTCCTCTTGATCTTTTCTCCCCTTCATGTAAGTGACAAAGAATACACTTTTTTTTTTTAAATAAATATGGAACTGCATTCTCTGCTGTTTGTTGGCTACTGATAAAGGCAAAGTAAATGAAAAGAGTAAACAGATGAAAAAAACCCAACTTAATATCATTATTTAAATGTTTTATGTTTTATATTGATAACACAACTGCAGAGACTGTACTGTGTGAATGAGTTTCTTCTATCTTATTAAGTGGTGCTTTGCTCTTGCAGAAAATACCGTGAGATTTGTCTTCATAATAAAGCCAAGAAAAATGAGAGGAAATGTGAAGGGCAATTTCAGTTGGATTTCTTTCCTCCCATTTTTTTTCAAAATTATTAAGAGATTGTACATCATAGCTGTAGTTCATTTCCACGTAATAAATGACTGAAGCTCACTTGTAAAATTTGAAACTATTCCTCTATTCTTGTCTCATTTATGCTTGGTACAAAGAAAGAATAAAGTAAGAAAGTTCATTTTTACTTTATGAATGAAATAATTTTGAAAGGTAGTTTTTTTCCAAAATCACAGAAAGATTTGTAAAGATTTGGCTAGTTTGCATTGGTTCTTCTAAGATAAATTCAAATGAAATACCAGCACACTAGTTCTACTAGCTGATACACCAGATATATAAAGGCAGGTTTATGCATTTTTTCAAGTCACTGAGCAAAAATAAATTGTCCTGTGGGGTTTAATTTTTTGTAGTGAAATAGTCAATATTGCTCACTGCATTAAATTAAATCAGCATATCTTTTGCAGCAGTGAAGACCTTTCTGGCTAAGAAATTTGCAGATATTTTTCTCTGAGTTTCTCAGGTACATATGTCTGACATTTAAGATACATCCATGTAAAGTGCACTCCCTGCTTCTTTGTCTTTGAGGGTCAGTTTGTTACAATTCCAGCACAGAACAAAGAAAGTTAAAAACAAATCAGTGGAATGATCTTGAACTGTTCAAACTTTGCCACTTGCATTTGAATGGGTGAAAACTTCACTTTCAGATGCAAAGTTTGAATTTTGCAATTATTTATAGATTTCAAGATACCACATGTGACAGGATATTTCCTTATTTAGAGCCCAGAGTTTTCTCTTTCAACTAAAAATCTCCAAAACCGAGAAGGAGCCAGCACCAACTGATTCTTTAAGGACTCTACTGCAGCAATTAATTCCATCTCATCTCTTTGTGAATAAGAAGACAGAATGAAAAACTTGACCTTTTCTACAGTTTTAGTTTTCCTCTCATTTGTTCATACTGCTTTTCAGACACTCGGTGAGTCTATTTTTTACTATCCCCTGCAAAAGTGGATGTGAAAGTGGGCATCTTTGTTGTCTTGCTGGTTTCTCAGGGTCTTTAAGAATTTCACATAGATTTACTACTCTAGATTTCATATTTCTGCTAATGGAAGTGATCCACAAAACTTTCCACAAAACAGATATAGAGATGTTGATTTACTTTTAAAGAGATCAGAATATCCAAAATGGGGTAAAGCTGGGAATCAGGAGTCAGGACTGAGTCACATACGTGAATAAAGATTGCCTTCTGGGTACAACTTATTTATTGGTTATTTTTGCTACTGTAAAGTAGATGGACTTCACAGTGTACTTCATAGTCTTTGTTTATATGTGTGACTGACTCACAAAAAAATGAAAAGGATAAAGTAATTAAATAGGGTCTTGCATGTGTATCTCCTAGTCTTAGCATGAGATTGTGTGGGATGAGGTGGAACTTGTGGATTGATGTAAGATGTAGCAATGTGGCTGAGAAGAAGCCAGTAAAAAAAAAAAAAGGAAATATTTGAGAGTCAAGAACAACTGTGGAATAACCATTACAGCAGTAAGAGTAAAGATGAGAGGGATACTTAAGGCTCTGAAGTTGGCCAAAGACAGATCACAGCTCCCTTTTTAAGTAAGTATGATGATAATTTTCAAAGATGTGTTTATTTTATCCTTCAGTTCTTTAGATTCGTGGAGTGGGGTACGTATCACAGCTTCCAAAAGCAGACACTGCTCCATGTGATCTGTGACAGCACTACCCTGTGTAAAAAGGGAGTCTCTCACCTGCTCTGTGAGCTCAGAACCCGACCCAAAAGCAGAAACCTCACCGTTTCCAGTAAGAACTCCTATTATTAGATCCAAAAATTCAGTGAGGGACAATAGCTGGTATTTATGGGACTAGACTAAGAACTTATTTACTGAGCAGTAAGAAATTAAAGACTTTATAATATTTAAAACTTTTTGCCTAAATGGGCAATGAAAGAAGAAACTAAGTCTCAGCTTCAAATTTAGATTTACAGAAGTGAAACTCCTATATATTACTGAGCTGGTCAAAGCAATACAGGGCCCTTCTGGAAGAGCTCAAGAACTATTCTTTCTCTCATACCCTCCCAGAATTTCCCAGAGACTTTCTCCTCTGTTTGCTACCTAAAACTGGCTTGCCCTAACATCCTACACTTGTCCTAAAAATCTACTTTCGTGTGTGGATGGGAATCTCATTGCCTCTTGTCAGCTATTCTCTTAGATGGACAAGGCAGTGATGCTGCATCTCTGCTCCCAGGTGTGAATTTGAGGCACAGAGGGCGGAAGGGCAAACCCCTGCCTTCCTGTTCTAGAGGTCCTAGAATATTCCTTGTTTTCCAAATTTCAATCCCTCATGACCCAAAGCCAGTGAGAGCTGCATGCTACCTGACATTTTTAGGAGCATGCAGCTCTTTGCCAAAGAGGACTTGCTTTGTGTGTCACAGCAGAGCTGCAGTTCTGGACAGCCCTTCCCAGCAGGGTTTACTAATCTCAGTGGATTACAACATCAGGCTGCCTGTAGCTCTTTGGGAGTGCTAACAATCTTGTGTGGCACTCACAATGCACAGGCCCACACCTATAGTATCTATATAGTATCTATATAGTATCTGTATCTATACCACTGTTCTTGTGACAATTCTTGTGATTTGTGGTGCAAATTATGTTGACTTCTTATGATAGATGTGCTAAGGAAAGGATAGTGGATCAAAGCAAGGTAATAAGTCACCATTACATGGTTTTTAATTCCAAAAAAATCTCCACACCATAACAGAACATGTAAATTCCAGAAGGAGCAAGAGTCACAGAAGGCTTGCTCACTAACTCTATTAAGCACAAATGGGACCCCATGGAGATGTATATCACGGGAGCTAAATCTGTAATGCATGAAAGTGATGGCCAACTTCCAATTTTTCTGTAAATATCTCTTGGAAATCTTGAATGAAATGTGCATTTCAGAAGAAGATAAAATTCCATAATTATAATCACATATTTGAAGCTGTCGTAATGTAGTTTATGTGTTCTTATTCCCCTGTATTGTGTTCCCATGTATTTACTGAGCTGTACTTACTTTTCCTTCCCAGAATGAAATGTGTCTTGAAAATGCCATTTGATCCTTGTAAAAATTTGCAGCCTCCTGACATAGGTCAGATCACCATAGAATAAACAGCACATATTTCTCCTCACTAGCTCCCCTTACCATGTGCTCACCCTAACCAGTTATCCTGAATGTTTTGTTTTACAGACAAGGAAATATTCTTAATATTCAATGAGGATACTAAGTTATGTTTAATTGCTCAGAGTTCTGACGCAGTCTCAACAGCTGCTTGCAAGAAAAACAGTGACTTACAAAAATTCAGGTGGGTCTCGGATCATCAGTTAATGAGCGTGGCGTTTGCACAATGCTTGGGAGTGCCCAACAAGAGAAACCAGGCTAAAATTTCTCTGTACCCATGCAAAAAGAAAAGTGAATTCCAGAAATGGGAATGCAGAAATGCAGCCTTGGCAATCCAAGGGGAAGATTTATTTCTCAGTGCTGGCAAAAAAAAAGTAAATATTGTGCTGAAAACAGGATCAGAGGCAATGGATAAATGGAAGATCTATGGAACCATGGATAATTTGTGCACTCGAAGCTACGAAGGTAAAGTTTAAAGGTTATTTTTGGTGGTTTATTGAATCCACTTGTTTGCCATCAGAGATAGGGTCTTTTGACTTTTGCCCTCCTTAGCCTAATACCAGCTTTTCCCCCAGAGGCAATGGTGGGCTGGAGAATGATTAATTAATTTATTCAGGCCTGTATCACTTCATCCTAAACAAAAACAGCTGCTTAGGTTCAGACAGAATGCAGTATGTGTGAAAAATGTACATATTTTTTGTTCTTTACTTTTAAAGCAAATGTGAATGTAGATTTTTTTTAATTGTTAGTTTTAATCACTCTTCCCAGTGGTGCCTAGCAATAACACAATGGGCAGAAACTGAAGCACACAAAGTTCTGCTTGAATAAGAGGAAGAACTTTATTTACCAAGCACTGGAACAGATTGTCCAGTGATGTTGTGGAGTTTCCCTCACCAGAGATATTCAACAGCCATCTGCACACCATGCTGGGCCATGTGCTCTGGGATGGCCCTCTTGAGCTGGGAGCTGGACCAGACAACCCTCTGTGATCCCTTCCAGCCTGAACCATCCTGTGACTCTGTAACTTTGCAATCAAAGCACTTTATCTAACTGCATACTATTACTACTGAGATTGTATTCATATTATTGGATGAAAGGGAAAAAAAATCTCCAAGTTTAATACATCAATATTAAATGCAAGGAAATAATTCCATGCATAGTACCTTCAGTTGCCTATGAGATTTTGGATGCCAAAAAATCCCACAACATTAGGCCACATGAAGTGGAAGTTAAGGCACATGATAAAAAGATAGCATTAGATTTAGAAAATTATATATGAGATAAAAAATATATATATTATATTATATTTTTATATCTATTATATAATAAGTGTATATTATAATAGTATCATATAATATATTATATATAATATATAACATAATATATATTCTATATTATATATAGTACATTTATTATAATATATATAACATAATTTTTATATCTACACACACATATATATGAAATGATATAATAATATATGGGATATAAATAGCTGCAGCTCTTTTATAGCGGTCTGCAGCATGAAACTGCTCAATCTCTAGCTGGTACAGCTGATGATGTAGCCCAGAAGCAAAGGGTAAACTGCAAGACCCACCAAGAACTTCTGTGGAAGACATTGCACAATTGGGGAACTGACAGCAGTTCCCCAATTACACTGGTGTAACACTTATCATGCTTTCTCCACGTAGTCACATGGGGACTACAGACACACATATTCACAAAGCTATATTAAATCTTCTCTTTTGCCCCCTCAGACCTGTTTACACTGTTAGGAAATTCCAATGGAGCTCCGTGTGCCTTCCCCTTCCTGTTGAGTGGAAGATGGTATGCTGAGTGCACAGCTGCTGGCAGGTCAGATGGTCTGTTCTGGTGTGCAACCACACCCAACTTCGACGAGGACCATTTGTTTGGGTTCTGTCCAGCTGCCAGTAAGTCCCACACGCTGACATAGACCCTGCAGCACAACACTGCTATGTCCATGTATCAATATTGAAATGCTGCTAATAATGCTGAAGGCAAAAACCTTGCAGTGGCCTAAATGTCTCTTTCATGCAATAACATCCCTGCAGAAGTAACAAATCTACTTGCTAATAGCCTACAGTAAGGTTCAAAGCTGTCTGGGTGTGTCCATCAGTAGTTAAGACTGAGGAAAAAACAGTGTGCTTTAAATATGGCTCTCTTCAGCATAGAATCACCTGAAAATTGTGATGCCATTCACAGTGGTGCTTTGTTGCAGCCAGGCTCAAGACTGAGCTGAGTATTTGAGGTGTGGCCCCTTTCAGTGCAGAGCACAGAGGGGCAATCACTGCCCTGTTCCTGCTGGCCATACTGTTGCTGATACAGGCCAAGATGCTGTTGGCCTTCTTGGCCACCTGGGCACTCTCTGGCTCACATTTGGCTGGCTATCGACCAGCACCCCCAAGTCCATTTCCACTGGACACCTTTCCAGCTACTCTTCCCCAAGCCTATAGCATTGTAAAATGTGATTAGTCATGGCATAATTTCACAAGAAAGGTATCATTACTGCAAATGTTTGTATTTCTGTTGTGTTCCAGCCAAGAATAAAATTGGACATAGCCTATGAGCTTCTGAAGAAGTTCTCAGGGTAGACAATGACCAAGACACAGTTTTGACTTACTGGCCTCTTTACAATATTCTTTTCCTCCTGGAGATTATAAAATTTGAAGGGGAAAATGCAAATAAAGAATGAAAGGCTTATCACTGATAATGTCATTGACACACCCTCTTTTCTTAACAAAGATCAAGATAACTTGTGGGTCTGAGCCTTAATTGCTCCAAAATGTTATTTCACAAAAAAGCTTGCAGTTAAATTTTGCCATAACACTTTGTGTAAAATGTTTATTGCAAACTGAGGTACTAAATCACCTTTTTCTCACACAGACTTTGACAGATTTTGGAGTACAGATCCTTTGACAGGAACCTACTACCAGATAAACCACCAGTCAGCTCTCACATGGCACCAAGCAAGGAAGAGCTGTCAACAACAGAATGCAGAATTATTAAGTGTCACGGAGATACATGAACAAATGTATCTAAGAGGTGAACTAATAAACAAGAGTCAGTAAAAACTCTTTTGAAAGGCTTTTTTGACTGATTACAAAGGTTTCAATGCTTTAATCACATTACAGTGAATAGCTGATGTAAGAAAATGGTATCTACACTAATCAGAAATAACAAAATTACAGTACATTAAGCTTTTTATCCGTGGAACTTCAGTAAATTGTGGAATTACTATTTGAAATTATTTATATTATTATTATTATTTTATAAAAAATATCTAAGGATTTCCAGCTAAATTAGCAAAAGTTAGGTCAAGCTCAGAAAGCACCACAAAAATCCCAGAAAAGGGAATTAAAAGAAGAACCATTTTAGGAGACAGCCATTATATGGCAATTACATTATAGGACACGTTCTATGATTATATTTTGTGTTAATAAATCTGTATTCTTCATGTATATCTAATGAAAGAGTTGTTTTGAAATGCAAAACAAATTTTATACAATTATAGATTTACGCACACTGTAGAACGAAGATCCTATATCAATTGCATCTCAAGCAAGAAAACTTACTACAGTGTTAATATTAGAAATTCAATCTTTCAATTTTCAAAGCTTATTGTTTATCTATAACTGTGGAATAGCATTAAGTTCAGATAAACAAATATGTAAAATAACCTTTTTCAATTCTCTACCCTCTATCTACAGAAAAAATTTCTGAGTTTATTATCAGTAAACACGAATTCTGTACTGAGCTTACCAATCACTAGGCATACTTTTACTATCTTCTTCTAAACTTTAGAAATGCTAAGTTTTCCTAGCAAATCTCATTAGAATTAAATTCTTTTGGTTATCTAGATTTGATTGACAGCAAGAGATCCTCTCTCTGGATTGGGCTTAACAGTCTGAATCTCAACAGTGGTTGGCAGTGGAGTGGTGGCTTTCCCTCCAGATACTTTAACTGGGCACCAGGTAGTAATCTTTCTGAACAATTTTTGGAATTATAATCGAGAATTATGCTTTTCTTCACTAGATATAACTCACAGAATTTCAAGCAGAAGACCTAAATAACCTCATTTCCTATCAGAGGCAGATAAAGTAAAGCACCCTAGTTGAGCTGTATCGTACTGGGAATGCCTTCAAGCCAGTGAAATTCTCTACAACTTTCACAGGGTCATCAGACCCTGCATCCTGCAAGGACTCAGCTGCCAGTGAGCATTGCTCTTGCAAAGCCTTCCTCTTCACTTCTTATGCTTTTTTTACTTTTCTTCTCTCATTCAAGAGTTCATGGCATTGACAGTTTATCTTTGAAAGTCAATTACTGCCATGGCAACAGGTGGTTGCAGCAAATTCTGAATAAATTCAGGAAGACTGAAGAACTTTCAGTCTTCCCAAGACTCAGAGGAGCCACCTGCTTTTACCTGGCACAGAAGATGAAGGGAAAGTCGGAGCTGCTGAGTCTGGTGGAAGATTTTCTGCCTTCTGAGTCTGGTGGAAGATTTTCTGCCTTCTGTTGAGCAGATTTTCTGCCTTCTGTTGAGCAGGTCAAATTCCTCAAGCTTTGCAGGGCTGAGAGGTCTGCTCTCAGCTCCCTCAGCCCACAGCCCCAGGGCTTCTGTGTCCCCACACAGTGGCTGTGGTCATGAGCTAATCCACACACTTCCAGTTCACTGCAGAATTAAGTGGTAACTTCTGTGGGGAGAGGGGGAAAAAAGTAATTCATCACACTGTGGGCCTCTCTGAGAAGAAAACACTGGCCATTCCCCAGGGATAGTGGTCTTCTGGAAAAACTCTGGGGGTGTTGGTGGAAGCAGCAGGCAGAAGAGAGACAGCAATTGTGAGGGAATGTCAGGAGGTTCTGCTTGCAGCAAGGAGCAAATCTGCATTCAAATTGCAAAGGGACATGCACAAAGAACCACTATTCTGTAATCAAATGTGTGAATTATGCAATAAGCATCAAAAGAAATATTTTGATGGGTACTTCTAAATTACATTTCATTATCTGTGGTAGAAAAAGAATTGTAGGAGTGAAATAATGAGCCCATAATTGACACATGAAAAGGTGATCAGCAAATTGCTCTTTTAGCTGCTGACATAAACCCTTTGCTACATAAAAATAATTTGGTTTTTATCCCATGAAGGAAGCCCTGAGCCTGAGTCTGAAAAACTCTGTGCAGTACTAAACCCCAGAAGAGATGCTAAATGGGAAAACCATCCATGTGAGCTGAAACTTGGCTATATTTGTAAAAAGGAAAAATCTACAAAGGATCCTTTAATTCTTCCATCTGGTATGTCAAGCAAATAAAAAGCCTTTTGATAAAGGCATAATTTGTGTCACTAAAGTTAAATTTAATGGCTATTTAAAATAAAAAGAAAAAGCAAGCATTGCAATTCAGTTTTCTGCTATGATGACAGGTACAGAACATAGCATATTTTTATTTCTTTAGCAAAATATATTTAAATACTGAAAATGTTCCTGGAGCCCACCAACCACACAAGCATTTTTTACGTTATGTTATTATTCACAATTCCATAGGCACTGGGTTAAGCCATAGAGTTTCATGAAAGTATCATGGTCTGCATGGACACGAAAATAAAGTTAGAGATGCTTCACCCTTCCTGCAGTGCATTCTAATAGAAACACTGAGGTTTGTCAGAGAAGGCTTGGGAAAATGGCATCAGTAGGCTCAGAGCAATTCTTGATGGCAAAAAGATGGCAATCTTCTTAGATTGCTATAAATATTTCTAAAATTTTGATCTAGAAAGATGGCAGAAAGGAGCTTCCTTTGGACCACTTTTCTACTATACTTCTCTGTGGTTTATTTAGTGAGATTTGGCATGGAAAGCCAGGTGTGCAGAGAATGACTTCTGCTGCAGTAATAACGCCTTTCCTTTATGAAATATGAAATCATAATTGGGGGAGTATGTTGTGTGGAAATGCTGCTTATGAAATTCCAAATTATTCCTCTGGCCAGTGAATACTTCACACTAGAGAAGCTCTGTAACAACTGGCTCCAGTCTTTTCCTCTTTTGTTTAAATGCAGTTTGCTTTCTCTAAAAGTACCACGAGCAACAACATACAGAATAAACTACATGTGTGAGGAATGAACTACTGCTTATTTGTTACCACCTCCTTTTCATTTTAATTCGTAATTAGCTAAATTTTAAATGTAATCGCAGTTATTCTAGACTTCAGTTTGCACCATTTAAAAACTTGAAATATCCATTGATTTTGAGGAGATGCAGAGTCTGTTAAATGCCCAGAAGAATGGTTGCCCAATGGAGGTCATTGTTTCAAGATTCATAGAGACCCCAAAGAATGGAGAGAAGCTCTAATTTCCTGCAATGAGAGCAGTGGTGACCTGGCCAGTATCCACAACCCTGAGGAGCATGGCTTCATACTGTCTCAGCTTGGCTACAGTGAGTATTTCTACAGGGCAGTGTTTGGTACAATTAGAGACCTGTACAACTAGAAATCTTACAGGATTTAAATAAAATAATTCTTTCTTGCTTTTTATGAATATTTGTAGGTTAGAAAAAATGTGAAAGCCAAAAAACCCACAAGAGGAGTCATTATGGTGTTTTCATTTTCATTTTAATTATTTTCATTTTGATTTTCATTTCTTTTTAACTGCATGAAATCACTTGAAGGAAATAACAGCTCTAGTCACTGCAGAATTTGGGTGGATTATCTGCATCAGACACCTTGTAGCTGTAGATAGTGTAATGTACTTTACTGATAAAGCTGACAAATCTCATTTCCTGCTGATATCTCATTTTTAACTTCTTGAAAGAAGAATGAGAATTACATTTTAAAATAAACCCCTCTGTCTTTTAATACAGATGAATTTGCATTGCTACATTGCATTTTCAGCTCATCTCCATAAAATTTTGCTCCTATGGACTGTTTCAACTTGGGTAATAACACAAATGAATTTCTGTCCTTAGGAGCTGTGGATGAGCTGTGGATTGGCCTGAACGACCTCAAAATTCAAATGTACTTTGAGTGGAGTGATGGGACTCCTGTGACATATACCAAGTGGTTGCCTGAAGAACCAACCCATGAAGTCACTGGCCAAGAAGATTGTGTCATTATGGCAGGAAAGGTGAATCATTCAGTGTAGCACTGTACTATTTGACTTTTGGCTATATTTCTAGAGAGATTTTAAATGCATCTTAGCATAGTTGCTAAGTTGCATAGAATCAGCGAATTATCTTTATTCACTCAGACATATGGTTGCTCTAAATTAAATTTAAAATGAAATTCCATATAAATAGTAAATGTTCATATCTGATTGTGAGTGTACATCATATGCTAAGCAAACCTTAACAGTCTGGCTGTGCCACTTAGCTTAAGATAACATCCCTTCCAAGCTCAAATACCTGGAATCCACTAAAAAGCACAGCTATTCCCATTGAAACAGTATTTTGAAAAGAATGATAATGTTTCTGAAGTAAGAAAGTTCTGCCTCTCTGTTTCTCACCTCTTCCCAAACTACAACTAGGATGGATACTGGGCAGACAGTTCCTGTGACAGGAAGTTAGGCTACATCTGCAGAAGAGACCCACTACAAGGAGTTTCTCAAGCAGCAAAGACTGATCCTGCCTGCCTGAAGGTAAGAAGAAAGCATAACCAAGAATCTTCCTAAAAAAATTTCACAGGCTGCTCTTGACATTGAAATGATCTTTTTTTTTTTTTTCTTTCTTTCTTTCTTTCCTAACAATTGTTATTTCAGAACAAATTAAGGGTGATAATTTTCACTACATCCCCATATAAGGAAAATATGTCAGGCCTATTACCTCTCAGAATTTTCTGTGAAAGGGGCTAAAGCCAATTCTGTGTTTGTCTGCATATTTGCTACATTGTTCTGCAACCATCTGTGGTTATTGAACATGTAGTAGGGACTGGTAACAATTCTGGACTATGCAGCGTGATGCAAGATGATGACAAATCTCAGTACTGAAGCCAAATCAAAACAATAAAATCCTTTTTAAAAGTGAATTTGTTTTGAGCAAGTTATTGTATCCAACCACTTTTTTTCCTTTTTTCCCTCTTTATGCTTTCCTATTTACTCCTATTCTATATTTAGTAACCTTTCCCACAAGCCCATAAGGGGAACAGAGCTGAGACTCATTGTGCTCAATGGAGTCAAGCAGCAGCCAAATACTGAACACAGAGTTTATTTACCTTTCTTGGGTGCAGCAAGCAAATCTTGAGATGGTATAAAAGGGAAAAGTGACTTGGAATTCAGCTATAGTTTTGAGGATTTTGCTCTTCAGTGGTTTCTATGTTACCTCTTCAGTCAGACTTTTTAGGTGACCTGATGTATTGAATCAATTAATTAGTCTACTTACTGTTCCTCTAGCCTCAAAAACCTAGGAAACTTGAGCCAGCATCTCTACTATAATACAGACTAATCTTTTACTGTTTCAAGCAAAGAATAACTTTATTCATCTCTGTGTCCCTCTGGCTTTTTTACCAGTAAAAATTTATCCAATAATTTCAAAAAAGTGAGACTCATAGGCATGAAATCTTTTCTTTCTGCACTGAATGTTTGCTAGGCTGAATTTTCTTTGGTACACTGGAATTCAGATTTATATATAATCATGTTAAGTTATATTAAAAATATGTTGGCTTGTGTGTAGTCATTGAAATTCAAGTGCTAGAACGTATGTTGTTTTTAATTGCAAGTTTATTTCATGTGTTCTTGACAGGGTTGGGAAAGATATGGTTTTTACTGCTACCTGGTTGGACATGCCTCTGTAACATTTTCAGAAGCAAAGAAAACCTGTGAAAGGAGCAGTGGTTATTTAACAAGTATAGCAGACAGGTATGAAAAGAGTTTAAAAATTGTATATCTGATGCAATAATATTGGAATTTTTAAAAAGAGTGGAGAACTTTTTGGAAAAAAACAAACAAAAAAAACCCAGAATATCTTTTTCCTGAAGAAAAAAAAATGAATAAACATAGTGTGGCTTTTCTTACTAAAAACAATTTACACATCAATGTTTTTAGTACTTAACTTTGAAAGAACAGACAACAGCAACTTTGGCTCTGTAAGGAACAGTTTTTCAGTAGAGCACAGCTCCACCCCCTATTGCAGCTGGGACCCAGATAAACAACACATTCCCCATAAGAGGAAATTTAATGGAGAATCTATTCCTTCTAGCTGCATGAAGTTTGGATGCTGAGGAGCGGAAGATGGAAGGAAAGCTAGGCTTAATCCCATCTGACTCCTGTCATTTCAGATATGAGCAAGCCTACTTGACCAGCCTCATTGGTCTGAGCTCTGAGAAGTATTTTTGGATTGGTCTCTCAGACATGGAAGAGCAAGGGATTTTCAAGTGGGTGACTGGTGAAGGTGTTCTGTACACAAACTGGAATACAGCAATGCCTGGTACTCTACTGATGCCAAATGATTTTTGCCTTTTTCTTTTTATATATTCTCTGTATTCTTTACACTTGTATTAAACATATTATGATATTAGAAGCTAGTCCCAGTGCTTCTCCCTATCTTTTTCCTATGCAGAAAGACAAAACATATTCCAGAGCTCCAAAGCCCAGGGGATACAAGGCCCCTGTCCTATCTTGTTTTTTCTGGGAACCAAGGCCGAAAAATAGTGCTTCAAGATATATTTTTATAAATAAAGTTTAGTTTTCATCTGAGGCGGGAGGATATTCATAAATCTATGGGCCCAATTAGGATCCATCCCAGGGGGATGAGAGCTGGCAGATGAGCTTGTAAAGCTTCTCTCCATCATTTACCAACAGTCCTGGCTCACTGGCAAGGTTCCAGATTACTCAAAGCTGGCCAATGTGACACCCATTCACAAAAAGGGTGGGAAGGAGGATCCTGGTAATTATAGGGCAGTTAGCCTGACCTCAGTACCCAGTAAGGTTATGGAACAGTTTATACTGAGTGTCATCATGTAGCCCTTACAGGTGGTCAAGGTATCAAACCCAGCCAGCATGGGTTTAGGAGGGGTAGGTCGTGTTTGACCAGCCTGGTCTCCTTTTATGACCAAGTCACCCATCTGGTGGATGCAGGAAAGTCTGTGGATGTTGTGTATCTGGACTTCAGCAGACTTGGCACTGTCTCCCACAGCACACTCCTGGAGAATCTGGCAGCCCCTGGCTTGGACAGGAGCACTCTTTGCTGGGTTCAGAACTGGCTGGAAGGCCGGGCCAGAGAGTGGTGGTGAACGGTGCTGCACCCAGCTGGGGCCAGTCACCAGTGGTGTCCCTCAGGGCTCTGTGCTGGGGCCAGCTCTGTTTGATATTTTTATTGATGACATGGATGAGGGCATTGAGTCTTTCATTAGTAAATTTGCAGGTGACACTAAGATGGGAGCGTGTGTCAGTCTGTTGGAAGGTAGGAGGGCTCTGCAGAGAGACCTGGAATGGTTGGATGGATGGGCAGAGTCCAGTAAGATGAAGTTTAATAAGTCCAAGTGCCAAGTCCTGCATTTTGGACTTATCCACAATAACCCCTTGCATAGGCTGGAGATGGTGTGGCTGGAGAGTGCCCAGGCAGAAAGGGACCTGGGAGTGCTGGTCCACAGCCAAATGAACATGAGCCAGCAGTGTGCCCTGGTGGCCAAGGAGGCCAAGGGCATCCTGGCCTGGATCAGGAATATTGTGCCCAGCAGGAGTAGGGAGGTCATCCTTCCCCTGTACCTGGCACTGGTGAGGCCACACCTTGAGTGCTGTGTCCAGCTCTGGGCCCTCAGTTTGGGAAGGATGTTGGGACACTTGAGCACGTCCAGAGGAGGCAACAAGGCTGGTGAAGAGCTGGGAACACAAACCCTGTGAGGAATGGCTGAGGGAGCTGGGGGTGTTTAGCCTGGAGAAAAGGAGACTCAGGGGTGACCTTATTGCTCTGTACACCTTCCTGAAAGGTGGTTGTGGTCAGGTGGGGTTGGTCTCTTTCTCCAGGCAGCAACTGACAGAACCAGAGGACACAACAAAAAGAGTCTTAGGCTGTGCCAAGGGAAATATAGGTTGGATATTAGGAAAATGTTTTTTACAGAAAGAGTCATAAAGTACTGGTATGGTCTGCCTGGGTGGAGTCATCATCTCCGGAGGTGTTTAAAAAAAGACTGGGTGAGGCACTCAGTGCCATGGTTTAGTTGAGGTGTTAGAGCTGGGTTGGACTCGATGATCTTAAAGGTCTCTTCCAACCTATTGATTCTGTGATTCTGTGATTCAGAGAGTGTTGAACTGAGGGAAATTACCACACCTCTCATGTGTCTTATTGGTGATTTTTGTCAATTATGCTAGTATGCTAAACTTATAAAACTGTAGTCACCCTGTGGTGGGGTGGGAATTTCATGGGCATTTTCCATATGTGCCCCTGGAGGCCTCCAATAAAGACCAGTCCTTATATTACCCCCTCTATAATATTATCTCAAAAGTGTGTTTCATTCCTAGGTTCTTTAAGGCATCACTACCACTGTATAAATCTAAGCTACCACAGAACTCTCTGTGTTCCCTAATTCTAAACTGTTTCCCAGTTTTGATAAATCCATGATGACACATATGAACATTCTGCCTTTGAAACTTAAGTGTCTTTGATACAAGTATTTGGCACCAGTGAGGCTGCAAATCAAATCTTGGGTTCAGTTTTGGGTCCCTCACTACGAGAAAAATATGGAGATGTTGCAGCATGTCCAGAGAAGGTCAATAAAGCTGGTGAAGGGTCTGGAACATGAGTCTAATGAGGAGTGACTGAGGGAGCTGGGGTTGTTTAGCCTGAAGGAAAAGAGGCTCAGAGAAAACTTCATCACTTTCTACAACTGCCTGAAAGGATGTTGTAATGAGATGGAGATCAGCCTCTTCTCCCAAGTAACAAGTAATAGGGGAAGAGGAAATGGCCTCAAGGTGCATCAGGAGAGCTTTGGATTGGATACCAGGAAATGTTTTTCACAGAAGGGATGCTCAGGCCTTGGAATGGGCTGCCCAGGGAAGGGGTTGAGTTACCATCCCTGGATTGTATTCACAAGATGTGAAGATGTGTAGATGTGGCACTGATGGTTTAGTGGTGGACCTGTGTTAATTGGTTGGACTCTACAATTGTAGAGACTTATTCCAACCTAAATTATGCTGTGATTTTCTATGATGCCATGAAAATATTTATTTTCTGATTCCTCATTTGTTTCTAAGAGCAAAATCAAATTGAGCAGAAAGGATGAAATCCCTTCCAGCCTTAGCAATGGGCTGCCAAAGCCCTGCCTTGCCTCTCCAAGTGAGAGAGGAAAGAGGCAGGCAAGGAATTGTTCATGCACTCAAAGAGAAGGGACTGTGGTGAAGGATTTGCTGGTTTCCTCTTTTCACAAAGCTCCTCCTCTGAGTAGACACTACACTTAATATTTTAAATAGTCTTTTGTAAATTAATTAGATGAGCCATAAAAATGTCAAAAAGAGCCTCTTTAAAAACATTTCAACTTTCTTTTTTATCTCGTAAAGGGAAGGAAGCTGGTTGTGTTGCCCTTAGGACTGGAAATGCAGCTGGACTATGGGATGTTCAGAATTGTGAAGTAAAGGCAAAATTTCTCTGCAAAAAATTAGCTGAAAAAGTCACTCTTCCAGCTGCTTCTGAAACAGTTTTTGATTCCAAATGTCCCTTGGGTTGGGATACAAGCAATAGCACTAATTCCTGCTTCAGAGTAAGTATTGCTTTTTGCTATAATCCTACCTGGGAAAAAGGACAGCACCAAATAAACAGGCAACTAAACATCACAAAATGGCACAATGTAGCAAGCCTTTACACAACTATTCAAATATCACTGCAGCTTTCAGTCTATCAGTGATAAGTAAGGTCATCCAATTACTTTTGAATCCATATTGTAATGTATAATTGTAACGGAAGTTTACTTATTTTTCTTATGGAAGGTGGCCAGCAGATTTATGTTTAGCACACTGAAAACACGGTGTTCTACCTGCATTACAGGGTTTTGTGAGAGAAGAAGACCAAAAGAAAACATGGTTTGAAGCCCGAGATTTCTGCAGAGAAGTAGGAGGAGACCTGGCTGCCATTAGAAATGAAGAAGAGCAAACAGTCATAGAAAACTTAATAAAGTAAGGAAGCAAACTGTCTAATAATTGGTATTTTGGTGCAACAACACATGATACAGTAATAAATAATAGTACTGTTGTTTTGCTCCTGAGATACTTATTTTAAATCTATTGGTTTTCACCACAACAATAAGAAAAGTAACTGAGAAAATGTCTCATATGAGTAATGTTTTCAAAGAATTTTTGGAGCTCCTAAAAAGTGTTATAACCTGCAAACATTTTAAATTCAGATAAAAACCAACCCAACAACAGAATTTGTTGAATGCTTCTCCACAGACCCTATTCTAAGTTTGTTTAGTAAATAATTTTGAAAACAAATTTTGTCTTCTAGTAGCCTGAACATTTTATTTCTGAGAAAAAACCACTATAATCACAACATCAATGCAGAAAAATAACATGCTGTGTTTTCAGTACAACCATTTGCAAAACAGGAAATTTTAAGGTGTGAGCTTCATGTACCTGCCAATGAGAATTTGTTGAACAACAGTACTTTTTACTTTTAAAATTTCTGCATTGAGGTGTTCAATAAGTGTCAGAGTTATTGTCCCATGTAACTTTTAAAACTGAGCAGAGCTAACAACATATATCCTCCTCCACCGTACATTTTTTTCACGCTCTAGAAAGAAATCCCCATCATTTCAGCCTTTCTGGATAGGTTTGCAGTGTTTGGATCCTGATGGTGGACTTTCCTGGAGTGATGGTTCTCCGGTGAGTGTTTCATCATGCCAGTTTCCTTCTGTTCTGACATTTTTTCTGTTGAAGTTTCCATGACTGGTGTGTAAAAACGGTGTATAAGAATTTCCAAAAATGCCCATTTTGCACCTGGGTAAGTCTGAATCATTATTCGTCATACTAGATTGGAAAAAAAACAAGAGGCCAATAAACCCTGAGGTTATACCATCACAAAAGTGATAAAAGACTAAGGACTATCATCTGCAGAAATGATTATCCAAGTCACAAATATATAAGAAAGGTCTCTCCTGAGTTTTCTTAGTCTCTGATGATAAACTGCCAGAGACTTTTTCCTGCTTTTTATTTATAACTGGACTCATTTGAGTCCAGTTTTTGTGGGACTGCTACAGTCAGATGCTGCATAAACACTGCAGAGTGTTTGTAATTACTTAAGTAGCTCACATTGGCTTCACAGCTAGAGGAGGAAAAGGAGTGGTTGGAAACTTTTGCTCTACTTCTCATTCCTTACAGTGGACAGTTTTTTCCAGTGTAGATTAAAATAAAAACCACAGGTATGTTTTCTCTGTAGGTGAATTATAAAGATAAAGCAAGAGACTATTTTTATGATGCTGCATTTCAAGATTGTGGAGCAATCAGTGAAAACCCTTCCTTGTCATGGATTAAGGAGCACTGTGAATACAGTCATAACTGGATTTGTGAAATAAAAAAAGGTAGGTTACTTTTTACTCTAATCTCACCATAGGAAAAAATTCAAGTTAAATCCATTCTATCATAACAGGAAACTCTACAAGTTACATACAGGTAAAAAGTTTTGTTTATTTCACAGGAATTTTACATACAGAAAAGTAGGTCAAGACCTTTGGTATACAAGATTTCAGCTGTTAACAATAAACTTTTTTGTTTCATTATAAAAAGTATATTCCATGATAAGCTTTACTAAAATTACACTTCTCTATGTAATTGTGTAATAATGGAAAATATGATGAAAGCAATCTTAAGAGCTTACCTTGCAACATTCACTGCTCTGCACAAAAGCAGATTTTTGTCAAAACAGAAATTCTGACTGAAGGAGAAAGAGAGGACCACAATACAAACTAAAAAGAAAAGATAAATAGAAGAAGAAAAATATTATTTTGACTTTCCATATTCCTTGTGAAGTGAAACTACACTCCTCTGCTCAAATGTTGGTACACAATAGCAGAGCAGCCACCTACTCTAAATTAAACAACACTACCAGCATTATAGAATCAGTCTTCTTGTAAGATGACAGGTAAAGACAAGCCTGTAACAAAAGGCCTGCTGTAACAAGAAGACGGTAATGAAAGCTTCAAAATTTAAGACAGTTTCACATCTTCATCACATACTAGTAGAAAAAGCTCTACTTCTCTGTTTTTTTTTCCTCAGCTATTGTTGTGAAAAATATTCAGTGAAATTAGAGAGGAATAGCTATGTGTTGGGCTACATATTTTACTTCCCACAGTAACAGCAATGTTCCTCTGGTGGCTCCCTCGGCTCCTTCACACCAGTTTCAATTACTGCTTTTCTAAAAGACATAATTTCTGTGCTACTGAATTATTCAAAACAATTTTCTAACCAAGGCATAGTCTCAGGTTCTTATACTTATAAAGCAATAATCATAAACCTCTATCTCAGAGAGATCTTGTGAAGATATTTTTCCTGCTAAGTTCCTTTGTGAGTTCTCTGCATAATCACCACGGCTAAAAATCATTAGCAAAGTGTCAATAGTAGCTGTTTACTGTTAATTAGTAGTAGCATATGAATGGCAGAAATTACAGCCTGAAGAAATTGCCATCATTAGTCAGCAGTGCATAATGGCATGCTGAAATAGACAGATTACTTCATACTTCCAGAACAGATATATTAGGTTTTTTTTCTTTTAAATCTTGCAACTGTTTTCTTTTTAAGGTTGTAACCAATCATACAATAGATTATTTTTAAACGCTGACATATTTTTTTTTTAACCCAAGCATATGTTCACTTAATAAAATGTAATTATGCATACAGCAAGACAAACATTGCAATAAATTCCTGTAGGGAAAAAACAGAATCACAGAATAGTTTGAGTTGGAAAGTACCTTAAAGATCATTCAATTCCAACCCCCAGCCTTTGACCAGATTGCTCAGAGCCCCATTCAGATGGCCTGAAGATGATAAAGTTGACATTTGTTTTACATTTTTATAGCTCTTGGCCTTGCATGTTTAGAGAAATATTTCTCCAATATCACACTCCATGTGATGTGGAAATTTTTTGTTTAAATTATTTTTCAAAAAGTGGTAATGTAATTCTTGTCAAAGCAGCTACACAGAAAAGTTTACCTAACAAATAAATTCTAATAAAATGTTAAATACAAATAATATAAATATAAATATAAATATAAATATAAATATAAATATAAATATAAATATAAATATAAATATAATAAATATAAAGTAAAAAAGCAAAAATTTGTTCAGCATTTGAATTTCTTGTTCAAATACAACACAATGTCCATAAAGAATTGTTCAAAATCTACCAACGTTGGAGTATTTTCTCTATTTAGTGTTCTTTCAGAAACAAATATTCAGACTAACTTCAGCCATCCAATTTAGGCAATATTCAAATATTCAAGATGCTCTTATCAAAAATCTACCAAGACAGAGATGTAGGCCTGTAATGCATCTTTTATTCACCAAGCATCCATTTCTAACTTTGTACCAAAGATACCATATAATTATATTCTGCATTGAATATTTAAAATGTGAAGAGTTAATAGACATTAAAAAAATTTCCATTAATTGAGCACTTATACTGGCTCAATGTTTGGGAAATATTTTACACCATCTTTTTTTTATCCCATTTCATTACAGGGACACCCTTGAAACCAGAACCTCCGGGCCCTTCTACCAGTAAGTTTTTGCTTATTTTCACTTACCTGAAGGGTGGTGCAATGTAACACCACCAGCTTTGTGTAAGAACTGAGAAGAATGCAGAGATTTCTTGTCTTTTTGCAGCATATGAAGTCACAGAAGATGGCTGGATTGTAAAAGGAGACAAACAATATTTTTTCAGCCCAGAAAAGACCTCTATGGAGAAAGCCAGAACATTCTGCAGAAACAATCACGGACATCTTGCTACTATTGGAAATAATAATGAAAGAAAATTTTTGTGGAAATACGTAAGGGAAGATTTTGTTATATTATACATTACATGGTTTATATACCCTTTGTGCATATCCTCTGCTTGTGAAGTGCAGAAGAATGTCCTTGTTGCATAATATTACCACTTTTACCAAATATCACTACTGTTAAAATTTTATTAGGATTAGATTTAAATATTCTATGAAAAAAATATTTATTCTACTAAATGAATCTTCACTTTAGGAAAACAAAAAACCATGTAAAAGAATTTACTGTTTACTGGGATGGGTATATTCTTGTCTATTTTAGTCTGAATGGGGTTGTGAGCAAATACATAAGGAGCAATGAACAGTCAGGGTAGGTGCATTCTCAGAAAACTCTCCTTCTGACTGGGTGGTTGCCTCTACTCTGAATATCATATACTAGAACCCAGTGCTGCACATAGATCAGGCAGGCAACTGCAAGTGTAGCTTTGATGGTCCTACCTGACGGTCATGTTGCTCTCCAAAACAGCTTTTCAAAGAAAGGCTGGTCCAGGTTATACTGATCATTCCAACAACCCTTCATGGATCAGTTTTCATTTTATACTTAATGTTTTTCTATGACTTTTTCTTCTTAAATTGAGAAGAGAACTTTGAAAGATTTGATCCTATCAGTAATTCAGCCAAAAATGGGAATGTATCAACAAAAATAATAATAAAGTAAAACTGTAAGTTGTATAGTACCTCAGGTGACTGTGCACAATCATTTAAAGAATATGCATTCATTGCTTTGCATCTATGGAAAAATAGTTACAGATCTTTTTTGGTATTAGATGACTAACAAATATTATAAAACTCTAATTAAAAATGTATTTTTATGCTTAGATCTTAAAAAATGGCAAACTGAACTCATATCTCATAGGATTAATCCAGAATGCTGATCAACAGTTCAGGTAGGTAAATAAACTACGTCAAGGTCCATAAAGAGCAGTTGTAGGAATATTGTACTGCCAAAGTTCCTTCTGGAGGAACCACTCAAAGGAGTTAAATGCAGATTCAGAGAGTGATGATGCTTGTTGGAATGTGTGCTCTCCCTTGGTTAAACTACCCTGTACAAACACAGTTCTGAATGGAACTTTTGTATGCTATGAATGTGTCAATAATATCTGTTAAAATTAGAGGCATTTTTGTCTTTTACTTGATATGAAGGGATTTCTTTATATAAGGTCTTTTAATCCTAATGGAAACTCAATTTACAGAGAGACAGCTGTAATTTTTAAAAAATATTTTTAGTATGTTAAGGAAGATTTTTCTCAGCTGTTTCATGGACATTGTCTCAGCAACCACTTCTGTTTTTCAGCTGGATGAGTGGAAGCCCAGTGCACTATGCAGCTTGGGCACAGGGTGAGCCCAACTTTGCAGAAGCTCAAGAAAATTGTGTGGTTTTAAACAAAAAAGATGGTGAGCTACATGACTATGATCTGTAATGTAATTTTATGGCTGCTGCTCTTCCAATGTTTGTTTAAAATCTGTTGTCAATTTTCACCCATTCTTTACCAGAAATTTTAAGAAATATGCATTATAAAGAATGATTTTTATATCTGAGGTTTCTTCAGGGGCAATATTATCCATAAAAGTGGAGTCTAAGAAATTGATTTTAATGGGAAATCCAGTGGAAATTTCATCACTGATGTTTCAGCTGCACAAAGAAAATGTTCAATTCAAATCAACAGCAATTATTTTTTAAAAATTATTGGAATTAGATAATAGTGAATTTAAAATATTTCCTAATAATAGAAAGTATTTGAACTTACAATAATTGTTTTATAATTTATTTTTTAATAATTAGATAATATTTTTAGTAATAAGAGAATTGTTAGCAAAGGAACAGAACATATATAGATTTTCACATTCTGTAGTGCTTTCACTGATTCAGCATTACTTGACACTTGCATCTTTCAGCGCAACAAAGCTGCTAGGGAGGGTTTCACTGAGAGGCCATCTCATCTGGCCTCTTCTCCCTCAGTCACAGCAGGACCAAAGTGCCCCTGTATAGAGGGACAATGGGTGGTAGAGTTGAGCTAATGCAGGGTATCCCACATTCCCAGGCAGATTGCTTCTGAACTTCAGAAACCAGTTCACTTTCCCACAAATTTCAATCTTATTCAGTTCCTTAGTACCTGAACTTTAATTGATTTCAGGCTTGTGGAATGATGTCAACTGTGGTTTTTCCAATGGCTACATCTGTGAGAGGCACAGAAGTTTTATAAATGCAACCCTTCCTTCAGCAATACCTTCACCTCCTGGAGGATGTCCTGCAGGTTGGATTTTATTTAAAAATCAGGTATGATACTTTCATCTAAGCACAATGATATTAGTGCTTGGGTGGATACTTAAAGGTACACTAGAGGCCTTTTGTCTCTCAGACATGCTTTGTCAGTTGCATTAAAAAATTAACCCATTGGCTAATTACTGCAAAATGGTGGTTTTACAGATGTTTAATTGTTTTCTTGAGAAGCGGTCACCTGAGGCACACTGGGAAAACAGTTACATTGTATATATGTTTCAAAAAACTGAAGAACTGAATTCATCTGAAAGCACTGGGCATAGCACAAAATCAGTCATTTGAGATGGAATAAATCAGAAAAAGGACAATTTTTTTCTAAACAGGCTTCAATGAAATGCTTGCCTCTTCCCAAAAGGGAAAAACTTATGTGCTTAATAAGTGAGGGTACTCTTTCCTAATACATTGTTATGAAGGCACCCACAGATATCACACCAGGTGAGTTTATGCCAGGTTACAGTCTTCAAAGTTATTATTTTCCATCAACCTTGCAAGATAATTCTCTGACTGTGCTACTGGCACAGACACAGAGCAGAGGTGAGCTGCAAACATGGAGGGCACATGAGGCACACTGGTAATAATCAGAACCTTTGAGGATGAATATGTATTGGTAACGTGATGGCTACACAGTTTTTAAGAGTCACATACTTCCATTAATAAGAGAGGTGTATAGTGAAGAAGGTTGAATAGACACAAGAGTACTCTGACCACAGACACCAGGTCAAAAAGGTTTTTCAGAAAGTTCCAGCAATTCCATACCTGGGCTGGGCTTTTCCTACAGTTAGAACTTTGCCTTTCACTTGTGATGGTGTATGGCTTCTAGAAATCTCTGAGTTAGTTAAAACATTAGATTCTCATTAGACTCCTACCATGGTTCGTAAATAGCTATTTGAGTTTTTTTGTGACTTTCTCAATCCCTTGCAGAAAGACAGAGAGCAAATTTAAAACTTGTAAATGGTTTTGATTTGGCTCCAGATCCAAGTTAACTGAAAAAAATATTTTCTGGGTCTGAATTAGGCTAAGTTTTACTTTAAATAGTGAAATTCATACCTAAATTCTTTGTCCTGTCTCCTGTCACTCTAACAGTCTATACTTATTTTTCCCTAGTGTTACAAATTTTTTGGCTCTGGCTATGATTACTGGAGTACTGGAAGAAGAGTTTGCATGAGCCTTGGAGGAGACTTGGCAAGCATACCTAATGAACAAGTTCAAGGTATAGTACAACAGCCCCTTAGGTAATAGAGAGCCTTTACTCTGTATACAGGGGACATTTGCTGCAAAGAAGGCAAGTGTCAGTATGTAAATATATGCTTTTTATAATTTGTGTATTTAAATTACGGTTATATGGCCACGGCATGAAATGTTTTTTGAACTGAACAATCTGTTTGGGGCATGCTAGTGATGCTAAGGGCTGCTTCTTCATGTTACATGCAAAGTGTCTTACATTATTTATAGGCATGAATTAAGATAAAATTAAAAATCTGGATCTGGCATTTATGGCTTTAGGCACAGAGAAAAAAACAGAATGCACAGTCTGTTTTTGCCACAAGAAGAAAGGGATATGCATCTACACCTCTGCCTAAATTCTGCAACTTAAATTAGTATAATGTCAGAGAAAGGCATATTTTCACCTTGCCTGTGTTCCCTGGCTTCATTTGCAGCTGTACACATTTCCCTCAGTCAAGTGGCTCATCCTAACTGCTGAAATAAGTGAACTCTTTAGATATCATGGTGGTCAGACAGGCTTTTTTTTTCTTTCCTCTTTCCAATCTTGCTTAATTGCTCCCAAATACTTTGACTCTGAGATTTTTCATGGGCAAGGGCTTGGCATAACCTTGAAATAATGAAATCAGATAAATTTCTCATCAAATATAATTTAAATGTTTTTATAAGACTTTAATGTTAAAAACAGTTAAGTATATGTTTTTGAGTTGATGTTTTGACTGATCATGTAACACAATAATTTTCCCCTCTATTGGCTTTTTATTCCAGCTTTTCTCACGTACCATTTGAAGGATGCTTCAAATGATCTTTGGATTGGCTTGAATGATCTGCTCAGTGAACTCAACTTTGTTTGGTCTGATGGAAGTGCTGTCTCATATACAAACTGGGCTAAAGGTTCCCCAAAACTTGTAGAACCTATTTTGTATGACAGTCTGCATCCAGAAGATGGCCAAAATCGGCTACAGGTAAATATTGCTTAGTGTTTGCCATCCAGTTCAAATCTGAGGAGCGATACCACTCCCAGTAAGCAACTCACTTCACTGCAGACCTTGCCCCAGCCTTCTGCATTGGTTGGTCATCTATCTTTACTCTGGGGCTAGACATAAAACCTTTCCATCTTTGAGTATTCTAGCAATTTCAGAGCATAAAATGGCATTGCTGTAATTTTGTCAAAGTATTTGGCATAATTGCAGCAATGGACAGATTGAATAAATGATTGGATAAATTGAATAAAGTTAGCAAAGTTATTTTCTTTTTCATAGTAAATTTTTAATTTTTCAGAGAATATAAATACAACATTAGAATTTTAGAAGTCAACACACAATTACTTTCATGTCTGTGAAGGAAGGAGAAGAGGATGTAAGAGGAAAAGAGTTCAGCATTTTAACTTTTTCCCTTTTTAAAATTGTAATTTAATTACTAAGGACCAGTAGATGTCAACTACTTCCTAAGCTCATCAAACCCTCTCCACCGCTAGCACTTAAATTAAACCTCATAATGCTGTAAATAAAATAGCATTCTACATAACCATACCAATACAGGCTGATTTGCACAGCCACATTGCCTGTCTTCTATTTATTTCCATATCTTGCTTTCCAAACTTGCCCTTCACAATATATCATTCCACTCCCTGTCTATTCTCCCACCATTTTTGTATCCATACCTTTAGAGAAGTCAGGGATCTGGGCAATCAGCTTAATCTACACCTGAGCCAATTCATGTTGCTCTTCCCCATGTAGCCATTGCTCAAGGCATGCAGGAAGACATAAATGACACTGCACAAGCCATAGCTCCACTGCAGCTCTAATAACACTAGGAAATACCAAGCAGGAAAAAGAAATGTGCAAAGGTACATCCTGCTTTTCTCCTTCACCTTCAAGACACCAACAGCTCTCTCCTTCAGAGCATCCTTTTCAAAGGCCCAACAATTACTCCATGGCAGCTTAGCAGAGGAGATTGCAGCTTGTAATAAACTTGTAATAAATTTCAGCTTCTTAACTTGATCTTGTGTGGCTGAAAGGAGAAATTCTAAGAACTAGAGCTGATGAGAGGTCTGCCAAGAACTGTATTCTAGGTGATTTTGTCCAGAATCAGCACTATTTATAGCCGTCTTTGCAAGTGAAATACAAAGTACAACCCCTATTTCATTCTTATTCAAAACCCTATTAATAGTCACCCGTTAGTTGGGATAGATAATGTGGAAGGAAGTTCTTGAAAATAATAACATCTTTCAAGTATTTCTCCTGAAAAATAACTAAAGGAACAAGCAGGCTGTGCTGAACAGTGTACAACAGGGGAAATGGCCACCACAAGGGAGGTCAGAAAGGACAGAGAAGGATGAATGAAAGGTGTCTCTAGAGTTGTAACACACACAATAACACCAGAACTAAAAAAACCTAAAAAAAACCCCAAAAACCCCAACAAACTGAAACTATCAGTTATAGTACTCTGTTTTATAAATTCTAATAGGCATGTATATTCTTTTCCTTACTTCCAACAGTATGACTGTGTTTCTCTGAAGAGAGGTCCTGCTGATGACACAGGAAAATGGAACAATGAGGAGTGTTTTAAGTACAGAGGGTATATATGCCAGAAGAATAGTGGTGAGTTCTGTACTGTTAATCTTGAAAATGATAACATAAGGATTAAAACAAATTTTCCTGTCTAACACACTTTATTTCAGTTTAGTTTTAGTTTGTTTCATTTTGTTTTGGTTTTTAGGTATAGGATCAGTATAACATAAGGGCCCATCTTGCCTCCCAGTGTTACTTAGCAATGTTTTTGAGAGAACATAGCAGAATATGGGAAAAGAAAATTATTTTATTTTTAAAAGTGTACTATAATAGATGAAGCCTAAACAATTTTAATTACATATGTTCATGATGATCTGTAGGGCATCAAAACTAGTAAATTTAGCTATTACCCATAAACACATGATAGTCTTTAAGCTGCAAAGTGTATTATAAAAGCAGGCAGGACAGGTGTATTATTTTTGTATGATGGGGTAAATTTACCTCTGCAATGTAAAATAATGTGCATTTACTGATTCAAAATTTTCAGAGGTTGAAAATACATTTCTTTTATCAGAACTGTTGTTTTGATGTTATATTTAATTACAAACAGCTAAGAAGATGTTCCATTCCATCAGTAATTTTATATTAGGTTTGTAAACAATGAAGATTGCTCAGTTGCTCAAGTCAAATATGAAGATGTTACTCAATTGCTCAGATTTAACTGCTTGTGGGGTGGGTTTTTTTTCCTTTTTCCTACAGATCCTGAACTTTTTAAATCATCAGCAACAGTGCTGGACTTTGCTTTTGCCCCTTCCAGTGGGATTAGCTATTCTGTCACCCATTCCAAAATGAACTGGGAGGAAGCACACCAAAACTGCAGTAACAATGCCTCAGAACTTGCCAGCATTTTAGACCCACATAGCCAGGCACAGTTGTTCCTACTTGCAAAGGAATATGGAGAGCCCCTGTGGATTGGTCTTAACAGCAACAGGGTAAGAATAAAGGCATTGCATACACACAGTCAGGCTGACACGGAACCTGATGTTACTTCATGCTCTCATCTTGCTGCCCATTGGGATTTCTACCAGTGTAGTGCTGAAAACAGCATGTTACATCAATGTAACAGCCATTTGCACTGGAAATCTTCAAATAAGACTCATACAGTAGAGGTTTCCTTTAGGACAAGGAAATGTTCCTGTAAAACCAGTATATAGCAGCATAATGCCTTGTTTGGAGTCATTTAAAGTATCTCAGATATAAATTGCAAAATTTCCTACATTTTGAGTTTATTTTAATCTAAAAGTGATTCCAGGCACAATGTACATTCTGCATTCCTGCCACGTGTTTATGTACCTCAGTGATCAGTGAAAAGGTATCAGAGGTCACACACCTGTCACCTGACAAGGAACAATTTTTATGTGTGTGTTTATGCTCACACATTTTACTAAAATGGTCTTATTTATGGTAGCAATAGCAAACTACAGCCGTGAATAGAAACTGGGGTAAATACTAGTAAAAGGAATATTGAGGCTATATCACATGGTACATATTGACCATGGCTCTATTTTTTTTAATTTGAAAATACAATTGGCGTAACTGCTCCGCTTAGAAGTTAGAATATTATGGGAAAATAATCCCTTCTGTTTGTGAGATGTCTACATCAGTTGTATGACAGGAGAGGGTGAACATTTGGATGGTAGGTGTGTTTTGACAGGCAACACTCTTTATCATGAATCACAGTCACGACAACTACAACAAAAGCAACGGTGATCAGAGCTGCTTAAGAGCACTCCCACACACACTCCCATTCTCCATGCAGATGTTTGGGTGATCATACCAACAGTATATCTTATCTGACTTCTAGTTTCATGCCTTCTCTCATGCCCCCCTTTTTTTCCCTTCCATTTCCAAATGCTTGAAAAAATGCTCTGAATTAATGTTAGATATTTTTTGGAGGCATTTACATTTGTGGATGACAGACATTGTACATTTTAGTCAGTTAGCATTTACAAGCTAAGAAGAGGCACTTGTAAGCAGATGATTCTACACAGGTTTTGTGAGAGTCCTATTGAGGATCCTGTATAGTAGCTGTGTCACTGTAAGCAAATGTGAAATTACCATATAGATTTTACTTCCAGACCAATGGCAAGTATCAATGGACTGACAGGTGGAGTTTAGTTTACAGCAAGTGGGCCAGTGGAGAACCAAAGCAGACACTAGCATGTGTCTACCTAGACACTGACGGCACCTGGAAGACAGCTTCTTGCGAGGAAAAATTCTTTTCTGTCTGTAAAAAATCAGATGGTGAGTAACCCCATACATGCATCTTGACTAGAGGCTGTATAGTGCAATAAGCCACTGGAGAAATACTTTGTTAATACACCAATATACAGGAAGACAGGATTACCTAACTAGTTCTAAATATTGACATGAATTCTTTCCAAAGTTAATTGATTCATAGTAATTACCAAAAGCCTAAAAACCAAAGGATTGAATATTCACTTTTTTTAACTACTCATCCTATTAGGAAGAGTAATTCTCTTGCTATAAGATCTGTTTTTATTAGGCATTATAGGAAATTCTGTATCCAGTTTGGGGTACCAAAGTTTGAAAAGATTCTCGGTCAACTTGGGTTTTCAGATCACCAGGTAACAATAATTTAAAGAAAAGATTGGAGTTGGGCAAAAGACTAAGACACCAAAGACTATGAGAAACCATATTATCAATACTAAAAATTAAAAAATGAGCCTTACAGGATGGAATTTAATTTTTCTGTGTGTCTGATATGAGTTGGAAAGGGGTAACAGACTTAACTACAGCAAGGAGATCCTTCTAATTTTATCAGTACAAAAGTCTTTAATAAATACTCTGGACAGATCAGCAAATCACCATCACTACAACTTGCTAAGAACAGACAGAAAATCTGTCAAAAACAATATATCAGCTTCATGTCACCTGTGAGCACAAAGATAAAGTAAATAACTCCTTGGAAAGCACAATCTTGTGTAATTTATATGGAAATAAGTATAAATATTTCAAGATTTAGCTTTATTTTTGAATTTTTCAACTTCATGGAAGATCTTGAATCATTAGCAAATTTAAGTCACATGGCAAATTATGTTCTAAGATGTTTTAATATGACAAAAAACTTCAAAATTCATATATATTGTCTCATTTAACTTTATGATTCTGGAAATCTCATTTGAGAGTTAAGCATTCATTAGGGGGAAGCAAATTACCTTTTCTTCCTGTAAGTCTTCCACTGTGGAAGACTTACAGGAAGAAAAGGTAATTTGGCAGAATATATAATTTACATTCCATCTATATTTATCTACCCATTCAAAATCTTCCTATTATATCAGTCACTATGGAATGTATCCAGGATGCAGTTTAATAAAAAGCCCTGAAAGCTATGCTTAGTTATACCAACACTTTCATTCACAATCACAGTGAATCACAAACCTTACTGTAAGGTTTTATAAGGTTTTGATATGGTCAAATCACACTGATAAATAAATATGAAGGAAAACATTGTCTCAAACAGAAAGTCAGAATCATATTCAAGCTCTTCTTAGAACAGGCTTAATTTCCTCTAAGATTACAAACGTAACGTAGTTATTTAGTTTTGTCCTACTATACTAGTATAATGGGAAAAAGAAGTTATATAAAATAGCTGGACTCCAACTACCTGATCTCTTATCAGTAATGGCCCCTACTGAACCCCCACAACTTCCTGGAAAATGCCCTGAATCAAGAGGACACAAATCTTGGATACCGTTTTCTGGTCACTGCTATTACTTTGAGGCGTCCAAGAAAAGAAGGTGGTCTCAAGCTCAGGAGGAATGTGCCCGACTGGGTGAGTATTTAGTCTTAGAAAGATTGATGATGCAACTAAACACATAAAATAATGGATAATATTACTAAGCAAACCTCAAATTACTTTAAAACTTCACATTTAATGCTTTTTTTGGTTGCTTTTCTGAGCACGCTTTTGCACAATAAACATAACTTTTGTCAGAGCAGCATCTCACATCTCAGATATCAGGTGAAATACGAGTACCTCAAAAATATTAAATTCCTACTAGTTTTATGGCAAAAAATAATTAGATAGGAATATAAACACTTTTACAGACCCACTAAGGCATAGGCTGCAGGATGATCTTTCCCTTCCCCAAGCTAAAGGGACTCCACATGCAGAGCAATCTAGGAGACACAAAGTCATAGGATAGTTGTGTTTGTTAGTTACAGGGCACAGTTCATTAAGTGGATCTCAGTGGCTGGACAACAAATGAGGAGGTGTTTATATTTCATGAACCAGTAAAACACAACAGTTGGGTGTGCTCACCTGCTCTGGAACAGCCCCATGCTGCCCCCATGGAAAGAAGAGCAGTACCTTCATCAGAGAAGGGAAAAGACACTTTGCTCCACATTTCTGAAAACTGGTGCAATGCAACACATATTTCAGTGTGAGTAAGAATAAGAAACATCCTCTACGTTTCCAAAGGCACTTCCTCATATATCTGAAAACATTGACCTATGACCGAGTAAACAGAAAAAATAGCTTTGTAAAGTCACTTTGCTCTACAGCTGTACGGCAACAGAATTCCTGGAGTGGTTTTGTAGAAAGATGGATCACATAATTACTACAAAAAGTAAACATTACACTAATAACCAGGATGAAAGGTTACAATTGGACACTGCTTTATGTTCTAAATTCCTACACTTTTGCCTGCCTGTTACCCACCGGCCAGGCCAGGAAGGTGGTCATCTCCTTGTTCTCCCAACACAGTTTTGTGTATTTCCAATGCCAGGGCATATGACAAATATAAATAAACTTCTGGACATCTTCTGGACTGCAACCTCCATCTGCTGACACATCCTACCTAACCTGTTATCATCAGGCGCTGCCAAAACTGCTGCCCAGCCACCAATGAGGAACAAAGCTGTAGTGGCAAGAAGCATGGTGGTGACTACATCACATGTACCTGTTTCAGCTTACTAGCACCACAATCTGGGATGTGGTCAGGCCTGTCCAAAAAGTACTGCAGGAGAGCACTTGTTCTTCTCTAAAACAGCAAAGACTAAAAAAATCCAGAAAATTTCAGAAAATCCATATCTTTGTGCAGATTTGCATACATACAACACACAGTTATGCTCAAAAAAATATCATACAGTGATATAACACCCACAACAAGACTAATGAATAATATAAAAGAGTTTGTGTCTTTTATATACTTTTTGTGTCTTCTATATATCTTTTATGTGTTTATTGACTTGAGCTCTAAGAAAATGACCCACTGTGATGTGCTCCTTAATATTTTTTCAGGTGCTGATTTGGTATCAGTAGGAGACTATAGTGAAACAAATTTTCTGTCAGAAACCATTAAGATACTCCATGGAAAATCATTGAACTTTTGGGTAGGGTTAAAGAAAAATGACAGAGGTAATATCTTTCATCACTTTACCCTATCAAATGAAATTTCATGTTATGTTAAAAAGAAATCAACTTTGTAAACTTGAAAGTACATTTATATATATAAAAATTCCAAAAAAGTTTATTTCAAATTATGCCTAAATATGCTTAAAATTATATTTGAAACATTTAACTAGTTATGCATGGTATAAATTTTTGTTTTCTCCATCGCAACTCATTCTATTTGTGTAGATCCACGTATTTTATACATACATGTTAATTTTTAATATTAGGACAGTGGGTATGGACAGATAAATCTGCAATGGATTTTGTCAACTGGCAATGGGGAGAACCATCAAACCAAAGGCTTAAAGACTGTGGAGAACTATGTGCATTGTCCGGCTCCTGGAATACCAACCTCTGTTCTTTCAAAAAAGGATATATCTGTAAAAAAAATAAAAGTAAGTAGTATTTCTAATATGTTAAGTTTAATCATGTCTAATAATGTATTTTCATTGTACAACACAGAAATGTATAATACTCTAAGACTGCGTGCTAAACCAATTGACTCTAATGTCTGCCTAAATATTGACAAGCCCCACATGGTTTCTGACTGCCTTCTCAGAAGGCAGCATCTCCCCTACGTCCTCTAGAACTACCATCAGCACTGTGCAGCCATCAGAAATACTTCAGGCCCCTGAGTTTAGGTGAAAGCTAAGCTCAAAAGCAACACGTTGTCCAATTTCAGTTGAATGTATTCTCAAATAAAATCTTGTTCTGCTGAGTGCAATGCAAACTGTCTTGTACAAATGCTGGAATTGGTGATTCCTCTCCTTACTGACCACTGATCTGATGGATTACAGGAAGAGCATGGCAAACACTCTAGTGGCACTCTTTATCTACAGTATGATAGAATCATGTTTAATAAAATACTGATAGTACCCTGATAGAAAAATTATCATCTGTATGAAAATAAATTAGTTTACCAACTGACATTAAATCAAAGTAGTGCAGAACATGGACATTTTGTTTGGTTAAACCTCATATTTCTGTTCACCTTTGTATTACCTGCTAAGTTCAGGAAGACCAATTACCATAGGAACTACATGGACATGGAACGGTCTCTGACAGAAGGGGCTACAACAATAGAAAAGTCTTTTCAGCTCAGGTAAAATGCTCATGATGCATTGCTAACACTCAAGACCTCCTTTCAGGAAATACCTTAAAATGACTAAGAATACTGTGGGGAGATTCTCAGAAATAAACATATTTGAAAACATTTTTTGAAATAAAAGAAATCTGTCTCTACATGCTGTTTTGGGTATCATGACTGAGGAAATCAGATGCTCTTAGGATGAAAGACCAAATCATCCTACTAGAGTTTTACACACGCTCAGTTCCATCCCTCTGGAAGAGTGATTCTCATCAACACATGAATTCAGACGGAATTGTCAGAAACACTGGTACTTGGGAACTTTGAAATGCCTTTTTTTTTTAAGCATTCCAAATAAACATTTTTTTTCCTTTCAAAAGCTCCTGAAAACAAAGAAATGTCAACAGAAAATACAGGTAAGCATACTTCCTTTTAAGTAAAATAATAAGAGCATGCTAAAATGAAACAGGAATAGAATTACATGGTTTCACAGTATTTGTTTTGAGAGTGTTTAAAAATAAAAAGTCCATAAAGTTTTACTCTGTATCTCAATATAGGATATAGAGATTACCCTGAAGTAAATATTGATTTACTTTTATGTTTATATTTTTAATATTGGGCTTTGATCAGATTTATTTGTATTTTGTTTGGTATTGGTAAAAATCAAAACCAAAGCACATGTTGAACTGAAAATCTTCGTGCACATTGAACTTTTTTGCTTTCTTGTAATAGAAGAATTTATTACTAAATTCTGAAATCTTTTAACCTTTATTCCATTGTATATCCTCACAGAAGAGAAAATGGAGAAAGTACTTTCTGCTGGCATCATTTGGCTGCTCGTTCTTCTAGCCCTTTCTACAGTTGGAGCTGGAAGTATAATTTATTTCTGCTTGAGGAGGAAAAGACAAAACCTGCCACATATTTCAACCAGAATGAGTGGTGGATCAGAAGCAACTGTGGATATTCAAGTAAAAGATACACATTCAGACATGTAGTCTGACCAAATGCTCATGTGATCCAACTACCAAAAACCAGGCTATAAATCAGTGAAGTCTTATCCCAGCTTTGTGTTTTCCTACCCAGACAATAGTCTCCTTTCTTCTCAAAAACACACACATCTTTCAAAATTCCTTCCAAAGTGTTACAGAGTTGTTCAGTCTGGGGAGTGTATATGTGTTTTTCATATAAATGGGCATGGCTGAAAAGATGGCCCCAGAGCTGTTATGGGGAAAGTATGACAGATATTTACTATGTGAAAATTACTTTATTTAACTCAGTGGAGAAATTCTCCCTTTTTAAACACAGGGGAAATCATTACTCATCACTTTAAATTATTTTTCCCTGTGTGTTACTTCAGTTGTATCTAGACTATGATGGGAATCACAGAATTAACTAGGCTGGAAAAGACCTTTGAGATCATCAAGTC
This sequence comes from Haemorhous mexicanus, assembly GCF_027477595.1. NCBI lineage: Eukaryota > Metazoa > Chordata > Aves > Passeriformes > Fringillidae > Haemorhous > Haemorhous mexicanus. Next base: position 20,264,341 of record NC_082341.1, on the reverse strand, counting down.
CAACCTATGAAACACTGCTCATTTCAGGTTTTCATCTTCATAGTTTATGATATTCTCTTTTGATTCATGTAAAAACTGTTATGATACCTGCATCTGTGTATTAAGTACTATTTGTTTACAAAAAGAAAAAAAGACAGAAAATGGTAAAAAAATTGAAGAGGCTCATTTAATTTTACCTCCAGTCTAAATTTTTGAATTAGGCTATTTTCTATGGTCTCGCACTATTCTAGAATTCTGCAAATATCTCTATTTTTTGGCAGTTCAAATTAATATTAAAGATAGAACAGGAGATGATCTTTCCATTGGGTTTTATTTCAGTAATGATTCCTTTAGTATGCAAAGCTGCTCCTTTTTAAATCCAAGCATGTATAATAAATGGCTGTCTTACAGTGCTTTTTGTAATTTTTTAGTGCAGATATAAAATCACTGACATACCTTTTGAAAATACATTCCTTCTTTTTTGTTGTGATTTTGTTTGACAAGGTGCTGCCTAGACCCTTCTCAGCTTTTCTTCCATTGTACACAGTAGCAGGTTTGCCTCAGGGGGCAGTTCCTCATTCTGCATATTTTAAGACATGCATCACCCCTCCTAAGAAATGGAAACGCCTTTCACCAAGCCACAAGAGGGCATGTGGCACTAATGCTGAAGGCCATATGGAGGGAGGAGCTTCTACCAAATGAATGTATTGGGCAATAGATTCCTTCTTTGACCCCTCTGTCAGAACTTCTCTCTCACTCCACATGCTTACAGTCTCTGACTGACTAAAAGATGTGGCCACACTAAAAATCTCTGCAAGGGAAGAAAATACCTGGAATAAGTGGAATAGGTTTCTGCAGCAGGACTTCTGTGTCTATGCCTGAGCAGCTTGAGAACACACTTGAATTACTTCTATTTTTTACATTTATCCTAGATATCCATCAAGCAAAAAAGGCTTCTAATTAGAAATGTTATTGATAGTTACTTATTATGGAAGTACCCCCTCCCTCAAGGAATACTCCTTTCAGATATTTTAACAAGAGCTATCTTGAAACATGGGTCACCTCTGGTAACATTTCCTCCTGAGAGTTCAATTTTCCTGACCACTCCTTTGCTGGATGGACACACATTATCCCACGTATTATTCTACACCTTTGGTTAAGCTGGTGAAGAACTCTCACCAATCACAGAAACAGAAAGATATCTGAAGAATGTATGGCTTTCCTTTTCTTACTTAACCAAGCAATGTCATACATAAAAGACCTGATTAAAAACAAAACAAACCAAACCACCAGGAAAACCCAAACACAAAACTCCTACCCACAGGTTATTTAAAATAGAATTAAAAACTAAGTAAACCAAAAGTCTATTTTACAATTTATGTCATTTGAACACTGTAAAGCCCAGAGAAAACAGCCTTCAGAGATAACAGTCCCTTAAGTTACATTAGTAAGTCCTGTAATACTCTTTGCAATAAAGAAAGTCATTGCCATTTTCAGGAGGAAATAGGAAATAGCTGTGAGAGCTTTGCACGAAACTGTGCAAATGAGAAAAACAACACCTGCTTCCCACGGAGGTGATGAGAGATAAAATTGTTTCCTGGTATGTACTAGAGATATCTGGGAATACAGGGTTCTGCTTGCCCTTTGGATGAGTTAGTAAGGCAAGTACTTTTCCTGGTCTACGTTTGCAAACAGTACATGCTGCTGGTCCCACTGTATTTATACCCAGCCCAGTGAATCGTATAAATTAAAGTTACCTTTCCCAAAAGAAAAAAAGGAAACATACAATAGAAAAGACTGATTTTTTTTTAAGGTATTTGTAAGCTAACTACAAAAAATTGGGAGTTTGTGACAGACATATTCTGGTGACCAAATTCAGCACCTAGGAGCACCTGCTAATTCTGGGACCTTCAGAGAAGAAGCCTGGCATCACCACACAGGAAGCATGGAGAGCTCAACAGTCAGACTGCTCTGCATACCAGCTCTACATGTTATCACATGAAAATAGTTTGATATGTGTATATTTTTATGTCCAGCTACTCTATAGTTGCACTGAACATCATGACTGAACAAAAACTGGACAGAACCACAGACTAGACATGAAGTATGCTGCTGATCCCTCTGCAAGGTACTGAGAGACCAGAGCCTGATCCAAAATGCCTCCTACAGAAAGACAGAGAGCACTGTAGTGAGAACAGCAGTGAAACTAAAGTGAGTGGAGAGTGAGCTGGTGCAGTGGTGCTCACACCCAGGGACAGGAGCTGAGAGCCATAGCCCTGACCAGACCTGCTCACACCTGGCAGTCACTGTCACCATTAGCTGCTCACACCTGGCAGTCACTGTCATCATTAGCTGCTGTTTGCAGCTGCTGTTTGCAGTGCCAGAGCAAGGACACATCATTCAGCCTATGGTCCCTCAAACAACTGAACAGCCACTGGGGAAGAGATCAATGCATAAGAGCACAGACTTTCCTGCATTTGTCATTTGGACCCAACAGTGGATATGAGTAAGACATTGCCCACATACCTCACACATTGCTCAGACACAGAAGAGGGCTGGGTTGCACTTGGTTAAACTCCACAAAACAAAGAAGGCTCTTAGACCTTACCATGCTTAATCCTAAATCCCAGTATTTCTGCTCAAGTAAGTTGTTTGCATGTTTCTCTTTTCTTTCCAATATACTTAAAATCACTGTCCCATCAGTTCAGTGCTCGGAATAGGAAAAAAAATTGCCTATTGTGAATGCTGCTGTTTAAATTAAATTCAGAGTGGAGAACACACCTCAGCACTGATGTGTTTCATACTAATGTGTGTGATGTGGGATTTTTCTTCTCATTTTCATAAATAAATGGTGCCCAATTTTGCTCAGTTTTAATCATTACCACTTGCAATGACAATATAATCTCTTTCATATGTAGGCTCAGCTAAGGCGCCTGAAGGCTATGGAATTCATCTCACATAATGCAGATATCTAAAATGCAGCCTTATCTAGCTGAACTACTCACCCAAGGTCATCACTGTGGTCGGCACAGAAGGATGGATACATTAGGGTGCAATTACTTGATCTAGTCTAGAGACTGAAGAGAACTCTAGACTCTCTGACACAAAGCCTAAAATAATTATCTCACAGTAAATGAGTTCTGCAGAATCCACTTTTTAACTGATATCTTATGCAATTTTGTACAAAACACACTAATAGCTTTTAGTTGATTATATTCATCACCAATAGCTCCAGGCTATTCAGAAAACTGCTATCAAAAAAATTCCTTGCAGGATTTTTTTTTTCCCCTGGCTTGAAAATCATTACTTTTGAAAACTAAGCACCTATCAAACTAAAAAAGTTCTGTTGATTTTATTTTCCATACTAATTCAGAATGGAGACTGAGCTGGTAGCATTTCTTGAGCAAATGTTAAGAACAGAGACAGAAGCTCCTACAAAATTACAAATAAACTTCCAAGGCAAGCATCTGCCTTGGTACCTCCATAAACACTTCCTAACCTAGTGCCAGGACAGGTGAAAAATCAGTGAAGTATGTCTGTTCATAGTGTTGATACAATCTCTGTGTTTAATGCACACCAAACTGTTTCCCCAAGCAGCTACTGATGTGTTCACACCAGTGAACCCGTGGGAAGGTTAAGTTGTGCTAAGCATCAGAAATGAGGGCTCTGCCACTTCTGTCTCCACCACTGATACACAGAGTAGAAAAACTAAGCATAAAAGCACTACTCAATACCATACAGAGTGCTGCTGCTAAAAGTTCCCTCTCCTATTCTGCAGACTGCCATAAAACCACTGCACCTGCTTTGGCTATATTCTGTTTATATTTCTCCTATCTATTTCCTTCTGCATCCATGATCTTGACACTAAGCTGATAATTGCTGTTTACCAAGAATTGTTCAATTTTTAGTTCAGCTAAAGCTGGAGAGAATTTATTTTTAATTTCTATGAGCCCCACTTCTGTTTACCATAGATAAGTCTTATGGCATAGATACATAATGTCATAGATAAATCTCAACTACCATTTAAAGATCATTACTTATTAATATTTGTATATGTCAGCCACTCCACCCAAGACTGTCCTCATGTAGGAAACATTCCTGAATTATACAGCATTATTCTCCTAATGGTTTCAAATGACACCATGTTCCACTGGCAAAAAGTGATCAGAAATGGCTCATTACTTGAACTGTATTAACAAATAATTTTCAATTTGTTTGCAAAAATACACAGATACAGGTGGGATGTGAATGGACTGAGAGCAGCCCTACTGAGAAGGACTTGGGGATGGTGGATAAGAAGCTGGACATGAGCTGGCCATTTGCCCTTGCAATCCAGAAGGCCAAACACATCCTTGGCTGTAGCAGAGGAAGTGTAAGCAGCAGAGCGAGGGAGGTGATTCTCCCCCTCTATTCCTCTCTGGTGGGACCCCACCTGGAGTGCTGCATCCAGCTCTGGGGTCACTGGCACAGGAAGGACATGGACCTGCTGAACCAAGTCCAGAGGACTTGGGGGCAGAGGAGGCCTCCAAGATGATGAGGGGGCTGGAACACCTCTGCTATGAAGACCTCTGCTATGAAGACAGGCCGAGAGAGATGGGGTTGTTCAGCCTGCAGAAGAGAAGACTCCAGGGAGACTTAGAGTGCCTTGGCTACAGGAGGCTACAAGAGAGCTGGAGAAGGACTTTTTACAAGATCATGCAGCTACAGGACAAGGGAGAATGACTTTAAACTTAAAAAGGACAGGTTTAAATTAGATATTAGGAAGAAATCCTTGACTGTGAGTGTGCTGAGATACTGAAATAGATTGCCCAGAAAGTCGTGGACCACCCATCCCATTCTAGGATTCTATGAAATTAACTTATGGCTACATTCTTCTCCTTTTCCCCAATTTATTCTCTTTACTCTACCAAACCTTGCCATTTTCATAAATTTTGTCTCAACAATTATTTTTAAAACATTTTCAAAGGAACACTGGTTTCTCACTTTTCACCCTCCAAAATACATCCAAAATATCTTTTAGCAGCCAACTGCTTCCAGTTACTGGCAGTGATGATTACGACCAATATCTAGGTTATTTTCTTTCATGTCCAGTCTGAACTTTTCCTGGTGCAGCTTTGAACCATTCTCTTAACAAGCACTTCTCTTCTCCCCCTAATTTTCTTTCCCTGCTGTGATTTTAGTATTAAGTTCAAAACTGAAACATTAGAAGGAGATCAAAGTATTACATCACAGCTTTTCAGTACCTCTTTTTACATCAAGGAAAGTGGACTGGTGACTGCCATTACCTAATTTGTCAGATAGTTGTAGGATTCTCGAAGAGAAAACTCATTCCATTTTCCAAACTTTCCATCTACCATATACAAGTTTAGAAGACACATTTAGAAAGATATTTAAATGCAAGGTTTTCAAGTAATAATCTCAGTACTTTTGTTAAACACTTAAGAATAATTTGCAAATTTATTGGTTGAGAAAGACTATTTGAAATTTGTCATATGATACAGTTTATTTTCATTTAGCACTCAAGCACAACCAAAAAAGGCTTTTTTTTCTAATTGAATATTACTTTTGTCCACTCACTAGTGGGCTTCTGCAATTCCCAGCTGTTCCTAACTTTGTGATTTCTTGTTTATAACTTTGCTACGTATTCAGAGGAAATTGTTCAACTTCATTACTTAAACCCTTTTTTAATAGAAAGAGAAATTGAATGGTTTACATTATTCTGTACTTTGTCTGAGTTAAGTTCCAGGTTTTTCTAGGTATATTCCAGGTATTTGCAAAATGGAGAAATTTTTTCCCACACTGACATTCAGATGACAAGTTGGCACTGGCAACCCAATATTCCACGACCCACGCACTGAGGACAGGGCTTCACCAACGACCAGCTTTTGTTGTTTCCTCCTGGAACTGCAAAGCAAGTGAAAAAGGATCCTGCCGAATCTGGAGTACTTCTAGACGTCTCTCATTACTCTGGTTACTGGGCTGAGGAATGACCATTGGAGAGAGCGTCTTGTGAACAATGAAAGAATCCAGGTTTGGTGCGTGCCTCCAAGTCTGACACTGGCGGGCACTGCGGGCTTGTGGGATCTTCAGGGAGATATTCACAGCCCCCTCGGTGCCAGCGGCTGGACTGCCATTTCTCTTCCAACCCCACCCTGGGGTGACTCGGCGGCTTGGCCACCGTCTCCCTCTGCCAGGGTAGTCAGGCTGGCGTCCGATGCGGCCAAGCCTCACAAAGGAACAGCGCCCCTAAGCGAGGGGAGACTGAACCCTCTTCCATCCTTTCCATTAAGCCCCAGGCTCCAAGTCCCGCAGCCTTCCCCGACGCGGGGATCATCCCGGCGGGGGCTGCAGGGCCCGCACCTCACACCCGCCTTGGGCCGCTCCGCCAGCAGCGGCCCCGCTGCCCTGCACGCACTGCAAGCCTCCCCTGCCGCCTCTGTGGGAGCTGCGGGAGCCGGTCGGGCTGTGTGGGGCTCGGAGTCCGACAGGGAGACGGGAATGGCGCTGAGGCGGTACAGGAGGGGAGGGCCGGGCAGAGGAGCGGCAGGAAGGGCAGAGGAGGTCAGGGTAGAGAAGATGAGGGCAGCGGAGCGGAGGGGATGGCAGGATAGAAGAAGGTAGGGGAGGGCAAGGGAGAGGAAGGGAGGGTAGAGCAGAGCAGGGCAGAGGAGGAGAAGGCATGGTAGAGGAGGGCAGACCGGAGCAGGGCAGAGGAGGAGAAGGCATGGTAGAGGAGGGCAGACCGGAGCAGGGCAGAGGAGGAGAAGGCATGGTAGAGGAGGGCAGACCGGAGCAGGGCAGAGGAGGAGAAGGCATGGTAGAGGAGGGCAGACCGGAGCAGGGCAGAGGAGGGTCAGGGCCCGGGCGGAGGCCCGGATCAGCCGATGGCGCCATCTAGCGAGCCAGCCCGCGCGGAGCGCAGCGCTGGCCGGGCCCCGGCGCCCCGGGCTCCCCCGCGGTTGCTGCCCCGCTTGCCCGGGGCCAAGGGCAGCGCCTGAGCCTCGGCGGGGGCAGTTGTGCTCGGCAGGGGCGGATCCCCGAGCTCGAGGTGCCCGGGATGTGCCCCAGCACGGGCACCCCGCGGGCTGGTCCCCGCAGGACGCGTGAGGCCCTGGGAGGCACGGCCTGGATCCAAGGGAATGGGCTGACCTGGGGATGAGAGGGAGCGGCTTCAGAGCCATCATTAATTTTTTAGATGACAAATGAGATAATGACCTGGTCTTCTCTCTCCAGTTAAAATTGTCTGTTTTTCTAGCTCAAGGTTGTGTGTATAATTTTTTTTTAATGTTTGACCTGTAAGTGAAGCAGAACTAGGAAATTAATGGTAATTTTCTTCAGTTTCTCTTTTGTTTCTACCTTTCCCCCCTCCCCTTCTCACAAGTCTTGTGGACCATCACAGCAGCGTTCCAGGTAGGCATTTGTCATCAGACATGACATTAGGGTCAGTTTAAACAATATTAGCAACAGACAGAGAGAATGTGTGAGTGATTCACTGGTGGTTCTGGTTAGCAGCTGATTACATAGCAAATGAAAAACTGTGTGCCTCCATCTCCCTTGCTAATAAAGGCATAATGTGTGTTTTTCTCATAGAAGCATTATCAAGATCAGGTAATTGCTTTTAAATCTTAAAATTGAAAAGTCTACAGAAATGCAAAGAACATTAGCTTATTAATATTAGAGATACAGAACTGACAGGAATTCTCCTGGCTCAATTTCAGAAACTTGTTTACACAGCAGACTTGCCCCTCTTGGGGATATAAATATGGTCAATTTTATTTCCAATTTTTTTGTCATAGTGTCAGGATGAAGATATTTTGCTGACTGCATCCCTTGTCTTTCTGTAAATGTCCATTTATTGCCTTTCAGTAAATGTCCATTGTGTTGTTTTTATGGAGTTTTTTTCACACTTTAATGAGGTACGTTTATTTCTTTACAGATTTCTGAGGAACTGAAATGGAGTTGCAATTAGAAGCAACATGGCTTTGACACATCAGAGAGCACCAGTGTAATTGCAAACAGTACTTCTGGTTTTGTTGACTCTTTAAATTGTTTGCTAAGATGGTATTGACCACAACAGATTGAGAGACTTCGAATGAAGCAAGAATATTCAGTTATCTGCACAATGTTTATTGTATGGGTGGGTAGTCATGTAGACAGCACATGTGCATGTCCATCTCTGCTTTTTGTAGCAAAAGCTCACAATAGAAGGCTAATCCATCCTGAGAACACAAGGCCCTGTAAGTATTGTGCTGAGTGAAGGTCACTCTAACATTAATTACATTCTCCTCAAATTTTACATATGTTAAGAAAAAAAATTAAAAGTATCCTAAAAGTTGTTCTGAAAGAACTAGAAATTGCTGCTTGCTCTATTGCATAATCTCTTATTGAAGACATTACCAATGCCAGAGGAACAGCAAGACACAAATACTACACCAGTCTCTAAAACAAGCTCAGCGTTTCCTGATTACTTTTAGATTGCTAATCTAATTTTCTGTTAGGTAGACTGATAGAAACAGTAATAAGGAAAGAATTAGGAGGTAGCTATAATAACTTACAGAAGAGTAAATATGGGGTTTATTGGAAAGATCAGGCCTAACAACTCTACTGGAAGGATCCAATAAATATGGAGAATATAGATCATACCCTATTCAAAGTGTCCTAAATCACCTGGAAGAAGGAGGTAGTGGTGGTATTTACTGATGACTCACATGTATTCATGGTTGCCAAAACTAGAGCTTGAGTATGGATACCTGCAGAAGATTTTTCCATTGAACTGTGGCATAATAAAATAAATTTAGTGGTGTGAAAGTCAAACTAAACTACAAGTTCAGTGACAGCTAAAATTAGCAACACTAGCTATGAAATGTATTTCTCTCTCTCACATGTATCCACTGGGTTGATTCCTTTAAAGTCTTTCTTTACTGTCTAAAATACTCAGCTAGCTTTCCTTTGTCAGGAACTCTGACAGTTAATAGCAATGTTTTATTTTGTCTTGGAAAAGAGAATGTATGTTTTCATAAGACATTGCCAAATGTATTCTATTGCAGAAAATAACTCATTCAAATTCTGTGCTTGCTTATATAATGGTTTTCCAGCATTTGAAAACAAGACTGAAATGTGACCTGTTTATTGGTATGGAATAATTTGTGGAGATATATTTTTACTGACAAGCAAAAAGACACTTTCTGTAGCACTGAAAGCCACTTATGTACTTCATCTGGGATGACTTCCAGCTCTGCTTACTAAGAGACTATCTTGAGAACTTCCATACTAGTGCTTTAGTGGGAGCTCAGAACATGAGTAGAAATCCATATGTTTGGTATTCTGAAGGTGTTGAGTGTTTCACTTTCTCTGGTGCTCACAACGGGGCAGTTGGAACTAGATGATCTTTAAAGCCCCTTCAAGCTCAAACTGTTCTAAGATTCCACTTATACTTTTCCATTGGTTTAGATGCTTAGCCAGTATGTAGGGCTATGCCAACTTGCTTGTATGCAAATACATATTTATATAGCACAAGTGATTAATAGATTCCAAGGTCAGAAAACAACATGATAATTGCCTTCTTTAATCAGAGTCCAGATTGTATGACTTAGATCTGAGTCAATTCATGTCAAGCTATCCTTCTACCATATCTTTTGATCATTTTACAATTACAGTTGTAAAAGAGATTACATATTTTTCCACTACCATCAACAACAGAAACACATTAAACTGTCACCCTGCTTTGTTCTTGTAACATCCGCTTTGTTTCAGAAATATGCTTTTATTTCCTGCAAGATTTCCTTCATGGGCCTGTTATTCCTTCTCACTTAGATTAAAACTATCCTTTAATCTTGCTTTGTGACTAACTAATGAACTTCCAGCACTGTGTATATCTGTGCAGCATGCTGGAAATACTTTGTCCCTCAAATCTTAGAATGCTTGGAATGCCAGTTGCTTAACCTATAAAGACCTAGGATAGGGCAACTAATAATGCTTTTCAAGTTAGCAGCCTTCCAACCACCATCCTATTCAGCCACCCTATCAGTTGTTCAGAGATGTGTGCCTTGTGGGCACACTCTTATCCATTAAAATGTGACTTGACTTTTAGTCAGTTTAAATTCAAATCAAAATTTTGAAGTTTAAAACAAATTATACTTTAACATCTTTTTTTTTTTTCCAGCTTTAGCAAAACCAGTTTAAATATCACTTTCAAAACTGACATAAGAGTGCTACATGTAAATGAGCCTGTAGTCATGTACAGCTGCTTCCTGAGAAATTTTTTGAAATTCACTGCTGCTGAAAATGTAAGCTGGGTTTATTATGCCTAATACAAACTGTATTTATTTGTGCTCCTGTGTAGGCTCTGCTCACTTTAGGAAAATGCTCTATGCTGCACATCATACAGTAACTGGCAGGACTGGAGCCCTACAGAAATATGATAGAGGAGGTGAATTGGTGGATTCCAGTCCAATAATTTATGTACATCTAGCTGATGTACTTTTATCTTTCTTTCCTTGAGAAAGTGTCTCAAGGGTATTTGATACATCTTTTGTGATAGATTTTTCACGGCAAATATCAGTCCCAAGCAGAGAGTTATTTTCTGTATTTAAATTGGTTTTGGAATGGCATATATTGCACTTATGCAAATTTTGTCAGGGAAATCCATTACGCTCTTATAAATTCAGCAAAGGTTTCAGTGATTTTATCTTGTGTGCATGTCCCACTATTTATTATTAAAACAAACATTGTTAAAGACTGTGGTAACAAACTACAATGACTAATTTCACCAATGAATAACTTCTGGACGCAGAAATATTTTCAAATTATACAGTAGAAATCACTTGTTATCTAGTTATACATTTTAATTTTTATTAGAAGGGCTTTTTTCCTAAATTAAACTATTAAGAAAGTAATCAAGAATTATTGCCAAGATTAAGCAATCATTATACAAAGTTATTGGTGCAGTACTTGGAATGTTCAGTAATTTTACTGTTTCATCTTTAGTTTATGTTTGTAGTAGATAAGTTATGGATAATTGAAAGTGCTATCTTTTTAAGCAAAAATTTTAAACCCAGTTCTCTAAACTGATGAATCAGAAAAAAAAGTAAATATACAAATGACAGAGTTCTAAAGGATAAACCTCTTTTGTGGTCTGTTTCTTTCCCTGGTCAAAAGGACATGAATTTAAATCTGAGCAGGATCTCCAGTATAGTACTTTACTGCTGCATAGGGAGTAAGAGACAATCTGGAAGGAAGGGAAATTTGTGCAGTCTGTTAGTTTTCTTTGATGTTTTCTACTAGTCTGGATTTTTATGGCAATGTTGCAAATCACATAGCCAACAAATGAACTGTGGAATCACTACCAGTTAGAGTTCATGAATATTCATCAGATGAATTACCATGTTAAGAATGAGAGCTTGGTAGGTTTTAGTGATAGTATTGCAGCTGTCTTCCATATTTGTACAATAATATGTAATCAAACTAATGAATTCTTTGTCTTGATTATATTTTTTATTATGCTGTTTTGATCCTTAATGTTTCATGTATGGTCCTCCGTGATAAACTATTTAAGAGCTCCATTCTTATCAAATTAAATGAATTCTTCACTAAACTAACCACTTATGGAGGTGTTTTACACGTCACTTAAAGATTCTCAGCCTTGGGCAGTATCCTGGATGAGTTCCCAATTTGAGTTATAGCTAAGGCTAGAAATTGAAATTCAAAAACTCTTACTTAATAGGAATATTTAAAAAAAACTTCATGGAATGTGGCCAAGTGTAAATTTTCTGTTCAGTTTCCTGTAGGTGAATAAGGCTGGATTCCTCTTCAAGCTGCTGGAATTATGTGCTGTTACAGAGTGGTCTGTGTTGTAGACACTGTAAGAAGACATCAGCCCTAAAAGCATAAATGGCATTTTTTTTGATGAATGAAACCTTAAAAATTTCATCAGTGATGACCCCAGTGCATCCCAAACAGAAAAGTATTTTCTTAGTCAACAGCCAAACCAACAGTATTTTCTCGTACAGATGATTGAGGGCAGCAGGACTGTAAAGGAAGCTATCAGCTAATGTCTTTATAAAGGCAAGGACTGTGCTTTAGGCAGGCTGAAAAGACGAAGGCTGGCTTGGTGTATACACTCAAAGTTACCACCTTCAAGCAGTGTTACCTCATAGGGGTAGCATGCGCACTGTGCTCATGTGTAGTAGTAGTAGTATGTAGTACTGCCACGGCTGGGCAAATCCCCGTGACAAGGCCCCATATAATAAGTGCAATATATCGCCCCATGCAATAAGTGCAATATATCGACTCCATGTAATAATTGGAATCCATCCCCATGTAATAAGTTCCATATATCGCCCTATGCAATAAGTGCAATATATCACCCCATGTAATAGGCACAAAATATTGCCACCATGTAACAAATGCATTATATATATATGCCCATGTGATAAATGCAGTATCTATAGCGCCCCCTTGTGATAAAGGCAGTACATAGCACCCCATGTGATAAATACAGTATATATAGCGCCCCCATGTGATAAATGCAGTATCTGTAGCACCCCCATGGGATACATGCAGTGCATAGCCCCCATGTGATAAATGTAGTACATAGCGCCCCATGTAATAAGTGCAATATCTACAGCACCCCTATATAAGTGCAATATATCACCTTCATGTAATAAATGCGATATATCGCCCCATGTAATAAGTGCCCATGTGATAAATGCAGTATTCATAGCACCCCATGTAAGAAATGCAGTACATAGCGCCTCCATGTGATAAATGCAGTACATAGCACCCCCATGTGATAAATGCAGTACACACACTGTAGTAGCGTGTGGGACTGCCACACCTGGGCAAATCCCCGTGACAAGGCATGTCTGCTCTCATGTGCAGTGCTGCTTCTGCAGCTGCCAGTGTCAGTGCCTGTCAGTTCAGCTATCCCATCTCTCATAAGCACCACCTGAATCATGCTGATAAATAAGAAAATAGTACCTGAGTCTCCAAAGAAAGTTAGTATATTTATATAGTCTTCCCTCACACTGGGTCCCTCCACAGCAGCTCTTTGCTGAACTATGTGATTAGTGAAAATAGTATAGTGGACCTATTCCCTTAGCAGCCCCAGCCAACAGAATCAGCCAGGATTGACAAGGTATGATGTGTCTGTACATATGTCCAGCATTTCCTACTTTAGGTAGTTTCTGTTTAGGTACAGGCTTAGAGATCTTGGAGAGTGTTAGACTAATCTTAATCAAAGAACCTTTGTTGGGTGCTTGGTGCAATGGGTAACAGCTCTAAACTCCCTTGGGTGGTGACTCCCTTATTTGTGAAGCATTCCTCAAGCCTTTATCAGCATGACATAAACACTCTCAATAAATTATTCCAGTATAGCATGCTACTGTTGTGGTAAGAGCACCTGAAAGCAGCCACTACAAAAATGAAGACAATGTTTCATATGAATCACTACTTAGAGTGTTTAATTTCTTTTTATTTTAGACTAATGGTGTTTTCAATTTACTTGTCTGTTGAAAATGGCCTGTATTGCTAAAAAAGCTAGAAGAAAACAATAGCAGACTGTATCCTGTCTTTATACAGAACTAGCTGAAATCTGAAGGACTGTAATATAAAAGGAAAATTATATCTCTGCAAGCAGCTTCAAAGTAAGCAGTTTAACTTAATAGTTTCAATATGGGGACATGATATTTTCTTAAGTGCAACAAGGATTCCATTTAGCTTGCCATTTGACAATGACTAGTTAAACAGGAGTCAGCAGTGCCCTGGCAGTCAGGAGGGCCAACCATGTCCTGGGGTGCCTCAGGCAGAGCATTGAGAGTGGCTCACAGAGAATGAGCCCCAAGACACAAAGAAAATGCTTAGGAATAAGATTTCTTGAGGAATACAGGATGCATCATTCATGTGCAAATCTGGTAAATTCAAGCAACGTTTATTTGTAGTTTGAGTAAATTCCTGTAAAATGCTTAACTCCTCACCAGGTGAGCTTACTCTCATGTCAGCAGCATGAGGTATCTCCGGGTAACTTCTGATTGCAATGCTTGTGCTGTGAGACAGGACTCTTGGAAAGAAAGGTAGGTGTTTTCCTGCCCTCACCTTCACTAGCCATAAACTCTAGTGGCCATCATGCTGTACTTATCTACCTCCTCCCCACGTGTGCACAAATTTTTCTTTTGATTTTTAGAGCCAGGCACCTTGCTGAACATGTGGAACAGTGAAAACTGCTGCAGATTGCTGACTTTATGCATTGATACCAATGTTAAGATGACCTACAAAACAGTATGATTCCAGGAGCTGTATTATATTAAGGTGATAAACTAAATCAAATACTTGTTATTAGTACTGGCTTAGTAATACAGGGAAAAAGGATTCTGCTAAAAAGCCCAGCATAAGTGCATGCAATTTCAGCCATGAAGAGTGTAGTATCCTACTCACATCTTGAGTATTTTTTTGAAATGGGAAGCACATGGGGTTTAAATGGATACAAAGGAAAGCAAAATTATTTAGTGAAAGAACAACTCTCTTATGAGAGAGAAACTAGAAGAAAAATACCTAAATCTGGACTGGAAAAAGCTGATGAGAGATTTTGGTAATAATTACAAAATCAGGAAGGTTGTGAATAAAATGGGTACAGAACTGTTATTGATTGAATTTTATAGTATGCTAAAAATTTAGTAAGGAAAAGTTAAGAGGAAATTGACTTTAAAGGGATGAAAGAAAATCCTATTTTGCACACAAGGTGGGGAATTTCAAAAATATTTTAGCACAGGATCTTATGAAAGCAGTGCCAAGATGGATTAGCAAAATGTGTGGAAAATGTTTATGAGCATTTATGAAAGGCAGCAGTCATGGCTGTGGTTTCTAACAGCTCATTCTAATGACTGCATGTGCTGTGTGTGAGGGGAATGGACCCCAAACACTGTTGGGCTTGCATGCACTGTCTAAATAGCATTTTCTGTTGCTATAATATAATGCTGAACAAGGTAAAGCAATGCTTAAAGCCAGTAGAGCTTTCTTAGCCCTTATGGTCCTCTGCTCTGGCTTATTCCTTTAATAAGGAATTTCACTTTCCATCCTTCTCTTCCATGCCTTGGAGCTTGAGCTTATTCCAGTCAAAAAGTAATTTAAAATACTGCAAATTCTTATCAAACAGAATAAAATGGACAAAAGCCATGGACTTTTGCAGAGTTTTCAACAAAACCATGGATGTTTCAGAAAATGCACAGGAAGAAAAAAACATGCCTCATAATTTGTGAATATGGCTAAATTACTGATGTATCTAAGCTAAGGTTTGTGCTGTAAAAATAAAAATGTTTCATTTTTAGGACATTGTAAAGAATCTGTGGCAATCATCACATAATTGTCGATGCATTTTATTTGCTAAATGCATGAGTAGTTGGATGTGTACCCATTTGAGGATGTGTTTTCAAAGCTATGTTATGTCACAATGTGATTGGGCTACCCTACAGTGCAAGTCACATCTTTGCAGATAATAGGCTTATTATTGTTGGGAGTATGGTATGGAAGAGTAGCACTTTCTTCTGAAATGTACAGATGGATGGCCTGATTTTAAAAAAAAGAGTAAGGAAGAGAAATGTTGGAACAAACTGTACTGTAGACTGTTCATAGACTGTTCATGTTGGATCTTCTGTTCTTACTGCCTCCTCATTTAAAACATTCATTGAGAGATGACATTTAAAAAGACATTACCATTAATGTCATGAATATTGCAGCATGTTTAATTGAGTCAAAATATCTCTTGAAGTAAGTCAATCTACTTTGCAAAACAAAATTAAGAATAGATTTCTTCATTATATCATATAGCATCTTTGATAATTGTTTATTTACTTTGACAATTTTGAGTCCTACTGTAAAATTCTAATTCCTCTCCTGCCAAATAAACTTCATTGCAAGTTAGAGAAATAAACAAAAGCAATCTGGCATATGCACTTAAACATCTACCTCTAAAACTAGTCATTCACCAGCTTAATATGAAATAAGGACGCATGGAAACTGTTCCATGCAGCAGAGGGCAGCAGTAGTAAAATGGTGCAGCATGCCTACTTTTATAATCTTTAATACAGTGTAGCACAAGTAGTAAAAAACAAACCTGCTAAAAGAAAACTGAGTTAATCCTTTATTTGTGTCTTCTTGGTGTTGATGTCAGCATTTATTGTCATTAATAGGGGAAAATTATTTTCATACTTAGTTTCTAACTTCTGGGCTTGAATTACTGTGGTTTTCATGTCACAAAAAGATTCCTGAACCTTTCTATCCTGTAAAAGTTGTATTTTTCTTTGAAAAAATCATATGAGATCTGTTTCTCAACTAGCAAATTGACTTTATTTTTTCCCTGAAATCATAAATTGCTTCTTCTACAGATGCATTTTATTAGGGATTGCTTCATTACATTCTGGTGGTCAACATCCTGTTATACTGCCTCACAATCAGTGAATTCTTTTTCATGAATATAAAAATATTGGAAAGCCTTTATAAATTAAAGAAGTATCAGCTGCGACGAGGATGTTTCTGTACAATGGCTTTGGATCTTTTCTTTGGATTCTTTTTTAATAGCATGGTTTATGGTTTTCATAGGATTTCTTTTTGTTTATTTCATGTCTATTGCAGAGTCCAATGTCTGCAGCTTTCCTGCATGCCTGTACTAGTAAAATGCTATTTCTAGCCCTTGTTTTGCATAAAACTTGCAGGAATCTTGGATTTTTTTGCTCTTCTGTCAGAATATTTAGAAGTGGTTAAATTGTTAATAACTTACTGGGGTGAAAGGAGTTAGGGAATTCATATAGGGACAGGGAGGGATTGAAGTGGCAAAATGTAATTAATAGTACAGATGTCTACAGCAAAGAAAATCTCTCAAGGCTCTTTTAGCTTTTATAATTACAGAGGCTACAGTGCAATTCCTCTCATCCAAAATCTTGGTGTGGAATAGGCCTGCCTCCTAAAATGCCTCAGTCTCCAATGGCTGTACAGGGGTCCTAAGATGACTGGTCCAGATACTTCCATATACTGCAAATTTAGATAAGACCCATCTTAACTACACAGATTTGTGGGCTTTAGCCTCACTTATTCAGGAGATGACATTGAAAAAAGAAAAAAAAAAAAACACCTCCTTTTTTAAATGAGGGGGGGAAATGAAAATAAAAGAAAGAGACAAGATAAATAATTAAGACTACACTCAATTATGAATAATAAAGGTTGCAAAGTGTTTTCTCTTTTTAAAAAAAACATGGGTGAAAGACAATTAGTGGTTTCTATGCTTATGTTAAAAGGCTTTTTGGAACTATGCTTTTACAGAAAATATTCAGATTAGAGACCAAAGAGTTGCAGGCAGGTTAAGGGTCTCAGCTTTACTGTGAAGTTTGTAGATTTTTAAAGAATTGATTTGTTCACAAAAAGCTAGAAATTTGTATTCTGAAAGATTTAATTCAGCTTTATCAACATGTTAAAGAAGAGATAGCAGAAAGGAGCATGCCAGAGGGAAATGGGGCGGCGTCTATTGTTCCCTCTCTCATGCACGTGTATTTTCCTTTTTCAATGACAGTAAATGTAGTCTTTGCAGGTGTATCTCAGATTCCTTGCTGCAGTAAGAGAGCAAACTGAAGTTAATGCATACATGGAAAAGTGTGAAGTTAGCCAATATGCCAGTGTCATTTATTGATTTCAAGTGGCAACAATTATTTACAGAAGAGTTCCATGTCCCTCAAAAGCAGGCATAGAAACAGCGCAGTGAGTCATCACTCAGAAGATGGAGAGGAAACCCAGTACACTGGATCTATCCATCTCTCTGAAAGTGCATACAGACTCACACTACCCTTTTTCTTCACTTTGTCATTGGTTTATGGAGAGACTTAGTTATCTTCCTCTTACATAGAATTTCCTCTGTTTCCTCTTTAGTTCTTTTCAAGGTTTATTCAGAAAAAAACCCATTTCTAGAAAAAAAATTAAATTCTGGAAAAAAAATCCCCCACCTCTCCTTGTAGGGAGTTAATTTTGAAAATTACTTCAATGTCCTAATGCTCTGCATACTAATCCACTTAGGCTTTCTTTTTCTAGCTTATGAGTGCCAGCCATTGACTTGTTCTACTTGGCTACTTTGAACCTCACACTGGGTTGCAGATTGTATATTGTTAAATGTAAGAAAGCATATCCAATTGTCAATAATTACTTGCTTTAAATTCATCTGAATAAAATGTGAAAATTAAGATTACACTTTATAATTATGGTTTTTCAAATTCCTGGGTTGGGGGTGTGTGTATATTTAAGAAGGCAGTGGAGAATGGGCAATTAGAATAAAATTTTTTCTTGCATACTTCAAAATCTATTTCCAAGTGTGTGGAAGGTAGCATGGGAACAAGAACCACGGCAAAGTCAGAGCTGCAGGAGGCTTGGTTAGTGTCATACTAAACAGGTAAGTTGCTTGTAGCAAACCCTCAGCTCCAGGAAAGTTTCTGCTTTCATTGTTCACAAGCTGCTCACATTGAGCCCTTCAGTATAAATCCATAGCACACATGAGAGCTTGCTCACTGCTAAATCAGAGTACAAGCACTTGCTTATAAAAGAGTTAGCATGGACTCAAGACTACTTGAAATCCTTTTTTTTTTTTTTTTTTTTGTAACAGATTTTTTTCTTGTCTTTATCTATAGAGAAGAGACATGAGGAGCAAAGGAGAAGATAAATCTTTTTTCTTTTTTCTGTACTTTTGGAAGAATTTGTTCAGCAGAAGGAAAGGCTTGAAAAATCTTCACAGAGAGAGTATTTGGTACCAAATGGTCACTGTGCTCCAGATTGCTGTTTTGCTT
This sequence comes from Haemorhous mexicanus, assembly GCF_027477595.1. NCBI lineage: Eukaryota > Metazoa > Chordata > Aves > Passeriformes > Fringillidae > Haemorhous > Haemorhous mexicanus. The sequence goes on along the minus strand of NC_082341.1, from coordinate 20,245,550 downwards.
TTTAAGACGTAACTTACACTTCCTTGTGTGGATTTCTAGCTCTTGCTCTTTTAACCTCATTTTAATCATTTTGTTAGCTTTAAGCTGAGCTTATCTTTAGCATAGTGCTTTGAAGATAGCATTTCAGGTTTTTCTAAAATTATAGTTGCCATAGACCCACAAAATTATATACAACCTAATTCAAACTAAAGGCTACAGTAACTGATGGAAGTCGATTGGCCACTGAACTAACAGTTGATAGCTAGAGATGCCTACAAAAATTCTTTTCTAGGAGCTAGTGATACAGAGAATTCTATGGCCAACACTGAGCAGAATGAACAGTGTGTCTTCTTATTATAAAAATGATAATTGTTCCTAAATTGGATACAACAATTTAGTGTGTTTAACTCAAACTGTATTTGGAAAGTTAAAATGGTAGTTAATTTTTCTATTTTCTTATGGGTTAGAAAAAAGCAAGCATTTACTTTAGAATCCAATTGTTGCATGTGTGCATTTTTTGTGAATAAGGGTATTCATATATTGATATGGTTATATAGAGAGGAACAAATATTTTAAAAGTGAAAATGTTTCTTTCATAAAGTACAAACATTTTATATTATGAACTCCCTTCTCAGCACTCTTGTTGCCAAGCCTTCAAACAATGAATATACCAGGTTTAGGGGAGAGATAGTGATTTGTCAGTAGTTTTATTAAAGATAGAAGTAAGGTCACTGTCATGCAGTGAAATTTGTAGTTTGCTAAATTGTTTTCTGTCAATACTGGTTCTTTCATTGTTCTTCCATTCTAGGATTTTCTTTTTTTTTTTTTCCTTTTCACCTTCATTGCTTCAGCATCTGTTACTATCAAAATTGCCCATCTAATCAGTCAAATATTCTGTAAACTCTTTTTACTGTTGGTACCACTTACTTCCTGAATTTAAGACAAAGAGATGGAAAGAAACTGTCTCCTCTCATTCTGGCTTGTATTCATGACTAAGAAACTTACATATTTTTCTTTTATTCAGGGTGGACTAGAAGATCTTGAGAAACAGTCATCTCTCAGACAACAGACTTTTGCCTGAAATTACTCTTCTGAATTGTGAGAATTTCTTTAGAACTGAAAACTGAGTCATAGTTTAAAAAATATGTGAATAATCACTTGTTATCTGAATTTCTCTAGTAGTAAAAATTATTTAATTTTTTTAATGAATATATATGTAAAGAAAAAAATACACAAGTACATAAAGAACGTTTGAGTGGTTTTCAAGCATAAGTTGATGAGTATCAGCAGGAAAAGGAAAAAATCAGTATGCTGGGGTCAGAAGTCAATGGCTAAAAAGACTCAACATACAATATATGTCAGTTTCCTACAAGGTGAACAGTATAATTTTCAAAAGGTTGTTTTTCAATTTCAAACTCTATTTTTTCATTGAATATTAGTGTTGTATGCTGTAATAGTTCACAACATTTCATTAGGGATATTTGAATTAATAGTTCAACATACATGATAGGACTGTAAGTGCTTTGCATCAGGTAACATACTCTTAGTAAGATCTAATCAGTTTTTGAGCTCAGTTTCTTTGGAAACCTAAAGGAATGAAAAAAAAAATCAATATACATAAACAGTCTGATAATACTGCAGAACAAAACCATACAATAGGCAGTGAAAAACTTAGAAACCGATTTCTGCATCTCTTTAGTGTAAGAGGAGGTGAGATAACTGAAGCTGACTTGGTGCTGTATTTTAATGTTTAGATACCTTCATAAAAGTTAGGTTTCTAATGTTCCTAAGAACAATAAATGCAAGTACTTTTTTTACCTATGTATTCCTTAAGGAAAAAATGAGCAACATTATATCCATATTTAAAAAACCTCCTTTTTTTCATACCCAAGATACTAATATCTCCTGTTCTGACTAAGTTCTTGATAATAATTGCTATCACTGAATAGTCTTGGTGGTTATACCTACATCCAAATGTATTTTGGTTTTATTTTTTCTATTTTGTTTTAAAAACAGCCAGATAGAGCAATAGAGAGATTGTGTAAGGGAGAAGTCTGTAGTCAGATGGAGGCAATTATTAAGTTTTAGATCACACTTTCCATATAAATGAACACTTTTGTTTAATTTCAAAACAGTTTTCATAACAGTAATATTTTAGGACAATAAATGTCACCTTAATTCTGTATTATGTGAGAAGGCACCTCTGGGATTATATTTCTTAAAATGTAAGAAGATTTACTGGCATAAAGTGTATAGTAGTCTAAAACTTCTTTCTTGCTTTTCTACGTTAATGTAAATAGATTTCCAGGTTGTCTTGGAAAACTTTCTGCTAACAAGTGAATTTTGTAATGGTGAACTAAAACGAGATTTCTTTTAGATATGTATATATATGTGTATGCTAATACGTAACTCAGGAAATTTCAGTAATATTAATTTATTTTAATTCATTGGCAACCTTAATACATGTGATATTGCTAAGATTGGCATGTGATGCCAAAAAAAGCTTAATTGACTGTGGTAATTTTAAAGTACTGACATTTTTTATTACAGCACCCTGGCATCACATTGGCAAAGATACTTTATGTATTGAAATGCTACAAATTACATGCAAAATGTAGTTCATTCATATGTCAATATACTGCCCATGGCTATAATTACACAATGTGCACACATCACATTAATAACATGGAGGAAAGCTGCAATGCCAGAAGATTCTCTTCTGTTTGCCATAATTGCTGCCATTAGTAAAAAGGAAAAAAATGCATTTGTTTAGTCCATCAAAATAAGTTACTCAGCATTGAAGGAATAAGATTTATATAGCTTCATTACCCATTATGATGTGAAGTTCAGCAGGGGTCTTGCTAAAATTATGCCTACATCCTCTCCCATTCTACTGCAAAAATAAAATAAAGCCACTTGTCATGTTGGTAGGGCGCGTGGAAATACCCTTGTCATCTCAGAGTGAGTCCTCAATAGAGTTTTCCTATTCCTACACAATTTATTCACCAATCATTTGAAACCCAGTAAATTGCAGAGTGCAGTTATCCATGGCATTTGTGAGTTGGCAACTTGCTTTTGTTCCCACAGCAGGTGTGAAGGTGGGAGAAGCCAGATTAGTTGCAGTTAGTCTTACTGGTTCACTTGAAATTAAAACTAACTAACTAACTAAACCCTTAAAACTAGAGAGGCCTTGCTGCATGTTCTATGTCTAGTTATGCCATTTCTAAATTTTCTTCATTCCTTTTCACTAAGATCGTAAGTTGCTGCTGTATGAGCTTTCTAAATCATAAAAGATTGTATCTGTGGGTGGAAAAAAATTTATATGCAGTTTTCAGGGGTCATGAATCTGGTAATGAAATAGAGTTTGGAGAAGTTCACATTTTTGTCACTCTTCTATTTATCTTATTTCTTCTTTTCCTTTTTTTTTCCTGAGTTACACACCTATGCCTGTCAGCAGTAAGTTGCTTTCTTGCAAGTACACCAGCATTGTTCAAACTAATTTTAAAATATTGATTTTTTTTCTGAAAATTCTTGATCTCAGATCCTTGCTTTAGCATGCCAGGGTATGTAAGTAAGTGTAAAATGGAATAGTATTTTTTAAAAAATGTTTATTTAATCAGAAAATTCATCCTACCTTTGGTTTTGCTATAAAGAGTCTGTTAGAATGTCTGTTGTCATGTTAGAATGGTAATGTACTTCACTCTGAGTTACCCCAGTTCTCCAGTTCTTCTCAAGGTTTTCTTCCATGCATATTATCATTCTACAGTAAATGGAGAGTTTCTGGCATATGAGTATTGTTCATGGAGTTTTTTTCCACTTTATCAAAATTTTCCAAAAGGCACGCAGTGAAATCTGAGTCAAAATGTTAGTCTCATAACACATGAGTTACAATATTAGTGGTAGGAGCTTTGGGAGGTTTTAAGATATTAAACTGTATAAATGATTTTTTTTTTCAGTGTATCAGTAAATTTCCAATGGGCATCTAACTACACAGCTCTGCAATTGTTGTGGTCCTGTTTGATCAGTTGGCACAGCTTTGGGATGGGTGAGTAGTGGGGGAATAATGCTGCTCCACAAGGGTTTGAAGAAAAAGACTTAGCAACTGATGCCAGCAATTACTTCAGAAGAAGTAATCCAAGTGCTGTGTAGACAAAATAGTTCTTTAAGGACACTATGAAAACACAGTGTCAAGGGTAAAAGCAGAGGTTGGGCCTTGAGTCACTGTCAGTGATTTTGCCACCACTGAGAAGCTCATTTGCAAGCCAGGAGAGGTTTGCAACACTTAGTCATAAAAAGGGAAGTGAATTCCCCTTTGAGATCAGCCATTGCAGCCTGTACCAATTATTATCTGTTGTTTTTTAATGTACTGAATTTTTTTTTTTGCCATCACTCTGTAATATAAATATTAAAGTCAGTTGTAGCCAGTATTATTATGCAAATCTCTCAGAAGCTTTCAATGGTTATGAATCATCAAATGTGTTTTTAAATGTTAGCTTTTCTCAGTAAACTGAAACAACTGACCCTCTGTTTGTACACTTTAATTGGATGGAATGAATTCTGTTTCACTTTGTAATTACACACAAAACATCAAATTATATACAGATAAACCTATTCTATGTTTGTTTGGAGATTGAGCAATCCCCAGAATTAAATGCTGGAAGCTATTCCCCCATTATCTGAGGAATTATTTTTATTAGTGGAACAAATCTGGACATGGTTAGCTTTGTTTGACAGAAAAAATTATATGAAAGCCAGAGGAAATGCATATTATCATGTGTTTCTGCTTTTCAGTCATTCTTATAAAATTATTTATATGAGAAATTTCTGCAATTCTTGTTTTTATAAAGTAGTATATTTAGAAATGTTAGTTTGATAAATATCTTTGGTTATTTATGAAATAAAAGAATATTTTAAAGTAGGACTGATTTTTAAAATACTCAGCCTTCATCACAAAAGAACTGTACTTGTAATTTACTTTGTGTTTTTGAGAGCATTTGTTTACATTTTGTATTTCCCTCAAGCTGGCGTTGTCAGTTGAATTCTTTTATAGTCAGCATCAGTTGTCACTTCTCAGTCTTGCTAAAACAAAGCTGTTCCTTTTGATCTTACCACCTTGTAGGAGACATTACAGACATTTTAGAGTCCTGGATTTTTTTTAAGCTATCTTTAAAGAGAATTATGATGTTTCTATTACTACAGGCTTACTGCTTCACAGGATTTGTTGAGCCAGCTGAGATGGTAGTCCCCGATAGCAGCACGGAAGTTTTGGGAGATGGGAGAATGATATGGCTGGTGTGCTGGTCTCTGTAGAAATCTGTCACTTGTGACAGTTTTCACTAACTTCCAGTGCAATAATATTGTAATAGTGTGGTGATGTAAATGTCAACTTTGTAACAGCGTCCCTCTGGAAAATCTGAGTGGGTGGACAACTGTTTTTTTAACCACAGGCTGAGTTATCCCAGCTTTTTCAGTTTGTGCAAATCTGACACAGGATAAGTGGGGATGAAAGAGGCTGTTTTCTATGGGCAGTGTTTTGCAAAATAGAAAATATCCCTTTTCTATGGATGTGCTTGAAAAGATTTCTATTTCTATTGTGTTCTCATACTTTTTAAAAGTAGTAATATTTTAATGAAAAGAACAAATTTTAAGTTTGTTGTAGCATTGATCAAATAATTTAGTAACGCAGGGAACAGTTATGAGTGCTTGCATATATTATCCATCATAAAGAATTACATTCTTTAGTAGATTTTATACATCTTGTACTTCTAAAATAGACTGTTTGCATAAAAAAATAACTACTAGAAAATGTGAAATAAATTCAACAATACAATGCTTAGAATTTGCAAGTACAAGAAGAACATGTACTAATTCCTATCCACCTCCATTGTTACCTTAAGGGCAGCTCTCTCCATAGCAACTGAAAACTTTTCAAGGCAGCAATAAACTAATCCTCTCCAGCTTCCAGAGCACCATCAAGGAATTTTAAAAACATTGGACTTCCAGCAGCTAAATACTTCTGAGGATTCAGAAGGCCACAAAGCTAGATACTCGAGCATTCTTTTTCCCTTCCAAAGGTAAGAAAATAACATTTAGAAATAAATGCTCATAATATCCTCAAAACAATGATACATTTTCCTAACACTAAAATATATCTAAACACCAAAAGATTTCCTAATGTCTAAAAACATACTAACTTTTTTTGTACTAAATGCTCGTTTGAATTCAGCAGTTCTTTTTCAATTTTAAATACTTTGTTAGAAGAGTTTCCTTTAAAATAAGATGTGTATCATATTGCAGTTCAAAGATGAACGTATATGACACTGTTGAACACATGCTTTACTTTCTGAATATGTGTGTCACTGCCAGCATCTGCCCATCAATAAAATCAAAACTTCTGTGGAAAACAGAAGTAAAACTATTTTATATTTCTTGTGATTTGATATCGAGGTAGATTACTGTAAAAGCAGAAGGAGTGGTTCATTAGGAAGGATTGTGAAGAAGAGAGATTTATAGTACAAAATGTCTTTTGCACCTAGAGTTAACAAGTTAAGCTTGTTTGTCTTGTTTATTCACTGAGTTCTTTGAGTGAAATTATAACCTCAGCTTTGTAATTCTTCCGTCTGAGTAGCAATCACAAATTTTTAAGTACATCCTGTTCCTTCTTTCTTTGTGCAGTATAGCTGGAGTTTAGTGATGTTGGTAAAGTGTTTTGACAATATAAAATGCTTCATATTATTGCTGTGTAACGTAATTACTGCACATTCAAAATAGTATTAGACTAGCAATATTTATTTACAGCTATTTTTGTTACTAAAAACCTGTTTTCATGATGAAATAAAAGCAAAAGCCATGGAATTTTCCTATTCTTACTGAAAAGAATTAGTAGAGAATGGAATAACATAACACTGAAATGAAAGCCATGGACTTTATTTTTAAGAAGAGGGAAGGGCACTTTGAGACAACCACTTATTGGTAATTCTAAAGAAGTTTTGAGGCCACAGTTGTCTTAGTTTCCTGCTGTTCTGTGCTGTAAAGTCCTTACAGGCTCCCTGTTGTTCAAAAACAGCTTGTCACTGCAAATCAGCTTAGCCGACCAATTAATAAATCCTCTCGAACATATTGCATTCGCACTAATTAAAGGGTTTGGTTTTTTCCCCTTTACCGTTTGTTCAGATTCTTCAGGTTTCCAGTTTAAGCTGTGCAGCGCAAACAGCAATCCAACATTCAGTGCGGATCACGCACTGCAGGAAGAGGAGATGTGTTTTCTGACCAAGCATCCAGCTCTTGGGGTGGTATGTTCTGCTTTCATATTCAGCGTGCTCATTGCTGAAGGACAGCCTGGGGAAGAGCATGGGCAGGATGGCAGCAATCCTCCCAGCAGAGGCTCTCTGGTGGAAGTTTTACGCATTCTCTCAGCTGAAAACACTGAGCTCCACATGAACCACACACGAGAACTGGTCAAAATGTTACTGGAGAGAGCTGAATGCCCACAGCGGACTTATGGCATGCAAGAGGATTGTAATCTGGTTAGTGCTTCAATTAATGAGGGGTATCTTTACAGGATCATCAGTGAGTTCTAACATTTGTTTGAGTGATACTGTCCTGAATACGATACCTAAACATGAAAAAAACTTCTTGTTGCAGCAAAAAAAATTTTTCCTTGCTTTGTTTCATTTTGATTATTATTTATTGTTTTGAGCTCATGAAGAGATATTCCGAACATGACAGGCATTTTTTTTAAAGTTCCCAAGTGTTTGTTTTCCAGCACAAGTTTTTCTGCTGATACTGGGTGTAACAATAAAAGCATGAGCTTGAATTTTGGGCACAGGATTTCCACCGTGGAAAGACATAGGTAAACACTGGGGACCAGTTCTGCCACTATTTTTGTTGTTGTTCTGGGTTTTACTTCATAAAAATAACACCCAGACAGGATTGTCTCAGATTTATGTGCCACTTCACTGAAATATTCAAGATTAAGGGGAGGGTTTTGTAAGCAGTTCAGGTCAAGGAAAATGCAAGGCAGAACAATGAATCTACAAATCCAAATTGAAACTGGAAGTAGTCCAGGGTACAGTTGCGCAGAGGGATTGGTTGACTATTTGGGAATATTTTCAGAACTCAGTCCTGATTCAATGAAGAAAGGACAGGGACAGTGTTACTGGGGCAACTTGGCTAAAAGGGACGACAAAGGGCTTGGTCAGCCTTGGCTTTCATTCTCTGGCACTGTTCAGTGACCTACATAGAGCAGTGTCACTTTATACCACACTAAAGAAGATGGTCTGAAAGGTGAATGTTTTAACAAGGTGCTGTTTTCAGCAATCTGCCAAGCCAATGAAGTGGGAATCTTTTTATCCTGTGCAGCAGACAGCTGCTCACTTTATTGACCCTTTCTAACAAGGTTCCCATTTTTCATACGAACCCAAATGTGAAGTTTCATACATAAATATTGTAGGTGCCTGTCATTACCTAAATGGATTATTTTTTATGAAGGAGATTATTCACACATGGGCAATGAATATGCATCAGATACAGGCCCAGATTGAAAATTAACAACGTATTAAACATGGCTATATAATCCTCCCAAACTACACAAAACAGGGACTAAGTTTTTGTTTGCCTTTCTATTTTTCTTCTCTATTGGCATGGCTTTTTCTTGTATTTGTGACATATTTCTGGAGAGCTCGCTGGTGTCCTTGGATGGACAAAATCTGAGGGAAACTTATCTGGGGCTTATTTTGGTCAGTATGGCTGTTCTGTTCAGGCTTCATCTTGGAAATTTTTTATAGGAAGACTTTAAGGACATTCACCATTTTCAGTATTCCTCAGTGTCATCTGAGTCAGAAACACTGCATGCATCCTGCACAGCGTTTCTGTGCCAGCACCACAGGCACGTGGTGTTTTGTAGGAAATCCTTGAGAGAGACGTGGCATTTTCAGTCACATGGTGCCCATGTGGTACTGTGCTGAAATCTTCCATGATGATTTAACAAGATTTGGTAAACCAAAAACTGTGCAAGAAGCACTATCCTTCAAGTTCATAAAAATTTGAAACAGAATGCCCCACCTTTTATTAGCATTTTCTTCCTCATACTTGTTCAGAATTGCTAATTCATTTCAGATTCAATTTCTCTTCTAAATCCAGGATTGGTTTATACCACATGACTTTGTTTTCAGACTTTTTTTATTTTTGTTTTTATGATATCTCTAATGGGCATTTAAAAGCAGTGAAGTTTAACACTTTCTTTATACCCTCTTCTGGTTTGTTGTTATGTAGTGGCCCTAATACTCTTTGGGCAGGGGCTGGCAGCTGTTGAATGGCATCTGACTTTTCTTTATCTCCAAAGCAAACAGAAGTCATGTATTTCTTGCATTGGTAAGCAAATTTTTTTGGAACTTCTAGCTACTTAAAGAAAAGAAACTCAGACTTCAGTGCCAAAGTTCTGGGTTTCTTTTTTGTTTAGCTTTTCCAAATCAAGGACAGATGGCTATTCCCGTAAAAATATTAGCAGCAGAAAAAAAACCCTCAAACTAAAAAACAAACAAAAAAACCCCAACCTAATGACTAACCACTTTATATTCTCTTAATATTGCTTGAAGGGTCACTCACCATAGGCTACCCATATACTACGGAGTAACTACATCTTTTACAATGCATCTGCTTCCTTCTGATTAGCAATTTTCTTTTCAGTCATCTTCCGTGCAAGAGCAAACAATGGGCTCACTGATTGCAATTTATCCTCAGTGGATTTTAAAATCTTACAGAAATCTTTGAAAGTCTTCTGCTTCATGCCATATGTTTACTGTATTACTACTGAGTGTTCATAAAGGCTGGTTGACTGACTTGAGGTCTTTGGGACAGAAAAGAGAATAGACTCCTCCTAGTGAAAGAGTAATTCTCAGAGACTGCATTAGGAAATGTTAAAGACCTTAATAAGCAATGAAGGCAGGAGAGGACACAGTGAACCTGTAATCTGGTTTATTTATGTATATAAATAGTTAATTTGGCTATTAATACCTACAGTTTTACACATATTAAAAATCTGTGCTCAGATACAAAGCCTGCACAGGGTGAATATGTAATTTCAGTCCCTCTTGAAATGCATTTGAAGGACTAAATGGGGTTGAGACCTTGTGCTGGCTCTCTGCACTGGATCTCATTGTTGCAGTTAACAAAATTCATTGAGAAACTTAAAAATAGCTGTGTGATTACAGGCTCAATTATTTCTCTCAGCAGTGCATTGAATATGGTATAATTTCTGTTTACATACCCTCAATTAACTACAGTTCAGCAACTGTTTTTATCTTATAATATAAACACATATAGAATGCACAGATGAAAATATGAATAAGCCTAGTCCTTATCTAATATATTTGTAAGCAGAAGTGTAATCTGCTGAAGCCAGTGGAAGGTTTTCACTCTCTACCATGATTGATCAGATTTATTCCTAATTGTAGGGAATCTCAAACCACTAAATCAGAGAATTACAGGATAGAATCATAGAATAGTTTGACTTTGAAGGGACCTTAAAGATCACATAGTTCCATTCCCCCTACCATGAGCAGGGGCACCTCCCAATAGACCAGGTTGCTCGAAGTGCCATATCTAGGACACTTGACTTTCCTTAAAAATAAAAGAGGCTCTGGAAAAAACTCCATGGTGTGATCTTGCAGCCATAGAACTCTGAAGAATTACCTACACCCTCCATTCCGTCAGCCTGCATTTGCAAAGTTTTGGGTTTGATGCCTTAAATATAGAACTTGTATTCTCCCGTTGTCTGTTCTATCTGTATTTGCAGATGCCTGGCAGAGTATCACTTGAGTTGAATTACCACTTATTTTTATTTCTTTGCAGTGCCTTGAACCAGATTCTTTGTTACTGATAGCTGGAGGAGATTTAGAAGACCATCTCAGTGAAGAAGTATTTGAGAGAATTTCTCTTATTCTTCTCTACTACATTCTTCATCGTAGAGATATGTGTTCTTCAGAATTCAGCTTGAATGATAAGGATTATAAATTTTACCTACAGGGTATGCTTAGTTTAAGACATGATGAAGACTGTTATTACTTTTCACGGAATGAAACTGAAGATATTTTAGCTGCAGTAAGGCAACATTTTAAAACTTCTGAAAACCAGGTAAAGAAAACATATGTAAAAATAACTTCATCTTTATTACAGGTATAATACCTTTATGCAAGTACAGAGACTATGCCAGTACCACAGTCGTCCAGAAGACTGGAAGGTTAAAGTGTCCGAGCACAGGTTGAACACTGGGATTGTGTTGTATGTGCTGCTTAATGTTTTTTTTGGGTTGTTTCTGGCATGTGCCACTTCCACAGGGTCTGCTGAGAAGTGGTTGGTGAAATACTGCACTTTAGGGACCATTCCTAATGGGTAATTTAGATGCAGTTGCTCTGCTTAGGGCAGATGGAAAAGAGCACAGCTGTGTAGATGCAATATCTTGCGCTTGGCTCCAAGGACAGAAAATACTTTCTCATTTCTGATATTTATTAGCATGGATACAGTACCAGTGATCTGTGAGATCTGTTTGAGATACATCTATCTATAAGGATCTATTTGAGATCCTTATCTCAAATAGGATGTATAAAATAAGAGAATAATATTATAGAGTTCAAAGTTGAAGTATTTCAATGCTATAAAGCAGAACAGATCCATTACTGGCTGGTATAGGAGAAATAATGAATTCCTTTGCTGTGATGAAATCCCTGCCAAGTTCTACACTTCCATGTCTATCCAAAGCTGGACGGAATGAGGAATCTGTCCAAAGACATGATGGCTTCCTTCAGTAGGAACCCATTTGTGACTAATTATCCACCAGCATAGATATGCCTTGTAGAAAGATTGTTAAAGATAAGCTTAAAGTTGAAAAAAAAAGAATAATGAGGATTTTCAGCTAAGATCATAATTTCTAAGTCAGGGAACATGCTGTGAGTCTTCTCATTGCTGTTTAGAATTCCTTATTTCAAATAGGATCTATAAAATAATAGAATAATATTCTGGAGTTCAAAGTCAAAGAAGAAATTTTTCCTTCTAATGGGCAATAAAACTGGTTTTAGCCAGATTAGATAACTCCTGAAGTACAGGTTGACCTCCTGTTTGTAGCTCCTTAGATCTGTTCAGTGTATTGAGTTAAATTTGGTTTATACAAAGCTCAAATTTTTCATATAATTAGATTTTAACTTACAGCATGGTGTCATAGGGTTTTCTGCTCAAAGAGAAGATGGGTAGGAGACCTGGCTGTGTCCAGAATGTTGAGGGCCTCCAGTTCCTCTCTCTCTCTTCTTTGTGCGGTCATTTCCAACCATAAATTATTCATTGACCAGTACTTTTGGTTCTGAGTCTTGGTGAACGTGCCGATTTCCAAGGACTCAAATGGTATCTGAGCAACTGTAAAGAGACATTGGTGGGTATTTGGAATGTCAAGATAGACTAACAGCCCATAAAATGCTTTACTGAGGGTTCTGTTTGTTTATGCTGGCAGTATAATCAGTTGTCAAGCCTGTCCAGTAACTGAGACTTCATTCACTGTCTTGAGGGAAAAGAGGTTTCTTTTATGAAAGGTACACAAAACATAATAGCATAATACTTGGAATCACAACACTTGAGTTGTGGAAAGAGGCCAATGGTGCAGGGTAGTCATAGAAGAGAAGCCTTTTTAGTGGCTCTTTATGTGTTTTGGTTCCGCAGAAAATATTCTCTTCTTTAGCCACAGCACCTAATGTCTTGTTTGAAAGGAGAGATTAAGTTTTGGGTTGTGAAAATTTTAATATATAGTGAATGAGCAGGAAAAGAAATGGCAGCCTCCTCTCTAAGTGTTTAAGGTCTACATAAGGAGAGATGAGCATGTATGAAATAAGTGACTACTGTACTGGCTCATCTAACTTTTTAATTTTGCTAATATGACTTAGAAAAAAATTAAATTAATCATTTTTTTTATCTTTTTTGTTGTTTCATTCAAACCAAACTATTTGCAGTGAAAATAAACAAGAAAGGAAAAAAGGGAAGAAAATATGAAAAGGGGGGATAAATTTCCAGGCAACTGAGAGAGTTTGCAGACCTCTACACACATGGTTGTATACCACTGACTACTGTTTTTATTTGGTCACCCAGCAGGAAAGTCACCTTTTATCAGCAAAATTATATCTTTCCATATTGTCTCCAGATAACTAATCCATAAAAAACTATTGATTCCATTGAATAGATGAGGAACTAAAAACATTTAAAGAATTCTTTCTGAAGTTTGAGATGAATAGTTACAGTCTGTATTATTTGAGCCAATTTCTCATGCCTTAACTAAAATTCATCCCCTTTCTTCCACTTTCTAGAAGTAAATGTAGATGTAATTGAGGAGGACACTTGGAACAATAGAAACAGCAGGAAAATAACACTAAGCAAAAATAACCTGAATAAAGGACTGTACTTTTCCCCCCTTAGACAATGAGTAAATGTTCAAGATTTTTAATTCTATGCCTGTTCTCCTGAAAATGTCCTTTGATTAGCTGTCCTGCTGGCAATTACAGCTTACATCTTAGCATTTTTTTCTACTCTGGCAGTCGGTGAAACTGTTCACAGTTTCTCCTCCTGTCACTTTGATTATTTAAATGGAGGTTAGCAGGACTGTCTTCATGCTGTTTTCTCCTGATTTCAGTGTGTAGATGTGAGCACTCTGGAGAAAAATGCTGATATAATGGACAGAGGTGGCGCTGATGAAAACACTCTTCCACGCCTGGCTGCTTTAATCCTTACTCTGGCTCTCCAAGGAGTCTGTATGGGGAAAGCAAGTTTGCCTTCCCCAGAATTCTTCATAAAATATATTTTTAATTCTCTAAATAGTACCACTGAGCTCCAAGTGACAGGTAAGCTGGAGTATGCAAAGTTAATTTTCTTCAAGAAAATTTATTACTGGACTTATCCGAAATGCTACTTAAACATAAATAAATAGAAGTATAGGAGTGCTCTAACTGGTCCAAAAATAACAAAACAAAAAACCTGAAACAAAACAAAACAAAACAAATGCCAAGCTCTCAACAGCAGCAGCAGCTATTAATTTCTGTAAAAGGTTGTGCCTACTTGGCAGTTTAAGAAGCTACATCATCAATTCAGAGGCATGGTATGGATTTAGAAGGTTGCTGAAAGACATCAACTTTTCCTTTTTTGTGGCAACTGCTAACAGCAACAGTTTACAAGCTTTTCAGAGCACTTTTTAAAAGGTAAAGTATGGGTTAAAACAGATTAAAAAGTTGAAATGTAAAAACATTTTTAATATTCATAGGTTACACAGAGGTACATTGAATCACAGAAATAAATACTAAAAATAGTAATCCTTAGCCCTAAACTGGGGCTTATAGATTGTACTTACATACACTGGTTTGGCATCAAAGCCCTTCCTTTTAGATTGCCCAGCCAGATCTTGTAAAATTATTCTCACAAGAATGGATGGAGCCATCTCAGCACAGTGCTACTAAATAGCTATATATGGTGAAATCTGGGCCCCAGTGAAGATAACAGCAGGCCTGTATGCTTGGTGGAGTTAGGATGTCATTCAGAAAAACAAAAAATATTCTTAACCAGTTTGTTACAGAATAAGTCTATTTTATGTCTAAGGTCATTATACTGTCCCTTTTAAATTTATGTAAGTTCTTAATAGTAACTTCAGGAAAGAGTAAGAATCTGGAAGCATAGAAAATGAAATTTTACTACATTTAAAAAACAAATATACCTGCAAATATAGCTCCATTCAGATTTGTTTGCTTAAGTAGCCAAAAGAAAGTAGTGGAATATCTTACCAGAAACTTTTTTGTGAGATTTACCATTAAGATTACACCATTTGCATTTTCTGAGTAACAAGATTTAAAAAATAAAGGATTATCATCTGGAAACCTTCCCATTATTTAAATTGCTTTCAAATTATTTGTGGACCACTTTTTAATGGACAAATTAAGGTTTACAGGAATTATCACTATGGCTTTATTTGAAAGTGCAGGGGTGAAGGAAGGTGATAAGGAAGATAGGGCCTGCACCTCAAATAACTGGGCATTCCATCAGCAGAAGCACCCATTGCACCCCAGTTGTGTCATGAGGTGCATCTGTGCATGATCTCAGATTTGGATTAGGGATCCTGGCTCTCTCCTTCCTGTTTCAGTACGGTGAGCAGGCATGCTTCCCAGTTAACCAAAGGAGAGAAAAAAATAACTGTCCTGTGCTGCACTTCTGAAGTGCAAGAACAACACAGCATCCTGAAAATTGATTTCAGGACACCCTATAGAGGATGTGTTTCCTGATCCAAATACCTGGCTGGGGCAGCTTAGTGTGGAGTTCCATTTACACAGGAAAATTTTAAGAAAAGTGAAGTTATTTAGCAATTACTAGATAACTTTGTCAGAGATGCTGATTAAATTAAAGATGAATTGCCTTCTAGTCACATCTGAGAGTGATATGTAAAGAGGAAAAGGCTGAGGATTTGGGTGTCTGGAACTTCCAGAGTTGTTAAGCAGAAATTGCCTCCAGTACCAAACTGAGAAAAGAATATTAAAATGAGGAATTGATTCGATATTGTAACAAACAAAAAGAAAAAAATATTGTCTTTTAAGTATTTTGTCTTTTAAGTGTGCATTTTCCCATGGTAACATAACTATTCTCTAATTAATTTCTAGAGCTAGAACAACTACTCAATGTGCTTAGAGCCAAAAAGACCTGCACTGTAAATGGACAATTTCACAGTCACAAAAGAAGACGTTACAGTTTGGCAATCAGAGATATTGGAAGAAGAAATACTCCAGTCAAAGGAAACCATACAAAAGGAGACTATCTGAAAGGCTATTTTGAAGATCGTGAAAGGAACACAGATTGGGACCAGGTTAATTTATTTTTATGTTATTATAATGTTGGTGACAGAATTTCACTGGCAGAAGTCTTAATTGATTTACAAACCATGCAATATGTCTGAGGTAAAATGTATTAGTTTCAAAAAGGCGTGCAGATACAGATGAAAACATATATTTATATAGCTATATTTGTTTAAATATTAATTGGGAAAAAAACCTTGTGGATGTTGAATGCGCAATTAAAGTCACAGGGAGGGGCTAACAGTGATTGGTGTTACCTGGAATCAGGGGTTTCTTCAAGACAGAGGAGTGGATTAACATGGCTTTGATGTTTTCTTACAGTCATTAGAGATTTCTTGTGGTTTTATGTCACTTGATTTCTAGGATGCCTTAAGTAAACTGGTAGAAAGAGGGATTGTTTTGCACTAAGGAAAACAAAGCCAGTTAAAGTTTCTCTGTAAGTTGCTTTTAAAAGCCTTCTGTAAATTGAAGATTGGACATTTCCAAACTCTTTTCATAGCCATTTATGAAATCCAGAAGTCTTTAGAAAGTATAAAGGCTGTAAAACAGAACCTTAGGTACTCCAAAGTATCCCCTCTGAGAACTTTGAAGGGCACTGGTTTGTTGCAGGTGATTTTATCCTTATCCAAAGAATTTGAAAATAAATAAATTTTGTTTATGGCAATGATCAAGATGGTAACTGACTTCCATCCTATAGACTAGGTATTATTCCACAGACCAAAAAGGAGACTTCAAAGCTATAATTGGTATACATTTTGATGAATACATTTGAAATAAATTCTTCAAAGAACACTTTTCTATTTTTTTCAACCCTTTCTCATTTATATTAACTCAGTGGCAATGTTTCTTCTTGATTTAGGAGAACTGAGTGATGTGCAATTGACTTTTTCTGTGTGGTCATTTTATGATAGGGAGCTGAGACAAATTTCATCTGGTTAAATGCTATTCTGATAGATATTGATCTCTATAATTATATTGCATTTGAAATGCATACTCCATCAATACGTTTATTTCTTTGCAGCTGACCACAAAAAAGGATCATGCTGATCAGCATGATGAGGTTTTTAATGGGGTCTCAAAATAATCTTAAATTAGGGTCATTTTAAATGTGTTTCGTATGGATTTTAAATTATGAAGGACAGAGATCAGTAGTGGTTCTAACTGTAAAAGAAGTAAAATTCTCTAGCAATTGAAGTATTTTTAAAGCTCAGTTTTTTGATTTCTTGAACTTCTAAGACTGATTGTAACTCAAAGGATAAGTGTGCAGGGGCATTATCTCAGTCTTAGGAGTCAACTGAGAGCCAAATATTCTGTATACATTAAAAAAATCACAAAGAAACATCTGGACAGAAGATAATTTCTCTTCTGTATTAATTCCTAGTTTCTAAGGGTTTTTTTTTTCCATTTATGTTCTTTTTAGCTATGCCTATTTTCCTTTAGATATTCCATTAGAACACTTCATGTTTCACTGCAGTGTTGCTAATTTTGTCTCCTGATAAGTTTTCTGCACCTATGATAGTCATTGTGCTTCATTAGTAGCCAATTCAGCTACATACAGGACATTGACTTGTCTATGGCTTGTGTTTGCTAACTCCTTTAAGATCTGTAATTTGATTTTTCTATAGGAATAATTATTTGAAACGTTACCACAAAAAAGGGTCACTGTTTTCTTTTGAAGTCATTATTGTCTCTATAATTAAAAATGTCTATTAAAAAAGTAAATGGCAAATTATCTAATAAGATAAATAATCTTAAATTCCATTAAACTATGTCGCAACATCTATGTATTCATTTACTCTTCCTTATTAAACAAACATGGATTTTGGAAACCCAGATCATCCATCCATCCATCCATCCATCCATCCATCCATCCATCCATCCATCCATCCAGTCTTTCACATGAAAATATGCAAAATCAATTTGCTTATTTCCTTGTTATCATCCTCCAGGATGATACATGCATAGTTGCTTTTCTAATTGAGCACCTTCTCTGCCTCCCTATGTTAAAAAGCTTCAAAGGCTAGGGCTTGCAATTAGAAAAGACACAGGTCCTCATGCCCTTCATCTTACAAGAACATTTTACTAAACAGACCTTAATGCTATTTTTATGTAGGGGGGGAAAATTTATTTTTACAATTGATATTTTGCTTTTCATTGAAAATTTGTGGTAATAAATTCTCATTGAAAATTCTTGATAATAAATTCACATTAAAATTTAGGATCACACTAATCCCATACTTCATCTTGTCTGTTATAATTTTCAAAAAAGAGCCACCTTCAAAGTCGGATCAGATTTCACAGAGTTATGTCCAGTTGAATTCTGAATATCTCCAAAAACAGAGATTATACTGTCTTTGGGAAACCTGTACCAGTGCTTTATTGCTATCATCTTGATGTCCTTATTTGTTATAGCAAATTGGAGTTTTTTATTGCTGCACCTAATACCTTTCACCTCTCATTCTTTTGCTGTATGCCTCTGAAAAGATTCTGATTATCTATTCCCTCTAAACCACCTTAGACAGTTGAAGGCTTAAGATAGCCACTAACCCTTCTGTTCCCAAAGTGAGCAAACCCAGGTCCCTCAGCCCCTCCTGGCACATCATGTACTGCAGTTCCCTAGCCATCTTGGTGGCCCTCCACTGGACTTCCCTCAGTTTGCCAGTGTCTTGCACTGCTGGTTATTAAGCTGGACGTAGTCTAGATGTGAACTCCCATGTCCTGAGTGATGGGCAATATTCTTTCTCCAGTACCTGCTGGCTCTGCTCTTGCTAATGCAGCCAGTGTGCAGTTAGTGGTCATTGCCACAAGGGCACACTGGTGGCTCATGTTCAAGTTTCCTATGAGGGGCCAACCCAAGGGCTTTTTCTGGAAACCTGCCTTCCTTCTGGCCAGTTTTCCCTAGCCTTCATTGACACATGGAGCTATTCTGTGTGAAGCACAATAAGTTTGTCTTGGCTGAACTTCATTAGGGTCATTAAGGTCCTCCAATTTCTTTGTCATGTCAAGGTCCCTCTAAATAGCAGCCACACCCATCAGCATACTGACTAGTGGTCCCAGTTGAATTGCACCTGTGAATACCATCTGGTGCACTCTGTTCCATCACTCAGGTTGTTGATGATGGTGTTAAATAATATAATCCCTGCTCTGATTGGTCAGCAATGCTGCTCATAACCAGCCAAAATCCTAGTCTACCAACTTGATACCAGATGTCAGTGGTCCCTAGTTCTAGAGTCAATATCATGGCCTGGAACAGGCAAAATTAAGGTCTCTTACAATATGGTAGCTCCTTAATTGTCTTCATGCTCTCCTTTGGCTTGAAGGCAGAACACACTCGGTCCAGGGGACAAGATCCCCCGTTAATCCTGAAGACTTGAATTTGGTTTTCAGAAAAAAATATATCAGTGCTCAATTAATTCAGTTTCTTAGTGAACTACAAGGCATATTTTACTTCACTAATGGATGAGCAACAGCAGGAATGTGTTGGGTTTTAACTGGGTTATTTAAAAGTAATTATACTCAACAACTTCAAAGGAAGCTTAGGCTTCAGTAATGAGAGAAAGAATATTTAGGAATCCTTGAGTCTCAGATGCAGACCAATTTAAATGAAAGCTTTTTTTTTTGTTTTAAATATTGAATCGCAGCTCATCAGATGACATTAAGAAATGAAGATTATTAATAAGATAACATATTTGTTAAGTAAGATAACATATTTGATCTGGAGTTCTTCTGTTCAAAAGTGAACAGAAATTTCCACTAGAATTTTTCTTGTGTTAACTGCTCATGTTTTTACTAGAAGTTTCATCCTGAAGAGGAAAACACAATTCTTCATGACAAGTTTTGAAACAGAAATGCTTCCACGAAAAATTGCTTCTTTTGACAAAGAGATGCTCCAAGAAAGAACAAAAAAGTAGTTGGAATTCTGAAGTACCTGCAATAATACAATTATTAAGCAATCTTTAGACCACTGTTAGACTATGTAGCATCCAGTTTCCTGACTTGCACTCATTTATTGTATTTTAAAAGCTAACTTGTTTCCACATCTTACTGAAGATCCAGTACAAGTATGAATCTCAGCATTTTTTGATGTAGGCAGTATCTTATATGAATAGCTCTATTACTGCAAATAATGTAGTTTCACCATAATAGCTAAGAATATGGTTTGCATTAGCTTTAAAACATTTTTCTGAGCACATATAACAATAAAATATTGAGAGATATTATTTTGTAAGATCTTAATGACACTAAGTGGCTTAAATAAAAATTGAGCTGGTTTATCCCAAAGATTCTGATCTTTTCGAAATATATAGTAGTATCGATTTCACTCAGAAAAAAAGTGAACTAATTGAAGTAATTAAACTAATTTAAGCAAGAAAGAGTATAGATATATAGTAGGTTTCCTCTAGGGCTGGAGTACCCTTTGTTCTTCTAAGATTCTGTACTTAACCTCAGAATTAAATGTAGGTATAGGCAACATGCTTAGTAACTGTATATACTTTTCTACAAAGGTTTGTTTCTCTGCCAATGAACTTGTGAAGATATTTTTGAAAAACAGTTCTTCCTCCATTTCTAAGGACCACTTCAAGCAAATCAGTCCAGCTATCATTCAACAACTTTTAAGTTGTTCATGCCAGCTTCCTGACTTGAAACAGACAAAGCTTCCACCAACAACTGTGGAAAGTAAGTTATGTTCTTATTAATAAATTTTTATTTAAATTCAGATAAAGAGGTGCAAGGACTTCTGGAGACTTTTCATTCATTAATAATCCAAAACATGGGATTTATGCCATGTGTAATTTATGCATTCTATCATTTCATAGCATACATGTCAGATAATAGTGTTATATTGAGAAGTGAGGAGATTCAGTGGTCTAAATTTTATAGCATTTGGAGTTCTATTTTCACATGTAAGGTTTTAAGCTTTATTTTCTTCCTTTGTTAGAGGACTGCTTGATATTGCCAGCAGGTAGGCAATAACAGGTCCTCATCTACGGATTGCTGGGCAGTAAGGGCTTATATTGTGAAATTTGCACCAGGTTTCTGTTGTAATCCTTGCATTGCTCTTGCATAAAGCTTCAAAGTTACATTAGCTGGCATTTTATACCATGATGTGGCAAATGCTTGGTATAGATAAGTTGTGTAGGAATGCTACTGCACAACTGCTTCGGCTTGTGATATTTCATAGCAGAGAACCTTTGAGAATACTATTGGAGTAAGAAAAACATCCAGAAAAACAGTCACAGGACAGCAGGACCTGTGTGATAGAGCTGGGGCAAGAACTGACTGAGGATATAATTGGGTTGTTTCCACTTGCAGTTGTAGTCCTCTCATGCCTCTGCTTCCCGTGTTTTCTGCCCCATCTGTTCCGTGGATTCCATTTCTCCTGTAATCAATCCTTAATCCACCTTATAAAAGGAAAATCTTAATCTGAGCTGACTCAGATTCAGGGTCAGCTGAATCAGAAATAGGGCTTCCCAATGTGTTTTCTGGGGTTTTTTTTCTTACTTTAAGCTAGTTACAAATCAAGGTGTGCTGATGCAATAAGAGAGACATTAATTTTGGTGGAGAATCTGGGAGTTGGGAATAACCAAAAAGGAATAGACATCTTACCATAATTGCCTGCATCTACAGGAGCACTTTTTAGGCTACAAATCAATGTCTTCAATGCCTTTATCCTAGTATCTACAGGGTTAGCTTTAGATGACTAGATCTTTTTTGAGCTAGTAAGTTTTCCCAACATCCTGCTGCCCAATGCTCCTTATGGAACAGCACATGAATTAAAAAGCATGAAAGGACACATGTGAATATCCCAGAAGTAAAAAGCACAGGAGAATACTCATGGATATCCCAAGAACTGTTATAGTAGAGAAAGAGACATACAGAGTAGGAAGAATCATTATGGGTCTTCAATAGACCTCAGTCCTTCTTTCTTATCTTATATTTCTGCTCATTACCTGAACACCTTGCAGCCTTTACTGCTTTGATCTTTTCTGTGCTACAGAGATATGACCATTTTTTAGATCAGGAATCAAGGGACAAAGAAAGAAAAGAAAGGAACTTACCCAGGTCACATACAAGGTTCATAAAAATTCATTTTTACGTGGGATTCTTCCAAGTCTAAAGCCATCAGCCCAATCAATGACATTTTACTGATCTCATAAAGGTGAGAGATGAGAAAAATTGAACTATTCAAGTGCAGAATGGAATTAATAAGAGCCCTTTCTGCAGCCCTTTCCCTGTGCTTTTTGACAAAGGAAGGTTTCCATGACCACAGGGACACTTCTGTTGTCTTGATACAGATAAAGGATTCCATGTTTGACCTATCCATGAGCTAGTGACCTGAGCATAGGCTCATTAGTCTTATTCTGAACTCTGTTTTACTGATGGGCTGTGCTGTTTTGGCTAAGTCACCAAGGCCAGACATTCCATATATATCTACTATACTCTTATATTTGGATGTGCAGTCTGTGAAATTAGCTGTCTGATTTTATGAGGTGCTAAGCACTTGCAGTGCTATTGAAGTTTGAAACGTTAAGTGACAGTTTTAAATATTTTGGCATTAATTCCTTTATGTGCGTTTCTCATCAGTGTTTTACCTCCCATTATAAGACTTCCATAGAAATTAATCAGGATTCATGTTGTGCAAAAGGTTGGAAATGTGACCAGCATGTAACTCTAAGGAATTATAAGACTAACATTAAAAACATCCCAGTAATCTGGGAAAAATAGGCTGGTGGTCCTGGTGTATCACCTGAAGGGATGTATTTCCACACCAGATTTTTAAATATAATTTGGACCAAAATGTTTCTTTTTAGAACCTAAATTAGATCACTACATTTATTTGAGTTTTTAGGCCTTCATTGTTTACAAAAAATTATTTGGTTAAAAATGTGGTGTTGACTGTAAAATTACACAGGTGTGGTATGTGAGAACATGGAATCTTTAGCACAAATCTTTAAATAGGGGAAGCAAATGCAGAGCAGTGTTCACTGTGCTGCTCTGAGTGCCTCTTATTTGCATAGCCACAGTCTGTTTAGCTCTTATGGTCTGAAATTTGGAAGCACCAGACTATTACATGTAAAGCCTGAAAAATGAATGTTTTTTGGGCTTCTAATTCTGTTCACACTTGACTAGAAAAATCTATGTGGCTGTTGTGGCTTAACCCCAGACAGAAGCTAAATATGAAGCAGGCACTCACCCACCTCTCACTGCCTCCTTCCACAGGGATTGGGGAGGAGAACTGAACAAAGGTAAAACCCATCAGTTGAACTATCAGTTTAGTAATTGAGATAAAGTAAAATATTCAATTCGTGCTACTCCTCCTACTACTGCAATTAGAAATGGAAAGGAAGATTACAAAAGAAAAAAATAAAGAGAGAGGGAAATAACCCCCAAGATAAACAAGTGATGTGCAACACAATTGCTTACCACCTGCTGACTGATGCCCAGCTCACCCCTGGGCAGCAATCAGCCCCTCCTGGCCAATTCCTCACAGTTTCTACACTGGACATGGATGTTCTGTGGTTGGAATATCCCTTTGGCCAGTTTGGTCAGCTGTCCCAGAGGTGTTCCTCACCCACCTCCCCAGATTCTTGTGCAGCTCCTCACTTTCAGAGCATGAGACACTGAGAAGTCCTTGACTCAGGATAAGCACAGCTTAGCAACAACCAAAACATCAGTGTGTTACCAACATTATTCTCATCCTGCGTCCAAAACACTGCACTGTGGCAGGTACTAGGGAGAAAATGAACTCAATCCCAGCTGAAATCAAATAGTGTCACAATTAATCACTTCTCCTGAGTGCTTGTATATAGAGGTATGAAAACATATCCTCAACAACAATTATGAATACAAAAAAATACTCAAATACAAATACAAATATTGGATGATTAAAGGTGCCCTTGTTTTGTTTCATTTGTTTTCCCCTACAGAATATGGTTACAGCACTGTTGCTGTTTTACTTATTACTATTGGATCTATGTTTGGTACAACTCTCATTTTATTTAACTCCTGTCAAGAAATCTATACACTCATTTTACAGCTGTTTGTCGGTTTGGCTGTTGGAACCCTTTCTGGAGATGCATTGCTACATCTTATTCCTCAGGTAAGTAACAGACACTTCTGTGCTTTTTAAAATGTTGACATATATGAAGAGAAAGATTTCATTTAAATCTGGATGATGCTCATCAGGTTATAAACAAAGCTTTCCATGAAATTCCCCCAGCACCTCAATTACATTTGCACTCTGTAGCTCAGAGAGAGATTAAAAAATAATTATAAGTAGAAATCCATGATTGATCAATTCAAAGAAAGAAAGGTTCCTGTTTTTCAAAAAAACCACAGAAACTCCACAAGTTCCATGCAAGGCACGTTCTAGATGGGTATTAATTTATTTAATGAGGCAGATTCTGTAACACATTTTAACAAAAATTGTTCTAATGTTGAATGGGCCACTCACAGTCCCCTCCACAGATTGTTCCAGTGAACCAGGCACTGTCAGCCTAATTAATCCTTATGCCTAGAACTGTAATAAAATGGGTAGCATGATCTTTTCCTAAATTCATAATCTAAATTTTAAGAACAGGATAAAATGCAAAACAGAACTAAATTTCCCATTGTGTATTCATTTATTTTAACAGTCTCCTCTGATACGACACAGATGTTACGAGCAGACTTCCAGGGATCACAGAAAGAGATCTTTGCAGCTTCAGATTCTGGTTAAAATTTTCTTTATGCTAAATGCATCATGTCTGGAAGCAAAATTGGGAGAATGGTTTAAGGAAGGCAATTCTCACTGAATGTGAGACAAATGCATTTTTTTCAGCCACACCTTTTAAGTGTGAAAGTATTCTCCTTTGCCAGTTTTAAGTGGTGTATCCAGTAGCCTTAGAGCCCTCACTTTCAGCGCAAAGGAGGGCTGCTGTGCTGTGACACTAGGGAAAAGAACAGAAACCAACAGAAATGCATGTTTGCATTAATTAAGCATTAATTAATTTATGGATTATTTTCACGGAATCGCAGAGTTACAGAAGTACAGAATAGTTGGAGTTGGAAGGGATGCCTGCAGATCATCTAGTCCAACCCCCTGCCAAGGCAGGATAGCCTAGAGCAGGTTGCAAAGCAATACATTGAGATGCTTTTGAATGTCTCCAGAGAAGGAGAATCCACAGCTGCCCTGCACAGCCCATGCCAGTGCTCTGCCACCCTCAGTGTAAAGAAGTTCTACTTCATGTTGAGATGGAACTTTTTGTGTTTTAGTTTATGGCCATTGCTCCTCACCCTGTCACTGGGAACCACTGAAAAGACCCTGGCACCATCCTTTTGTCACCCACCTTTGAGATATTTGTATGCATTAATGAAATCCCTTCCCAGACCTCTCTTTTCTAGACTGAACAGGCCCAGTTCCAGCAGCCTCTCCTCATAAGAGAGATGCTCCAGTCCCCTAAACATTTTTGTGGATTCTGCTGGACCCTCTCTAGTAGCTCCTTATCTATTTTTGATATGAAGTTTGCATATTAAGATAATGCAAGTAATTTTTATAGAATTTTAGCTTCAATATATTGCAAACAAAATGTATCTCATTTATATAAAGGGTAATTTCATAAAACTGTCCCTAGAAATAATGTTACTTTCACCACTGAGAGATGTAGTGTAGCTGTGCTCCTCATGATCAATTTCATCCTCTATTATTCAGCTGACTATTTCAAAACACAATTTAACTTTGACAGAACTGGGAAAATAAAATTCTGAGAATAAAAGGAATGAATGTATTATGACTTGCTGTAGCAAAAATTAAAACATTGCAATTTTAATTTTTTTCAATTTTATCTCTTATTTTAGACTCTTGGTTTGCATAAGCATGAAGCACAAGACATAGAACATTTCTATGAGGGAAAAGAATATATTTGGAAACTTTTGGGAATAATTGGAGGAATTCATGGATTTTTTCTGATAGAAAAGTGTTTCTTTCTTTTGGTAACACCTCGTGACCAGGTAAAGCTTTGTACAACTCACCCTTTAAAAAAAACTCTTGTATTTTGAGATTTTGCAGTGCAAAGAATGTTAAAATGATTGTGGAAATTAATTATAATTTCTGTGGGTTAAATGAAGCATTGATAATTGCTTTCCAAAGTGCTCCTACCAGATTGACCTTCAGTTTCTATTTTGCTTTGCTCTGTGCATTGTGCTTGCTTCATGAGTGTGTTTCATGTATTTATAATTCCAGAAAGGGAACAGTTCATCAAACATGTTCCATAAGCCTGCATTCATGAGTCACACTGGAGCAGGAGAAAAGTGTGTATCCATATGAAACAGCAGTGACTGTTGTTTGCTCTAGGCTCTGTTTCAAGAGGAGAAAGATGCAATAGAAAGATAGATGCAAGCATAAGATATTTTCAAGAATGTTATCTTAAATTTTTCAAATTGCTTTTGATCCCTATCCCAGTGATGTGAAAATCTAATATGTGTGTTGCAGTCAGTAGGACCCAATTTTTATTAATAAGATTTCCTTGCTACAGCCATGTTTAGAGTAATTGTATTGCTTTATTTCAGTATGGCCGGAGCCTGAAAATATGATTATGCACAGGGATAGAATGTAGCACAAAATGTGATGGCTCATTAGGTTTCTCAGCATGAGAGACAGTCCTAATGTCACTAAAGAAGGCTAAACCTTTGCTTGTTCTGTTTACAGAGTGTGTGAAGACTGGCCTGATTTAGACCTAAATGACTCCCTATCCCCACTATCTTTGAGTCACCCATACGAATTTAATGTGAGATTAATAGAATGAAAGTATTTTGATGATGGTGATATTTTATTTACTTGGTAAAAAGGAGTCCTTTTTGTTCCTTCTTTGAGAGAAGGGTTTTATCATCATCCCACCAATTTTTAAACTTCTTCTACTGAGAACTAGATGAATCCTCAGAGTTAATTTTTATATCTATCTCAGCTTAAAATTTGAATTTGATTTTTAAAATAAGTTAAGTTTTATCAAACCTTTGTGATTATGACTGATATATCTGATTCACTTTTCAGGGTTTTTTTCAAGTTTTTTTTACCATTTAAGGAAATGCTGCTGCCAGCCAGTGATCCTTCTCAGCAGATTTTGTTAAAAAAAAAAAAAAATCATTAAAATGATAAATTTTCACAAAACACTGAGAATTGCTGCACCTGTGTTCATTGGGTTTCAGAACTAATTGCCAAGCATCTTCATTCAGCAGGGCCTTTCTTTAGTTAATGGGCACTGGGGACATTCCCATGATCTTCCAGTGGAGTCTGAATTAAATGATCTTTCAGGCAGAGGCAAATCTACTTCAACCATACAGTTGGTAGGTTACCAATGTGACATAATTTCCTGAATTAAAATTCTTCTTTATCCATTCCTCTAAAGAAATGAACAAAATTATGTAATAAATCAGTATTATTTTTCAGTCTTTATTGATTTTTTGTTTATTACTTGACATGATTGTCAAGAATCTCTAGATTTTGAAAGTTATAATGAGCTTTCACAGATATATTAAGAACAGATATTTTACAAAACTTTTCTTAAGTGTGTTGATATAACAATACACTTCCTGTATTGTTATACATTTTGTATATAAAATTCTTGAAGATTTTCCTTCTCCCTTCTTCTCATACACTGATCATATGTAAAGGCAGACTCACCCTTAGGAAAAACTTTGGAACTTCCTGCAAGGAGAATTAAGTGCATAATTAGTGAACAGATTAAATCCTGGACCATTCTTGGGCATTTTTCCACAGATTTAAAGACTAATGCAAACACTTTAGATATCTGGGAATGGTGCTTACCTTTAAGAAGTTACATACTTTTAGACTTGTCTGTGGATAGTATCCAGACAGATACATTTTTGCAAATTAAATTGAGTCATAAGTTTTACCGTTTTCTCTTTCTTTCAACAAATGTCTTCAGTTTATATCCAGTGTCTCGATGCACAGGTGAACTCCATTTCACTAATGTAGTTGTGATGGGCAAGAGCCTCATGAGTCACCACTGATCTCTAAAACACAGTTGGAAAACTCTCAATAGAAACCAGATCAAACAGAGGAGTGAAGCATGTTTACTATTTTGTGAGACATGTCAAAGCTTCCTGTTTATGATAATGAATGAACATGTTGTTCCCCTCAGATGCAAGATCCCCCCATAGTTCTATATAGATCCCAATACCTGTAATAGAATTAGCCTGGCTGAGGCTAGCACAAGAGCAGCCAATTTTTCAGAATCATGTGAGTAATACTAAGACAAACACTGCTTGACTAAGAAAAAGTTATAAATCCTTCAGATCAGTAATTAGTCTTGCAGATTTGACTCACAGTTCAAAGAAGTGGCATGTGAATAAATATAGGAGAAGAGGAACACTTACTGGAATTCATATGACTGGCTGCAATCATGGGAACTAGAGACTTTTATGTTTCCTTTAAAATGTAGCATATGAGAAACAATTCTTTTTCCTTCTCTCCTCATGCTTCTACAGAACATATCCTTCAACACAACCAAGCTAAGACCAACCAATAAATATATCCTATTTTGTAGATGTAGTGCACATCTCTGGTACAGTTTTTGGAGTGATGGCTGCTGTCCCTAACACAGAGCTCTTGTGCTCTTGTTGACTCCACTGGCTGCCATAATAGGTTTTAACACACTTTTTTGGGAAATAAGCCCTCAGAAATTAAAACTGAGTCTTTCTAGTTTCAAGCAAAGAAGTTTTTTTGCTTCTCTCTCCCTCACATGAATTTCTAATACTTTCTCCAATCAGAAAGCAAAGCCCCAAGCAGTTAGGGAGAGTGAGAGATTATCATGTTCTCCCTTATCTCCCAACAGTTGCAATATCTACTAATTAAATGTTAGGGTTGATGCATCAATTTATCTCTCTAGGATAAGGAGGAAGTCACTTTTTCTTCACTTGAAGTAATTTCACCATGGAGTGCACTCAGGTGCTGCTATGCCCAGCCAGTGTTGCCTGGTGCTGAGATGAAGCCCTTGCTAAAAGCCAAGACACAAGACACTAGAGGCTGCACCACCCTGAAGAGAAACCCCTATATTTTGAAAGGGGATGAAACCTACTGATCATATTTTTTAGTCTTGTGTTTTCACAGAGAAACTGTGAAGAACATGAGTACCTGAAAGACTCTACCTCTTTTTCCCTGGAAATCCTATGGACACATTCTCCAGGAAAATACAGTTATCCAGTCATGACAAAATCAAATCATTCAATTTTAATTATAATGTCCCTTCTAGTCTTTGGCTCAGATTTTTGTGTATTCAAGCAGAAGTGTGGCTTTCTTGGGTTACAACAATGCCTATGCATGTATTTCTTCCTACCTGAATTAGCCTTAACCCTCTCTGGGAGAGGTAGATTTCTTTTTTATGTGTTTCTGCAGTACCAATCACACTGCCAGTGGCCAGTAAATTATTCTAATGACATCTGTGCAAATAACCATTGACTATCTTTAATTCAAGTGGCTTGAACTTGGTTGATATTTTCCTGTATTTGTGGCAGCAGCTGGAAGACACTCTTAACACTGACCCATTATCTTTGCTTTTAACTAGAGAAGCCCAGAAGATTCTGAACCTGCTGAAGTTCCTCCAGACAGCAAGGTGATCAGCAAAAAAAGTTAGTATCAAAAAAAAGACTAGACAAGACAGGAAAATCCTTCAGACCTAAGATGGAATTGAAAGTGTGCAGCTGGCTTGGCTCTGTGTTTGCTGTGTGACACATCATCACATCTGATGGCGCCTAGTTGCATAATTTAATCTCTGCTTAAAGACCTTCTCAGCTGCCAACCCTGTAATTGTGAAGTTCATTAATCTCACACTGTCCTTGCTTTAGTATTTGCTGTCTCACTGTTGCAGTCGATTTTTCTGAAAGTCTTTGCTTAAAGGGAAATAGTCAAAAATTAATACAAGACATATTTTTATTTTAAACTTACCTCAGGCTTTTATTTCTGAAAGTGGTGAAACATTTTTTGTAGGCTTGCTGTGCTAATACAATTCTGCATCCTTCTTCTCTTACACAGTAAAGCAATAGACTCTTTAAAGCAGTAATGATTTATCACAGGTATGGAATTACAGCCTCATGATGGCTCTCAGTTTTAGAATAATCTGTTTGCTTCTGAGAACTTTGATAATTCCTGTCTTCTGTGGTTTTTTGTTGCTTAGAAAAATACGAAAATAGAGTATAAACCAAATTTTGCCTTTAACTGTACTTTGTGACCTTGGTGAGTTCAGTAGAGTTGCAGTGATTCAAGTGACAGAATAATATTTTAATTGAAATCAGTTTATTTACTATAATTAACTCCCCTTTATTTTGTGAACTCAGGTCATCAGTTTGATTTATTTAATTGTGTCATTATCTTCTTCTAGGTTCTTAATGTTTTCTTCAGTTCTTG
The DNA here is from genome assembly GCF_027477595.1 of Haemorhous mexicanus. Taxonomy (NCBI): domain Eukaryota; kingdom Metazoa; phylum Chordata; class Aves; order Passeriformes; family Fringillidae; genus Haemorhous; species Haemorhous mexicanus. The sequence goes on along the minus strand of NC_082341.1, from coordinate 20,215,307 downwards.
TGGACTTAATTTCTATTTCTGAAGCATTAGAAATCTGGATTTTCATTTCTTCTCTTTCACCTCTCCAGTATACACAGTCCAGTGCCAGTTTAAATGTGACTACATGGTTCATCTCTAGATGTTTCTGTTTGGTTCAGTCATCATTACCTGCTAAGCACCAACAAATTTCTAGTGATCTCAATGTTATTTGTTCCAAGTTACTAAATTTGGGATAGCTTCTCAGTAATCTTTGTTTAGTTTAATTTTTCCTCATACTTCAGTCTTACTTCCATAAATGAAACCTTAGTAGGGAAGGGTGGGAGGTAATTTGGTTTGGTGGTTTTATGGCTTTTTTTTTAGGAGGGGGGGAATACATAATTGCAAAAGATTGTTTCATTACAGTTCTTTTAAATAGCTAAGAACATAAACATACGTGGGTACCATGATACTGAGTGAGGTGCTTCTTTCCCAAAACTGAATGGAATCTGCAGGTCTAAGAGATAAGCCAGAACTGCAAAGCTTCACTGTAAATGCCTGTCAAGTAGGACTGCAAAAAGAGTCAATCACAAAGATAGTCAGGGAGTAATTTAGAAAGCAAGAAACTTTCTAAATAAAAAGATGTCTGACTGGCCCTCTCTGCATTTATCCATACTTGTTCTATCAACATCAGAGAAGATCAAACAGTAGCATTTTATATTTGTTGTACTTAGTGACACTTTACATTGACTAGAAATATTTTTTCTGTGTCAGTCATGGAAACATTGGAAAATATCTATTTATGGATGAATGTTTGCTTTAAACTTTTATTCTAAACTTAAAAAGTGTAGTATATGGTTGAGATCCTGCACCCATTAGTTTTATGAAAATTATAGAATAGAATTTGCTATGAGTTCTAATCCCCTGTTTAAGCAAATAAAAAAAGTAAGGTTGTTGGAGAAGAAGAGGCTTTGTAGAAAAAGTTAAGGTACTAAGTTAATAGTTAATAGTTTGTGTTGGAATATAATGCAGTGAGATAATTGCCAGTAACAAAGTTGCTTTAAAATAGGCTGAAAGTAAAGTAAGATAAACATTCAGATTTGTTTATACATGCATCTTCTTAACTTTCTGTCAGGTTAGTTCACAAAGCTTATATCTGTAATTGCTCCACAATGTTAACCTGATCCCTATGTTATACTAAAACATCCTGGAATGATTTCCAGTAATCATGGTCTATCTCCTCCAGCAATCACATACTTGAACAAAACAGACTAATAAGACCTCAGGGCAGGCCATGAATTCATCCTGGCCAATGCTTATTACAAATCACAACCTTAATGTAAGGCAGCAATCTATTATTTCTATGTAATTTATGCTCTGCACTATTGATTATAAACTGCCCATAGTGTTTAGAAAGTACTGTGCAAACTGGGGACATCCACGTCCTGCTCTGTAAGCTGGCAGCAAAATCTAACAAGCCTGCCAATTTTTCTGAACCCACAGAGCTCCCAGACAACCAGGGAGGATTTTCTGAATACGGTTGTTAGGCTTTTATGTGCTCTGTGTGTTTTTTATAATAGTCTGAAGGCTTCAGTTCTAGCCAGTTTCTGTGAGAAAAATATCTCCCCATCACTATAAAATGGTCATTTCAGAGAAACATTACTGGAGTGAGACCTGGTAATAACTGTATTCAGACAGATGGGTGCAGCTTGACATTTGCTCCTTAGTATGTCATATTATGTCTGTGGGGGGTCACCAAAAGCCATAAAAATACATATTTAGGGCCCAAATCATGACCCTGCTCCTTCAGGCATGAGAAAAACCCTTTTTAAAATGTTCTGTCTGTTCTGTGTAGAGGGAAGCTGGATGAGTTTCTTGACAGACGTTCAGCAGCCCTGACTGTAAGACTGTGGATTAAATGAATGAAAAAAAATAGAGGATGGGGCAGCCAATTGTGTGTTGCTAAGTTTAGACATTGAACCTATATGGAGCCTTGCTGCTTCTTGAAGAGATAAACTGCCTCCCTGGGAATCTGTTCAGCATTCCACCCAGCTGTCTCTGTTACAGGCTGGGCAGAGAGACTGTCCCTAATTCCCTAGCTTAATTTCAGCACTTGCATCACTGGTAGCACCTTTCCACTCACGTCAGGTGACGTGATGCCACGAACACCCAGTATACTGTTCCACTCTAAAACAAGGTCACAGAGCAGCATTAGAAAGACAAACAGCCATCTAGACCCATGAGTAGTGCTCCAGATAGGAGTACTAAGAGCATAACAACCATTAATTGATTGGAACAAATGTTGGATATAAGCATGCTGTAACCCTGTACGATAAGTGAAACTCTGAGGCTTGCTGGCTTTCATTTCTATCTTTTACTGTAATACAATTGCACAAAAAAACAGACCCTGCAAATACTACTCAGTAGTAGCAAGCTTTACAGGATTAAAATAATCAGCTGCATTGAGACCAAATATTCATCTTCACTATAGCTCTGCAATTCTGTGAACAATTGAGGAAGAACTCCTAACAACTACAAAACTTGTGTGAATTTCATCAAATAAAGAAAGATTAATAAAGAGCCTTAGGATGCTTCATTAGATGGGACACAAACCTAATTTTTTGTCTAATAGTTGACCTAGTAAGAGTAAGGAAGTTGTGTCTTAGTATTTGCATGTCGTTTTGATATGTTCTGGAACCTACTTTTTTTTTTGTTGTTTCAAATGTGTTGAAGGAAGTGCCATAACAAATCAGATAAACACTATTTCCCTCTGATTATCATGACTTTTTGTAATTTTATATGCAAAGTCACCAAAAACCCCAAATCTTTTGTAACATAACAAAACTGGCAATATCTGTTTGGGTTAACACTGGGCTTTTTGTATGTTTGTTTGTTTGTTTTTCTTTTTTGAGGTAAAAAAATCAGCTTGTTAGCAATAATGGTTCTGGTGGGTGACAGTCTTCACAATTTTGCTGATGGCTTGGTAATAGGAGCAGCATTCTCATCCTCAACAGAAACAGGTGTGACAACGACTGTTGCTATTTTATGCCATGAAATTCCTCATGAAATGGGTAAGAAATATACAAATGTATTTTTCCTGATTGACTTTGTATTTCCAGGTTTCCCAAAAATTTCTTTCCTGTATGACATTTGTGGGAATTTTTGCTTACAGCATCATGAATTACACTGTTACAATGTGAGACTGATACTTTCTTTGCCCTTCACAAAAACCAGAGGAGGCTTCTGCACTCATTACTGGATGCCTTCCCATTTGACCTTCTCCAGATGCAAATGCCCTCAGGTCAGGAGTGACCTGTTATTCTTATGTGTAAAGACACAAAAAATAATAAACTGTAATCAGGATCCAGGTGTGTAATGGCTGTGCCTGACACAACAGGTTATCCAAGAATTTCAATAAGTAGTAGAGCTGTTTAATCAAGTATCCTCTTGCTACCCTCATTCCTGCTGCTAATTTTACAATTGAACAGGACAGGACAATTGTTCTGTTGTATACTGCCCTTGATTGACTTTTTCTGGTCAAACTTCCAGCATGGCTGAAGCTGCTCATTACATTGTGTTGATGAATGTTTATGAATTGGGAAGTTTGATTAGAGAACTGAGGGTTCTTATTTCTATCACTAAATGACTGAAGATTTCATGTACTATGTAGAAAACTCCTCCAAACAAAAAAGGTTGGATGAAGGATTGCTGTAAAACTGGTAACTCTTGTTTGCATAGCAAAGCAAATTTAAATACTTGACAGTTACCTCCAAAGACACCTTCTTAGTTCTGGGGAAGTAGAGCCCCAGTGTCAAAGTGACATTTTTACAGTCATGGAGCAAAATTTTTCAAATCTTCTACTTTTGTCCTGTTTTGAAATCTTTCATTTTAGAAGAAAAGCTTGTGATGGGGTTCTGATGTACAACTTTGAGTGATTAGGGCTGAAATCAGTGGGATTAAACTTAAACTGAGATCAGGCTGGCATAGATTACTTTGACTTGCAGCACCTGTAAAACACTCAAAGACCATGCTGCAAATATACCCACGTGATTTGAACTGGCAAGTTCCCAGTGGAGAAAGATTTAGAAACTCTGGGAAACCATGTGACTTCACTTTTGCATGTATTCGAGCTGGAAATGTCATGGAACATAGAGAACTAACAGAAAGCCGCTCCTCAATACTGTACGCTATCTTTAGGAACAGCTTAACAAGTAAAAGTCACTATGACTTCTTTGTTGTTTTGAGATTTTTATTTCATTCAGGACAAGTTTATAACTAATTATACAGAATTCTAAAGGCAGGTATCCATCATTCAGTATCTTTGTGCATATCCTAATTATTTTCCTTCATATTTTATTACCAAGAGTCCTAAAATTACATTTATCAGCTAAATAATAAATGTTCTTCTTCTCTACGCAGGAGATTTTGCTGTGCTGCTAAGTACAGGGCTCCCAACGAAGATTGCAATTTTGATGAATTTTATAAGTGCACTAACAGCATTCTTAGGACTTTATATTGGCCTTTGTCTATCGACTGACCCATCCATTCAAAACTGGATCTTTACTATTACAGCTGGAATGTTCTTGTATTTATCTTTAGCAGAAATGGTGAGAACTTCTGGTTTTTTATATTTTCTTTATAGCACAGCCACATCATAGATGAGTGTCAGACAAATGCAGGGGGATGAACTTGGAGACAAAAAGAGCTTGTTGGGAAGAGCAAGTGTATGTACAGTGTATTACTTAAAAAAGTAATCTGTTATTCTTCTGTGTTACTCTCATGCTAGGTGCCATTATAATGAACAGGGGAAATAAAGACCATTAAGAGACTAAAATAAGAGAAAGACATAATGGAATTTTGGAGTCTTTAAAAAAAAAGTCTTTTAAAGACTTTTAAACAATGTATTTTTAGTTATTTAGTAAAACATATATTTGAACCTGCAGGGGGTTTAAGATCTTGAAAGAAACTGATTATTTTTTTCTTTTTCTGCCCTTTTCTTTATATATTTTTCACTCTTTGTTTCAATGCAAACTTGCAGTTTCAGAACTAAAATGTAAGATGCTTATCCTGAACACTTCCTTTTTGTCCTAGGGAGGTTTCAATTAGATCTTAAGTAATAAAAAAGCCTTCAGATTACCTCAACTTTTTATAGTTGCCCAATATTTTCATACACCCAGCTCAATAGCAATGATGGTCTATAGAAAAATAAGTATGAAGATACAAGGTAGGAGGAAGGTCTGAGCAAAGATGTGGAGCAATCATAGCTCATAGTAGATGCCTCAGGCCACATAATTTATTGAAGAGATGGATAACAGTTACACTTGTAGCAATGCAGAACTTAAATGCCTGCCCACCTTTGTCACATGGGTCTTTAACCATTATGTGTTCATGTAAAGTTCCTTGCAAGCTCCTCCACAAAGATGGAATGTTTTGAGTGAGTAGATCAAGAGGGAGAAAAAAAGAAGTGTCTTCATAAATTATTACTTTGTTTTTTCCCAAGACTGACTGTCTCTCCCTTGTGTTCATTACTACTTCATGCCTGAGATGCTCTTTACCAGGTTCAGGCATCATACTTTAAACCTGATATGCCATTCCAGTATTATAACCTATTTAAAATTCTACCTACAGTAATTGATCTTAGACCTTGGTAGTATTTTAGTCTGTTTTTGCTGTTGTAACTAAAGTAAAATGAACATAAAGTTCATCTAAGAGCTTCAGAGAGAACGGCCAAAGGATTGTGGATGTGTCAACAGTCCTGTCTGAGGTAGTAAATAACAGACAAGAACACTGTGTACCAAGTTGCAGCTTGTTCTGACAGAGAAATTTGGAAGTGAGGCTGCCTACCAACTGTCTAGGCATGGTTTTACTAATGGGGCTAAGAACGCTGTACACGTATTTTTCCTTCAGTGTAAATCGGCATCTATCAAGGATCCACAAGCCCCTAGAACAATACCATGTTTTTCCCTCAGTCTTCAAAGCAATGTGCCAGCTGTAAATCCCAAGAGAAAATATAATTCCAGGCAGAGACAGGGACATGTTTTGCCTTGTTCTCAGCTTGTCATCATAATCTTAGTCTTGATGTGAAGGGAAGAAAGAAGGGAGAGAGGGGGAAGGACCTTATTTCTCTCAATTAGTTTTATTAAAACAACTCTTTTCAGCCTTTCTCTGCATTTTGTGAAAAGAACTGCCATTGGGTGGCTCACCTGTTTGTCAGTGTCAAATATCACAGGGATTATTTTATTTTAAAAAATATTTATGTATCACTGCAGGCATCTGTAGGCCTGAAAAGTTCTGTGTTTGCATCATACATCTCAAGAGAAAACGAACCATTCTTTTTGTATTTTTCTACTTTCTGCACAGAAATAGGTTCTATACTGTGCTGCACTCTCATCCACAAACAACATCTACAGCAGTGCTCCTGCCAGTGGTGTACAAGCACACAAAGTTTGACTGTAATTTTCAGTACTTGTTTTATAGGCTTTCACATATTCATGTGCTTGTCAGAATAGCAGTTAAATAAAACTGAACAGCCTTGCTGGTTTCTGCACTGAGGAACACTGAGGCGTGTGAGTGGAGGTTTGTTGACAGAACAGCACTGTGAGACTGCCACCACAGACAAAGTAGCACAAATCTACTTCTGTGGTTAATTAAAGGTTTTTCATTTCTACAAATGGCATTGTAACTCCATTAGCAAGCTGGGTAGACTAATAATTTCAGAAGTTGAATAAGGAACAAAAGATAAAATCACTTATATCCATCATTTTTCACCAAGAAATCATGCAAAACTGGAGTTTACTCTGATTAATTTTAAAAATGTTTTCAGTTTTGAAGATAAGAGGGTAGTTTTTAAAATGATTTGCTGGACTGTTGCAGTGCAGCAGCCATGCCACATGTGCCCAGCTTGGTGAGAGCTCTTTTTTAGCCAGTACATGCCTGAGAGCCTCTCATGCCTTCTTTAAGTGTGCTGCTTCCTATTTCTTCTTATCTTTTGTGCACTCGTGATAACATGAGCTGGAGTAGAACAGAGCAGTCCCTTGATTAGCAGTACCTCTTTTGCCTCTGACAGACCTGAAGCATTAGCAAGTGTGATAGCTTCCAAGAGCTTGGAGGTGGTGCTGTGTTCCCTTAACTCATGAAGTGGTTTGCATCTGCCGGTTAAATAGGCTTATGCTTCTAAACAAAAACATTCTCTCTGCTGTACCACACACTTTTTTGTTAAGAGACAACTGGGTAACCACAGCTGATGTTGTGACAGCAGCCATTTTATTTTAACAGATAAGCAGGGATGTCACACTAGGTATGGCTATAGAAGTGGTTGGTGTGTTGATTATATGCACGTCGGTTAGATGGAGGGAGTCGACATCAGCATGGGACGTGAAAAGGGTACAACTTGCTAAGAATTCCTTTTGAAAACTCTCTTAGGAACCTACTGTGCATGAGTGCAGCTTCTAAATTGTCACTGACAGCAATAAATAAATAAATTGTCACTGACAACAAAATTAAATTTTGCAGTGGGAGAGAAAATTTTCCTGTTTGGGGAGTTTTTCACTCAGGCACTGGGAAAGAGGAAAAAATAGACTGATTATAAGGATAAATAGGGAAGACTAAACATCTAGAGTGGAACCCTGCATTCAGGCTAGGTCTTAATTAACAGTCTTTACTTATATACACAAAAAACTCTGTGTGCTCTGATCACTAAAAACTGTCAGTTCAGAGTTTGATTTACATTAGAACTTTGAGGTGTTTACACTTTCTTTAGATTAAAAGTTTATTATTATCTTTAAACACTGATCAAATATGACCACATAAGTTTCTCTACTGTAATTTAAACAACTGCTTTGTTGTAATGAAAATCCAGAGCATTTGGGTTTCCCTGTTTTTTTCAGGCAAAACTTTAAAGTGGAGGCAGATTTTTAAGCACAGTTTTGTTTTGGGCCCAGGCCAACTTTGAGAGAAAAAAGAATGCAGAAGCAGCAGCCCCAGAGACCCCCCTCTGACAGAGGGAAGGACAAGCATAGCAAACACTCCTGTTAACCTCCTTGGTCAGCACCACTCCACTGTCTCCCAGTGGCTGCTGCTGTTACAGCTACTGTGAAGAGCCTCCAAAGTGCACAGGAACTCAGAGGTTTTATTTAAGCACAGGAAAAAAACCACCCAATCAAGACCAGAGGTCAGCACCAGACTATTGCTCTGTATTTATTTCCAGAGTTGATGTGACAGTATTAGCAGTCATCAGTGTTTCTCCTGAATAAAGCAGAAATATTAAGAGAATTTGAGCCTGAGGCATCATTTCTGCAAGCTCTGTTTAGACACATATTTAGTTTAAACCTTTGGTAAAATACACTGTGTAGAGTTAAAGGTCAATGTAAGTAGCTTTTATTATGATTATAAACAAGTGTTGCTCCATTACATGATTTAAAAACTCGCGGAGAAAAATACTAAACATGTTTTTTTTCAAGCATATTTTAAAACTCCTGTTTTCTACTTGTACATTTCCTAAGGCCCAAGTAAATAGGAGTGTTGCCAGTTATTTCAGGAAAAACATGATTGACCCTATATATAGTACTGAGGCAAAAAATACTCCAACTAGTTTATTCCCACAAAAGGAAATCACTAATTTACCTAAATAAGCATTTCCTTGCAGACAGCTGTATAAAATTACTACAAAATATTGAGACATTAACAAATTTCAGAAGCTTGTTTATAATTGTTGTCAGTGCCAGTAAAAGAATCAAGGTGGGTAGAATTTTATTAATTTAAATATTTCACTGTCAAGATCAGCTTTGCCAAAATGTGCAGAAAATGCTACACATTAATAACTATAGTCAGAAGCTCAGCATTTTGAAAATTGCCTTTTTTTTTTAAATGAAGTTTGCCTTGTTTTCCCACAACTTTTTTTTCCCACAGATGAATGTATCTGGCTCTCATTCTGCTGTCTCATTCTTTTTTTAGCTTCCTGAAATGACTCATATTCAGACACGGCGACCCTGGTTGATGTTTCTCCTACAGAACCTTGGATTACTATTAGGCTGGCTTTGCCTCTTACTTTTGGCTGTATTTGAACAGAAAATTAAAATATAATTTTTCTGCTGGAAATCTCGAAGTACCACTTATGACAGTGGATAGCATTATTCATAATTTTGTTATGTCCGCCATAGTAATGTGTAAATTAAGTTGCTGGGATTTTGTATCTGAACAGTAGATAACTATTTTACTTTATTAACTTATTGTTCAGATTTTTGTAATTATTTTTTTGTAAACATGAATGTTTAGAATTCTGTTATATTTGTTACTGAGTTTACCAGATCCCATGCTCAAACTCACAGGAGCTTTTGATTAGTTTTTATTGAGACTGTTCTAGTTGAATGCTCTAAGTGATCTCTGCCAGTCTGATTGAGGAAAAGAATAAAACACTTTTATATGCAATAATTAAAGTGGACTAACCATAGTTGAATAATTTGAATATGGATTTTTTTTTTGCCTTTTAGTACAAAGAATTTTTTCTTTAAATCTAAAAAGCGTAGCAAAGCTAAACTGCTAAATGGCATAAAGCAATCTCATAAAGTCTGCACTTTCTACTTTGTCAACATAAAGATTCTCATCAGTTACATCTTACTGGACCACTGTGGCAGGAAAAAATGACAAGTGTAAATGTTGAAGTTTATGATGCAGAAATTTGGGACTACTCTCTTCGTACTATAATACAATTTCTCATATGTGTGATGGAACCTGTGACAGTCAAGCACTGCACTAACCACCTTTTGCATTGTCTCACCTCTGGTGGTTGCTTATAGCAACTGCTTATGAAGCATTATAAAAAATATATTTAAATTGCTTTACCCTGATATTCCTTCCAGGCTCCTCAAATGAAGGGATTTCTTGTTGCTTCTGAGACATCACATTCAATAAACACTTGCCTTCCTGTCAGCAATTAGCTTAATCACAGTTATGTGATGTGCATTGTGGAAAGAGCTTTTTCAATTGTCTAGAGAGCATGTAGTCTCACTGCAACTCCTCCCATCCTGAGTGATTTTTGTGTAATTAGTCCTCTTGATTTCAAGTTAATTCTGCAGAAGTTGAGATGATTAATTTAATTTAGTTTTGCAGAACCAGGTCTGAAAGAAATATACAAATTCTGCCCTGATTCTGATATGCTGAGCAGTTTCCAGGAGGTATTGAGCAACACTCATTGATGTGATTTCAGCTCTTTACAGGATATCAATTTCTGGTGTAAGGACTTCTCCTCTACCTTCTTTATACTTTTGTATGAGAACTAAATTATGTTTTTTTCTTTCTCCTCTGATGAGCTGTGGAAATAGGGAGAGGAAGATACAGAACAGACCTATACTCTTCATGAAGCAACTGGAAGTTTTCTTTGTCTAAACTCTGTCCTGAAATATCTCTACATTATGACACAACATGACTGTCTCACAATATGTCCTGTGTTTATTTGATAGTTCCTAGTGAAGGTACAATTATTCTCATACAGAGGGGAACAGAGTCTACTGTCCTACAGCAGACTGTCAGACCTGTTAGTTCTCAAAAGCTTCATTGGCACCATACTAACTTATCAAAATACAAAGTGAAAAAAAAATACTGAATGGCACTGTTTATGATAGCCCACACTCATGGGCTTGTGAACCCTTAGTCAACCACTGACTAACCCTCAAGGAAAGACAACCAAACTTAGAGATAATTTTAAAAGTAGATATGCATTCATTTTCAGTGACTGTTAGTTACAAGAAGCTGTAGCAAATACCCCAATGCAAATCTAGAAAAACTTAGGCATCTACATGCCTTCAGAAACCTTGTCCCAGACAATTTATCCAAGCTAACACAGGAAGTCTCTATCTGACAAGGGAGTGAACTGAGCTCTTTTTAAGGTCTGAAGTGCAATCCTAGCTTCTTTTATTTAGGCGTGCAAATATTACTATTGCTTTTTATGTTGATGCAACTTTGAAAGGTGAGTTGAGAAGCCATGTCTAATGCTTCTGTTTTAAAAGTTTATTTTTTTCCCTGGAGCTTGTACTTGGTTTTATTAAGGTAATATTTTTAAAAAGTGGTTTCTCAGTACTTCATCTGTTTGTATTGGCACCAAGTCACTTCATGACCTTCAGCTGGGACAGTCAATTCAAGCAATAGCAGGGCATTGCTGGACGTAAGCAAAATCTATTCTTGTATCAAATGGTGCAAATGAATATTGAAAACATTCATTATTTCAAAAAGAAGAGTTACCATAGTTTGTATGCTTATGTATGCCTAATGTTTGCTTCCATGGAAAGCAAGATTACCAATAAGATCATATTTTAGTAATGTTATTGTATTCTGAAATATTTGTCTACTATTTATTAATGTGCCTGAAAGAGGACGAGTAATTTTTGGCAGTGTGCACTTTAAAGTTGCATATGAGCATAGGTTCCCATTCAGATATGTTCTGTAAACACATTGTATCTACATCTATTAAGAAAATGCCATCTTTTGGCTATATATGCTTATCAGGCATCTTGATCACATTTAACCACCAAATGTGGTGGTTTATACAGCCTCCACCACAGGCACAGATATATTGTTCAGAAAGCCAGTTAATCTTTATTTCTCCAACAGAGCTCTTTGGCTTTTGTGGTGTTTGTCAATAAATGAGTAGTTTTATGACCATTTTACCCTGGTGTCAAACCTGAACACCTGAAGTCTCATCAGCATATGAAAGTTTGAATTCCCGTGGCAATAAGGGAGAATTTATCTCATTACTTAAGGTTAGTGCCTCTGCTGTAAATCTCTTTACATTAGTGTCTTTAAAAAGATACTGAAGGTGGAGTATTACCATATGTAAATCAAGACCTCTAGCCTGACAGAGGGCTGGAAAACTGCTCCTATGGATCATTAAAACAGAAAACTAAATAAGTGTTTCCTATTATCTCTTCTCCAAAGAGATTCACCAGTTGACTTAATTGTTTTGGTCAATGTTCTCTAAAAATTCCAAGTAAAATAATAGAATATGATTTTGTGTCCTTACAAAAGAGAAGACTCAGCACAAGTGTTCTTATGATGCATTGTCTTTTAGTTTGTTTTAAATCTGTAGAGTTTATTCCTAGAGATTTGAAACAGATCTCTTTTTAAAGCCAGGTACATCTTTTTATTGCTTCAAATCTAACAGACATAGAGCATAATATGCCAATGTTTTCATTGAGTCAAATCCTGAATGAGGGCTGCAGAACTTCATCACTTGCAGCCCTTAAATCAGGACTAGTTTTCTCTGTAAGAGGTGTGCAATTACTCAAACAGATGTTATGTGCTTGATGGAGAGATTACTTGGTGAGGTTTTACAGCCGGTCGGGCAGTTCTAACTAGATAATCATAACGTTCCTTTGAAACTTTAAATACATGAATCTATAGATAAAGGAATTTTTTCTGGAAAAAGCTGTTTAGTGTTTTTTCCTTTCATGTATTCTTAGTTTTCAGGCACTCCTAATATGAAATGATCTTGCTTTCCTTCACAGAAAACTAGAGAGAAAAGGAAGGGTTGAAAGAATTTGTTTGCTATGGTATTTTTTCTTGGAAGTTAGATGGCAGAAGGCCTCATAAAGAATACTTCCAATTCCAAACTACCAGCACTCCTCAGAGCTGACCTTGTACCTCTCTTTTCTGTATATGTTACACATTATCCAGTGACTCCTAAGATAAATAGTTCCTTCTTTGCAGTCAGTTATAGTAATGCCTTCAAGTTTCTGGAGCTCATCTGCATGTTTTAAATACTGCCATCTATTCCTTTACTGTATTTTGTGCTTTAAACATGAATGTGGCATTTTCTGCAGAGACAGAAAAATACCTTTTTCTTATAAGAAAACATTGTTAGTTTTGGCATTTACCCTTGAATCGTTTTTCTATCACTTGAGAATGCAAATTATCATTATAACAGTTTTAAACAGGTTTATATCTGTCTGATGTATGGATTAGGGCTGATACCTTATCAATGTTCTTAGCTTTTCTTTCTTTACTGTAACCTTTTGTCAAGCTTTCTTCTCATTTTAAAAAAAAGCTGCCTTCTATTGAGAGCGTAGCTGTAGGAATGCGACTACAGAAAATACAAGCAGTAGTTGCACAATGGCTTTAATCAAAACAAAAAGTCCTGCAATTTATTTTACTAGACCCACCTACATTCCCTTCTCCCCAAAAGAACAAAAAAATCCACACATGGAGCCGTTGCTCTGGGTCACGTAGGGGAATGTAAGAAGTGCCTCTTTCCTTTTATGTCCCTGATAACAGCACCGAGCACAACGGGAGCCCCTGCACAGGCGCCCGGACGCATCGAAGTCCCGGCCGGGCTCCCGTCGGCGGCAGCGCGGAGCAGCATCCCGGGGAAGGGCTGGTGCCGCTCCCCGGCAAGGGACAGGGCACGGAGCAGGCGGGGACTCCGAGGGGCAGCCGCAGGGTGGCACTTGGGCGCTTGCAGCGGGAGGATCCAAGGGTTTACGGCTGTCTCACTGCAGGGCACGTTGGTTCACGCTGCCTGCTTTGGAAGTGAAAACTATTGCGAAAGCTGTCGGGCCGATACGCCGTGAGCGCGGCTCCGGCAGGGCAGTGATCCGCAGGAGCCCGCAGTCAGGGCGATCCCAGGGACTGCCAGGGAGATCCATCCCCGCCCCACAGCTGCAGGGCACCCAAACGGAGCCTCTCTCTTCCAGGGTCTCAGCTCTGTCATTGCCAGAGAGCATCAAGCACAGGATTACCTGGCAACCTAAATCTGCTTAGCAACCGTTTACATACTGGCCCAAGACAGTGCCGACCAGCTCTAACGCAGTGCTATAGGTGTGTCTATGTGTGCCATCGTTTTGTTCCACTGCAGCTGGCTGGGGAACCCTCCTCTCTTCCCAAGGGCCAGGACCTAATTTGACCCATCCAAGAGAGGTGAAATGGGATATGCATAGGGAAATAAACTGATCAATTATTATGACATATTCCAGTCTTGGTCACCAAATGTCCTCCATGCACTCTCATGCTGCAGGGAGGGCAGCAGGCAATGCCTGCACTGCTCTGTTGGGTAACTGCCCAGGCTGTCCTCCTCAGGTACAGGGCAGGTGAACAGCAGCCGTAGCTCAGGCCTGGCAAGTGTTTCAGAGCACCCCAGGTGTCCCTGTATTGCTGGTGTATCCATCAGCACACCACCTGAGGAACACTCTTTTTAGCTTTTCTGGCAAAGGCTTTCTACTGTTTGTCTTTCCACTTGCTATGAAAATACCACAACCCATATGATATAGGCTATTATCTGTTCTTGTCCACCACCCATGTGGATAGTTTTGGACAGGTTTTTGTGTTGCCACAGTTTATTTCCTCAGAAAGGGAAACAGAATGTTGGAGAATTAACTGAGAATCACACAGAAGGAGATGCTGGTACACAGTGGTACCAGTAATGCATCTCATTTTTTGAGACACACTGCTCAACCATCTCATTTTTGGAGACACACTGCACAAACACAAGTAAGTCATCTTTTGATTCCACACTGAAGTGTGTTGGTGTTATCTTGGTTCTCTTGGCTGATTTTATCACCAACAACTGGTAGAGTGCCCTAGTTTCAGGACTTCAAAGGCCATCTACATATTCCTGTGCAAAGGCATAGTATGAGCTCTGGAGCAAGCACACCTACTTTTTGACTGTCATCCCAGTCCAGTAGGGGATGGGTATTGAATTTAAGTATACAACCTAATGCCAGCTATATGCATGGGACAATGACTCAGGAGCAGGTAGCTATAATTATCAGCAGATTTAGAAAGTTGTAAAATGGGCAATATACATCTGGTGGTTCAGTATGCCCAGGACAACACAGCAGTATTCAGAAAACATGCACACTGTGCTCTAGCCATGAATGCAATTCTTTTCTCAGGTACTATCCACATGAGAAGTCCTATGCATGTTAAAATAATTCTGTTACACTCCAGAACATCACTGATGATATTTTTGTACAAGGTTCCAGAGAAAATAAGGTCTCTTCTGTAATATGGAAAAAAACTGAACACAAGTGCCAATGCACTGTAAATTGCACAGTGATTCCTCATGCTGCACACATGCAAAGCATCTCCCTTTTTACTTTGAGACAAACAGGGCAAAACTGACACAGAACAGGAAAACCAGAACAAGGAACTCTCCAGAAGAAAGTTCTTATAGATGTGTAGGGTGTACAGGTGTAAATGGCAAAACAAACAACAAATACATAAAAAATTACTCTCTCCTCATTGCAGCGCCTTCTCATTAACAAACACAAATCCCACACAATTCTCTCAAATGTTGCTGGAAAATATTGTGGCCAAGAAGTCAAGTTTTAGCACTGGAAATAGTTCACATATTACAAAATAGATGACTTTCAATAACTCAGACTTGAGACAGGCATTGAAAATATGATCTATACGTTCATAGGCATGTAGGTTGGAAAATACATATTCATAATTGATCAAATCAGTGTAATTTTGTGCACAGGATGTAAATTCCATCTCAAGTAATGAGAGGGAAAAAAGCTTACAAGAACATAGTCCATTTTCTATCATTTCCCACTACCATAAAACCTAGTTTTCAAATAGGCTTTTTGTACTTGCAATTAGCAAGAATATGCCATTTGTCTAGACAACAGAGTAGCTGAATATCTCATGTTTCTGGCATTATTAGACTAAGAAAGCACATGACTATTTGTAAATTCCTTTCTAGCATGTAATATTTTAATACACCATCAAAATTCTTAGGTTGGAGTGCACACAATTAACCCTCATTCTTGACTGAGATTCCTGCTCATGGAACTGTGTTTTCTAGAAGTAATTAAAATGTATTTCACTTAAGTGAAGTGGCTTTTTCTGTTTCCTTCCCTTTCTCTCACTTATTTTCTCTCACTTATTTTCTCCCACTAATATAATTCCTGCTATGTGTTAAGTTTCAGTTTTGGTGGAGAAAATCTGATTTTTTAAGAGATATTTCATTACTTTAGTGTGTGTTGGATCATGGGCAAGAGAGACTTCAGAAAGGACGGTTTGAATTCTGAGGAAGCATAAATAGAGCAAGAGGATCCTACTGGCTTTTTTTTGGTTGTTTGGCTTGTTGTTTGAGGTTTTTTAACTTGTTTGTTATATTTTGTTATTGGAAAGTATACTTCAGCTTTAAAAGAAAAAAGAAAAGAAACAAATGAAACCCCAACAAAAATTTTAAATGTCAAGGTGTAAATACCAATGCTGGTATTCACCAGTTTACATTAGACTGCAAGTGATCAGGTCTTCTGCACATCTGCAATTACTCTTTTAAAGCTATTGCTTCCCAGCTGAGACACATTAGCTGACCCTGGGCATGTGCCTAATGTTTTGGAAATTCTAAGTAAAACAGTTGCTAACCACTTTCATTTCTACAGCCTACTAGTATTACAGATGAAGACACAGAAAACCAGTTTCTAATAATGGATAAATACTGGATTTAGGCAACAAAAACCTGAACATTTCTGGTGACTTGAAGCAGATATGTTCTTGCAATACACTCTTGCAATTGAAAATTCTGGTATCAACGTAAACTACAGCAATAACAAGAGTTGCTTTTGAGTATCTCGTATTGATTTCAAGTAAGAAATATTCTATACTTTTCCCTTCAGAATTCACAACACAAAGGGTATCTCAGACATTAAGAATAAACCTTCAGGTCCCTGGCTTTCTCATGAATTACATTTTTGTGAGTTCAGAATGGCTATTTGAATAGCAAAAAGGCCCTTTCCTGTCTTCTGCACTTTTGTCCTTTGCTACTTATTTCAGAAATAGCCACCTTTTACAAAGAATTGCCAAGCTTGTTCCCCAGAGAAATTGGTGTTCACATGGTAAGACACACAAAGTTTTGGCAGAAGAGACATTTATATTCAGTATATTCATCATTGCAAAACAGCATCAGATGTCAGACTCAAGACTTTGCTCTCTAATTCTCTTTAAAATCAGTGAGACTTTGCAGCCTGTAAAGAATAATCCACTTCTGAATTCTCAGGTTTTTTGATTTATATTGGCAAAATTTTACTAAATGCAATAATTTCTGCTTCATTCTCTTTTAAACAAAAGACAACACGGGCTTTTGGATTCTTTATAACAAAACTCCTAAGTCTGCACAGTGCCTCTGTTACTAAGATCTACATGATAAGGAGATCATCTGAAATACAGCTGGCAACCAGCACTGTTTCTCAAGTACTGAAAGTTCCTAGGCAGTATGTTTGATGAAAAACACATTGCATGTTCATTTATCCTCGATGTCTATTTAAAATGTGAGATATAAACATCTCTACTACAGACCAGCTCAAAAACCCTATATCTGGTTTACATCCTTCAGTCACCACAAGGACACTTCATTAGCTAATCCATTGTGAAACTGATTTTTAACAAAATAAAAGCAAATTCAATTTGTTAAGTTTAACCAGATCATGTAATACCCTTCCAGTGAGTCTACCACCACAGTTCTAGCTGCCTTGTGTTATTATTTTCTGGTGACAGATAGGCTGCTCCAAATACTTCTACCATAATTAATCTGCTCCAAGGGAAAAAAAAAAAAAAAGGGTTGAAAGTAAACTTCTAAATTACTTGTTACTGCACCTTACAGTGTGAATGGGTCCTTGGGGTTTTGAGGTCTATGAATGTAAGACAAATAAGACAAAACAATTTCCCATGCAGTTACAGGGAAGAAGCAGTGTTTGATAAGTCTGTGATGCCAGATAATAATCACCAATAGTAATGTAACAGTTTTGGCACTAGTCTGCTTGTCTTTAACTCTCCCTGTTGGCTACATCTACCATTTTCATTCTATTTATACGCTGTTCCATATTGCCAACTTAAATGAGAGAATAATCAATCAAGCTCTCTCAGAGAAAATCAAATGAAGAAGAGAGTTCCTTCACAAATGAGGTTTTTTCCATGTCTTGTCTCTCACATTCTCTCATCAGCTGAATTCTGCAGAATGGCCAGGAAATTGTAAGAATTTCTACTAGAGTTCAACAGAAAGCTCAAAACATGGAGATTTCCAGCCAGTTTTAAGCAGAATCTTGGGGTGCTTCAAGTAACCCCTACGGCTTGGTAAGTTTGTCAGTTTGTAGTTAGATACAGCAAAAGAAACTTCCTTAGCTCTGCTTCCTTTGCACAAGGCTTTATGAGGTAGCACAAGAGCAGTAGGACAGAAAAGAATTGTCAGTGAAAAGCCCCATGTATCTGCACAGAAACCACCTGTTTCTAGGTATGGCTAATGCAAAAGGTAGCAAAATATATTTATCCTATCTTTTTCTCTAGAGTTTAGAGACCTTTGAGATTGCAGGGATAATCCTGTCTGGATATAAAGAATTGGATATAATCCTCTCTAGACAGTGCACACATTTTCTGTTAAAGATCTGCATCTGATCACTCCTCTGTTAGAGATTGGTTGAAGGGGGCTATTCTGCCAGGTTTTATAAAATGTCATTGCAGATCAGAATACTCAAAAACTAATCCAAAACTAGTTAGTCCCATTTCCAGAGATTGCTAGTGCATTTTCTCCAGGGCCTACTGCTCCTTGGAGCAAAGACTAAAATCCCCAAGTGATAAATTGGTCACCAGGCTGAAGAGTAACAGCCAAAGAAGAGCTGAGGTGGGCAAACACCTCTGGAGATTCTCTAGTCCAAGCACCCTAGCTAAGAGCAGGTTCAGCTAGGCAAGGTTTCCCACAGTCATGTCCAGATAAATGTTGAGAATCTCCAAGGATGGAGATGGCACAACCTCTCTGGGGAACCTGTGCCAGCACTCACCCTGTTTCAGTGTGTGCACTTCACCTCTTGTCCTGTCACTAAATACCACTGAGCCTCCATCTTCTGCATAACAACAGTTTAACTTCAAGTATCCATGCTCATGGATAGGATGCCCCCAGACCTCTTCCTGAGGGTGAGCAGTCCCAGCCCTCTCAGCTTCTCCTCATGCAGCAAATGCTACCAGCCCTTAAACATCTTTGTGAAACTTTGCTGGCTCTTTATTTCCATGTGTTTCTAGTACTGGGAAGTTCAGCACTGGGCCCAGCACTCCAGATATGTTTCATCAGGGCTGAGCAGAGAGGCAATGCTGATGGACAAGCTGGACATGAGCCAGCAATGTGTCCTTACAGCACAAAAGGGCAAAAGTCTCCTTTGCGAAGCTGATTTCCAGCTTGATCCCAGCCTGTACTGGTGCACGGGGTTATTCCTCCCCAGGGACAGGACTTGGCATTTTGACTTTTTGGACTTTATGAGATTCCTGTTTGCCAATTTCCCCAGCCCATGAAGATCCCTCTCCAGGGCAGCACAACCCCCAGTTCTTTACCACCTGCAGATCACATTCCTTCTTTTCTTTTTCTCCAACCTACCACCTTAAATTAATTCCTATGGAGTTCTAAAGAGAATGGATGAGTGTCATGCCTCAGAGCTGCCAGTAAGTGTGATGTAAGCACAGTCTTTTGGGGAGTAGGAAACAGGGATCTCAAGCTCCTCCTGATAAAAGCAGCAAGGCAATATCCCCAGCAACGTTCTTCACACATTACATATCTTGCCTAAGAATAGGTATCTGTGTTTTTCCCTCAACCATCTCTGGAAAAGCAGTGATCCTACTTTTGGTCAGAGGATAGTTCACAAATTAGGCAATTTGGAAGCATGGCTTGGCTGGCCCCTAGAAAATTCTTCATTTCTAGGTCTTGAATCCTTGAGAGATAACATTCTGAATTGCTCAGACTGTAAGAGAAGCTGAATTTGGGGAGCTTATGAACCAAATGGAGTTATTTAACAAGTTTATGTAACTCTAAAATTATTCATATATAGCAACTTAACCCTGACTTTGTCCTTTCCATCCAGCCTTAGAGTTCCAATAGTGCACAATATTCTCTGTCAAACTACTGCTACTGCTAGAGATGGGAAAGAATGAGATGAGACAAATATTGTAAAGGTATTTTATTTTATTCTAACACTCCCAGCCAGTCCACATCTCTGCAAATTAGTACAACTTATGCTGTGCAAAACCCACTAGAGCTACAGATCTATATGTTAAAAGTTTAAAAAATTAAGCATTTTTTAAAAATAAAAATTTTAAACTCTACTTACTACCATCTTTATTTCTGCCTAAGCTATGTCAGCAGTGAAGTACCCAAACACTGTCTCATTAATAAGCTTGTTTGAAAATTTGAAATTCAAAGAATGATGTTTTAAATTCATATGTTAACAGTTCACTTGCTATCAATAAATTCCTTCATTTTCCTGCACTGCACAGATCTGACTGTACTTTCCATGCATTTGTTAATGCCAAAATGTGCCCATCAGATAAAGTTTTCTATTTGGATAGAACTTCTTGTCTTTACAAAGCTGTTCATAACTCTGAAGCACAGGCTTTAAAATGCCAAGTTTGTGAGATGTCTCTTTATCTGAGTGAATGTGTCCTCAGTTGAAGCAATAGCCCCTTACACTTCTGAGATTTCCTTAGAAGAAACCAGGAAGAGATTAAAGGTAAATGTGGGTGAACTACAATAAAAAACTGAATATGTTTCAAAGGTGATCTCAGTGCATTTATTGAAATAAAAAAAAATAAAAATCACAAATCCTTTAATTAAAACAGTTTTCAGAGCCCCTTAAAGAATCACTGTAGGAAGCAGTTCACCCTGGATCTCAATTGCCTATTTTTTGCTATCGAAAAATTATCAGTATTTATAGTTGCAAATGTAGAAACTTACACAATACTTCCTCTGTAGAAAATGAAAATGAAATCTTTGGAAGTTCACAAATACTTCCAAAGATCACACACTTTCTCAAAGGTTTTTTTCAGGCAATTACAACTAGCTGGCATTCACAAAGGTGCTACAAGATAGAATGGAGGGTATTCAGCAGGCTTATTACAGCAGCACTTGTTCCTATTAACTTTTTTCCAAAATGTTCAAATTTTGGTTCCTCCAGGGAATACTTTTATTTGCCTTAAGGCTCATACTTTGCTCTGGTACAATGAAAGGCAATCTTTTGTGCTGTAAACAGCTTTGGAATTGTGAATTACTTCTATTCACCCAAGAAATGCTATGTTTCAATAGCATTTAATCCCATGTAAATGTTTAATGTGAAGTACTTAAAATGTATTACCTTAAGAAGTGTAATTCCTATCTTTCTCATTACATGAGTTAGTGGGTTTAAAATAAAATAAGCTCATTGGTTTGCAAACCATGGAATGTTTTAGATATTGTTTCTTGACATCTTTTAGTTGTAAACAATAAAACAGAAGTTGATGATATGGCTGCTCTAGAGAAACTAGTATCTATTTTCTAAATGTTATAATTTTTTCAGATATATATTGCTCCTAAAGTCACAGAAAATAACATTTCTTATCATAAATCATTTGAAAATTGCAGCACTTTTGGTGCTGTTACTACCTGTATATCGCATGTTTGCCCTGAGAATACATTTATGGTCTGAAGAAAATCTAGAGGTAATGAAAGTGATAGTAAATGCATTTTCATGAATGTATACCTCATACTAATCCCTTATTTATGGTGTGGGCCAGATCCAAGATAGCAGAAATGAAAATTAATAGGTATTTTTCTGGCAGGAAAATTTACTCCATTATTATGCACTGGATATTACAACAAAGAAGGGCTGTGCCTTTTTGGGCTCTCTTGGTGGATTGACAAGACATTTGGCTGTCATCCTTAAAATATTTGGATATAAAAAAACCAGGCTTTGCAGTAAATATTTACATTTGGTTGTGTTTTTTTGCACTGTGCCAGGACCAAAAGGCTTGAAACCTTCCAAAACTGTTGAAGTAATATCTACCTCTTCTCATTTTATAGCATTTCTGTCTTTTAAATGCATTTTTACTTCTCATTTGGGAATTCCTAGCATGATCAGATTTTAACATAATGGAAGAGAAAATTTGGAAGCTGCTGTGGAAAACAGGTTACTAGGGTTACTAACATGTGAACTTGTTTTCTATCCAAGATCTTGTAGAGGTTTAAATGCTTAGGGTGTTTCAGGTGTCTTATATCTTGTAAAGAAATAATATTGGCTACCTGAACAGATCTCATTTTAAAGGTTTGAATATTTAAAACAGTGGCTGGTGCAAAATCTTGAAGAGCAAGAGTCTCAGGACTAGTGGCTTTACCTGGAGTGCTCAGCTCAGGGCACTGCTACTTCACTTCCACAGCTTTCAAATTTCCCCCAGCTACAGCAGTGCAGTGGAGTTGTATCCATATAGGGAAGAGATGTACACTCAGTATCCCAACCTGGTTTTCAGGTTACTATGCAAAAAGGGCTATGCAGTAGCTGTCAGTGCTGTAAATCCTCTGATGAACAGTAATCTTAGCTAACTTAGTGAACTGCAATGAACCAGCTTCATCTTATGGCAGTGTTAATACTTGATAGAAGCCCAGAGCACCGAAACAATCAAACCAGAAAAATCTGATCTCCTCTCTAGAGTGACTTATCTGGCAATTCTCAGAGAACCTGACCTAATTTGAGCTACTCTTCTTGCACCTGTGCTAATGTGAAATGTGACGAGAGCACTTTGAAACTTATCCTGAAAAATCCTCAGCGGGAAAAGGTGGCTTGTGTGTGTATCCCACCTCATATACCCCAGCTGGCAGCTGTTCAAACTGAGCTGCCTTAGCTGAAACTCAAATGACTCATCATTTTAAAGACAATTGTGATTTAAAGCATGCTTCTATGATAGCTTGAAATACTCCTTATAAGTGAGCAAATGAGTAAACGAGATGACTGTTTATAAAGAAGAGTGCATATTTATAGTGTTAATATTTTCCTTCTTTCTGAAAGAATTATGATAATAATTCCAAAATAGTTCATCTTTATAAAATACCTAAGAAGAGTTTTGTTGAGAATAATTGTTTTAAATTATTATTAAAATAACTAGAGCTTGCCTGGTCTCTGCCTCAATTCAGAGCTCTGTTATAGGAGTTTATCAATCAAAATAACAACTAAGTTATCCCAACTGGCTGTTACTCATCTTATTCATTTTAGAACAGCTGGTGTCACAGAAAGGGATTTTAAAAAAATTAATATTACTTTTATACTAGCCTGCTTGGTAAGATATCCTTTACTGGACTGGATTTATATTTATGAAGCTGAAATAAAATACTGACTTTTTCAAAAGTTTTGCCTAGACCTGGCACATTGTGATGTGATTGTACATGACACAGCTACTAATGAGGGTATGATGTTTACAAGGCTCTCGGGGGAATTTTGTTGCTCAGAAGTAACACTGGTGAAACACTATTTTTGGAAGTATTATCATATGGATTGCTCTTACTAGCAGCATTCTTGTACATGAGGCTCTGTGTTCACATCAGTATTGTTAATCTGAGAAGCTTCAATGAGTGCTACAACCAATGTATGCTTAAAATAACCCTGATACAAGAGCTGCTGTAAAATTCTAGTAATAAAGTCACCAGGTAGAAACGCACTGATAACTCACATTACAATCAGAATAAATACCCAAGTATTTGGAATGCTCAGCCTTGAGCAATAGAGGTACTGTTACTCTGATGAAAAGGGAAGGAGACACCAGGGAGCAGATTTTGCACTTTTAGCCCCAAGAAAGTGATTAGATTTACTAGGCAACGAATTATTCCCATTCTATATGGTGGCTTCAATAGCTATTGAAGCAAACAGTATTTCAACACCACAGATATTTGGTTGATTGTCATCAAATAAATTCCAAACCCTGAAATGCAGAATCATAGTTCATCTCTATCAATGAACTTATTATTTGATTCTGCCCTGCTTAAAGCTAAAACTTTTTCTGTGGTATCTCTCAGCATAATGTAGCTTTTTGACATTTTGACTTTTTTCTAAGTGGGATGTACAGCACTACATAGGTTTTTCTCTTAAACTTCATTAAAAGCAACTGAGGAGTCATAGAAACAAAGGTCTCTTGGCATATACATACTTAATAGAGTGAAATGGAATAGGTTATATAAGCCAACATTTTACAGTCCTTCCAAACTAAGACTAATTACCAGATGTTCAAGAAACTTTATCAGTAGTGCAATCAGTCCCGATGTCCTTGCTTTGTGGTGTGTGTGGTTTTTGCCTTTCTGACGCTGTATATTTCCTGTAAGGCTTAAAATTCTGCAGTTATATGGCTCTTTGTGTGAATTGGCTTTATTGCACACATTTCTGGCTGGTTTCTCTTGATTATGGTGCAATCTGAGAAGTGCCAGCACAGGAGTCTAACCTGTCTGTGCTCCAAATGCATGGGAATTAGTGTTAACAGAAGTTCTGTGTGTGACTCCGTCACGGTGTCCAGAGAACAGCCAAGCATCACTTCCCATTCATGACATTCTGCTGTGTTTGCCTTAGGGCACTTTGGCCTCACGGTTTCCATGTGTGAAGTCATATCCACATGGAGAAATCTTCAGTTAAATTACCTTCCCTCTAAGACAATAAGGAAAATGACCATCAGAAGGGTTAGAGACTCTGACAGCCCCACATTTAGCTGGCCTGGGATGTTCAGCACATATCCCACTGTAGCCAAGGATGACACAGGCTGAAGCCACAAATCAAAGGCAGTTTTACAACAGCTGGCCAGCACCAAGGCAGCACGCTTCCAGCAGCACAGCAGTGAGTGCCAGCCACCTGAGCACTACCAGCTCGCTCAGGTGGAATGTGCACCCCTGGCTGGATCCCAGCACTCTCCTGTTTTCCCTGCCAGCTGCCTTCAGCCTTTCTCAGTACAGACTTCTGACTGCCAGGGA
Source organism: Haemorhous mexicanus (assembly GCF_027477595.1). NCBI lineage: Eukaryota > Metazoa > Chordata > Aves > Passeriformes > Fringillidae > Haemorhous > Haemorhous mexicanus. The sequence continues at coordinate 20,190,625 of NC_082341.1, read as the reverse complement.
TGTGCTGGGACACAGCTTTACACTCTTTGCTATACCATGGAGTTACAGAGCCACTGTTGTTCCACACCAAGCTTTCATCTATCCTTGGCTTCAGAAATCTCTGTGGACCAGCAGTAGTTTTTCCAAAAAATTTTGAAGCAGGGCAGAGGGTGATGAAATAATCTGGATTTCCAATCTGCAGTGATTTGCTTTCAGCAAAGCCACTGACTGACAAATATTTAACAATACATTCGTTTTGTGCTAGAAATGCAAAGATGTAATCTATCTGCAGATGTCTTTGTTCACAGTATTGAGGTATTTTTCCAGAGAGCCAGGGAAGTTGAAATAGAGATTATAAAAATGTCTCTTGATGAGGCAGGTTCTTGTTAATCTAAGATCCTGCAGAGAACTGTAATTTCCTACTGACAAAGATAATATTCAAGGATCACATGGCCTTTGTCATCTAACAAACAGTGCTGATTTTACTTCAGCAGCAGGTAGATTTTTCCTGTACTGTACAGCCTGAGGGCTTCACACCTGAGACCTTACAGTATTGCTGATACCAGTGAAACAAGACAATTTATGGCAGAGCCCACAGCATGTCTATGTTAACAACATGGTTTTCCTTTTGCTAGTGTCTTAATGGCTAAGTAAAGATCAAAACTGCTTGAAAAATATTTTATATTCTGTAGAAAACAACGGTTTTTCGAATATCTTTCTGTCTGTATTTTCACTTTTCAAATTTTTCAGTTTTTTAATATTTTTATTTTACCAGGAATTTTAATTAGTATTTTTCTTTCTTTTGTCTTTCTTTCTTTTCCTTTTTTTTTCTTTTTCCCAAACTTGGCCTTGGATCCCAGACAGAGGAACCTGTGCTATGAATTACAAGTGGGGTTTACTATATACGTTAGCCAATGAAGCTGGCCAGTCAAATCTAGTCCTCCTTTTTTGTACAGATGCTAAACACACTTTTAAAGTAACTGCATTGAATTATTCCAAACAAGTTTGATTCAAGTTGTCTGGGAGATAAAAGTGGTAGCAACAAACAATTATAAGATACTAAGCCTTGAAAGCCTTCATTTTGATTTGGAGTGGGAGGATGTTTGGTTTTGTACTAAACTGATGCTATACACTTACTGCAAATGGTTCCCAGTCTGATCATTAACTTTGAGTGCAATACAATGCTACTTCTAACTCTCTGAGCTCTGAAAATATAATCAAAGTATCTTTTCATATTTTACCTAAGTTTATTCTTCAGTGCTTTCCCTACTGAAATATATGTTTAGCAAGGAAGATGTGGAAGTGTTAGTGAATGCTGAATGTTCCATTTCACTAGTAGGTTGCAAAATAATATTTTAATTTCTGGACTTTTTTTTTACAGATTTTTTTTCTGTTAAAGGAATTATTTTTAAAACACTTTGCATTTATAGTTTTCTTTACTTGTATGTTACATTTACAGCCAGTCTACATTTTTAATATTTATGTTGCTTATCATTTAAAAAAAGACGTATGCACAGACCTACTAAGCAAACAGTAACTACACTGAGAGAATGTTTGTTTCTGTTTTTAAGGATATTTTGGTCTGTAATCTGGTATCTGTTTAATTATCCAAAAGCCAAAAAAAGATCATCTTTAAGATGCCTCAGATCTTTTGTACCAGTTGGGTTTCAATACTTTTTGTCAAGTTTTTCTGTTTGGAATTGACTTTATTTTGTTTTATTCAATAAATTTGGATTTTTTCTAAAAGATGTTATGTAGTATCTCTGAAACTTTAGCTATTTCTAAAATGTAAGGGCTGATCTAAAAATAGGATTACCTCCCAAAATGGGATCTGAATTGAGGTTCAGAAGAAGTAAAGAGCAAACCTGAAAAACCCTCCCGGTGTGCAAAGAGATCTTAAGCCACTCAACTGGATGGATTTGTGTTTCTCTTTCAAGCTGCACCTGGGACCAAAGAATGGGTAACTTTTTCCCTAAGAAACTCCTAAAAGGATGCTTATATCTACAATATATATCTGTCAGGAAGTTCCTGTAACCATCCCAGGCAGAGGATGCACCATCCCTGAAAACATTCAAAGTCAGATTGGACAGGGCTCTGAGCAGCCTGATGTAGTTGAGGATATCTCTGCTCATTGTAGGGGAGTGGACCAGATGAGCTTTAAATGTGCCTTTCAACTCAAGCTGGTTAGTAATTCTGTGATTCTATGATCACGAATGGTCTCTATTCTGAACACACATTTTCATAGGACAAGGAAGAAATATTAATTTTTAGTTAGATGGTTGAATATTCCAAGAAGTTTGAAATATCCTGAGATTTTATTCCTGTTCTTAAAGAATATCTTAATTTATCCAATGCCTAATTTGGTTAAAAAGCCAGTACAGTCTCACCGTGGAAACACTGAACTGTTCTGTACTTCTTTTTCCTGACTTGCAAGTTATAATTTCACTGGCTAATTATACTATTATTTCTAATCAACATTACATTTAAAAATGTTAAAAAAAATAGCATTCAAATTATACAGTGCAAGCCATTTGACAAAATTACTAATTCTGCAAGACATTCAGAATAATGAAAGTATTAAATGTACTGGAACACATATTTGTGCAAGAAATACACCTATCTTAGAGTTGTTTTTTTCCCTTTCTAATTGAAGCATGGTAGCAAATGCAAAATAGTGATGAATTTTCTTACAACATGCAGAATGTAGCTATGCACATGGAGATTATATATAGACACTATAGTAGATCGTGGTAAATGAACTTTCATTGCAGTGGCAAACAGCAACATGAAGGATAATTAAAAAGAGTTTACAGGCTTGTTTCAAAACAGCATATGTGCAATCCAAGAAAAGCAGAGCAGACACCCAGACACGTAGTGATCTCAGCTGCAGCGTGAAGGAGCCCTTATGAGCAGCACCTAATCTGTTTATGAGCTCTCAGAGCAAGGAGGATATAACAAGTTTCTTTCTTCTACATGATCTTCATGTAGATACTTTGGTGTCTACTCTGTTTCATTGCTAATTAACAAGAGACACGTGAAAGCCCGTATTATAACTTTAACCTTGTTTATTTAGAGGAAAAAAAAAAACAGGAAAAAAAACCCCAAAACACTCCAGCAAAAGTTCCTAGTAAAAGCCCTTTTAGCTTAATGCTAATGCTGAACAAACACTGAAAACAAACAGATGTTTCTTCCAGAAGGAACTACATGGCAAATGAAGTTGGAATTGCTGAGTGGGTGACCACATTTAGCTGGCCCTTTGCTGCTTTAGAACATTGCTGCTTCAGCAATGGCTACTGTTTAGAGAACTATTACACTGAACATAAAAGTGAGAATCAAAAATTAGTCTTGTTTTAAACTGATATATTGGATTTGAAACAGCAGGAATTCAGGAGCTGATTCCTAAATAATAGCTTGTCTACAAACAGCTAAAGTTTTGGTTCTGACTATCTCACTATGTTTACTGTCATTGTTTCCTTTATGCTGGGTGACATATAGAGCAAAACTAAATAAAACAGTTTGTTTTTTGTAAAAGCATGCAACAGAGATTTTTCTCCAAGAAGCAACCTCACAGTGACCCAACTTGAAGAGCTCAGAGACTCACACTGGTAAGAAATATTTATGACATTTTCCCTACTACTTATGCAAGCAGCCATTCACCTTTATGCTATTCTGTTGTTGAGAGACTTATCTTAATACAGAGTGTTTTCTTTTTTTCATATGTTTGATCTATTCTAAATGTTATGTGTCAGCCTGTAGAAATGAAATCATGGGGTTTTGCTATGTATTGAAGAGTAGATGAGCATTCAGAAGATATAAGCATATTAGCTACAGCAAATGTTGAATTACTGTTTATGAAGCGCTAGAAAAAAGCTTGCGTGAAGTAAGAATTATGTTAGTGTTTATAAGCCATACTGAAATATGTCCAATGCAGGAGAAATCATGTTTGGGATTCTGGCATCCAGTCAAAAACTAGTGTAGAGCACTTTGTAACTCATGAAGGGCTCTATGAAACTAATGAAGCTACATTCATGAATGATTTTGGGGACTCCTTTTGGTACCCTGATGTACAGATCATTCACAAATCTTGGAAAACTAGGGCTTAAGTAATAGCTGAAGAGGGATGGCTTTCTTTTTTGATGCATCTCTCTTCAGGTGGATGTGAAAACTGGCAGGTCTTCCTGAGTTTTGAATGAATAAACAGATGCACACTGATTATACCAGGAAAAAAAAAAAGAAAGGAAACAAAGCAACAGCATGAAATTTATTTGAATATTGTCCAAACAAAGGCTGTAAAATCTCATCTGGAATATATTTTGTTCTCAGGAAAAATCCTTTATGGCTAATTACCAAAGACTGTGATCTGCTTCTTTTCTTGAGGAGGAAATTTTTTAGGGCTTTGCTCATTATCACTTTTTGAAATGCATTTTTCTTCCTGTTGTGCTAGAATACGCTCCATGTATCTTTGCAGAATGAGGTCTCTGGCTAACAGGATGTTTCTTTAGTATTTGTTGCCATGGAGCTGCCTCTGAATTCACCTGGGCAGACTTGAGATGGCACACCAGAGCCAATGCAGTCTGCCACTAACACGTGTCTTCAGTGACCACAGAGTTTCACAGGTGCCATAAGGAAAAACAGTTCTGACCAGATTTCCTATTAAGGTATTGGTTTAAGTCATACTGAAGATTTTGGGATTTTATGGATGACTTGTGAGGTCACTGATGGCCTGAAATGCCCTCCTTGAAAGAGCAATGCTTCCTCCCTTTCTTTCTTTGCTGTCTTTTTCTGAAATAGGCATCCAAGCAACTAACCCAAGAGTGAACAGGGATGTGTTTCACCATGGCTTTCACCATGGCTTTCACCACGGCTCTCAGCAGCAGCTCCTGCACTCCCGACTGGAGTAGTGCAGAGTGGTTTGATTACTAAAGTCCTGGGTGGCACAGGCTTGGACACCAATACATTAGCTTATGCTTTTAATAGATATGTGATTTTTGAAGTTGATTCTTTCCTATTATTTTTATAAGTGTAATTCCATAATGAAAAAAAGAAAAAAAAAAAAAAAAGATATGTCTATTTCAAGCAATTCCTCCTACAAAATAGACCAGAGCAAATTTGAAGGGTAATTTATTTTCTTAGCATGCAATGATATAAGGAAGCCATACAGATTTGAGAAACATGTTTCAGGAAGTATTTGAGGGTGTATTTTATAATACATGGTTTCCAAATAATATAAAAGTTCTTGTTTACTTTCAAAATGTATAGTACATTTGACAGATACTTGCCACTGTTTTCTTCTTTGCACATGACAGGGATCAGAGGGATCAGAATGCTGCTTTAAGCTTTTGGCATTTTTTTCTAGAGTAGTCAGATGGAATGGCAATGTTACAACAGAAAATTATTATGTATATACTAACTTGGTTTTAGGTTTTTGAAGGACGCTTCAAGGATGGTTATCTCAATAAAATTTAGAGCAGCATGGAGTCAGAGAAGATGGTGGAGCCTTATAAATCATTTCATGTTTTAGGGGCCCAGAGGCTTCCCTTAAAAATTTTCTCTGGAAATACATAAGTTGGTTTTGATGACAATTAATTGACTGTGGCAATTATAGCACTTACATCACAAAATGAGAACTTCAGTTTTGGTAAAGATTGGGTGAAGTTTGAGTAAAAGAGGCATAGCAATATGTCAGAAAAAGGAGGAACAAACAAAAGCTTGAAGACTTGTCCTTCCTTGTGGTTTTTTTGTTGCATAAACTCAAAGTACTTACCAAAAATTACTTTTCTGAAATCAAATCAGCGTTATTCTGCAGTAATGTTCTCAAAACTAAGCCTTTGCAGTTTGATGTTTATAGCCAGGCTGCCTTAAGGGTTGGTGTGGTGCCAGGAAGGAATTTTTCAGCCCTGCTCCGAGTTGTGTATTCCGGCCGCCTCTCCTTCCCCTTTCACCCTGGCAGTTGCACTACTCAGTCTTCATGGTAGGATGGTTCAGAGATAAAACAGCAGATTTACCCCATGGAAAGGTAATTAATTTTCTGCTACATTTTACCTTTAGTTCTTGAGTGGAGTCCCTCACTCTCCAGGAGCCAAGCGGTGTGCCATGGAGGATCAGATTAGCACAGCCAAGGCAAGGAGGGAGGGAAATGACATCTGGCAAATGCTCACTTTTAAAGCTGACTAGATGGCAACATGGAGTGGTGCCATCATCGATCTGCACTTCAAATCTGTACATGTATAAATTGGCAAAGAATTTCAATACTCTCAGACGTATTAACTCTGCCAGCAGCCGTGGTAACGATGAGTTAACTGTCAACCACGTTGGCGGTTTTGCAACCCGCGCACTTACTAGAGGTTGTCACTGTCTTGTCTTACACAATTTATTCTGAATGAAGTTTTGCCTCAGTGCCACAAATAAAGGATTGTTGGGTTGAAAAAAAAAACACCAACAAACTACCCAAAAGCAGAGAAGCTCAAACTGAGCACAGGGCTCAAGGAAGGGTGGAGGAAAGGCCATCCTTAAGGAGCTGTGGAGAGTTTGGATGCTGTCCTTGGACACAGGCCACACACGATCTATTAAAATCTGTCTCTCATGTCAGTAACTCACATGGGCTGAGCATATTTGTGGGTGAGAATGCTATAAAGCCTTTTTGTGCTCTTGTGATTCAAGTATTTAATAAGAGAAAAATGATACTATAAATAGGAACACCATAGTTGGTAAGGACTGGGGATACAAAAGGAGATATGCAGTCTCAGTTATGACAGGAGAGCAAAGAAAAAGCAAAGAAAATATCAACTGAAACCAGCAACTGCTGCAGAAGTGCTTAATCAAACATGAACTTTGTATACAACCCATCGACAGCAAATTTGCTCCTGCAAAGTGAACAGCTTGCGAGCGGGAGCGTGCCTTTTTTGGTCACGTTTTGCAAAGGCCTGAAAATATGTGCTTAGTAGGTGTTGCGGCTTTTTCAAGTATTGTGAGCCTTTCTGTGCATTAAAAGCATTTTTGCTAGTGTTTATATATTGCTCCTATCTCCCATCATGTGGAAGCCTTCCTCCTTCCAATCCTGTCTTCCCCAGAACACATTGTAACGGTATCAATCAAGGCTTTCTTAGGTGCATGGCACCTATATCCAAGAATAAAGCATAATAACCAGGAGCTGAGTTCATTAAATCCAGCCAGGTGGTGTTGTGCTCTGATACAGACTGATAACGGATTCAAAAGTGAGCCTGTCTGGAGTGGTTTTGTTCAGACTTGTGTGAAAGATAAAGTACTAAAATAAGAGGAACCCCTCTAATTTGCACTTGTGACAGGCAGCTTCCACTTTATCACTGAAAAAAGATGAACTATGTCTGTTTTGAGATATTAAAGCCAGGTAATCAAGTGAATTTGTTTTTTTTTTTTTTTTTTTCCACAATATTGAATTTCTGGCTACAATTCATTTTAGGCAGGAGGTGGCACAGACTAATAGATGGCCAGCATTTCTTTTTAACTGAAAGTCCTAAAGAAATGCTCTGTATCAGGGCTTTAAACGTATGCTCAGTTAGAAGCATTTTATATAGTTTCATAAGAATAATTGTAAGCTCACTGGTCTGTATTTGTGCAAGTTTTTAATGAAGTCCCTTGGGTGTAAGTTATTAGATTTTACCTTCAATTGCACAAATATCAGCAAACCCTCTTTGGCCTATTTTTTGCCCATTTAGGTGATAGTTAAAGGCTAAACCAAACATGTACTTGCCATACATGGGTACAAAGGTCAGGACATGGTGCTGATGCCACATTCTTATACTGGTGGTAAAGAACAATTAAATATGCAAAGTAATACAGCCCTTCTTGCTTTAAAAGAACATCTAAACTCTCATGCAAAAACTCAGCTATTTTTGGCACCCAAATCAGGTTATCTTGTTTGTCAGCCTAAGCTTTTGGGATTGTTTTTTTAAAGAAAAAAAAAAAAGCCCTATGAACAAAACAGCTTGTGTTTTCTTCTGGTTTTCTAACATTTACATGTTTATAAAAAAAAACAAATAAGCATGCACAACACCTCTTCGTTGCAGATAAAAGTGTAAATAAATGCAGCAGTGTGGTTTTCTGCTGAGAAGGGGTTAGGCATACCAGGTTGCTTTTCCCCTTGAGAAAGAGCAAGCAATTTAGAATCTCTGCACATTGTTTTTACACATTGACCCTTCTCCTGAGCAGAGGTGGCCAAAAACAGCATGCAGAGGGATGACTGCATGCATATGTGTTCAGCTGAAGGATTTTCACTGCACATTTCAAGGTTAGAGAACTTGGATTAACTGCTAAACAAAAGGGGTGAAACAGAATAAAATACAATTATTTTTCTATGCTAATTTTCCAGCCAGTCATTACATCAAGGCAATGAATGATAATTGCTGCTAAAGAACACTTATGTAGAATATTTTTCCTCAGAAAAAAAAAAAAAAAATTTACTAAAAATTCAGATGTTATTTGTGTGTGTGTTGGGGGGGGAACCTTCTTTCCTGAGTCTTTGCTTTCTACAGACCCTATAAGGGTGTACATAAACAAGCAAAATAATTACCATTATATTTTTATACTGGAAAGAAAAAAAAAAAAGACAAATTAATCATAAAAGACACAACTGAGCACACAAAAAATGAACTTCAATTGACATATTCAAGCTCTAATTTATAAGAGAGTAGAAATAGTCTTTCAATCTAGATTCACAATTTATGGTTTTAGAAATTGTAATGTTTCAAAAACAATCACTACTACTCTTACAGAAGGATGGTATACTTGAAAAAATGCTCCTATTTATACATTCTTTACAAAGTGAAAATCCAGAAGGCAATGTGAAGGGCCACTGTTACATGATGAAGTGACTTCCACTCCCTTCTCTGTGTGAGAGAGAACAGGCAATCCCTGGCAGATGCCTGAAAATCTACCAAGTAGATGCACTGAGTCATGGGGGATCATCAAGCACCTGTCCTAGAGAGTGCCTCGAAACAGAAGGATAAATTGCTCCAAAGCCATAAAGGTGTTAGAAATTCAAAGACAACATCTTTCCATGACAATATGCCACTCAGCAATCATTAACATAAATACTGTGTTTAGGTTTTTCCATAAATTCCTTAATAATGATAATGGTCACAAAAAGTAATTCAATTTAAACAATCTAATTTGTAAGTCTCAAAGAAATAACTACTTCAAAGCCTCACTAGATGGTGAAGTATGCATTTTTCACATCAAATATCTAAAAAGAAAATATCTTTTTGGTTATAACTACCTGAAGAACATCTGGAAGCAGTCTAGGCTCCAGCATCATTGTGGTTTCAAGATTGTTGAACATGTCTATTGAGTTACTTGAAAGAAAGTTAAGCAATAAACTCCACACTTTTCACTTTAAATGAAGGTTGTATTTTGTCATGGACAACATGTTAAAATTCTAGAAAATTATTTTGAAATGCTGTCTTCAAAAATAAATATGAAATTTTTTTGACAAGTGAAAGTTCTTCAAACCTCAGAGCTCTTCCTCTTGCAGAGAAAGCTAATTCCTTCACAAAAAAAAAAAAAAAAAAAGGGCAGTTCCTGTAAGATTCTCACTATTCATATAAGAAAATCCATAGGGATAAGCTAATTCAGAAAGGAACCTTATTAGCTATTATGAAAAATGAAATAAATCAACCATGCAATCTGGACAAAGCTTGAAAGTACTTCTTGAAATTGATCTAGCTTTTGTGCTGGCTTTGGTTTGCTGGCTGCTTTTCCTGAAAGTGACTTTCATTACTTTTAGTAATGGTTGTGATTTTAAGTGTGTGACATTAGGCCAGTCGGTTTCTAGACTGAGTTTTCACTGCTTCTAATCAGCTGATAAGAGATTTCACAAACCACCACAAAGTGATTCTTAAAACATAAGTTTCCCTCATGCTGCATGGGGCACAGCTAGGTCCCATCCAGTGAAAGAAAGGTATCAGCCATTGTGGGCTTCTCAGGATCAGAGAGTTTGGTCTCTGTCAGGACCAGAATGATCTGTCATTCACAAGAAATGAAAGATCATCTCAGGGGTGGAGGGTGATTTTGCCGGATCAGGTTTCAAACAGGTGTTTCAAACGCCTCCTGTGGCGGTACCTGATAGCACGATTGAGATTGTGCAGACATAGGTTAAATAAAATTCGACAGTGGGCTTCATCTTACTCATCCCTTGTTGATATGTGTACAGGAACCTCCAAGTACAGGCAAAAACCCTATCACCACGAGAGACCTGTGGAACTTTCTCTGTCGAAGCGCCGGTTTGCTCACTAAAACAGCAGCTCTTAGCCGGGGCGCGCTGAGGCAGGCGATGCCGTGCGGCCAGGGTCGAGACACCCGGCAGGGCTGAAGGGAAAAGCAGGGCCTGACCGCACCCCGGCCCCCCGGCCCACAGCCCCAACTTTGCTGCTCGTCGCTCGGCCGCGTTCGGGCTGGGCCGGATGGCGCTGGGCGGGGATGCCGATGCTGGTGCCGATGCTGGTGCCGGTGCCGATGCTGGTGCCGGTGCCGGTGCCGCCCCCGCCCGGCGCTGCCGAGGGAGACGCTCGCTGTCACTTTCCCTCTTCCCCACGCACCGCCCCCTGCCCTCCCCCGCGCCCGCCGCCGGCGCTGCCCCGTCCCCGGCGCCGAGCGCTCCCCGCCGGCAGCAGGCAGGGCAGGGCGGAGCAGGGCAGAGCGGAGCGGAGCCGGGCTGGGTAGGGCAGGGCCCCCGCCCGCTCCACGGCATGGCCGGGCGCTGAGCGGCGCCCGCCGCCCCGGCTCGGCTCGGCTCGGCTCGGCTCGGCTTGGCTCGGCTCGGCTCGGCTCGGTTCTGTCCCGCCGAGAGGCTCGGCGCCCAGCCACCCGCTCTCCTCGCCAATGGTCCAGAGCGACATGTCCAAATCGCCTCCCAGCCCGGCGCAGGAGGTGCAGATGGAGCTGCTGGACAACCCCCTGCCCGCGGCGGCGGCAGCGCAGGTACCGCGGGCTCGGCCGGCGCTGGGGCTGGGGCTGCGGCGGGGCGGGGGCGCGGGGCAGGGCGGCGGGGCCGCCGGAGCTGCCCGTCCTTCAACTTTGGTCACCGCCGTCAGAAAAGTTTGACAGCTCCCCTAAGACGCCCGAAATCCCCTGTCTTCGCCCCCAGCCTCAGATGCCGTTTAATTAACATACATGGGATGCTCTGTGCCATAGAAGCTTCGTAAGTCAAAAGAACCTTGCCATTATTTGGAGGATGAATATGTAAGGATACGTTGCTGCTAAGCTGATCTTCCGCACATGTATTACTCGCAGGGTACGGCTATTTTTCCCTGTTCCAGTAACCTGTTGTATCTTACCTGATGCTTCCCCCGCACGGCTGAAACCTCCCTCGTCTGTTCCACGGGCTGGTGACAGTCTGTAGGTGAGGGAAGGCAATTCACACCCGTTGTTCGGCAGGAATTTTGGGGAGGCTGAGGGTGTTGAACATGCTGCAGATTTAAGCTGCTCGATTTTCATGCAGAAGGTGGTTGTATAGTCGTCTCAGAAATTTTAAGAACTCACCCGTGTTCGGGTGGATGGGTGATGAGAAGGAGGCTGGGTAAGGCATACTTAGAAAAGACTTCATATTTTGAAAGGTTGTTTCTGTTTAATGTATGAATGTTGCTTAATATCTTCAAGTTTGCAATAGTTGGCTGCAAAGACTTCAGAGTGCTGTTTTTGAACCCAGTAAAAGGGTGGTAAAATCTGATTGTGTGCATTTCACATTACAAACATGCATGATCTTGTTAGGACAGAGGTTTTTTCCTTTTGGGGCACAGTTTTTACTGCTGCTGCCAAAGCTATCTCTGATGCTTTGCTTGAGAAGGTGGACCAGCTCCATCCCAGAAGTGCTTGACTGACAGAGAAAAATGCTGTCATTTTGTCAACAGTCTTGGTGATTGATCTTTACTTACTCAGGCCCGGTGACAGCAGAGCAAAATCCAAGCACTGAAGCAGAGACTAGATTACACTAAAAAAGAGAAAGTGTCTCTTTGGATGTCAGTAGCCTCCAAGCACAGAACAGACATTTCAGTAGGGCCATATGCTTTGCCAGCTTCTCCAGAAACAGTGGCAATGGAGCTAATTTCTGACCTACAAATCCCCCCCTTTTTACATCTTTTCAGCCCTAAGCACAGATTCAGCAACAGTCAAATCATATGGTGCCTCTCTGCTGTGGACAAATGTCAAATACCGATCATAAAACTGATTTCTCAACTCTCCTTTTTACTAGGGTTAAAGAGCCTCTGTTTAGAGAGGAAGAATAGTTTGCTAACACCCACGTTATTTATGTTTCAGGTAATGCATTTATATTCTGTTTTATAAAACAGGTTTCTGAACATTCACAGCCAAAAAGATTCCCTTTTTAAGTCAGTGATAATGCACCTTTTTGGTTCATTATGGGATGTTTTCCAGTTTTTGGAATCAAAGTCATTAGGCAGAACAGGAATCATCTTCTCAATATGTACTAGTTTTAGTCATACATAAACCTTTTGTAGAGAGGAAATAAGGTTATGGAAACAAAAGAGCCCTTTGTCTGAATTATACTGCAGGTTAATTCCTTAGCAAGCGCTTCATTTAGAGACAATTATTTTGTTTTGAATTTTTGTTCCATGAACATTTAAAACCCCCCAATACTGTAAAACCTTGCTGCTTTAGAACACACTCACAGTGAGAAGGAGAGGCTTAATGAGGACATGGGAATCATCAGGTAGATTGCCTACAGGTACTTCAGTTATTTGCACCACTATCTTTTTCTCCAAGGTAGTTGAATATCAATCCTAGAAACATTTCTGCCAAATAATCTGTCAGGAAAAAAACCCAAAAAACAAATGTGAGCTTATGACGTGATGTCACTCCTTAAAGTGTTCACTCTGAAGTGCTTCTTCTGGGAATTATCATTTAAGGAAATATTACTGAAGAGCCTTTGTAGAGTCATACCAAGTCACAACAATTCTCTTATCCAAGAATTTTACTTTTGCAAAGCTGAGATTTCTTTTAACTTATCTTAACATCATGGTCAATATTTTGGATTGTGTCTGCCCATCCATTTTGGCCAGACTTGTCATCATGGGGCAGAGGAGGGAAATGTAGTTAACGCTCTAGAAATAGTTCACTTAAAAGGCAGTTAAATATGCGAAATATTCCTAGATAACATCTGTGTAAAATCTATTTCTTATTTTCATAATGCATTTTCCTAACAAGATCTGCAAACAAAAAAAAAAATCTCTTTGAGTGTTGATCATGACAGTTATACTGTACTTTTCCAGGGAAGTTCTTTGCAAGTGGGACAAGATATTGGTGTTTTTTTCTGTATTACCTAAAATTCTGTGGCTTTTAGGTCCATATGACTGTAAAAATATAGTTCTAGTTATAGTTCAATGTGCTCTTAGTCTCAGATGGATCTTGGTTTTAGATGGAGTTGCAGTAGAGTTTTGGATGTCCAGTTTTATCCAGACAAATCTGCATTCTGACAGTTACACTGTGACTTATTCACAATGTCCAGGTGTATGTCAGTGCAAAGTGGTGGTTTTAGGTGTGGCCCTTTTGAAATTAAATCAGCATTAGGTTTTCTGAAAGAAAAGAAGCAAACTGTTTAAATGTATCAGTGTTTGGTGATCAGTTTTTTGGTGTATTTTTTTTTTAAATCAACCCCAGTCTTCTCTTTACTTCTTTATTTAAAGAACCCCCTTTTTTTAGGCATCTGAATAAGTAGAATATTCATTTTAATAATTTAAATTAACTGAGGTACTATTATGATTTGTTTATAATATAACATAGCACATTAATGCCTTTCATGGTAACTCTTACACTCTCTTCTTTTTTCCCCTTGCTCCCATGTAATTTTCTTATGATCATTCTTCAAAGTCTCTCAGTCCTCAAAAATCATTAGATTCAATTTCTGTTGTTGTTTTCTCATCACAAAGCTTCCTGTGCTGTGCATTAGGGAGTCATAGCAAATCAGATGAGTAAATTACACAAAGACATTTCAAAGAAAACATAATGAAACCTTCTATGAAGCAACTACAGACTACCTTGTGGAGGGATGAATCTTACACTGGATGAATTCTTCCCTATTCCTCATTATTATTTTCCTCCTGTTCTTTTTTTGCCTGCTTATGCATCATCTGTCAGTGCACGTCCTAACAACCTGACACATTTTATGTGAAAACAATTCTCTTCTCGATTGTTTTCTTCAGCTCTTTCACCTGCATTTAGATTTCTTCCACTACATGGTACTGCTGAATGCTTCTGCCTTCCAAGTCTAAAGGTTTCATCATCCCTGGAGTGCTTGGCTTGTTTTTCAGGTTGCATTGCAGAAGGTAAACTGAATACATGAGTCCAGGGGACAGGCTTGTTCAGTTTTCCTTCTGTATCAACTTTGATTGATGTTAAGGTGAATTTTAGAGTGATGTGCATATGGTGACTCCAGAAAATCAGCTTAGTTACAGCCCTTACACTGGCTGTTGTCCTTTCTGAATCTCCAGCAACCTTCTCAGTTGTATAGCACCGTCCCTTCACTGCCTGTCTTGTGGTAATGAGGAATGGAACAATATCCAGAGATTTATTCTCAGCAGATTAATCACACTGCCCTCTGCTGCTTTCAGCTCAGTTGATTTATCTCAGTTCATACCGTGTTTACCTGTTCTTCAAACAAACATTTTGCAGCTGTGTATTTCCCAGTACTGACTTGCCAGAATACTTTGTAAGCCATAAACAAACCAAATTTATATCCCTTTGCTTACTTAAATAATAACAATACCCATTCGTTATAGAGGTGTGGAAGGTTGTACTCTCTTCTGGCAGCATCCCTAGAAGGCAGATCCAATGTGGCAGCAATTCAGTGGAGGATATACAAACAAAGGAAGAAGAGATAAAATCCAATTCCATTTCTTGGACTTCCTCATGGCCCTCAGCAAGAGGTAGTGTTTTCTGTCCTGAAGTGGCAATCTCCTTTCAGTGTTGCATTCCTTACTGACAAAAATAAATTTTAATAGTCCTTCACTGCAGAAAGCCCTTCAGGTTTCAGCTATTACTTTTCTGATAATTCTCTGCTCTTTGGGGTTTTTGCATTATGCTGTACTCAAGCAATAAAAGGTGATTTTGCATGCTCGTGTCTTCCAGAGATATTTTCCATGTGGGTATTACACATTATCAGCATAAATGGGATGTAATAGGTTTTCTTTACATTATCCTAGAGTGCAAATTCACTCTGAAACAGTTCAGCAGTTTCAGTTCTAACTTATTCTCTTCTAGAGGCAATCTCTGGTTTTGTCTTGTTTTGCCTCTACGGCTGAAAAGTTCCTGTGCTATTACAAGGCTGGCTTCTCTGGAGTCTCAGTTACTTTTCTTCTGCTGTTTTTACTCAGGTCTTTACTGTGCTACGATAGAAGAGTTTAAAATTCAAGGAACTAAAATTGTCTTCCCCACCCTCCAAGGGGTTGCCTTGGTCTCTGTCCTCAGGGTAGCAAACCCTTAGCAGGGGGAAACTGTCTCGTAGCTGGCTGTTGGTCCCTGCAGGCATCCTTCTGTCACAGAGTCAGGTCTCTTTCTGTTTGCTTGTGCAAGTGAAATACAGAAACCCGTGGAGAGCAGGTGGGGAGGTACAGGCACGTGGCCTACAGCTGTAGTTGCCAGTTTTAAAAGGCTGCAGGAGGCCCAGTGGGGTTTGGGCATGAGCACCTTCTGCTGCTGTGTGCTCCTGTTTTGCTGAGGTGGGAGCTGACATCTTCATCGCTGTTTTACAAGTAGATGTGCAGCAGGTTTGCACTGAGGTGGGTTTCCAGGCCCCTGGGGACGAGGAGAGCCAGCCAAGTTCCCAGCTTCTTGTCTGGCAGGTGGAGACTGCCAGATGACCTGGTCTGAGGCCAGGGTGAGAGCACTGGGAGATGGCTCACAAGTGTAGGAACTGGCAAGAATGAGGCTGTTTCTACATGCAGCGTTGGCAAGGCTTTATCACAGGCCAGCAGAAAAGAGCATCTAAGATTTAACCATTACAGATTGCTCAGAAGAAATTAGTTTTCTTTTAATGGCGAAAAAGAAGCATCTGTCAAATACTTGTTTATGTATTATATTTGCAAGTTTTGAGAAGGGAATTATTTGTGGAGGTTTGGGGCTTTTGTTTGTTTGTTTGATTGTATGGATTTTTGTTTTGGTGTAGGTGTAAGATTTTATAAAATGACTGTGAAATGAACTTTGCAGACTATCCCTGTAGCTTGCATGTACTTGATAACTGTATTGGAGATCCTCAATTTGATAGGATTCCTGAAGGGAAGTCCTGTCTTTCCTGAGTTTTGTCCCTTTGCAAGAGTTGTTTGTTTGGAGAAATCCAGGTTTGGAGACCTAACCTGGGGATTCTTTTCTGCTGTGGGGACGTGAGTCTGTGCTCCTCAGGCTGAGGGTATGTCACAGAGCAGGGTGCCTGTCACAGGGCTGTGCTGCTGTTGACCACAGAAGGTGACTCAAAGCCCTGCTCCTGCGGTGGAGGCAAGCCAGGATATCTTGCTGTACCCTACCTTGCCCTCTTGCCCTCATTCCTGTCATGGATGGGAGCTGTGGATTAGTGGGGAGCTCATCACCAAGGTCTATGGACATCTTCCAGCCCTTGGCTGTGTGGTCAGGAAGCTGACCTCTACTCCTTTATGAGATTAGTATGGTTTGTGGTGACGAAATCTGAAATATTAATGTCTTTTTCTGTTGGGTGACACTGTGGGGGTTGCAGCTATGCAGCTGATGCTGGAAGGTTTCATTTCTGAGTGGTGGTAAGCCTGGCTAGTGGCCAGAAAGGGCCCAGGGGTTCTGACCTACAGGAGGATTTGTTTCCTTGTTGTAAGGAATTGCTTAAAGAGGCAGTGGCTGTTCTTTTAAGGAAAGGATGGAGCTGGGTGCGTGTGTTCTGCACTGTCCTGACATGCTGTGTATGGAACATGTGCATCTTTAAATATTTTTTTGAGCTTTTGCATGGGAAGGAAAAATACTTGGTGCATATTTGCATTTCTGACCTTCTAGCAATTCCCTAATCCTTCAGTAGGGTCACTTGTTACCTTTTTAGGTGTTCTTTTGATTTTTGTTGTTGGTCCCTTGTTCATCTGAGATGATGTAAGATTCAGTGTAGCTCTGAAATTTTGTTTTCTTCTTTTTTTTTCTCCAATTTATTTCTTCCATCTTTTTTTAAGGATCTGACTTGGTGTCAGTGACTCTACTGCCTAAATAATCTGAACTCTTCCTTCATGAGACCAGTTTTTAAGGGTTTACCTCTGCCACCTGCCATCAGTCTCTATGATAAATAGATAAGGTTCAGACTCATCCTTTGTATAGTCCTCCCCACTGCTTTGCTATGAAATCCCATTAGAGTGGTTACTGGTGAAGGGCATTTTAAGACTCCCACTGAAGACCAGTTCCCTGGTTGTAGAGAGCTGGTAATTTTAAATGTTTTCTATTTCCTCTTCCAGATGATAGTATTTTGCCTACAGGCATAAACGATGCCTTCTGCTTGTCATGTGCGTTACAGGATTAAATGTTATGTGTTTTACATATTTTATGTCTTGAGACAGAACCTCATTAAAATTAAAGGGTTTCACTGAGCAGCATTGATCTCATCTATTTACAATACCAAGTATTTGTACATAAAACTGTTAATTATCAGGAAACTGCAGTGTATGCCTTTAATACTTCATATGACTCCCATATTTCATTTCCCATATTTCAACCCTTGGTGACATGGGTTGAAAACCAGTTGCACAATCAGAGTTTCTAATCAGAGTTGGAAAGCAGAGTCTTTCTTTGCTTTGTTAAGTCTTGGTTGATGAGATGGTTTTTGCAAAACTGCTTAGGTTTGATTTTGGTTTTTTTGATAAGGTTCCACATTGTTTTTAGGGTATTTTATGAAGCTTTAGAACATAAATGTGTGTGTTTTATTTCTCTTTGAAAACTCAGCCAATTTTAAAGGAATTTCACACCTCTGACTAATAAATGAAGCTACACTTTTGAACTTGTAAACACATGTATCCATAACTTTATGTTTGAGCAAGATGCTCTGCTAAAACCCAGTAAGAATGTTATTGTCAGCAAAGTTTTTTTATGAACAGGCTTGTTCACAGGGCTGGAGTCAGCTGTAAGCTGATCAGATGGGACAGATCAGGAGTGCCAGCCCTGCCCTGCTGGCTTTAGAGGCTGCCACCATTGGGCACTGCATTCTGGGCTGCTGAGGTGTTTGGTCTGCAGTGGTTGTTCTGTTAGGTACAGCTGCCACACAGGTTAGGAATGACTGCCCCGTGGTGCTGCTTTTACTGGCCTCATATCGTGATTCAGCCCTTTATTTTTAGCTGCCTAATTGCAGCCAAATGCTGCACAGAACACAGATAAGGGAATGTATTTTAACATGAAAATCAAAGTAATGTATTGGGAAAAAAATATTATCTTTTTTTTCCCCCTGAGATTTGAAAGCAACTGAGATCATTAAGTTTTTTTTTTAAATTTATTTATTTAAAAAGGCCTTTTTCCTCACATTAAGAGCTTTTGGGAAAAAATACACATGAAGAAGCAAAACATAATGATCATAACAGGATGAGTATTCAAGCTTCTCCACATGGCAGAGATAACTAATAATTTTTAATAATATATAAGACTGTTTTGATAATGGAAGGCTAATATCATCTTCAGAAGAAAGTTTCAGGCATTTCTTATTATGGGAATAAGCTTGAAAAGTGTGGAAAACAAATGTAGACCTCAGTAAGCATCCTTTAAAATAATGAAAAGAGTCATCAAATCCCAGTTTTCCCACATACAAAAGTTAGCCTCCATTCTTCTGTCTGAAAACTACTCTGTGCAAAAAAAGCAGGTCTAAAACTGACTCTGACTACAATCTGCAGCCACAGCCTGCCATCCTGTCCACAGGTTTTTTGTGTTTAAAGTTAGTATGTAGCCCATGCTTCTGAAGAGTTTTCACTTGCAGAACAGTAGGACAAAAATATGCATGTTGCTGTGCACAAAAAACCCTCCTCAAATTGAAAAATCAAGGTGAGTTTAGTCTGAGTTGCATTTGCTGTGATGTTGCCAGAAATAAATGCTTTTAGTCATTGCTGCACAGATATAAGGCAGGCTTTTCTATCTGTGCTTTTAACATATTGTTTTTCTGCTCTTATTTGTTTTATCTTCATCACTTTAGACTCAGTCCCTCTTTTGCCTCTCACAATTTTTTTGTGTTAGCAAACTGAGCACTATGATACTTTAAATAGATATTGTAGAAACTGGAGACAAATGCAAAATGCGTGACTGTGAGAGAGAATATGTGTACAAGTTTTTAATTATCTCCTTGGGAATTACACAATACTGAACTGTACACTACTAATGAAATTGCCTAGATAGTGTGGTCTTCATGTAGATGCTTTATATTTTTGAGCTCCTTTGTGAATGTTAGAAATTATATATTTTTTCATAAGTGTATTTCTATATTCGTCCACAAAAATTGTAGGAAAGGAATTCAGAATATTTGTGTGTAACCCTAGGCAATTAACTGAATGGGAACCATTCAGAACAGGTAAATTTTGATTTAAAGATGTTGGTATATTTGAAGAATACTGCTGTCAGAGATATTTTTTGTGTATTTTTAGGTACTTTGATATTATATTAGCTGGAATATTATATTAATTGTGTTATACTAGATGGAAAAAGATGGTACTGGTAGAACTGTCTATTGTACCTGGAAATATTTTTAATAATTTGCTTGTAACAGTGGTTCCAATCTACTTATTACTCTTATTGATGTAGGAAGACCTCTTCATTACCAGCAAGTTCTTCAGTTATAAAAGATTGCTTTTAGAAATGCAACCATGTAAAACTATTCCTGATTGAAATTTAATTTTATATTTTGAGACCTGCTGGGTTACAGTCCTAGACTCATCAGAAAGTCCTATTTTCATCCCCATAATCTTCAATATGCTGATTTTTGTATAGTTCTGCCCTAACCAGCATGTATAGAATCAATTTGGGTGCCTTTCAGAAATTTCTTACATGGCTGTTTTGCAGTTTTGGAAAAATCTTATGAGCTTGGCAAAATTATTTCTGTGTGAGTGCAAACTGTGATTCTTTCCCATGAGTCTGTTTTTGGGGGGATACAGCATTGCTTTTTTTGTAGGTCACTGTTAGGTTAGTGAGATAACAGATTCTGTTTTTGCTGAGTGTCTGGCTGACAGAACCACTGTTCCTTGAGTCCTCCTTTCGAAAAGATTGGTGCATTAGATTTCATCTAATGTGCTCCAAACTCACCCAGAATCAACACAGTTACAGTTTGAGATTGTTCTCTTGCATCTGGTGGAGGCAAGTTACCTGGATTTGTCAAATGATCTGAAGTTAGTGGTGGCTATCTGTAGTCCTCCTCAGAAAGTCTTAGACTGCAAAATATTTAATCACACTTACCATATGTGTTACTGCTGAGAACAGCACTCACGGTTTGAAGACACGATATTAAAAATCTGCCAGTGTGAGATTTTAAGTGTTCAGCCTGCACTGGAGCCCTCTCTTCCCTACCATGAGAACCAGTGAGCTCAGCCCCAAAGCTCTGAAGATTGCACAGCCCAGAGGTGGTGTCATGGCAGAGTTTACAGTCTACACAGTTTGTACTCACACAGAAATAAGTGCTTGCAAATAACATAGCTTTGAACTATTTCCGTTTTTCCCCCTTGTAATTTAATGTAAAAATATTTATTGATGACCCATGTTTAATGCACAAAACAAATAACTTTTTGTGAATACATGGATGCATTTGCTTTGTTTCTAAACCATGATTTTCTGTTTCTAAACCATAATTTTAAAGTTTTGTTTCAGCCAACCATAGCTTTCTCCTCATGTCTCTTTAAACTCCTAGTAGATAAAAGTAGATAAAAGATGCCTTGCTTTTTACTAGCATATTTCCCCTTTCCCAGTTACACATATAGTCCTTTTTTATTGTTATACTGCTTTTACTTTCTTGAACTTACTGTAAAAAAAATATTATTGTAAAATCTCCCATCAGCTGTAAGACTGTATCAACAAGTTGTTTTTCACTTCTTGCTGTTTAATGTTCCCTCAGCTGACTTGGCTCATAGCTGTGATGTACTGGAGACTGCTCCAGTACCTCCTTTCCTGCCTTGTTTATTTAAACTAGCTGCACAACAAACTGTACTTTTTAATCACTGTGACTTAGGTAAATAATGCTACATCTATGTGAGTCTATAAATATGTTTCTGAAACCAAATGTGAAAAAAACCCCAACAACAGCAAAACATTTAGGGCTCAGTTGACCAAGCCTTGTGAGCAGTTGCACATACATCCCATCAGTTACTTACTGAATATGTGCTTACTGATTGACACAAAGCTGATAATCTGAATCCCTGATAGCCTAGGAGACCCTGGAAGCTTTCTGTGCAGCACAAACTAATGCTGTAATGCTGTTTCCCTAATCTGTGGTTTTTTTTTTTTTTCTTTTTTTTTTTTAAACAGTCTTACGGTAAAGGGGCAAGAAGAAAAAACCGATTCAAAGGATCAGATGGGAGTACATCTTCTGACACTACCTCCAACAGCTTTGTACGCCAGGTATGGGTTTTCAGCTTCTGCAAGAGTGGATGGCTTGCTGGTGTAAATGTTCAAAATGTAATTTTTAATTTATTTTTTGCAAGTTGTCAACTCATACTGATGCTGTAGTCTGAGAAATAGCAGAAGTCTCTTCTGGCACAATGAAAAATATTTGGTTGCTATTGTTTTGATCTTGGCATAAAAATTCTTTTTCATTTCTCATTCCTTTCCATGTATAGTAGTTACCCTTATTTTTGTTACTCTAATGCTATCAGGTGATTAAAGCTGGAAGAGGAGGCAGAGTCTGATGGAAGTGCCTAGAGTGGCAACATTTGGAAGAAAGAATCAAAACCCTACCAATCCTCAGGGTTTTCCTGCTTAAAATAGTGCTGCATGAGGCAGTGTTAACCTAGATGCTTTCCTCCCACATCCCAGTGTTATTTTAAGGCATGGGTTGGAGGGGAAATCCTTGGCAGCATTTGTCCCCATTGCACTGATGCTGGAAGGAGCCTGTGGAAGATGGGGCAGTGGTGTAGGCTTCCCTGTCCCGGTGTCTATGTGTCTGCTTCAAAGGGAGAGATCCTGGAGCCCTCTGGGGATCCCAGACCAGTGTGGGTGCTTGCAGGAGAGCTCGTTCTGACCAGCAGAGGGTGGCTGGAAATGTATCCAGAGCCCAGGGTGGCTCTGGTGCTACTGAGACTGCTTCTGAGGAGGGAGGATGTGTGTCAATGGACATGTGGTTGACAGCTAGGAGAGCAGAAATGGTACCCAGAGCACCAAAGGGGCTGAGCCTGTGCAGGCTGAAACACAGCTCTTCATGCCCAGCTGATTCAAACCGTGGTATCTTCAATGCACACTTTGCCATCTCTTTCAGAGAGGTTCTGGAATTTGAGAACTTTCATAGCAGAGTTTTGGGGGCTTTTTTACCATAAGCAGGCACCACAGCTCCTTCTCTACTGGCTTGTTCTGCATGTTCCTTCATCCCAAATTATTTAATGACTCCATTGATGTTGCATTGATTGTATGAGTACACATCTCCTGTTTACAAAATCCTTTGACTTTGTCCTGCTGTGATTGTATTGCTAGGTTTTGTGGTAGGCTGTGGATTTGATAAAGTCAGGCCCTTATTACATTTCAGTATCTGCTGGGCATAGACATGAAATATTAATTGATCATGGGAGTTTTCAGTGGCAGTATATGATATCAAGATGGAAACCCTGGATCAAGTAAATTACTTGTTTGGGACATTTTGTCCTGTCTTAAAATACTGTGAGTGTAAGTAGTGTTTGAGAGTAGGATCTCCCAGTTCCAGGGAATCTTTGTAAGGAATTCTGTGTTGCTGTTTTCCTTAGCTCCTTGTGGATGTTCAATTCAGCCTGGAACATTTTTAGCAGAGTATGAGTGTTTGTTTTACACCAGCTGGCACATACTTCTTTGCCTTTCTTGTTTACCTAAAGGAAATCTGAAGTTGGTCTCAAGTATCTCCTGTTGCTCCTCTTGTCATGGTGAGGAGCAGTGCAAAGAGGACCCACAGGGAGGGGGATCATCAAACCAAGTAGTGATGTTGAGGTGGGCTCCTGTAGTCATTGCAGATCCGATTGTCTCTACAGAGTGTGAGGCATGGTTTATCAAATCTCCAGAACTACCATAGGAAGCAGGTTTGGTGAGCTGTAGACTAAGTGTGTCTGTATCTTTCTGAGGGCTTTAAAGGGATTGTGATTTCAAGTGTAGATTTTTACAGAAGAGATTTATGTATTTCCCTGAAATAAAATTTAGTAATTACTTGAGTGATGTAATACAAATGATTGAAAGGTGAATAGGCTTCTTTGAAAAAATCAGAGCTTTCACAGATTGCTGAAGCAAAACTCTGCTCTGAAATGGTATTGTCACTGAAGATAACGAAGGGATTTTAATGGATAAATTAATTAACAAAAAATAAATTTATAAATAATTATTGAATAAACGTTACATGAAATTGTCCAGAGTAAGTTTTAATAAAATCCCCACAAAACATTCCTACCAAGTAATGTTCAGGCAGAGCTGTTCCTGTTGTAGCAGATGTATGAGAGAAATAAATGCCTCTCCACGGTTGCTGCTGAGACGTTTATGTCAGAGCTTGGATTCCATCTTCAGCAGGCTTTCCTGCTCTGATCCTTCTCCTGGGACAGCTTGATTTCTCTTGCACTAAGGAAGAGTTGCCACCAACATGACAAGGGTGCCCAGTGTTCCAGATATTAAACAGAATGGGGGCAGAGTTTTCTGCTGGCTCAGCTGTGCCCTTCCCAGAAACTCTCTTGCTATACATATTGTTTATCTCCGGGTATCTTGCAATATATTTTACATGGTATAAATGAACGTAATTGTTTTGCAATAGCCATTTATTTGTAGGAAAAAATAAAAATCCATTAATTTTGTCTTTTTCCGAGATGGAAGAAAATTGCAGAAAAGCAGGGCAGACAAATTAATTTAAACTCTATAAAGTCAATGATGTACCATTAATGTCCTGTTATTTTATTTTAGTGCTGTATTAAAACCAAGAAATATATTCTTGCTTAAAAATGAATTTGTGGAGTTGTTTAATGGGGGTTTTGATCTAGACATAGGACACACACAAGCTGTTTGTTTCAGCAATGCTTATGATGCCTATAGCTGCCTTTTGTTTCTCCAACCTCCTTTCTCTCCCTTGGTTTCTGTTTCCTTTTCCATTTATTTCTCAACTTCTCCTGCAACTCTTATGTGCATCTCTACAAGTACTTCCCTCTGCACTGAAGAAGGAATCCTGGGATTGTCCTGAACATTTATCACCAGGATCTGTCTGCATTCCTCATAAGGAAGAGAGAATGTTTGCAAGGTGCTTTTGTGTGATATTTAGCTGGCCTATCCCTGGGCTGGGGGAGCTGTGAGAGGTGTGCAGGTTTTTGTCATAAGCATCGATGGAAAGTGACAGTTCCTAACACAGAAGTAAATTGTGGTTGGATAAAAGAAGACAAATACATCTAGTCCTAAGGAAATGTTATGCACGTGGAAAGCAATTGAAGTATTTGGCAAGAGCAGGGATATAGGATTCAGTCTTTTGAATCCACAGAGCTGCTGGGCATTTAAGTTAAAGCTTCTGCAGGAGGGAGGGACCTCATGTTTATTGCCAACATTGATAAACTTTATTGTCTGGGTTTTGGTATTTCCCTAAGGACATATGCCCCTCTTGTTCCAATATATATACACAGCAACTTTCCTGCTATGCATACCACATGCTACAGTAATAAAAATAATGCCAACTTTGTACTCTCTCCTTCAAATGAAACTAAGTAACATTCAAATTGCTTGAAAACTCCTGCTTTTGTATAAGAAGAATGAAATGTGGTCTGCACAGCCCTGTGTGCAATGATCTTTTCCATTTAAATCTGTTTTATGGAGTGCTGAAATAGAGCAGAGCAATCTATCCAGTATTGTTTCTGATGTGTATAAAAGAAGACTTAAACTGCAGCAAGAGCATCTGTATATAATATACAAATTAAACCCCCATTATTTTCAGTCCAGTTAGAGCTCCTTTGTGCTGTGAATTTTATGTATTGATATAGATTTTTATTATAATTTTTTATTGTGACTCTGTAATATGTATGAGACTTTAGTAGAATGTTTGGATCATGTTCTATTTGTTTGTTACAAAAAAAAATGTTTGTTTAGTTTTGTCTCCAGCATGTTATTGATGATATTTGAGCTTAAAAAAATAACAACAATTTGGCCTTCTTTTTATTTGCTAGCTTGTCTTTTCAATAGCAGGAGAGAGAAATTTTTTCTCTCTGTTTTCTTGTGAAGTTGTATTGGCAATTAAGCTGTGTATCTGGAAAGCAGAAGCATCATTGCACAGCAATCAGCTCCTAACTGAATGTAATAATGTCTTTAGGGAACCAAAGGACATTGTGTTATATAGTTTTCATCATCTTTTTTGAGCTTTGGAGTGATAAGCAGCTTGTTCTTAGGGTTAGTTATGAAAGACTGAATTGGATTTGAGCTCTAGTTGTTGCCATTTTGACTGATGCTTGGTAATGATTTTGTTCCCAAGGGTTTCTTCAAAATACAGATCAGACAACATGTTTTGCACACGACACTATGGCACTTCCCAGGAACATTATTTTAAGCAAATTTCATGTTCTGGTAGCATTACATATTTTGTAGTTGTGCTTCTGGACCCGTCTTTGTCAAGGTTTTATTTTGAATCGTAATGATTAATCAGAGAGGCAGGCCAAGTTGTTGGGATTTTTATGTATTGCAAAGGCAGATTAGATTGTGAAATAGGCTGTTGTCTATGGACTGGCTTACAGAAATATTTAAGGTTTTACAAATCTGTTTTTTTTTCCCTTTAAATATTGGCTTGATGCCTGTTGTACTGTGTTCACTCAAAAACACAGCTATAAATAATTATGTAGAGAATTCATTATTCTTCTGCTTTCCTCTAAGGACTTTTGCCTAGCTGTGTAATTACCTATTGAATTTTATGAATGGTAAAACTAAGATTTGCTCTAAAAACCAATTTGAAAATATTGACTTAGTTTTGCTCATAAACATGCCTCTTAATCTTGATTTCACCAGAGAACTGGGCTGTGTCAGAAATATATTCCTCTTGTTTTAATTGCCTTTTTTTTTCAGATGTAGAGCTTAGCTTTCATTTTTAATTTTTTTCCCCTTTTCATGAGGGGAAGAGCTTATGTATTCAGCTCATAGATGCAGCCTGCCAGTGAGGCTCTGCATTTACAGGCTGAGCCACAAAGAACTGGTGTAGAGTGGGCAAAGATATTCGCTTAGGTCTTCATGCCCAGTACTAACAATCTTAGGCTGAAAACCTGCCTGTATTTAACCTGCTAGGACTATTCCTGCTTCTTGAAGACTATATGTGAACAAGATTGTGGCTAGCCAGAAGATATAAATAAATAATAACAAATAGGGCTCATTTGCCTATCAATGTATTCCTACATCCTTTGTGGGCTTCAAATTATGAGACATGTTTTGCTTGTAGGGAGAAAAAGGAGCTTTTCAGACTTGCAATTATCTTTTACCCATTAAAAAAAATGAAGTATGTGAGGCACTTTTAGAAGTTTTGTGAAAATACTGATTGTAATACATGAAAATATATACCTGCTGCTCAGCTCAATTTTCTCATCTCTTACTTCTGATGCAAATGTCTGGAGTTGTTCTTTCAGATTTTTTCTGGTCTTTTTCTGTAGATTTCACTGAAAGCCACATCAGTAATGCCTGTGGCCTGTGCTTGCTATTGTGGTTGCATTGAAGCCTTACACCAAGTAATAAATTCTAGAAAGTCTGCTTATTTCAAACACATTAAAACTGTTATTTCATGGGGAATTGATATGATTGTGGTGCCCTGTGTTTTTCACCATATATTGTAAGTTATTAAAAGAAATGCATTGCGCTTGGATAAAGCCAACTTACAGCGAGGTTGGCGTGAGGAATATGATGTGTGTACTGCTCTGTTCTTCTGGTGATAGTGGGAGCTACCAAACTTCCCTCTGAAGGCCAGTGTGTGACTTCAAGTCCTGGGCAGGCAGTGTAGCTTCAGGGTGACCTGCTGTTTGTACTGAGCAATGTGAATCAGCTCTTAGTCAAATCCACTGAGACTGCCTGTGTTGTGATACTGCTCCAGGAGTAGTACTGGCATGGGAAAGCAGCTGGTTTTTATGTACTTCTTGTTGTATGAAGTATACCAAGTTCACAGCAGGGTGAGGAACTTAGAGCAGTGCAGGTATTCATAAGAATATGTCAGTTCAGCTGTTGATGTAGAGTTTCATTTATGGCTCATAAGTGAATGAGTAAATTGTTCTCAGTTCCTCAGTTGTGTTAAAAAGCAGTTGGATGGGGAGTGGGGGAGGACAGCTTTTAGAAGAGGCCTGGGTTGGGAGCGTGGGGCGGAGGGCTGGAGGAAGGGAGGGGGGAAAAAGGGGCTTTCCCTTCTGATGGCACTTGTGGAGCTGCAGACATGGGGGGAAAAAAAATCACATTAGGCTCATTGAGCTATAGATTTCCTCGGCTGTAAGTAGGAGTTTGAAAAGTCTCCTTTTTTGGCCTGGAGAGAATAGAACAGATGCCCCTATAAAGCATGGGATTTTGGCAGGCATGACTGGAGGGGAGATGGCTGAGAAAAAGCTGTCAGAAAGGAAGTTCATTTGTGGACTTCAGTTCTTTCATGGGCCCTTTTTTGCCTCGAATGGTTTCTAAGAATAGAAGTCAAAATGTTGCCATGTGTTTAAAAAAAAACCCCACGCCCTCTACCCAAAACAAACAGGCAAAACATCTTAATGCTCTTCTGACATGTCCGTTTATGCTTCTTGCAGCAGGGAAAGGGAAAATAATGGGGGGGGGAACAACTAAATGTAATTCTTTATAAAAACAGAAGGGTAGGAGCTCTCTAGATAGCCTTGGATGGGTGTACATGTTTGATGTTACTCTGGATGCAGCTGAAGTCAACACATCCTTTTCCAAGGAGCAGTGGAAATTTTGAAGGTGGGGCTCATACCTGATGTCTGCTGAGATGATTGCCAGCATTGCTTTGGAGCTTGCTAAGATGATGGGTGGGTGTTGAGAGGTGTCTGGGAGGTCAGACGTGGCCTGCTGAGAGAGAACAAGGGAGATGCAGGTTCTGGAGGGGGGTGGGTGGCATCCCTGGGTGGGGGGGGCAGCTGCTGAACCTCTGTGGGCATTGCCATTGCTGTTGGCTGTGTGCTTGTCTGGTTCTGTCAGGGAGAGGAGGAGTGGGGCTTCCCAGTTGCTTGGTGTCTGCCACAACCATCGCTCAGTCACGTTTGGCAGCGTCAGATCTGACATTTTGTAGGGGGGCCTTCAAAAGGTGCGGCAGGACTCGTGCTTGGCTGAGCCAGGGGGGTTCTACAGGTGACAGAGCTGCCTCCGTGCAAGGAGGGCCAGGAGGAGGAGGCAGGGGCTCATTGTTTGGGCAGGTGAGAGGGGGTTTTAAGCATTTAGCGAAACTGGTGATGCGTTTTTGGTAAAGATGCAGTTGGAGATTCTTCTGTCATAGTGGATGGCATATGGAATGAGCAGAAAGCCTAAACTGGGTTAGGCTTAAGCCTTTGTCTTTGGCCAAATACCTTTACAGCTGCTGATTGCTCTCTGACTGCGTCCGTCTTTCAGCTTTGTTCTAATCATAGTGGGCTTTGCAAGAGCTGAACCTCTCAAAAGCCCTAGAGCTGTGCTGGGAACCTCCCTGCCTGTATTTTCTGCTCCCTTGTGTGGGATATAGCAGTTTTTCCTTTTTCCATGGAAAAACCACGCAGTTGTAAACAGTTAGGATCAAAATTAGGAATAGGATTGAATGAGAATCAAGTGTTTTGTTTTATTTTGTTCCCTGCTTCTCCCAGAAAATTCAATGTGGTTTCTAGTTCTTGTGTGCAGCATTGTCTATAAATTTGTGGTGAGATGCAAGGTTTATTATATACTATCATAGATGTCTTAGAGTAAGTACAGACGTACAAAATATCTGCAATGGAAGAAGGTTTCCAATGCATATATTTAATTATAGTGAATGCAGAGACTGTAAGAATAAATGCAGTATTTTTACAACTGTTACTTATGGGCCTATCTAGCTGGAAATTTTTTTAACAAGGCCTTAAAATATGGGTGTTCTTTTTAGAAATAACATGTTTTAATTCACTTGCAAAATTCAGTTTATAATTACATTTAAGTGCATCATAAACAATTGTTTAGTTCCTGAAGCGTTTTCTGTAATTTTCAATATTGCATTGATTTTCAGCATTTGCATTTGTGCTGTGTGGTTTTGATTGGGAACAAAACACCTAACACAAGGGAACAGTTTGATCCTCTGTAAAGCAAATGTCATCTTCTGCTCCAAAATGCAGGCAGATTCCTAGGAAAATAACTGCTGTTTGGCCAATGTGCAGCAAGCTGCTTCAGTTTCTCTCCGTCGTGAAGATGAGCTGCTCCCAGTTGCTGGCAGGGCTCAGGGAGTAAAGAAAGATCCTTTGCAATTAGCCAGGGGGATTTACTGATCTTTTGTTTTTCACAGTACTCCACCAGTACATTCCTGCTTCAACTCAGGAGTGCTTAGTTTTGTCCCTCACTAGGTAGATACACTGCAAAATATACATGCCATTTCTGTTTAGTTAGTCACAAAATTGCCAGTTTTACGGACAGTTGCAGCAGAGAGCTGTCTTCTCTTGGGCTATGTGTTTAGACAGTATTTCCAGAGCTGATTATATGTTCCTGTATACTTGAATGTTGCTTTTTTTGTATGACCTCACTCAGACTTTACTGGAATACTAGGTTCATTGAAAAGATTTATGCTCCAGTACTTTTAAAATTAATTGTATATCTTTTCAGGAATTTAAAATAATTTTTTTTTTTGGTTATCAAATTGTAGAGTGACATCCGTGTGAGCACAATTTAGTAAGTGTTGTTTCCACTGATGGTCACATAATATTTTAGTTCCTGAATATTAAAAAGAGTAGAACCTTAAGCAAATATCTGACATTGTAGAATATATTTTTAAAATCTGATATTGTATTTTAAAATCTGATATTGTAGAATATATGAGTTCTTTTTCCTCTGCTAAAGGAAATAAATAATTAATAACACTCTTGAGATGTGCAGTATTAATTCTAAGCACCATATAAATCTGTAGTCCACTATGTGTTAAATGGTTTTAATCAGATAGTTTAATAATAGGATAATCAGGTCTTAGATAGGAAAGAGAAATAATTCTGGCAAGCAGGCAGGGAGCTGAAAGAGGGAAGGATGGATAAAATGAAAAATGCCTGAGAAAGATGAAGTGAAAAATGAGAAATATAATTCTACATGCTTTTGATATTCTTCCTCCTGTTGTTTCCACCGGTGTTTCCAAGTTTTCAGTTGCTTTGCAGATAGAACCTGGGGAGTCTATTGCAGGATGAAATGTAGCCGCCTCTTTTATGCCAAATTACCTTTAATTGCTATGTCTTTTATGTTAGAAATATAGCTTTAAGCCATGGTTATCAAATGGCTCTCAAAAGTGTCCTTATCAGATCCTGCTTTTGCAGGCACTGAGCTGAAGGCAGGCATCATGGCTCCTGCAGAAACAGTGAAGCATAGCTAGTTGGGTTTATTTTTCCTACAAATGGAGGAAAGTATAGCATATGTTCAGTAATCTCCCCTTGCTACTTTTCTAAAAATGTGTTATTGCATATGTAGTTCTCTGAAAAATCAATCACTTTGTCCAACTTCTTTGACCTTATTTATTTTTTAGGAATCTTTTTGAAAACAGTAACGTGTCAAGGAAATGTTTGTTTACAATAGGGAAAGATTAAAGACTATTTCAGCCTTGTCCTAGAAATAATTGCTGAGAAAATTGCCAGAGTTAGTAATAGAGTTTAATCAGGAGTTGGTTGGTTTTAGACACCTCTTTCTAAGATTAGCTACAATTTATCCATCATCCGCCATTTAAACTGAAATGGGAAAAGGAGACTTTCCTAAACTGCTTGTATTGTTAAATAAGATGCTGAAATAATATGTTAAAGTTAAATTTCCTATCCTTAGGAGAAGTGATGTTTGCTCAAACTCCATAAACAGTTTGAAGATATTAAAGGTCAAAATATGTAAAATCTTCATGTTTCTGTTATAATCTGAGAA
Organism: Haemorhous mexicanus; assembly: GCF_027477595.1. NCBI lineage: Eukaryota > Metazoa > Chordata > Aves > Passeriformes > Fringillidae > Haemorhous > Haemorhous mexicanus. The sequence goes on along the minus strand of NC_082341.1, from coordinate 20,159,458 downwards.
AAGTGAACAGTATTAAAATGCTATTACAGACATTGCAAAGAAATGAAAGCGTATCAATAGATTTTAACAATTATGTTGTTACTATACTTTGAAATCTGAATGTAGAAAATTAGTCAACACTTTACACAATAAATAAGTGTGATGATAAATTATGGTGTTGAGATAAAGCCTTGGAATGAGATGACACAGCCAAGTGAAAGAGAGACAGCATCATTTTGAGGCCCAAGAAGCAGTGATTCATTGGAGATAGTCTGGAAGAATTGGCAGTGTGCCATGTGGGTTTTTTTATGGAAATAACTTAACTCTACAAGGTTGAAGATTTTTTTCTAGTCTTACTGATAAACTGCTCATAAACAAGAGCTACTTAGAGCGATACTTGAATGTTTTGCACAGTTCTCAGCCTCCATATGATAGTTATTTATTTTAGAAAGATTCCTGGCTGTTTGAAGCACATAGGAGTATCGCATTTTATCTTTCTTGCAAATTTTTCCTACTCAGAGTTCAACTCACAACTTACTTAATTTGGTCCTGTAATATGCCTAAAAGTCAATGTGATATGATCCTGTTCAGCACAGCATTTGGGGTTTAATCTGGTATTTCTTCTGTGAGAAATCTGCTCTCTGCTGTGGCAAAGTTCATTACATCAGCCCAGAGCTCAGTCCTTACACTCAGAAAATCCTTTGGTCTCCTGTGACATGTGATGTCCTGCTCTCTTTGTTAACCTACACCCTGTATTTTCTCTTAAAGCAGGGTCAGCTAAACCTAGGGTATTTCCATCATGCATCAAGTGTATATCATTTGGAGAATGTCCTATTAGTTCTTAAATTTTTGGAAGGGTAAATGGAGCCCAAAACCACTGGAAAATGTGTATTTTTGATACCACGTCTCCTGCTTGTAACTGTAACTATGGTTGGTTGATTGTTGATGTGGCAAAGCACTTGTGGGTTGCTTACATTTAGCGTGGAGTTACTAATAGCCAGGGGAAATGAAGAGATGAAATAATAATGAAAACCACTGTTCCAGTGTTTGCTTCATTAAATAAAAGAGAGAAAGTTCATCCATGGGAACAAGCATACGATGTTACGATTTTGGGAGATGTGTGCATCATTCGTCCTTTTATCAACACTGTAAAAAAAAGCCCCAGCCCCAGTTCTGAAGGGAGTCTTTGCTGATGGTTCCCTTGGGGTTGCTCTGAAATGAATCTCCTTGTACTGTGCTTCTGACTAAAGACTGCAGCATATTGGTCAGAAAGTGGCATTGATCTTTTCTGTTTTTCTAATTTTTGTGCTGTAAAGTACTGACCTGTTTAGACTTGCCAGTGCTGTTGGTTCTGCAGGCTGTTTGCAAGTAAAGAGAGACCTTGGCCAGATTAAATTATTGTCTCTGCTGTTTCCATGACAGTTTTAATTTTCCCCCATTGGAAAATCTGTAGTCATCTTAAAATACTGGATCAACTTATGCATCCAAAAAGAAGAGCCCTTGATTTAGACATCAAATGACCTCCTCTTATTGCCTGAATATTTGGTAGATGGACTTGGGGGAAATCCTAATCCTAGGTTGTAAAAAATTTAAATAGAAAGTTTCTAGGCAGACTTGGCAGCATACATAAGATTTCATTTTTCACATTAGGAAAGTTCACTGTATTTATAAGACTGGCATTGTTCATGGTTTTTCAGAACTTATGCTTGAAGTCAAGCAGCTGCAACTAACAGTTAATCTGGCAAACATTTACCTCTGCTTGCTCTGATTACCACTCAGGGGTTTTTCTCTGCTAGCTCTCTATAATGGTTTTTGAAAGGTCTTACCAATGTGGTACTGCCATTTGTTGAACAGGAACTTGGTCTTATTTGTACTCTTATTTGTACTAATGGACTTCCCTTTCAAGTCTGTTTAACTGTGTATGCATAACTAAATTTTTCTGTGAAAGTGGTAATTAAGTGGTCATTCAAGAGTTGGAAAAACAGTTTTCCTTGTATTTCCAGGAAGACAGGATTTGCCTGAAAATGCATCATCAGTTTTATTACATAAGTTATCCCCAAAACAGAACACTATGAAAATCTGAAATGTGTATAAACCCCATCTCTGCCAACTTGGGAAAGTGCTTTTCATTGTATTGCCCTTGTTTGGCAGGAATATTGTCAGCCATGGGGGCAAGGAGGCACCCTGAGACAAGAGGGTGAGCTGCTGGAGAGCCATTTGCCAATGCTGCAGCTCCCAGACTCTGCTTGTGCTGCTTTGCTGGGCCAGTGAGGCTGCACAGGCTGCTCAGCTGGTGGAGAGGGGGGGTTTGGATGCTTTGTCCCAGCAGGAGTCCTCTCCAGCCCCAGGTGGTGTTTGAGTGCTGCTTTGGATCAAGTGCTGCATCCTCCTTCAGAGCACTGTAGGGATAGTCCTGGGGTTTTTTCCTATACACAGGACAGCCCCTGGTTGAATCATGCCAAAAGCCATCAAACTTGGATGCCATAGTCACTCTGGTTTTGCCCACACTGTGGGAAGCCCCTGGGTTGGGAACATACCCTATGTGCAGCATGGCAAGCAGAGATGCACATGAACACCGTTGCCTTGTCCCTCACCCTGCAGTTTCCATGGAAGGAAGGAGTTTGCAACCTGCTGTGCGTTCCAGAAGTTTCTGAGTTTGGGCAATGGCTGGACCATTTTCTCCCTGTGGCTGCTGGACATTTCTCCCACACACTGACACCTGTCTTGTTGGCATGGGTGTCCCCAGCTGCTTACAGGGGACTCTAAATCCTGTTTTGAAAGAATGTTTTAATGAAAAATGTACTGGAAATTGTGATGTCAGCAGGTTTTAAGTATGAGATAGGTCAGGATGCAGACAGAAATGGAAATGAAGGTAATGTGTCAGCACAGAGAAGAATTCCCAGCCTTTGTAAGCAGAAAACCCAGAATACCAGGGTAAACAATGGGAAATTTTCCCACTGTGGCTACAAACATTTTACAGATCCCATTTGCTGTATAGGATATTCTAGGGATTTCAGAATAGAACCAATTTATCAGATTGCTAGCAGTCTGTTGTTTGTTAGGTCTCTAGGCACCATAAATGAGGGTGACTGAGGCATTTGGCTAAATGTTGTTTGCTCCTTATATGGTATATCATTGCCATTTAGGAGAGCATCTATTAATTACTATCCACTTATGCAAACTTGTCTGTTTTTTCAAGAGAAGATAGGGTACAATTTGAACTATTCTATTTTAGAATATTTTTTTTCCTTGCTTTTATCCTGATTTTCTTAGAATCAATGGAGAACCTGGTACATAGTCTCTGTTGCTTAGCTCATTTTCTTGCCTCCAGTGGATGCTGTTGGCATTTAGCAGGGAGGAAAGTACTTTTTGAGCTCATCTGAGCTAGCAGCATTCTTGTGTGTGTTTGTTGGTTGTGGAGACAGACCATCTCTTCTAGAAGTTGATTTATATTGCCTAAATTGGTCTTCTGCTCTGGAATACTCTCCAGAAGAAGGAATTTAGTTCCACTGGGTGCAGGGGGGACATCAGGGAACTGGCTTTCTCCTTTATCTGCCTGTGGTTGGTTGCTGTGAACAGTCTCTTTTGCTCATACCTGTGTCTGATGTTCAGGCATTCTTCTTGGCTGATGTTTCTGGAGCTGTTTAGCATTAATAGCACCTGTTCAGCTGTTGAACACAGATTCAGCACACATTGCTATAGTGTTTTCTGTGTCTATACATCTTATTTCAATGGAAACCTTTTGCATTTGTTCTAATCATATGTTCTGATACCTATGGGGTGTAGAACACAGCAGCACATAAGCTGTTTTAAATTGTATTGCTGTTCTGCATTTAGGAGTGACTCATTGCTTTGGAGACTGAGTTGATGAAAATTTTGCACATCACATTAATCTAATACTGTAATTCCTGAGAAACATTACACTGAGAAAGCCCATTGTTCAGATGGTGCACAGTAACTTTTACTCTATGGAATAGTACTATGGTCTTCATGAAACCATCCTAGGTGTAATTTTCTAGCAAATAAAAATAAAGCACAAGGACCTTACAGATACCAAAAAAATGATGCCTTGGAACTCAGACCTCAGGGAAAATTGGATCAAGAGTTTTAAAAGGCTTCAATTTCATTCTGTTAGTCATATGATTCATTGTTATTAATGTCAACCTTGAAGCTTTTCTGAACAGTGACATTTTTCTTTCTTTTTCTATATAAATCTAGTAGATTGATGACAACCACCTGATTGACCAAGAGATTGGTTTTAAAACTATTTTGAAGATTTTTTTTATGTAGTGGTAGTCCATAAGGGGACAGAATAACAATAAAAAAAGTAAAACCTTATACATCTTTGCTCCCCTATATTTTTATGATTCTCATTTAGACAAAATTTTTAATGCAGAAAATAGCTAAGTGAGCTACTTCTAAAATTTTTAGAACTAAATCAATTGTCTTCTTGTTTCACTCTTTGTTTTTACTTTGTCTTGGAATACAGTGTCTCGTGTCTTCCCTGCTTCCCTCCCCCTCCCAAAAAGCCCAACCCCAAAAGAGCTAATGAAGGGTCCTTACAATCCATTTTTGCATATAAGAAGTTTTGAAGGTGAGGAGAAACTGAAAATAATGTTTGATGTGGCAAACAATCATTCCCAATATTAATTGTGATGGAATGTGTATTGTAGGAATGACAAGCAAAAAAGTAGGAAACAAAAACAGTGGAGAAAGCCCTGGAAAACACTTGATCACAGTCAGTCTTCAACCTCCCACTTCAAAGACAGTAACACTAGGTCAGTTTTGGGGCTGCTTTCTGGGATCTGGGCAGGCCAACTCCACATGAGCTTGGTGAGCTCCTGTCTGGAGCAAAAGCTTGGTGTTTGCTGTAACCTCCTTCAGGTTAAGTGTCAGAGTTTGCAGCCTTTTTGTATCTTCTGGGAGTAATATTTTTGATGTAGTAAAGTTGCTATGGTAATATACTAAGAATGAAAATTCTGAATGTGGTAAAATGTTTGGACAGTTCTTAACTTAAGCCACACTCCCTGGTTGTAATTTTTTTAGTGCTGTAAGAAGACAGCATGATGAATTGCATATGCAAGCGAAGCTGAGCTTTGCTTTCTTTAATCCATAGGATGAGTGTGTATGTGTGTACTTGCTTTATTTTCTTTTTGTCTTGAGGAAATAAAAGTAGTATTCTTGCCCTGAAGTTGTGGGCAGACTGGTGGGGACCTGATGTGTAAATTTAACCTATATTTTCTGAAGGGTGGTGGTCCATGACTCACAGTGATTACTTTTTTTTGGCTCAGGTAAACGACATCTGCTCTGTTCAACGTTGTGTGCATTCCAGGGACTTTCTGTTTATTGCAAATACAAACTAGGCACAGAAACTCCAATTTAAGAATTATTTCTTTAACTTCCTATAATTTGAGATTTTGACCTCCAGTTTAGGTTGGAGAGATACCTACATGCAATTCAGTCTGGTAGGTGGTGTTTTAACATGTTTTGGTTCAGGATAGAGAAATATAAATGAATAAGTGAGGAACAGGTAATTTGTATGAACAGAATTAGCTGTAATTGTGGGAAAATATTGCATAGACTGCAAGCTTTGTTATTTGTGAGTGTGATTTCCCTGATCCTGATGAAATGTAGACTTAATAGACACACATGAAAGTGGCTGTATCTTGGAGGAAAGGCTCTTGCTCCCTTGAAGCAGAGGCAGCTGATGCCTTGCAGTGACCAGTGTTGCAGTCTGCATGGGCTGTGAGCAGCTGTCCTGTTGCACACTGGGGATGCAGAGACACTGGCATCCTACTCTTGAGCTTTCTTTTGAGCCCTGCTTTGTTTCATAGTATTTTAGGCCATTGGTATTTGATTTTTTTATCCTGTGAGTTAAAACCTGGCTACTGTGTTAAGAACAGTAATGAAAGAAGTGTCCATCATTTACTGAAGAAAATCTACAATTGTATGCATTGAAGATTTATGTAACTTTTTACATATATATTTATTCAAAACATTGGGAGAACAAATTCTGTTTGCCCTACTAGTGCTCTCCAGCAGTTCTACAACTAAGCTTTATGTGTTGCTCCACAGTTGCTGTGCTCCAGGTCTTTCCCTTGCTGCCTCCACATATTGTGTCATCCACCTGTTTCTTTAGCTGATAACATACACCTATTCACAAAACAGTGATGAAATTGGTACCATTGAGTAGTGTTCTTAGTATATCTTTAAATCTGGAGGCATGCCTTTTTTCTGTTCCTTGCATAGCGCTTATGCTAGTTCTTTATTTATTTTAGCTGTGGAATAACCTGGACTTTCCACCCTGATCTAAAGATGCTGGCTGCCATGCTAAACTACTAAAGGCTTGTGAAAGTTAAACATATTTCATTTTCATTCTTGCTTTTGTGGGAGTTTTATATACACAGCCTGGTTCTGGTCATGATGCTTTTAATTTATGGCTTTGTTTTTGCTTGACAAGAAAGGAAGCCAAACTCTATAAGAAAATAAAATGTTCTCTTCTCTGGGATCAAGATGCATTACATATAATATATTATGCAGAAATCTGTGCATTGTTTTCTAAAGTATGTGTATTTATTTCCAAAACTAAGCAAAATTGAATATGAACTGTAACAGAATAAAATAATGAAATGATGAGGAGTTTTAAGTTTTCTCAGTAATGTGAAAAGTTAACATGCTACTTAGATATGGGAGCCATCACCAAAAGTATATTTTGGTACCATTGTTATTATGAGACCAAGTGGCATTTTTTCTTTTCATTTTCCATGTATTTTTCTCTGAGTAATCTAAAATAATTATCTTACTGTCCTTAATATTTTAGGTACAGATGCTGAGATATATATCTGTCTGGACAATTTGTGAAAGGCTATGAGACATGTGTATGTTATCCTGAAGAAATAATAATGGACTGACTAAAATTTAACCCCTGTTAGCTTGTTGTTTCATTTGCATGCTAAGCAATTAAAAGAAAAAAAATTACTATTGGTCTGCATGCATTGTTTAATATGTACCAGGTACTACCTCTTCTGAATAATCCTGCAGGAAAATAGTTGACCAGTATTAGCAATATTACTAATCTGATTGTAATTACTGATTTTGATTGTACCAATTATCAAGTTGCCATAGTACTTTCATAATGGAACCTCATTTATGTAACTTAAGTTTTTATGCATATAATTTTCCTTTAAGAGATGAGGCAAAAAAGGAATTTTTTTTTTTTCTAAAAAGGAAGCAAACAAATATGTTTTTATTGCAATTCTGTTAGTTCAGAGCATCATTTTCTACTTAAACTGGATTAATCTAGTTAGTAGATTCCTACCACAGTATGTTGTGTTTGGTGTACCGCTAAATGGAATTCCCATTGTGTAACTCCTTCTTTTGAGCCTGCGAGTTCCAGCAGTGTTGTGAGTCCCACCACACTGGTCAGAGTTTGAAGGTCATAGATCATATGATAGCTTGGGTTGGAAGGGACCTTTGAAAGTCATCTAGTGGTATCCCAATAAGCAGGGACATCTTCAAATGGATCAGGCTGCTGAGAGTCATGTCCAGCCTGCATCTATCCAGGCTTTGAATGTTTCCTGGTATGGGGCATCTGCCACCTCTCTGGGCAACTTTTTCCAGCATCCCACTGCCCTCATCATAAAAGTGTATTCCTTGCATCTAGTCTGAGATGTAGTTTCCTTCCTATCTCCTCTCTGTGTTCTTGAGGATGCTTGCACAGTGGTAGGAATTTCTTTCCATGCCTGTTCCTGTCCCCATTTTGGAGTTACTTTCAACTCTAGGGATGATTACTGGAAGCCTCAAAAAAACTGCCTGGACTACACTAGTAACAATGAACTAAAGCTCAGTAATCCAGAGTAATTTGTATCAGTTTTGGCTCTGTCTCACCCCTGCAATTCCTAGAACTCTCTTTTCAGAGGACCCTCTGTGCTATCTTTTGCTCGTAAGTCACTTCTAAGATAATTCTTTCATGTAAAATGAAATCTGTTCTTTAATAGATGCAGCTCGTGAGTAGAAGATTGCTCAGAGTGGTGATTTTACAATAGGACTGTTTTTAAGCAGATGTGTTTCCTGTTTCATTCCCTGGCTGGGAGCAGGTTCAGGTGTCTGTAACCATTCCCTGCCAGAGCTGATGTTATCATCACCAGGCTCCCTCTGCAAGGAGCGCTCTGTCCTGCTCCACATCAGGGTGGGCGATGGAATCTGCTCTTGGAGGTGAGACAGGGGGCCCAACGCTGGACAGGCTACAGGAATCAAATATTTCAGATCTTGTAGAGGACACTCAAAATCTTAGACCCAAGGATGAGCTGGAAACAGCTTCTGTGGAAGAAATTCAAGATCTTAAACCTGAGGATTTGCAGGAATCTGCTCCTTCTGAAGCAACTCAGGACCCTAAACCTGGGAGTGGACAGGTACAACAAAGGGATAACTGTAGGTTAAGGTCTGGGGCATTTTTACAGTTGCAGTAATGTATTTGTTAGCAATTATAAGCATACTGTTTTTCAGTTATACTTGAGAAGGCTTGCTTGGGTTTTATGAATTCAGCCTGTTGTTTCTAGAGGTTGTGACTGTCAAGCCCTGGAAAGGTGGTGCAGATCGTGGGAATCCTTTTTGCTTTGACTAGGCAAAAGTTAATATATGCCACTGTCATCTTCAGGGGGGTTGAGTGGAATGAGAGTATCTGTTGCAACCTGACCTACATAGCCAACTTACAGGTGTAATGCTGGGCACAATCCATAATGGATAAATTGAAGCTGTCCTAATGTGAGAAGAACTTTTGTGTGCAGTTGAAATTATGGGCCTCAGTTGAGAGTGAGACTAGAAAGATAATTGTTCCTATCTGTGGTATTTTTAGTGTTGGTTCCTCTGCAGAAAATTGCATTCTATTTGATATCAGAGTTCATGGAGAAACATGAATATTGAGGGGTTCAAGCAGAGCAGTGTAAAATAGGTTTTCTTCATTGGAAAAAACTTAACTTATTTTTAAGTGTTGCTCCAAACAAGTGAAGAAAAGATCTCAGGAATAGGAGACAGGCTTTGATGACTGGTCCTGGAGTTCTGACCTTTCACTGCAACACAGATCCTTGCTTTTTTGTGCTTCAAGAAGCAGATGTCCAAAATTCTGGACTGGGTTCTTGCCCAGAAATTTTCTCATCTTAATGTTTCTCTATAAAATTTCCCATTTGTATGAACTGTTCAGCTCTTAGTGCAGCAGGCATTTGAAACATCTCCTAAGTGCCAGGTGAGTGTCCTACCCAGCAAGTATTTTCCTCCAAATCAGTAGTCCAGATCTACCAGAAGCTGGATCTCAGCCTGCTATCTACATTCTGAATGGGTGTCTTTCTGTTCCTTAAATATTTGTTTTGTGATAAGTGCTTTGAGTTTTTTTAAATCTGAAATTTTAACCAAATTTTATCTTGAACTTGAGATGCCTACCCCAAAGAAACTTTTATTAAAAATATCATAGTGTTTCTAAAAGTCTAGCTAACAGATTGACTCCTTTTATCTGCAGTATTGTTCTTTGGAAAAACTCTTAAATCAAGAAATGTTAGGAAGAATTCCTTGTCAGAATGAAAAGATGACTCTTGTTTCTGGATGAAAGAACAGTTAATAATACAACATGAAAATTATTAAGTGTTTCACAACAATTAATGAATCTGAAAACATTTTTTACAGAGTGCCTGACTGTGCTGCAAAATATGAGCTTCTGATGTTGAAGGGTTTCTTCTTTCTTGTTGAAGGTTTGAGTCTTAGGGCAAAGGGTCAGGGTGAGATGGTTGTCACCTTAACCAGTGTGACATGCTGTTGCAGTTGACAGCAATGCAGTTCCACACAGCTGCTCCTCGCTCCCCCAGCAGTGGGATTGGGGAAGGAATCACAAGGGAAAAAGGTAGAAAACTTGTGAGGTGAGGTAAAATCAGTTTAATAGGAAAAGGAAAAGCAAAAGCCACATGCACAAGCACAGGAAGACAAGGAATGAATTCACTGATTCCCATGGGCAGGCAGGTGTTCAGCCATCTCCAGGAGAGCAGGGCCCCAGCACTGGGGGATGGGGACTTGGGAAGGCAAACACCATCACTCCAAATGCCCCTCCCCCCTCACTTCCTCCTCCTTCCCTAAACTTTATATACTGAGCATGATTTAATAGGGTCTGGAATATCCTTTTGGTCCCTTTGGGTCACCTGTCCCAGCTGTCTTTCCTTGAGCCTCCCATGGACCCTCATCTCCCTTGCCACCATGGCAGAATGAAAAGCAGAAAAGGCCTTGGCTCAGTGTAAGCTCTGCTCAGCAACAAAAACATCTCTATATTATCAACCCTGTGTTCAGCACAAATCCAAAACACAGCCAACTGTAAAGAAAATCTACTCTACCCCAACTGAAACCAGCAGATGTGCAAAAACTTGGGCACTAAAATTTTGAGGAACAAATGCTTCTGAAACAGGGCTTTCTTTCTACTTCTAAGAATGATTTCTTGGTATGAACACTCTAAATCTTAGCCTTTAATGATTTTCCTATTGGTCAAATAACTTCCTTATTTACTAAATGAAAAAAAAAATAATGTGAGGGAATTCTGAAGTTGCACTTTAACAGTGCATCTTTTATATCTCTTTATCCAGGTAACATTCAGAGCTGCTGAATGTAAGAGATGATTGATTAATGAGAAGTTGTGATGATGTGTCCTTTATTCTTGGCGCTGGTTTTTAATGCCAGATTAAGAGAAAATGAGTCCCACTGGGCATCTTCAAACATGGAGTCACGAAAAGGCAAGGGTTATTTTCAAAACTTTGAGATTTAATCTTGGCATAGTTTATTGCTTTTCTCTGATGCTTCTGAACATACATTTTCGGAACACAGATATACAGCTCTGTGAAAGCACCACTTTGGCACAACCCTCCCCTTTTCTTTGTTTAGTAGCTGGGAACAGTTCTTGCTGTTTAGTTCTGTAATGTTTCCTGAGTTCTTTTTGGTGTTGCTGACTTCATGTGCAGAACCGTGTGTGTTTCAGGGTTGTATGTGTACATGGCCCCTTTCAAAATGAAACAATTAATCATGTTGATAGAGTTGAAAAATTCTTGGCACATGTACAGGAGTTCTTTGCTTATATTCAGAAGGTCTTTTTATTGTTTTTAAAACTCAGCTAAAGTACATCCTAATATTCTTTAAGGTCTATGAACATTTAATTTAGCTAAAAAAAAGATGGACTTCATTAGAAAATATGTTCTCTGTTTGGAAGTTTCTTCATCTTAATGCTTTGAACAAGATATAAATAAGTTTAGAATGATTTCCATTAGTGTTTTGATGTGAGGTAAATGAAAGCAATAAACCATTTATGAAGAAATAAAGAAAGCTATTGTTAGTAAGAATACAAGATGATAAATCAATGCTTTAAAAATATTTCTGCCTTTTTAGGACTGTCAAGAGGCAAACTTTCAGTGTATTCTGGATACTAAGCACTTGCATTATATAATGATGTGTGTGTAGTTCTTGAACTTTAAAAATAATGTTTAGTTTATGAACTTTTCAACTTGAGATACAGCAGATTCTGCCTGGTGACAGAAAGTAAACAGAAGTTAGAACCTGCAGCTTCATTAGATGCCTAAACTAAATACAGTTTGTTTTCTAACAAAGCAGTATGAATGCTATTCATTCCCCAGCCTTTATATTCAGGGACTTCTGGTAGATTTATGGATCTTGAGTGTCTTTTTCTTTCTGTTTCTTTGTCTCTCTCCCTCCTTTTCATTTCTGGCATCATTTTGTATGACTCAGATATTCCACTATTCTCTCTTTAAAGTGCCAGTAGTGCTTGTGAGAAATGCCAGTGTAATGGACTAGGAAATTCTGGTTCCTTTTCTCTTGAAACAATCCAGGCTGGGCAGTGGCCAGCCAACATCATCATACAAATGAAAAAGCCACCATTTCTTACCAGTCTTAGCCTATGAATGGGGAATCCTTAGTGGCAAATGACTGCCCCTAATAATAGCAGAATTATGTTCAGTTTGGGGAGCCCAGCCTGAATGAGCAGGAGATTGTTTCCGATATGGTTTCCTGTAAAGTGTGCATGTGCTTAATTAAGAACCAGTGAAATACTCAGCCAAATATTTGGGGTTTATTACTGTCAAGGTGTTCTTCTGCATAGCCTCTTGTGGTTTCCCATTCTGCACTGTTTGGTCTGCTCCTTCTCTCCATGAGAACAACTTCATTGATTGCTCCAGGTCAGTCTAATAGATCTCACCTTAAGAAACTAAGTTTGATTCAGATGGGCTCCTTAGCATAATTTATGCATTTATTACACAGTTTCTGCTGTTGGTGCTTTCTTTGGATGCAGTCAGGAAGCATCCCTAAAAGGACCTGGAACCTGCAACATTGGTTTATTCCCAACATTTGTTATATCATGCCTTCTTCAGGGAGTGCAGCTGTGTGTCATCTTCACATGTATTCAGAATACATTGTGAATGGATGTTGCTCCTTCCCAAAGAATGTGAAGCTCTTGTTTCTGTTTGTGATCAGGAGCAATTTAAATAGATAATAAACTTGGAGGAATTAGTAGTGGTGGATATCATGCATCTGATTTGTGTTTGCTCTTCTCAGTAGCATCTTGCTTGTCAAAATTTGCAATTCTCTTAGGGAGATTTGTGTATAAACTTTGAATAATTTGTGAATTTATTTACAGGTCCGACTTCCTAGTGCTTTGTGAGTTTTCCATCAGTTGCTTTAATTGTAGTTGAAACAAGCCAAAAATCTCAACAGTTTTTTTCTAGTCTGCATTAATGATTGTAACAGATTGTAACAGGGTTTACTTGGACATGGTGTAATGTCCTGTGTGACTGGGACCAGTGTTATTTACTGTCTTCATCAATGACCAATGAAGGGGTTGAGTGAATCATCAGAAGGTTTGCTGGTCACACCAAGCTGAGTGGTGCAGCTGACACACCTGAATGACAGGATGCCATCCAGAGGGACCTGAACAATCTCGAGAAGTGGCCCATAGGAATCTTTAAGAGTTTTTACAAGATCAAATACAAGGTGCTTTACCTGGGTTATGGCAACCTCCAGTATCAACACAGGCTGGGGATGAAGAGATCAACATCAGCTGTGCTCAGAAGGACTTGGAGTGTTGGTGTCATGAAAGGTGGGACGTGATCCAGCTCTGTGCCCAGAAAGCCAAACATGTCCTGAGCTGCACCAAAAGAGATGTGAGCAGTAGTTTGAGGGAGGTGATTCTGCCCACCCCTCTATAATGACTATAATTTATTCTATAATTTACTGTGAGGGTGGTGAGGCCCTGGCTCAGGTTGCCCAGAGAATTTATGGTTGCCCCATCCCCGTAAGTGTCCAAGGCCAGGTAGGATGGAGCTCAGATCAACTTGGTCTAGTGGAAAGTGTCCCTGATTATAGCAGGGGAGTGGGAACTGGGTGATCTCTAAGGTCCCTTCCAGTCCAGGCCATTCTATGATTTCATTGTGATTGGTGCCTGGGTGAGTCCTGCTTTATAAATGTATCATCCTGAATCTCAAGCCAGTAACAGAAAATTATTTGGGTCCTCAAGCTGGCCTGCAGTTTATTACTTTGCATGTCTGAACTTGAGGTAAGCCATTAGTTTTGAGGGTGAATATTCCATCAGGAAACAGCTGCTTCTTACAAGCTGTCCCTGCCATGGTCAGTAAAAGGTGGTGTTAAAAGGGGTGAAGCAAGTTTGCTACAGGACTTACCTTACAGTGCTAAAGCCCTCCACAGGCACAGTCTACCAAGGCCAATGTGAAGCCTGTGTGAGCAGCTGGAGATTCAGCAATGAATCGTTGCTCATAATGAGTAGCCAAAATTCAGGCAAATATAAGTGGTGACTCAGGGGACACTGAATTGTGAAACAGAGAGCAGCAGATTAGTTTCAGAGGGGCCCAGCAACCTCCCTTCAGCAAACCAAGGAGTGGAAGATGCCAAATGATCCAAAACATAAACTCAAGTTGTATGCAGGATTTCAGATGGTAGATGAAAATTAGAAGGTTTCATAAAACACCAAGATTTTAAGAGAAGAAACCATGAGGTTGAGATCAATTCACAAAAGGCTTTTTCTGAAATCAGAGCATTGGGAATCAGGTTTATTGTTTGTGTCTCCAGTTACTTTATTTAGACTTTACATTATCTGAATTACTTAAGCACATCAAAAGTGTTTTATTACACTTTAGGATTTATGTGGTTAATGATGATCATCACAAATTTCTTCTCTTAATTTTAATGCTAAAAAAACCCTTTCACCCACTTTGGTGCCCTCCCCTCATTTTTTGAAGTTGTGCCATCTAAATTTGTTCTTAATGACTGTCCAAAAGGCTGTTAGTCTCAGCTAATTTGTCTAGATTCAGTTTCTAATCCTTTGCTTTCGTTTTGACATTTTCTGCTAGGTTAAGGACCTGTTTACTGTTACAAGCCCTTCCTGCTCCAGCTTACGTGTAATCCTTGTTCAAATCACCTCTTTAACTTTCTTACTGCAGTAAACACTCAACTGCCTTAACATGCCTGAAGTAATTTTTCTGGAACTCCTCTAAAATTTTACAGTTTTCATCAGCAGCCTAAAAGATGCATGGATGTTTGTCCTGCACACATTATCACTTATCTTGCTAATAACCATAACACCACCTACTTGCTCTCTCTTTACATTTCTTTGTAGGTTTGGAATCATGTTGACCTTCTAAGCTACAGACCTGCTTAAAAAAAGTCTTTCTGTGAAACCAGTATTGTTCATGATCCTTTCTAGTTTGCTCCCTTTCAAAGTACTCAAGTATTACCTAGTTCCCCCTTTAAATAGATCTGTATGCTTGGCTTGAGTTAATTTAGTCAGGCCAAGTTTCCACGTAATTGCGTCATCTCCGATGTTTATTGCATCCTAGTTTTTCAGATTAACCTACCAGTGAAGTGACCATTTTTCTGCAAAATCATTGTCTGTTCCATCAAATTTGGCAGTGCAGTGGAAAACTTAAAAATGTTAATTTTATGCTGAATTTGTGAAAAACAGAGGAGGGTCTGGGAAGCAGACAGAAGGGGATGGTTCCACAGTGCAGGTGGGTGAAATCTGATCTTTGCCCTCTCTTTGTGTCAGTGGTGACTTGGTCAGTGGATGTGAAGCTTGTCATGGGGCAACAAGCACATGTGTAGGTTCAAGACACCTGCTGTCACCTGAAGCTGAGGTAGAGGCAGGAGAGGACACTGGTGTAAGCAGGGAGCACTGTGGTGCTGCCCAGAACAGGCATCTTGTACGTGAAGAAGCTTAGGGAATCTGGGACAATGGCTAATGCACTGGTTGGGATATGGAAATGCCCAGGGGCTTAAGACAGACCAGTGTAGGATTTCCTGGTTTAGGCTGCCATTAGCTCCACTGAACTGCTCTGAGCCCATTTACCGTCCTTGGGTTTACATATTAAATGTGTCATGGGTCTGGGCTACATATTTAAAGTAAAATGTAGTCATTTGTACTTTGCTTTTTTTGTCAAAATTTTTTTGTCAGTGTACTGAACACACAAATCTGAAAAAATACTTTTGTTTAAGTTAGGAAAATAATTGTAAAATCCCATTTTTTCCTCTATGAAAAGTTCTAACAGGAGATAGTCATAGCTAGAAGCACCAAGCAAATATTTTAAAGCAGCAGAAGAAACCTAGTGTTGTGTTGCTTTGGGTAGCATAAGAGAAGACGGGTTCGAGTGCTGTTTGAGAGCTAAGCCTGTATTTTCAACGGTAAATCCTACACAGTTAAACAGCTAATGCGTTATTCATGTGATACTAGGGAGAGATACAGATTTCTGCAGATAGTTCCATGTGGCTGGCCAGAGCAGTAGTGTGGAGTCGTTCTTGCTGTTGCTTGCCATGGGGAAACACGATCAGGATGGCATTGTGCTGTTGCTCACCAGTTTAGAGCCCATCCTCAGCTGTGCAGAAAGCTACCAGACTGTAAAATGCAAAATGGAAATGGCAATGAGAAGATAATAATTTGTATGGAATTTTTTTATGACAGTGGTTCAGTTTTGAATAATGCCATTTAATGAATATGTGTTTCTGTATTTGATATTTTTGTCAAACTATTATTTTATTTCTTAAAAACACTGTAGCAGAAATAGTTCTAAACTTGCACATAAAGAAGAAACAGATAAAAATATTAGATAGTCTTCAGCTGCATATTTTAGAGGAAATTTAAAAAAAGTTTCCAAGCTTGGCTTTTTCTGTGATAAGTTCTGTTGATTTTTTTAAAATAATATCTTCTTAATAATAATAATGCCTTGTTATATAAACATGGACATTAACTCATGTTGCATGCTACCTTTAAGTGATTTGCTCATTGAATTTGCACTCCCAAAATTATTTGTTATAAATATTTTGCTGGTGTCCAAGCAGTGTTCAAGTAAACTTTCTAATAATGTCTCTGAAGTCTGACATAGCAGGAAATTTGTTATGGTTATATAAAGGGGAAACTTAAGATTAAGATGCTGGAACATGGAGCTTTTGACTGTGAAGCTCAAATGTTCAGTATGAGTGTATACAAAACCAGTGTTGTAGGTTTGACTTAGCATGAACTTCTAAGGAAACTGCTATGAAAGCAGATCACTGGAATATTTTATTGTTTGTGAAGACTGCCTTTCTTAATGGCATGGGAACTGGGTTACCTGAACCCCCCAACATTCTGTTCTCCATTAATGTCCAAATGGTTTTAATTGTTGCATAACCTTTGATTTAATGTATTTCTCTGAAGAAATGCCAGGAATTATTTTGTCTTTAGGGCCAGAATTGTATCATTTCTGTCTATATAGTGTCTAGCAAGTCAAACTGTGATATTTGGTACAGTATTACATGACATTTTATGCATTTTTATTATGTCTGCTATTAGCAATAATTTGTTGGAGAGTCGGCTTTTATTTGTATAGTTTATTTAAACAGAAAATATATTTTTTTGGTACTGATTCTTCAAAATATAGCCACAAGAATCTTGTTTTGCTTGGGGAATTTTATGAAATATTTCTTCTTTTGGTTCAGAGGGGTATCTCTTTATCATGCAAGGAAATTGAATTAAAAGCTTTCATACCTTACAGAGGTTTCATAGCTGGCATTTGATGGCACTAGAGCTAGACTGCAAGAATTAATAAATATTGTTTTATTATTAAATTGCCTCACTGATCATCAAAACATGACACTTCAGTTGCTTACAGAGTGTCTGCCAGCAGTTCAGATAATCAGATTGTAAACATCAGTGTCCAGTGATCTACTCTTGGCCTACTTCAGGAAATGTTCTAGTCATATATAAAGCAAACAATAAAAAACCCCACATTTAAAAATGGACAATGAAATTTACTACACACTATTTTGTGCATGAAAATGAATTCACCTGAACTCACATTTAAATTTTTGACAAATACTGTGCCTTCAGTTGTAATCCCTGTGAAGCTAAGCTTCATGCTGCAGTTGGCATCTTCTGGAAATCCTGGTGAAAGTGATAAAAAGTACTCAAAGGTGTTATTGAAAGTTGGCAAGAAAGCAGAAAGATATTACAGGGAAGCATTATTCCAGATATGTGAACATGATGGATTCATCTGTTGAATATAAAATTAGGGTTTTTTTAAGTTCTTTTTTTCTTTTTGACCATTAAAGAATATACACCAGATAAATTATCATAGGGAAAAAAAAAGGAGGAAGGCATTCAGCATCAATATTATTGTTTGAGTTTTTTAAGTGCTTTTTGTTCTCTCTGGTTTATTTGAATTATTCTTATTCTTGCAACTGCAGAAGTCTTCAGCTAGGTTAGCTATATTAGTCAGAGACAGTGATTGAAAATCAGATGAGAGAGGCTAAGAAATCATCACTGCTTCAGTAATAATTGAGCAAAGCATTCTGTAAATGCAAGACACAAATGGGTGTGCATTTGGGACATATTTTAGAGAAGCTGCTATAGCTGGTTTCTGTAATTCTTTCTCTCTTCATGCTCACTGCTGAAACTCAACTCTGTGTCCCTGTGTTTATTGCACAAGGGATAGTTCTTCATAATTGTTACTGCCCAGGAATTGCCAGTTACTGAGTAAAGTAACATTAGAATTTCCTACAATACATTATAAGTTTAAAAAAAAAGTTCAGAATGTAATAATATTCATGGTGGAAGTACAACAGCTTTTTGGAGTAACTGATAATGTTTTTCTGATGACAAAAGTTTGCCATATTTGGTAATCTGTTTTTGTGATATCTATCAACATATTTAGGGAAACAGAAAATATGTCTAGGTGTAGTTTCTAAAATATCAGGTTTTTTTAGAGAAGCATAATACATATGAATCTTTTAATGGCTAAGGTACTGCATCCATAATTACTACGGGAGAATGTTTTTTATTCATTTAAGTAAAGCCAAAGCATTTAAAAATTTTAAATTGCATAGATACTTTGTGAAATAAGTTTGTCCTTTTTTTCTGCTCAGCAGTCAGAGTTAGATCCCTTTAAATATGAATGTTTTATCTCTTGTCATTTTGGCATTAGACTAGCACAGAGAGGGATGTGGTTGTACTGAAGTTACCATGCCCTGCCAGTATCTGTGTATTTTTTTCCTAGTATGCATTCTGCTGCATGGACTGGCCAGCAGCATGTGTGTGTGTGTGTGTGTGCGTGTGTGTGTGTGTGTGTGTGTGTGTGTGTGTGTGTGCCTAATGGATTCCTCTTTTTGTCTTTTCAAAAATTCTCCAAGGATAACTTTTTTGCTGCATGTAGTTTTAATATCCAGAACATATTCTCCCAGTGACCCTAAATGTTACAGGTTTTTTTATTCTTGTATTCTTGTGTCAGCCAAGGGATATCTAAGCTTAAGGACACAAATACATGAAAAATGTGTGCTTCCATAATTCTGATTTTGCCCTTCACTCTTTAATGTCTCATGAAGTTTCTCAACACAGTGAATAAACAAAAGCATGGCTATTAGTTGGTTCCATCTCAATTAAGCTGCAGCAAGTACATATGGAGTACTAAATCACTTATTCAAGGATGCCTATAGAGAATAATTTGTCAGTTGTGTTGACTTTGGCTCTGATGAGAAGAAAACTGGCTTTGACTACAGTGCAAATGTGTTCTGCCTCTTCTAAATTCTGCAGTTAAATAAGTTAAAACAAAAAAAACTTTGTTAATGAATATTGAATTTATGTTGTCAATCTCATTGAATTAAAAGGAAGATTTATTAAGCTGAGGCCAGTGTTAATCAGTTATTTCGCATATTTAGGAAGAGGATGATGCACAATTACTAATTTTTCTGTATGCTTGCTAAAATCACTTTGTATTTCAAAGTGCTACAGAAAAAAAACCCAAAAACCTACAGTTCTAAACAAATTCTACTATAAAGGGTAGACCAGTAAAAAGTTTAATGATGCTTTCACTTTCCATGGAATTGTGTGCAAGTTACACAGAATTGTAAGAAAAATCAGATGACAGTGAAATGGTTATATTTTAAAGATTTGTATTTTTGGATACAGAACTGTTAGTCTGGAAAATGAAATTCCATTTTTAATTTCTAAATATGTTTGTTCCCTCTGCTCTCTGAATTTTATATTTAGTCCAATACACATGACATGGATGCTAAGTTTGCCCAAAACAATTATCAATCTTGCCAGCCTTGACAAGCTTAGGGGAGTAGTTCTGACCTTTTGCAGTGTCATTTAAAATTGAATATATCTCATGCTGCAGTATTACAGATATCAGACATGTAGACAAACTTTCTAATAAGGGTAGTTTTTATTGCACCTTAAACTTCACCATCATATGCTGGAAGTAAATCTCTGTTCCAATGGGATTATTTTGTGTTTAAGATTCAGGCATGATATTTTTAAAATTTTCAAAGATTTTTATTTGTCAGGTAGTGCACATACATTCATCATATGCATAGCATCAAAGAAATTAGGACATAATGAATGAATCAGCATAGAACTTCCAGATGTCAGAAATTGTATAGTAGCTGTAAAATTGCAGGGAAGAAGTTCTGTGATACTATGAACATCTGCAAGTACCATAATTATTAATGTTCATTAACTTGGTAAGACGTATTTTGAATATGCAAAACAAATTGGATCAAATAGTGGTTTTTAGTAAACATTTAATAAACATTTTTATTTTGTCTAAGGAGGTTTGTTTTTTTTTTTCCTAAATTGTCATTTTCTTCATAGATGGTCCATTTGCTCCCATGTTTCCACTTCTGAGGTGTGAAAGATGAGAACTGAAAAAAACTCATAGGTTTTCTTCGTGTTCTTCGTACATTGTATTGCTGAAGGGACAAAAGTCAGTTCTGGTTTATTGCAAGATTTCAGGGTCTTCTTTCTTTATATATTGAGAATACTCTAAAATTTTAAAAGAAAGAAAATTTCATTATGGAATGGTTATGTTAATCATGATAGGAAACTAAAGTGGCAGCTGTGTAAAAGCAGAAGCTCAAGGTGTGCCCCAAATGTTCTGCAATCCTTTATGGTTCTAGTGGGGTCCAAAGCAGTGGTTGAATCATATGTGTGCCTGCAAACATTTTGTCCAAGATTAAATCTTGTCTGAAATAAAAACCTTTTTGTGTGCAGTGGAGACCTACAGGGGCATTGGCACTGATTTTTTTTTTTTTTTTTTTTGGTCTGATGAATGATTTCTGTGGTGCTGCATTATTGCTAATGGAGAAGTAGCCAAGCCTGTAATCTCCTTTGGGTGTTAGTGACTTCCTTAGATAACCCATCTAAAGGCTTCCTCCTTAGCATTCCACAAACTCCCCCTCTTCCTCCTTCCCTAAGTGCAAGTACATTTTATAAAAACTTGTTACTATCAGGGATAAAGGTGTAGTTTTTCTTCAGTTAGTCTTCCATTTCTTGCACATTGTCCAAATCTATTAGAAGATAGGATTTTTTCTTGACCTTTGGGGAAAAACAGGAGTAAGGATTGTTAGTAGTACAAGGTGCTTGTGCAGCCAGAGGATATGTTTTTGGAAGCTGCTCCCCACATGTATGTGTCATCAGGAGGAATGTGCAGCATCTTAACATTTGCGTCTATGTTCCTTGATGTTAAGAACGTGAGAAAAATCATAAAATGCATTTGTGAACAAAATGATGAAAACAATGCTTTAGATCTATTCAATTTTCCCTCTATCTGTGAAAGAATCTACACTGACTACAGTTGGTTGTTATTTTGCAGGATAATTATAGATCCAAGCTAAGACTGCTTGGGGGTTAAAATTACTTTCGCATCTAAATAAATGTAATGTCTTTGCAAAAGGGATGAAGAAGGTCTATAAAATGAAAGATGGTCTTTAGCATTGGATGGAACTCTTACAAGGAACTATCTGAACTATCTTATGGTACTGTACTCAGTCATGTAACTTACAGCTTTGAGTGCCAATGCAGACGTATGTTTCTTGTAAAAATAAAAACACCTAGTGATGAAAATCTGATTCTTGGGGTTTTTTTCCCCCTGATGTATTTTGCTGTCTGGGTTAGGCTGTGCTTCTTTTTCATTTGGTGCGAGAAGACCAGACACTGGTATTTAGCGTGGCCACTTTCATGTCACCAGAAGGAGCAGCCCTGGATAGGCTGTTTTCTTCCATGTCTGAAGGGTGGAAAGGATGGTGACAGGGAATGTGCAGCCATTGCCACAGCAATTCATTAGTCTGTGTGCTTTTTCCAGTGCTGTTTGGATACAGGCAGGGAGTAAGTTTGCAACCTTGATGAATATTTAGCATAATTATTTTCTCTCAACCACGACCTTGACTAGAGAGTTCTGTTTCTTCTAGTCTTGGTGCCTCAGGCAGAGCAGAGCAGGGAAGGACAGCAGTCACCAGTGCTGCCATTTAGTGCTCCTTCTGCTTTGTCCCAGGGAAGTGCCAGGGGGACATGCAGACCGTCCAGGTAATAGCTGAGCATCTGTAGTTTAGTCCACCTGATATTGGGGAGGTGGATTAAAGCAGCTATCAGGTAAACTCTCGTGAAGAATAAACCCGACAGGATTGGATCACCGCAGAGATCTCCTAGTGCCCCTTCTCCATACTGAAGAAAGAACTGAATTTTGTTACTCCAGATTGCCCCTCTCTACTTTGCATGAGCCCAGGAGGCTGAAATACCTACCTTCAGCATGTGGATGATAGATGTTCTGCAAATTAGCATTTTCCCAAGTGAAAGAAATGGACCGATGTCAAGAATAAGTTTTATTCACTGATTGTTAGTTCTATAATTTATTAAAAGCCTATGTATATCCAGTTAATTTCTCCCAAAAATTATATTTAATATTAAAATAGCTCCCTATCTTATCTAGAAGTAGGAGTACCTTTTATATTCTCTGGATTTAAAATACTGAAAGGTAAAGAAGTGACTGCCTTGCACCATTAACACTGAATTTACCTTCCACTCACGTGTGGTGTGCATTAATATAATATTGTTCTTTTCAGGACATGAACTGCATGACAAAAATGCCTCTCTGGTTATAGGGTTTTTAATTTCTTTTTTCTGTTTGTTTTCTTACATCTGTATTTCTTTGGGGTTTTTTTTCCCCAAAAGTTAGTTAAGTCTTTATTTATGTATGTTTTAGAAAAAGTGTGGTTAAATGTTTCTGTCTGAAATGCTATCTTGCTAAAAGCAGTTCTGTATAGAAGTATAGTACTGATATCTCTGTTATGGTATTTGAGTTTCAGAATAAAATAGTAACCAAATACTTGATGAGCTCATGGATTCTGGATCTTGGGGGTCGTAAGTCTGGTGTCTGAAAAACATTGGCTATTTAGATAGGGTGTCTTTTGTAGTGATGGAGATAGTGCTGGTGAGCTTTAATTAGTATTTCATTAAGTAAAAGGGGTTTTTTTTCAGAAAATTTAGTGGATTTCTTGCACTCAAAAAATATTTTGGGATTAGAACAGAATGAACATTAAGGAGTGATGTATTTAAGTACATGAATAGTCTTCCACCGTGCAAAATCCCCCATTTTGTTTCCTCTGCTAGGTTTTCTTTTGATTACAGATGGCCTGTGTGATAGTTGCTATAGAAACCAGACCATTTTACTTCAATCTCTCTCTGTTGCTATGGTGTGCAGAGAGCTGCTATGTGTAAAGTGTCATTTAGATTTTTTTGTGATACCCCATGTAATAGTTAACTTGCAGTCAATATTCTCTAACAGCAGACAGAGTAATGGGACATGCTAATTAATGCTTTCTGCCACCAACTGTTGGATTCAACAGTTTGGCAGAAATTAGCTGCAAAGTTAATTTAATGGCAGATAAAGCTTTCTTTAAATGCTGTAATAAATATTAGAAGAAAATAACTCACTGTTAGGCGGAATTGTTTTTCCTGCTGTAGCACGCTCCCTGACTGAGAACAAGTGTGTAGAAGGCACCCAGAGCCTCTGAAGGCAGAAACCTCAGGTCTGCAGGGAGGCTACACCAACCAAAGAAGCTGGTTCTGCAGCCTGCAGTTGCCAGTGACAGCTGTAGCCTTCCGGCAGTTCCCAAAGGCAGCAGTTGGGACCGCTGAGTGTGAATGAGCTGGAGCTCAGCTGGCCCGTCCTCCAACCTTCATCCTTCTGCCAGCCTGAAATAAAACCAGTGTGGGGTGGGGTGTAGGACTTGTAACACTTCCATCTTGCAGTCTTCATAATTGGCTTTGGCAACTAAAAATCAAAATTAAACCAACTTCTATAAGACTTCAAAAACTAAATTTTCAGGAAATGCTACAAGCGTGGCATGAGTGAGTCCTCAGTGAAGATGATGATCCTGTCATTATCTCAAGGTGAAGATGAGATTATTTTTCATGCAGGATAGTTGTATCCAGAGCAAAGCAGGTTAGTGAGGATATCTAATACATACTATGGCAAAATGTTCAACAATCCATTGCCTGTTGCCAGGCTTGGTTAGCAGTAGCTCCTACTTAATTTATTTTGCTCAAACCCCAATTGCCAATGCAGCATAAAAATAACAGAGCTTGCTCTGGATCTGAAGTGTCAGGAGGAGTCCCCAGGTTAGGAGCATAGTGGCTCTTTGGCTGAGCAGCCCTGGAGGGTCTGTCCTGGGGAATCAGCAGTCAGTTTGCAGCCACTGGGGGGGCACAGCCCCTCAGCCTGCAGCACCGCCGTGTTCCCCTGGAGCACACTGCAAATGAAAAGAGTTCCATGGAGATTTTATTTGATCTCAAGTACTGTCATCCCAGAGAGGCTCCAAAATCCTCCTTCCATTTTCCCTGCATAGCTTCAGTAATAAAGAGCAAGGAGTGTTTAGATGATGCTAGCTACATCCTGAGGCTTCATCAACCCCCTGCTCCTCAGGTGAGAAAATGGTACCATCAGGGTGCATCTGGGTATGGCTTTGGTAAAGTTGTTTCAAGGGAGAGACTTTGGGTCGTGAAACAGAACTCATTTTGAAACAGAAAATCTTAATGACACTTGCTTTTCAGATGTGAAATCTTCTTTAATATTATCTAGCCTCCAGTAAAGCAGAATAAAAAAAAAAACTTGTTCCACTAAGAGGAGTTCTTGGGAGGGGATATGTGCTCTCTTGAAGTGCAATAAAATATACTTTTGTAAACATCAGGATCTCCTTTTCAGATGTGAAATGTTTTTTAAGATTTTTAACCTCCAGTAAAGAAGAATAAAGAAAACTTTTTTGTTCTGTTGAGAGGAATTCTGGACAAGTGATGTGTGCTCTTTGCAAGTGCAACAAGATAAGCATTATCATCCCAAAGTCCACCCTCCAGAAGTCCAAGGCAGAGGTTTTCCTGACCCCCTTCTTTATTTCACCCATGAACAAAAACTCTTTATAATTTTGTGTCTGCTGTGCCCAAGACAAGCTCTCAGCAGTACATCTCCCACATCTCTGTTTGTAAGCAGCAGGCCTAGGGGGGCACCATCCCTGGAAGGCTTGCCTGCCAGCTGTGGCAGAAATTTGTGTTCCACACACTCCAGGGACTTCATATACTTTCTCCTCTAAACTGTGCTGAGTTTCCAGCAGAGTTCCAGCAAGTTAAAAAACCTTCACCTTGGTTTTTTTTTTTCAAGGCAATAAATATATGAAGTTAAATCTGGTGAATTTAATTTTTTTCTGACGTGATTTATAGTGCTGAAGTTGAATAGCACAGATAATACCCATTACTTGCCATTGGAGCAGCTGAATCATGTAGTCATGGCACTTACACTTTCCACTGTTTTTTGTGTTTTTGTAATCTCTTACTTTTCACTGTTTTTTGTGTTTTTGTAATCTCTTACTTTTCTGTTTTTGTGAATGAACCTACTTTATTCTTGTAATTGAGCCTGAATTTTAATAATTGAAGCTTCCGGTTTAGGTCTCACGCCTTTGTTTAGAAAAAAATACGAATTTTTGTATCTTGGAGAAACATTAAATTGCAGAGCTATGGGTACACAGCACAGTTCTTTATTCTATGAGAGAGGGATCTGTCTATCACATTGGGCTGGCTCCTAAATTGCCCCCTTTCCAACACACATTACAAATGGCACTCGCAGGGTTTGTACTTCTCATGGGTGCTTTGCTGAATGAACAGGAACTCTCACAGTCTGTAAGGACCATTAATGGGTGTGCTCTGTTGAATTCTAATAATATGGATTTTCACAATTGTAATACTTTGTTAATATTTACAAAGGAGAGGGTAAATTCTATTAAGAAGCCAATACTGTATTGCAGACCCTCTAACAGTAAAGTAAATGCACATTTCAGCGTAATTTTTCATATTAAAAAAGTCTTGTTTAACTAGTCTGCTTAATTAAAAATTAAATCACCCAAGGCACTACAGCATTGCCAAAAGCTGTCTGGAACTGTTTCTGTAGGAGTCAAAATTGAAATGGAGGGCAACATATGTTTTTGTTCTACATCATTCATTGTTTTTTGTCATTGTTGTATGTGAGCTAATGAAAATGAAAGACCTCTAATCTAGATAATTGGACCTAGTCCTCTAAGATGTATTGAGAGTCTGACAGCTGGAAACATCAGGGTATATTAATGTTATTTTAAGTGGTTTTGGTTTTAAGGATGCTACTAAGACTGCTGTGCTGTGTTTATGGTTTGGACTGTTTTCAAAATCAAAATCAATCTTTGTCTTAAAATATATGTCCATGTGGATAGTATTGAACATAGGGATGCAGATAGATGGTCATTGATTATCTAGTAACATGTAGCCCAGAGATTGTTCTTAAAAACCTGAGGTGGTTTTGTTTTTTTTTTTTTTTTTTTAATAAGTCATGAATAAGTTGCTTCTTTGTATCACTGTTATCTAGGGAAAACAGAAAAGCTATAGTAACCACAGAAGTCGCAGTTCATTGCTGAGTCACACATAATGTGTTCTTGAGCAGGAAATGTTACTTGCACCATGCTGGCAGAAATAATTTTCAGTTATTGACTGGATTATATTTAACTATATTATTTCGGGTGTGTCTTGATAATTTTGAGTATAGTTTTGTTTTCTGTAGTTATGTAGCTACTAATGTAGCAATTAACATAGTCTTTACAGATGAAATATTTCATTT
The DNA here is from genome assembly GCF_027477595.1 of Haemorhous mexicanus. Taxonomy (NCBI): domain Eukaryota; kingdom Metazoa; phylum Chordata; class Aves; order Passeriformes; family Fringillidae; genus Haemorhous; species Haemorhous mexicanus. Next base: position 20,132,999 of record NC_082341.1, on the reverse strand, counting down.
ATTTTTTATAATTTGAGCCTGTTTGTACTATTTTAGTTCTTAAGTGACTTTTTAAAACACCTGAAAGCCAACAAAAAAAAAAAATTGAGGGTTTTTTAAGCACCCTTAAAAGACTCTAAGACCCTTTTTGAAGTCTATAGTTTATGTAGAAGACTGTTTCCTACAGAGATTTTCTTTATACCTCAAGGAAGACTGTTGCATTTCTGCCTTTCTGGTTTTCTTTATCCCCCTTCAGCAAAACTGAGACATCTCTTGCTTCTTTGGTGCTGATGAGCTGTACTGGCTTTTGAAAACCCAGAGAATATTGCTGTGAAGTTGGAGTAGGACTGCAGAATGTCTTTGTGGGGTCAGAAGAGGAGCAAGAGCTTATTGGTGCCTCTTCAGGGAGAGACATCTAGTGTCTGGTTGCAAATTAGCATGGAAATAACCTTTGTATTTTTTTTTTTTTTTTTTCTTAAAGGGTAGACTCAAAATAGCACCTTAAGAGCAAAACCACAGAATTATGCCCATGTGATTTGTGGGGTTTAGGTGGGGTTTAGTGTTTACTGCAGGCAAAATATGTAGTAGTAGGGCAGGGATTTTATTTTTAAGAGATACTTGATGTAGCAGTGCTTTATAATTAACTGTAAAGGTAGGTTTCTCTTACATTTGTCACAGTAGAGTACAAGATGTGGTGTTAGGTATACATGTATTTCTGGAAGTGGAAGTTTCTCTGTTGAAGAGTTGAGTCAAAGTGGAATGAAGCTGCTCAAGAAATTACATTTATTGCATCTTTGCTGAAAATGGTTGTAAGTCTAAATCATTTGCTTCTGAGTGTGAAATTGACTTTAGTGGCTCAGCATGCTGTGAATATTAATTGAAAAGCCTTTTTATCAGTTTGTTGATTTACATGTTTTATTTATTCTTAGTGATAGAGTTCTGGTTGATTTTACTAATGGCTTTCTTCTGTCTTTCTGCATTTTTCCCCCTTTGTACTCCTTCTAAAAATTACTTTGCGCAATCCCTTTGAAACACATGCTTTGCTCTGTTTGAGTTCCTTGAAGTACTGTGCACAGTTGGAAGCAATGAAAATTATCAAGTATTACAAATAGTCTCTCAAGTAACATTCTAGATGGTGGAAAGTAGATTGAAAATGAAAAGATTAAACTAAGGTGGTGTGCTGGGTTTTTTGGTATGTTTTGGTGGGAAGTTTTTGGGTGTGATTTTTTTGTTCGTTTTGGTTGTTTTGTTTAAGGAAAAGAAACGGAAAATATATTTTTAACTTTAAAAAAAAGGGAAAGGAAAAATATCCTTATTTGTTTTCTTCCAGAATTCTGGAGCTGTTTTGGGTTAATTTTAGCATTCCCAGCATTGCTCAGCTGTTACAATTTTTTGTGTAAGATACAGCAAACAGAACTAAATTCCAAATCAAACTTGCAGGAAACAAAACTTGCTTGGCTACATTTTAACAAAAATGGTGCATATACTGTAGAGATTCCTAGTGGCAATTAAATCTATGCAATTTTCTGGAGTATAATATAAATTCAAACAGGAAGTCTATAAACGTGCTTGACAACTAATTACTTCATTCAAGAGAAAACTGCCTTGTCCTTTGTTTGATGCCAGAACCATTCTTGCCTATTGTGTGTGTGGCAGCAGCTGTATGAAACGATTTCCTATACTGTGAATACAGTTAATTGCTGCAGTTATCGTTTCCCTTGGTGGAAGAAAACCCCCAAGCCATCTGAAGGGAAAAGGAGAAAAGGAAAAAGAAGTCCTTCAGGATTGGAATTGTAATTGTGGGTTTGTTTTCTCCAGCCTTTGTCAAGGTAGTTTGGCTCTGAGAACATAAGCCTGCCCGTGAGTGGAAGGTTGCTGTCCTTGTGATGAGTGCAGTGCCAGCAATGTGACATCTGTGAACAGACACTCATCTCCATGAGTCACTGCTGCCGAGTGATGCTCTTGCTTATTCTCAGACATAGGGGTATGTTGAGAAACGTTTTTCATGAGATGCCTCTTTCTCCACAGTGTGGACCCGTTTGCCCCACTGTATTAGCACTGTCACTTCTGTATTTAATTTGCTGAGGGAAGTGACAGCTTAGTGTGTTCCAGGCACATCCTCTTTCACCTACCCTGCAAAAGTCTCAGTCTGCTCATTGTGTGAAAGATGTGTTGGACTCTTTCTTCCTAGCTCCTGTTTACTCTCCTTACTTTCCTGAAGATGAAAATCAGGGAATAGACTAACGTATAGATTTTACCCTCTGTTTTTCTTTAGTCCTTTTAACATTTTCTACCTATAAAATAGTTGTAAGAATGGGTAGATATGTAAAACAACACTTTTCAAATTGATTATTAGTGCTTTCTTTAGTAACCACAGTTGAGTTGTATTTCAGAGGAGAAAGAGCTGTAAATTCAGAACTAGTTTCAATCCCTGGTATAAAAAAAAGTAAAGCTCTAAAATATTTTCATCACCCTTCTGAATATTGTGGGGTTTTTAGTGTCTGGGTTTTTTTTTTTTTTTTCAAAAATCAGCTCACAAACTTACTACATTGATTATTGGTGTCACACTACAGACAAGCTGGAGAGCATGGCTAAGCATAAGATGTACAAGCTTACCTGTGTCTGTAATCCCAGACAAACAGAATTTGGGACACATCTTTCTGATCATTTCATCTGTGAATGAAACCAAGCTGGTAATTGTCCAGGAGCAGGCATTTGGTGTGTGCCACATGATAGTGGTGTTTAGCCTGTTACCAAGTGTCACAACTTACCTGATGCTGTGCAGGAGCACATCTACAACTGATCTGAATCCAGCTGCACTCTTTGCTAATATAATTTATGTGCTCTATTGTAACCAAAGCAATATGCAGTCACTAAATCAGCCATTTTGTAAGTGAAGTAAGCTGCACTACTAATCCTTCATGGAAAAACAGTCTGAGTATAAGATTGGATGTGGAAGGTTATTTTTGTATTTTGGTTCTGCTTCCAAAACGTATTAATTATTGCATGCAATTAGGTGACACCTTACTTCTGCCCTCTGCAATAAGTGAAGTAAATTCTGTCAAGCCTATGACAACCATCTTTTTTGTATGAGGAAAAGTTCTAAAAAGAGTGAATGATGTCAAGTGATGGCAGAAACCAAGATTTATGTAACTGCTTGTAGTGACCTGGTAAAGCTGAGATGAGAAGAGCAGAATTACTGCATTGCTTTTTCAAAGAGCTGTAGCATACGTTTATGGAAGAGATTGTCCTCAAGTACGGATAGACGCTCCTGAATTAGCAGAAGTTAAGGTTTTTATGCACTGTGAAGAGTAGGTGAGAGACTGAAGGGGATAGCAGAACATCTTTTTGCATAAAGATTTGTTCTGTTTTGACTTTCATGAAGCAGAGATTGAAATACCAGTGCTGTTGTATAGCACAGAAGTGTGAAAAGGTATGCTGGCCTCTCTTTGCCATGTTTTAACCATTCATGACCGGCCTCAGTGGTTGTGTTGAACAGATTGAAATTAGATATTCTTGGGCTACCCCAAGACTTGTTCCAGTGATAATTTGAAGTGAGGTAAACTGGACCATCTGCTCCAGAAGCAGGTCCCAGTTCTGGGGCTCTTGTGGATTTTAGCAGGGATGCAGCAGTGCCAGTGTCTGTGCTCGGCAGTGCATGCTGAGGGGCAGACGTGTCCTGTCTCCAGCTCTGCTGTCACCCCAGCAGTTGCTTCCATTCAGGCCAGCCTGCTGGCAGGTGTGGGAAGGGGCCTGTGTTTGTTCATCTGGGCAGGATACCAATGCCAGTTCCCAGTCATTCCCTGGGGAGGGCATGGTGGGCAGTTGGAAATCATTTGGCTGGCTGACAGCAAAGCCCTACCGGATATTAAGCTACATAGTAAATTAATAAAGTTAGCACAGGGAAGTTTAAGTTCTGGCTTTGAAACAAAGGTTTTGCTTTCCAGGCACACCATATTTTTATTTTAATTTAATTTAGTAATTTAATAATACAGAAGCTAAACATTTTGTTACAGGTCAAACAAAAGGTTTGGGGTTCTTAATGCATTATTTTATGAGCTATTTATGTCTGTGTAAAAAAGTTTGATTTTTCCTTTTATTGGAACCAAATTTACTTTCTTAATCTGTAGCAGTTCAGAAATTATTTTGTAAAGGACCTGGTTTGAATCCTGACACATTTTTAGTTATTTGCTCACATTGATTTTCAGAATGGAGTTTCTGTGTTTTGGTTATTTTAGTCAGTATTTCATGTGAAACAAAATACTCATTTCAGGATTCAAAGTGGCATCTACAAGGAAATGTAAAAGTATTAGCAACGCAGAGTCCTACAGTTCAATTTCTATATTAAACTTTTGTTTGCAGCTGGTAACAGTTTTGAGCTGATTATGCCTCTAGAAGAAAAAAAGTTACAGTGACCTGCTGCATTTCACAATGATGGGCTATATTCTTTATGATTTATACATTGCATGGCTATAAAGCCTGTACTCCCTCTTCTGCTACTCTTTCCTCATTCCAGTCTGTTTGAACTCCTGATCACTCTGTTATCACAACAACATGCCATCCAAACAGAGAAGCCAAGATTAGTCAGGCTTAAGTTATCATGTATGGAGTCTGTCTCAGGAGACAGGGGCTTCCTGACACCGCATCAGGTTTCAAGCAAAGTAGGACTGCAGGGTTTAAAGTGTTTTCATCTCCAGCAAAATGCTTTGGTGCCATCTGAATTCTTCCAAGCAACAAGTAGCTGGAGGAAGTAGAGATTTCATTCGTTAGTACCCCAGGGATGTCTTATTTGAGTTCACGGTATGTGCCATCTGGAAATTCTTGTTCATTCACATGTTGCATCCTTTTTTGGACACTGAAGAGATCCAAGGTGCTTTATTTGAGTGGCTTTGGAAGTGCCTAAAATAAAATGGGGAGAAATAGTTGAAAGTCTCTATTAAAAATAAATTAATAATAAAAAAATCTGTTTCCATCAGAGTTGCCCAGGTTACCCTTCTTTGCTGTGAAAGCAGTCCAAGCTTTCCTGCTGCTTACTGCTCTGCTCTAAGCACTGACTCTTTTTCTTCTACTTTTCGTCCATTTATCCTTTAAAATTCCCAAGAAGTCACTCTCAGAAGCATATCCTCCTCTCTCCCTCTCTTTTTTTTTCTGCCCCTCAGCCTTTACCCACCAGAGTGTTCAGTGTGGTCCCAGGGAACTTTGGGAACATAGCCAACTCCAGACAAGAATACCCAGCACAACCTTTGTGATGTTTTATCCTTGTAGTTGTCTTGTTTGTCATGGGATATGTTTGCTAGGGTGAACCTTGAGGTCTCCTGGTTCAGTTGTGTTTTGCTTGCAAAATGCTGCTTTGGGAAAAGTCTCTGATTTGGCAGAGCCCAAAGGGTGGCAGAGGTGTACCTTGTGGTTTGCTGTCTCTCTCTGCCTCCTACCCCATGACCCCAGCCTTGGAGCTCAAGGATTTTTGGGCTTTCATGGGTTGTGGAAGCTGCCCATAGAGACAGGGAATGGGGAAGCCACATCCCCACAGAGACTGGCAAAGCTCAGAGAGTGCCACTAAACTTTTAGCAACACGTGGTTTTTTCCACTTGCCATTGCATAATGCAGACATTCTTTTTGGGTCTTGGGTCAGTTTGGAGAAGGAAGAATGTTTTGAATTACTTTTATGAAGTGTGCTGAAATTTTAATAATGAAGTAGGATTTATTTTGCTGTTTCAAAATCAATTCAAATATATTTAGCCTTAGTTACTAAGGCATTTTGTCCCAAATTGAGGCCCTTTGTGTAATGGTTGCCATGTTTATCCCTCAGTGTTTCCTATAGAACCTACAGTTTCTTTTTACTTGGCTACTCATTTAAGCAAAGCTGTAGAAAATTAATGCTTAGTGAGGTCAAACACTATGAAAACTGACAAATGAGCCCAGTACAAAGAGGGAGACATAAGTTTTATTAGGAAACTACTCTGAAAGGAGATTTTTCATCCTGTTTGGTTGGAAGTAGTGAAATATTGCCCATAATTTGCAGAAAATCCACTTATATTGCACCAGCTGCTTTTATTGTACTAGACTTATTTTCCTAGAAAAAAAATTGTTTTAAATAAGCTGTGGTATATATATTTTAAAAATAAGTTTTTGTTTTTGTAAGACAGAATTATCACTGGGTACTCTACTCTTCTTAAAAATGTAGTTTTTGTTGCATTTGGACTTCTCCATTCCTTATATTATGGTTTGCCAATCAGTAACACAGTTCAGCAGTAATATATTAGACAGCTGTTTTCCAAGAGTCCAGCAAGTTTGGTAATTATGAAGTGAATATTTGAAGAAGGCTTTGGAAGTTCTTGAGAGTGTTGTAAGAGGAAAGTTTTATTGTGCTTTTTTAGAAAGGTTTTTATGTTTGCTTTTGCATAGCAGTGCATTCTTAAAACTTTGCAGCATCTTGATATCTGTAAAAGCTTCACAAAGCAATTGTAAAGCATCAAGTAATTGTCTTTTGGATACATTTATTCTTTGGTTAGTAATAAGGACAGATTTAGAAAAACAGACTTCTTTTCAATAAAATTTACACTGGTTGTGTCCTTGCTTACAATACAGAAGCAGCTTAGCATTATTTTCCTATTGTTTTTTAGAAGCTGAACATTAAATAGTATAAGAAATGGAGACTATAAGCTCTTTCTTTAAGCAAAAAAACTACTTCAAGTTAAGCTTAGGCTAAATTCTGTGACATTTTGTGTACTTAGTGTCTGTAGAATCAGAGTTTGATTGAAGTAGGAGGGCATAACTGGAGGTCATGGAGTCCAACACCTTGCTCAGGGCAGACTCAGCTAAAACTGAGTCTGTTTGCTCAGGGCCATGTCCAGGAGGGTTCTGAGTATATCCAAGGATGAAGACTGCATAGTTCCACTGGGAAACCTGCTAAAAGTGCTTGAGCATCCTTGCTGTAAAATAGCTTTCTAATACCTAATTGGAATTGTCTGTATTTCAGTTTGTGCCTTTTGGCTTTTGTCCTGTCATGGAGCATCACTGAGTTGCTGCTGCTTTTAGTGATGTCCCTTTGGGTACATAAACATATGGATAAAGTCTCTTCTCCAGGCTGAGCATTACCAACTCTTTGTCTCTTTCATGTAAGATGATCCAAGTCTTTCCTCATCTTCATGGAAAAGAAAGTTTTCTGAAGGAAGGAAGGTTTGCAGGATCATGCCCTGTTTAAAGTGTGTGATGAACTCTGCACCTCATCAAGGTTCTGTGAGTGAATGATTTGGAGCCCTCCTGAGAGAGAGAAACTCACTGTGGACATTATTGTGAGCTGCTTCCAAGTGACCTGTCAGCAGAATCCTGCTTTTTTGGGGGCTGAACAACGAAGGTATCCAGCTGTGGGAGTACCTTGCTCTGTCTCTCATGCTCCTGAAACTGGACTGCTCAAATGTGCTTAGCTGGGGCCTTGTTCTTTTGTTCCTCGTTTATCATCCCCTCCTCCTTCCTCACATTGTGCTTTGGATGAGAGACATGCCGCAGTTTAGGGTAAAAACTCAGAGCACTTCTGGCTGATTCTTTTAGCCTCTCCTGTGACACAGAAGCTCATAGATTTTATAGCTGAGTCACTGTGATCAGTGGTTCACTGACATGTTAGATGACACACATCTAGGAATGGGACTGGATGCTACTGAGCAAAAATACATTCCACATCTACTGCGTGTAGCTGGTAATGTTCCAAGGGGGCAGTGCTCATTGCTTTGGAATGACTCGTCCTCAGTCTGGTTTGTTGTTTTCTTTCCTCCTTATTCTGAGAGGGATGTTTCTTATTGACTGTCATTTAAAAGAAAATGCAAAGTAAATAGTGATGGTACTCAGCATGAGATCTTCCCCCCTTAACTGTAAAGAATGCCATCGAAACTGTTGAACGTTTACTGTCTGCAGTGGTCGTCTCAGATTCCTTCTTCTCTCCAGTCTCCCTGCCTTGCAATCCTGGAGCCCCAGAGGCTTGTAAAGAGCTTGACATGACAAGAGCTTACCATTAGAGCACACACTCAGTACAGTGCATTTATCGTTTTCTGGCTGGTTAAGTAGTTTAGCTTAGTCAAAAATCCTTAACTGTGGAGCTCACAACACTTCTCTCTTGGAGCTGAGCAGATCTGTCCCATGAAACAGGACAAAAAAAACCCAGGATCATCCTGCCTTTATTTGGACACTTCATGCTCCTGGTTACTGATTTTTTTTTTTTTGGGGGGGTTTTTTTGGTAGAGTGAGATACTAATATTGTGAGTAGATTTTTACTCAGTGGTTGCTCAGTATTTCTTTGGGAGCCATGGGACAGGAGAGCTCTTCTTCCAAACTCATCTTTGAGTTCCAGATGAGTCAGATGGGGTTTGCTTTGCAGCATATTTGCAGAGAGTTTGTGTATCAACTAACGTTAATTTCATGTCACTTTTAGCTGTATTGGAGGTACCACTGATTCCAGTACAGTGGGATGTGTAAGTGTAGACAGCATGGAGTTTAACTTAAAGCATGAATCAACAAGCAGATGTGCTGAAATAAAGAGAAAAAGTAAGAGCTAGCCAGAAAAGGAGAAGAAAGTACTAAAAGAAAAGCTTAAAAGACTGTCTCTATTTGTAAAGTATTTGCTGAAATTCAACCAGATGGAGAGTGACTGTGCTGGTTTGAAAGACAGAAAAGCAGCTTTTATATCAAGAAACATAAGGAGTACTGTGTCTTCTGTAAGTTGGCATGACTGTACCTGCTGTCAAGTCAAAAGATACAGTATCTGTCAGTAGGTATTCTCTTCTAAAGTTAAAATCTGTGTTTAGTATTTTTTATTGTTTAGTATTTTTATTATTGAAATCAAATTACTTCATTTGATTTCAAGAACATTCACTAAAATTATTTGACTATCTTTTAAGGATTTGAATAGATGGATGAAGCAGTTTAAATTCCTTACAGATAATGTCATAAAATAGTTTTATGATTACTGAATTTAATTTTTTCTTTACACTTCTTTGATTTTCTGTGTAATTTTTTAAAATAAGCCCTTTGTATTCAAATAGAAAGATCCAGCCAATTTTCAAACATTGGGTTCTTTGGCCAACTTTGCCACCTAGCGGATGTAATTAAATAGAGCAACTCGTTTTCTGTATTTTCAAGAAAGGTAATGTAGCGCAGTACTGCTGCCTTTTTATTCTTTGCACTGAATTATTCGAGGATTTTTGAATTAGGATAATATTCAGACGCAACTGAAGCCACTCATAATATATTACGAAAATAAGCTCTCTATTTTCTAATGTTTAAAAGCTTAGCATGCAAGTACAGGAGAGTTCAATACTTTTTTTTCCATTAAAAAAAAAAAAAAGAGTAGTCTGCTCGTAATAGAATCAAAAGAGGAAACATCATCCCTGTTACAATGTCTTATGAAAATATATCATTTAATGTCTCAGTTTGTATCTAGTGTGAATTGCTTTTCCTTTAATATCCCTGTAGCATATATAAAATAAATTATCCTTCTTTAGCTGTCACCCCTGCAATGTAGCGAAGAGAAACCTGCACCTGCACTGCTTGTGCTTCTGTTATGCCTTATAGGCAGGCTGAGTCCACAGTAGGAGTAATAAAGACTGCATCAGTATTGTTTGCTCCTCTTCCACTTGCTCCTAGTTCTGATACAGAACCAGGTCCAAAAGAAGTAGAAATTAATCTGTCTGGAAATTGTAATTTTGTATGTTGTAGTGCCTGTATTTCTGTGAAATTCTGTTAAAATAGGAACTCTGTAACAGCTGTTTCCTCAGTCTTCCTGCTGTGGGGTAGCACGGGTGCTCTGGACAGCTGCAGTGGACAAGAAATGTGTGGTGGGTGCAGTGATGAGCCCTCAAACCTCTGGGCAGTGGTCCATCTGACATCTCCTCTCTGGACTACACAAAGCCACAGACAAGGCAGTTCCCCAGTTTGTATGTCATTCTCCTCCTCCTCCGCCACTGCTTTTCAGAAATGCTACCTTTTGTTTTTTCCTTCCTCATACACTTTGAGCTGACCTTGTTTACACTTAGTAGAAATTGGCTTAAAGAGAGGTGTTGAGGGCAAATTAATTCTTCTAACAGAAAAAAAAAAAAAAAAAAAAGAAGAAGCATTTTTATCCATAACATGGACATTTGAAGTTAACAGTGATATTTAATTTTGGAAAATATTACTACAGGAAACAGCTTTTTAGACATGAAATATTGACCTTCAATCTCTCTTGAAAGTTTCACAGGAAAAAAAAGCAGCTGCTGTCTGAGCAGCAGAGCTACAGAATCATGATTTCCTTTTCCTCTATGTCCTTTTTATGTCATATATCCCAATAATTCTTTCTAGGCAAGTGGCAGCTTGTCCTGTGAGTATTTCAAAGTTATATGTGTCGTGGTTTCCCACACATGTAAGCAAGGTATAGTATTGTGGCAAAGCATGAGATTTTTTTTCTAATTTAATATGATTTGGTAATTATTGAGGGTGTGTTTATTTCTTACTACATGCATCTTGTAGTAGTTGCCAAATCTGTAGAAACCAAATGTCCTTGAAATTTGCAGTATATGAATTGTATAGACTGACAGGTGGAGAATCTGTTGAGGTGGGGAAAGGGAGGAGGATCTGCTGCATGAAAGGAAGAATCACAGAATTACATAAAGCTTTGTTCCCTAAGAAACCTTATGTAAAAAGCTGTGGGAAAGGCTATCATGCATCTTGATCAAAGTAGAGCCAAGAGAGCATCCTGCATACAATGAGAAACTACAATAAGGAACTGAAACTAATAAGATATAGCATGGACATCTTCTTAATATTTCATAGCATTCATATTATCAGATTCAGTGCGGCAAAACATTTAACTTTTGGAACTTGTTTAATAAATCCCTAAAGTACAGGAACAAGTAGACATAGGACCAGAAAAAAAAGGAAGGGGGTGGTACAGATTGTCTTCAATGAGAAAGAAACAAGTCCTTGACTTTTGAGCTGGGGACAAGGGAGAGGTGCTGATAGTGTGTGAGATGGCATGAGAGATTACCTACACATGAAGGAGAAAACAAGGATGACTGGTGTAGAAGCTGCCAAATGTGCATTGCTAATGAGATTTCTGATAACATCTGCCTGTGCATGATATGACCTGAACTGGGGGCAGAACATATCTGAACATTAGAGCTCTCAGGTGGAAACAGTAGGACTGGAGACAAATTGGAGCAAAGAAGAGAAGATGCCACAGAGAAACGTGGTGTGTTCAAACATCTGTCTGACAGGAAAACCTGAAAAGCTTGCTGCCACTACAGAGGGCGATGGATCCAAGTACAGAATCACGAGAGAAGAAGCTGAAATACAGTTGATGTTTCTGGATAAAAAGAGACAGAATGAACTCTAGGCAAAGGGAACAATGAGGCATAAAAAAACTCAGCTGACATGCAGACAACATGTGTGAGCAGAAATCCCTTTAAAAAAGACTAGGTGGTGTGGATACCAGATCACATAAAATCTCCTCCTGTGTCAAAGTGATGGTCCTTCTAGCACAGTAGTCTGAATGTAGTTAAATTTATATAGATAGAGAGTGTCTGAGAGAACCTGTTGGCTTTTTGAGGGCTCTTGTTTTCCCTGGTTTTTTGGAGGCTATATCCTTGACTACTTGCATTTTTGTCAGTTTTTGTGACTGCTGTCCTTGAATTTCTCCCCTCTTCTCCAGTAACGTCTGTGGTACTGCCAGTGGCAGAAGATTCCAGAATTTTATGCCTGGTATTGTAAGAAGTATTTTATTTTATTTGTTTGACTTGCTAGGAAATCAGTTTCAAACGAGTCAAATGAAGTTTAAACTATGACTTTCTGGTTGCAATGCTCTGACGTGAATCTGTATGAGAAGAGCCAGAGCTTGGATGATAGCTTGACAGATTCGTATAAACCTAGGTTAGCAATCATCTAAAGGAAATTGTTTATTATCTGTCTTTGGAGAGCTTTTAACATTGAAAGATGGGCTTGAAAATATTTCAATGCAGTTTGCATTACCTCTCTAGATTAACAAGTACAGTAGAATTTGCATGCATTGCTTCTTTTCAGGATCAATTCTGAGGGACTGATTTATTAAAGGATAATTTTAAAATTATTTATTTTTGCTCAGTAATTACATGTGCATAGATGTTGTAAGCAAGATCTAAATATTGCTAATTAATACATGTAAACATCAAAAATAGCATAGTGATAGATAACTAAATCAAAATACTTCAGGTTGAAAGGGTTTTGCTTTTTTCCAGTCTTTTTAGAAATAGTTGTGTGCAACTTCAGCGGCTTTATAAGAAAATAAAATTAAAAATTGAGCAATACAGCTCTGAGGTAGCGGCAGCCAGCATGAAGCTCTCCTAATGAACATGGAGACTCCTTAGCACTGATACTCTTTTCCAGAGAAAGGCTGAAAGAGAAGTAGACATTTATAACATTAATAGAAGGTCAACAACATTATTTTCTGATGGAAGACTGGAAGGTGGGAGCCATACTTTGAAAAGCCTTTTGTCAGTGATTAAATCAGCAAACTGTTATTTAAAAATGCTATCTGAATGCAGAGTTTTTAAACTAGTATTGAGTATTTTTTATATTAAATTTAGTTAGTTTTTTTCATGGACAGTAGAGATCATATATGGATGATACAGTATAGTTATCAATTTGGAATACCATTTAAAAAAGGAGCTGACTGAGGAACATTGGTTTTGGTCTTTTGAGCAGTGGAAGAGTTAGACATCAACAAAAGCAGGTTCTTGAAAAGCCTTGGGATGAAATGAGTATAACACGTGGTCAGTAAAATGTCATGTGAGAAAGCTGACACTGCTTGAGAGAAGTCATATTCTTAAGTTATTTCCAGCAGTTTCTGAGAACCAGTTTTTCTTTTTTTTTTCTCTTCCTGTGTGCGATTTATTGCATAATACATAGGAAATGCTTTGTAAAAGGTGGACTGCTTTTGAGAATCTCATACAGGCTTTTTACTGATAACTTTGTAAGCAAACTAAGTTTTTTGATTTGGTTTTGATTTTTAAGGGGGAAGGACTGCATCACTTCTTCTACAGTTCAGAAAACCGAGGGATTCAGAAACAGCCTATTCTGCCAAAAAGTCTGAGATGTTTTTGTTATGATTTCTCTGTCACCATAGACCCTTCCAGTTTAGCGTGGATGCTTAAATACTTAAAATGCTTTTTTTGTAGGTAACTGACTGGCTTAAAATATCTCAAATCAGTTTCTCGGAAGTTCTTCATGTTAAATGGAAATAAGTAAATTAATCTATTTAAAGACTGACCAATATGCCAAAAACATTCAGCTAAAAATAATACCTTATTTCACAAACACTGACTCAGACAAACTGTTAAGAAGTGAGGCTGAAAAGCTTTAAAAGGATTAAAATTAGAAGAAAATTCAACATTTTGATGTAAATTTAGGAATCTTTTCACATACTTAGAATGAAGTTATGATGCAGCTGGTAAAATCAGACCTAAGTGTATGTGTAAAGTTTTAGGGGGAGAGGCCTTTCTGAGGGACAGAGATTTACACTGAGTATCCATTCCACAAAGCTGACTTCCCAGCAAATTGGATCTTAATAATCTTTAAAGAGTCATGCTGATTAGGGAAAGCTTGTAGTGACTAGAAGAAAGCAAATATAACCCAGGTGAGAAGGGTGAGAAGAAGAAGGGGGATCTGAGGAGCTGCAGGCTGCTCACCTTTACTTTGATCCCTGTGGAAGTGCTGGAGCAAATCCTCTTGGAAACCATGGTTAAACATATGAAGGATAAGGTGACTGGGAGTAGTTAGCATATATTTACAGAGAGCAAATAGGACTTGACCACCTTGACAGCCTTTTATGATGAGATGAATGGCTTAGACGACAAGGGTAGAAGAGTGGATTCTGGTTATCCTGCCTCTGGTGAGGTTTTACAGGCTGTTTCCCAGCACACCCTCATAGACAAAATGATGGAATGAGTAAGTAGATGGTGAAGTGGACAGAAACTTGTCAGAACTGCCAGACTAAACTGTGTTCAGCAGCATGAAATCCAGCCCAGACTGGAGTCCAGTCACTAGTTTTGTTCCCCCAAGGTGGTCCTGGGGTCAGTACAGTTTGACCTCTTTATTTGATAGTCTGTGTGATTTATGCAGAGCATACCCTCAGCAGGTTTGCTGATGCTGCAGAACTGGGAGAAGTGGGTGATACAGCAGAGGGTTGTGCTGCCATCCACATGGACCTCAGCAGGCTGGAGAAATGGTCTGACAAGAGCTTCATGAAGTTCAACAAAGGGAAAGGCAGTGTTGTTCACCCAGAAAAATTAGCCCCATGCACTGGTATAGACTGGGGCTGACCATCTACAAAGCTTTGTAGGAAAGGCCCTGGAATCCTGGTGGAGTCCATGAGACCATGAGCCAGCAACATATCCTTGCAGCAAAGGCCACCAGCCTTCTAGGCTGTGTTGGGAAAAGTGCTTCCAGCAGGTAGGAGATGGCCTCTTTCTGCTCAGCACTGGTGAGACACATCTGGAGTGCTTCATCAGGTTCTTGTTTCCCCAGGACAAGAGGGACATAGACATTTTAGTGTGAGTCACTCCAAGAGCCAGAAAATACAGGCAATTGCAGTTACATGTAAGATAAAGCCTTCCTTTTCCTGTGGGCATGCTCAAGGACTTCAACAGATTTAAAGAACTTTAAATCTGCCCTGAGAACTTACAGAGCCTTCATCCTTGGAGATAACTTGAAATTCTAATATGGCCCTGAGCCACCTGTTGCATCTGAGTTTGCTCTGACCAGGAGTTGGACTCAATGATCTCCAGCAGTGCCTTCCTACCTCAATTTATCCTTTAATGAATAAATTGAAATAATGATGTAATGGAACTTACTTGCAAAGGATCCTGAAGAATCCACCATAGGGTAGACAGTCATTTTTTCTGTGATGTTTTATAGAGGGTTTGGAGGGGGAGGTTGTGTCTTGTGTTTTGGTTTTTTTTCATCCAGAAGAAGGATCCAGCATGGTTTTATTTTGTCATTGCTGTCCTTTGGAGTGGATGCAATGCCATTTGAGGTAGCTAGGGAAGCAGTTCCTTGAGCTTGCTGGCACTGAACACTTCAGATCCATCTCATTATCTCTGGACAATCACTTGATCGCATTATGGAAGATCTGGCCGTGAGCTTCAGTTGACTGTGAGCTGGCAAAGGCTTCACCCAGACAGTGCTGGTTAGCTGAAGAAACCAATCCAAGTAAATGATAACACTTCTGTGACAGCCTCTTTTTCTTTCCTCACCCTTCAGTTTATATAACCTGTGAAATGAAGCACTTGAGGAGAATACAAATAGCTGTATCACTCATTTACCTTCTAAGTGTTCATTCCTATTTCACTTTTCATGCCAGCCTATTCATTTATTTCAGGTAAGAATTTTTGTCCTTTCTTCAATGCTCTTTAAGCATTGGAGAAGCTACATCTAAAAATTGAAAAATTAGCCTCACTGATAACTTCAAAGCACTTCTAAATTTTCTCCTTATTTATTGTACCTGTTAGTATATATTTCACCGTCTTTTCCCACTCCCCAAGTGTCTGCATAAGTCTTTTAAATGTTTTGTATGTCTTTGATAAGCTCCCTTTTTGAAGGTGCTATCATTTTGCCTTGTATGCAAAAACAAAATCAATCCCTGAGTACATTAACCTTGGTGTTGTCTTAATGATAATGGCTAACTAAAAGGTCATTTCAAAAACACATCACAAGGTAAACAAGATTTTTTTTTTTCTCCCCCATGTTAGTGCAGGGGAAAAAAAACCCTTTTACTGCCTTGGTAGTTTTCTGTCTTTTTAGTGAGATTTTCAGGGTTTTAAAATTATTTTGTTACACTTTCAGTTTAAGGTAACATGGAAATGTTACCTTAAGAAAATGTAAGTGGTCTGATTCTGTATTCACTGCATTGTCCTATTGGGGACTGTGGCGAAGTCATATTTGCTGAACATTAAATGTTACCAGATTTCAATTAGATGAGTTTGACTTGTGTCCCTTCTATCCCCATATAGTCATCCTTTCCTTACGTCTCCATAAAAAGCAACACAGACTCACATTTAAAAAATTGTCTTTGGTAATTGTTTGACGTAGTGTCATGACATAGTATTTTAGTAATTTGGAGTAGGAAGCAAGAGAGACAACCAAACAATTTTCCTGCCTGTGTTGAAAGGAGAGATTTGCTGGTAAATTATGAAGTCTTTGGTTGTGAGAATGGTTGCAAACTAATTTGAGAAAGGGTTCTGATACTGGTTTTGTAAGATATGCTTGTGGTTACTGGAAATCTTCTTGATGAATTTCAGGAACAGTTAAAAACATAGACGGATTTGTGTTCCTCAGAAACAATTGAAATTTCTAAAATTAATTGCTGCCTTTCATATTGTTTGCTTACCAGTGCAAGAAACACTTACGTGAAGCCAATACTATTGATCATTTCCAAATAAGTTTTGGAAATCTTTAAAACAAGTTGAATGTGTAACATATAGCTGATGCATGGCTTTTATATTTGTTTTATTTTTTGTCCAGATCTTCCCCAAGAATTAAACATAGTCATTATAAGGAGAGAATTTGGAGAACTAGTTTTTACATTCATTTGTAAGCTACCGCTGCATTATTCTGTCTAGCTTTATTTCATTAGCTAATTTGAAATACATTACCATGCTTTTTTATGGTAATGTTCAGTATGTCCTACTTCAAAATGCTTTGTTCTTCCTGCTAGTTATAATTTTTGTTATTATTAATGGTTTTATTAGAATAACACTAAGCAGCCCTGATCAGAAGAGATTTGCATTGCTTATTGATCTTATTTGAACTGTGAAATTGCTACAAGGACACCAACTTATGGTGACCTTATGGGTCACCAACTTCTCTTCTTCTACTAAAGGTAAATCAATATATATCAGTCTGTGTGGTAGGAGGTAAAATAAACATAACTTAGATTTAGGTGTATATATTAGGTCCTTACATCCACAATTTCCTGGTTTTAATGTTATTAGTCTTATTATATTTTTTTAAGATGCTGAGAGCATCTGCAGGTCCAGCTGAGATGAGTTATCAGCAATATATCTTCACTAACAACTGTGGCTTTACACCAAAAGTACATTTGACTTAAAAAGACCAGTCCATTTGTGTCCATAGGAATGGAAGGTTGTTAACTGGATTGGAAAAAATCTACCCAAAAACTCCCTCCCAAACCGGTCAAGCTGGTGATATTTGAATAGATAAACAGTTGTTTCTGTCCCCAAAGACACAGACATACTTAGCACCACTGTTTTTTATTGTTTTAAGAGGGATGTTGCACATGAAATTGGCAGAAGGTGAATTTTAGTTGCCAGACTTTGGGCTTGTAAATGTTAACTCTCTTTGTTACATGATTTTATCACACTGTCAGAGAGCTTCCTACTGCAGTGGGCAGACTCCTTACCTTACACTGGAATAAAATTCTGACCATTCAGCTGGCTTGAGTATCTGATAATATTTTGCCCACACACAGACAGCTTGCCTTCTTTGGAGTCCCCTCTTTCAATCTGAAATCCAAACCAATCTCTGAGGAGTACCAGCTTCCTTTCCTTTACTTTTTGGGGAAGATTTAACCCTTTCATTAGTAATCATATCAGAGCCTACATAAAGACAGGATAGAGCTAGCTTGTATAATCTCTAATTTTGTCATTGAAATTTTAAACAATATTATAGTACAATAATACTTGTAGTTAATATTACAAGTATCGTTTTATTAACTATTATTTTAGTAATGATAACTACAATTTTATTAATAACTATTTTAATCCCATTGCTTATCCTAGTTTTTAGCAAAATGCCAGTGCTGAAAGAATTAAGTATACCTCAGTGTTAAAAAAGGTGCCTCATGTATTCATCTGACAGGGGATATACAGTACTGGAGACGTTTGAGACTCTTAGGCCACTGTCATAACGTAATGAGGGATGGAGTTTTAAGATGTAATGTAGCTATTAAGCCTTTTCAGTACTGGAATACTCAGGCTCTTCCATATGATGAACTGTGATCATAAGCAGGTTAATTTAATCTGACCTGATTTCAGAAGTGTCCCCTTATTGCTTTAAGGATAATAATTTTTCATTATATTTGTCTTTTCAGAATCATTATCTGTAAGTCTCAATTACCCAGGTATTTAATTAGTTCTTTACGTGCATATTCAGAGTTTTCGTGTTCTCTTGAGTTCTTTTTGTAAACAGTGTCAGCAGAGGAGACTGTGCCTCTGATGCAAGTCAGGTAGCAAGGCCACTCAGTAGTCCTGCCTACAATTCATGTGAAACACGTCTCGGCAGACAAAGCATCTGCCTGTTTGGAGAGTGGTTCTGTAGTCTTTGCAAATCCAGAGTGAATTCAAGTCTAGACTCCGTCATTTTTCCAGGCTGTTGGGAAGGGCTCAGTAACAAATCAGATATGCCTAAGATATAGCAGAGGTAGCGCTGAAGCAAGGATGCTATTGCTGGTTTGTGCATTGGGAAGAAAGCTGTAATAGCAGCAGCAGCAGCAGCAATAACAACACCAGCGGCAGCAGCAGCAGCAGCAAGAGACCTTCAGAAAGCCGGGGTTGCAGTAGTCGGAGATACAAAGATCCTGTTACATCTCTATCTCTCCTAAGTTCAGAATGGTTCATACAAACCTTACAGCACGTGTAGTAAAGGATGTACAGGAATATGGAATTTGCTTTGTAATAACTGGATGCTGAGGAAATAAAGAAGTGCCTCTGGGTTTTTGTTGTTGGGGGTTTTTTCCCTGCCTTTCTTTTTAAATCATCGGAAACAGAAGAGATTGATTTACTCAGAGAAAGTAAGTTTCGTCTGTCTTCACAACAATTTAAAGGGATAGTTTCGGAGCTGAAGGGTGACCATTTTGCTACCTGTTCCCTTGCACCTGGGACTGAAAAGTGAAGAGAAATGGACAGTGTCTCAGAGGAGACAGGAATGACCGAAGCTCGGTGAAAGCACCCGCTGATTGTTGTCTGCTGTCCTCTTCATGCAGTGCTGTGGGCTGGTGCACCGACGGCGAGTACGGGTTTCCTATGTAAGTTTGCATTTGTATTAGAATGGTGCTGACTTGTATGTTCCACTCCTAGTATACTAGATGATGTGGTATGACTGAGGCAGGTATTTTAATGCATAGCTGAATGACTGACCAGGGTGCTAAGTACCTGTGAAGTAAGTTTTTACAGCCCAAAGTCACAAGGATCTTTTTAACAGGTATGAGTCTTGTCATCTATTTTCTTGTAACTTGTTCCTGTTCTCAAGGATGTGGGTTTGTGGCTTGTTTTTTTTTTTTAATGACCTGCAGTATTAAAAGACTGTAAGTCTAACCATTCTGACTTCTTTTTTTAAATTGTGTATTTATTCTTGCCAGTAGCTCTATGTAAATGGAGTTATTAGAAAAGGATCTCTCTACTTATGTATATATGATAACTGGAAATCAATTAAAGTTATAAGCAATTATGGACTGGGAACAAAAATTTTTGGAAAGACCCTGAGGAAATATATAAATAACCCTGTGAGGTATTTATTTTAAAAAAGAGCAGTAGTACAGTGGCAGAAGTGTAGCCTGATGTTTTGCATGGTGTATTTGCTTTCCAGAATAGGATGTTTCAACACTCAGGTATGATATGACTGCTCTGTCTTGCAAAATGGCTGTCTCAAATAAATTCCACAAGGAAGGCCAGCACCAAAGCTTAAGTATTAGTAATGAAAAAGGTGAAATACTAGCTGAAATATGTCTGAATTGTGCTCAGCTGACATGATAAAGTAATTAATTTATGTTTTAAGATTCCTATTCTATTCTTCTGTTCAGTTGTCAGACAGGATAAGAAACAGGAGGTCACAATGATCAGGATAAGCTGCAAATTGAAATTGCTGAGTATTAGCAACAAGCAGCTTGTAGCTTGTTGCACAAAAAGAGGGCAAAGATATCAGGACATACAGTTCTTGTCAGAATTACTGTGCTTTTCTCTGTGTCATAGAAAGGTTTTTTAGAAATGCTTAAAAATTGATCACAGAGAAAGCAAGGTCATAAATAGGTGCAGTCTAAGTCAAAGTTTGTGTAGGGCATTGATGGAGAGAATTGAATTATTAAAAACCCCTAAATCTCTCCTTCAGAACAAATTACAGAGATGTAAACAGCTGGAAATGTGAGTGTGATCATGGTTGTTTTGCGCAAAGATAATTTGGCTTTGGGTGGGTTTTGTTCTCACTGTTGCAACAGTTGATACTGTAAGAAGCAGGCAGAAGTATGGAGTATCAGATGAGATAAAGGAAAGAACTTAAACAGTATTGTATTTTGTATAAACTGTGCAAAAAACAATATATAGTTACTTTTAACCATCAATTCAGTATAAAATCATAACTTGGATATCACTTATGCAGATACTTACTTGATAATATTCCCACAATTTTGCACAAGTTGAAATACAAATACACTGAAAACGCTTCTTGATGGCTCATGCATGCCAGTGGAGTTTAGGGCATATGATAATAATCACCTCTTGAGATGCATCACCCACCCTTTCATTTCTCTTGTTACTGGTATTTAAAAGTAGCACCGACCACTCTGAATAACATTATCTAGACAGAGTCCTGTGAACTCCATCATTTCTTGATGTTTGTGGGTAATAGAGAGAAAGGTGCTTAGTGAATGCTTCATAAAGTACTAAAGTTTGTATGTTTTTTGTGTAAAGGGTATTATGTAAAGCTGATGCACCTCGTGGTATTCTGAATATCTCACTGTTTACAAAGGAGAAAGTTGCTCAGTCTTAGTTAGGACAAGTGAAATGAAGTTTGCCTTGATCTTTTTGGTCCGAATGCTGTTGCGTGAAAGATGACCGTGTTCTTAAATAACTTATTTACAATGAAAATTCTCTCTGTTGTTTGAATCCTTGATTATCCAAACCCATTATTATTAATTTTTTTTGGCACTCCCAATGGCATTGGACTAATTGAGGTTGTACAGTGTGATTCTTTTGGGATGAAAGCACTGAAATTGAAGTGAGCCAAGATATGACCCTTTTTATTAACGTATGACTCACTGGGGAAAAACATTAGACTTTTATTCTGGGTTATTACTTTAAAGTTCTGAAGTTGCTTATGAATTGTAGTTGTAAATGATCTGTCTTGGAAGTTTGAGGTGTTTTTGTTTTGGGGTTTTTTTTTTAATTTTTTGGGGGAGTGTAAGGTCCTGTATGTAACTGAAACATAAGACCAAACCTAACTGACTGTTGTGTGCCAACAATACAGGTCATTCTGGTCTGGGTCCTAAAATTTGTGCAAATCTTAGGCATAATCAATCCCTTTGATGATGTTTTGGGTCTGGAATCACTACCCTTAGCACACAGGCTCCCATTGTTTCTTTGGAGGAGCAGCATTGTTAGTAGAGAAGATACTTGTGTTCATTTTTTGCTCTTTCTGTGATCTCGTGCATATTGGACTGTCATGCACAGAGATTAGTCCTGCATCTGTGTGCTGGGATAAAACTGAAGGCCTGGATGGGTTGTTTCCATCTTTAGCTGCAAAACCAGGAGAGAAGGTAATGAGTGGTGTGCAGACCACACAATGTTAACAAAGTTAAATCTGGCTCAGGCATTCTCACTTGGCTTGCCTGATCATTGACTCTTTCTTCATCCTGGAACCATGTAATGCCTGAATCCACAAAATTTCCACTCTTCCTCTTCTGTGGTTTCTTTGGATGGGTAAGCAGGATGATGGGGGCATGAGGTATCATTTAATGCATTTGTTTAACATGGTGTGGAATAATCTGCAGCTTTGTATAGTAGGAAGTGTCATATAGACATTGTGACTACATTCTAATACTCAATTCCATAAATAAAGACCCTCATACTGGACATTTTCAAGGCAAAAGCTGGAGATAATTCCAAGTAATATCTTAATCTTATTCCATCAGTCATGTCTGTGAGATGCCATTTGTCAAATAGGATCTATTTGGAGTAGTATGGAGAGCAGCTGAGTGAGCTCCTTCCAGTGAATAATCTCGTATCTTTCGGAAGTGAAGTTTAGAACATTAGCACTAATTATATAGCGCCCAGAAATTTTTTACAGTTCTTAACTGCCTACATGGTATGGAACATCTAAAAGCACTGGAGCCTGAAGAATGAGCAGTTTATTTCTTCAGACTTTAGTCCAGTCTGTCCATTGTTGGCCCAGCCTTCAGGAGACCTTGCAATCTAATGGGAGTCACTCAGAAATCTTGTAGTGCTCTCTGTTCTCCCTTCAAGAGTCTGGAAGTAAAGGCTGTTTGAACACAGAGTCCAAGATAATTCCAGAGTCTGGATATTTCTGAGCAGAGCAATTCTGTCAGCCACTTTGCCTAACTATGTGTGCTGCCTTCTCCTACTGCTGAGAGTTGTCTCATTTGCTGTGGTTTAACTTGCCAACAGAACTGGAAAAATTGGTTTTGTGGCAACATAATGGGGGGGACTGAACTTTTTAATCCATGGCAAGTGAGATCAAGGAGGGTTTATATAGTTTCTTGAAAGACTGACTGTTTAAGTCACTGTGCGTGGAAGGGACCAAATCCATGTCTGGAAGGCATCTGCTGGAGCATACAGGCAGCTAATTTCGAGCCCCTTGAGCATCCCAGTGTACTGCAGGGCCTCCTGGTTTCTCAGGATGCAGGTGTGTTTGCAGAGTATGTGTTTCTTGCTATTTTTACAGCTGTTTAAACAATGAGTAGGGGAGTGTGGTCAGGGAGGACCAACAGATGATAATCTGGATAGGCAAGACATGGATTGGAATCCATTGTACTTTAAATAATAGCTTCAAATCTTTAGCTGTCTGGATTTCCAAACACTGAATTTAATACTGGTTTGTTTGAAAACTCATGTGGTTGACTTTCTGAATTTTTGTGGGCTTTTTTTCTTGGTTCTTTTTTAGAATTGTTGAATTAGGCTTTTGTTTATCTGGAAGGACTATTCAGAGTAAGTCTGTGCTGATGTTTTAAATATTTTTCTCAGATATATAACTAATTTGATAAACCATAGAGATGATGTCTGGAAGGCAAATATTCATTACTCTGGCTCTAATCTTAACAAAGGACAATAATAATTTGATAAAAGAAAAAAGAAAAAAGAAACTTTAAAAATGCATTCCAAAACAATATAAACTTTATTTAAACATTAGTAGTGAAATTTATGGTATAGCTTGTACTGTGTGTTTTAGTTTAATGTAATTAAAGGACCTTGGTATGGTTTTGTTTCAAGATGCTTCTTTTTTAATGGTGGGTACTGTAATTGGAGAGCTTTCTGCCTGCAGCAGTGAGTGGGCTCCAGACGTCAGGCTTTTTGTGCCTGTGTCTGGAGGATATTTCAGACCTCCTGAGGGAATGTTCTCTTTTTGGTGTTGTTACATTTGTGCTGGGTTTGTTTTTTGGTTTTTTTTTTCCCTGTTCCTTTTGAGACCACAATCTTTTCTATTACCTAATAATGTTTCACACCAGATCATTCTTTATCATAGCAGATGCTGTCCTTTTCTCTGTTCCTTTTGCTTGCCACCTCCCCTTCTCTTCCTCATTGCTGATCTATCCTTTTTTTCTACATTGAGCTACTTTTTTACTCTTCTCCACCATGCCTCTCGTTTTGACCTGGAGAATTCTTGCTTCATATTTGAGAACTTCTTTTGCCTCTGTTGACATTAGTCTCAGCCCAGGATGGCACCTGCCAGGGCTATTTCTGTGACCCCCCTAATACTCCTGTGCCATCAGCTGTAGTCTTGTGTCTACCCCTCTTTTCTTCATTGCTGCTTTTGTCAGTTTTAGTGGAAGTTTGAGCTGTTCACAAGGACACAAGGAGAAGTTGCAGGCTAAGGCAGCTGTGGATGAACTGTTGTTAGCAGAATTTGCATCCATGATTCTCTTCTTTGTTTATTGTTGGCAGAAAAGCACGTGCTGAGGAGGAGGAAAGAAAGTATAAACAAGTTGTGGTTTACTGATGAAGACATTTAAAGGAATTTTTTTAGCATAAAATAGTTATATTTATAGCTTAAGGGAACTGGCTGAAAGGAAAAGTCCTTTAACTTGCTTAAGTAACTGCACTGCCCTCAGTATGGGTGCCTCAGTACTGTTAGGAAGAAACTCATGATCTATGGATCTGGGGGCATATTTTCTGTATTTAAGTTGTCTCCAGGAAGTCCTTTTGCATTTTTTTTTACCCCAATTTTCTAATTTTTTGTTTTGGTAGCATGGGGAGAAGAGAATCAGTGAATAAAGTGGAATAAACCAATGTGGCAATATTTACGGGGAAAGTGATTTTAACCAAGACTCCTTTAGTTATTGTACATCAGCCAAACCAGGAGTGCCAAACATTGCACTGCCAACATTAAAAGTCATAAATTCTCTTTATCTGCACTTACTCTCCTACTTCTGTCTAAAAACCTGTCTTCCTTATGCTAGGGAGTAGTATTGATACTAAACTATTTTGATTGCAGCTCCAGTCCTTTCAAGTGAAGCGTCACACTTGTGTTCCAATTGTTTTTCCTTTAACATCATTTAAAGACCATAGTTTTTTGGGTTTTTTTCTTACTCTGTGGCTCCATTTATAAGATTTTATAGCATAGATTTTGGATTACAAAGCCTCTGTTTTCTTCTCTGCCTTATTTAAAATTCTTCTTGGTGCATTTCCTAGGTGAAACCTTAGAATTTTATAAAGTTGCAAAAAGGGTTTCTTTTGAAAAAGAATCTTGCGTTTAGGAGAATTAAATAGAACATTTGCAGATAGTTGTGCATTCTGAAGTAAAATTATATAACAATATGGCTGGTGGATAAAATACTGTGGCAATGTCTGCAATAAGTGCCCACTGTCATTCCTTTTTCAGTCTGTGTATAATGTAACTGCTTGAGTGATAGATTTAAAATGTGTAAAATTTCAAGGCAGCAGCAGTATCCAAATTTTAATTTTATACTGAAGTAAAGAATTAGAGAACCCCATTTTAATTATTTTTCACTACCCTCATCTCATAAGGCTAAGTTCATATTTCCTTTAGTAATTCTATCACTATTTCTCTGTTGCTTAAATGAAGCATTATTTTGTTATTCCTTGCGATTTTGGGTATATCAAAGTAGTGACATTATTTGCATTGTTTCTGGCAAGAAAACCTCCAAATATGTGAAACCAACTGGCTTCCCTTGTAAATTCCTCTTCCTTCATCAGCAGCACCCTTGACTCGAATGTCATTTGTATTTTAATGTTAGTTTTCTGAAGCTGTGTTTAGCTGAGGTGTTTAAAAAAGGCTTTGTGTTTTCTGAAACCTGTGATATATTACTGAAAATAAGTTTGCATCTTTTCAACAAGCTGTACACTTCAGTCACTGGGTGGTCTATGATTGGTCTGTTGGTATTAATAAGTGGGAATTGAGATCTGTAACCTCTGTCTCCAAACCCACCAGTGATTCATCCTGTGGCTCTGAAAAAGTCACATGGATACAGGCCCGGGACACTTCCTTTCCATAAAACTTGAGGAGAATCCTGCTGCACAAATATGTGTGCAAACTTAGAATATTTTTTACCAAACCTGAAAAAAAGAGTATTTGTTAAAAATGAACACTTAACTCTAGCTTAAGAGATTGTTACATGTAAAATGTTACATGTAATTTTCATGCTTCGTTTCTTTTCAGCTTTTTTTCCTTTTTCTCCCACTTCATACACAGTGAGCTTTGCCATCCTCACTTGGTAAAATGTTTTTCTCCTTTGTTTGTAGTGTTTTATTGGTTTGGTTCTTTTGTTCTTTCCTGAGTGTATTTATTTCCTTTCAGCAGTTACTTTTTCTTCCTGCTCTTCTTGAGTACAGTGTCTTTGAGTTAAAATACTGACTTCAATGTGGAGGAAAAGTTTAAGTAGTCTTGGCAATTTTAATAAATTTTCTGATGAGTTGGCATTCCATAACAATTTTATGAGTGTGAAGTCATGAAAAATTAACTGGCTGTCTTACAATACTAATTGAGTCCCCTGAATTCTCTATGGAAAAATGCCATGCTGAATGTCTTTCCTACTATCATTATACTAAACCAAAGTGGCAAAATTAGTAACTTAGTATTAGGGAAATGAGAGGAAAATAAAAGAACATTTTTAGGTTTGAATGGAAAAGATAGATTCATGAAGTGCTGAACACAGCAAGAGTGCTTCACTGAGTTGAAACACTTCTGGAAAAAGTCTTGTAATTGTTCTGTTGTGAATAAACATCACCTTCCATCAGGAATGTTGAAGGAATGCAGAAAAATTTTCTGAACAGAGCTCTGATAGAATGAAATCTACTCAAAGATGTCACAGGCCACAAGAAAAACTTCTGTAGGTGTATTGATGATAAAAGCAAAACAAGGGAAATTGTGAGACCTCTCCAGACTGAAACAGGAGACCTGTGTACTTGGCACATGAATGCTGAGATACTCACTGGCTTTTTTACCTCAACTTCATTGAAAAATGCTCCATCCACACCAGCCAAGTCACAGAAGGCAAAGGCAGAGACTGGGAAAATGCAGAGCTGCCTGCTCTAGAAGATTAGGTTTGAGACCATCTGAGGTACCTGAAGGTGGGCAAGTCCATGGGACCCGAGGAAATCTGTCTGTGGATCCTGAGGGAACTTCCAGGTGAAGTGGCCAAGCCACTATCAGTCACATGTGAGAAGTCATGGCAGTCCAGTGAAGTTCCCATGGACTGGAAAAGGGGAAACGTAATTCTATGTGTTATGGAACAAGCCAAATGAAGATATGGTTGGTGACAGCTAAAATGGCTTTACTAAGGTCAGATCTTGCCTGACAGATTTGGTGTATTTCTGCTACTTGATTACAGCATTGGTGGATGAGGCAGGTTGGTCAGAGCATGGTGCTAACAACAGCAGGGTTGTGGGTTCAGCCAGACCTGGACTCAGGGATCCTCGTTGGTCCCTTCCAATGCAGAATATTCTGTCACTCTGCCTGGACTTGTGCAAAGCATTTGACAATGTCCAGCACAGCATCTTGGTCTCTAAACTGGGTAGACATGGATCTGACACATGGATAACTCAGCGCGTATGGAATTGGCTGGATGGTTGCACTCAAAGAATTGTGGTCAATGGGTCAGTGTCCAAGTGGAGATCAATGATAAGTGACATTCCCAAGGGTTTGGTTTTGGGATTGGTGCTGTTGAACATCTTTGTCAGCAATATGGCCTGTGGGATGAAGATCCCCTTCAGCAAGCTGGCTGACATCAGCAAGCTGTGGGGTGTGCTCCACACACTGGAGGAAAGGGATGACATCCACAGGCATCTTGTTCCACCTGGGAGGTGGGCCTGTGCCAACCTCATGAATTTCAATAACACCAAGTACCAGTCCTGCACCTGGATCAGGACAATCCCAAGAACGGGTAAAGGCTGGGCAGAGATTATTCTGAGTAGAATGAGAGCAGCCCTGAGGAGAGAGACTTAGTGTCCTTGGACTTGAGGAGAAGGTGTTGGTAGATGAGAAGCTCCACATGACCCAGCAATGTGCACTCACAGACCAGAAATCCTGAGTTGCATCATCAATAGAAACAGGTTGTCCAGATTATGGATGTTAATAATTCTGATGCTTGCAGCATTATAATTCTTGTCCAGTTAACCAAGCAAGCAGCACACACTTGTGTAAGAAACATTACTCATGGAGCTCTGGTAGCAGGTAGCAGGGCCTTTATACTGAATGTCCTGTAGTAATGGTTTATGCTTACTCTTTATTTAAAAATAGCTAGTCATCAGGGATGAGTAGTTTTTACACACTCTTCCTCTAGATGGAACCACTCTGCTGCTTCACTTGGATGAAATACTATTTATTTAACAGCTGAAGAATCTGTTGCAGTGTGTATTTGCAATCATGCATCTATGTTCACATGTGCGTGTGTGGCTCGGAGCAATCTATGTGGCATTAGAGCATGATGCAAGAGAAGGAATGCTCCCGGGGTTTGTGTTGCTTCTGGAAATAAATAATTGGAAGGTAGTGTTTGCACACTTTGATCTATTACTGAGTAATAAAATCTACTGTTTCTATGGGAATAATGACCTATTTATTCTACAGCTTGTGAAACATTTCATCTTGTCCATCATTTCTGTAAAGTCTATTTCATAGTTTTTAGCCAGACTGCTAGCAATAACACTTCCAATCTTCACATTTTATAATCTTTTCTGCTTATGGGTTGTGCACAAAACCTGGTTGACTATAGCAGACATTGATACCTCTATTTTTAGTAGAAACATCTTGCTTCTTTTATTGCTTTCCATTTGTTACTTCCAGAAACTGTCCCAGTCAAACTATCTTTCTTACTAACATTTTTCCCATATTTTCTGATAATGAGTTTTTTTTTGGTAAGTTGTGAATACTAACAACTAAGGTTTTCTTAGGTTCTTTTGGTTTTACCTGACAATAATATTCTGTTTACCTCTTGTTTTCCCAGTTGTTAATGTGAGCTGCATGTGTTACATAATATCCTCTTTATATTGTTTTCATTGAATTGTGAGGCACAGATTTTGCTTACACTATTAGTTTACTGTTTCTAAGAGCAGCACTCTTTCTAAGGCCTGTGTCACTGCAGGCCATGCAAAAGATTCAGAAGATAGACTGGTTGGATTAATTTTCTGCCTAATAAGAATCAAACACAGTAAAAGGTTGTCCAAGGAAGAAGAAAAAAAATATTTTAATACAGGTAATTTAATGATTTTTTTAGTCTTCATTTTCTCATGGAATACTGAAAGTGTGCTAAAGAAGCCTGACCCTATACAACCCCAGCATCAGTAAATAAATATAAGATGCTGGTTCTTGCTCCCCAGTAGCTAAGGAAAGAAAGTCTTAGTCATGCAAGTCTTTAAGAACTTAACAGCAAAAATCTAATTGAGAGGTTAGAAATCAGATTAATTCAGATCGTGTTCGTATGGAATAATAATAAGCTACTTGAACTGAAAGAATTAGAAACATGATAAAGAGAAATTTAGAGGGGATGTCAAAAGAGAAGAAGTCAGCAGACCTGGAGGAGGTTTGCTGTGTGTATAGAAAAAGAAGGTGGAGAGGAGTCACACTTAGGGCTCCTTCTTTTGTGGAGGAAATGGTTAATATTGTTATGAACTACTGCATACATTTCATTAAAGATATATGTTTAATTTCATTAGAGATACATGTTTGCACATATCTGAAACCACAGTACCAAAATTCAAGTAAAATGGAAAGCAGAATTTTGCAAATTTTAGTTAAACTATATTGTCTAATGATTGCTGGTAATTGCTGAAGTATTGCCATGTTTATCTTTCGAATTGTCACTGTGCCATTATTTATTAATCTATTTGCCTTTTAGTAATAGCCTTTCTCTACAAAGATTAACATATTTATGTAGGTTGCATATGAATTACAGCACGTACACTAGAAGAGGACATCAGATGCAATAAGTCCCCAAAGGGTAGGAGAGATGAAAGAAATCTTATCCTGACTGAGGCAAACAAGTGTGCATAAAGCCTATGAAATGATACCTTGTCTAAGAAGGAAATATTTGCATCTCTGAGGAAGCAAAGCAGGATTTGTTTTGAGAGGTAGACTAACCACAGAGTTCTGTATGTTGTAAGAAAATAAATTATTAAATTTGTCTCAGTGACAAATGTTGAGGGAGAGAATTCAATGATCAGGTTAATTATAAAATGCTAAGTGCTTCACCAAAACCAGGAGGAGTTGCACCCTGAGGGTAAAGATATGCAGAAAGATGGAACATGGACTAGAAACACAGGAACGTCTGTGAAAAGAAGCGAATTGGCTTCCTTACTTTTGTCTTCATAGAAAAATTAACTGTTGTCTGTTTTGGAAGGCTTAAGGAAATATTTTTCTTTTAATCTTAAATGGGCTTGTGTCAAGGGTTGGGAGGCTCCTGGGTAAAGCTCCTCATCCAAGCCTATTGTGAGTCTAGCAATTCATTCACTCTGTCTTTTAAGAAATATTCTTTTTGTCCAACCTGTGTCCAGGGTGACCAAAGGTAACGAGGTTTGCCCTGGAAAAGGGTGTCCTAGGGTCACATGAGCCTGTGTGTCCCAGTCACTGGTGGGGGAACTGAGACAGCAGCTTTTAAGTGGGCCACCAGTGAGCTTGCCAAGAAAACATTTTCAAACTGTTTCTCTTGTTGTGGTCTATGATGATGTATCTTCCCATCCATATAGAGTAGGATTTCTGAAAAATTAAAAAGGCTTAATGAACAACAACTGAAAAAACCCAGCAAATCCCCCCCCATCACACACACACACACACACACACACACACACACACACACACACACACACACAGAGCTGGAGAATTGCACTGCAAATCCTTCCTGGTCTGAAATGCAGTGACCTGGCTCAGCCTTGCTTTTGCCAAGCTCCAGCCAGCTGCAGATGCAAGACTTCTGCAGGGGACCCTTCCTCCAGGTGTACATTTGAAAATGTGGTGTTTATGCCAAATATTTTCCTTTTATTTTATACTTATTTTTGAAATTTTTTTTTGATTCAAAGAGATAAGACATCATGTTATCATGTTTTCATGCTAGTACTGTTACTTAGAGTTCAAGAGTTGACCCCAGTCTTAGTTATGTTTCTAAGCTGGATAAAGTGATCCTTGTAAATTTTGAAGAAAAATGCCAAAGTACTGTAGACTGTTGTACTTTTTTCTTCAAAGAGAGAAATAAAAAGGAGACAGAGCAGAGAGGTAATAAAATCTCTTTCCAGAAATAGTGATATTTACCTGTGGTACAGGCAGAGATCACAGAGGAGGTTTTTTTTCAGTGAACTCTCTGCAGTCACTGATGGCAGAGCTCTGGCTGGATTCAAAGGAAAAATCTCTGTCTTCTTGTGCAAAGCTTGCTCACAGTTCCAGTTGTTATTGTGAGGCTGTGTCTCAGGAGCACTGAAAAGAAAGACTTTCTGTACTCTCAGAGAAATGGCATGATTATAGGCAGAAAAAATTCTTTTTCTTAGATACTGTAAAAATACAGAAGGAATAGTGTAGCTGTTTGGCATTAGGGAAGTCATACATGTTCTAGAAAAAGTAAATGTATTCAGAGTACATGGGTGGAAGATGGGACAGAAAAGGGTTTATGACTACTGCAGTAAATAAAAAAGTTGTTCAAGAACAGTTCAACCAGCTGGAAATAAAAAATTTGTAAAACTGCCAGAGACAGGGAGACCAAAAGCAGTTTGCTGATTGAATGATGATCACATGTGCATGTGCCTGTGGGCTCTGTTTAGTTTCTGTTCTTTCATGCTATAAATTTAAAGCATGCTAAAAAGGGACAAATTAATTTCCTTGGAGTTTTTGGGGTTTTTTTTTTGTGTGTGTGTGGAACAAGTCTCTGGGGTGCTCTGCAAATATAAAGGTGTATGAATCACAAACTGAGGGTAGCTTCTCTGTCACTTTGCTATCACATAACATGTGGATTTCTGCCCTAGAAGGTAAAAAAATTAATTTTTTTAATTTTATTTTTTAATAAATTATTGTAATCTCATTCCTTGATTTAATACAGCAAATTACATTTACAGTTCTTAATATAAGAATTTATTTCTTATAGAGAATTCGTGGATGCCCCATCCCTGGAAGTGTTCAAGGCCAGGTTGGATAGAGGTTTGAGCACCCTGATCTAGTGAATGGCATACTGCCCATGGCAAGGGGCTTGGAATTGAAAAATCTTTGAAGTCCTTTCCATACCTAAAACTTCTATGATTCAATGAATGTGACTAAATTATTGAGGTAAATGCAGAGCTCTTGCTTTGATTTCAATAGGTTAACTTTCTCAGTTTGAGCTTCAGAGCTCAGTGTATTTCCCAAACTGAGTGGTGCAGCGTGGTATTGTTATCATGGCATTACAGACCAGTTTGTCCCAGCTGAAGGGCTGGCCAGCTGCAGTGACCATGAGGGCCAAGGAAAAATTGATTATAAGAAATTCCTTCTTTCTGGACTGGGGAATTGTTTACATTTCCCAATAAGAAGTGGATGAGAAAATAAGATGTGTCAGTTACAACTCAGTAGGGTAAAGTCTGTTGCCCTGGGCTAGTAGATTGGATGAATTTAAGGTCTATTTGATGGAATTGTAATGGAGTCTTTCCAAAACCAGATGCAAACTCCAGGAAGCTGGAGAAGGTATGATTAGGACTCTTTTCAGCCACCAAGGCTGTTTTTCCTGCTTTGCTTTCAGCTTGTTGAAGCAGGATGTCTCTACCAGCCCAGCACCAGGAAGAGTACATGGGAACAGGGGGGCTGCTACTGTGCTAGGTAAACCTGTTCTCCAAATGCTCTCAAGTTTCAGAGATCAGTGGGAATATCTGTCTTCCCACATTTTGTAAAAATGAAGTTTCAAGGCTATGCCAGTGGCTGCAATTTGCTGTGAAGGAGGACGAAGTAGAGAACCCAGAAGAAGCCATTGCTGCTGTGCTGCTGCAGCTCCCTCCTCCTCTGTCTTCCTGCCTCTTCCTACCTCCAGCCTTCCTGCCTCTTCTTCCTCCTTCTGCCTACTCCTGAGGAGGAGAAGGAAGAGACTGGAGCAATGCTGCCCCCTCACCAGCTTAAATTGAAGATAGATTGCAGCCTCAGTGTTACATATTGTGAAACTTGTTGAGATAAAGGTGTTTCTGGCAGGTTATGAGCTTTATAAGAATCCCTCCCTATTTTCCTTCACATAAACTCTTTTGAGTTTGCAGAGTGGTCTGTCCCACTGGCTCATCTGAGCTCAGGACACCACTGTCTGGCACTACTGACAGCAGGACACTCCTGTTAGCCATAAATTGCTGCCCATCATTGTGTCATGTGCTGATCTCTTTCATCCCTCAATGCCTGAGATGTGCTCCTGAGCTTGCTCTGCTGCTGGAACATTTAATTTGGTGCATGAAGGATGATGTAATTTGTGGCTTTTTTCCAGTACACTACTCTCGATTATATTGGATTGTGTTGGGCAGCCCAGGAGGATAATCTGTGTATATAATACATAAATATTACCTGGCCCAGCTGAACTTTATTTAATTACCTTTTCTTTGTCCCCTCTTCTGCCTTTTCTCTCCAGAATGTCTCTTTGACTTTACCTACAAGGGTATTCTAAGCCAGAGCCAAATGTTTTCCCTTGATCTGTCCTGGACTGGCTGCCCTGACCACTCTTGCTGTCTTCCCTGCATGTAGCTGCTATAACATGAGAAGCAGAGGTACAGATCCATCATACCATTTTGCCTATAGCAAATGCAAATAGGCATGAGAAAAGAGAGATTTAAAAAAGGCTGTGTAAGCCAGAATATTTCTTGATACATGGTCTTCAAATATTGCCATCTTTTCTTTTAATAGAGTTTTTGAGAGCATTTTTGTTTCGAAGTTGGTGCTTTGCAGTATGCTGTTTGTCCCTGAGGAATGATGTGACATAGTAGGACAGACTCTGATTTGAAGTGGCTTTTCACTGATGATTTCATTGATTAAAAGACAGCATTGTGTGAGGTTAAAATGAAACTATTTCTCTGAAAGGTTTTCACAGTTCTAGTGATTTTGAGTATCCTCTTCTAACCTCCAAACCTCCATTGTTTTTAGCAATTTGGGCTTGAAATGCTTGATGATGTCCAAAACCAACTTTTAATAAACTCTGTTATTGCTATAGTCTAGGGTATTTGGCTTTTCAGTCCATGACGTTTTTCAACTGATAGCCACAGGAAAACAGGATCATCTGATGGTGTATTTAATTAGGGTTAGAAGTAAATAAAAAGTTAAACCAATTTTTTGTTTCTCCAAGCCCTGTTATACTTTTCATGGCTTTGCTTGTGTGTGTGCAATGTTTTTTGTTGCTTTGTTGTATAAAATATTGCAAATGAGTCAGCTGCTTTTTTTTTTTTTGTCTCTGTGTGTATTCTAAAGGAACTGTTTGAGTGGTCATGAGACAAAGAAAAGACAAATAAAAAAGAATATATTCAAGTCATGTCAGTAACTCATAGTAAAGAATATTACATAGCTTTTCAAATAATTGCATTAAAAAGCATTTATTTAACATCTTTATTTTTGGATTAGAGATGAACAGAAGTGGGTTGGGGTAGTAGGTTCCATAGTGCACTCGCTGTATTTCTGATTTTCTTATATAAGAGTTGTACAAAGTTTTTAAGGTATAGAAACAATTTAATAACTTTTTAAAAGTGAGAGACGAAAATTCCATTTGCTCACCAAGGAATATTGAGGAATTTTGTTTCATAGAAGCATATTAGAATTAATATGCTACTTCAGGAATTGATACCTTTCTTTACATGTAGTACATCTTTTTACAAAAAGGTTTGATTTGCCTTTCCGCTGATCACTGATAGCTTCTTATGATTATTTATCTTAGTTGTTTTGAATACAATTTAATATGTGACACTCAACAACTCTTACATTTCAGTTCTCAGAGTATTTCTAGTACTTCCATTATTATTTATATGAAATTAACCAAAATACCACTGAAATACTGCATTTACATACTCTTTAAGCTTTCCTTTGCTGTGAGCGTGTACTTAATTTTCTAATTATAAATATCTAATGTGAATTTTTCATTTACCTCTAAACCATGATGCAGAAGCCAGCAAAAATCAGATATTTTTTATTTTCCCTTTCTTGTGGTGAAGCACTTTTTTATGTTTTTCTGCATTATTAGGAAACTTTTGGATTTCTTTTTAGTGCTGAATAGGACAGATATGGAAAGAAGTTTTTATCCTATCAACCTTAGAAACTAACTAGAGGAACAGATACTGTATGTTATAGTTATCCATAGAATTTCTTCCTGAGAAACATAATTTCTGAGTCAGCTGCAGTATCTCAGATAATATACTTTGAAAATACAAATGGTGATTATAAACTATGACAAATGCTGAAGAATTATTTTTGAATCAAACTTTGAGTTATCTGAATTTTGATTGGTTTTGCAGCTTTGCAGGTGGGGGCTCATGGTAAATCCATCCCATTTTCTTCCCTCTGTGCTGGGCTGTGGCAGCATTGCAGCAGCCTTCTTGCCTTGCTGCCTGACTCTTCCATGCACCACAGGCACATGAACTCGGAATTGTGCAACTTGGAGGTTTTATACAACCATGGCCTAATAAAAATCCATAAGATTTTTATTTTGAATGAGATTAGAAGAAATAAACTGATCCTTTGAAAACACCAGTTACAAACTTGATTTGGCTGTGGGGATCTGCCTTGAGCAAGCAGTTGGTTTTCTGCTGTCCTTGGTTTGGCTGGCCAGGCTCGGTGGTGGCACAGCCGGCTGCGGCTCAGAGCGAGATGGGAGGCTGGGAGTCAGAGGACTTGGAGGGAACCTCAGCATCTGGGCTGTGCAGTCAGGAGTCACTTGGTGCTGGGGAGGACATGACCACTGAGATGCAGAGCTGTTGGGGACAGCAGCTGGAGGGCACAGTGGCAAAGCTGCAGATATCTTTCCACTATCAGTAGGCAGAAGATTGACCATGCGTCTCATCCTTTCTGCAGCCTGGCCATTTGTTTCCCTGTGTAAAGAATTGTGGTTTGGCAGCCCATGTCACGGTTTGTTGTGTATGCAAATACTTTTCTTTAATGATCTTCATTAAGCAGTGCAGTCCTGTAACATTCTGATTGCTTCACAAACTTTAATGAGAAAATTGGCATCATTTTTTTGCAAGGTCACAGTGTTATTTCTGTTTTATATCTAGAGAGAAGACACAATAATTCCAGCATCTGCTTATTTTGAAGAGACAAAATGAATGATTTGGGTAACGTGCATCTGTTTCAGCCACAGCTCTGAACTGAGGGCAGTGGCTGTGAAGCTTGTTGCAATTGAAATCAATGCCTACATTCATATGGTTTCCATTCTGGTGGTGATGGTGCTGGAACTTTTATTAAAACCTATAAAAAAAGGAAAACCTGACATAAGAAAGCATTGAGATTAGAAGTCACTTATTTGAAAGCTAAAACATCCTAGAATTTTGTTTATGTGCTACAATGTGGTATTTAAGAACCAAGAACCAAGTTCTCTTTTTCTTAGATTTTGGTTATTTTCCTCACTGGATGGCTCATACTCAGGGGAAAAAAAAAATCAGTTTTCTTGATGTGAGACATGACTTTCTTTCTGAATGCAGAGCTAACCAATGTAGGGCAGGAAGAGAGAGGACAGTTTTATGAGTAAAATGAAAATAGATTTGGTGCTTACTTGGCCTTTGGCAATGCTGAACATTTTGCTTAAATCAGAAATTCTGTTAATAGTCTAAGTGTCTTGTGTACCACCATTTGGGAATACCCAGCTTAAAACAGGTCTGTGATCTCAAAATGGAAGTGATGAAGATTTATTTGCAGAACTGCTGAGTATGCAATGCAGAGAAAGTCCACAAGTGTGCTCTAAATACAGAAAGCATTATAGAATGTTAAATTCTTGAAAGGATCAGACCAGAATCCCCTCAGACTAGATTCCTCATTAACTAATGGACTCATCTGGAATATATATTCCAGCTATGAAATGAGAATAACAGCAGCAGCTTCCCTCACAAGCATGTTCTGAAAACATGCTCATTAAAGACAGAAAGACTATCGGATGTTGCAGTGACCGTACAAAAAGTGCCCCATCAGAAAGGAGAGGATGCCTGGTGCGGAATATTTCTGTCATTTTAGGTTTATTGTTCAGCATTTTTCCTCTTATGAGTACCTTCTGTTTTCTACAATGAGATTTATACTCTGGAATTAAAGATTGCACCATAGATC
Source organism: Haemorhous mexicanus (assembly GCF_027477595.1). Taxonomy (NCBI): domain Eukaryota; kingdom Metazoa; phylum Chordata; class Aves; order Passeriformes; family Fringillidae; genus Haemorhous; species Haemorhous mexicanus. The sequence goes on along the minus strand of NC_082341.1, from coordinate 20,096,330 downwards.
CTACTTATAAAAGGGTTAAATTCTTGACTTTCTAGTTTTGTTAGCATCTAAATTTTCAACACTTATTATCTTTTATTTCAGTATATTTTAGCAGTAGGATTTTTTTAATGTATGCCATTTGCGGTAACTTCGCTGCTTAAGGTAAAATTCAGTATTTCAAAATCCTTCTGTGTGAGGGAATAAGTTTAGTTCATTTTATTTGAGCATGTCTGGCAAGCCATTAGCAGCTGCTGCTCTGAAATTCTGTGAACTGAGTTAATATTAAGAAGGAGAAAGCTCAAATGCCAGCTGTTTTTCAGCTTGTATGTGTAGGACCAAGTGTATATTTATTGTCACAGTGTATAGGGGCAGATCTGATCTAACCCATTCTACACCAGTGACAGCACTATAGCATACCTTTGTGCTAGATGCTAGTTAACCTGACTCTAGACTTTAATTCTTTAACTTTCAGAATGGAATAAAGTAATTTCTCCATGAAGTATTTTCTTTAATATGTCTAGACAGGGTATATTTGAAACAGAACTGTTTCTAATAACTGCTTAACATCTCATTGAGAATTTTTCACTGCATAAAGTTTCCACTCTGCTGGATTTATATCCAGTCATATACCTTTGTATTCCACCTGTCCAGCTACTAGAGTTGGAATTTCAGTGCACTTACTGAAGGCAATCACCCACTCTTTTATCTGAGTCCCAGTCATTTAAAGCTGCAGATTGTGCTTCAGCTCCATGAGACTGAGTAGACTTACGAAAAAGAGGGGGACCTAATCAAAAACTGTGTGCATATAAACCTTCTTTCTAGTATATGCAATGCAGAGTGTACCAGACTTAGCGTCTGATTACCTACAATGTGGACTAGAAATAAGCAGAGGACTGTCATTTTTTAAAAATCATATAGTTATTTCCAGTGGGAAGTACACACATTTTATCTCTGTCCCAATCACATAAGCAGTTTCTAGAGTTTCTTTTAACAGAAAAAGGAGTTTATGTTGCCACCTTGGAAAAGGCCTCAATATTATTTTAATACCCACAAACAAATCACGGACCATCCACAAATTGAATTCTTGCAATCATAAACCCATTGCATTTATGCAAATACATTAAATAATCAGTGTAAAGTGACAGATAATGCTTGAAGCATAATCTAGGTCTGTATCATGAGTAGATAATAATATTAAGTTATTATTTAGGAAGTCCTAGAAAAATGGTATGTTGTCGTGCAGACCGCATCTGTCTGTCACATTCACAGTGTCTGTCAGCTGGACTTAATTTTGTACATTTTTTTTAGTGCTTTTTATCAGATTGCTCCCTTGTCACCTCCTTTTCTATGTTGTGTTTTGTTTTCTTCTTTACAAGATAACATATCACTATTTTAGGTTGCTACTGTACCTTTTGACCTCATAGCTCATATTCATATTTAAATTAATATATATATTTGAATATGATTCAGGTAGGTCACCCTCCTTGTACATTTAATGATATGTGCTTTGGAAAAAGCACATTTGAATTAAATGCTGAGTGGTGAGTTGTGTAGATACTGTCAGTAGGATTTGCAGATGTTATCCCAGGGAAGGATGATGCTTCTCACAGGTTCAGTGCTCAGATGCCACAGAGGTAGGCTTGGACTGGATCAACATCTGAGCAGTAGCAAGCAGGTACACAGGGCACTTTAGGTACCTAGTGCCACTCTTTGATGCTTTGTGATGAATCTGTGAGACTCCAACAAACTCTTCCCTCTGGAAATGGTCTGAAACACTCCCCTGTAAAATTCATGCGGCTCCTGAAAGCAGGATCCCTTTTCTCTCGTTTATAAGGACAGTGCAGTCTGGCTTGTTTCCACTGCACTGTTTCTCTTCTAATGGACTGCTCCAAATGCTCTCATACTGTGCAGTGAAGCATAAGTATTTTGCAAATGGTACTGGCCCGTGTGCTGAGTGAGGAAGCAGAGGTCTTCCTGTATAATCCGATTTCAATCAACTCACTCTAATCACTACTGATAGTTGCAAAATTTAGCCTGGATCTGCACTGGTAATCTAGATTGACAGGAGGTAAAAGTAAAAGGACAGAAGGGCAGAGGAACAAAGAGAAACGAGCAGAAACAGTGATTTTCAGCCTTTGCTCGCCGCTCTGGCACGCGTGTCCGTGCCAGCAGTGAGCGCAGCGCTGCGGAGGGTGCTGGGGCACAGGTGCCCTCTGCGGGGCTGCAGTGGCCGCCACCACACCACGGGCACACACGGTGCAACAGGTACCTGCACGAGCTGTTGGTGTGCATTATTTACTGACATCCAGATCCTCATTCTCTTCATTACTCTGAAGATCCTGGGGTCGTGAAACAGTCAGGCACAGCAGCAGTTAAACAGTGCAGCCAGCAGCTGTGTGTGAATTTGACATCCTCTGGAGGCAAGTGGCTCCCAGTGCTGGGCTTCATTCTCCTGCAAGATCAGTGCTTGGCTGGAAGCTTGGAGGATTACTGGACTCTGCGTTTTCCCACTAGGCAGGTGAAGTGTCTGTGAGAGTAAGTCCCTTTGACTTTTGCTTTAAACTTTTCAAAGAGAAGAGCAAACTGGATTTCATGGATATACAGAAATACAGCCAGCTGCTGCTGAAGACAGATATGTCTCAGTTTGATTGGATTGTACACCGGGAGGAAAAATGACTTTTTTTATTGTTACCTGACCACATGCTCAGTGTGCCTGTGTCAGCCAGGCCAAGGAACTCTACATACTGGGGTAACCGAGGCACCTGGACTATCCCTCCATCTGACTTTCCATGCTGGTGGGGCTGTTCTTGGTCGTTTCAGCCTTGCATGTTGCCATGCTAAAAACACCCAAGGCTAAAAATGTGTCCTGGGTAAGTACAGAAGCGTGAACAAAGTTTCTGTAAGTATGGATTTTTCAAGTATATATAAAAATGCTTTGCTCTATACATGTGAAGTGTAGATTTAGACTGAGTGTAAGGTAGATGAAAAGATTATAAGTCATTAAAGATCAGAATGATTTGAAATATTTCTAAGATATTAAAAAAAAGCACATTATTTTGAACACTGGTATTTTGAAAGAACTCTATCAGGAAATATAACAATGGCAGACTTTGAACTTACTTGTTTATTATATATACTTTCAGTCTATGCTAGTGAAGGGTTTGTGCTACATACTTTTAAATCAATTGAAAAAGTTTTGTGGCTTTCAGGATGCAGACTTAAGACTTAAAATGTAAGGTTTTAAGATTCTGAGGGGATTAATGAATAACTGTAGTTGAATTTCTATTTTTCTGATGGTGTAGGTGTTTTCTTATCTAGTATGATTCACATCTTTAAACACTATTTAAAAAGTCCCAGGAGTTGTTTTGGTACATTGTAATAAGTTATAATATACAGTGGGGTGAAGGAGTCCACATTCAGTGTCTTTTCGGTTGACTTTCTACTTTTGTACTAAGAAAATACATTATTATTTTTTCCTTATCAATTATTTCTGTTTCAGAAACTAGGATTCCTGTTGGGGAGTAAAGTAAGCCATGAAATACCATTCCTGAGTTAACAGTGCCCTTTGCTCACCCCCATCATATATGATTATACAACGAGAGCAGCGCACAGCCTGCTCTACCCAATAAACACAATATCATCAAGTTCCACACAGAGTCCTGGAAATGCTGGCAACTGCTCAGCAGATAGCTTTAGGGCTTCTTCAGTGACCTCACCAAGTCCCATATATTGCCCCAAGTGTTCCCCAGAACTGCATTACCTTGTCTACAGCGCTGGAGTTGTTCAGGAATAAAGGAAGGATGTCCATACCAGCTCTGAGGCTCAGATTCCTTCCCTGCTGTGAAAATACATTAAGGTTCAGATTACTTAGAGATTTAGGTGTGTCCACGAAGCAGGATGTGGTTGCGCATTAGCCTAGTTGAGAGGTGTTTGTATCCCCCAATTTATGTACTGAGTGATAAACTGCCCCCCTACAATGTGTCTCTTCTTGGATGTAGACTCATAAGTCTGCAGCTGTGATGGGCTCAAGGTTTGGCTATTTAAATATAAAATATATTTAGGTATTCACATACCTTTTTCTGCTGATTATGTTGGAGAATGCTGAAATACTTACTCTTCCCCATAGTTTTGTGCTGTGCAATAGTCACCAAGGGTAAAATAAAGAAGCCTTTTCTTGCTCTCCATCCTTTCATTACCAATTTGCATTAAAAAAGGAAATAGATCTATGTTGTCATGAAAATGGTGAATTTTGGTAATCATTCAACTGGGTGATTGATGCAGAGTTTATCTATCATAGCATAGCCCTACACTGCAGACATTAATGACCTTTAATTGTTTCACTAAACCCAGGATTGCATATGTGAAATGTATAAACTATAAACTGATTTGAAAATTCCAGTGCAAAAATGACAAATTACATGATTGCAACTATGCGCTATATAAAGAAATAGATGCAGCATCCAAACCACTGTAGCATCTGGGATTACTTCTACTTCATGGACCATTTTTTCCTTTAAATGAAAACCACAATAAACCTGCAAAAATAATCTGTAAGGATTTCTGACTTCATTTTTAACTAAGCGTATTCTGTTAGTAGTTTACAACTGTAAGTGGATAGCTGTTGGAGCAAGACAAAGAAATTAGTAGTTATAAAAGGATGGAGATAGTTTTGTCTAAGTCTTGCATTCATCTCTTGCCCTTTGGTTTTTCTTGGGGAGGGGTGTGTGTTTAATCACTTAATCTGTCTTTTGTACTATAATGTAAAAGTTACTTACTACTAAGGGATGGAAGGTGTCACGTCCTTAGTAAGTATCTTTTGTGACCAGTACTTTACTTGAGAAAAAGAATACCTATTGTTTTTAGGATGCTTAAGACAAGCAAGAAGAATAGAGGGGTTTTATTTTAACGCTTTAATATTTTGAAACTCTGACATACCTTACAGTGAAGTACAAGACCACTCAGAGAATCAGATGGCTGCTCAAAGTATCACTTGGGTTAAATCCCAACAAGTGGAGATTAACTTCAACTCCTTGAAAATCTGAATTTTGACTCTGGAAGTTTTACCTGTCTGGGGATTTGATCTTGACCTTTGTGCATATGCAGTGAAAATATAAGAGTCCCAGGCTGAATCACAGAGATAAAAGTGCATGATAAATATTTTGGCTGTAATCTAGTGAGATGCTTTGACATCTGCAGAAATTTCAGTTTAATTTTTACCTGCTTAAAACTTGAGATTTTGGCCACTTTTTGGCAACTACTTCTCTGAATCAGTGTTTGCTAAATCTTTGCTATTCTGTAATTGAAGTTGGCATTTGATCCTTGTGTCTTCAGCATTTAATGATTTAAGGATAGAAATGACATTATGCTGGTGTATAACATGCTATACAAGAAGCCTACTGCCTGCATAATTTACTCTACAAGGCTTCCAGGTGGCTATCTGACTGCCTTCCCTTGTGAAAAAGAAAACCCAAACTTTCTCCAGCCTTTAAAAACTAGGCAGCTTCTGTAACCTTTGCTAAAATTTGGCACCAGTGTGTCTGACAGTTCCTGACTGCTTCAAGCACCCTCACATGAGAAATTGCAAGGCTTAGAAGTTCCTATCTTATGTCTTTCAAGAGCTGAGGAGTCATCAGCTTTTTAGTGGGTTGTTGTTTCTTTCCCAGAAGTGCTTCAAATACCATTTGATAGATCTCTGTGTCTTTGATACAGGTTCTGTGAGTATCAGCCTTGGTTTTGTGCTAAAACCAAGATGTGTGGGGTCTGGCTTTTTAAGGGCACTAAATGGTCTTCTAGGAGCTGTGGGGACTTCAGTTTTAAGTTATGTAGAGCAAGTTTTTACTTCGCTCTCTCTAATGGCTGTTGGTGCTGCCACATGTGAATATTTTTGGAAATCACTGAGAAGAACTGAGGCTGACCTAGACAATACGACTGTAAAATCTGTTTGTCATCTAGTGCCTTGGGGGTTTTTACATTTGATTTGCAAAATGAATTCATTTAATTATCCCTAATGGAATAATTTTGTTAAATTGACTCCTATTGACACAAATTTAATTTTCATTGTCTAATATAAGCCATTTGATTGTTTGTAACTTTATGTAACAAAGCTATCTTTGAGCTTTGTGACAACTGTAGGTAGGACCTGTACCTGTGGAAAAGGCAGTAGGCTACAATAAATGTGGCTGTGGGGCATGGTGTGTTTCTTTAAACTAGGCTTTTTACCTAAGCAGCAGATGGTTGTGAGAATTGAAAACAAAAGAACTTTTTGAAATTTGAAATACTGTAGCATCTGCAAAATACGGTTCTCTGTATGTTAATAAAAGATGCCTGCCCTATGGTTTCTGTAAGCTACTTGGCTAGTGTGTTATACCAGTATATTAGAGGAGTAAGCACCTTCCAGTATTCTGTAAAAGACATTTAATAGTCACCTGATGTACTTTTCAAAGGTAGCACCATTCTAGGGTTCTAACTACAGCCGTTTTTACCTATCCAAGCATCCTCTGGCCTTTGGAACCACACGAGCCCTGCTGGAGGGCTGCAGGCCTTGACTCTGTGCCAGGGCAACCTACTGAGCAGAAAGGTCATTGAGCCACAAATACCCAAAATAAATTCTAGCTTTTTAGCTGAAAGCTGTAGAGCTGCCTGCCATGCTCTGCTGACAGCAGTGATAGATTGTGGTACCCACTGCAGAAAAAAAGAGCAAGGTCTGTGTGGCTTTGAGGAGCAGGGTAGCTCTTCTTCCCTGAAACATAGGGTGGGGTGGGTGGGAAATTTGCTGCATTGTTGGTACTGTAAGTAGGATGCTTGTGAGTGCACACATAGTATGTTTCTGTTTATATTGGTATTTAAATTGAGTTGTCAGTGTTGGTATTAAAGAGATGAATCTTCTCAATGGCACAGTATCTTTTCTCTCTGTCTTCTTAATAATGCTCTGTTCAAACCCTGTATGGCTCAGGTTTGAAGGTGTGGAGTTTACAGAGGAGGAAGACTGACTTTTATGTAATTAATGAAATGATAATTCCTGCTGAATTCCCTCAGCTAGTAAGAGGGTATGATATTTTTATCTCATGTTATTACTTAAAATGTAACACGGTGATACATGCAGTGTTCCAAAGGTATAGAACGTGAATGAGAAAAGAAGAAAAATAGAATGTAAATAGTGAAATATGCTTGAAATACCGCGTAATGTGAAAAAAAATTGTGTTATGTAGTCAAATAAAAAGGGAGAGCAGGGGATAAAATTCTAAGGGACAAAAGAGAGAAAAAACAAAAAAAAAATTAGAGCTTTGATTCTTAAGATAGCCAATAGTATTAGAAAGGAAGTATTAAACAAATACAGAAACACAAAGAGAAGGTTGCAGCTACATTAAGGGCTCTATTTTTGTGTACTTGAGTTGCACTTGAAAATAGGAAATGAAGCAAGTAGTTTGAAGGAAAAGACAGTGAAAAGAGCTTGGAAATAATAGGAAAGTTATCTGGGGATGATTTCATGTTTACCCTAGAACATGAAAGATAATGGTAATACAAATGAAATTTGATGTGCTTCTAACAGAGGGCCAAAGGTTTTCTTGGCTGAGTTCTCTTCAGCTGAGGTTCTTGAGGCACGTGAATGAGAGGAAAACTTGGAGCACCAACTATTCACAGGCATGCTAGTGCTATTGTTCTGCTCTGGGTTAGTATTGATGTTGTGAAAAGACTGCAAAAATGCATTAAAATTGTGCAGGAAAGTGCATGAAAGTGCAGGAAATGTTTGGGGTGCACACCTCACCTTTCTGTGAAACAGTAATAAAACTATTGCTCATCTCATAACACTCTTTAAAATGTTGCTGAAGGAGGGTAAACTGGGTTTGATGGAAGGGATATGGAGAGAGCTCCTGACTGCAGCAGTATCTGCTTGGACTTAAAAGGTGTATCTACATGATAATTGCAGGAGTATGTGGCATAAAAGACAATTAATTGATTACTCAGCTCTGGTTTGCATGGAGGACTTTCATCCTTTGATAAATCATGGTTCTTGGCATTTAAAGATTGACACAGCTGAAACAGCTGTAGATATTTTTTATCGGAAATGCACCATTATTGGTGAAAAACAGAAAAAGAAATCTTGTGTGTTTCATTGCTTATGAAGTTCTGTTTCTTTTCAGTAAATTGGTGGGTTGCTGTTTTGGCTCTGTCTTGTCCTGGTCTAGTGTGTGCCAATGTTATACAATACTCACTCTGTCAAATAATCATAGACTGAAATGACATTGTAATTTGATTTTCTTTCTGGTTGTTTTCAAGTCCTTAGTTTCTAGTGGAGACAGCTTTTAGCATTCCTGAGTAATAAAGCAAGCTTCCTCAGCAAACTTCTTATGACACGTTTGGCTCTCTCTGCTGGCAGGTTTTTTTCTATTAATAGAGGCAGGTCTGGGTTGTCTCCATCCTTCAGAGGCAAACCTTTTGTGAAAGCTCCTGTGGCTGCTGGATTGACTTCCTTTAGTTGCATGGGGCTCTAGTGGTGTCCTGCAGAAAGTTCAGGGGATTCAGAGCACTAGGAAAGAAAAGGCAAAAAGTTTAGCTACATATTATCCCTTCCTCTGTTTTTCTTGTACATATTTGTAAGTGTAATTCCCACTGATTTTGGTTGGAGCTACATTCATAATCTGATTAGCAGAAAGGTCATCAGGACATGAAGAATTTTAAGTAGTCTGCTGTAAGCTAGAGGACTTGCTTCCCTTGACATTTCTGAAAGTTTTCCCTTGAGTCAGGGGAGCCGGGGTTCTGGCACAGCCCGGAGCAGCTGGGCTGTGCCAGCGAGCGGAGCCGCACGGAGGGCGGGTTCTGCGGGACATCCTGGCTGTGTCTGCAGGGCTGGGCTGGCACTCCTCTCACTCTGCTGGCACTGCCACTCTGGGCTGTGGGGGGATGCAGCCCATCCATAACTCTGCCTGACTCGGCCTGTGTGATCTCTGACATCAGGCAGTCAAGTCTGAAAAATAAATTACTGGTGCATTTCAAATCTGTCATTAACTTTAGCAGTTCTGTACAGTGTGCTAAGGTCGTGACTTCCAGGCAGCAATTTTGAAGAGTCTTGAGGGTGATCTGTGTTAAAGGTAGAAAGTCGTTTTTGACTGACTTCATATAGTAAGGAGAAGTTAACTTTCCCAGAGCACTTTCTTCTTTATCCTGTGTAACACTATGCACAAGCATTTACCACAGATTTCTAATTGCTGCTTCTTATTTCTGTGGGCTTTTATAACCTCACAGATATAATGAAGAAGGCAAGAGGTTTTCACTTTTTAAGATGTAAAAGTTAGGGTGGGTTTTTTTCCCCATATCAAGAGTTGATAAAAAAGCAGAAGTTAACTGTCGACCCAGTCACAACTGATTTGAGCTGCCTTGAAGTGTCTTGAAATTTTTAGAAACTTTCAGTTTTTCTGGGACAGAGGAGAGTGTTGGGAAAAAATACAAGCCTTAGTTTGAAAGTGATGTTGTCTGAGATGAAATAGAAAGTGAAATCACAGATGCATCTGTGGACAAAAGGAAATTGTGCCTTTTTCTCTCAGCAGTACTTGTACTGGCCTTGGACATAAAACTCTGGATACAGAGATACCAGCTGTATACTCCAGGGGTTTATTTATTTTTATTGTCATTTAATGTTTAGTTTCCTAAGGATTTTGCCCCTACTAAAATTGGAGGTGCCTGCAATATAAATTTATAATGTAATTTTCCTATATTTGAATTGCAAAGATTAAAATTGACTGGGGCAGCAATTTATGCCAAATTCTCAGATACATCTCACATTTCTAGAGGCATAAATGGGCTCAGAGTGAATAAAGGGTAAATGGTTTATTTTTGCAGTGATGCATGACAAATTTAAGCATGTAACAGCATAAGCATTTATGAATTCTTCTCTCAAAACATTGGTGCACCAATGGGGAAATTATTCTTGAAATTATGGTAGCCAAGGGAATGAGAAGGGTAATCAAAAGAATGGATAGTGGACATTTAGGACTACTGCAACCTAGGAATACACTGCAAAAACTGAAGAAGATCGAGAAGTTTTAATCTTTTGGATTTACTTAATGTTACAGCTGATTTGGATTATTTATTTATTTGTTTGTTTGTTTGTTTAAATGATTATTTTTTTTTAGTGCTTTATGTTGAGGCTGTATAATTTTCTGTTTGAATTCATCTTGCTCCCTTTCAAAATTAATTGTCTTCAGTGCAGTTGCTACATCTCAGCTGGGATTCTGCTTGTGTATAGATATTCTAATGTCCTCTGTTATTGTATCCCGTGGAGTTATACTATTCTTCGAGTAATGTGAGATGCTGAAGGAGAATTATGCATACAATGAAAAAGCCTCATGAAAAATGTTCAAGAAATATGCCCATATTTTAGTAAAGAATTTATGGATACGATTGATCAGAATTTCATGGAAATTTAGCCAATATATGCTCAAAGTATTCTGTATCTGCTTATTTTTTGCTTTGTATACTAATTCATAGGAAAATTTTTTTATCTAATCATTAATTATTTTATGTCAGAACTCAGAACATCCCTCTGGCTGCCCTGGCTTGCTCGAGCCCCTGGCTGGGGGCTCAGAGACCTTGGCACGAAGCCAAGGACACCTGTGGTTTTGATTTTAACCCATGGAGAAAATTAGAATTTAAATAGAATGATAGTTTGTCACAAGGTAGAAAAGTAGAATTTTGAGGTTTTTAGAATGGGGGTTCAGAAGCCAAGATGGAGGGATTTGGGTGTGCCTTGTCTTTCTTTCTTCTTCTTAGCTTCCATCTTTTGGGCGATGGTGGCAGTTTTGGGTTGGTTTAGAGTAGAAACACACTGTCTAAGATACGTGATAGGTATTGGATAATTATTATAAATAATTTACATGTAATTTTTAGTATAAAAAGATAACAGCGCCTCTGGGGCGGTCAGTGTGCCACGGACTGACTTGCTAGACAGACCTCCGCAGGTCAGAAAAAGAATGGTATAGTTAACAGAATAAACTACCTTGAAAACCACAGCCAGAGAATCCTGACTCCTTCTTCGATCTCGGGGCTTGAAAAAGAGACTTTCTGACACCTTGGGGTCATCTTGACCACAGAGACTTTGAGAATTTTATACTGAATTCATACAGGGTATGGATTACTTTGGAATTCTTAAGTTCTGTTTTTACCAGGCACCTGTTCTTGAAGGAAACTGTGACCAGGATTTCTCTTGTGGAAGTTGTTTTTTGATATTAGAAACAATTTGAATGTAACACTGTGCAGAAAATGAAACCAAATAAGCCATGCATTTTTATTATTTATCATGGTAGAAAAAGCTGTGATAAAAATTATACAATTAAAAAAACCCAGCAGCAGAGTTAGCATAGTTTCTCTGGATGATCATCAACTGTCAGTAAGCTGTGTCAATAAGACGTCTTCTTTAGAATAAAAATAGCATCCACACCTGTTAACACAAAATATTAGAGTTGATTACTAGACTAGATAAATCTGGACAAAGATATGCAAAGGTGTGCCGCACATGGGGGAAAAAAGAAAAGTACAAAAAAAAAGTTACTAATGTGGAAAAGTATGCTACAGTGTCAAGGTAGATATTGTCAGTGAAAATCTCTTTTTTTCTATTATACATGATTTATAAATGCTTTTGGTCACAAGTGGAAACATTGCAGAAATGAGAGATTCAAAGGACACGAGGGAGTGAAGATAATTCAGCCTGAAAAGCAGGAAAGCAGTAAATAGAACTATAAAAGCTCTAGAATTCAAGAATTCAAAAATCTGGACCTGTACCTAGAGCCTGTCAGTGAATCCTGCTTTTAAGGGCTGGCCTTTATATCTGCCTTCCCACTCTGCTTCCTAATTTCTTTCAATTTATGTTTTCTTCAGTAAATAAGTATCAAGGTGCTATAATAGATGCAGTATATTGAAATCTCACCCTGTTTCTAGGCTGAATGCTGTTTCCTCATTTCAACATGTCTTTGGCTTTTCTTCCAGGAAAATCCCAGTCTGTGATATTTCTCCCATGTTATAGAACCTGTTTCTTGAGTGCACAATATTTATAGTCAATTTATTAAGTAAATTAAATTTTATAAACTTCAACAGACATTTTGATATTTTCTGTAATAGGCTCTGTTGAGTCTTCCAGTAATGTTGAGGTTTCATTTTCTGATTTCCCTCTGTATCTACCCCATGTTGAATGAAGAAGGGAGCTGGGCCGGTTCAGCCTGGAGAAGAGACCACTGAGAGGAGACCTTATCTCTCTCAGCATCTGAAGGGAGGGTTTCATGAGGATGGACCAGGCTCTTCTGGGTGCTGCCAGCAATAGGACAAGAGTCAATGGGAAGAAAGTGATGCACAGGAAGTTCCACCCTGAATGTGAGGAAGAATTCTTTACCATGAGGGTGACTGAGCATTGGAATAGGTTGCCCAGAGACCGAGTGGAGTCTCCTTCACTGGAGATATTCAAGAACCATCTGGCACCATCCTGTGCTGTGTGCTCTGGGATGGCCCTCCTTGGGCAGGGAGGTTGGACCAGATGACCCACTGTGATCCCTTCCAACCTGACCCATGTGCTTCTGTGGAGGACATAAAACACTGCCTAGTGTGAGAGGTGCTCCTTCTGTGAATGCCACTTGTTAAAAAAGGACTAGTAAACAATTTGAGATAGTTGCATTCAAAGAACATACTCTCCTTAAGACTCAGAGGCAGCTCTGATAAAATAAAAACAAACTGGCCTATAACTGTGTTGGGTCATTTGAGTGCACTGATATCCAAGATATTTTTTTTTACAGATTTGTTCATAGCTGCATTTCCGAATGTGAACGCTGTTAAACTCCAAGTACCGAACATTCTTACTCTTTCTTTGTCTGAAAAGGGCCATTCAGATGTCCTTGAAGTTCAAAGTTCCTCCCTGAAGATGCAAGAATGTCTAAAGACATCACAAAAAACCAGAATGAAATCCCAAAACCACAAAGGGAACAGGAAATACCAAGTACTGCTATCCCAGCTGCTGATAGCTACTTCTTTATTTATTTGATATTGGAAGGCATGAATCAGATATGATGTCTTCTGAGAAACCGTTTACTCTTTATAAACCGTAATCTCAATCTAGTCCTAGAGCTGTGCTTGCCTGTTAGTGAAATGGGATGTCTCTGGAATGCCTCAGCATTTGTTAGTTAGCAGAAATTAGAACAGCAGTTAGTGTGGTCTGCTGTGATTCAGACAGATGTGTATGAAGCAGAAGCACCAGAGTACAGCACTCAAATTCAAAAACTCCTTTTTTCTTCTCCTCACAAAAACCTTGATTTGCAGACTTTAAAGTTGCTCATGTACTGTACACAGAGCCCACAAAAAATTTCTTGGTTCTGTTTTATTTATCACTTAGAAAAGAGGGCAGCACTGCCTTGTAATTTTTATCATAGTTACTATTGTACAGAACTTGAGATTGTATTTAATGTCTTGATCTCTTTCTAAACACTGACAAAACAGGAATTTGTAAGAACTTGGTGTGTATATGTGCATGGAATACTGTGCTTGGAAGACATTAATATGTGGTGATATTCTTTTGAGTCATTAACAGTTAATAGAGAATAAAGCTAATGAGGCAAACTAATAACTATAGAATAGATATTAAATTCCTCTTAACATATTTTTAGGAGAAGATTTTTTGTAGGAAGAAGAAACATCATCTCAGATTGCCAGCTATAGCAGATTTTTAATTCAACAACTGATAAATTGTATTCTTTCATGGAAAACAAACAAAATATCTATTTTGAACTGTTAAAATTGTAATGTAGAATAATATATTATTAATGTAGTAATAGGGTCTATAATATTTTCACTTAAGCAGCTCTAATTTTTTAAGAGTTTTGACAAATTTTTGTTGGTTTATTATAATTGTAAAATGCTTCTCAATATCACAGAAACTTGTGTTAGGAAATTTTTCCCATTGTAAACACAAATTAAACAATCTATGTGCCAGCTATTTCAGCACTGACAGTTGGGCCCTTGGAAGGTCACTTACAAAAGCTCATAAAGTTAATGGAGTTCTCCTATGAGCTTCGATATGAAGAGTAAGTAGAAAAGTGTTGGATTGCCAGATATTTTGAAGTGTTCCCAGTGCTTTGGCCAACAAAGCAGCAGGAGAGAGGACAGGGCAGAATGGGGATGTGCTCTTCAGTTCCTGGCAGAGTGACACAGTGGTAGAGCAAAGTCTATTAAATGACTTTCCAACTTTGTTCTGAACAAACTGTACTCTCAAGTATCATCTGAAATGTCGTCAGCTCTGTCAAATGCTTAATATTGTCCTGTAAGGTTAAGTAATTATCTCTGAATGCTTGTTTGAAGTCAGTAAATCTGTTCTGATGTAACCTCTGTGTGCTGTGTAACTGCAAGACAATGGGAGGTATAATTATACTATATTTGTGATGGGTAAAATAGCATCAGTCACACAACATCTTTCTCCAGTGTCACCAGAGCAGACATTTCAGTCTTTTCACCTGCATTAGGGATGACAGGGAATGTGGGCTGCACTGTAATGCATATGTTATTGGCCTGTTCTCCTCTATCAGAAAATCTCAAGTTATCAGTCAATCACCTCTGTACACGGTTGGGTTGGAAGTCTTTTAAATAAAGCTGATGTCTCACCTTTCCAGAACAAGTGGGAAGCTTATTTTTTATCAGCAAGTCCAGTGACCAGCAGCAGCCCCCAAGGCTGCAGTCCCTGGGCCTGCAGACTGGGTGGTGTGACCAGGCACTGCTGATCTGGGGGTTTTGAAGGGATCCCTGGAGACTGTTCAGCTGCTGTGCGTGGCTGGACTGGGGTGGCTCTGAGGAGGGAGATACTTCTCTGTCCAAAGCAAAGCCAGTCCCTGTTAATAGCCCAGCACTGTTTAAACCAGCACTCTGATTTCTAAGCTGCTAGTGGAGGGACCCAGATTTGGGGTCACTTGGTAAGTAACCCCAAACACCATCAGTCACTGCATCAATCAGCCATTTCAGCCATCAATCAGCCTTCTTTCCTCCTAAGTTCTTCCCCTTTCCCACCCTGATTCTCATCCATAGAAATGGCTGTCCCCTACTCACCTTTTTTCTCTCTTTGTCCCAATTTTGGTATGTCTGACAGTGTAGCCCAGGTGATACGGCCTTACATCACCTTACCTCTAGGGTTATCTGCACACTGTGTGCACACACGTGCAGGTTTGGTGGGAGATGGAGAAAAAAGGTTCATGTGCTGATGGGTAAATGAGGCACTGGCACCTCTCTAAATCTGAGCTGCTGCTGGGACAACAACATGCTAAGACATCAGATCCCAGTGAGGATGCATGTTTTAATTTAAACTATTTTTTTGGGTGATTTAAGCACTCATGAAGAAATGGCTTTTGAATTGCAGCCTTTCCTGTAAATTTCCCTTATCTTCTTGGTAAATTGCATAGAGATTATTTTAAGAGATGTTTTGTAAGTGACCTCTTCCAAGGGACAAAGTGTCTGATTTATTTTTCAAAGTACCTCCTTTGAAATGTATTTATAACCAAAATCTTAAAAATGTACACATTGCCTTCTTTAGAAAAAAAAAAATTCAAAAATCGCTTAAGTGGAAACCTAAACCCCAGTTGTCTAAATCACTGGAGTAATATCTGCATATTTATGATTGGAATGTCACTAAACCAGCTCATGATTGTAAATTAAGGACTTCTTTTCACTTACAGCCAATGCTTTTAACTACTCCCTTGCATCTTTTCTCTAAGTTTATTGTTGCTTGGGGAAATACTTAGAATGCTATGAGAAATGTGGCACGTTCCCACATGAATGGAAACTACTGTATTTTTGTACTGTACAGTTTTCAAGGAAAAGGAGCTCCTCATGCTGCACATTGCATCAGAAGTAATGAACCCATTGGATCTGGGAAATGATGTTCTCCTTGTGATGGTGTAAATTCTCTGTGGTAAATACATCACTTTTAAGGAAAAGGAATTAAAAAGCTCTTTAGCAGTAACTCAGGCACTTCAGATTAGTTAATTATAATGTTGTGTGACAGTCTTTGAATTTAAGTTTGAGGCATTCATGACTTCTCTGAGAAACTTGTTCCAGTGCCTCATCAATTTCACAGTGAAGAATTTCTTCGTCATGTCTAATGTAAACCTCCCCTCCTTCAGTTTAAAGCCTTTCTGCTTGTCCTATCAGTGCATGTTCTTATACAAAATTACTCTCCAGCTTTCTTGTCAGGCCCCTTTGGATACTGGGAGGCTAACCTGAGGTCTCCTTGGAGCCTTATTTTCTCCAGGCTGGGCAGCCCCAACTCTCTTTGTTTGTCTTCATAGGGTTGGTGCTCCAGACCTGTGATCATCTTTGTGGCCTCCTCTGGACTTAGTCCAACAGCTGGGGTCTCACAGGAGAAGAGCAGAGCAGAGGGGCAAATCCTCCCTCACCCTCTGGCTGCACTGCTTTTCATGCAGCCCACAGTTGGCTCTCTGTGCTGCCAATGCACTGTGCCAGCTTGTCTTGAGCTTCTCATCCACCAACCCCAAGTCCTTCTCTTCAGGATGGCTCTCAGTCCATTTTCTGCCCAGCCTCTACCTTTGCTTGCAATTGCCCTGACTCAGGTGCATTTATCATTAACACAAAACTTAGTGGAACTGTTAATACTGTAGTTTAGGTTGAAGTTTTCAAGACTTGCCAGACTGTAGTTTGTAAAAATATGTAGATAATTCCTCAAGGCCATAATTAACTGTTTAATGCATGCATTCTGATAGGATTTTTCTTGTATGAATGTGCCTCACTAAAAAGGAGGAGGTTGAAGAAAGCTATTTCAAACCATTGTGCTTCCAAAGTGAATGTTACCTGTTATTTCTGATATCAGCCATGGTAGCTTGCCTCAAGCTACACAAAAAGTAGTGTAGTTAGCTGTTGCCTTCTTGTGTGGTTGTAATGTGCGAAGTGACAGAGAATATAAAATCCAAAGAGAAAAAATTCCTCCCTAGAGATGCCAAGTAGTCAATGTGTTAAAGAATGAGAAGAGGCAGAGTTGTATACCTCACTGGTACTGAGGACTGTTTGCTGACTGATAAGTGCAGGATTCCAAATGGAATGTTTGTGAATGTAAGAGAGACAATTACCTGCCTATTGGATGGTGACAAACGAGGTTCTGCCTTAAAAGGATGGCCTGGCTCTTCTCTACTTAAAACAGCAGAAAAGGGTTTCAGCAAAAACAGTAATAAAACTTTTGAAAATCTGAAGGCGGAGCTAGCTGTGAAAACCTATCTTCCTTTCCATCAGAAAACTACTTAGAAAGGGGAAAAGATTGCAGGGTAAAATCATAAAAAATAAAGTTGAACTACAAAATAATTCAACCATAACAGAAATTGTTGACAGGAAATTTATCTAGTAATTAAAGAAAAATATTATACATTATTTACTATTTATTTAAAAGCTATCATCAATTTCTACTTGCACATTCATTTTCAGAGACACTGTGAAGCTACTGAGAAACACAGGTTTGTGTCACAATTTACTTAAAGAATGCATTCACTAAATGCTGTCGAATAGACAGACCAGTGTAATATTTTGTGCTCAGAGTCTTCAAGTTGCTTACAGTAATTGATGATACCTTTGCAAGTCTGTGCTTTGGGTCATGTATCTTGTTCTGTCATTAATACATTGTTTATCCTCTGAAGTGTGACTGTCCATCTGTTGCGCAAAATGCAGAAACTGTGGCTTCACCCAGACCCTCCTGAAAGGTCTGGAGTCACATTTTTTAAGCTATTTGTGGCACTTTCATCCCTTGCAAGCCATGTTTTGGCATGTTGCATTTCTTAACAGAGCTGAACTTACTGGTCCAGTGTCACTGTAGGACTGGTCAGTTCTCTGAGAGCTAAATGGGTGCAACTCCTCAGCACTGTTCCTGCCAAATTCTTCTTGCTGTTTCTGAGGTTTTTAATTTTTAATTTGCATGTCTAAGAATTGCTTCATCTGTTTACAGCTGTAAATTAGGGCACCCAGATGTTTTCATTTATGGGAGTTTATCATGGTATACGAGGAGGGGTTTGGGACCATTTACGGCATCCCTCAATTTCCTCCAGAAGATGTTTTCAGGCATTCATCCTTTTCCAGCGTTCTCAGGTTCCTGGGAGGAAATTCTGCCTTCATGATGGCAAATCTATGGTCAGACTGGAGGATCAGAACTTTAAATCTTATTGTTTTAAAGAGTTTTTACTTATTTCCATGGATCCCCTGACATGGGCTGTCTTGACTAGATGTTAGTAAAGATCACCCATCTGTGGAGCTTGCCTTTTCCTTGGTCAAACATAACCTCCAGACTGAGGAGCACTGGAGGTTCATACATTTGTGAGTGTGAACTGGGGGACTCTAGAAGTGAGAAGAGGGGCGTGAGAAATACCTTCAGTGAGACCCGTTTCTGGCATTCTTCAGACATAAAGTCAGCATATTAAAAAGAGCTGTATTTTTAGCCAGGATTGCCTCCTAGCAACAGACCATTTACTGTACTGTGGGCTTAAAAAGTATTAAATAATTTTAGCTTTCCTACTTTAACCTCGATGGATTACACTAATGCTTCTAGGCTCTTTTCCTGTGCCATGCTATCTGCCTTCCAGTACTGCAAACTACTGTCAAGGCCAGACTGCTCTTAACTCAAATGCTGTGAAACTTTTTTTAGCATAAGGATGCTAACATAATTTCTGCTACCTTCCTGCTAAGCAACTAAATAAGTAAATAATTAGCACCTCAGGAGATGCTGTCCAAATGCTGCCCTGATTTATAATTTCACAAGTTAATAAAAAAATATATTTTACTGATTATATTTCTGCTGATTATTATTTGGATTTTTAAACATTTATAGTAATTAATTTCCTTCTAGTTCTTAATATTTAATAATTATTACTCAATGATTTTCACTGAATGGTTCAATTTTGACTTTTATATTCATATTACCGTATTGTTTTTCAGAACTTAATGCAGAAGTAGTTTTGATTTTCAGCAGTGACCAATGTGTATATCCTGCTGAAGGCAAATAATTAACCTGTCTGCTTGATCAGCTTATTGTCTAAATAAAGCCTGTATTGTTTAAAGAGGATTCTTTGATTAAAGTATTTAAATGGTCCAGACCTGAGAGTGCAAGAAGGCAAAGGTCATGCAAGTCATTTTCTTCCGTACCCTCCCACCTTTTAAATTCTGGTTAAAGCTAAAGAAAATCATCTCCTCAGACAGCAAGCCTGCCTTTCCATTGACACAGTCTAGTCACCTAGACTAAAGCCAGATTTACTTTTAGCCATGTTTTAAATAGCTAGAAATTGTCATAGAAAGAAGCAAATAATAAACCTTCAGTAAATTCCAGCCAGTGACTACTCCTTGTAGACTTAAAAAATATCTTAAATTTACCCATAGAATATATTAACCAAAGTATTTTAAGGTACTCCAGTTTACTGTTAAATCCTAAAAGTATTTTGAAAATATTTTAATTTCATTTTAAAATTTTGAAATATTTCTATATTTTCCAAGTATAAAAATAGTGGGTATTTGAAATAACTGAGTTCTCAAAACACTTAAAATATTCTTTACCATTTAAAAGAAACATCTATTGTTTTATTCCTTGTGACTATATTTGTGTCCCGTTCATCCCTGAGGTCAATATATTGAGTATAAATCTCCTCTGATTTGGGAATTTTAAATTGTTTTCTTACAATATTTTTGATGTGTTTTCTTTTCCAGTGTGTACTTGCTAGGTCTAGGCTAAGTAGTTTTCCAGTGTTTCTGAAAGTGATAACCTTTCTCTTAGCCCTGTTAGGCTTCACATTTAAAATGTGAAGTAAAAGTCTTTGGGCCAATTTTGTTGTTATTTATGCATGGGTGAAGCAAATCACAGCTGTCTAGTTTTGTGCACGCCATGGAAGATGTTTATGCAAATCACTGAATAAATCATTATACATGCTTAATGCAATTTTGCATCTGATAAAAGAATTCCATTTTAAAACAAAAATGCTGATGAAAAAATGACTGTTCACTCTAGTTGGACAAGTCTTTTATTATGTGCAGGGTAAACATAAATGGTAAACACATTACCCTGTTGCCATGTCTGAGTTCTTGGCTGGTGGGAATACAAAGGTTATTTCTGTCCTGTTTCTTTGCTTCAGGTGCTTTTCTGTTTGATTACCAATTAATATTAACTGTGATGAGTATGTAGTATAGAAGCTGGAACTGAAAACTCAGGAATCTGACAGATGTGAGATTTGTTTAACTGTTACTGAGATGCAAAGGGAATCATCAGTGAATTCATGACACTCTTCACTGCCCAGACCCAAAGATCTGTAAGGTTCTAAAGAGGGGCTTGTACTTGTTCTACAAACACACACTCTGAATTTGGGTGTTTCTAAAAATCAAGTCCTGAATCAGACATCAATTCTTAAAATACTAATTTTTGAAATTAGAAATTATTAATTTTGTACTTGTATTTCAGCAAAAGTAAATAGCAAAAAGAGGTGTATTCCTAGTGTTCTACAAGACATTAAATAATGTTCCACAACACTGATTTGGCCCCAGCTCCCAAAAAGGAATGATTCAAGCACCTCTTCCCTGCACCAGACAGGGTGCTTGAAATTGGCTGATTTTCCCTACTCTTCATATAGCTGCAATTTCTTAATTTTTGTCCTATTATTTTTTTGGGTCTCAGTATTTCTCATGTTTTGTTGCAGTAGGCTGCTCCTGTTTGTGCACTCTCCAGAGCTGCCAGGTGAAGTTTGGTAAGGGAAGAGTGCAGAGATACTCAGTGATTCCAGCAAAAGCTGGGCTCTTGTTTGTCTGAGGAGTAAATGCTGCTTTCCCAGAAGAAGTTGGAGTGTAGCAGGAAGGAGCTCCCAGGGTTGAAATGCTAGGTTTGACCTCCACCCTTGCCAGATCCTTTCCCGGATCTGATGCTCCCATCCTTCACGAGCATGGGATATTTTGGCATGGGCCTGCCTTACCTGTTTGGCAGGCTGGACGTGGATCTGGTCAGAATGGCCTGAGGTGCCAGTAACTCCCCAGTGTAGTCAGGGGGGAGCTGGAAATGTGGCCAGGTGCAGTGCTGGGTTCCCTTTCCATGCACAGTGTTCATCACTCTGAGTGCCCAGCTCTGAGAGTGTGCCCAACCGTAATCCGCACTGCCTGCCTGGTGGGACATTGTGCAGGTCTGTTCCCTGGCCTTGGCCATGAATTATCCTTTCTTCAGGGTTGGGATAATTCAATCTAAAAATGCTGTATAGTAAATATTAGGATTTTTGTTATTTTTTAGGATTTTTTTTATTATTTTATTACCCTTAAAACATTCCACAGTGTCTTTCTGTATTGTGCCAGGAAGACTGCAGCCCTTTCAAAAACTATAGTTTGGATACCATTTAATGCCTATTTTGTATTGAGCATCCTATTTTCTCTTCTACATATATTTTGACATGACAAAAGATGAAATCATTGAATATATTTCAGAGCAAAAAGGCATGCTGAAATTGAGTGTCCATGTTGATACGGCAATGGGCTGCAGAGCACTGAGCTGAAAACTGTTTTGGAAAGTCTAAGGTCCTATTTTTCAGGCCCTGAATTTCCAGAGAGACAGAGATGTTTCAGCTGCATCTTTGTATATGCTTGAAAAACCTCAGCAATCCTTCCTGCCTGGCATTGAGGCTGCCCAGGAGGCCTCTCAGTGGTCTGTGCTGGGAGGTGCAGAATCAGCTCCTTAAGCTGCTCTTCTACTCTTACCTTCTACAAAGTCCTGCCATACAGTGAGTTTATGCTGCTGTCAGCATGTCATGTTTTCATCCTTCCAGATTTTTCCAGTACTGTCCCAATTTCAGGATGAATCTCAAGAGATTTTAGTAGAGAATAAGTGAGAGAATAAGTCTTTTAAATTTTCCTTAGTACATCTGAATAGATTAGTCTAAATCATGCACATAAGAAAAAGATATTAAAGTAGTAGTACTAAAATTCAATGATGAAGCATCATCCTGAGTTCCTCTGAAAAGTAGCCTTGCCAGTGCCAGCAAAATTACCTTCTTGGAGCCCATTTTCTTTTTCTGCTCTGAAGAATTTTTGTATTCTTTTGCAGACAACTTTTGCTTACTCGTCCCATTCTAAGGATTTTGGTGAGCTTCAGAAATATTTATAGCTGGCTGCAGTGTTTTGTGGTATAACATTATCAGTTTCCAGTTGATGGTATGGGAAAAAGCCCGAATCCCTCAGTGTTTTGCAGATAGGTGGTCTGATATATGATTGCTGAGGGGCATGTCAAAAGTTTTTAATGTTTCTATGTTAGATTTGAGATTTAGTGTTCTTTTGTGGTTCATGGTTCATAAAATTGTATTCTAGCAGAATGTGTAAAATTCTTTTGCTATTGAATGCAATCTGTTTGCTGGGAAAACTTTAAAAAAGTTGTGTATGATAGAAAAGTAATCAAATACCCATCAGAATCTGTTTTGTCGCACATATGCTTAAGTATTTGTTTTAATATCTGTTAAGATATGCATCAGAATTGAAGAAAAATGCATATTTAGATATTTGGTTGACTTGATCGTTTTAGTTTTCTTACTAAAAATTTTGCAGAAGGAAGTGTGCTGGAGTATGGAGCACTGGGGAGCAGATATGAATTTCCTTATTCTGGTACACTGTGGTTTTATAAAAAAAAGTTTTTATGTTTCTGCTTTTCAAAGAGAAAGAAAAAAAAGAAGAGAGAAAAAAAGAAAGAAAAAGAGAAAACCCCCAGCAGTCTAATGACTGGCTGAGTTAAAAATTAGTTTTACCGATGTCATGGTTTAACCCCAGCCAGGAGCCAAACCCCACTTACTCCCCCAGTGGAGAGAGGGGGGAAAGAATTGGACGGGTTAAAATGCAGAGAACTCACGGGTTGAGATAAAACTGGTATAACAGGAAAAGGAAGAGCAAAAGCCACACACACAAGCAAAGCAAGACAAGGAATTCTTTCACTGCTTCCCATGGGCAGGCAGGTGTTCAGTCATCCCCAGGAAAGCAGGGCCCCAGCACCTGTAATGGTGATTTGGGAAGACAAACACCATCACTCCAAACGTCCCCCCTTTCCTCCTTCTTCCTCAGACTTTATATCCTGGGCATGATGTCACAGGGTCTGGAATACCCCTTTGGTCACTTTGGGTCACCTGTCCCATCTGTGTCTCCCCCCATGCACTCCCAGCTCCATTGCCTTTGTGGCAATAGAAGAAGCAGAAAAGGCCTTGGCTCTGTGTAAGCTCTGCTCAGCAGCAACAAAAACATCTCTATATTATAAACCCTGTGTTCAGCACAAATCCAAACCACAGCCCTGTCCAAGTCACTGTGGAGAAAATTAACTCTACCCCAGCTGAAACCAGCACAACCAAGGATATTAAATTTGAGTGTTTTAAACAAGGCAGTAGAAAACAGGTGAAGAAATTGTGTGAAACGTAAGCTGTAAAAAAAAAAAAAAAAAAAAAAAAAAAAAAGTTGTCTTTAAATGTTACCCGATGCTCTGAGAGTGGCATTGGTGAAAATGAAAAGCTGTTTCATTCATGTACCTTATGTGATGAAGACATGAATATCCTGAAACGTGTAGGTGTATTTATCTGCATAATAGGGAGTTCCTAGCTTCAGCATCAGGCAAAGTAGTGTCTTCTCTCAGCCTTGCTGAGCTGCCCATGTTTCAGAGCTGTGCAGAAACAGCAAGTGCCACTGGGTGAGCTCTTCCTCACCTGCCTAGGCAGCTGGATATAAGGCTGATAAAGCCAGGCTGCCAAAGAGCACAACACTCTGGGCTTGGTTTTATCCTGGGCCTGTTTAATCCCTACATGGCATAAAGGGGAAAACAGAGTACTTCTCCCCAGAAGCAGAACCTTTATTGCCCTTTATTCCATATAGATTATAGTGTCAGCACAGGAAGGACTGAACCTGTAAATATTTAGAAAAATGATTTCTCTTTAATAGAGAAGACCATTTTGTTTGCAGGATCTGGTTTTATTTACATCATAGTTTTCTATGCTAAACCCTCACTCCAGAGTTTTAGGGAGTGAGCAGCTCAGACAAGGAAGTGCAAAATGGCCTCTGGAGCTGTCAGCCGTGGGACAAACGTTGCAATCAAACCTAAACTCTCCCCAGCTCTGCTCCAGCAGCCTCTGGGATAGTCCGCCCATCACTTTTTCCTATGGTGCCCTGCCCTCACAGGCTCTTTTTCAGAGAGCCAGGAGCTAAATATTGTAAAAACATCTGCTCTGTTCTTGCTACTCTCCTCATGCTGTTCCAGTGTCTCATTTTAAACACAGTCCTAAGACATGAAGCAAACGGGTTTGTTATTTTTATCTTACTCGTTAGATGATTCTCTGGCTCTCTTTTACTCTCTTTCTAACTGTCCTGCTTGTATTTTGTAATTTGTGAGGGACCTTTTATATATACTCAGTAATTTCCAAATGAGCGTCCCAATCTACAGGCAAAAATAGTCATAGTTGGTTCTGATTTCTTTCTAAAAAAGATTTCATTGTCACCATTTCTATGTTGTAATACAAGTACAGTCAAGTAGAAAAGGCCTAGAAATTAAATCATAGCACTGGGCGAACTGATTCTGTGGCATTGAAATGTCATTTCTAGAATTATCCGGCTTACTGGGGAGTGTTTCAAGGAATAACCTTCTGGCGTGGCAGACTACAGTGGAGGGATTAGATGGGGCTTGTACAGCAGGCCAAATTCTGCCAATGTTAATTAGGATTGAGTGAGCATAAGTGAGGACAAGAGCTGTCCCAGGGCTTGCCATTTTACTTTTTAAACTTCTGTGGTATATTTTTTTCCATTTCCACGTTACATTATTTATTTCCAGGTAGAAGTAGGCTCATACATCTTTGACTTCTAAAAAGAAAATAAAAGATAATCAGGTAGTGTGTTGACAAAATTATTCTACCAATTCACAGAATTTGCTTTTTTTGGTGAAATTTAGGATATGTTTGGGACCCTGTTTTCAACAGAAATACATCCGATTTTAATTTTGTCTAAGAAACTGGGCAGTATTAGCCCTTGAGCAGGACCTAGAGTTTTGAAGGTTTATGAAAACATCCTTAGAACATAATTGAATGCTGTTTATCTGGGGTTTTCCAGAAAGGCAGGGAGGGTCCTAAGGAAGGCACAAAGGGAGGAGGAGGTGCTGAGACTGCAAGGCAGTTCGCTCAGTCCTACAACCTTCCCTGCTTCTGCAGGGGCATGGAAAGAGAGAAAGAAGGTGAGGGTGGTAAGTTTTGGATTTGCCTCCCAAAACGTGTCAGCAGAAGAACATGGGAAGTTAAGATGGAAAATCTTTGCATGATGCTTTGCATGCATCCTGAATTACTGTTTAACAGGGTCAGAATGAAATTACTCAAAGGCACAGCTTTGAACTTCAAGTCAATCTGAGTCCAGAATGAAATACACAGCCCACTGTCTTCTGCTTCAGGAGACTAGAAGAAAATGGAGCTGATTAAATAGCATTAACACTGTTCTTTTCAATAATGTTCTTTTAACTGGGACTGTGTGCTATTTTTAAGAAAATCAGATCAAAAGTTCAAGTGTTAAGAGGTGATATAATTGTAATAAGCCTGTGACATACTGAAGGGAACTTTTGGAACTGTGGCTACAAGGATGACTGTGACTGATTTAATGGTGTTCAGTGGGAGCTACCAAACAGCTTACTGAAAGGAGAATCTAGGGCAAGGAAGAGGTACTTGTATTTAAATTATTTTATGAGGAAATAAAACAATATGTGAGCTGTATTTAGGCCCCTTCACTTTACCTGGGAGAAAAATGCTGATGTACTTGTGGTGAGGAGTGAGGAGGAAAAATGTACCTGGCTGCTGGATGACAAATCATTTAGGAGGCAGGGATGTTTTCCTTGTCTGCCTTCTACTGGGCATCTGGCAAACTGCTAATTTCATGATAATTTCCTGAAGTTCATTGTGCAATGATTAAGCTAGTTGCTAAAGACTTCATAATTTCGTTATATAATTGTTTGGTTTGCTAGTATGAGGTTGAACATGGCCAGGTTAAAAAACCCAAAGCAATTGCTTCTAAAATCAAGCAGGTTTTGTGTTGGTTTTGCAATTTGAAACAATGACATTCAAGATTTTTAAATTAAATATTTTATATATTTATCATTAATGATATTTTTAGTAATATAATATATAGAACAGCAAAAATATTAACTGAATTCTAATTGAATAATATTTAAAATCATTCAGTCTACTGGAAAAAAATCTGACAAGGCTTGAAGCCCTATAATTTGTGAATGCTAATTTTTTCTGCAGTTTTGATATAGATGTACTCTACTTCATGGGCGAAGGCTTGAGCCTCATACAGTAATTCATTATTTGAGTTCTGTCTGTTTCCTTATTTAGACAATTGGCACTGGAAAAATGTTTAATGACTGCCTGTGTTTGCCATGTTAATAGTTTTCATGCTCTGTATGTAATTCATATTGTCTTTTGTAAGGATTCCCCTTGTATTTGTATGTGCCTTTATAGTTTTCCAATTACTTTTTTTGCTACTGTAGAGAAATGAACCTTTAAAATCAGTCCTGTGATTAACTGACAAGGTTAGATAGTAAAAGAGGAGAATTCACTAGAAATCACTAACTTCTTGCCAGCCGCCCCTGCACCCTTGGCTCATCAAGAAAGGTGCTGGCAGCTGTTTGTTTGTGCTAAGAGGGGATGGCATTTATGCCTTGTGTTAAATCCTTGATTGACGCAAACTGCCTAAATCTCCTTAGGAAGAAGCAATCAGGGAGAGGCAGGCTGGGCGGGCGGGCAGAGCTCGGCCCTGGGCATAGTGGAGTCAGGACAAACAACTGCCTGCTCCCTGCTCTGCCCTGGGTGTCAGGACAGACACCTGCCTGCTCCCTGCTCTGCCCTGGGTGTCAGGACAGACGCCTGCCTGCTCCCTGCTCTGCCCTGGGTGTCAGGACAAACACCTGCCTGCTCCCTGCTCTGCCCTGGGTGTCAGGACAGACACCTGCCTGCTCCCTGCTCTGCCCTGGACACCTGCAGCCAGACCTTCCCTCCCTTGGTGCCCTCTGAGCCTGCCCTGACGGGGTGGGCAAGGGACTGAGCTCTGGGACAAAATGATTTCTTGAAATGTGACTGCGCTTGAATTTCCTCTCGCAGCAAGATAAGGAGCAAATTCTAAAAATGACAAATGTAAGGGAAAGTTGAGTTGTCTGCTCTTCATGGGAATTTCCCCTCAATGGCCCATGATGTTGGTTTGGGGATTTTTGATGAACAGAGGCACAGCATTCTGCTTCCTTTAAGTAATCCCACCCTGCAAAGAAGGGGGGAAATTGCAATGATTCTTAGTAGCAGCAATGCCTTTCCATCTCAGTTTAAACCAAAATAAAACTGGTAGTTTTGCAGCCTTTTACGTGACCTGTTTCATGACCCTGCTGGGCTTGGTGGTGGCAAACTGTTAGCAGAGTCTTTCCTTTCTCTCGTGCACTGTTTCTCACACAGACTGATGAGGAAGCGTATCAGGAGATGAGAAATACATGACAAAGGAGAGAGAGGCCTCTGAACCCCATCAAAAGGTATCTGTCACAAAATGTCCTGTAAAGTAGCTTTAAACCAAAAATACTAGAGATGTAGCACCTTCCAAATGACCTGACTTTTCCATGTGTCTGAATTTTTTATATTCTTCATTACAAATTCATTTTTGTCCAGGCTGAGCTAATAGATTTACAACAGAAATAATCTTGCAAGTAATGGATCTTTATTTAGCTCTGCTGGATTTCATAAGGAAAAAAAGAAATAAGACTTTTTTTGAGGAAACTGTATTTCCTTAGAGTTCTCAGGTAAGCTTCAGGTCTTTAAAACAAAAGCTATCTTACAGTTTTTTAAATTATTATTTTGGGGGTGTTTTAAGAAAATAGGATTTAGAGCAGGGGTTTACTTGTATGTTTTTTGTTTGCTTTTTCTAGGACCACCAATATAGGAGAACAATAGAATAAGTTGAGATAGAATGGCTTAAAAAAAGGAAGGAAAATCATATTGCTTAGAAAAAAAAGTCAAAATATGGTGACAGCCACAAACAAAAGAGAGGTAGAAAGGAAGAAAAATACAGGAAAAATTTAATCCTGAATTGAAGGTGAGCTTTTAAGTCAGCTTCAGTAACAGCTGGCTGCATAAAAAGGTAGATTAAAAAAAAAAACAGATGCAGAAGTTATTGTTTGAAATAGAAGAAATCAGAACAATTCTTAAAAATTTTTCTGATTTATAGATATTCCGTTAAGGTTCTGTAGTTGACCTTTTAGTATTTTGAGATGTACTGAAATGGTAATTTAAAATATTGGTTTAATATCTTTAACTCAGAATTCATTGTTGTCAGACATCACAAAGCTCTTCTGTTTTTCTGTGTTGCCAACAACATTTGCACAGAACGTGGAAGCCAGCACAGTCTGATGAAGAGTGCTTCCTGTCTCACTTCCGTGTGCTGTTAATGAAACAAATATGTGACAATTAGGAATTCAGTCTACAAATGTATTATAGGTTCTCATATTTTGAGGAAGAGGTGCAAAAGGTTAATGCCATGTTTCTTCATCATCCAGGAGCCTGAGAAGGGGTGTCCCTCCTCCCTCTCAGTGTCTCAGTGGGGTGGGCAGAGGGTGTTGGGTGGGCAGAGCAGCGCTGAGCAAGCTGCAGCCAGGCTTCAGATTCAAAATCACTGCTGTAGTAAAATATGCTCTTTTAGAAAATACTAGCATTTGATTCACTCTCTTTTCTTCCTTAATCCCCTTCCCTTCTTTTAGTTCCATTACATAAGAAGCCTAATTGTTTTTAGAATTCACATTATTTCTTTTCTACAGCATACTCACCTCTCTGCATCATGAGCTAATCCCAAAATATCTGCTATGTACCAGAAACAGCAAATGGCCATTTTGTGTTCTGTTTTAGTTTGATTTTATGGTTTTTTATTCTCTTTTCTAGAAGGTTCTTTCTGCAGCCTCTTGTCTAAATGCTGCCCAGCAATCCTGTGTATTCCCTGGATCTGGGACACAAAATCATTCCCTTAATTCCTGTCTCTGATTACTTTCTGATTCTGACCAGTGTCTGGAGCTGAAGCACACAGACTTTATACGTTTGATTTTCTGTGCAATTGAAATCTTTTATCAGCCAAGAATTAAAAACAAAAAAACCCACACCCAAACCTCTTCTCTGTAGCTGTACAGGAGAGGGCACAGTCTTGGGGAGCCATAAAGTTTTAAATTCTCTGCAGATCCTCCAAAGTGAGCATGTGCTTTAATCTGTATTTAGTTATACTGATCTGAATATTCCTGTGTCTAAAAGTTAGCTACATTTTGTGTGGAAAGGCAGTGGGAAGGGAAATGTTTGTAGGGGTGGGTCTGTATCAGGGAAAATTTGTATTTAAAAGGTCTATAGAAATAAACCCAGTTGCAGAAAGTTAAATATGTATTTTTCTTAATGGATGTTATCAGCAAACCTAAACCTGTGTGTGAAATGCCAGGAAATGTGGTAAAATCTGTGCATAAAATGACAAGAGGTGTTTATAACTCAGGTCTTAAACAAACATCAACTGCATTATACTAACCAGGCATTTAAATGGCAGTGCTGCATCCAACACAATTTGTTTTGTTTTATTAATTTCCTTTCATATACTTTACCAAATCTTTATGGAAATAATTAACTGAGAAGTGAAAAAGTAAGAAGAATTAGAACAGAGATAAACTGATATTAGCTATGCTCAAATTTGACAAAAATTCTCAAAGCCTTTAAGAGATGTGAGATTCTCTGTGGGCAGCTGATGGCCTGGCTCTGCCTGCTGGGGGAATGAAAGTCTGTCTTTTAAAAGAAAACTCTAGATGAGCAGGTGAGGATATGAAATAGAAATAATTGATTTGGCTTAGAAACTATGGTGAAACAATCACCTGAAGGCATTTTAAAATCCATTTGTGGCTATAACTGGGGTGTGGCTTTGCCTGTAGGAGTTACTGAAGCTGTCTAGCACTAAGGCTGTTTCAGTAAGTCTGAGCTGAGGAGCACCAGAGGTTTCCTGGCAAAGGAGCACAACTCTGCAGAGCTGTCAGTGCAGTCCCTGGTGTGCATTTGGCCAGGACTGACTCACAGACTTTGAGGCAGCTCTTTGGTGTCACCTGGGAGGCAGCACAGGCCAGGGAAGTCTCTGGGGCTGGATTCAGCCATGCTCTTCTGAAGGGGAAGCGAGTTTGTTTAATCCTGTGGGCTTGGCAACTCTGAGGCAGTTGGCTTTGGTTCAGGAGGATTGTCCAGGTGTGTCAATGCATTAAACTCCACTAAGTGGAGCCAGGAGTACTGTCCCATGAGAGCAGCCAGTGATTGCCCTGCTAACTGTGAGGAGAGGACCAGGAGCCCCAGTGAGCCAGGAGGAAAAGTTGCGATCTTTCTCCAGCCCTTCAAGGTACCTCTGTGTTTATTAAGAACCATTTCCATTTCTGCCATTTTATCAAAGGTGGCATTTGCATTGCCAGGACTACATTTTAGCAATCATTTGTGAGCCATTTTGTGCTTGATAACTCACATAGCAGTAGAAGCTTTGAAAAATAATTTTCTTTTTTGGCTGAGCAGCTGATCTGAAATGCATTCAGTGGTATTGTACTGTTAAAAATATTAAGACTCTTTGGTCTCCGTATTCCACTTTTGAAAATAGTTTTGTCAAAAGTTCTTTATTGAAAATGAAACTTATAAAAACAAAATACTGGTACTGGCTATGCAGCAAATGTAAATGAAGTGCAGTGTCTGCTGCAGCTTCCTGTTATGGGCAAAATGAGATTTAAATGTAGAGTATATCATGTCCTTGAAGCATGGAGAATATTAAGAAAATAATATTGGGAAAAATGGACTGAATTCTATTAGGAAAATAAAATAACACTATCAGCTGTACTCTCTATTTGCAGAGATAATGTAACTTCCTGGGCAGTTCCTGCTGTCTTGGGCTGTCCATCAGCTGCCTAGTTTATGATAAAAAGCACTATTTTATGCTGTTGGGAAAACTTCTTCCCATAACCCAGTACTTGACAGTACAAATGTCTCTACTGCCCTATGTAGTTTAGTGAAATTGCACAGCAGTTCCTTGTGCATTTTTTTCTCCTCTGTACAGTAATATAAAGGGACTGGAAACACTTAGTACCCCCTATTTGGGTTTGATGTTTCTGGGAAATCTGTGCTCTAACACAACAAGAGTTTGAGTTTTATTTTACCAGAGGGAAAGCTAAGTCTGGGATCGCAAGAAGAGAACCAGAGTTTAAAGAGAAAAACATAAAAGGAAAGAAAGGAAACTTTAAGTATATTTAACACCAACCTCCTTCCCTGGAAGATGTTGCAGAGCTATCTCTAAGCCCTGAGGGGGGCTTGGGGGCAGCTTAGCCCATGATGTTTCCTGGGAGTTATGTTTTATATCAGCCTTTAAGCTAACTTTGAAAGTTGAAGAACTTGGTGTGTATCTCCTTTTCTTCTCTTTCTTCCCCTCGTCTATTAATTTAGCACTTGACATAAAATATGCTGTTCCAAATTAGATCAAAGATATATTTAGCTGCTTGCAATATTAGCCAGTAGCAGAAATAGAGAGAAGTATAGATACAAAGCAAGTGTGCAGTGATATCCTTCCACATAACAGTTTATTGTCTATGAATACTGGCACAAAAACTGCAGCTGTGGTACTATTCCTAAGCTTTATTTAATATGTGTTTACTGGCTTTCAGTGGATTTGTATTCCAAGAATGCAGTGTGTCCACTCACTTTTTGGGTCCAGTTCTGTCATTTGCTGTGGATGTTACTTACTCAACAGCAATATGGTTTCTGAATTTACATGGCAGATGGCTGTGATGGCCTAAGTTTTTTCTTGACAACTGATCTTTAGATCAAAATGCAAGAGGAGGGAATGCTCCTGCCTTAAGGGGTTTGCCTGCATTTCAGTTCTGTTCTACCCATTAATTGGCACTTTTCTTCTACTCTAGAAAAAGCTTCCTTCCTTTTTATTGTCGTGTGAGTGAATGACAAATTTTCTTCATGTCTTCCCGAAATTCCTTACAAGAAGTTCTTGTAAGCTGTTTGGAGCTGAGACACTGGTACTGGGAGCAGGGGGCTTGCTCTTACACACCAACCCTTGGGGCTCCAGGCAACAAGAAGATTGCATTCTCCTATTTCAGATATTGAGGTGGTATTATGTCCCCTTTTGCCTGTATTCTGCCTGCTTAAAGTCTTATCTGAAAAGTGGGAAAAAGTTTCCCTTCATTTTACTGTGCTTCTTATTGTGAAGATAAATTTTTGAAGCTATAGATAATGCTCATTATGAGCTTCTCATAAAATAAAAAGAACAAAGTTAACAACATGGGTTTCAGCACATACAGGAGGCCTGGGGCCCAAATACTCAGGGGTACAAAGAGAAGAAAAAATATGTATAACACAGTAGATCAGTAAACATTCATGTGTCTGATGCTGAAAAATGTAGGAGCTCCCTGGAAATGAGAATATGATTATGTAGGTGAGGACAAGGAAATTCAATTAACATTGACTAAATGCTTAATTGCTTTATTTTGTAGTCTAGTCTTCTGTCCAAGTAGGTTATGTGTGTAATATATTGTAGTTTAAGCTTGGTTTGAAAGTGGTTTTTATCATTCTTTCCCAGCTTAAAACAAAAAAAATCCAAAGTACAGTGTTTCCTATTATTAAAAAGAGTAAGTTGGCATTCTTTTTGCTTGGTACATTATTTTCTTGAGCCTATTTGCATGTCTTAATTGGCAAATAATTGCGTTCCTAATCCAGATCAGTAGTGTTGAACTGTGAATTGCAAATCCCAGTGCCTTTTAGATTCATGGGTGGAGACTGCTGTTTGCAAAGGATCACTGAAAATGCTGCATTATCAACCTAATAAACTATTTCTATTGATACAGATAGATAATCTCAGATATTTGTAGACTGTAGTATTCTGTGATTAATTGTTCTGCAGTGGAGAACATTAAATAAATAGAGAGTGTGAATAATCCCCTCCTATTGCATTGATAGGAGTTGGGAAAATAATTTTAAGAATGCATATTTTTTTGTCCTTATAATGCACTGCTTTTCTGACCTATTTTTGGTATAATCTTAGAGACTAATCTGAAGACTGTTCTCTGATTCCCTGTAAATCAGTGTGCCTTACTCTGGTAGTAGTTCTGACTTATCCATTTATTTCAGCAAGGGTTTTTTCTATTGTAGTAAAATGAATTCTTTGCAAGGATTTAGTGATAATCCTGTTAACATTTTATTGTTTGTGCATTTACAAGGAGGAATATAGATATCCTTGTGTGATGTTTTTTATTGTCAGTAAAAAAAAGGCGACTTAACAAGAATTTGTAATTGTTCTTGTAATTGTAACTAGGAAAATTTTGCTTTGGGAGAAGTATATTTTAACAGTTCATCATACTTCTGCATTACCTATGGCTTAATGGGCTGTTGTGTGGGGATTGCTGTTTGCTAGCAATCCCTTCCAAACTTCACTGAGGAGTTGCACATAGACAAATATGCATTCACTCACGTATTAACAGTTGCTTCCTGTAGGCTCTGCAATGGTGCAGTGTGTCTTTTGTGCTTTAATACTAGATTGCTTTCCTGGCTTCTGAGTAAAATCACAGCTCAATCTGGAATTTACACAGTATATGTAATACTTTTATGCTTTGT
The DNA here is from genome assembly GCF_027477595.1 of Haemorhous mexicanus. Taxonomy (NCBI): domain Eukaryota; kingdom Metazoa; phylum Chordata; class Aves; order Passeriformes; family Fringillidae; genus Haemorhous; species Haemorhous mexicanus. The sequence continues at coordinate 20,062,689 of NC_082341.1, read as the reverse complement.
ATAAAAATAATATAGGAGAAGAGTACTGACCCTGGTTCCTCCACCTTGCAGTAGTTCCAGCTGTGGCAGTACTGGCCTGCTGTGCTTTTTATCCTCTGTGCAGATATCGATATTAATTTCCAAAGCACGGATGTAAAAAAAAAAAACCACCACACCAGAATATGTTGGAGGTGAATGTCATACAAAATTGCAGTATTCAATTTCATTATTTTCTTGGAGAATATGTATTAGCTGTCCAAATTACAGGTGTCTGTTAAACAAAAACTAATTTATACTCACAGAAATTGTGTCTGCTGGAATAGTTGAAGTGGGGCCCAGATGTTGCAGTTATGTAAGGGCCTAATCTAAAGCCAACCAAAGAGAGCCTTGTGGGCTTCAGATCCTGCCAATAAGAATATTTTCAGAAGAATTAACATTGAAGGAGATTGCAGTAAGCTAACATTGTCTGCAGCAATTATAAGTCTAAAATCAAAATATACAAATGAAAGGGGTGTACCTTATTCACTGTGGATGGAGTTAAATTTGTGTTTTAGAGGGGAAAAATGTGACATGAATTATCTGTAACAAAAAGGCCCCCTTCATTTAAATGTTAAGCCCAACTATATGTATCTTAAAAGCCATCCTTTTTTCTATTTGCTTAAGTATTTGTGTGGGAGTTGTTAATTATTGATATTTTTAATGTGAGATGCTTTTCAAGTAGATATCTTTTCTGCTTTAAAACTTATACAGATTTATGTTGCATAGCTATTGCCATGTATTGCAAAATAGAAATTAAACTTACAAAAGTATTTACACCTTTGGGGGGTTATTTTGTAAGGCTTTGCAGTCATGGAATTGCCCCACCACTACCAGCATCCTTTCCCCCACTTTTTTTTTCCTTTATCCATTTCATCTTAATCACTGGAAACAACCTCCACAAAACAAACAAGTAGTTTCTGACTAAGCCAGGTATGTCACTGTCCTCCTTTAAGGGTCTGAACAAGTGCTGGGATGGTAGAGGGGAAGGAAGCTGGTGAAGCACCCACTGGGGGTGCCATGGATGGGGACAGGAGAGGAGCAAGAGCTTTGCTCATAGCAGTAGTGTGAATTCATCTAAACCTTTTGTTTAGCTGGTGTATGTGGTGTTTGTGTTTTATGTGCTGCACTCAGATTCCTGTAAATTTCCTAACACATCTCTCAGTGCCATCGTAAAATTGCATCTAGTGCTGAAGCTCCTTCTCTGCAGAAACTAAAATCAAATTGTAGATACTTGGTGAATCCTGCTTCCTTGGTGAATCCTGCAGTAAGTGTCATGAAAAAACAGGAATATATTTAGACTGCTTGAATCTCTCATTTTCTAAACTTATTTTTGCAAAGCAGTGCGCTCTTGAACTCAGGAAGATCAACAGCCATGAAGATGCAATAATCAACTCTCAGGTGTAGCTGGTGGTCTCGGAAGCAACAATTTGCAAGAGTTTCTTCAAGTTAGCTGGTCAAAAGTGAGGAAAATCAATGTATTTCTTTGTAAGCCATGCACTCTTGTTGTGCTTTTCAGCTGTAAAATACAGTTGTGAACTTTTTTGTTCCAGTAGGTATCTAACCAAGTCAGATTACCCTTATTAAAAAATGCTCATCAAACTCTTCCCTGTCTATTATAACCAGTAACACTGCCGGCTTGTGTACTCACCAGTTTCAAGCCTTAAAACCTATTTTACAATATTTGGGAGTAACAGAATTTTCTTCTTTATTCTGTGACTATTTTTTCACCGAAAGACAAACAAGAGGTTGACTTTAAATCCAGTACTGAAAAAACTTTTCCTTCGGGGCCGGAGACCCTCTTGGTGTCCTTTGCTCAAACTGGGCAGAGTGTACTGGAAAAATGATCTGTGAGTGATCCTAAAGCTCAGCTCTCGCAGTGCTGGGTGATTTCTGTCTTTGACTAGAAGTATCACCCAGCTGCTGTCCCAGCATCTCACCTGGGACCTGTTGTGTCAGCCAGTGTGCACAGCAGTGAGCAAACTGCCCTTTGGTACAGGTCTGAGAGGGAAAGCATGAACCTGAGAAACCTTTGTGAATTTTGACATCTGCTGGGGAGCTGAGGGCTCTCCTGCTGATAGGGCTTGGGTGGGTTTTTGTGTTTCCTGTTGACAAACTGTTGGAACAATTTAAAAGTATGAGTCTGGTCTGTTTGCTTATGAATTGTTATCTCTGAGTGAGCTTTCACTGATTTTTTGATCTCCCTTCTCAACAAAAATTTTTAGCTCTTGTGATAAATGAGGGCTTTTAATACCTTGGTATCTTTTGGAAAGACTTTGGATCTTTTAAAAGGGGAAAGAAAACTCTTCTAAAGCTGACTCTTGCCATGTGAGAAGAGCTGATGTGTCACTTACAGGAATGGCAAAGGGATAAATACTCACCTTCACGTAGGAAAAGGGAACAGCTTGGGTTGTAGTCAACTCAACCTGAGCTCATTGTATGGGGTGCCTGAATACCTAAAGGGCCAACTGAGGCAGCTCAGAAACATGAAGTTACGTTTTGAGAACTTTTTTATGTAAGACTGATGAGATACTTTATGATTGAATAAAAGCAAATGTGATATCTGAAGTAACTGAAGCAAAACAGATGCAATATCTGTCTTTAAAACGGGAAAGCAAACCTGAAAAATTTTCCAGTATATATATATTAGACTTAGGTATTTAAATTTATGAGTTGTCATGTTCATGCGTATACTCATCAGCAAATGTCAGATAACATAATTCATAATGAGGCAGAATTACAATAAATTGCCTAATTTGTTTGCCATATGCTAAGCATGCCCACATGTCCGCATATGGATCAGCTGATGCACAATAACTTGGTGATGAGAAAAATTACTCATATGTCTCAAGGTTTTACCAGTTCTGAGTTACTGACTGTGTGATCTCTTAACAACTCATTTTTGATCTGGTTTATCAGCAACAACTTTTATAGATTGCCATCCATCTTGCTTTGTTACACAAAAAGACAAAAACAAAGCAGTTCAAACATTTACAAGCAAGCTTCTATTAGTATGCTACCAAATATTTAGTTAATCAGTATTTTGGTTTTCTCATGTGCTTAATGACATTTATAGTCCAAACATAGTAAAATTTTATAAAGCTGTGTTTAATATTAATTGAGACTTCTGATGAAATCACTGTGTAAATATAGATTATTAAGATTTAAGGCTACTTCTCCATTAAAACTATATGGGATTAAAGAATGAATTAGAATAGTAACCTCTGAATTAATTGGGTTCCTGTTCTCATAGTAAAGATGTGTTTTTCTGTAAGGGTTTGAAGATCTTTGTTCTCAGGCAGCTATGTCAGGTTACATAGCAGATACTTTTTAACAAATCTGACACTTCTTAGGTGATGATTCACCCTCTTGGGCAAAAAAGGGTGGAAGTTATTTAGTACTTACTGCATACTGGTTCCATGCTGTTTGCTGCTCAGAAGTTAAAATAACTAAAGAAAAAAATAAAATGGAAAAAAATAGGAATAAAAAGAGGTGTTTCTATTTTATGACTGAAAGATTTAGGGAGCTTTAGAAACTATGATTGGTTCAGGCAAATTTTCTCTTGCTCTTTCTGTATTTTAAATTATCTCATTACTGTGTTTTCTACTACAAAGTTAGTTTGTTTCAATATTATGATACCAAAATTTGCCATGATGACAGTGTGGTCTTGCAAGCTTAGTTTCAGTATTCTGTAAAATCTGCCGAAGGGCAGAAAATAAGCCTCTTGGAATGAGAGCTGCTCTGTCCTAATTGCAATATTCCAGCTGGGACTGTGATTGTGTATTCTTCAGAGTAGTTCTGATTTGCCCCAAGGTATTTGTGCCCCACAGTATGTATTAAATTTTTTAAGGATAATAACTTTGCTAAAAAGCTTGCTCAGTAAATTTACAGTTAACCCCCCCAACATTATTAATACAGTATTGCATCAGAAATTGCTGTACTTCTCACAGTCTTCTAAAACTGAATTTGCTGAAGTTTACTGTTTGCTTCCTTGGAAACCAGTACTTGTTTCAACATTTTGAGTTTAGTACCCATCCTAGAAGTGCCTTATGGAAATCAAAATAAATTGTGCAAGAGGTTGTCAGTGTTTTGTGTATTTTTCCTTGCTCAGTCTATTTCAGGTAAATAGAAATGTCTATTTCATGAAAAATAAGGGCAAAGTTTCTACTTATTTAATTCTCTTTTGGCATCCAAAATGGACCTAAAATGAATACTGGATTCTGAAACTGGTAAAATGTTAAGAATGCCGCATTCCCATAGTCCCCTTAAAAAAAAAAAACAAACTCTAAAAACCCTTGCAAATGAAGAACCACCTGGTCAGGTATTAACCAGAAGTCACTTCTTGTTTCAGTTAAAGAGAATTTTTAACAATTTGGTATGCAGATAATATAAATAAGAAATTACATTTTAAGAGCATAACTTTATATTGATCAATCTTGGTACACCTTTAAAGTGTCTGTGTGAAAAAATGTATAGGGACCAGTTAATAAAAATGGAAGCCAGTCTGAGGTCTTTGTTTAAAAGGAAAGAGAGAAAAATCTAGTTTGGCAGTTTTTGTGAGGTAGGGTCTGCCCTTCCCTCTCTGAGTACCATTGACTTTACAAAGTCTACACACAAAGTTGTTATTAAGAATTCAGCCTTTGGAAATGGACAGTGTTTGCAGCTCTCATGGACCAGAGGCTGGACTTTGTGGGGCTATTGAAGAACAGTCTTGAGGCATAGGTAGAGGAGCAGATTGCCCAGCTCATTGAGCAGCTGGAGCCAAAACAATGTTTGTGCTTGTTGCTCCTCTGAGGAATCACTGCCTTGATATTCATTATCTCAGTGGTAACAGAGGGGAAAGTGGCTTCTCTGGAGCTCTTTTTCTGTTCATACCATTCCTTGCCTGTTGCTGCCTGATCCTTGTTCCTTTTTACTTCACCTCCAGAAGCCTCAGACCAATACAAAAATGCATCCTTATTTACTTCTAACCTATGCTCTTATTTTAAGCCAGTTGACCTTAATCTTGCAAATTCTTAAACTCATTAGGGCCAATAATATTATGCATGTAAATTTTCCTGATGATTTCAGTTGACAGGCTAATATATAGAAGTATTGCCATGATGAATATCTAGTGACAGTTTTTTAGGATGATAGTTTATATAAAAATCATGATTAAGATTCATTTATATGTATCTTCTACCATAATAGGTCTTCTACCTTATATAGAGTCAAGCAGAATTTTTCTTTTAAACAGAAAATTTCCCACTTAAATTAATATTTACAGCTTGAAATTTCAGCATAATATTTCTGTTGGAAGGGGGGAGGGGGTGGAGAATAAAAACAATATCTGTTTCCACAAACATCAATAAATTGATTATGCCTTGTTAATGCTAGATGCCTTTCCTGTTTCTGGCTGCACAGCAGTTGTATGTTACCAGGGGCCCATGCATGTTGCAAGCCATGCATCCAAGATGAACAAAGAGGAATGTTACTCCAGCAAGTGTGCAGGCTCCGTCCTTACAGCGGCTGGCGTCACCATGAGCACGGAGCCCTCCCACTCCTGCTCAGTAATTGATGGTGACAGGCTCTCTGCTGAGCTGTCCCTAACGTAGGGACTGTATCAGATCAACAGCTGAGAGAAAGGGCCAGCAAACAGTCTTGCTCCATAGAGACCAAAGCTGTGCCCTTTAAACCAGGCCTTACAAGTACAGGTATTCGCAATGATGGTCAGTGTGGGCTGATGGGCTGAAGTTCTCGCTGGTGCGCTGCTTTGCGTTGGAGGTTGTGCTCCTGTAAGAAGTGTTGCTGCTGCTGGAAGGGCTGGCCTGCTTGGAGTGAGGCTGACATGCTTGACAGACGCCTGATGTCTCCTCAAACTAAGCACATTGCTCCTGGGGTAAGCATATGTGGTAGGAGTGCAGGCCAGATGCTCGGGAGCCCTTTAATTTTACAACGCGATATAGAGGCTGGCTTGCGAGTTAACTTAATTACAGTTAAACTGCTCCACTTTGTTCTCATTTAGCCAGGCTTAAATGTTGTTGAGAAATGTGCCAGCCTTTTTGTGGAAGTCCAAACCATACTTTTGAGCTTCCTTTTTTGAAACATACTAACTTGACTTACAGTTTGGAAAAACTGTAAGAAAATGAGTTGAGGGGGAGGGAAGGCACTTTCCGGTGGCTGCGGCTTAGGGCTTCTGTCTGTGACCCTATTAAAATAGTTAAAAGTGGCTTGCTTTTTGTTCAGTGATTTTAGGGGATTGTGCTAAATTGTTTTCTTCTCAATATGAAAGCAATGGGACTCTCTGCTGGCAGTAGCTTGAAGTACATTCTCTTTACAGACACAAACATTATACTCTCTATTAATTTTGTTTGGGTTAGGTTGTAGCACTCTCCTGAGTCTTGCTTTGGCAGCATTTGACCAGGTATGTGTATCCTGGGGCTAGGGAGTTTTAGTAGCAGACATCCCACTACAGCTGTGCTGTACAATAAAATTTAAATAGATGACAAATACTATTTTTAAACTTCAAATGGATGTGCTTTTTCTTTTTACACTGTATGAAAAAAAGGATAGGGATTAAAATGCAATTACGCAAACACAGATTTAAGTTTAATGTTTGGCTTAAGCTTACTTCTTTCTATAACATTTATGAGCTATTTGAATAAAATTGCAGTAAAAGAGTAGTACCTTAAGCATGACAGTAGCTTTCCAGAGTTCTTTTGAGAGAAGTCAGAGGCATTGTCTTGTGTAACAGCTGCTCCACAGCTCTTTTCTAGAAGGAAATCAGATTTGGATCATTGCTATTCCTGGGTTATTTAGGGATCTCCATATAAGAAACTGATTAGTTATTGCTAATATCCATTCTGTTGTCCTCTTACAGACAACATTTCTTTATAAACAACTTCTTTGTACTCCAGTTAGACTATGCTCTTATGTTTGTGGGGAAAGTAATGCAACAGTGGGTCTTACATGAAGTGTGCCATGAGGCAGGAAAGGGTACAACTACTATATATAATTCCACTGGAAATATTTTCAGCATGGATGTTCAGAATAGTAGAAATCAGCTACTAATAGAATCACAGAACCATTTAGCTTGGAAAAGACCCTTAGAGTAATTGAGTTAAACCATAGCTATAGCTGCCTTTAGTCTTTTCTTATCTAATTAATATAGTAAAAAGCTTAAGTCTTTATGTTTTAATCTATATACAAGCAATTACTAAGAGTTCTGATAAACGAAATGTGTTGGGGTTCTCTGAAAATCCCAATACAATTATCAGAACATAATTTTCTTTTGGTGGGAAAAAGTCGTTGTAAAATTTTAAAAAACCCTCAAATTGGAAAATACTGTTTTCCTCAACAAAACCAATCTGATGTTGAAACTTAGCACAATAATGTACATGTTTGTTGCAGCATTTTCATCTTTCTGTCTGCTGGTTGTCAAATAATGTCACCAAGGAGAAGCTGTGTTTATCTGGTCTATGGAGTAAAAGGAAGCTTTTTCCTCATATCCTATCATGGAGAAGTCCAAATTCTATTTATCATCATCATAGAGGTCCTGTTAGACAGAGTAAGAAGTTATCATTGGACAGGGTAAGGAAACCACAGGGAGTGGTGATGTGCATATACAGCCCTTGTAAGCTGAGGAGCAGCAAAAAAGCAGGATAGGAGAAGTGAAACACAGATGGAAAGCAGTAAAAGGGATTCAGCCATATACATGGATCCCTCAGTATTTGGTCAACCCTTCTTTCAAAGCGATAGCTGATGACTATTCTGTTCCTGTTTCCTCAATTTTTATTCAAGTCTCCAGATATGTCATGAGGGAAAGTCTGTTTTGTTTTGCTAATGTGAATTTTAGCTGTAGTCACTTCTTGTTCAGAAGCATTTTACAGGAAGCTGTGCTTGCAAATTAGCATTTTGTTTAGCAGTACTGGTCCTCAGATATTATCTAATTGAAAAAAATGAAGTGTTTCAATATCTAGGAGGAAAGTAATTGTGAAAATTAAGGAAGAGATATAGCTTGAGAACTTTCATATTATTGGCATGAATAATTAAGTAAATTTATTATTGATGATAGTCTTTGAATGGCAGTTGTTGCATCAAAAGTAGATTGAAATTGTATAATTGTCCAGAAATTAAGAAACTGCTTTATGGGTACATTTTTCTAAATTTCCAGATAACAGAATGTCCCTTGGAACATGTTGACCCCTGATGTGTTCAAGTTAATTAAAATGTTATAGTAAGATGAAATAAAGGATTACTTATTGCATAACCACTGACACATTTCCATCACTAACAGTCATTGTAACATAGAAATTCTGAAGTATGGAAGCTTCAGTAGCTGTCAGAAAGTGTAAGGACATTTTGTCCTTACCTCACCCCCTCTGCAGAGAAGCGGCACCCTGTCTTTTTCCAATTTATCCAAATTTACTTTTTTGGCATCAGTGAAATACATATTTGCTGCTAATATTTTTTATTCATTTTTCAAATAGCAGTGAACAAGCCTAGGAATTCATAAACTTGAAAGGGCAAATTCTGCTATTTGCTTCCCAGGATCCCTGGTGTGGAGCTGCCACAAAAAAAAAAAAAAAAAAAGAAAAAAAAAGAAAAAAAACGTGTAAAAGGACAGAAGGTCAAGTGCTTTGAAACTTCAGTTGCATTCAGACATCAATTTTATAGGCTATTAAACCACTGTGATTCTTTTTTTTTTTTAACTTTTTTTTAAATTTTTTTTTTTGCTCTGGGGAAAAATACAGAAGATGCCAGAATTAGGAAAACAGATTGTCTAATTACATATGAATATATAAATGCTTGCAATATTTTAATTGCTGATCCCTAAAATCTTTTGTTACAAGTGCAGTATTTCTTCACAAATTTTTTTCTGCCACTGGTGCTGAATGTACCTGACACAAAAGCCTGTGGTTTATACTGTACTCATAACTGCTTAATAACGGCAAGCAATGCTCTGTGACAGTGATGATTTGAAAATTTTCAGACAGATTAAATGTTTACCTTGCTGCTCATGGCATCAGCTTATATTTAAACAAGCTGTTGAGTATTCAAGTGCACGGACAGTCTTTGTATAACAGCTCTGATTTCTTAGGTTTGTTTCCTAAGACAAGATTTATGCAATCCCACTTTCCATCTGTTAGTTGTGCTTCTCAGGAACTTCAGTGGCCGATTTAAACCAACCTTGCAGAGGTCTCAGAAGCACTGAGTGAATATAGCAGAACTTCCTGGGGGCTGGAGGAGCTGTTGAAGCCATTTCCTCAAGGGACCAGTGTGGGAGATATACAGCACTCTCTGGCCTCCTCTGGCACCTGGAAGGCAGCATCCATCCAGCTGAGGAGCAAAACTTTAACTGCAACAGAGCAAACTAATGCTCACTCCTGTTCAGCTCATGAAAAGAGAAGTTCAGAGAGGGGAGGGGAGCTGAGGGTACAGAGCATGTGGTGTGTAGGGAAAATGAGAGAGAGCTGAAAGTATTGTGGAGGTGTGTGTGGGAACCCAAGCTTCATTACTTCTGCTGTCACTAAACAACTTTTTTTCTTCAGCTCATTAATGATACATTACATTTTGCAGTATTTTACTGGATATAAACATCTATTTTTTTCTAAATGTTTTGAGGCTGCTGAAAGGATGTTCTCAGGTTGATGATTTATAATATTCATAATTTAAAAATTACTAGCTGGCTAGTTAATGGTATTGGTAGAATATTAGTATCTGAAGAAAATATAATTATAAAGGCCTGCTAGATATAAAAGCCAGATTTAACTTTGAGTATGCTCATGCTCATCAGAGGATGCCTGTACAAAGACTGGCTTACAGATATACTAATTGTCTTGGTGTCTTCTCAGTTTGACAAAGTCCTCAGCCAAGTATGTATTATCATTCCTGTGCAATTCCCACAGTTTTATGTACACAGTTCAGCAGCTCACTTCAACAGGATAGAGTTTCCTTGAAAATCTCTGTGTCCAAAATATGTTTGGGCTTTAAAATTTTCTCTCTTACTAGAAGCCTTACAATTGGAGGTACACCTTTGAAGGTCCCTTCCCACACAAAATATTCTATGATTCTATGATTTTGCCTATTTTTTTAAGCAACATTAAGTGACTGATATTTATTTGAAAGGTTCTGGTTGGTTTTCATGGTGTCACATTTGCATATACCTTGTTGTTCTTGTCAAGTGATTAAGTTTTTTCTATGAAATAACAATGAAACCCGTATTTTCAAAGTATAGTATTTAAAAGAGTCATCTCTTCAATATTTCCTCTCTAGAAACTTTTAAATTAATGTATAGAGGGAGGCATTGGAAAAAGTAATTTTTGAAGTTTTGAAGTACTGTTTTTCATAATATTTCCAGTTTGTCTTGGAAACAGGGTCACTTTGGTGTAAGAAACAGAGTAATGCTTGATTTCATAATAGTTTGAATAGCTGATGCCATGGTGGATTGCTGGAAAAGGTGCTTTGAAAAGAAGCACTTTGATAGCTTCCTGCAAAATTCAGAGTAAATCTGTGAGTTCCTAGGACATAATGATATTTTCTGGCTGAATGTTTTCTGTCAAAAAAATGTGATCAGGTTCTATCACTTTGATTTCACATGATCTCCCAGCTTCACTAGAACTTGTGTAGACATAAACAAAGCAACTAGCCTTGTAATGGCAGGAACATTTTATTTTAGGAGAAGTTTAAGGTGTCAGAACTGAACTATTTAAGGGAATAATTTCCTTCTTAAATTTTAAAAGCAACTTTCTGCATTGATGCTGGTTTAGTATAAATCCATTATTCTGTTCATGTCATGGACAACACAATATACAATTTAGGTTCAGTTTTATGAATTTGAGAGGAGAAATTCTTGCATCTTGGAATTCAAAATATTGTCTTTTTATAGGTTGCTGCAGTATAAAGATCATCAATTATGGATTTGATCAGAATTCTTATATTATTGGTTTTTTTCAAGCATGTTAAATCAAATGTCTAGCAAATTTTTGTACTCAGGAGGAGTTTCTCAGTGACTTCAGAAATCCTCGTCCAACGCTCCTTAGTCTCATAGATTTGAAGTTATAAAAGGTACTGAGGGATGACTTCTATAGCTCAGGAATGGGTTCACCTTTAAAACTCTAGTCAGGGTGTAGAAAATGGCTGAATGCCTTTCTTGGAGTGTGAGAGTCCTGCAGTGTCAGAGAAGGAGAGCCCCACAGAAATGCAGTTTGAGATATGCTCTTTGCTCAGCTGCACGAGCCTTCAGTGCTGTCAGCATGGGGGAACCAGGCTGTTCAGAGCATTCTTTTATGAACACCAATCAGGAGTTGTGGCAAGAGGGAGGGGAAGAAAATGTGCAATACACAAAAATGCAATTGAAAAATCACATTTTTACATCTTACAGTTATTTCTAGATTATAACTGAGGGGGAAAAAAAAAATCATTTCAATGCAGAAAAGAAGATCTTAGCACCTTCTTACTGTTTGCAAAGTATTCACCTTCTTACTCCTTGCTAACAAGATCCTGTTAATTTGAGTGGACAAGGATGATTGACTGAAAGTACCTTACCTTCATGATGCATCTCATCAGGGCAGTTCTGAACACGTTGTAACAAATTGCATTAATTCTCTGTGAGCAGCAACTTACTGCACTTATTTAATCCCTTGCATTGCAACCTGCTGTCTCTGCTTAGCTGACACGCTGGTTCCTCCGGCCGTGTTTTCACTGCAGCACACTGCGAGTTCCTGGCCAGGGTTACACATCTGGCTCCCTGCTTGTTAAACTGAACTACATTTCTGTTGTGCCAGGGTGATACCCAATCTCATAGGTGAGAGTGCCATTACAGCAGCACATATGCTGCCTAAATTCCACTTAATTCCTATTTTGAGCTCTCAAGGGGGTCCGATGAGATAAATTGTCCTTTCTGCAGAGAAAAGTTTTCCAGCTTTCACATTTCACCAGAACTTATTTCATTGGAGCTTATTAAATTGCACAAGCTAGTCCATCAAAAATTAAATATAATGAATCGAGATTTTACAAGTGCAAAACTGTGACCATCAGAAATAATAGAGGTTTCAAAAACAGTAAAAAATGAGAAATGGGAACTTAGATTTGAAGAAGCAATGAGGCCAAAGAAACCACAATGTTTGGTGATAATCGATAATTTAAATTGATGGACTTGTGGAGTGATGGCTTGTGGCAAAAATGCATAAACAAAGGCAGAGTGAAAAAAAATTACTTCTGTGGCCTGCTGTTGTGTTTGTCCTGGTTAGATGAATTTTATTCTCTGAAATGGGAACAGAATTTGGAGGTATTGATAGCACAAGTTGATAGCACAAGCATTTCTGTAAATGTGATTTTGAGATATGGCTGGACATTTTTAAAAGCCAAAACCATTTTAGAGGCACAGGGGCTGGGACATCTCCTCCATGAACTGTCAGTTACTAAGTTAATGTCCTGAGCATGGAACTGGACAGCAATTGTCCCAGAGGACAACCTGTAGGTGGACCACAGTTTTCAGGATGGGGATGTGGACAGAAAGTAACATTCCTACTAGTCTGGGCTAGCTGCTCTGCACAGCTATGAGCCAAAGTTATTCCTCAGTCTCCAGCTCTGGACAATTAGCATCTGGCCATGATGGAGCTGCCCATGGCACTTGTAACATTTCAGTGCCCTGAGAGGCAGATGAGTGCTGAGTGCAAGAGGTGAAAGCTTTTCAGTGAGATTAAAAACTCCTGTTTATTTATTACTGCATTAATGTATGGGTAACACTATAAAGTAGTAATCTTTCAGTGGAAAAAAAACATGTATTTTTTAAGGAAAAATAGCATGCACAAGCTGTTTCTACAGCATTGTGAAAGTTTTATATTATTTTTTTCTTCCAACCCCTTAAAGCTCTGACAGAATTTATTGCTGTTTCAGAAGTGTTCGGCCACACATTCAGTTGCAGGTGACTTCTGTGACCATCCTAGACTAGCACCAACATGTTGAATTGTTCAACATGTTGAACTGTTCTTTCTGTCTCTCTCCCTGGTCTCTGTGTTTTACTGCAACAAGGCTTTAAGAAGACTATGTTCCACATGACTCTACATCACATGTAAGAAATAAAAATAAAAACCTTTCCCATGCATGGGAACAATCACCTATGGGCAGATTTTGCAACTTTATAGCATTTATAGCACCTCTCCAACATCTCAGTGATGCAGAGGATTTATATTACAACAGGTATTTTTATTATGTATCTGTAATACAAATGTTTTCAAACATGCTGTGTTCCTGACACTCATTGCGAGTTGGATTAGGTGTTTTAACATCTGACTGCAGGGAGATCAGCAGCTTGTTATTTCGGTGGCACTGTGAGAACATACTCACGTTATCTTTCAGTGCAGCAGGAGATAGCATGTGCCCCTAATGTATGTATGTTTGCAAGTTGAGAAGTTAAGTCTGCTGTTAATGTTATCACTGCTGTATCCCGAAATAGAAAAGTGCAGGCAGATTGGATTGTGTTAGAGAATGGTAACCATAATAACCAATAACAATCTGAAAATGATAAGCAGTTTTAATGTTTAAAAATAAAATTTATATAGCATTCCTGTACTTCCATGGGCATACTTTCAGATTTTATTATTCATTCATTTGAAGCTTGCTTTTGAGATTTAAGATGTGACATTAATCTTAAAGAAGTGTTTTCATTATTGCATCTTGAATTAGTTGACACTGGTTTATTATATACCTAAACTAAATCTCACAGAATAAAATTTTGCTTAACAACCCTCTTTCAGATGTACACCATCTGTAAGGGAGAATTACAAGCATCCTACGTGGTGCGTGGAATTTTATGGAAGGAGATGGATTTTTATGTTGTGGTTGGATGTAAAATGGATAAATTCAGGAAAGAAATACCAAGTCTTCTTGGAAGTTAATGCAGTGTATCTTGATAATTTGGAATCTGCGCTATGTTCTGGGATGCTGCCCATCACTTTGGCTGATATGAAAATTAAACAAACAAATAAAAAAAACCCCTTTTAACTTGCTCCAAACTATGCTATTTCTTTTGAGGGATGCTTTTAAAAGAAAGGAAGGTATCATTCAAGAGAAGGAAGTGGTCTAAATTGTTTCCTGGCCCTGCCAACACCCTCCTTGCCTACCCCCAGCACAAAAATAGGGATGTTTAAGCACAAGTCTGGGAAACTCCAATTGAATTACTTAACCTGTCATAAAACTGTCTGAGCAATGTGGGTGCTATGAGCAAGCTTTAACTCTCCTGGGTTAGCATGCTCTCAGTTTTCCTTGCTGAGGCAGTCCTATAATTTTCATAAAACACTTGGATGTTTCTTAGAATGTGGAGTCCTGCTAGAGTTATTCTTAACTGCTGAGACATTGCAGTTGCCATCACACAGCGATCAGAGAGTTATAGTGGCAATGAGAAGAGCTGGAAAAGACCCATTCTTCGAAATGTGCTGATGTTCAGAGGAGCAAGGTAGGCTGGGCTTCAGATCCATGCTGTAGCTCTTTCAGGGCAGTAACACTCCTGAAAATTTAAGTTTATGCTGCTGGAAGGGTGTTTCCCACAGTTAGAATGACCCCTATGAGAGAAAATCAATGGGAGAGCTAAAATTCATAGGAAGAAAATAAAAAATCAGTTGCTAATCATAATTTTCACATCTAAATAACCTTGTTAAGAAATTATTCAGTGCTGGTGTGGGATGGGATGGAATGGGATAGTTTGAATGCAGGGTAGTTAAAGTTCAATAGCTCTCGCCCTTTCATGCCATACATGAGAGGGAACATCTTATTCAGAGTTTTTTTGGCAAAAGTTTCCTTACCAATTCTTGTTGCTAGTTGTGTAAAGGTGTTACAAGCTGTTGACATTCTTCACTGGGATTTGAATTTGAATCTGAACTAGGTAAGAGAGAGTCAATTGCTTTCCATAGAGTTCCCAAAAAAATAAAAATGTTGTTACTGTTGGATACAAGCTGAAAGATTCTTGTTTATCAAGAAAGGTCTGTTTAGTCTATTAACCTTGACAACCATGTCAGCATTTTTTTTCTGTTTGTTTTCCCAAAGGCACTGTGTTGAAGTACTATGATATACAAAGCTATTTATAGTGTAGACAGTTCATAGCTATGCTTAAAAGACATGGGTCAGGGTTTAAATACCAGAGTTAAACGCTATTCTCTTTGACAATCTGAAAAGTCATTATACATAATCCCTGAAAATTAAAATGGAGAGATGAAATCCCTAAAATATCAAAGTGAAACAGATATATTTTAATTTCACAGAGTGCTTGAGGTAAAAAGGAACCTCTTGAGCTATTCCAGTTACCTGCTCAGAGCAAGGCCACCTAAAGCTGGTAACCCAAGACCACTTTCAGATGGCTTTTGACTATCTCTAAGGATTGAAACTCCTAAACCTCTCTGGGCAATCTGTGCCAGTGCTCTCTCACCCCCTCAGTAAAATAAAAAATTACAACAAAACAAACCTTATCATGCAAAAAAAAAAAAAAAAAAATCTGTGTCCAAATGTATTTTCCTATATTTCAATCAATACTAATTTCTTTTTGTCTTTTCATTAAGAGTCACTGAGAAGAGTGCGGCTTTGTCTTCTTTATTCCCCTTCCATCAGATACTGTACATCTTAATAGAATTTTATGAAAGGAACAAAACTTGGGGAAGCAATCAGGGAAAAAAAGCTCCACACATATTGACACACCTGTGTTTGTACCTGTTTGCCTCTGTTAACATATGATTAATATCGCTATTGCTGTGTTGCTTCCACAGATGAGCAAGAGCTACTTTAAAAGTGCTTGTATACATTGAATAAGGGATTTAATTTATCCTTGTGATTGAATTTGTCATTTCAAACTGTAGTCTTGACTCTCACAGTCACAGTATTTTATTTTTCTTTAGTCTGAATGCTGGTTCTTAAGGTCCAGTCTTCATCAAGTCGTGTTGGTGGAGTGCTCTGTCAGACATCTGCAAGAGCGTGTCCTGCTGGAAAGTGCCAGTTGGGGAGAGGAGCAATTCCACCCTTAGCTTTGTTTCCACCTACCACTTTTTAGACATATTTCTGTGCTTTTGACACTTTCTGCCTTCATCCCAGTTCCATTCTATCCCAAAAATAGAGTAGCAACTTCGTCTCTTGCTGAAGTCTCCAACTCAAGGTTTTCCAATGGCCTGTATTTGCCTGATCAGCCACTTCTGCCCAGGCATCCCATCTCAGTATTTCTACCCTGTTCCACACCGTTCCACTCCTTCCTGGTTACCTCCTAGCTTTAGGCTGGTCAGGTAGCCAGCTGGCTCTATGAAGGCCTTTTCAAATCCTGTTGGGCTCCCTGCCTGCCATGAACTTTTTTCTTGCAGGACCTTAGTTCCTGTCTTCTAGCCTGGCTTCTAGGTTCTCCTTCCTGTGGGTCACACTGCTGCCATCCATCCTTGTTCTGCCCTCTGGTTTTCTGCTTTTCCCATCCCATCACCCAATCAGCCCCATTGTTCACAGATTCTTTTCCAACCTCTCTCTCCCTTCCCTCTCCATGCCTCTTTTGCACACCTCCATCTCCTCCACTTCTCTGCTTGCTCTTTCTGGATCATGGCATTCTGCCTGCAAGGCTCAGCCCTGGTGGCACTCTGCCCATCCTCTGCTGGCCAGTCCCTTGCCACACTCAGCTACTGGGGGAACCATGTGCAGCAAAAACCCTGTGCTGTCAGTTAGCTGGGAGAGGAGCACAGGTCATCCAGAAGTGCCTTGCTAAGTTTAAACACCCTCAACAGGGGTGGCATTTTTGCAGACTTTTAATTCTTGAACCATAAAAGCTGTATGCAAATTTGCTTTGTGGAGCCTTGAGACAGACTTTGGTACCTGTCATGATGTTTCAATTCAAGAGAGCAATGAGCAATTCAGCTTATTTACTGTCCAAGCTGCCAGACTCTGGCTGCTTGTGCTGTCTGTAGTGAGAATTACTTGTGACATGAAAGTCACTTATGGTGACAGCCTGAATAATGCCCTGAGTCTCTGCTCAGTCCTCCCAGATTTCGTATTCATTGCCAAAGTACAGGAGCTGATGAAATTATTTTAAAAAACATCATAATTTTTAATACATACAAAGCAATATGTTTATCTTTTTTTTTGATATTAGGAGTACTTGTAACATTCCTGCTGGTTTTCTTTTTCTCTAAATTAGTTGTGAGAGCCATATCCAAAAGGGAGCAATCAAGCCACAACATCCAAATTTCAATTGCTTACAAGAGCTATATCAGACAAGCAAAGTAATGTGTGATGACACTTGGCTTTGCCAGTATTGACAGGTGTGGTTTCACACTAAAAACACTGTGTGGGAAAACTTGGGCAATTACATTAAAACTAATAAGTGTGTGTGACCACACTCATTCAGCATCAATAGAAGCAACCAGCTTGGACAAGTGGTGATTACATTCCAGTAGAGGTGTCTGATGCCTGTTAGCCTCCATGCAGGAATGATGCATGTTTTATTTACGCTCTGGGAATGAACTATTATGATATTATTTGTTTGAAGCATAATTCGCAATTGATATAACACAAAGTGACCAGTTCAGCTGACGGATTTAAACTAATACTATTTTGTAAACATATGGTTGAAAATAAAATTAATGTCTTCTGATTTCTGATTTGCCCTTTTCCAACCATTTTCTTGGGTTTAACTCTGCTTGTGGATACATACAAGAACATAAAAAAATACAGACTCATGAGTCACATCACATATAGTCAACAGAGGACAAAAGGTCTGTTTTGACAGAGGAAACAGATTGAGAGAAGAATATCCTACTAACTCACACAAAGAAACTGAGTTAGTCAAGAGATGTATTTTAAATAAGCACGGGATGATGCAAGGGAAGGAACAGGGAAGATATTTACAATGTATTTGAACTGCTTCATTTGCTGGTTTTATTAGGAAAGAGGTCTTGTTCTCTTTCTTCTGTGGAAGAGAAGGAAATTGAGTAGCACAACCTGGTTTTCAATACTATAGCTTGTCATGAGATGCTGTGTATATTAACTTGATTATAGATATAAATGGGCAAGCATACACCCACACATTTCCTCCTTAAGAAATTACATATTCCATATTTTTCTCTTAGTGTTTATGTATAGTTCTGGTTATAGGATATAGTGCTAGCAGCAGTATGAACTATGAAGAATTGAGAGGACTGAGCTGAGACGGGATGGGTTTCATAGTGCTGTTTGAAAGCAGTTTTGATCAGGGTTATGTTACTGGATGCCAGCTGGTGGCCTCTTCCTCAGTTGTAAAGAACAGCCTTTCCCAGAGGGCAATATTTCTGTGTGCCTGGTTTACTTTATGCTGTATTCCTACACCATCTTTACTGGGATTTATTTTTAAGCCCCATTTTAATATTAGTTTGGGAATGCAGTTGGGGAATTGATCTCTGAAGTCTTTTAGTTGTATTTTACCCTGCTCTTTGGCACTTTTTGCTCTTTCTTGCCTGCTCTGCCTCGACTAGAAGTTGGCCAGGAGCGAGGCGGGTCATTGGATTCTTCTGTCCCGGTGTGGTATTCCATGCCGGATCCGCTTCCCGTGCGCTGGAGATAGCGGGTGTAACTTTCCAGTTAACGGAGCGCCATTGGGGCACAGAGATAAAGTTACACCGTGTTTACAGAGCAGTCTGGGACTAATCAGTGCGAGGAAGCAATGAAGCGAGCGAAACACGCAAAAAGGAAACTACTCTGGGCTGTTTGTTTTTCAGAAGAGATTTTCTTTTTTAAGACATAGTGAGATAGTTGCATGGGTTTCTGCAGCACGGTCAGAGCAGCGAGGGTTACGTGTGAACCGAGCTCCCCGCGGCTTACCCGCTGCTGCCGGCTCGCCCCGGCCGCAGCAGCCCGTCCCTCACGGGCCCCGGCCGCAGCAGCCCGTCCCTCACGGGCCCCGGCCGCAGCAGCCCGTCCCTCACGGGCCCCGGCCGCAGCAGCCCGTCCCTCACGGGCCCCGGCCGCAGCAGCCCGTCCCTCACGGGCCCCGGCCGCAGCAGCCCGTCCCTCACGGGCCCCGGCCGCAGCAGCCTGTCCCTCACCGGCCCCGGCGACTCCTCCCGGGCCCTCCTGTCCAAGCCGCGGCTCCGCGGGCCGCACTCGCTCTCTCCCGGCCGCGCTTTCCCCGCTCACAATTTGGGCGGTGTCGGGCCAGGCGGAGCAGAGCCGGAACGCAGCGCTGCCGCCCCCCGCTGCCCGCACCGCCCCGTCTTGTTCCGTCCCGTCCCGCTGCCCGCACCGCCCCTCTGCGCGCCCCGCACCGCTCCGCCCCGTCCCATCCCATCCCGCCCCCCGCACCGCTGCCCCGTCCCTCTGTCCCGCACTGCCCCGTCCTTCTGTCCCGCCCCGCCCTGGCTGGCGCTGCCCGCCCCGCCCCGCACGGCCCCGCTCGGCTCCGCACGGCCGCGGGGCTGCCGCTGCCGCCCGCGGAGTTTCGCAGTTTTCCATCGCGCCGGTCCCGCGGCCCTCGCAGCAGACTCCGAGTTCATGCCCGAGAGCCCCGGTGCCTCTGGAGCAGCCCAGGCGTGGGAAAGCAGCCTGGGAAGCCTGCCCGGCTGGGACGCGGGAGCTGAGGATGCACGGGAAGATCTGACTTCAGGCGGCTGGGCGCTCCGGGCAACTGGTGTCAGACCGCGAAGGAGTAATTATGTACCTTTTTGGCAGTGAGGAGTATGAAGTGGTAAGATGTAAACTAGTGATTTTTATTTTTTTTTTATTATTATTTCTTACTTGTTACTTACTTTTAATGTTCCAATCTCAGAGTTTATAGGGAAGCTTTGAATTTCTGTCAGTATTGTTTTTTCTGTGTTTGAACTTTAGTATTCACCAATTCGATTGCTTTTTAAATATGATATTTTTCTTCAAGTTCTTCAAGTAGTGGGGTACTGTTTGGTAGATAAAATTGAATTTACTTTCCTTGTCTTGTTTATTGCATTGTGGTGGTATTGAAAGTATTTAACTACTGGGTATTACGAGGCTATTTGGACTCTGAGTTAAGCAAACCCATGCCTCCAAATAATAAAGAATTTGTCTCATACTTTGCAATGTAAATAGACTACAAGGAGTTAAGGAACTGGCCTTAACAGTATGTTTGTGGGGATGTTGCCAAACCATTTCTTTTGTACAGAAGTTCAAAGCATGCCATTGTATTAATGTACTGCAATGTCCATCAAAAGAGCTAGCTTACAAAAACCCAAACACACCCATGTTAAGATCTGACACTCTTTTCTTAAGTACGTGTGTAAAACAGTGTTTGAAATAAGTTGATGATGTCAGAGAAGACCAGAAGAAAACCACTAACAGCTCCACACTTTTGCATGACATTGTTAGCTGACATAAAAGTTTGCATTTTTGTAGCCTGTGGTTGAAGTGCTACATTGTAAGCAAAATGGATGGATTCTTCCACCCACACACATTTGTAACTGAGTCCTAATCTGCGGATCTTTGGAGAAGAAAAACACTGAAAAATATGTATGAAGTCTACTATAGGACATCAAAATAAATTTCACAAGCTCAAAAGTGCTACATTCTTTGCATATAACTGGCAATTGCAAATGTTTTGTTTTGATTATTGAAGTTGCTCTTTGAAGTATGAGAGGGCCTTTTATGGCAGTCTGGTTTCTACAACACATTTCAAGGAATTAATTTAGTTATTTTGGATTTTTTTCTCTTTTTCTTTTCTTTTTTAAATTACAGCCTGATATGTTTTTTCGATGCAACAAATGTAGAAGACATTCAGGAAAATAATTTAGGTTCAGCTGTCTGCACATTGAACTCATTTATGTATTTGTGACTTGCACAAACTTTCACAAACCAAGCTAGGGAGGTGAAAAGAACTTAGTTTTTCCAAAGCAGTAAGCCACAGGGCATTGCAATGATTATGCTATAGAATGTTTTTACTTGTGTATAAAAATTGTAAAGCAGGAGAGGGTGTCAAACTTTAGCGTTTTTTTGTTTTTTTTTTAATGGGTTGCATTCAGGAATTCATAAAGGGTAGCAAATTGCTCTTAAGAGACTTTTGCATTTTGCTCTTCATTTCATTGTATCCAGTGGAGTTACCTCCTGTTTCATATAGCAAGCAAGTCTGAAATTTGAAAATGTCTTGAAAATAACCTACATGACTGAAGAATGGTGTTAGAGCTTAGGATTCAGATCTCAATCTCTTTCTCTGATGCTGTTTCAGCTTCTAAAGAATATTGAAGTATTCTGTGTCATAGAAAGTAGTTCAGTGTTTGAGACAATTTTCCCAGGCGCGTGAGCCATCTCATTCCAGTCCCTTTTCTACACCATACTTATGCAAAGTGAAATAGCATCAATAGAAAAAGTAAGAAGCCCACCTTGAATGGTGTGGGGTTTTTTGATTTCCTTGTTTTTTTTTTTCCTTTTGTTCTTTTTGATATCTCAAGAGGTCCCTGAAACTGAAGGTTTCTACTAATGGTCTCCTCAAACAAAATGTGTCACTAAGTGCATACTAAAATGCCATTTGGGTTTTTTCTTTTTAGTTTTTCTTTAGAGCAAGACAGTCTGGGGGAAAAGAGGGATGCACTTTTTTGGTGTTATTTTGGCAGCCAGACTTACCAAGATGTTTGCTTTACTCAGTGATAAGTAAAATAGAATTGATGGTATACATAAAGCTTGAAGAGCACTTTTATTGTTCAGTAAAAGCTAAATCAATGTGAAACTTCTATCTGTACAGATCTGTTGTTCAAGAAGCCATATGCTCTGTACTGTGCAAAAGTCATTTGTTTTATCTTCCCACACAATTACTTGAGTCACTGAAGGACAAAGTGAGTGAAAAGTGACAGTGAAGAATTTCAGGGTTTAATTTTAGGTTTACTATTAATTTAAAACAATTTTAAGTAAGTTTAAGGAATTCTAGCTATGCATGTAATATTTGATTTTTACCCTAGGGAGGAGACTACTGATGAAAAGAAACATAGCATCATTGAGGCATCTCTGCAAGGAATTCAGTAAATCCGTCTCTTAAAACTCAATATTTAAATAGAGTAATAGAGAAATGGGACCGTGTGTGATCATTGTTTGCATTTCATATGCACACACACGTCCACGTGAGCACACAGACACGTTTGCAGAAACATTTGTATCTGAGGTGGTATTCTAACCCAGTTGAATTTAACAGCCAAATGCCACAGGCTGGTACTACCAACTTTTGCATCCACTTTGCTTTCTTTTTGTTCCTGTGTATAAACAAGCTTGAATTATTAGCTTACTCTGAGTGCATAATAAGTCCAGATATCTGACAGCACTGATAATCAACTCTGATACCATCTCCCACCAACCCCAGCTGACAAAGATAATATTGCTTAAGAATCAGTTATCAAAAGAAAAAAGCGGGGGTTTATGATCACTTCATATTAAAAGTGAAAACAAAGGGTCATGGCACAGTGACAAAAGCTATCTGTTTGAAATGAAATAAATAAATAATTAAATTTATTAATAATAAACCAGGTAGCAGTGGTCCTTTGCTATTTCCATTAGTATTTCCATAAATGTTGTAACTTGGGATGCACAGTGTCTTTCACATTACATTTTAGAACTTTAAGTAGATGCTTATTAAGCTCTTTATGAGTGATGAAATAAACATATAGAATTTTTTTAGGCATTCTTTGCCACATACCTGGCAAAGTAGATGTGTTTGACTATAGTAAGCAACTTAATTTCATAAATACAGGAAACTGTAAAAAGCTGCCGGCCCTGCAGTCTCATTTGTGGCTGTAACTTGTTTGTTTAGGCCTTTTCCTGTTTGTTTGTGAAATAAACATCTGGTTAAAGAGAACAAATAAATAAATTAAACAAAATTGGAGTGGTTCATCAAAAATGAAACAGAAAGAGGGAGCTCTTTTTCACAGATGCCTGGTAGATCGTAGTCTGCATTACTCTCCCAAAACAAAAGCATCTAAAACTTACTCCCTACAGACTTTTGAGTTTCACGTAAGGGATGATGGGACTCCAGATGGTGCTTGCAAGTTTGGGAGGCTCTGCTGTGCCCCTGGGCTACATTTTGCCCAGCAGAGCATTTCCCATGGCTGCAGAACATCTGCTCTTCCTCCCTCAGGTGGGCCTTGCCAGGGCTGTAGGTGCTGGCAGCTCCAGCCACATCCCTGCTGCCTTCCCAGGGCCCTGATGGAGGTGTGCCAGGGCTGATGGCACCGACCTGTCCTCACTTGGGCAGAGGACACCTTTAGTGTTTCGTCACTCCTTCCCACCAGCAGTCTCCCCTGGCAGAGACTGGGCTCTGTTGTATTAGCATGATCCTAGACTGTGATGGTAAGTGTAGGGTTAATTAGGATTTCTTCTGAGAAAAACCTAATCACTGGGAAGCTGTTCTTTTAGCAGAATTATTCAGAGGTAGCAAGTTTTCTTGGTTTTGGTCATTTAAGAAAAATCATTGAATTTCATTCACTCTATTGCATGTAGCTTTCAGATTTTTGTGATCAATTTTTGACTTTCCTGAGAAACTCAAAACTTGCTTTTTTTGATCTCCATAGATATTTTTCTTGGAAAATAATCTTAAAAAGAGGGGCAAACCTCTTTATAAGTCCAGTGAATTGCTTGCGATGTCCAGAGAATATGTTTTGGTTGCCTTGGAAATCGAGCATTTGTCACTTGTGTTCTCCAGGAAAAAGTTTTGAACCTGTCTATTTAAATTAAATCTTCACTTCCATTGAGTTTGCCTATGTCCTCTTGAAGGATGGAGCACTTCTTTTGGAATAATAAGTATGATGTTGATAAATGCCAGTAATACTCATGACTCCTGCCAGGCAGAATTATCTTCCAAAAAGTATGAAAATCTGTCTGCTAAATTTCTAAAGGAGGGGAATATCTTGGAGCAGTCAAATGTCATTCAGGTTTGAGAAGAGTTACTTTTTCACTGTTCTTCATGAATCAGACAGATCCCAATTATATGTGTACAGGCATTCTGCTGATAGGGCAGAATTTTCCCTAATTTTCAAGGGAAAACCCCACCTATTTTAGAAATATTTTAGGTCCTAGAAATCAGTAGGGAGAACACAGTGATGTATTTACTCTGAGTCATTGCTACTTACCTTGTATCAGAAGCTGAGTGAAGGGAGAAAAGGATGTTGTTTAAGATCAGAGAGAGTCACTTGTAACTTTTTAGCAATGGTAATTTTCATCATACTGTGGATTGACATGGGAATGTATGAAAATAAATCAGGATTGCTTCTTTGGGAACCTCTCCCTTGAATTGCAATTGAATTGAATTAAAATGTTTGTTATTACAAGGATAGTTTGACAAATTACCTGTGGCAGAACACTGTAAAAATTTAATTATAAGATTTTGGAATGACTTTCCCACATTCACCTTAGTTCAACCTAAGGCAACAACATCTAATGCTATGTTCAGATTGATAAGTTGTACAACACGTGAGTGTAACTTGAAGTACAGACTTGAAAGGCAGTCAAATTAAAATCAGTCTCTGAGATTTGCTTCAGAGCCACGAGTCCGTCCTTTGAAAAATCCCTTGACATTTTGATTCTTTATCTTTAAATTTTAGGAGACACTTGGCTAGTTTCTAGTGACAATAGCACTTGGTTAATTTTCAACTGCAAATATTGTACAGCTGCACAAGAAATTGAGTTATTCATGCCTGAAACTGTATGTTTAGTGAGAAGTACTCTTATGTGGAAGAAACAAGTGCTTATATGTGAAGATAGATGGGCTCACATCCAGAGCTGCATGTAGATTTGTGAAACAGTCACCCTTAGCAAGCCTTTTTCCTGTGGATTTCTGCAGCAGCCAAAGTGTCGAAGCAATAGAGTTTTCTTTTCCTAAATTGGAAAAATGAGGGTCATTCTGTATGGCATCATTCCCCATGACTAGCTCAGAGACCTCACAGATGTGTTTAAGCCCTGCAAATGAGTTTTGGGATTTCCCCAAGGAAAGCCTGGGAGAGCTGGTAGTTCTGATGGTGTAGCAGAATGGCTCCTGAAACAGTTTCAGTTTAGAACAGGGAAACACTAGAGAGGAAAATCTCAATAAACCCATGCAGAGGAAAGTATTGGCCATTTCTGTGTTACTCCCAAGATACCCAGTGTACTTGCCAGTTAGTGATTTGCACAACTGTAGTGACCATACTTCTTTCCCCAGAGAAAAATCAGTGTTTAATTGAATGTCCTGTAGTTTATGTGAAGTAGATTTTTTAATAATGATGTTACTGTTTGTTTCATATAGCTTCTATTTCCTTGCTTCCAGTCTTTAATTTGAATTTCAGTGACTAAGGATGGAGCCTTTTATATTTTTGAGAGTATATTGAAGGTATTTATAGTGTGTCTGACCTTCCCCTACCTCTGCCCCCACAGTCCAACACATAAACAGTCAATAAAAAGCTGGGGAGCTCTGTGGAGGCCATGCATGGAGGCACGAGCTGTAGTCCCTGTTATGTACATGAGTCTGTGAGCAGTGGATCAGCTGTCCCTTGTGCAGAGCTCAGAACACCTGATTTTCAGTGTAGGGTCCTAGGGAGTGTGGAGCTCAGGGAGATTAAAGACAAGGTTTCTCCCTTCAAGAAATAACTTTTAGAAATGGATATTTCCAATAAAAAATATGAGGCAAGTCAATGACTGCAATTTATCTGGATCCTTTTGTGCTGATTTAGTGCTGAGTGATGCCTGAACGCAATGAAAGAAAAGGGAATGAGCATTCCTCTTATTGTGGAAGAGGATCATGGTGAGTGCATGATTTTTGACAAGCAGGTTTGTGCCTGAGGCACGTGTGAGAGGGAGCCCTGTGAAAGTCAAATGGTTTCTGACATTTCGAAACCAACCCCAATGACCAGCGCCAGGTGAAATAGCAAAGGAGAGGTTTACTCCTGTTTAAGGAGTAGAGTGTAAGAGAAATGGAGTGTGAAAACTGGCCTGGGTTGGCAGGACCAGTGCAGTTCACCTCACAAACACAAAGAAAAAATAACAAAGTACTTAAAAGTCCCACCATACTGTTTGAGGGAGCTCTGAATCTCTCAGCTACTTTTCCATTTGTAAGACAGCAGTGGGAAAGAGGGAAGGAGGTCTCTCACAGGACCTGGTTTCTGAGTGTATTGATAGCACCAAGGCCTGATGAAATCTGTAAATTCATCTGTTGGTTTTAGTTTCAGTTTATTTCCATCTGAAGGAAATGACCATGATAATGACATACTTCTGGCAATGCACTGCTCAGCCTCATGCTGCACAAGGCACTTTACCTCAGTGGTGTGAACCAGCATGGACTTGGGGAAAAAAAATAACCCGATAACTTTATGATTAGGATTACATGAGTTTTTCTATTCCATATTCGTCATTTATTCTACAGAACTTGAAAAAAATTGGCTATTTTTCACTGGGTAATTTGTATGAAGCTAATGTAGCCATATAAAAGTGTTAATTATAGGAGCAGTAATCTAGGCAGGACAGTACAGAGTTAACAACAAGCTAGTTAGTTGGGCTTCCCTGATTTATGTAGCTTCATACTTAATTCTTGGATTCCTCTGCACACCGTGTAAGTGTGTCCAGCCTTTTGGAAATTATTTACAACTTCCTTCCTCTTATGCCACATATATTCATAGTTCTTATTTAATTAAATGTCAGGAGACCTATGTAGCTAGAGATGTCCTCTGGGTAAAAGATACTACCAGCACATGGTTTAAATAATCAATTTATAATGCTTGGGGTGGAGCCCTAAATGCAGAAGTTGAGATATTTAGAAGAAAGTGACTTGAATGTCCTCATTTAAGGAAATGGGACATGTATATGCTGTGCATGAATGTAGTGCAAAATAAATCCAGGTCTTGCAAGAATCCCAGTGTTCTGCCTCTAATAATAGTGTTACTTTAAAGTTTGTTTTCCACTTAAGTATTTGTGACATGCATTTTGATGTCTACGTTGTTTAGCCTGTGGATGGATGTGGGATAGCAGAAGGGGTAGCAGAAGGGTTAGCAGAAGATGTTTTATGTGCAGAATGGAAATCACGACTTCCCTACAGCACATATGGAAAGCTGAAGTCAGGAAGGCATGTTGGCGCTGTCTGCCATCCTGCCTGCTCGCCTGGTGCAGCAGGCTGCCTGTTTTAGCCTCCCTATCCTGGGCAGCACAGCTACTCTCCCATCAATGGTGTGTGAGGTGGTGGCTGGCAGCCTGGGTAGCTTGTTGCTCTCTTGACCTTTCAAAACTCTAGCAGTTACAACAGCTCAATTAAGCACTCCTAGCAAGCAGGCTGGATATAGTCCAGTGGCATTTTGATAAAAACCTTCCACACAGGGAAATCAAGGACCAAAAATCCCATTTTAGAAGATTTGATATGAAGTTTTTTTGATAGTGTTTTTGAGGCTCAAGTCCTTTTTTTCCCCCTTTGTTTTCCTCTTCTTTTACAGTTGAGACTGTGTGTTTATGTCTGCTTGGGAATATGGTTTTTTTTCCCAGTTGATGATAATAAGATGATTTTTTTCTGATGAACAAATTCAGTAGCAGGTGATCAGAGCAAGTCTGTAATTTGTTCCTATTTAACATTGGCTCTCAGGAAGACTATCACAGAGAAAAAATCCATCTACCTCTTTATCAAAGTCATTGACATCTTTCATCATGAAGACATGTTTTCCCTAAATTATAAACAAGCTCCAGGAACTGGAATGACTAAATGAAATGCTGTTTGTTTACTTACACTGCATGTTACTTTCCAGATAATTACTTTAGCTGATTAATAAGAATTACAAAATCTGGAGGATAGGTAACACATCTTTAATAGGAATCATCAATTCTTTTTTCAGCAGTCTTTTATTTACACAGAAGTGGGTGATGATAGCCATACTTTTTTATTATTATTATTTTATACATCTCTGACCAGATTAATGTCTAAGATTCTGCCAAGAAAAAATTTAGCAAAACTTGGGTTTTTTTCATTGCTGTAACTACAGACCCATAGGAACCTGCCATTTTAAAAGTTTTTTTCCTGAGAAATGAATGATTAAAATCCCTGGGAAATTCTGCTGTGCACATTTCATTTTACATTGTCATTTACAACACAGTGTGATTCTATACATTTTAATTTAGCAATGCGTAGGAATTTTTGATGTTTAAAATTCTAGAATTCCATATTATATTTTATGGTTTACAATAGAGTTTTAGAGTTCTGTTAGAGCTTACAAACCAGTCAAATATATTTAATAAGAATTGGGGTTAATACTTTTTTTTACTTTTTTAAGGCAGTTTCTGTGCTTTTTACAAATATCTATACAGATGTTCTTATGAAAAATAAATTCTTTAAATCAAAGTAGTTTTTATTGGTATAAGAAAAACAATTTTCTTTCAGAAATATAAAAAGTCAGTGCTTCCTACTCAGCTGAGTGCTTAAGTCTAAGGACAGGTAGACCATTACAAGAATTTTTAAGCAGAGGGAACAAGGCTGATACATTAATATTACTAGTTAAGAATTATAAGAACATAATAGTATTTCAAAGCTATTCCTTTTAGTATCAACTAAGTATGAAATAAAAGATCTGTACATTTCTTTTCATGAAATATACTTGCCTGAAAGGAAATTACAAACTTAGTTTTACCTCTTCACTCGAGGTAATTGAAGTTTATTATATGTGCAGAAATGGGCTTTACTAGAATTGACTTTGTGCTTACCTTCATAAATTGGTTCTATCTGCTGGTGGATGCAGCTCAGCAGGCTAATTTTTGAGGCTAAATGTCAAACTTCATAGTTTATTATCCTAAGACATACTTACTCTTAGAACTTTTTTAAACTTTCATTTGGTGTAGGCGATTAAAAACTAAAACTCTTTCTAAAGTTGCAAAATTTTAATCCATGGAGATTGTCAGACCTCAGCTAGATAGGGTCCTGAGCAATCTGCTGTGGCTTTGAATATGCTACTCTTGAGCAGGAGATTGGAATAGATGTCCTTTCCTCCACACATCCTCTCACCAGTCTACTTTTTCCTTTGATTCCACGGAGAGAATGCAGACTATATAAAAATCTTCAGGGCACAAAGGAGGAATCCCCGTGTTTTTATTTCATAAGTCAAGACTCACTCTTAGAAATTTTCATCTTGCCCAGCAGTTGTCTAGCAACTGATTCAGTTCCTGTTAGCAAAGGATGCTCAACAGAATTTTTGAATTTTAGGCCTTTAATCTTTAATTCACTGTGATTGTTTTGCCTTCATCTGGATTCCATGTAAATATGGGGATAATATCTATAAAGTGAGATATGAAAGAGGCATTAGATTGTTGCTCAAATATAGTCAATTTATCATATGTATCATATTGTGGCTTACCTCATATATTTAGGAAAGTTGTGTTGTTTCCCTTAATTCCTTCTAAAAAGGAATAATTAATATTGTGTGTTGTAATTCTGTTATTCATTATAGACATCCTGGCAAGAACATGGGTGGCCTTCAGTCATGCTTAAGCGAAATCATAAGGTTCCCTGTACAAGACCTTAGTACCATATGTGAAATTTTGATTTTGCTGATGGACATTTCACTTGAACTTGACATTGGGAAAATGCTTTTTTTCTTTTAAATGACCACCACATACACCTATTTCTTGATAAATTAAGCTGCTTTGTTTTCTTGGAGGTTTCCTTTGCATGCATGAATGTTATCCCTCTCCTCTCCTGCCAGGAACATAGATTTGTAAGGAAAAATTAATAATTCAGTTCAGTCATGTCTTTTTAATACAAAATAATGTTCTCATCACTTTGGGTCCAAAGGTTCAGTGGAATTTGCAGGCAAGAGCATCTGGGAAATGGTCTGGATGGGACTGTCCTGGTCTGCTGTGGGACAAAACATAATTCAGCTGATACCATTTCCTATAGCTGTTTTTGCCTTGTCACCACAGGAATAAAATTTGAGAATTTCCTGTAATTAAATGCCTCCCAGTAAAATGCATACATGTAAAAAAAAAAAAAAATGCAAACACTGCAAATTTTTGCTGTTTTGTTTAGGGTTATTTTAAATAAACCTGGACATCTGTGTCTGTAAGTGTGGTGGGAGAGATTAGTCCTTCCATTTATACAGCATGTTTTGTGGATCAGCTTGACTTGTAACAATTGAAAGTGTTGTCCTTGCACTACTCTGGTAGATTTTATGATGTGAATGCAATGCTATTCAACTTAAATAAGGTCTATTTTAGCATAATCAAGAGAGGAAACAAGAAGGAGCTGATAGAGAAATCACAGGCTATGATGATTTTGAAAATTAACAGGAATAAAAAATACTGAAACATTTTCAAGTCATGAAAAGATCCAGGTTTGCAGACAACTGATAAAACATGAGAGGTTATAAAAGAGCACACTTGTGTTACTGTGCCAGCTTCAGCAAGCATTTCCTTTTCTTCTTCATGATGAAGGAAACAATAAGCCATGAATCTTTTTTTAGGCATTGTAAAGTTAAAAACTTTGAACAGGCAGGGAGATGCTAACTGTATGAATTATTGCTGATCATAAATGGAATAACTCTTACAGAAGGAATGATGGAAGGAGAGCAATGCAAATCAAGAATGACATTCTGGTTTACCTAAATAAAATTTTTCAGTATTTTGTAAGAAGTGTTTCAGAGTAATTGAAATCAGTTAAGTATAAATGTAAAATTTAAAAAAAAGAGTAAAAAAGATACCAAATCTTTTTTTTTTCCCCTCCAAAATTGAGTTTAGCTGGCATAATATTGAGAGCCAGGAGGATTTCTTTAAGTGTGAAAATCCTGTCTTGAATTTAGTGTTGACTTCTGACTTTTACCTGACCAGGGAATCTAGCATTGTGTCTGGAGAATGTTTGAGGGGTTTTGAGTACAAATGTGGTACTGCAGTGCATATATAGTCTACTGAATGGGCCATAGATGTGACCTAGGAGAGGTGATGCTTCTTTGGTTTTTTAGCGTTTTTAAATTTTTGCCTGACCATGCACACTTTGGGGACTGACTTCATGTAAATCAGGGTGAGCACAGAGAGTCTGTTGAATGCTTGTAAGCAGGAAAAAAACAGTTGTGGAATCAGCTTTCTTTCTAGGCTTCAATTCAGAAGCCTAGAACTGCTGGGTATTTATTGGCTGGCTTTAATGGAAAGCTTCATAGAGTACAGGGGTGATTAAATGTTGTAAAAATGTGTATTGTTAAAAATAAACAAAAGGAAGATAGTAGCTTACAAGCTATCCTTTTCAAGCCAGGCATATAAGCCCAAATAACATTGAGGTAATTTTTTGGGGTTTTGGTAATTTTATACAGTATTTTTCATCCTCAAAAAGATACTTTTCTGCTTTTATGATATCTGCTGCTAAACTGGAGAGTGGCAAGAATTAGCAAAAGTTCAGAAAATGCTCATTGGCCTGCCATCCATCTCTTACATGCTTGAAATACTCTCTCATATTTCTCTCATATTACCCTGATATTTCTCCTCTTGAAGCTTTGTCCTTCTTTGCTGCTTTGTCATGGTGCTCATCCTCTGGGTAATCTGAATGATGCCCATGATCCACCTACCTATATTTGGTTGTTCCTTGTTCACTCTGTCTTTAGGACTCTCATGCAAATATGAGTTGCTTTTAATTAGCACAGCAGAGCGGCCATCTCCGAGCCACCTTTGTCATATTCTTGTCATTCAGTGGGAAGCCAGCAGTGACAGCAGCGGAGGTACAGCTGATACATTTGGGTGGTAATTCTTCAAGCAGAAACTGATTCCCTTGTAAACTAGAAGAAATAGAACTTTTAACTGAGCATAACTGTATGAGTTTAAGGAGAAAATTTATTTCATTTCCAAACAATGGATCAGAGAGGAAAAAGCAGGCTCAAGCCAGTGCAGTTCCTGAAGGAAACAAATTGTTGGGGATGACATAGGATTGTTTGCATTTCTTTGATAAAAGTTAGCATAGCATACTTTGAGACCTTAAGATTTGGAGAACTTTAGATTCTATTCTTGTGTCTTTCATCACTGCTGGGGACTCATTTGTAACCAGAAACTGGCAAGGGTAAATCTCTTTATCTGAGGGATTTTAAAAAATTGATTGATCCTGGTAGTATATTAATAATGTTGCTTTTCAACAAAGTGAGATACTGCTTGCCTTAAAATTTCTGAGTGAGTTGACTGTTGCACAGCACATCTAAAAATAAAGGTTTGCCAAAGGTGTATGTTTTCTCTTTTTGAGAAGAATTCTATTGTATTTCCAGTTGCAGATTCTTTTGAAATCTCAAACTCATGATTACTGTATGAGAAGTAGTACAGGCAGTCTATCCAGGGAGATGATTGCAGCATTCATTAGAACATAGCTGCTTGACTGTGACCAGTTTTGGTGCCCCAACCAAAAGATGTGGATAAATCAGAGAGGATGATTCAGTGGAGGCCTGACAGGATGGTTGCAGGTGGATCACTTGACTTGCAGATACAGTCTGAGGGAGTGGGGCTTGCACAGCCTGGAGTCAACATCTCTCAGCATCCACAAGGAGGTTATCAAGAGCAAGGAGCTAGGCTCCTCAGAGGGCTATGTGGCAGGGCAATCAAACATGTATTTTCTGCCAGTATTCAGTATTGCAACAATAGATGAAAGAACAACCAGTGGTATATCCTCTAGAAGAGGAAATGGCTCAGTGAGGGATATGATGTAACTGACCCAGACAAAGTCTGTTCTGAAGCAGAAAGAAAGTTCCTGATGTTTCTCCTCTGTCTGAAAAACAGAAAATACTTGGTCTTCTAGGTTGCTATAATTTTAGAAACCTGAGTTCAGTTGTTATTCTGGAAAATATCTGTTGTATTTTTCCAATGTGTGAATGTCCCAGAGCACAAAAAATACTCCAGCGCTGAATTATGAAAGTTCACCACACCATTTGCTTTTATGACGTCCTTGAATTTTTCTTTTGCAATTCATTTATATTTTATTTCCTTTCAGGTTAGCATCTAACCTAATCAGGTTAGCACCATATTCATCAGCAAGCACATTTCTGTTTCCATGTTGTCTAAAACATACCCTGCCCTTTTAACCCTCACATCTTCATTTAAGGAATCTTATTTCTAGTGTTAAAAAAATCCATAGTACAAGATCTGTGTTATCTATGAGAAAATACATTTAGGTTTATTCAATATTGTATATTTTATACTATCAGATGGTTTCCAAGAACTTTTCACTATTTTTTGTTGTAAACAAGTATTGTATATACTCTCCAAATTCTTGCATTGTCTTGCAGATGAAAAATAGGGAGAGGCTTCAGTCTTATTTCTTAGTAAAGATATGGGGATAGTGCTCTAAAAATGATCAGACTCAGAATCACAAACTGTCTCACTCTCCTTCTTTCAAAGGACAGTTGGTGGAGCTGTGCAAGCAGTGACAGCCGTGTAGATTGGGATGGGAGAATCAGGAATTAATTGCTTCCTTTAGTTTGATACCCTCATGCACTCTGTGTGGATGCTATAGGTCAGATGGCTTTTAGAGACAAACTAAATGAGCCAATGGATGTGAACAGTTGGCATTGTGGAATCTATACATTAACTGGTGTATTTTTGGCTTAGAACAAAAGCTATGAAAATATATGCTGGAGAAAGGGAATTTTTCAAGATTATTTTGATAGGTGATAGACAAGAAGTACACAAGGCCTTTCCAGAGATGTTTTCATTCATTCGAAGCATTGCGGACTGTTTTATTCTTGAAATCAGATGACAGTAATTGTAATGTGTAAATAGTGAAAAAGGAGCCTCATCCTCTTGGTAAAATCCCAAGCAGTTTGCTTTGTTTTATGCTAGACCTGGTGGATAGGTAATGGGCGTAAAGAAACAGTCTGGTATTTTTCAAGGAGTCTATGAGGATGAAGACTGAAGCAAATAACTAACCTGAAACCACAAAGAATCACGTGGTTTTGGCACTCTCAGAAACTGGGCTTAAATTAAGCCCACTGATAAGGATGTATTTTTTGTCATGTTTGTATCCTGAAATAAATTATGCCAGGCAGTGCAGAACTGCTTATTTGGTGTTTCTGGTGGAATCAAAGAGAGGAAGGCTGCAGGTGCTTAAAGAAGGGTCATTGTGTCTGCAAGAAATACCTGGGCTGAATCACAAATGAACCTCTTTTTTAAGGGCTTGAGGTTTCAGTGAGCCTGGGTGAGGGAAATTGAATTAATTCCTTGGTCTTCTTATGCACAGTTTAACAGAAGTCTTGGTAAGAAAACCTCTCCTAATCTAACTGATGAGCAAATGGCAGTGTTCTAGGTCATGACAGTCATCGAATGCTGGTAACAAGAGACCATGACTAGAAAATCAAAATTTCAGTAGCAGATGATCTGGAAAATAAGCCTATCAGTAGACAACTAGTGTATGACAGCAGTTTCTTCAGAGTGTATGATTCTCAGACTAACTCATTAAGAGATGGCAAAAAAGATATTTATTTAAAGAGAAAAAAACTGTATTTATGGTATAAAAATGAAGGGTAGCAAGCAGAAATATGTATAAAAGCAGTTACCTTTGAAAACTGACAAAGTTTGAGTGCTGGAACTTGGAGTTGTCATTGGCACAGTTGAGACCCCCTAGTTAAGGA
Organism: Haemorhous mexicanus; assembly: GCF_027477595.1. Classification (NCBI taxonomy): domain Eukaryota; kingdom Metazoa; phylum Chordata; class Aves; order Passeriformes; family Fringillidae; genus Haemorhous; species Haemorhous mexicanus. The sequence goes on along the minus strand of NC_082341.1, from coordinate 20,028,178 downwards.
TTAAGGGACAAACAAAAAAAGCAGATATCATCCTGAGAGTCTTCTATAGGGCACTCAGCTAGGATGATTACACTGATGAATTATTCTTTAAGGAATTAAGGGATAATTTTAAATCATCCATCCTTGTCCTTATGGGAGAATTTGCCAAGTGTTAACTGGGATCACTACAAAGCTAGCAAAACCAGGTCCAGAAGATTCCTAAAACATCAGGATGATAATTTCATGGTACAGGTACTAAGGGAGCTGGCTGGGAAAGATTTCCTCCTTGATTCAATTCTTGCTAACAAGAGGATCTCATGAAGTGGTAGTTGATGACCTTTTTGGTGACAGAGACCATGAAGCAGTTGAGTTTAAAAACTCTGGTGACAGGTGGAAAACTGCCAGCAAAGCTTCATCCCTAGATATGCTACATATGAGGGGACTAGACTTCAGGCTGCTCAGGGAACTGGTGAATAAGGTTCCCTGGGATAATACTGCTGAGGATGTTGGGGTCCATCAGTGCTAGCTGCTTTTTCAGCACCACCTCTTAATGGCACAGGAGTGGGCAATTTCAAAATGTCCAGCAGGCAAGGCAGATGGCTGGTTTGGCTGAGTAGGATCTTCGTCTGGAGCTAAGGCAAAAAAAGCCAGTGGAAGAAAGGTTGGGTGACATGGGACAACTGCAGAGACAGTGCTCACCACTGTAGAGAGAAAATTCATGCAGCTGAAGCTCAATTAGAGTTGAAGCTACTCACTACTGTTGGAGACAATAACAAGAGTTTTTAAAGAGGCAATCCAGTAATACCTTTGACCTGTTACTTGATGAGTATGGTCACCTCTCAGACAGGGACATAGAAAAAGCAGAGTTGTTTAATGCTTTCTTTGCTTCAACATTGATGATGGGCTTTGGGGGTCCCAGAGCCCTGAGCATGTATGAACCATGACTGTGAGAATGATAAACTCCCAGTCAGCTCCAAATTTGTGCAGGATTTGCTGCCTGTCAGTCTGTGGGGCTTGATGAGATTCATCCAAGAGTCCTCAAAGAGTTGGTTGATGTCATTGCAAGACCTCTCTCAATGATTTTTGAACAGTCCTGGTGATCTGGAGAGGTATCAGTTGACTGGAAGCTGTCCCATTTTTCAAGAAGGGCAAGAGGGATGACCGTGAAATTTACAGGCTTCTCAGTCTCACTTCAGTGACTGGTAAAATTTTGGTGAATATTGTTCTGGGAGTTACTTAAAACCACTTAAAAGACAATGCATTGTTGGTCACAGCCAGACCTCCTCCTGAGGGAGGAAGATCCTGCTAGACAAACTTATTTTCCTTTTATGACAGTATAATCCACCCAGTTGATCAAGGGGAGCCAGTCGAATTTTTTGGATTTCAGTAAAGCTTTCAATACTGTCCCTCACAGAGTTGTTCTGCACAAGATGTCCAGCTCAGAGCTGGTTAAACACATCATGTGATGGGTGAGCAGCTGGCTCATGGCTCAGGCACAAAGGGTTACAGAGAATGGAGTGACAGACTGGGGATCTGTTGGGATTCTGGAATCTAGTGGGATTCTGAGGTTTTACAGGGCTCAATCTTAGAACCAGTTCTCTGCAACATCTTCATAAATGACTTGGACACAGGACATACTGACATACTGGATAAGTTTGGTGATGACGCTAAACTGGAATGAGATGTTGGCTCCCTTCAAGGCTGAGATGCCCTGCAGAGAGATGTTGATAAATCAGAGGGCCAGGCAATCACCAGCCAAATGAAATTCAGCAAGGGAAAGTGCTGGATTCTGCACCTGGGATGGGGCAACCCTGGATGTACAGACAGACTGGGGAATGAGAGGCTGGAAAGCAAAGCTGTGGAAAGGGATCTGGGGGTCCTGGTCCATGGCAAGTTGAACATGAGCCAGCAGTGCCCTGGCAGCCAGGAGGGCCAACCCTGTCCTGGGGGGCATCAGGCACAGCACGGCCAGCAGGGCAAGGAGGGCATTGTCCCGCTCTGCTCTGCTCTGGGGCGGCCTCACCTCAAGTGCTGGGGGCAGTTCTGGGTGCCACAATATAAAAAAGACATTAAACTGTTAGAGTGTCCAAAGGAGGGCAACAAAGATGATGAAGGGTCTGGAGGGAAGCTGTATGAGGAGCAGCAGAGGTCACTGGTCTGTTGAGCCAGGAGGACATTGAGGGGAGACCTCATTGCAATTGCTATTACAAATTCCTTGTGGGGGGAAACAGAGGGGAAGACACTGATGTTTTCTCTGTCTTGCCCAGTGACAGGACCCAAGGGAGTAACCTGAAGCTGAGTCAGGGGAAGTTCAGGCTGGATATCAGGAAAAGCTTCTTCACCCAGAGGGTGGTTGGGCACTGGAACGGCTCCCCGGGGAAGTGGTCACAGCACAAAGTCTGACAGAGATCAGGAAGAGTTTGGAAAATGTTCACAAACAAATGGTGTGACTCTTGGGGATTGTCCTTTGCAGGACCGCAAGTTGGGCTTGATCATTGTGGGTCTCTTTCAATCTGGGACATTTTATGGTTCTGTGAAATAGTAAAATACATAAGAGTTCATTGCATATGCTTAACATCAGCGTTTTTAATAAGGTAAAAAATGAATAAGAAAGTAAGCCCCCAAATCTTCAATTTTTTTATCTGGAGTAGATTAAAAATGTTAGATTTGAAAACCAGGTAAGGCCTGTATGTATGGAGATCAAAAATAAAATTCAAGGGAAATAGGTTTTTTTTCCTTCAGAATTCTCCACTGGTAACAGAATTTCATGTTGAATTTTCAAGGAAGCTATTTTTAAGTATGCAGAAAATCTTAATGACTTGAACCAAAATCCCAGATAAAAATATACTGACGATCTGGAACACAGAATCTAAATTGGCACTTTTAACTGAGCTGAGACAAATTGGGATGATGGTTGCCATGCTTTTCTGCACATTCTTTCCTTTTCTAGCTTTCTGGTTTTTTGTTGACATCCCAGATGTGTTTTCCATTTTTCCTCTTTTTTACTGTCCCCTTCTAATTTCATGGCTGACCCAATCTTTGTCTTTCTGTCTGTGCTCTTATATCAACTAAATAGCATTTTATATTCTAAATTATTTTCTTTCTGAATTGTCTTACTGCAATTTAATATCCTTTCTTCATGATATTTGCTGCTATTAATAAATACAGTCAAAAGTTATATTTCCATTTTTCCTTAAAACCCTCCCTTTCATTAAAGTCCTTTCTGCCTCAGTAAACAGCACCACAGGTCAGCTTGTTGTTACTAATAAGTCTGATTTACCTTCACCTAAGGTCTTAAACATATCATCAAGTTACCGGAGTTTTCAAAAGTTACCATGAGTCAATCAATCTGTGTTAATATCCATGTGTGTGCTGACAGTCTGAGACAAAAGACAGATGATTTAGGTTCATGCTGCTTGCAATCATTTCCTTGGTGTATTTTTCTTCCTTTGACACCTGTTTCCAAGTCATTCCACTGGCAACATCTCAGTACTGTCACCACTCTGACTTTCCTCTATAGCTCAAAGTCATTAATAGTTTAGTGCCATTCTCTAGAGCCAATTAATTGTCTCAAAACATCAAATTACGTTTATTTTCCTTTAATTTGCGGGGTGTTTTTGTTTTTTTTTTTTACAGTTCTCAATGATGTGATTATATTATTGATAAAGCTTTTTTAAAAAATTAATTTGGAGACCAACTTCTATTTCTGTCATTGCCCTCTTCCTCAAAATCCCTTTCTCTTATTTCATAAATGTGAGAATCTCTCTGTCAGAATACACAGAGCTACCAGATTATCCTCCTTCAGAGGCTTTCACAGAACTAATCTCTGCCATAATACATATACGAAACTTACTTAAAGAACAACCCACTGTGGTTATGCAAGGGATGAGTCATAATGCTGGTATCGAATATTTAAAAATGCTTTATTTTCTATTGCATTGCTACCTTGATTCCTTTGTTACCCTTTTGTTGGTTTTTTTTTATGCTCATGTTCTCTCAGCCTTTAGATTGCAAGCTCGTTCAGGCAGTGTTTGTCATTCACTTTGTGACTGTGCAGTGCCAAGCACAAAAAGGTCTCAAGGAGCCTTATATCTTAGATGTTTTTTGGAAAACAGGTAAGCTAACACACCAGAGCATCCCACAGATTTGGGAAAAGTTTAGCTCTGACTATGAGGGTTCTATTTGTTTGTTAACTAGGCTGAGCTCTGCAGCTGCCTTTTTGCATATTTTCAAAGATTTTCTGAGGAGTCTCCATGAAAAGACCATCATTCCTCTAAAAAGATCTACCCATTCCACTTTTGTTAGTGAAACAACATAGAAGCAAACATTTAGGCTAATATCATGAAATGTGAGTGCAAATGTGTGGGGGGCTATTTTTGTTTTGTTGTTTTGATTTTTCCTGATAAAGTACCTGGTACAGCTGTTTACCTGGTTCCTGAATGCCAAAATCTAGTCTTCTGCAAACCTAAGAGCTGTTTTAAAAAACTCTGCTTTCAGGCAGCTGTTGATTAGATTAGTGCCTTGCAAACATGTTAATTCAGAGCTGGATGCTGCCATCAAGCTTGCCAAAGTCATGTTAAGGGTAAAGAAAAGACTGATTTCCTATATAATCTCCTTTTTAATCACATTGCCACCCTAAAGCTCCCAGCTGTTCTGAAATTTCAGTCCTGTGATTTGAACATCTCCCATGGCTGTAGATGCCATAGGAATGCCACATAAGCTCTAGAGAACAACAAAAACATTCTAATCAACATTCAGTTTGGTTTTTAAATGCAAACATTGAATATTTTAATGGCTATGGTAGGAGCTGGTAGCCCTCCTTGGATAGTAATTTTTTGTTGACATGTAAATTTTGTGGCACTGCACTGCAGGGTGCATGCCAAGAACAAGGGAGGACATCAGGACTAGACTTTGCCTGTGTGTGGAGCATCCATGACCCATACACAAGAAATTAACAATTACTGGTTGATAGTGCCTTTAAAAAAACATGGACTCACCTTTTTCCTTTGCTAACAGGTATTTCTACAGTTTGTCATACACTTCAAATATACCTTGCAAAAAATGAATTGAATTAAATTTGATCTATCTATAAATTCTACACTCAAGTAATTAACATCCATATACTATTGTATACCATTCTCAGAGCAGCATTTTGTGTTTTCTTCAACATAATTTAAATCAATGACATTGTTTAGACATCTGGAGAAAATTTCATAGATAAGAAATTTTCACGTTCACCACCTGTGGTTCCTCTGCTCATGGTGCCTTTGTGGGAGAGCTTCTGACTTCTGAGTATATTTTCAGGTTGATCAGTTTAGGGTGAAACAACAGTCTGTATTCCCTGGCATATTATGATGTGTCAATGTCAGCAGTTTCATTTCATATTAAACTTTGACATTTCATATTTTGCCTTTGTTCTGAATCAATTTTAAAAGATTTTAAGAGTGATTAACATTTTATGGAAATAACTCTCTTTCTTTACTGTAGTTCATAGCAGTCAAGAAGGAGTTGCATATCACAAGGACACAGTACACTATCTCAAATCATGTCCTAGTGGGACGTGCCATTCTTACTGCTGCCACAGGATAAGAATGTAAGCAGTCAACAATATCTCTTTATAAATTCTGAATATTGAAGTGATTTGTTGCTCTTTCTGGCACAGTGAGGCCTGAGTTTTCCATATTCAAAGTAAAAAATCAAATGAAGTCATAATTTCTCCTTTTGGATTTAAAAGACTCATTAGCATCAAGTGAATGAAAAGATGAAAAATACTTTTTAGAGAAGACCCCACTGCTATAAATTAAGGGTTTTATATATGTGTGCAGTCACATATATTTCCTTATTCCTAGTAAAATCTCAATGCATGTTTGCTTACTGCTTCCTGCCTTCATTTAATAAATAATAATGTGAAAAGTCTTTACTTGAAGGAACTTGGTTGATCTTTCTAAGAAGATAATTGCTTCCAAATTTTCAGTAATCTGGAAACTTATCTGTTCTAATGATATCTAATTCCTTACTGGATTACCCTGCTGAAGTTAGTCATGGTACTCAGATTGTTTTTATTCTTTAAAGGCAAAACACTATATTAAGGCCATGACTGAATTGGTGAGAGTAGTGATGGCTGTATTAACCCAGTGAGAATTTATCAGTCAAAATCTATACTTAAGCTCCAGCTGTCTTGATGAAAGTTAAGCATGGATGCAGAAAACTAACAAGAAAAATAAGATATTTAGAGGCACTACTGAATTTACCTAAATAGTTTCTACCTGCAAGTAAAAAGAAATAATATAAAAAAAAAACTTTTACTTGAGGAATCCAGTAAAGATGTACACACTTCTGCATACTAAAAACATCAGACATTTATTGTCTTGAAGGAAAAGGAACTCAAATATGATCACATATGACCACTGGCAGTGTGAAAAGTATGAGTTTGCACTGTAAGAATAGCTCATAGAAGCTACTCGAATAAGTGGTAAGATAATTGGGAAATATTTTTCAAGCATGTTATTAAAACAGAAATTTATTTTTCAAACAAACTGGGCCCGTAAACTTGAAAAGTAAGAAATAAAATAAAAAGAAGAATAAATAAGTGGAGTAATTATTAACATGAGTTATGTCACTTTTATTAGACAGTTTCCCATGAAAGATGAGAAATTGGGGGGTGCAGTAACATATATTACGTACAGATATTACTGCAGCTCTTCCATATGGCAAAGGAAAAGATGGAGACATGAAGAATTTCACAAAGACTGAATTTCAGAAGCTCTTGGGAAAAGATTTTTACTGTTCTCCAGAGTAACCCAAAAAAACTTCAGCATCATTTCCTCCTTCCCAGGGAGGAAATTTAGTTTCCTTGGTTGTCATTAATGGAAGATGCACATCCATTTGTCATGATTTTATTTTTACTAGTCAAGGTATTTATTTTATATTTTCATCATAATTTTTTGTATAGGTTTAATTTTTTTTTTCATCCTAATGTGATTGAATGCATTCTTAGCTCATATAAAAATACTCAGAAGTTTACACAGTTAATTAAATGCATTTGTATGCTCCTCCTTTCCCTGTATTATCCAGCTGTGAGTTTTTTCCATATTCAAAAAGCAAAAAAGCTTCCAGCTTTCCCTTTGCACCGAAAATTTCCATGACCCTGTCTGTAACATGGGGAAAATAAATATAATACTGTGGTTGATTCATGCAATTTGTCAATATAATTAAAATAAATTGAATCACTCTGATATTTTGGATGTGTTTTGGGACTGTGGCCAGCACAAGACATGACAAGCACTGTAAATGATCTCTGTGGCCAGGAAGATGAAATTCAAATTGTAGCAATTCTAGCCTGATCTCAAAGGCATTTTGCCCTCTTTGGGAAGACAGGAATTATGTTACTGTGCTTCATGATTTTTTTTATAGGGTGAGGACTGGTAGGTAGCATACCTTGTGCACAGCAGAGTGAAGGACAGTAAAAGTGATGCTATGCTGCTTGGTCAGTGTCAAATATTGTGTGCTCACCATAGAAGTGCTGTGAGAAGCAAACACTCACACTTTCGTATGATCTTCTGTCAGGCTTAATGGCTGCTTTGCTTGTTTTCCTCTTACTTAAAGGTAGTGTTGCTTTGGGGCTTGTTTATGGCAGCATTCTTCATGGCAGCAGAGTGGCACCAAGGAGCTGCAGTGCTGGTGGGGAAGGGTTTGGGCGTGCCCTTTCCAAGGAGGTTTGAGTGTCAAGGGACCACAGAGTGTCCTGGGGCCTGGGACTCTGGGGGAGCTCATCACACCTCTCATTAGTGCTGTGATAGCATCAGTGGTTTTGTCCACAGGCCACTGGTGTGTCAGCCATAACTGGATTTAAACGCTGCACTAAACTTCTGTCTGCTTATTGATGATCCTCTTTTCCCACTATTTCTATTAGCAGCTGTGTCAGAAGTTGTGGCAAAGGGGAATTTTAAAGAATAGCAAAATTTGACAGACTTTGAGGACGTTACAGGGCCTCTGTATATTTTCTTAGCAGACAAGATATTTTTAAAAATGCAATGAAATTAAGAGTGTATTTTATTTTGATTTCTGATCCTATTGCTCTAGCTCAGGAGACGTTTTAGTTTTGAACAATCACCGTAACTTAGCAGATGTATCTGAACTCCTGAAAAGCAAAATATTTGTTGGAGAATAATTTTCTTTGTCAGTTCAAAGACAGCTTATTAAATTCTATGCTGTAACTATTACTGGCTTCAGAAAAGAAAAAAAGTAAAACATTTGTAAAGTTAAAAAGTAGCTTTATTTAGAAGTGGGAGTTTAATGACAACTGTTATTTGCTCTAATGATGATGAAATGGAGGCTGCTGCTTCACTTGTGATGGGCAATTTCATCGTTATACAGACACAAATCATGACAGGATTCGATCATTCCTGGGATATGCTGACAAACTGCGGCATGTACATGACCACTGTTCTCAGCTGTAGTCTCTATTTGCTGTTTTTCTTGTAAATCTGAATTTATATCAAAGGCAGGCACTTCAGTCAGCTACACTGATTTTTTTCACCTAGATTGCTGCATGTCCGTCAGTAAATTGTAAACGCTCTAGGGAAACCTGCCTTAGCATGTCACTCCCATTTCAGTTTATTTCAAGGTAGAGGGTGATTCTGAAAAGCAGAACAGTGATTTTTAAGGTTTTGTTTGGCTTTTGTCATATTAGGATCTAATATTTGTCTGTTACATGGTATGTTGCAGTTATTCTTTGCTCCTTTTCTCTGCTAATGTCAGAAGAAATATACGCAGTAAGCAGGGGGTTAAATTCCCACTCAACAGGCGTATTTTTGGTTTCTGTAAGGGAAATGTGAGTGGAGCTCAGTGCTTTGCAGCGGAGGGCAGCACTCCGTGGCAGAAGCAAGCATCCAAAGGAAACGTGGCTGGCAGCAGACATCCATGACGGGAACGAAACGCTGTACCAGCTCTTCCAGTTTCACAGGGACCTCGCGTTTTCCAGCTGTTTACCCTTGAGATGTAAAATGGCAATTTGGCATAGGCTAACAGCCTGGTGTGATGTGAGCATCTGCGTAAAAGGCTGCACATATGGAGCATGCCCAGTGGTATGAACAGCCTGTTACCCCACCCCCAGCCAATCTAGGAAGAGATGAAATGAACTTTGCACTTGCAAATGTCACTGAATACATTTTGCACAGGATTTTAAAAGGTTCTTTTACAAGCACTATTTTTAACAGCCAAATCCGCCCCCCAAAACAGAAAGGAAAAAGCCCTAGGTATTTTTCTGTGATCGATCTCAGTTTATGATCAGCTGAAGCATCTCTCACAATATTTCCGAAGCTGGTTTTATTTCATGTTTTTATCATTGAAGTTGAGATCTTTGGAGGTGGTTTGGATTTTTGGGAGTTTTTTTGAATTTTTTTTTTTTTTTATTTTTTCCTACTGGCATGAGAAAATTTGAGAATTTAATTCCAGTAGAATACTTGGAAGCAGTGAGGCTGGAAGCTTGAAAGGCAGAGGGAAGAGAAGGAAGGCTCTCACGGCAGAGCATGGATAGGAAAGGAGCTGTGATTCTGCAGTGCTCAGTGTGCACATGTTTTATGAGATCAGTGCCGGGCGCTGCAGCTGCGGACAGTAACTGAGCTGTCTGGCTAATGAAGGCCACCTGGATCAGGCTTCTGAAAAGAGCCAAAGGAGGACGTCTGAAGAATTCTGATATCTGTGTAAGCCCTGCATTTTCCTTATCACCTTATATTGTATATATTGCAAGGAGGGAGAGAAAAAAGGTGGTGAGGAGAGGACAGTTGTTTTCATTCTGATTGAATTACCAGAACTCTATTTTGTATGCAGGGAGATGCAGAGGGAAAGCAGAGCTGTCATTATTTATAGAGCTGTTCTGGCATTGTGGCTGCTTCCATTGTGGTGATACAGGGACATGTGTTCAATCCAGACGGATTTTATTAGTTGGAAGTTGATTTGTGGTCATTTGCATGTCTTGCTGAGGGGCAGAGATGGATAAGAGCCATTTGCTGTTTTCATGGGGAAAGTGTGTCAGGTAAAGAGGCTGCCCTAAAATAAAAATGCATAGCAGAGATTAAATCTCTTAGCAGTGATATTCTGTAATGGTAATTATTGATGGTACATTTGCATTTTCATAATAGAAAGCCTTTTTGCTTGCTATTTCTGTCACTATTTAGAGTTCTAATTTTTATGGAGCCATCCTTGAAGCTGCTGTGTGTCCTTCAGCCCTGCACTGCACCAGTGCTGTAAGTCTCCAGAGAAACTGGCTCTGCTTGCTGAAAAGCTCACAAATAAGAGTGCAAAGATAGGGCAGGAAGTAAAACACTGGAGAAGGCACCTGCACTTTTTGAAAAGTTTCCAGAAGAAAATGTTTACATAGATATAATTTCTTCTAAATGCATTTACCTTTTGGGCAGTTAGTCTCTTTTCAGTGATACAGAAGTACGAGAAAAGGCAAGGTATATAACCACCTCTACTTTTTTTTTTAAACATCAAAGGAACTTGTGACATTATTTTTCCTTTTCTTTTGCAGGGTTCGGCGGACTCCTACACCAGCCGTCCATCTGATTCAGATGTATCTCTGGAAGAAGATAGGGAAGCAGTGCGGAGAGAGGCAGAGCGACAGGCCCAGGCACAGCTGGAAAAAGCAAAGGTAAGGCACTGTTTCGTGTTACAAACTCATAAAATGCATGGCTCTAAAGCCGGGGTTGAAACTAGATGATTTTTAAGATCCATTCTAACTCAAACCATTCCATGGTTCTTTGTCATCTCATCCATTAGTGATAAACTGTTTTTAATGTGTTAACATATCGATTAGAGCTCTTGTAAACCTTCCAGACAACAGCTGAAAATATATGCTCCATGAAAAATCACTTAGAATCAGTTTTCTGTAGCAGGCACTTGACTGACTTATGTATTTCAGAACATTCTTATTTAAATGTGTGCATTTCTTCTTTTATTAAATATAAGCATCTGTTGCAGTTTATAGGGTCAATGCTATGAGTTCTTACTGAAGATGCTTCTGAAAGTTTGCTCATGAATTGCCAGGGAACTCAGTGCTTTTACAGTGCTAAAAATCAGCCCTCAATTGAACATCCTGTTCATTTCCCTTCAAGGAAGAATCAGTCCCTACAAGTCATATGTAAATAGAGAGAATCTGTTACAAGTGTGTTTTTTTCCTAAAGACTTCACTGACTTTACAGTTTGTGTGTTAAATGACCCCATGAGTCATTTGCTGGAGGTCTTCTTCAGATTTCTCCTCTCTCCATGCTCCTGGCAGATAGTGACAGTGTAGTAAGAAAACACTAAATGAGCTTTAGGTTATTGCTGTGTGTTTATATATTTTCCATGAGATGTATTTTAGGACTGTGAAGGTTTTAGCAGTGAAACTGATGGGCTTGTTTCTCTTTCATCTATGCTACATCTTTAAATAATACTGCACCTGTGAAAACTGTGCACATTTTGTTTATTATCATTATTCATTTATCACTTCATTCCAATTTTTCTTTTTTTGGTATGCTAGCTGTGAGATTTAAATGTATTACTGTTTTCCAAAATCAGGTTTTTGTTCTAATATATTTAAATACACCATTGAGATCCCCCTTTACATCTACCTGATCTACATTTTTCTCTCACTTTCTCTGAGTCCCCTCCTCCATTTTGCTTAGTTTTTTTAATTCTTTATCTCCTTTCCATCTCCTATTCTATTTAATTCTCCACTGCCAGCTTCACCTCTGTCCATTTATACCACCTGTTTTTACAAGGGCTCTGCAGAAATCTGTGAGTCCAGATCACTGTGCTCTGTAGCTGATCGTGTGGCGAGGACCAGCTCTGTAAATAATACAGTACTATAATGCACAAGCAGACATCTTCATCAGGCCAGAAAGCCTGAATAGGGAAGCCAGAAATTTTTTTTTTTTGAAAATATAATTGTTAACTGATATTTAATAAGAGCTCCTACAGCAGCTTTTTAATGAGCTGCTGGAATGTGCCAAGTGTAGGAGATACTGAATATCTCTTTGAAGTTGGATCTTGCTGTTCTGTGATTAGTGTAGCAGAAACTCAACAGAAGCAGCTCACTTCTTCCCTTCAGCCTTGTATCTCAGAGATTGCTGATTGTAGTCAGGAGTTTCAGTTTTATCAGGGGTGGGTTTTGCTAGTTTGAGGTTTTTTGCTCCTGGAAAAGATGATAAGGGCTGCCCTGAAATTCAGGTGAAGTTTTGAATTTTATCAGTAAATGCACAATCTTGAAAAGAAGAGTTGAAGTAGTAGTATCTTGCAGATTAATCAGGGTAGCAGTGCAGTGCTTACTGCTGAACTGATGCCTCCCTTAGCAATGAGTAAATCTATGCGAGTGTTGCTATGGGAATTTGGCTTACTGATGCTGGCTTGAATACATGGACAGCCCTTATGTAATATTCATGACCTCTAGCACAGCTGCCATTGTAGTTTGTAGAGAATCTGCTAGCAGACCTTGACTTCTAAAAGCTGTATTTCTATACATAAAACCAATGTTCCCACTCCAGCTGGCATGAGATATAGTCTCTAGGTCTGACACCGTCTGAAACTGTAAGACAACTTGTGAACAGCCAAAGTAGTAAAGGCACTGCCAAAACCAACCTGTTGTAACAATGGCTATTCCAGTCATAGAAAACACAAAATTAGTTATTTGAATACTTTTTCCTTTAAAATAGATCAAGGCTGGAATTAGATTAACATTTTTGTTTCTCTAGTCAAATGTTAAAAGGCATTCCAGGAGGTAACATATGGCAATAATTTTATGTAGAGGCTGTAACAGTGTAATATTTAGTCTAGTGCAATATTTAAATTAATACTGTTAAATAAAATATTATGTAAAATTGCTGCTTTTGTTTGAAATAAGTGGTTAAAAATGTGTTTAAATTAAGCCTAACTCAGTAGATGTAAAATATGACAGGGTGTGGTTTTTTGCCTTTATCGACGGTTCAGTCCTTCACCTCCCTGAAACACAGTAAAATCAGTGAAGCAGTAGCTGCTGGTGGTGCCTCCTGGCTGCTGTCAGCCCCCAGATGTGTTTGCCACAGGCTGCAGATTTGCTGCCTGCTCCCCACGGCTGCCTTACCTATGCCCTGACTGATTTCCAGGCAGAGCCAACTGACAAAGCTGCTTTAACTTTTGCCTTTTCTCTTTGTGTGAGGAAGTGTTGATCCTAAATAAAATCATTACAAATGTATTTGTCACGGGAATTAGAAGAGGGTGACACACATGAATAATGCAGTGGTAGAGGGAAGATGATAGTGAATTAAGGGTAGATAAAAAACTATTGAACCATGTCACGCAGTTAATGAAAAGAGTTAAATGACATCCATTTTCCTTTATTACAGCTAGGGAAAACACCTTAAACTGAAGATAAAAATACAGTGATAGAGCACACAATGCCACATTGTTAGGACAATTTTACGATTTTTAAATTTGTATTTTTATAGCATCTAAGTGCTTGTGTGACATGAAGCCTGAATGTGTCTCCTATACTTATCCAAACAGGGAAAATCAAAGGAAAAGCTCATAAGGAAATGCACATTCTGGCTGCCTTCATTTATTTATTTAATACAAGCATTGCTTCTCTGGAAAATGCTTAAGCATATTTTGCTGACTCACTTTGGCATGTGACTTACTGTAAGGAAGGTGGGGCCATGGGCACATGTTTGGAGTCATCCAGGGACAGAAAATTAAGAGGCAGCTGATGAGGCTACCTGCAGGCCAGCATCTACTCCTGAAGGAAACAGATCTGAAATGAAACTGTTAAGCTCAAAGCTGAGATTAAATGTTCTTGATTAGAATAGTTTAGCAATAAAAATGCAAAAAGGCTGGGACTTTTTGTTGTTGTTGTTTTTGTTTGGTTGGTTTGATATAGGGGAAAAAAAAAATTGGAGGTGTTAACGATTTCCTGAGTGCTCTCCTCACAGACCATAGCATGTGCTAAATCTAGGATAAAGAGAGAGGACCCGTGTTGTGTCCAGGTAGGGTATGCTAATAGTATCCAAATCTAAGGGCTTCCTGTGGTGTTTTGCTGAGTTTCCTATTTTCACAAAATCACGAATCTTCAGCGTTGACAAGCCAAAAAAATAGTGACATTAATTATGTTTGTCACTAATAATTAAAAAAAACATCATTTCTACAGTCAAAAAAGCTTTTTAGTTGTTGAAGGATGATGATTCAAAATAAAAAAAATGACTGTCAAAATGAGATCATGGCCCATGAGAAGTCAGTAATTGTGTTACTAATAGGAAATCTCAATTCCCCTCAACTCTGCTTTGTTTGCACTCCACCTAATGCTCCACTGCTAGCATCTCTTTAGGCGTTTGTAAAATTTGAAATTTATATGCTTCTAGTTTTAAATTTCATTAAAATAATTTTTATGTTCATGTGGTGAGCCATGGAAATTTTGATACTAGATGTCCCTTTTCTGGGTCTGAGGCAATGATATAAGCTGTCACATTTTTCTTTTTTTGATGTGTGCTGTAGTAGTGGTGATGGCTTGTGACTGTGAGTAATAATGCAATGTCTTAAATGTAATGCATTGCCTCCATGCATGGTTTGGGGACCACAGCTTTGAAATGTGTCGCAGGCTGGGATAATGCCTACATAGCTCTGTGAGGCTGAGGGCATGAAAAAGATTGTCAGATGTAATTATCCAGTGCAGTGTGCCAAGACTAGTTATTTGAGTATTTATTCACTCTCAGACAGGTTTCACAGCCTCAGAATGACCCCATGCTGCTAGCGGGCAGCTGAAAAGCTAGTTGAGGTGTGTCTACTGAAGCTGCAGTAGCATTTTTGACAGGCCAGAAGTGCCCATCTCCTTGATGTGCATCCTTATATTATGTCATCTTGTTCCCTCATGGACATTCTTTCTATTTTCTCTCAATTACCAGAATGTCATGGTGCTGAACAGCACACAAAGCTATAGCAACACAGGATAGTACTGTTAGCTGTTGTGTGGTAATATTTTTTTTTCACTGATTACTTCTCATTTGCCCTTATGTAACACTGGGATGTAAAGCAGCTTCCTTTATATTCTTTGTGACCTATAGTTTTTTCTCGTGTGTATTATTGATGCAATATTTGTTCTACTCTAGTGCCTGCTGTTATATTGGTTATTTCCCTGAACAGTTTATCACTTTTTACTGTTGGGCTGCATTGTTGGGGGCTGGAATTCTTCTTCCAGTGGGGTCTCACATAACCTGGAATTAAATTTCCTAGAGACAATACTGTTTCCAATTAGAAGACATCGGTCCCATTCATACCATGATTAGAGTGATGAAATATGCTTACTAAGTAGCATTTCTTCTTCTGCTTCTTGGGTTTGAGTAGAAAAAAAAGAGTGCAGGGATATTAACCCAGCCTACATTTAGAGACCTAGCTGTAGATACTTTAGTATCCTGACTTTCTCCACATAATAAGGAAGAGAAATAAATTGTCTCCAAGGAATGGATGCAATACTGAGACAGCATTTTGAGATTCTGAGGACAACCACAGCTCTTCTGCCTGCTCTTTCACCTGCTGCTTTCACATGAGCCTGCTCCCTTGGTGAGATGTCTTTGTTCTGTTTGTTTTTTATGGTTAAATTACCACATAAAGGGCAGCAGTGCCAGTGGTACTTTGTGTAAAACTAAATAACTTCTTCATTAAGAGCAGTGTGAAAGAAATATTTAAAGAGAATAGGTGTCATAAGCCAAGTGCAAATATCCTTGCCTGGATGTTTTTCTGTTCCTTGTCCCACAGGTCTCTTGTACACCCAGCCAGTGAACTGTAAGCTTCTGCTACAGGCTGGTACTGCACAGGTCACAGCAGAGATTCCTGAACCCTCATGGGCCTGTATCCCACCTGTGGCTGCTGAACCAAGCTGCAGATAAAGTGCGCTCAGGCCAGCCCTCCCTGTGGCTCAGGGGTGGCAACTGATGGGTCTGGGTGTTGAGCCAGATGTGCATGAGTGTCACAGGAGCCATACAAGAGGCTGAGAAGTGGCCTTGGGGATGTTCTCTGTGACTGTGGAGAGTGAGTGTGGCATGGTAAAGGAGGAATTAAGGTATCTCTTTGCAGACGGCTCAGGCTGGTACGATGGTGAGCAGTTTTGTTGATATCAGATTGAGGTAGATGCTGCTGGTTGCTGTAAGCAAAGTGATTTCCACTTAAGACACATATGACCTGGTTCATTAACTTTCTTAAGGTTTATAGGGTCTGATTTATTTTTCCAACATCCAAGACAGTAAGGTAATCAAAGACACTGTAATCCAGAAGTTCATTTTTATCAGCAGATGCTCCACCTATTTGATGCCGTGGTTTTTTTTAATGGTTAACATGAATTTTCTACTTAAAAGGGAATAATGATTCAAATGTAGAGGGGAAGGTAGGATTTCAGGGCATGAGCCATTGTCAAAGGTAGCTACAGTGTGTGTGATGTTTGAATATAAAAGTCTGTGGTTCTGGACCTCTGACCCTGAGATCAGTTCAGCTGGCCAGAGCATGGTGCTAATAATGGGCTATTTACTTAAGATCCTCGTGGGTCCCTTCCAGCTCCAAACATCCTGTGAATCTGTAAACAGGAGCATAAAGGAATTGTTAAAGGAAGACCTACACATGTAATTATATCTGTGTGGGCTTATGCATGTATATGTATGCATTATATATATCCTTATACACATCCCTGTGTATATATGAATATACCTTTGGTTATATGGCTGCACATATTGGATAACTATCACTGGTGACTTGAACTGGTAATTTATATTCTACAGCTGTACAAATTCCTGTTGTAAAATGGCTGATTTGGATGCAGGGAGAACTGAAGTATTCAGGTTGTACTGAAGTATTAACCTGTGCAAAAATGCAAAGATTTTGTCAGAGAACAGTTATCCTATGATCAGAGCTGGTAGTGGACTGTTATGGGGTTTTTGGAAGCAGGAATGAGTTGGAGTAAGGACTTCAGTGCAGGCAATGAGTGTCTCACCTTGCATAGGGGCCACAGTTCAGTGCCACACATGATGTGGCACAGTGCCTTGGAGAAAAACTTGTTTGGACAACAAAGCCCTGTGCTTTCTGCTTCCTGTGCTGAGGGGACTATTTTCCAGCCAGTTCAGGAGCTAACCTGATTTCTGTTGGAGCAGACACCTGGCTGATGTGTATTATTATGCAGGGAAGTACTTGTCATCTGCAGTGAAAACAAACCTCCAGACAGTTCTTCAGTCCTTGGCAAAGATATGAATCCCTTTCTTTCTCCATAACCCAAGCTCCCAAAAGTTAGGAAGAAAGTAGAAAAAACCCATGAGTATCTATAGTTTTGGCTATATATATAATCAGAAAAAAAATGGAAGGAAGCTTCAAAAATAATCTCTTTTTTCCATCATAATTGCAACTTGTTTTATAAAATTACATGCAAGATGCCAAGGAGTTCTAACTATAGGTAGCATTAGAGTGCTTTGATACAAAATTAGACTGACATTAGATCCAGTTCTAAAGTGTTTGCTTTGGAAAATTTAATATTAGTTACATAAACGACTCACTGCTTGTATAAAACTTAAAAAAGTAATTAGGAACTCAAAGTAATCCTGCAATACCTGGGAGAAGAATGCTCTGTGTTCCCAGGTTAGGAATATTTTAAGTGCAAAACTCAGCTTGAACTATGAAGAGCATCTAGATTCTGCATAATTCAGAGTATTAGACGAATTACTTTAAAGTGAAGATACAGAGAAGTCCCACTGATGCTTTTCTGCTTATGTTCTGGATATTTTCTGGATGTGTACCTGCCATCTTTTTGTCTATATTTTGTGTAAAGCCTGTGCATATCCTAGAGCAAAAAACTTCCCCTAACATTCACCTGTGGACCCTGCAGAAGGCTCTGAACACTTCCTATCTCTATTAACCTCCAATCCTGCTTAGACGTTTTCCTCCAGGATTTTATAACCACCTGGCTTGTATTCCCACATTAAATGCAATAAAAACTCTATTTTATACTCCTAAAATGATCAGTCCTGAGGTAAAATGTGTATACTGAGATGCATTTTAGGCTGCCACAAAACATCAAAGATTAAGCAGACATTTATTCTTTGTGAAAGTATAGATAACCATTTACCCTTCTCCTTTCATTTTGGTCATGGAAACGTCGCCAGTGGGCTTTAGTCCTGTAACTTTCACAACTACCTAGTTTCATTTTTACTTACTTGATTGAAACAATTCTACTTTATTTACAAGTAAGCAAGCAAGCAAATACTTTTATTGAATCTGATATGAAATCTTTATCTATAAGTTTCAAATGGTATTCTCTAGCTTAAGATGAGATAGTTATCACTGAAATATTACTTCTTGGATTTATTTTTTTAAAATGCATTCTTCTCCTTGCTAAATAGCTTGAGGGTGATACTTAAATCTGATTTTATTGTTAGCAAGACCTGCAAACAGGACCTGTTTTAAAAAAAGATTCAGTGTCAAGCAGTACAATAGTGCAGAAAATTCAGATTAATATTGTTGCAGAGAATTCAAGAGTTTCTCCTTTTTTTTTTTTTTTTTTTTTTACTATCTCCAGCTTTTCTTTTCTTAATATTCTCTCTGGCCAGATATGGGTGATTTTAGCATACTGTAATTGTTATATTAATTTTTAGTTTATTCAAGTGGTTGCCTGTCATAACTGACATTAAAATAAGAACTTCTAATTCAATTATTCCTAGAAGTGAGACTTCCTCTTGCTTGTTGGTGTGTAAATACGTGAGTTAAATACATGTTAGCAAGATTGCCCTTTAATCACATTTCGGAAATCTTATCAGATAAGATACATATTTTCAAGGTGATTTGTTGTTTACATCTAAAATACAGGATCCAGTTTGAACACTGATGATTTATTTTCGGTATTTTGAACACATCTGCATTTGACAGGTATGGAAAGCAGGAATGCACCCCATGGTTTGAGTTTTGTTGTGCAAATATGCTTGTGTTATTGAACTGCAAGTCATCTTTTTTCAGTGAGTGAAGGAAAAGCCAAGGGAAAAAAACAACTTGAAAAGGAAGATGAAGGATCAAACTGCAGCTGCTTTGATTATTTTGACTGGAGATGTCAGATTTTTGAAGTGAGAGAAGAGATGCGCCTGCTGCTTTTTGGCTCTATCCATTTGGCCAATTACTTAAAAATGAATTTTAAAAAGTTTTTTGGATTCTAGTATTTAAATTGGGGTAAAACATGTGGGCACAAAGCATCTGGGGTTACTCTGGGTGTCACCATTGTCTGTCACAAGAGAAGCACTTCCTCACAGAAGTGAAAATGAGAAGTTCTGGGAACCTGCCATCTTGTAAATCAGCTGTGCTCATTGCTTTTAATAATCAGCAGTAATAAATGGCAGGAATTGGAAAGGAAAATCTATTTCTGGCTTTCAGAAGCAGTCAGATTATAGATGAACGTATCCTTCCCAGAGGAGCTGTAAGGGAACTACATTTATTCCAGCTCTCTCATTTGACCCTTTAATTCCCTTTTTGCAGTGAGGCACGTGATTCACTCACAAAACACATATTTCCTTGCATTCTGCCCTGGTGTTTCCTGGTAGTTCCTCCAGTTGAGATATAACACAGGGCCTCCATGGAAGTGCTCAACTCTGCTGCCTTTATAGTAGCCATGGCGTGTTCAGTGGACCTGGTCTGCTGGGGTTGAGCGTGGGCCTGCCTCATGAGCTGCCCTCCAAGGGCTTGAGCTGCCTTCTGCAGGCACAGAGATGTGACATTTCTTACAGGAACATGAGGAAGGAGGAGTGTTCTCTGTTACCTGTCACCTGTTCTCTGTGCCACTCAGCTGGCAGTGACTTGGGAGACCCCAATAGCTCCAGCAGCCTGTCCCAAAGGAGATGGGTGCTTTCCTTTGGTGAGGTGAAGGAAGGCACAGCTGTGCTGGTGTATATGGCTGTATGCATGTGAACTCTAATGAAACCCTTACTTTTTTCCTCAGAAAGGAAGAGCTTCCATACTCTTAGATTTAAGCTCAGCATAAAATTGCCAGGTTAAATTACCCAGTGTAATCCATATCTGCCCAGTTTGCCTTCCAGAGCAAGAGCTTGTCTTGGCATTACGCTCAATGCTGGGTAAAATCTCCAAGGGAAGCTCTCAGTCCAGGAGCTTCTTTTGGAAGCCCATGATTACAGTAGAGGCCTGAAGAAAATGGGAGGTTAGGAAAGGATAAAGGGGCCAAAGTGGAAAGGAATTTGGAATTTTGGAAAGGAATAGACACTGTGTGGATTGACTCTCACAGCTTTGTTCTGTGATTCAGCTTGAAGAGAATCCAAGTGGGAAGGAAAAACAGGAGCTGTTCTTGATTTGGCATTCTTGAGCAGGTTTGAAAGTTTCAACTTCTACCTTGTATATCTCAGACTTGACAGTATTTCTCTCACACCCGCTGGCTGTGCTGTGTCTCTCTGGCAGCGCAGTTTCATGGCAGTGGCTTTGGCTCAAATCATTGTTTTGAGAAGTTTCCATCTGCAGCTGCTCAGTTCATTTGTTTCAGGAGGGTTGTTTTGAAGCCAGCTTGGTTGGGCCCAGTGTGCACGGTGCAGCCTTATAGGCAGCAGTGTGCTGTGGTGTGGGGAGTGCTCCAAAGCACAAGGCTGCAAAAGCAGTGTACCCTTTTCACTAAGAAATTTACCTTCTCCTGTGTGAGTTGGGATCTTGCTCTTAACCTCCTGCTCATCATAGTTTCTGATACAGCAGCAGATGCCCTTGGGTGTTTGTTTACCAGCTGGTAGTGAATTGATTACTCTTAAGCACTTTCCTTCAGAAGCTGTCTGATGTAAACAGGGACATGGCTACACATTTGCTGCTTAATTCCAGGAAAATGAGCAAGACATAAAAGATCATGAAACAATGTATCTGTTTTACCTGCTTAATTCTGTCTTGAATGGACAAGGTCTTATTTTGGTCTCAAAAATTACATTTCAGTGTTTCTTCCTGAATGTCCTTGCAAACCCAGTAGAAATTTGGTCTAATGCAGTCTGGTGGAGAGTTGTGTTCCAACAGTCAGGAGTAGAACTACATTTTCTCCTTAAACTTCAGTGTATGTTGCAGCAATTTCACTCTGTTCATGAGCTATAGGCTCTCTGCTGTTGCTGCAGTACTGATGCACACTAGGACAGGAATGAGGACAACCATAATTCAGCAGCTGGAACATATAATATAGATACCAACCTGCATGCATCTTTCATGTCATCACAAAGACAGCTGCAATAGCTTTTTATGAATTTTGTTCACACTGGGTTCTTGAAGCTGTGTTCATTATTTCTAGCCACCATGAATGTCTGCTCTTGTACATGACTTCCTACTGAGTCTCCCTGGGTGTTTTAATGCTGACTTAAAGTTATCACCACAGTGATCTGTTGACATGGAAGACCCCCCACACTACACATAATAAACCCATTCCTTTATGAGAGCATGGAATTGTGGAGATGAAAGGCCACTAAGTACGATATAACTGTATCTGGTTCTCAGATGTTTATATGAAACTAAAATTCATCATATGTGTATCAGGGGTATAAATTTTGTTAATTGTCAGCACAGAAATACTTCTTCTTTTGATGCATAACTGATATTGTCAGGTTTGTTATGTATCTATACAAACCAAAATAGCTTCAAGTCCTAAATTCTTTTCTTTGAAGTGATACATAAAGCATGTATTTGTTTTGTGAGATAGTTCATTTAGGAGTTCATACAGAGTATTCCATGTCAATACTGCTACGATGTCTGTTAAGATTCTGTTTATGATTATAGCACCAAGCTCTAGACAAAATAAAATACTATGTTAGTTCTTTAAAAAACAAAACAAAACAAAAAACAGAAAAAGAAGTGGTGCTTTTCATCAATAAGCTCATTTATTTTCAGGGATTTCTATAAACCACGGATAACACAGGAACCGCCAGGTCAAAACCTGTAAACAATTTTCTTCCCTGTTAAAACTATTTGTTTTGTGTTGAATAGTTTACAGAGGAGTAAAGATATCAAGTTCCAAAATACACATAAGGATTTATGTCACATTAATACAGCAAGAAAAAAACTCATGTGCTGATCCCTCTTCCAATTTAGGCCTAAGAAGTATCTAAGCGTTTGAGAGATATATGGAAGACCCAGGTTGGATACCATCCCTCTGTATTTATATCAAGGAATTAAGTTAGTTTCTTTTGCTCCAGGTTTTTTTGTAATTCTTCTAATGAAGCCAACCTGAACATTTAGATGGCAATAAAAGTGGAAGAAGGTCTTATCAAATCAGTTAAATCTGGTAAAACTTTTTTTCAGTGAAGGAACTTTGAATGGAAATAGAAGATAATATAATATTTTGGGACAGTTCAGAACATACAGTTTGAATTTACGTTTTAAGTTAAGCAGCTAATCAGAGTCTAAGAGCACACATTTATATTGTTCAAGGAATATAAATTTAATTGATCAATCTGATCAAATGCATTGATTTTCAGAGTCAAATATATTTTTTGTAGAGTTTTTTCAATTTTTAAAAAAATTCTAAATGTTAAAAAAGTATTTTTTACTTCTCATTATTGTAGATTTTTGCTTAAATAAAAACTCTTTAAGGTTTTTTCTAATAGCTTTTTCAGTACACTCAATATTTTTTTGTGGCTTTGGTTCTTCACATTTTGTATATAAAGTTTGAGATTTTTGGTAAAGTACAAGGTCTTTGATACAGTAAAAGGGAGATAAATTGTTGAAGATTCAGCAAATTAAGTGGTATTTCTTCTAGCAAACATCGAGTAGCTGCTGTGTGTCACTTTAACTACTCTGAGGACAGAAACAGGTTTAGCAAATGTTGGGCCCTGTGTGAAATCAGTATCTAGTATGCATGTGAGAGAAACCTTCTGCAGAGGTGGGGGACGCACATGTTCTTGCATAACACTGTCAAATTTAGCAGTCAGTTGAATAACACCCAAAGAAATTTCATGCATGGAGAGTAAGGCTTCTCTAATTAGCTGTAAAAGTCCAAATGATGGGTGCTAAACACTGTATTATAGCGGTAAAAATCTCTGTAAAGCTGTAAAGCTTCCATCACTATCATATGTAAGGAACTGCTGGCTGTAGTCGACACTGTTACAGAAAACTTAGTTAAAAGCATCATCGTGTAAACCACTGCTTGTGGCTCACTGCACATTGTCTGAGGCACTCTGTATTTGCAGAAATTTATTTCATTTTGGAAGGGGGCAGAGAGAATAAAATCCCTCAAATCTTTAAAAATTCTGCAGATGTTTCTGATCCTTTTCTTCACTTCTGAATCCCAACACATGCTTCCTCAGTGTGTCCCCTCCGGAATGACCAACAGAAGCTTTAACACCAGATTCTCCTCCAGTCTGCTTTTAGAGATAGAAAGCATTTAAATTGTTTCCACTCCCTGACTAGTAGCTCAAACATTCCACATCCTTGCTAAAAGCCAGCTCAGGCTGGCATGGAAAGTGAATGGTGCTGAGACCCATAATGACACTGTCTTGCTCCCAGTATCTGCTTTGAGACCTAGTTTCAGCCCCATTAAAGGACGAATTTCTTGGATCAGCTGCATTACAAAAAAATCTAACAGATCTATTTAGTAACACATACACTGCATTTAAATTTTTAATTCCTCTCAGGGTCAAATTAGATAAATATATTTTAGTGTCTTTCTAGAACATAAAAATAAGTGTTATATATTAAATAGACCCTAAATCTTACCTATTTCCTCTTAAGCTGAGGGGAGGTATGCTGCATATGCAGAAATACAGTTTTGAGTAACATTTTGTTTACTGTTGAATCTTTAAATTGAAATATGAATTCTGTATTCAAGTCATGGCTTAGTCATTATATTTAGCCTAGTTAAAGTAGAAGTTAGCAGATAGGCTTTTAAAATTTTTTTTAAATTACTCTGATTAGTTTAGAATGTCTATCAAGGCAGGCACTTATTACATGTATAATGTATGTATGCAAATAGGAGATACAGGTAAGGAAATGAGCCTGCACTGACTGTGAAAGAAGTCCATTTGTTTGTAAGAAGGCTGCAGTGAATTTCTGCATGTTAAATAAAGAAGTTCTTTCAACTTTGTCAAAATGTAGTCCATGAAGCTAAGTGCTTTTATCCCACAGTTACTTGAAGAAAGACATGAGTCATCAACTAAATAAAGTTTACATTTTAAAAAGGAGCATATTCCAATATTCCAAATGTACTGTATTTAAATATGTTTCTAAGCAGAATTAATTTACCGTTATTTTTGTTTCCTGTTGGACTACACTAATAGGTTAATGATATAAAAAATTAACAATTTACTATAGGTGAATGATGTGATCCAGCTCTCTTGCTAGAATAGCCATTATGTGACTGCATAATGTTGGCTGAAAGGAATTGAAAATATATAAAGGCATGTCTGAAGGTCATTCTGAACTAGGGCTCAACTTCATTATTAAAATACCCTTTACCATTCTTAAAGCCTTCTGCTTCACTTCATAAATAATGAGTACATGACATCTGATCCAGGGCCATTCATCTCACCTCAGTATTTCTTCAAAAGGTACTTTATAGAGTGCATATCTACTTTATATTTAGATGTAAGTTGAGTAGTCCTAATTTCCTGGAATACAAGGTTTGTCTAGATTTCATTAGAACAGAGGATTGCATCCAAATCAACACCTTGTAGGGCAACTACAACAGCTCAGTTTGGTGCTGGGTTTACCCTCATTTTCTCAATCTCTCTCTATATTTTACCTGGCATCTTACTCTTTGCAGATTTCTCATTCTTTCCTTTCCCCTTTTCCTCAGTTTCTCCTTGTTAGTCATGATGGTGATGTGCCCAGTCCCTGGGCAGCCTGTTCCTTTCCTTCCTGCTTGGCTGGGGCATCTCTGCAGGCAGACAGTGGTGCAGGGGATGAGGAGGGACTGGGAGCTGCTCCCTGTCATGTGGGAAGATGAGGCATCAGGATCACAGTAAGAAAGTGTCATTCTTGGAAATCTTGAAAGCTCCCTCTTGTTTAAAGAGGAGAGAGAGAGAGGAAATTATAAGAGGTAGGTTAAGACCTGCTTTGCAGAAATTCCTTCATCACCAGTAGCTGGCTCCTCAGCTGTGGAAATAAAACCAACTGTGTAGACAGCACACATCATCTATCCTTCATTGTCCAATCTGATTGCTGGTCTTTCTCAACTGTCTTCATTCATGTCTTTGCCAAGCAATTAGCAAGTTGGGTGAAATTCTCAATGCCAGAATTAAACTGCCTTGAGAGAGAGCAGAAGCTTTCTTCTTTTTACCAGCAGTGAGAAAAAGCATTGTTAAATGTGTGAATTCTTTGCAAATGCACACTCGTATGATTTCCTTATAGTTCTTTGGTGGTTTGTGGTTTTTGGTTGTTTGGTTTTGTTTTTTTTTTTTTTTTGTATTCTCATCAGGAATAGAGCATTTAATCCCTTCCATTTCCTTTTAAGTATATTGGTGTTTTGGGGGTTTTTTTGGTAGTTAGTTTGCTCTTTTAAAAATCTTATAATGTGTCAGACATTTTTCCTTTCCTAGGAAGCAAGGACTAGTCTGCAGAATGAGAGTAGTATTGCTATTGCTGCTTGGTTCCATTTTTTCTTCTTTGTTGGCTTCCTTAATGTTGAAGCTTTTCTTCCTGTTCAGTTTGTGTGTTGTGATTACAAAGACTGTGAGGTATGTGCAATATTGATAAATGCAGTAGTCTAGTCCACTAAATGTCTGCCAAATAGAGTAGGACATCTCTGTAGTTGATACATTTTTAATTACTCTGTTCTATTTGTCTGATGGAAAAACACAGGCAAGTTGACACTTTTAATATTAAAAGTGTGGTTTACCATGGCAGATAATGCCATCACAGTCGTCTGTGTTGCATTTGCTTTCCTCACAGTCAGTTTCCTTTGCTGAGCTTCCTTTGTTTGTATTTGTTTATGATGGAGGAATGCTGTCTTTCCACAGAAAAGAAGGTGCAGTGGTTGCAAATCTAATGAAACGTGAGGTTTAAACTGTTTATGCATTGACCATGTCTTTATAGATATCCTTTCAAGATTACTGAGTGGCAGTGGGAAATGCTTCACGTTTCCATGCCCTATTTATTGCTTGTATCTCTGAGTTTCCAAAGGTTCTGCTTTCCTTCACTTTAACCACCAAATATGTTCTGCAAGCTCACGTGGTGGTTGGCACCAGGCTGCAGATCAGGAGTGCCCTGAAAAGACTATTCGCTGTTCTGTGGCAGAGAATTTGCAAACATTGATTTTGGAGGGACTGTGATTTTGTAGCCCGCAGCATTATACATAGAACGGATAAAGACAGAGATGATATTTGCCTCTTGAATTCTGGATGTGGCTCTAACTTTATTTTCCTGTTTGGGAACATTTGGTACTTTCAAAGGCTAAAACCAGCTCTTGGCAGTGTAAAACTGAACAATATTTAACCCAAAATATTCCGCTTATAATTTTCCTTACCAGATGTATGAGCATGCAAATGAGATAAAAAAAATCAATGTCTAAATCTGATTTATATGATTTATAGTCCTGCATAAGCAGAATTTTTTACAAACTTTACCTTATGGTGTTGCTTAGTTTTAAACTTAGGGAGACCAAGGAGAAGGTTAGCTACAACGTCAGCTTGAAAATAAACAGCATTTCAAATTTAATTTTTATTAAAGAGTACAGGTACAGCTTAAGTGACATAGGAATGGTTGTGTCTGTCCCTGGTGCATTAGGTTTATTTTTTGCATTTACAGTATGCTTTAAAAAGTATAATACGTAGAATTTTAATAATTAGCTCACATTTCTACAAATATTTTTTTTCTCTATACAGCAGAAAAACATAAGTAGAACCCCAGCAAACCTTGGTTTTGGTTTATTTTTTAATTCTAGTAATTAAAAAAGTAATGTATTTTTGATTTTTGAATAGAATAGAATGACGATAGGAGAAATATGATACTGAAACTATTTGGCTGGATGCTCCTTTGACATTTTTGTAGCAAAAATTGGAGTAGGGTGGAAAAGAACCAATATTAAATGGTGTCCATTCATCCAGCTAAGTTTATATATATATATTTATAAATATATATATATAATATTTTTGCATGTTTTTTGAGAAGGCAGAAACCTTTGATAATTGTCTGTTGTAATCAGTTGGGAAAATGAGCTAAATTCTGCATTTGGCTTATAAACACCAACGTGTTTGATTTAAGGAGGCTGAAGTCTTGGGAGAAGTTTTGTTGAATCATTACCAGGTTTTGACTCATAAAAGGAGTGGACAAAAGCAAGCACTTTACATGGAAAGCCAGGAATTTATTGTCAGTTTAATCAAGGAACTATTGTTATTCCAATTTCAACAGTTTAGAATTATGTGCAGTTAAAAGGACAGATACACAAACTTTCTGATATTTTCCTTTTTTAGCTCTGCACCACTGGGTCCTGAGGTCAGGGGCAGCTGCAGCTGTTGTGATTAGGGTGGGACTTCAGGGAGTCATCACAGCCTCTCTACTGGTGTTTTCTTCTTCTTCCATACAAGATCCCTCATAATTGTTCTTACCTGTTTGTCAGCACGCTTTGGGGCTTGCACTGTGCTTTAATTCCCCATTACAGTATTGCTGCTGAGTGTGGTGTGCTTTACATGAGCTGATAATGGTTCTTTTTTATCTTCTCTTTGTATCTCCTAACACTGTTTTTACGCAGTGCCTGAATTGAAAGTGTTTATTGGCCGCTCTTAGAACACTGTGCAGGTTGCTTTTAGCCCTTGGGCCCTTTATTGTAGGGACACAGAGAGTCCACTCCACATATTATTTGTTATTCCTGATTACTTGCAGAAGTATATCCAGTAGGTATTACAAAACACAGTTGTACAGAGCTAAGCAAAAGGTAAAGCAAAGTGAGTGCCAGTTATTGCGACTTAGATGATTTCTGGTAGGAGCAAATCTCCTGACAAGGAAGCACAAGAACCTTGGATCTGTGGCGTTAATTTAACAATAGGCTTGTGGCCTGTCACAAGAGATAGCAGCACTTTATTTCCTTGTCTCCAAGGCCTGCAGAATGTTGATGTTTAAATGCTCTTTCATTTGCAGTTGGCAATTCTTGCATCTTTTCCTTTGTGAGCTTTTGAAAGAAGATTTGCAGAGGTACCAGAGAGGCATCATGACAGCACCAGTGGGTTGTGAGGCTGGGCAGGGTTTTACTCAGTTAATACACAGTTAGCAGGAGAATGGAGAGTGGATGTGGTGAGAGTCCTCTGAGAGAGAGGAAGGAAAAAACCCCAAAGAAATTTAAAAAACAAAAATTGATGAGATCGGAGAAGCACAGCTTGTGATGAAGTGACAATGAATTGAAGTAAATGGGGGGGAAAGATCAGAGAAATAAATGCTATTTCCTCAGTTGCAGACTTCAAGAAGTCGCAAGATTAACATCAAAAATAATACTTTTAAAATGTACTCTTAGGTTTCTGAGCCTTTAGGCAACGTTTAAAAAATATTTTCAAGACTCTTTACATTTGTAAGGACTCGCATATAAGTTTTTGGTTTTTTTAATGACAGTTTGTTTTGTAACTGAATTAAAAAATTTTAAAACCATGAACTTAAAGAGCAAAAACCAAATAATCCAAGACTTTAAAATTATGCTTATTGGCTACGCTACTTGCTTGCTTTCATAAAGTCATTAACTGATAGGGAGGGGAGAAAGTGAATGTGCCTTGTTTCAGCTTTGAAAACTGTCTCCTGGTGCATATGGCTGTCTGTGCACCTCTGCTTCTACATTTCAAATCTTCTTTTCTGAATAACTTCAGCAACTTAGATACTGCAGCACATTACTGCCTTCATGATTTCAAGATTTCTAGGAATTAACGGAAACAGTGACAACAGGTGAAATGTGATTAGTGACATTTAGAAAGTTGATAGTATCTATTCCAATTTTTTTTTGTGCAAAGACTATACAGAGCCTCATTTTTATTTATTTTTTTCTTTCTGAAGTGAGTTTTTCTATCTGAAAACATTCTGGAATACATCTTTCAAAGATGCCAATACCTGGAAAAGAGACTTCCATTCATCAAGAAGAAAAAAAAAAAAGTTTTGAGTTTGCTCTCCAGTTGGGAGTTTGCTCTCTAGTTGGGAGTTTGCTCTCCAGTTGTGAGCAGCTTTAGCACTGTCTGTCCAGAAATTTCTGCAAAATTTGTATGAAAAGCCTTACAGAAAAGCCATATAGCATATAGATTTAGTCACTGCTGTCAAATTTCTATATTTAATCAGGAGTTATTATAGAAATACTCCTTTTAAAGTAATAACAGTGTCACATGAGGATTATATCAGAGAACTGTTTGTATCTCTTATGGTTATGACCTAAATTATCTATATTTAGAGCATATCACAGCTCTGAATACCTGTGACTTCACATTTTGTACTGTGAACTTCAAGATTTAGTCAGTCATGAATGCATGCAGGTAGCAATATAAGCTTCTGTATTGTGGCCTTTTAGATCTGTGCAGCATTTTTCCATGGTAAAATGCTCCCATTTTTTTAAGATGGCTCCACATCAGTGGAAGAACAAAGAAAAAACTCTTTGCCATGATCTTAGTCTATTTGTGCTTACATACATTATTCTTGCAAGTATTTACTGTGCTGGTAATTTTGTAATTTTAAAGAAAAGACCATTTCCTCCTTGAAAGATGTGTTACTCGGGATTTCTGTCTTGCCGACTGCTTGTTCAAGACTGGTTTTTCAATGTGATATTCTTTGCCCTTGGAAGTTCTATATGTGATTTCTTAATTACCCTTTGTGATGCTTGGTCATTTTTTTTTCCTAATGTCAAATGAAAGACAATTTGATTATTGCATTAAAGTAATGGCTTTCACAATTGATAGGTTTATCATGTTATTTGCAAAGGTTGCTAATGGAAATAACAGTATTGCATGGAGGACAGTAACCCTACTAAATGGGAATTTATCATATAATCATATACTTGGATAGCTAATTTAAGTTCAAGAATCTTGTATTAAATGCAACATTGTTACTGGTAAATTAATGAAAAAAGAGGTGTTTTCTGTTCTTAGCATTCTTGTTTCATTATCACATCTTTATAAAGCATATTTTTATTTTAAATTAGCAATAAATATTATTTCAAAGCAGCTGGTTTATCACACTTTGAAAACAGTTAATTAGTTACTTATGTTCTCCTGCCATGAGAGTACCTTAGAGAACACTTCACTATTGGTTTTTGCCCTACAGATTATTGTACATTAATGAATTGTGCTTCCACTTGTCCTGGAACTTTCTGATGGATATAGAAGTTGGCTGCCAGGATATCTCAGGAGCAGAACTGAGCATCTGACTCAGCACAGGTTTAGATAAAACTTCTACAAAAGACTGAGAAGATTAACTTTCTCTGAAATGCAATAATTTCTGGAAAGTGATTTTTATTTTTGCTTATTATGTAAGTTAAGTGATTCTTACACTTTTTGAAAAGGAATTTGCTAGTAATTTGATCCAACCCATGACTTTCTAATCCAAATCAGTTTTTTAAGCATCATTGGGGGCAAGAAGTCTGCAACTTTAGATCAGTACAGATTAGTTACAATTTGGAACAAGTAAATGAAAAAAAAACTTAGAGCCTGTAGCAGAATTTCAATTTTTATGTTACAGAAAATTTTTAATAGAAGATTGGTCAAAAGGCAGGGCAGAATGACGAGAGATCTGTCATTCATGGACTGCTTACCCAATCAGTAGATGGTGAATTGCTTTCCCTTATCTTGCTTTCATCAGTAGCCTTTCCCACACCATAACCAAGGCTGGGAAGCAGCAATTCTAACAGTTTTAGTGGAAATTTCTGCTTAGTCTCAAACCTAAACTGTCTTTTTGAGCAAGATCCTGCATAGCATTTTCTTAAATAATTAAATAATGCGCATACTACATGTTCAATTTTGTATTTTAGCTGAATTATACAGGAGGGTGGGGAGTTCTGTGCCTGAACAGAGGGAGGAGGCTCCCAGGAGGCCAAGCAGGTGCAGCCTCCAGGAGCTGCTGCCATGGGGACGCGATGGTAGAGCAGCACCAGAGGACAGCCACCCTGTCCCTTGGGGCGGCAGCCTCCTGTGCCCGAGGGAGCTGGGCTTCCTCCTTCCTCACCTTGCCATATCACTATTGATGAGCTCCATTAAGTTCAGTAAGGTTTCAACATACTGAGTTTTGGTCAATACAAACACAAATACAGAAATTCCTCAGGTTTTTTTGCAGTTTTTGCTTGTGTTTTTCACTTAAGTAATTTTTTTTCATGGTGTGCTGTGCTGTTCATTCTTCCTTGGAGATGAATGTGGAAAATGGCCATGCTTCAATACACTTTAAGAGGAAGGGTTTGTCAGATATTACCTTGCTGAAAGGCTGGTGCAAAACCAAGACTGATCCTGCTCATTTTAACTTACCAGGGAATCACATTAACTTCTGAGTTAACTGAGCAAACTGAGATCTCTAAGCTTGTGTGATGATGGCAGGATGTCCCAACACTGCAACCATAAAATACTAGCTCAAAAAATGCTATTAACTTCCATCCTCTCTAAACCAGGGAGCCAGGAGAGAGCAGGGATATGATACTGAATGCAGGGCAACAATTGGTGAGAGCACTGCAGTGGTCAGTGGGATTTTTGAGGAACAGGACTGCCAGAGAGTGCAGCCAGGTTGGAAGGGCTGAAGCTTGACTGGACAGTGGAGAAGAGGGATTGTGATTTTTCCCTCTGCAGCCTGTTAGCAAGGGGAGCAACAGATGTTTTGGCTGCAGCTTTGTCCTAACCTGGAGGAATGGGGTTAGCACAGTGAAATCCAGGAGCCTGTTGGGAACTTCTCTAAACTGCAGAACTGCAAGTCTGTGAGGGCCAAGAGAATGCCTGTAGTTAAAGATGGAGAGATCCTGAATGTCCTGGTAGGAAGAGGGAAGATATTCTGGGTGAAGGGCCACAGTATTCTTTTCAAACACAAGAACTAGTGAAGTTTATAGGAGCGGCAGATCTGACCTGGCATGTCTTCATTGCCACCTTCATTCCTGTCCTCTGGCTGGGAACACAGTTGTCCTGTATTGTAAGTTGCCTGTAAAGGTGACAGAAAAATTGCACATCTTTTGTTGCACATGTTAAAAAAAAAAAAAAAAAGATACTGTAATGTTAAGATATTGTAATATTGTGTTCAAAGTATACACTTTGTCCTGCATATCAAAGACTTGAATTACTTGGGAATGTTCTCATTTTCCTCTGTATGTAAAGGAAAGGGTAGCAATTTCTAAGCCTAAGAAGCTTTTAGTCCTTTCCTTCATATGCATTGCTTATTTACAGAAATGCTAGGTTTGGCTTAACATGGGAGTTTACTTTCCTGGCCTTTTGGCCTTTTTCTATTCTTGGCACTGGGTACAAGCTGTTGGTTTTTTTTGTTTTTTTTTTTAGTAATGAGCTGATTTATTTTTCTTTAAAGTCAGACATTGATATCTTGGATTTCATTTGACTGGTTACTTATGTGTAAGATGAAGATGGGAAAAGCAGCAGATTTATGCCATTGTGATCTAAAAAACAAGCTCATTTCTAATTTGAAAAAAAAAATTAAAAATTAAAGGTTAAATATTCACAATACTTGAAACAGTTCATGAAATGCTGATGGGAGAGAAACGACAAGGCCAGGGAATCTAATGGTTTGTGAGGTTATGGGAAGCGAAAGCTAGTCAGCTACCATTACCCTTTGGTTGACCACTTTGATATGGTGAATAAAAAGCTTAAAGGTTTCATGTTGTTTGCTTCTTCCCTCTTCCTTCTGGGAACAATTGCATCCCTTTTCTTGGCTGGATCAGCAGTAATGTCCTGACCTCATGAGGCATTTTCCCAGGAATTAAAGTCCCCTCCCTCTGTTCCCTGCCCTCCTTTGTCCCATGGGATGGTGCTTCTCTCAGCAGCCTGACTAAATATCCCCCTCAAGGAAGGAGGATGTGTCTTCCAAGGATTTTTCACTGGGGTGGTAGGATTTTCTCTTTACAGAGAAGACATAGTATTTATGATAAAGGATCTCCTGGGTGCTTGTCTCTGCTGTGCTTTTAAAAGCTGTAAGCTTTTCCTAAGCCTCTCAGGGGTTACTGGGTCAGCCATGGCTTCTGCTTCCCGAGGAATTCATTGGTTGGTGTTGTTATTAACAGTTCCAATCTAGTATAATGTACTAAGCCAGGGAAAGGCAGTGAGCTCTTCACTGCTTGAAACAGAGCAGGAAAACACTCTCGTAGGTGGCTTGAAAAAACAGAGCTTTTTCACAGAATGTCTTTATGTTACCTGTTCTAAGTTTAATGTTTAACTGAATTTGATATTTAGGATAAAAAATGTAGGTTGTAGACTCCGGATCTTTTTTCACACTGAACTCCTTTTTGTTGAAGCTGCTGTGTTACTGGACTACCACAAAGTTCTCCATTGCTATTATTAAGTGCTGGTTTTATGTGACTTTGCCTTTTCATTCCTTGTGAAGTGTGGTGACATTTGTGGTTTTGTTGCACTGTTTACACATTTGTTTTTATCTGCTCACCTATCATCACAAAATTCAAGAGTTCTTGCTGTTAGTATTAGACTTCTACTTCCTCTATCAAATGATAAGGTAAAAGACTGAAAACTTTGTAGGTGCAGAGGTTATGGTGTGTGGGGAGGCTGCTTGGATGAGCACCAGAGCACAGCCATGGATATCCAGCATAAAAGTCTCACACTTTTCCTTTGGTTTACTGCTTTTTCATAGTTCCAGTGGTTCTGAAGATCAGAACAAAGAAAAGTACAGTCTCAGTGCAAAGACTGTTGTTTATAAACAAACACCCTGTTGTTTATTCTGAAATCAGAAATGGCTGATTTGATCCTGTGCAGGAAAAGGAAAAGAAAGAAGAAAAACAGTGAGCAAGTAACACTGGTTCTGGTAAATCAGAAGGGCTTGGGCTTTGGGGGATTTATGAGAACATTGAGTTACATGGCCAGAACACATTATACTGAGCTGGACTATAAAGGGGGAATACTTCCAACTTAAACTCTGTAACTTTTGCCTTTGAGGATAAATAAAAGGAAGTAATTTACAGTTGTAACTGATGAGAAAAGCTCATTGGTGTTTGTTTTGTACCTCCAATCACAAAAATACAAACAGATGAAAAAGATAGAGTTTATACTGGGGTTTCTTTAAGTACTTATTTCTTTTTAGTGTTATGCAACAAAAACCCCCAAATCAATGTACAGGGTGACAGACTTGCTGCTTGAGCAGCAGGTTGCTGCTTCTGTCCTGGCAGTGTAGCCAGGGCCAGCCCTGCCATCTAGGGCTGTGTTTGCCAGAGTTCCTTTGTTTGATGACACTTGGCTGCAGTGCTGTGGCCAGGGAGGGTGGAGGCATGACAGAAATGTCTAACTGAGGCCAGGCAATTCTCCATCAAAATGCCTCATCTACTTTGGAAGCTGCATTTCACTGTGACACTGAATTTTTAAAGATTCTGGTTTCTTCCCAGATTTTCCTTTCTCTCTGTGGCCCCTGGGTCTATCATATACACATTTTAGCAAGAAGAGCTGCCAGGTGACATAGAGCACAAATAGTTTTGCACTTTGGATATGCTTGTGACTTTCCTTTGTTGCTTGGCACAGCAGTTGAAGGTGATGGGGAGAAGCACAGATGAAAAAGGAGGCGAGGAAATGGATTTTAAAATCTATTTTGAGCAATAGACTCTCCTTACTTTGCTGGCTGCTGTGTTTTTGCCAGCTGGGGAGAGCTGTGTAGTAATCATGTCAGAGTTAAAGCTAAAAACCACACCTACCACTATCTCCTTGTACTCATTTTCTCCCTGAGCAGTGCTGAGATGCAGGGCAGTACCAGCTCATGTGTTGGGGCTGCTTCCAGTGGCTCAACAAACTCAGTCTGCTGCTGCTCAAAGAAAAATGTCAGGACAGCACCCCACCAACTTCTCTCCTAACACACTCTTTCACAGCTTAGGCTGTCTTGCTCCTTCTCTTTTCTTTGCCTATTTATTTATTTATTTTTCCTCTCAGACAGTCTTTTTCAGTCTTCGGGGTGTTTTAAATGTCACATTTCTGGCTGGTGTAAAAAGTGTTTGAGAAGTGAGTTCTAATACTTCCCTGTCTGGCCTATGGAGGCCAAGTCATCATTACCTGACCCTCTGTGTTATCTTCCCTGCAGCAGATAATCCTGAACAAAATGCCTTCTGAAGGGCCACCTTTTCCACCTTCCTTGGCCTTTCCCCGGCTGCTTCTTGAGAGTGTGAGTGTTGAAGTCACAGCACTGCCTGGTATCTTTAGGATTGGGAGCAGCCTAGTAGTATCTCAGACCTGATGTTTTGCTTTCTGTGCCTTAGGTTTTTAGGGCTGACTCTGCAGGCAAATCTGAATACCCATGCTAGCTTCTTGGTAATGTCCTTTGGGCTCAGCAATCCAAGATGTTTTGGTGTTTTTCTAGCTCCTTTAAGCTTCCATTTCCTGACAGAGTTCCCACTTTGTTTCTGTCTTTTTGTGGTCTTTTAGCTCATCTGCCACCATTGTAGTTGGCTTGATTTATTTCTCTTCCCTACAAATACAGGCAGCCCCCTTAGATCCTGGGAGGAATCTAGGAGGGCTTTATAGGCTACTTTTCTGCACTTTCTATGTTTCAGTAAGTGGCTGCATGATCTGACTTACTACAGGTGGCTTCTTTAAGGCTTGTTTTCTGCCCAACAACTTAGTAACTTGTTCAGCTGAAATAAACCCCACCTTGTCTCTTTTAAATATTTTCTTCTGTCACTCTGGGTCTAGTCTTTTTTTTTTTTTTAATGCTTCTCTCTACATCACTGTGAGATGAAAATGAATGCTTGTATAAATTTTTTATATATAGCACTTAGATGCCACAGTAATGAAAACATGAGAAGTTCATTGAGTACCAGAAAAAGGTAATTAACTAATCCAAAATATATGTGTATGGAGCTTCTTGCTTTGGGGAAAAAAGCTAGATAAAAAATAGTTCTTAAGAAATACCTCAGTTCATAGAAAACAATATTATGAGATATGCAAGAGAGGAGGTTTACAGTGCTTTTGACTCCATGATGAACAGCATGAGTTTCACCAAGTGGAAGCAGCGAATCTGAGAGTTTGAATGTTTTGCGAGTGTAAAGTCCTGCTGTCCATTGCCCTGTGGTTGATCCTTCCTTCCTTCCTTCCTTCCTTCCTTCCTTCCTTCCTTCCTTCCTTCCTTCCTTCCTTCCTTCCTTCCTTCCTTCCTTCCTTCCTTCCGCCACTTCCGCCACTTCCTTCCGCCACTTCCGCCACTTCCGCCACTTCCTTCCTTCCGCCACTTACTTCCTTCCGCCACTTCCTTCCTTCCTTCCTCTGTATTAAATGATCACACTTTTGACACAGTAGCTAGAAAAGGATGGAGATAAAGTCTAAAATTAAAAGAGCTTACTAAGGTTTGACTTTTTTTTTTAAATAAACTTACGTAAATGTGAAAAAGTTCAGAGAGTAAAATAAAATTGATTTAAAGATATTTTTAGGCATTCCCAAGAAGTCTGTTATTCTACACACCTTATAGGTATTTGCATAACATTTTCTTGCAACCTCTGAAAGTTAGAAAATAAGTCATTTTCTTTGTTCTCCCTGCCATTTTCTACACATCCTGTCATCATTGCTGCTCATGGCCAAACTCTTAGTCTTCTCCTTCAACCTTGTCTTTCAAGGGCTGTACTCCAGACAGTGCAGCACTGCTGCATGAGGCCCTAGACCCTCGCAGACATCAGTCTGTTTAGGAGCAATGTGGGCTGTATTCTTGCCTGGTCATCTTCCGTGGGGTACTGACTTTCACATGCTTGACAGTCATTCCTAATTGAGGTCCTGTTCATAAATCCTGTCATTAGGACAGCAATTGAGTCAGTTAAGTCTTTCTTTCATACAGAGTTAATGAGTGTCTGGTCATTTGCATCTATCCTTATAGATTGTGCTCAGTTTTCTCATTTAGTTAATTCGTACAGTTTAGAAATACATAATTTTATGCTGATTTCTCCCCTATTTGTTTCCTCTGTTGTATTCATATGACATGGTTATAAACTGTCCATCTTTTTTTATATAGTTTAGTTTGTGCTTGTGCCTTTAATATTATTTCAGTGAGGACCTGTCACTTTCCTGAGCTAATCTTTTCCTTGAGTTGCTTTTACTTGAGAATGCACTGCGAGTATATTAAAATCTGCTTTCGTATAGACCGTTGTATTTATTCCCCTGTTATCAGTCTTTCCTGACTGCTGTGACTTTTTTGCAAATCCTGATCACTTGTTTTGTTCTACTTGCATGTTTTAAAGTTTCTACCAGCTGATTAGAAACAAACCTAGAGGATTTTATTTACCTAGAGGATTTATTTTGATTTCTCTGCTTGTGGTTTCCAGCACACTCAAAGATGTTACTCTTGCTCTGCTTGACTCCATTCTTCATAAATGTCTACATAGTTTAAAGATGCCATTAGGACAATGAACTCTGTTTATATAATTGGTAATTACTCAAATAAAACCCTTGTCATCTTCTTCGGACTTGATTGCTTATAATGTGTCTCTTTCATGTCCCTTCCTTGGGCTGTTTGTTTTGGCTTTTTTGCTGATTTTATCCTTAAATCAGAGAGTTTCAGTGGTCTATCTCACAGTGCATTTTGACCTTCAGAGAAGGCCTGTATGTTTATTGTGCTAGCCAACATATTTTTTCTCCTGTCTCTGGATAGGAAATGCTACCTTCTTCGTGTAAATTCTGATTATGCAGTTACTACACTACTCTGTTAAGACATGATTTTTGTTATGCAGTGGACATCCACTTCATTTAGTTACCATATTGTTGAGAATGCAAAGTGACAAAAAATGGTTCGTGTAAATTGTTTAGTGATACCTAAAGAGATAATTGTCTTCAGTTTTTAACAGGATGCTGATTATTTAGGTGCACCATCTGTATTTTTTTCATGTGAAAGTCTTTATGAAATCAAACACTATTAAATAACTGTTATTTTACAGTGGCTATTTGAAAATTTAAGATAATATTATATTAAATTAATATAAAAATTATGAAGCTGTTTAAAGTTATTATACGGTTTATATTTATTCATTTGAAGTAATTTTTAATCCTCATTGTGCAGAAAAGGATAAATTTTAGATTAAAACAAGTAAAACATGCCTTTATCTTCTAGTGTCTGACTTAAAAATGACACAGCCATGAAAACATATACTAGAAATTTTGACTTTGGTATCAATCAACTAATTTTAAAAGTTCTTCATGCTAGCAAAAAAGAGTATTTCTTTGGTATGAAATACAAATTTAAAACAAGGTTAAAGGTGTAATTTAATTAAGAACACACTGGTTTTATTGTATTTTGTTTTTCTATTTTCCACATATTGCATGAAGTTTTTATTCACAAAAAACAGAAGGTTTAACAGCATTGCAGCTCAATATTCTACTCTCAAGGTTCACTCTAGTTTCTTAATATATTTAAGTAAATGCAGAAGTAATATATGGCTATTAAAAAAGCTAATTTAAATTTTAAAAAAATAAAGAGCAGAAGTCCACCATCTGTTTTCCTGTATCCCTGGTGTCACTTTGTGTGCATGGGTTATGCCATAAAGCCATTTACAAACTTCTGGTTGACTACCAGCAATTCAGAAAGGATTATACATCTTGGAGCATAGCCATGAATTTTATATAATTCTGATACTAGAGGAAAGATACAGAATTTTTGAATTGCTCTTTTAGAAGCCTTAGAAGTATGCAGTTTTAGTTGCCTATTAGGGAGCCATATTTGGTATCCAGTAATGTTTTGTATTGCACGTGAAGAGGCGTTGGTGCAGAGTGAGTTGAGGCTTGCTGGCATGTACAAACTGCTCCACCAGATCCAGAGTGTGCATCACCTCTTCATAGGGATAGGGACTTTGGGGGAAAAATCAGAAAAAAATGTGAGAAAGATGAAAAAAGGCAAGAGGAGACTCTGATTGGCCAGCTGGAGAAAGAAGTGATCCCCTGCTTAGTGTCCTCATCATCCTCTGGGTGCTTTCCCCTCTACAGTATGAGAGCAATGAGAAAGAAGCTAAATTTTGAGTTTCTCTGATACAAACTAAACCCTATAAAATGAAAGGCAAGACAATTTGGTGGTTGGAGGAGAGAAGGCCTGATTCTCATATCAGTGGCAGTCACTTCCCAGGAGAACCTGCTGCAGCAAAAGGTGTAGTCAGGTAAAATCCTGTGATATTTTGAGAATGTAAATGGCAGCTGCTTATGAATAAAACTCTGGTATGTATTCTACCTGTTATGTGTGGAGAAGACAGCTGTGTGCATATAGGCACCTGCATCATACAGGGCTGATTCTCTGGTAAGACTGAGCACAGGCTGCTCCGCTGGCTTTGGTTCAGCCTGAGGAGTGCATACCCACAGAAAATTCAGTCCACTCAGCCAAGAAAAATACAGTAAATTTAAAAAGTCTAGAAACCCAAATTAGAATTCTTTCTGCCACTTTGCATTTTGATGCCATGTCTTTTTTCTTACAAAGAGAAAAATTGTTACAATTTTGTGTCATTTTATTTCATGTTTTTATAATAACTCTTGCTGCATCCAGCCCGGAATTAAACCTTAGCAGTTCTACGGCTATAATAAGAGTAAGGTTTATTGCCAGCTAATGTTTCATCTGCTGGCTAGATGACTAGCTGTGCACCAGCTGTATAATATATTCTGTAAGGATATCATCATCACAGCACTTCACTCCTGCATCTCATACACCCACCAGGAGACATGTTTTATCTTGTGCTCTGAGCAAGGAATACAAATGAGATGTCTCAAGGAAAAGTAAATAAGAATATTAAGAGATATTAAAGTAAATAAGAATATTAGGAAATATTAAAGAGAAGCAATTCTGATTTTAGCTTGTTAGTGTAAGAGACTGGTTTTGGACATGGATTAGATGATAGCTCCACAAATCTTTAGGTGCTGATGATGGACTGCTTTTGGCACAGCTCAGACAGAATGGCCCAAAGCCCGGCTTTTAGCTGTTCTTTTCTTGGCTTCTCCCCTGGATGGTTCTTCCTTGGTTCCTGGCTTATATCAGAGAAGCCCTAGTCCTGCTCTAGGCTAATTCTAAATCTTTGGAAGAATTTTTTCTAGCAGAAAGACATCTCCAGAAAATATGAGCAAGGCCAAGGCTCCTCCTGTACCGAGGCAGGAGAACTGCAGTGCAGCAGCTGTGCTGGTGCTAAACCTCCTGTGAGCTCCTTCATTCAAAGAGAAGAAGGGGCAGGTGCTCACTGGTCTCCCAGTGGAGGCCAGGCTGAGGAGTCAAGAATTGAGCTTTTGCCCAAAGCATGAAAGGAAGAGTACAATATACAAGAGATACAAGATACAGGAGAATTATAATAGATGAAGTTTTTGCTGTAGAATTGATTTTACTTATTACTATTTATTATTAATAATTACTTATGTTATTCCTCCAAAATTATTATATTTGTCCAATAGTTTATAAGTTTTGTATCACCTTCATGTAAACTTTGTTTTTTTTTTTAAATTAAATGAAAAATTTTAGATAAAACTACATTTCTCATTAGCTTTGTTTTTAAAAGCTCTAGTTCCTGAGTCTCACAGTTGTTCTGCTTCCAGCAAATATTTGAACAGCAGAGCCAAAGTGTGCCTTGGCTCTAGTGCTCTGAATCTAACTGAATATTAAACCATTTTCAATCTGTTAATTCTGTGCTGGAAGTTGCAGGGAGTTTTTGGCAATGGGTATAAAGATTTCAGTCATACTGATGGTGCTTGAAAATGTCAGTGTGACACTAGAAAGGCATTGCTGGGGTGATCCTTTTGTTGATTGTTTTAATTAAACATAGAAAATTGCACATACACATGTAATTGAATAGAAAAACATACAAACCGTGTATACAATGTCAGGTGCTCCAAAGGTAGAAAATGACATATGCAAAGTTTTTTGTGCTCTCTTATCTTTCCTGTGCAGATATATAAATCTATAGACTTTACTGTCTAGTCTGATGATATTTAACAAGTAGTTGTTTTTTATTTTGTTTCTCCTTTGTTGTCATGGGATTGGTGCGTTAGCTCCCTGCTTGGGGGATAAAGATGGGCAGAACGTTCATGACATTTTAAAAAGACAGAAATCATCCCTTAGAGACCACTTGCTTTTCCTCTTTTGAACTGGGAACTTGATGGCAAAAAATGAATCCATTGAAAGGTTCTTGGATGCTATGGAGAGCTCCTTGTGTTTCACACATTGTTGGTTTTTTTGCAAGGAAAGATCCTCCTGTATGCAAGTAAGATACAGAATCTCTTGCTCTCTACAGCAGTGTGAGAGGAGGTTGGTCTCTTTTCCCAGGCAACCAGTGACAGGACAAGAGGAAATGGCAGGGGAGGTTCAAGTTGGACATCAGGAATTTTTCACTGAAAGAGTGCTCAGGCATTGGAATGGTCTACCCAGTGAGGTGGTGGAGTCACCATTCCTGGAAGTGCTCAGGAAATGACTGCACATGGCACTTAATGCTGTGGTTTAGTGGACAAGGTGGTGTTCTCTCAAATGTTGGTCTCAGCGATCTTGGAGGTCTTCTCCAGCCTTAATGCTTCTGTGATGCTGTGATTCTGTAGTGCTGAGATGGAGAAAATATATTACTGTAAAGTTAATGGTTGAACAACAGTACTGTACACAGTGAGGTCTAAGTTAAAGATACCCCCACCATTCCCCTAAGGTAAAGGTAGCCTCATTTTCACTTTTCCTAAGTCTGGGATGTTTAACTTTCGAGTTTAACAAATACTCATTTACCACAGCTTTGACTGTGCAGTGAATATGTGCTCTGTGTTTATGTAATCTGTATCTGGGTTGTCAGGGAGATTTAAAGTATAGATGCCATTTTAATTTAAAAATGAGAAGTATCTCAGATAGTGCAAGACTTACCTAAACAATAGATATCCAGGTGAGGCATAAGGTAACATAAGCTATGGCCATAAAATGGAATAATTTGAAAGGGGCAGGAGCCTTGAGGCAGCTGTAGTGTTTATCATATCCTCACATAACTTCTCAGTTTTAGTTCAGCGTATGAGTTAAGAGCTAATAGAACATTTGGCTTTTCAGACTTCAAAATACCATCCTTGGAACATATAGCCATATAATTCCTGGAAACAGAGCAGTCTAGCTACAAAATGCATGTTTTGAATAAAGGAAGAACTTTTCAGCAGTTTCTTAGAAAAACATGCTTAAAATATTATGTAAAAGTGAAACATTTTAACAAACATTAACCTTTGGTTTTAGCAGTTGTAGAGACTTTCTGATCCAATTGAAAAAATGAAGTGCAGAATTACTTAAATATTGGAACCAGCAAAAAAACTTTCATGAATAACACTAAAATAAGAAACAATTTAGGCGAAGCAGCATTTTTTAAAGATATTTTGGTAATTGAGTCTACATTTTTAACCATTGCATTGCTGATTTATTTACTGTTTTCTTAGCTTGCTGTATCACAGAATTTTGCTTTTCTTGGAAAATTTTTGTTCGTGAAGAGCCTGAAAATGTTACTGCAAATCTTTTCTCTATTTGAACCTCAGCTTAGCCAAAAAAGCTCAGATCTGCTAAAATGCTGTCTCATAAGCTTAAGATGTCTCATAAGCATAAAACGTTCTCATTGTGACATTGAAAAAAGAACTTGAAATCCCAGCACAGTATTTTTATTGCAAATGACAGTTTTCATCTGTTGGCTTTTGCTGCCAGAATAAGCATGTTTTCAGTAAGCACAAACAGACTTTTTCAGCTGTGCCGGTTTCCAGCGGTTCCTGTTTACTCCCCAAGTGGGTGGTATGGAAGAGCCACCTTTCTGGCGCACTTGCATGCAGACAACACATGGCCACCATCGAGTTTTGGCATTATGCTCTAATAAAAAAAGATCCTGCTCATATGAGAAAGCTTGGTGTGCGTCAGTACAGCTATTTCAGTCGTTGCTGCCTCCTGAGCTGAATGTCAACCGACATTGGTGACTCTATTAAAATACGATTTCGCAAAAGGAAGTAAGAAACATGACTTTCAAGCTGTGTGTGAAGATGAGCTAAAATAGTAACAAAAGTATCTCTGGAGAGTACTAGAGGACAAAAAAAATTTCTCTGAAATCTACCTATTGTTAAGAAAAATTGGATCTGGCAGACTCTCTTTTGTACCAGCTGGATGTGTTAAATTTTCTTTCTCTTCAACATTGAATGCAGGCATTGCTGTAGGAGGGTTTCCAAGGAACTGGAAGGATTCAAAGGTTTCCTCAGAAAATTTCTCCAGTGATCCTCGATCCTAAGGAAAGTCAGTATTGATCTTTTACAGCTGAGTTTCCGTGCAGCAGCCCTTACAGCCCATGTCGAGTCTGAGCAGGAAGCTGATGGAGCAGGGTCCTCGTGCGACAGGCACCGGTTCTCGCTGGCTGCTCTTACAGGAGATACCAGAGAGCAGCGGCTGTGGCGTGTCCTAGGCAAGAATTCAGTGAGCCAACCCTTTGGAAAGTAGCAAAGCAAGCTCTGGTAATGGCTGGACATAGTTCATGTTGCCCTAATTTTGGAAACTTATGGGAAAATGTACTCAGGTCAAATAATTTTGTGTTTAACTACTTCTCTCCCAAATCCTTCTGAAGAGATCTGTGCTAACCAAAGCCATTATAATTCAGAAGGGTTTGGATGTCATTATACCACTGTACTTAGGCTGCTACTTATTAATTACAATTGTACTGTGTTTTGCTCTCATACTGTACTTCTCAGCTCCTTGACTTCATTGGAAGTCTGGAATACAATGTAAACCCTCTTTTTAGACCACTTAAAATTAAAACTGGTAATTGATAAATTCTACTTGTAATAACACTTCATTTTGCTCATACTGGACTACAAAACTAAGTACTTGTTTTCCATTATGGATTTCTATGTTCCTCACTCATTGATATGTGAGAGAACCATAGTTCCTGTATGGTTTTTTTTCACAACCATGGTGAACAAATACTGGACAAAGATGCACAGAGAGGTTATGTTGTTCTTTCCTTGGAGGTATTTAAGACTCACTGGGACACAGCCCTGAGTAGCCTGATTAAACAGACCTGTTTTGGGCAGGGGTTGGACTCAGAGACACCAGAGGCTCCTTCCTACCTCAGCTATTCTGTGGTTCTGGCTTCCTTCCTACCTATGACTGCAAAGGAAGGCCTGATCTTTGCTGGGAAGTCATATTTTTGATCGCTGCTTATAGTGACAGTGGCTATATATGCTCCTAATTTTCT
Organism: Haemorhous mexicanus; assembly: GCF_027477595.1. NCBI lineage: Eukaryota > Metazoa > Chordata > Aves > Passeriformes > Fringillidae > Haemorhous > Haemorhous mexicanus. The sequence continues at coordinate 19,983,954 of NC_082341.1, read as the reverse complement.
GTTAGGACATTCATGGATTATCATTGCTTCCTTAGCAGTGAGATTTCTGAGCAGATGCGATTGTTAGAAATTGGACAATTTCTTATCTGTCATGAGCCTCCAGAAATAATCATCATTTAGAGCAAAAATTTTCTGTAAATTTTTTGTGTTCTCAGGTGGGTTTGCGTTTTCTTTCATGTATAGCGGGTGCATAAATTAGTGTACAAAGTAAAAAAGATAAAATAGAAAAATTCTTTTCTGTGATAGCCATCACAGTGCTAATCAATCTTTGTCCTTCGTGGAGTATTAATATTGTTGATGGCACAAACACTGTGCACAGGGCTACTCTCTGAAAAAAGTGCTGAACATAGGTCATCATCTGTCATATTTGCTTCTCACTAAGACTACTAGTGAAAAGTTCAGTAGTAGTAATCACCTTTCCTCAGATGAAAGAAATGGTGTGACTTTTTAAATTTTCATGAGTGCAAACTTGTTAGTGATTTGAGAGACGCCCATTATATTCATTACCCAAGAGAGGAATAACTCCTTACATTCAGGATAAGGCTGCATGCATGTGTGAAAAGTGGACAGGATGAAGGATGTGCAGCTTTGTGTAGAAATAGGGAGGGAAGGAACTTGCTTTGAGGCACATTTTCTGAACTGTAACACAGAACCAGCTTTGGCAACATTTTTTCAAAATGGTAGCTGTAATAATTTTGAGTCAGTTCTTGTCTTAGCTAGCATTGCCTTCATAAAAGTGCATTCTGATTTCATTTAAACTGGTGTAAATACAGAGGTGCCTCTACTGTGGAAATGATGTGACAGACTAAGAAATAAGATGGATCAGAGATCCCAGATCAAGGCCAAGTGTAGACAAAAATGATTTGGAGAATGTTTTCATCAGTTTTTGTACATCCTGGAAGTGGATGAGGCATAGAGATATTTTGATTATCTACCAGCAATTCCAAAATTAGTAGCCATGAGGGAGATGACTTGTTCTGTGAACAAATTCCATAACAGAAAATTTGCCTCCTTGGCTGGGATCCCCTGGGGCTGCCTCCACTGGGTTTATTGAACAGTATAAAAATCTGAAATTAGTTATAGGAAAAAAAAGGTCCTGTCATGTTTTAAGTACATTACCAGAGAACAGATTGTATTATTTCACTCTGTTATTGAGTGAAATATTTATTGAATACAAATTCAACCAAGCAGGTACAAACTTGTTTAAACAAAATTAAAATTGACCGAGGCAGATGCCATGTGCAAATTCTCATGTTTACATTCAATACAAGTTAATCATGGCACAAGGAAATATAGGTAGTAAAATATAATAATACTTTAAATAGTATGAAATTAGTAATGAGGGTTGATATGCAGATGTGTAAAGTAAATATAATTTGTGAAGGAAGAGGTGAGATCCAAATAGAAAAAGAGAAAATTGACTAAGGTTGCTTTAGACACAATTTAATTTATGTATGTTAGCAAAAGTGTACAGCCAAAGTTGGTTCAACAGTTGTTGAATAAGATTTTGTTGATTTATAGTCTGAGTTTACATCAGAATCTGAAACAGGTTCATGAAGAACCTCGCTTCAGTGTGTTCCCTGCTGCCCTCGTGGTATAGATGATGGTAATGTTTGTGGTCTGATTGTTTGTTCTCCTTGTAGGTTTATTCAGCTGGTTGAGTGTTGTACTTCTACCAGGGAAAAAAAGAAAAACAAGATGGCAGTGTTCATTTGTAAGACAAATGAATTTTTCTAGGCTACTTTATTTCTCTGGAGAGACATGTCATGTTAAACTGTTTAACATCTGGGAGCATCTGTCCCTTTAGTCCAGCCTGTGGATTAACTGAGTGCTAAACTGCCATCCCATTTTCATGGAGATTTAGGGAATGAACAGCAAGTGCTTAACTGTTTTGACCCAGTCTTATTTTAGAACTGCTGGATATGTAAGCAAATGGTAGATACATTTTCAAATATACATATGCATGTGTCAATTTTTATTTTATTTTATTTTTTTACATAAGACCCTAATTACATAACAACTGAGTTTTTTTTAGATCAAGACAATGTAGTTCAGGAAAAGTACTTAATTTGATAGTGCTATGAAACCTTCAGAATTATTTATTTATGTAAAAAGGCTAGAATTTAACTTCTATAAATTAATTAGTTTTAAATATTCAATTAGATGAATTATTGTAGTCTAATCCCATGATAATTTAGTCTCCCTTTCTACCAGTGTGGCAAGTATCTAAAATGGGACATACCATTTCTGTGAATATCTGTAACTCAATATTCTGCTTTGTTTTTCTAATCAGAGTTTTACATTTTTTTGATGGCAGAGAATGACAGAGAATTTTCACCTGCTGCTTTTCTTTCATAATGAGATAGTTCTGGAGTAGTTTCCATTGTGTTCTTTTTCTTGGGTAGTCAGGTTTTGTCTTCTAACAGGAAATTTTAGATCACATCTAAGAAGTATGTCAAGGACATTAACTTCCTGGAGATGTCTGTTTGTTGCAATGCTGCCAAGATTTTAAAGTCTTTAGTCAACCTGAAGTCTTTCATCCACTGTTACTTTTAGGAGCAAGTCACAGTGGTTAAGCAATTTTTTTTTTTAATTTGCTAGAGGTTATAGCAATGTGAGAATGGATAAGCAAGTGTACTATCCCTCCTATCAGTGTTTGGCACTGATAGTTCCTTAATAGATCCATTCCTGTTCTGAAATATATTTCTATAGTGACAGGTCACTGTCATAAAAAATGGTCATTCTTAATAACAGGGAATGATTTATTTGATTATTTACTATTTGATGATAAGTATTGCTTAGGAGATTTGACAATTCAGTGATTATTCATATCTGTATTTTGAGTGTTGAAATTAGTAAGAGCATAGAAAGCATCAACTCTGTTAGTCTGTAATTTTTATATTCAGGAATTTTTTGAGGTTTTGTATGAATATTTAAATCCAGTATTTTATAGGGTCCTTTATTTTTAAGGAAGATTCAGTATATCACTGAATCCAGTGCCTGTGTGACTCCTTTTTTGGGGGCATGACTAGTTCTGTAATAGTTTGGTATCTTTTATGTAGGGTAATAGTGGAAGTAACATGGAGAAAATTATAGAGGAGATCATTAAGATACAAATTTGAGCTGTTAGGAAGTGGAAATTCCCATTTTATCAACACTACAAGATATTTTAATTGATGTGCAGAAATCACTAAACTTTGGTTTTGGATTATTGTTCTCACAAATGCCCAGTTTTGGAAATGTAATCACAAATACATAATTATATCAGGATGCCCTTCTAATAGTTTATCTGGTTATGACAAATTAGGCTAAAGATTCAGCCTGGGGCAGGACAGTGGTGGGTCCTAGGGATACTGTGTGATAATCTCTGTGGGGAGAGCAAGCTCAAGCTGTCGTTTAGCCTAGAATCAATCAGAAAAAATGCTGTTGTCCTGTAAAAGGGTTGTACCTTTGAGAAGAGGAAGCCCTTGGTAGCTGTAGTCTGGGCTGAGCTGGATGGCATCTTCTATTACCATACCTGTGCAGAGAGTGCTCAGCACTGGTGGTGCTGGTAAGGAGAAGCTGTGCAGATATAGGGCTCTGCATGTGACTCTTCTGGCAGCTGCTTCTTGAAAACAAAACTTGGGAAAATCCTCTAACTCACTGATGTCAGCTAGCAGCGTAAGAAAGAATTAGGGAAATGAACAGATCTCTCTGTGGCTGGTATTTGGTAATGACATGATGATCTCAAGGCACGTTGCTCCACTCTCAGAGTGCAGGGAGGTGACTTGCTTAGGGGTTACTGGCAACTGCTGGCGCCTCTTCTCCAAATTTGCAATTTCCCCAAATACTTCTTGGGGGCTGAGATTCTGAGGGCTATACTTTAAGCAGCCTTAGAATGATCCTATGTGACCAGCACATGGGTGCCCAGACAAGAATGGTGTGGAAGGAGCAATGTTGGTACAGTGCCATGTTCCCGTTGCATTTCCTTTTGCAGCCCCATTGTCTGTGGAGCTTAGGTTTTGTAGCTCTTGAAAACCTACCTCTTCTGGCGGCCTCCAAACACTGAATTTGCAGCAGAACTGCAAGCTGACAATATTATATGGATTGCCAAGTCGATTGTGATTACTGACTTGACTTATCTCAAATTAATTCAGAGCTCTATTACCTACTAAAAATCTGTATTCTATGAAATGTGCTGATATTAATAACTAATGCCAGTAAAAATTAGGCTTCATAATATTATGCATGGATGCATTGAGAATTCTGTGTAATTTTTATGATTTTAAAAGCCATAACATAGAGAAATCATCTCCCATGTATATGTTTGTACATATGTATGTATTTGCAAAGAAAAACTTCATGAAGTTCATCTTTTATTTTGCAGTCAAAACCTGTTGCATTTGCAGTTCGGACAAATGTTGGGTACAGTGCAGCTCACGAAGATGATGTCCCAGTCCCAGGCATGGCCATCTCATTTGAGGCTAAAGATTTTCTTCATGTTAAAGAAGTAAGTAAAACCAGAGGAGTCAGTGAATCACTCTTTAAGGGAATACTTGAGTAACAGTGCTACTATTTTGCAATGTTGATAACACTTCACATTGCCAAAGCACTTTACAAATGTTAAAGAAGCTAACAGTGTATAAGGAATTGAATGTTCTTTTAAATGCTATTCTTGTAGAGCAATGGCACAAATTTCTTACAATCAAATTAATGAAGTTCAGAAGGCAAGTACTTTTCTTCTCTAGTAAAAAATGTTTACTTATAGGTTTAAATGCCTATGTCTGACTATTCAAAGATTAAATATTTCTGGGTTTTTTTTTTTTCCTAATCTGGTACTGTGAGAGTTTGTTGTGATTCAGCAGCCAAGGGTTGCTTCTCTTTTATCTGTGTTACTGCATCTCAATTAACCCCAAAATCCTCAAGTCTCCTTTTTTTTTTACTGAAGCTACTTCCCTGGCACAGACAGTATTTAGTTAGCAGTTACATGCTGAAGAACTGGAATGATGTTTCAAGATAATTGCAACTGTCAATAAATGACCTTTGCATTTGCTGCATTGGTTTTCTTTTCCTGTAGGTTGGTTTTTACAATTTTAAATTTTAAACACCTAAAGTCATTTTCTTTCTCTGCTCCTTGCAAGACACTCCCAAAAAATAACTTGGTATCTTTCACATGCAGGCCCTCCTCTGTAGCCTGCTGCTCCCTTTTGAATGACTCCTTCATTTTAAAAGGTTTCCTAGCTTTTGGTCATATTCCATTGTGGTTTGTCTCAAAATAGCCCATCTGGATATGGAAAATTATAGGAAAATAAACAGAAAGTTAGTTTAAGGTTGAGAGCAACCTAGCCATGTATTTGAAATTATGTCTTTGGCTCATTTTAGGCTACCAAAATATCCCTCAGTAGTTATGATTGATGATGCACAATGATTCTGCCAGCACAGGTGCTTTTGGAAAGAAAGAACATTCCTAATACAGAGACAGAAATACAGGTGGACAGAGACTAAAGGAACACAAGAAACAGACTTGGCTAATGGTCATAATTTTTCATATATATTAAACACACAAAAAGATAATAATTTTGATTCAGACTGTATATGGTGAAGGAAATATGCTTTCTGACTGATGATGGTGTGAAAGAATTGCTCTGCTCTGTCTTGTGACAAAAGAGGAGATGAGCAGGCACGGAGTCCTGGCAAGAGAAAGGCCATCAGCCTTTTCCAGTGAGTCTTGAAGCACTGGAAAATAAGGCTCAGTTTGGTTAGATCAAATGGTTTTGTGTAGTCATCTATTCCATCTGCACTTCAAATGAAGTGGTAATCTCAGACTATGCATCAAGTGTTTCCCTTGTTTCCATATAAACCAGACACACAGGGTTAGCAGTTTTCTGTTATAAGTTAATGCATTTTTCTTCACAGCACAACCTAGTCTCAGATGTATATATATATGTGGGAGAAAATCTGGAAGGAAAAGTCTCCTGAACTTTTCTGTATCTCCAAAATGCCTTCAAGGGAAGCTTAGCTCAGCTTCATTGTCCGTGGCTGTGTGTAGCGCTGAGAGGTGGAAAAATACATTAAAATGTTCCTGCAACCCCAGGTGTATTAGAATGGGCATTCTGTGCTGATTGCCTTCAGAAACACCTGCTTTTCTCTCTAAGCTGTCGAGGAGAGGTTATTGCCTACTGGTGCTGGTCCAGAGATTGGTTGGGAAGGGACCCTGGGACCAGACCAGCTGCACCACTGGAATGGCGAGATGGGAAGGGATCCACAAGGAGTCAAACTGGGACTTAGACTCTTGCTCTGTATTTGGCAGCAGCTGTTGTGTCTGGGTGGGTTGGAGCTCCTTCAGAGGGTGCTCCAGGGCCAGCCCTTCCCTGCACAGCCATGTCCTCCCCCTCCATCTTCTATGCCAGGCCCTGGTTGTCTTCCAGGGCTCTGTATCCCACCAGGTATCGCTCCTTCAGTACATTCACTGCTCCCTACAGTTAATCCTGGGGGAACTGAATTGTCCAAACTTTAATTAACTATGCAGATTAAAGAAAAAAAACCATATTAGACTATAAAATGCAATGTTGCTTATATATTTTATACCTAACCTATTGCTAGAGATATAGAAAGCTGAGTTCATCTCCAGTAGCTTGTGCCTGCATAAGGATGCCATGCTGGACCAATGCTGTCCTCTTTTTGCCTGAAAGGGCTGTTCACCAATTTTTGCTGCTGAGAGGGCTCAAACAAGAAAAACCTCAGTTCAAAATGTACATGGACAGTGATGAAAAGCACTGCAGTGATTGAATATGAGGGAAATTTATCTTCATTATTAGGTTACATTCATTAAAACTCAGTACACATAAGGATGATGGATTCCTTCCTGCATGAAGAAACTGCTGCATCATAGTAACTTATGAATCTTTTGAGGCTTTAATGCATGGTCATCATTTTGCTCTGTGTTTAATTAATTTTTGTATTTCCTTTGGCACTCTAAACACAGGTAAATTGCAGAGAATCACTCACCTTAGCCAGCAACTTGAGAGCTGGACACCTCTCTACCACAACTGAAAAAAATAAAATTCGAATTAGAAAGTATTATGTGTGTTATTATTAACTTTAAAAAGTATCTTATACTTTTCATATACTGACACAGCATTTGTCTTTGAGACCTTGCAGAAGTATGCTTTTATTTCTATAGGAAGAAATTCCTATGGATTTCTATTGCTTCTAATAAAATTAATATTTTTGGGTGGTAATCTGTTGTACTGTGGGACAAAAATAGTGACTGTTCAGATTTTAATTCAATGGTGTTTCTTAATTATCTATCTCTTTTTTTTTACCAAGTTAATGATTTAGTTAGCCTTTTGTAATGATAGGGTATATTTTTAATAATACATTTCAGTCTAATGCAGCTTGGAGAAACTGCTATTCCAGAGCAGCTCCCTATGAAATGCTGGTATTCTTCCTCATAAAGGTATCCATTTTGTTGAATATTTTAGATATCCTTATGTTTTATAAGCTTAAAAGTGCTTTTATTTTAATCTCTATTATTTGTTAGCTGGAATATCTTATGGTTGGTCTCAAGCACCACATGATTTCTTTAGCTGCCAAAGTCAAAGATAATACTGCAATGTAGGTTGTATATCAGTGATCCACCAGTGATGGTAAAATTAATTTCTTTTTAGGGGAGCCCACACATTTTACATGTTTTATTCCTAACTGTACACTTGTTAAAGTTACTTGTTATGTAATTAAATATGTACTATAATATCTACATTAATAGCTTCAGATTCAAGAGAGCTACTTTCTTCACATTCAGGTGTTCTCTTAAAGTTTCCTGAATATTCCAAATTACCCAAAATTCCTTTTTGATGATAGTTCTTTCCACGGAACACCAGAAGTATTGTGTGTCGGGCCCATACATGAGTGACCTATTCTCCTTCAAAAATGGTGAATAAATTAGAATGGAAAAAGCAAATAGTTCTGCTGCATAGACCTCTGGAAATCAACCAACCTCTCCCACACATGGCGGGGGGCGGGGAGGGGGTGTATGAATAAAGGTGTTGAGTTAAAGTAGTCAATATCTCATATTTAACAGAGCTGAAATTCAGTTAATTGGGCTATCTGGTGGACTTGTGTAACTGTTAGGTTTTTTAAGTTATCCAGAGATATCCATTCCTTGTGGATCTATCAGGGTAAGTTTAAAATGCAGATCACGTGACCTATCTGAAGTACGGTATATATAAGCAGACAAATACAGTCATATTTCAGAAGATTTTAGTGAGAAGTGGAGAAATTTTTAGGCAGTATTTTTTAATTTAAATAGAGATCTGAATAAAATGGAATAAGAAAAAATAGATTATTAATAGATTAATAGAATATTTATATAAAAATTCCAGCAGTAGGTGAGAGTGGATACTAAGTCTCTGGTGTCCATCAAGGAGAACCACTAAGGGAGAACAAAAGCAGCTCTCATATATGAGAAGAGTCTTTGAAGCAAGAAAAAAATAAAGATTGTGAAATGGGTAGAAATAAAAACCAGGGAGAAACATGAAGACTTTGCAGGAAGGTTTCCACTTAAGGACTGTGGATTTTAATAATTTGAAAGGAATAATTATTTTAATGTATTTCTGAATATTACCACAATTCTTCATTGCCATAATAACATAGCACAGTCATTAACTGCAGGAAAGAATTTCAAAAAATAGCATAGCTGCAAATTAAAACTAATAACAATGTTATACCAGATACAGTAATTTCTTAGTATGTTACTTTTTTTCTTTTTTTTTTAATCTGTAGAAATTTAATAATGACTGGTGGATAGGACGATTGGTAAAAGAAGGCTGTGAAATCGGATTCATACCAAGCCCAGTCAAACTAGAAAACATGAGGCTGCAGCATGAACAAAAGGCAAAACAAGGAAAATTCTACTCCAGGTAATGACTAGAAATCATTAATAATAGCGACATTCTTTGACACAACTTGGAAGCTGATGCTGTGTATCAGTCATATATATGCTTAATTATTGTTAGTGGCAGCTGCAAACATTTTTGATCGGTGAAGAAATTAATATATAAATAATTATATTATTTATTATATATAACATTTAAAATATTGGTAATTAATAAGTATATTCATATCATTGATATTTGGGAGAAAAGTAGATATTTAGATTGGCAATCTGTGGTGGCCTATCTGTGAAATTGTTTTCTTCCTTTTTTTGTAAAATAATTGCTAATATACATTACAGTAAGTACATTTACTACATGTTAGTAATTTTTTTAAACTTAAAATTGAATTATCTAAGTTCTGTAGCATTTTTAATTGTTTTGATGATCATCCTATTTCTAAACACATTTTAAGCTTATTTTAGAAATTACAGAAAATGTTAAGATGAGTTTACTTGTATGCCAAAGCCAGTGCCTGTTATTTAGCTCACAGGGAAAAAATAGTCTTGTCAAATTCATTGCCTACAATCACAGCTTTTAAGAGCGCTACATTTTATGATGGAAGTTGCATGTCAAGTCATGTGTTATCTCTGACTGCAGCCATCATTGTATAAGAAAAAGGACTGTTTCTAGATATTCTGAACAACACTAAAAGATAGAATAATGTCACCTTTACTCTCAAATTCTTAATAAAGTAGTTTTCTAGCAACACCTGTGGAATCAAATTGTTTCCCTTTGAGTATAAAGGAAACAAATATTCCCAGTGTATTTGAGTGGGATGGACCTGGAATTGAGCTAGGAACCATTCAGGAAGCCAGAAATGCTTTCCTATCCCCATAGGAAGGGCAGCAGTCTTTGTAGAGCATGTCTAGAGTAGGACACCATGATTGGGCAGTGCTCAGCTGCATTCACTGTCTGTGAAATGCTTTTCCCGTGAGCCTGCTGTCCTCAGCATAAGGATGCTGGATTCCTTATTCCTCCAGTGACACTTCTGGGACAGCCTGTTGTGTCCCAGTGATGCAGTTCTTTTCCAAATTGTAGTCTTCCATTCTCCAGAAATTCTCACTGAAGATAACATTGTCCTACACCACAAAAGCATTAACTTAATGCTTATTAATATTTCAAGATGAAGGAAGTGGAAACTGGTACTATCACATGAATTATTTGAAGAATGAAATAACCTTTCTTACATTTTTTTCAGAGCTTTTCTCATTATGGTAACTGAAATAAAAAAGACTAGAACTGTTGTTTCATTTTCAAAACTTGGATAGGTTTTCACAAAGCAGAATTTGACAAAAACCTTAGACTGCTTTAATTTTGTTTTAGAGACTTTTCTTCTTAAGTGCTGTATTGTATTGAGAAACAAAAGAATTTATACGTTAATTTAATTGAAAAGGTGGTAGACACAGTCTCTTCTTCATTAGCAATTTATCAATAACTCCTCAGCTAAAGGAAACAGATATGCTCACTAGCTTAAGAATTACTCTTGTTAATGGGTAGTAATATTAATTACTGAATTGTATTCAGATCCTGAGGAAGTCAGAGCAGCAGAATGAATTGCACAGCAGCACAAGAAGTATGATTGATGTTTGCAGTTCCTCAGGTCTCAAAATGTACACACATTTGGTGGGAGATGTATATTTTATACCTCTGCCAGAAATAGTTTGTCTCACAGCTAGCACCTCATTTAGAAGGCAGATAATAAATAAACTAGATTATATATTGAGAAAGCTACAGAACTTCAAACTAATATATTACTTTACTCCAGTAAATCAGGAGGAAACTCTTCATCCAGTTTGGGTGACATCGTTCCTAGTTCCAGAAAATCGACGCCTCCATCATCTGGTGAGTAGGTTGTGAACCCTTCTGTAAAGAGATTTATGAACCTAATCTGTTAAAATCCATGTACCTTTAGACCTCTTCTTCTTATTGCCCATTCTTCTTAGGTAAAACACAAGTGATGTGTTACCAGATAAGGCTGGTTTGGGGTGGTTTGACGTAATGGAGTCAATGCCAGCAAGTCCAGATAATGATAGAGCTGTTAATACATAAAATTGCCTCTTTACTTTTACCACAGAGTTTTGTAGCAAAGACATCACAGATCTGTGAGACTACATTACAGTAGGGTAGTGGAAGGTTTGGTCTGTTCTGAGCACTCCTACTGAACAATAAATACTTCCTCACACAGGAGAAAAAGTGGCAATAAAAATAGAAGTTCCTGAGAGGTTTCTGCAGTAGCATCAAGAAAGGCATTATTTTAAAACATCAGGAACATTTAGTTTCACAATTCTGGTCATGAGAATGTGCTTCACATAATTCTAGGATGCTGAATATTTTTTGCCTTTGACAAATTTTTCAAAAATACTATTTTGTACTTAGAGCATCAACATACAGATTTAACTTTAGGCTGGATTCAAGTGATATGAAGCAAATACATGGCAAGCTGGGGAAGAATGCTGGCATTAGCTCCATTAAAAAAGCACAGCAGAAGATCACAAAAAAAAATTTCTATTGAATTCAGCTGCTGTGTTGCTGGATGTTTTATCTTCTCATATTCACTGTAAATATCTGAAAACAGAAAATATTAATGAGTGTATTAGGGCAAAAGCATGGATCTTCCAATCATATTCATTTATATGGAGGCTGGTCTACAGAGCAGGCATCTTAAAATGAGCCTGAAGATTTTAAAGTATTGACTTGGCCATTTATAAGAGAGACAGAGAAATTAAATCATGTTTTGGTAGTGGCTTCATTTGGTTCAATCAATTTAGAAATGTCTTGTAAAACCATGGATTTGTTAGTAGCAACCAACTTTATTGCAATTGCAGTTTGTTTATATAAATTCCACCTCAGTTTAACTTCTCTTTTATTTTGAAAATATTTTATTAGTTTACTAATGCATTTCCATAACAAGTGTGTAGAACACACCTTAATCTTTTACTTTTTGATGGCTTTAAAGTGGTGTGTTTACTGTTAAGGCCAGCTTTTTCAACAACTGCATTTTTGTCCATCAACTCAACCTATTTTGCAATTTTATAGTTAGAGCATCTGAATGCTGTGATATTATTTGCTATCAAAAAACCACTTGAAGATCAGTATTTCCATGTATTTCCAGAATGTTGCACAGAACTTAGAGTTAAGAGCACAGATATCACTCACCTGGATTACCAGCTGACTGATTGCTACCCGTCCTCTAATTTTCATTGCACTGAATTGTTCCTTCAAACACTGTCTTTCAAGAAATATGGTTTTCAGGAGAACTAAGGAATTCTGTTAAAGTTTATTCAGTTACAGTGAAGATTTGAAAAATATATATGGATAGTGCACATTAACTTATTCTGTGATAGCAAGATTTTGAGTCTACAATAATTTTTTGCTTATAACGACTTAAGGAAGGTTAAAGAGGCATAATTTGTGACTAAAACAAGAATTCAAGTGACTTCAAAACACAATTCGATTATTATTCCCACACCTCCTCTCTTTGAAAATACAATCAATTACAAATACATTGATTATTGAATAAGTTGAAGAATACTAACTGAATAAGTTAATTTCATTTTTTGCTTTGATTGAGGGATGGGTTTTTTCAATGTAAAATAGTGCCACTGAAAAACCAAACCAAAACAAACTCACAAACAAGATGAAGAACCAGTGAAAAACAAATGAAAGCGAGGCTAATATCCATTTAAATAATCAATATTGATATAGTAAAAAATCCATACAGTCCTGTTTGGCCACCAAACTGGGTAAGAATCATGCTGAAAATGACTGAAAAGACCCCAATGAACTTAAGGTATTTAACAGTAAAAGAACTGTCACAGGAGATGTTCCATAGTGTGAAGACTGAGAATGAAAAAAGGAAATATTGGTAACTAGCTGATCAAATTCTGCATTTCTTTCTTACAGGAAAAGTTTAAGGTAACTGATTTTTCTTTACTGACAATTTTGGTTGAACATAGTACCAAAGGAGTTTTAATATGTCTTGTTGTGAGTGATTTACAGCATCTGTGCTGGCCTGTTTTCAAGAAAAGATAATATGTTCTTTTTATACTTATGAAGAGGATGAAGGAACAGTGTTGGTAGAAGAAAATGTTACATGATTTCGGTGGCTGTTTTTGGAGCAGGATTATAGAAACAGGATGTGGATCTACTCACTGGATTTTTCCTGGGGAGCACAGACTCAAAGGCACAGTAACTCAGGGGATGTCAGGCATCAAGGCATTAGATCTGTGGATAATTCAAATGGGAAAATGTACTTTATGCAAACAAAAGAAATCACTGCCCCAAGTATGTGTTTCATCAGTAGCTACACATAGGCTTGACAGAAATATTTATTTGTTACATAATTTAATAGCGCATGCCACTTTATTAGTTGATGTCCCACTCATGAATCAGATGAAATCAGGTCACTAAGATGGTTTCATAATAGTTTGCAATGATTAATTAAGGGTTTGGATAAATTCAATACAAACGATTCTGCTTACAGATCTATTTAGGGTTAGGCTCAGTTTGACATCACAACATGGCAAGATAATTATGTGCTACCAGAGGGAGTGGAGAGGTGGGTAACATCTTCACACACGAGGGTGGTGATGTATGACTGCTTATGGTTCACTTTGGTGTATCTGCTTGCTTTCTGGAGACAAGTTTAAACCACTGTTTAAGATCAGGATTGATTGTTGTAAACGAGAAAGGTTTTGTTTGGTTTTGTTTCGTTTTACCTGCGGTTGGCAGGTATCTGTTTTACTCAGCATTCAGGATAACACGGCTTTGCATTTTGAAAGTGTATTTATTACTGAGTCTGTGAGGATTCCTGTTGAATCTCTTATTGCTTGCTGAAAACCACGTAATTTGTGGTTATGGTATAAGCATTTTTTGTTATATATTCTTTTGAGGTAGAGATTGAACAGCAACAGTTATTGTATTCACTTCCATTTTACCCTGCCTGCGTCCTGACACTTACATGGGATCCACATCTCTGAGCTAAGCTGGGATAAATTTCCTTTCTTCTGCTATCCATTCTTTTTAGTTTTCACTATTAGTAGATCTATGTTTAATTATTCCTAATAAATGTATCTTATGAGTACAATGCATTTTTATTTAAAAGATTAAAAATGCCAATTGTAGTCCATCCTGAGATAAACATAGATAACATTGTACCAATATCTGGCTGTTTTTGTCATCAAAAGTGATTTTTCTTCTAATTCTTCATTTCCTATAGACACAGTAGTGACCTTTCAAATTTCAATTGACAATACCCATTTTCAATTAGTGTTCATTGCTATAAAATAATCCAAATTTTGTTGACCGAGTTCCGTTGTTTACATTGGTGGAAGTCTTATCCATTGAAGTGAATATTTTGGATTTGCACTGGTGTAACAAGAACAAACTTGGCCATTCGTCTATTTTGTAAATGTTACAGTAGCTGTTACAAATCGCCTTCTGTCTTCTAATCCTAAAGTACCGCACCTTTAAATTTTTCCTTTTGTTTTATTGTGGTTTTTTTTTCTCATGGTTAGCTTTCATTATTTATTTATTTATCTGTTTATTTATTTATTCATTTATTTCTCTGGACAGTTTTATTTCTCTTTACCTGTAATTTCCTTTTTAACCTATCTTTACTTTCCCTGTCACCTGATAATTCTGAATTGTTTGTCTGTATATAGCTGTAGACATAGATGCCACTGGCTTAGATGCAGAAGAAAATGATATTCCAGCAAACCATCGCTCCCCCAAACCCAGTGCAAACAGTGTAACATCACCCCACTCCAAAGAGAAAAGAATGCCCTTCTTTAAGAAGGTAACACCAACTTCCAAGCTCCCATCTGTCCACCTGCTCACCTGCACTGCGTCGCATTTCTAGTCCTGTTAAGTGTCTGCGTCCTTTGACAAGCCAATAACATGCATGCTTTGTTGTTCTTTGTTTCTTTTCCATGCTGCTGTAGCTAAGCAGAAGCAGAAATCGGTAAGTTTATATTGACATAGCCTGTATTTATCCTGCCACTGGCATCATTAGCATTATAACTCCAGATTAATAATGCAGCTATTCTAGAATTAAGGATGAAGAGATGTGTTGAACTGATAGTGGATTCATTACAAGAAAACAGGCAAAAGTTCTTTGTGTCTATGAAACTCCGCTACATACTTATCCTTTTTGATGGAATGAAAGCACACACTTAGCAGGCCTTCTAAAATATTTGAGAAAATTATTTCTAGCATTGTAATGCACCTCTCTAGTGCATGCTTATTCTTTCTATATCTTTCTCAATTGTTTTTTTCTTTATTACTCAGTCTGTTGAAATCATTATTGCAATCTATCAGATACTCAGTTTGAACTTTGGAAACAAATTGTCAAATTTGTTCTATTTTTAATTTAGTCTATACTTAAGCTTCTAATTCACTAGATGCAAAGTCTGCAAGTGCACATGTCCAATGGAAAACCTCAGGCTTGTTTTGAGAGTTTACTTCAGGTTTTTCCTGTTGTCATGTATAAATTATCAGCCAAATGTTCTTGCCATCCATCAGTGAGACTTATTTAGTATCTCAGCTATTGAAAGTGGTACTGGTGGTTCCCAGGAGAGCTGATGTCTCTCCATAGATAACCTAGATAACTACAGAATTATGCAATTGGCATCTTGTTGCAAAAAGCTTCAATAGGTTTCTAGGGCCTTTGCAAGAGTAAGTTAGCAAGATGTTAGGTAGCAGCCAAACTATGTAGTGAAATACCACATTTTGACTTTTTTGTTTTAAAATCTGTAGTGCTCATAGCTCTCATTTATTTGGTTTTAACCACTCACTTAAATTTACAGGTAAAAACCGACTGTTATAGTGCTTAAGCAGTGCCAAGTGACATTGTTGTCCCTGCTGTGGATGCTCTCGTGTTTAATAAGTAGATCTTTGTTTCTGTCTCTTTTTTCTTGAATTCTTTTACATAGTATTTAATCCTTCTCATTTCCGAAGTCGCTACTATTGGTTTCAGTTTGGTCTGTTAAGCCTGGTGTAGAAATCAACAGCAGATTCTTACTTATGAGTAATTTCTTACTTAATCATATTTTTAATTGGATAATACATGCTGACATGTATTGGATGCTGTCTGCATAAGCATCTTTCAAAGCTGCAGCTTCCAGATGAACCACCTTAGACCTGGATGAGGGTTAGTCCCACATCTTTCTTTGACTCTGTGGTGCCTCTTCTTCCATATCATTACAAGTGTTAGTGGGGTTTGTAATACTGACATTTACACTATGTACTGGATGGCCATCCCAAAGTAATCCACATAGTCAAACCACTGAGTACAAGCCATATGTTCAAACCTGCCAGTTTTTATTCTGAGTTCATAGTTGAACTTGAATCTGCAGTGAAAGCTGTATAGTTCAGTGCCAGTCTCTTAGAAAATATTAGGTTCTCTACTGCTAAATTAATGAATTTTAATGCTTCCGTTAGATAACTTCTACTCAATTTCCTGCTGACAGCTTCATTATTTCAAGCTGTAAAAAACAGAGAAAAAAATGCCCATTGCAACAGAACAGAATTTAAAAATACCCCATATTCCATCAAATAAGGTAATTTCTGTGCTTGCCCTGATTGTCAAATAGCTGGTTGACTTCTAGCATGAATGCCTTTGGTTAAGTCAGCCACATTAAGACAAAGATCTGTTGCATCAGGGCACTCATGCTAAAAGCACTTGCACAAATGTAATGAATTTTTCTTCGAATCTGTCTCAAATATGCTTATCAGATTATTAAAAATGTTAGCAAGAACAGTGGAGGACTGCTTTTGGATACAGGCCCGGCCTAATTGCAGGGGTTTGCTTTGAAACATGTTGAGTCAGATTCTGTACTGTGAAAAATAAATTCATTTCACATGCTTATGATGCCTTGGGCACTGGTCTTCATTCTCATGTTATTAATTATCTTGTGAAACTACAGGTAACAAAAAATAAATTGCATTGAGGGACATTCACAAAAATATTTTCTGTGTTTTAGATTGCTTTAGACTGCTGCTTGTGTAGCATTGTGTGCTGTCACTGTATAAATGTCTGTCTTTGTGAGTTTGTGTTTTGGAATGTATATACTTATTTTAATGTTATCGTGAAACACCTTGGGATACATTGAGTTCTGGAACAATGAACAATGTCTGTATTCTGTGATCTTGACTGATGTATTTGTACTATGTAAGCATTTGAAAAATAGATCTGGCATTTCTTTTTCTGTAACACCCACACATTTTCTGAGTTTGGATTTCAATCGTTTATTCCCAAGACAAAGATAAACCAAAACTTTTCTTATGAACAAAAACCTCTTTCTGATTAGACCCCATTCATGGTGATATATATTGAATAGCCACTTATAAAGAAGAAAAAATACCAAACTTAACATTTTATTTCCTTTTATATTGTATTGTGATAACAATATAAAATATTTGCAACCCTTAAAAGGAGACAATCTATTTTATCTTTGTATGCTAGAATACCTTTTTAGAAATTGTGCATGATACATCAGTTAGTATTTTGGCAAATATGGTACTACCAGAATCCATTCTTGGGTGGTGACAAGAACTTCCCAGAGTGGAAGAAATGCTATCCCAAGCTCTGCTTATGATAATTTTCTAGAAATACTAACTTGATCAGTCATTATTTTGATTTAATTTGTAATTGAATTGTGGGTGCAAATGTGGACGTCAGACTGAGTGCTGCCATGGGAATTTGCAGTGATGTCACAATGTTTTTTCAAGCAGTGGGCAGATCTGAACATTTTTAAAAAAAGATGCATTACGCTTTTCTCATCCCCTTTTGTTTTATTTTTCTCTTTCATAATTTCCTATATGAAATTTCTATTGAAAACAGATGTCACAGCTGTAGAATTAACCATTTCAATTCATTAGTTGTTGGAAATAACCTTTTTAATTTACCAGTTAGGAAATATGCAGAGGAAAATCTGAGTGCATGACCCAGAATAAGAGTTTTTAACTATCCAAAGTATATATGAAAACAGTAGGAAACCCTAAAGTCAAAGAAAAGTTTTTTCAAAAGAAATCCCTGAACCTCTTATGTCTTTATCTTGTGCTACCAGTTCCTGGGAAAAGTTAATGAATTTGAGATTCCTGTGACATCACTGGAAATTCAGAGTTCCTAATACTTGGAGTGGATAACACTTTATGTGTTGTGATGCTGAAAACTTCTTCTGTTTTGCAGACAGAGCACATCCCTCCCTATGATGTAGTGCCTTCTATGCGACCAGTAGTTTTAGTGGGGCCTTCTCTGAAGGGATATGAGGTAACTAATTGTTGTAAATGGCTTAATTTTTTACAGAATACTGTGCTTCATTTGTATTTGATAATTTATAGCATAGGCAAACATCAGACAGTTTTTACTCCTACTAAATAGCTACTCATTTTTATTTTACTTCATCTCAGAATTGAGATTAAGAATAAATTGTGTTCCAGTCTCATTGTTTGGAGAAAAGATATATTGTCAGCTTTATTCTATAATATTCTTAGCATTCAGTATTATGAATTTCCTATGCAATTTTTAATTTATTGGTTTTTTCCTTCTAGGTAACAGATATGATGCAAAAAGCATTATTTGATTTTTTAAAACATAGATTCGAAGGGCGGTAAGTACTTTGCAATGCAAATATACTTCAGGTTCCATTTGGGTATTACCAGGTTTTTCAGAAATAATAACATTGCACAAAATTAGGAATGACAGCTAATTCCTTGATCAGTGGACTATAAGTGTGGATTGGAAGTTTCCTTGACAGAGCATGCAGAGGCTGTGTTGCAGTGGGAAGTGTTCTAGGGCATATATTTGTTGAGAGTAGAAAAAAGGATGTCTTCTTCTTGAGGACTGTGACATTCACACTCCAAATTGCTAGATATTTATCTACAGATTAAAAAATTATTTTAAATATTTTTCAAATGATATCTCATCAGTACTTCCCAGGTTTTGAGCAAACTGGCAAGAGCTACAGTTCCTCCTCAACTCTACTTCCTCACTTGGCATCCAACTCAGAAAGAGTGATATGGGATTCAAACTATCTGCTGTATGGGATTATCAGACTTTTGATCCCTCAAGATAGGAGCTTGGTTTGACAGTAGTTCTGGGCTCTATAGTGGGAAGTTTCAAAAGGAGTGGGATGAGGGGGTGGGGCAGTGCCCTACCTTGCTGAAATATGGTCACCCTTGGCAGCACACCAGCTGCACTGGCTGGCTTCTGATCCAAGTGGTTGCAGCACACTCGGCTGTAACACAATGGGATTTGTATTTGAGCCTTCAGGCATTACTGTGGTACAGTCAAATAAAAGTGGCATGATGTCAAATGATAGTCTCTAAAAGCAGTGCCACGGTCTGTAATTCCAACATCACAGACCCATGGAGCAGAGACATCAGATGCATTCTCCAGACATGATTATATTGGTATTGGATCAAGCTCCAGATTAATATGTTCTAGTGGGTTGACATTGGGAGGAAAAATTGTGAAAACAGGAAGATCTTATAATAAAATCTGTAACTTCATGGAATGTTCTATTTAGTTTGGAAGTGGTCAGATCCATAACACTATTCTGTGTGTCCTGCTGCTGTCAAAACTTTGAAGAGGGAACTTGAGGTTTTTTGTTAATGGCTTCAGTTCTTTAAAATACCACACATTGTGGTTTAAGCTGGTGGATTTTCTGAGTCAGAATAATGATGTCAATACCTAACCACTTTAGTAATCCCTCTTTATATTAGTCAGGATTGTCAAACCCTAGATAACACACCTTCAGAATTGGAAGTTATCAAAACATATTTTGCAAGCAGAAGAAAATTATTGCATCTTTATGTCTTTATTTTAGAGCATGTCAGATTTTCAGTTGTAGATCCAATGGTGGCAGGGTGAATCCACAAATACTCCAAACAAAATTTGTGTCTATAGTACCAGATTTGAAGCATCACAAACTTCAGTAGCCATTGTAATCATTACATCAGGACTTAAGGTCCTGAACAAATTTGCACCAGGGATTCTCAGGTTCATGCTACTGCTTTGAGCTGCCATACTGTTGTCCCTGCTCTCATTGCAATTGTTTTGCAATATGAACATAAACACCCTTTGTTTTGAAAGCAGACTTAGTCTTCCTGATGTGACGTTTCTCAAAGACATGAAAGTGTCCTCAGAAAAATGGTAAAAAGTCTTAAAATTAAAAGTAGTATTTTTCATAGACAAAAAGACTGATAAATCTGCTGTTGTTCAGTATACCATAATTTCATTTTAAAAGGCAAAAATTTACTATTGCCTGTAGGAAGAAAGACTGGCAGAAAAGAATCCAAATCAACTCAAAAAACCAAAAAGCTGTAAAAGCTTGTACTGTCCTTCCATTAGCAAATAAAGAAAACTAATATGTATCCCAATATACATGTTTGATTTAATTTTAAGACAAATGGCATTATCTGTGAAAAGCTGTGCCACAAATCACAACCTTTGGTTATGCTTTTTGCTTAAGTTTGATCACCCCTAGATTTCCAAAATTTTATTACTAATCAGTATTGTACACATAATTCTGGTTTTTGATATTAACTTCTGGCTCTGTGACATTTTTTAGATAAGTGCATACACATGTTGCGTTCATTGGAAATGGCCTATTGGATTCCATTTCAGACGAGCCAACTGTGCTTGCTAAAGAGGAGCCCTCCCACTTAGCAAATCTATTTCCTCTTTTAAATTGCAAGTAAAATCCTACAAGGGAAAACAAGGGAATATCATCAGTCTCATTTAACTCTCAGCCCTGGAAAAATGTGACCTCTAAACCTCATTAGACTAGAGAGTTTGAAAAGAAACTTAAGGGTGCATTTTGACCCTGTAAAACAAAATAAACCAAGGTAACTGTTATTCTAGGAAGAAGACTATGCAGAAGGTTATATAGCAGTGCGAACAACTGAAAGTAACCACTTCTTTCTTGGCTCATCTTTTCTCATAAACACAAAACTGAGCCTGCCAGATAGTCAACCTAGGCTTTTCAAGTATGTGCTTCTCCAAGTTACAGTTCCTATTTTTAGGTGCTAGCATTTCATTGCTAGCATGAATCTTTCTGGAAATTTATAGGTAGCTCTTGCACTCTGTTAGAAAAATACATGCTAGTAAGCTGAAAAATAAAAAAGCCAAAAACCCCAAACCAAAACAAACAAAAAACCCTTCAGTTATGTTGCTGGACTCATTTCCCTAATAAGCCCTACCTTTACCATTTAATTCTGCGTATCCCTACATGTCTTACAGGTATGGCTAAAGTAACCCAGGTTGTCATTCAGTATATTGTCATTCAAGAAGTCGGGGAAAGGAGAAACCAGCCTGTTCATACTGGGGGTACTGGTGAAATGTCAGACCCTCACCAGATGTGGAGACCCCAGGGAAGTCCCATCTTCTGCAGCAATCCCTGACCTCCTCCTGCCACCCCTCTCCCCCGGCACATGTAGGAAGATGACTTATCAGTAGTTATTGTAGCAGTATTAAGTTAGATAAAGTTTTTTTCTCTCTTCACATTGGATGAAGCATACTGTGCTGCTGAGAACTTATTTTCCTATAGTCTTAGCCATCTTCTAGTGTTAAACGAGACTTCTCCCCACATCTCTGAAAGCTAAATAACGTTCAGTGCTATTTTGCTGTATTTATTTTGCAGTATATCAATTACACGAGTCACAGCAGACATCTCGCTTGCCAAACGCTCAGTGTTAAACAATCCCAGTAAGCACGCAATCATAGAGCGGTCTAACACCAGATCAAGCCTAGGTAAGTACCTGCAATGTTGCTGTCTGCAAATTGCCTGTGAAGTATGCTACTCTCATTGCATACGTGTAAGCTAAAAATAGCCTTCTCTCTGCTGTGGGAAAATCACAGTTCCCATAATTCAGAAATCCTGGCACTAGAAATCTTTTTAAAATCACCATCATGAAAACTTCCTATAGTGTTGATTTTGGTTTATTCTGCTTGTGCTCAGTTTTCATATTTGGCTGTTGGCCTCAGTGGGGAGAGGCAGCCATCCGTATAAAATCTGAAGACATGTTCTCCTGGTTAAATACTTGGAATTATATGAATATTATTGATACTATGGATGATTTTTAATAAGATTACTAGTAGTGATAGCTACTGACACGAAGCCTGAGAAAAATTATTGAAGTACACATTTTATGAATTTTTTTATCAATTTTAATTAATTGTAAGGTTGGTACAATAAAAGGAAGGATGCAAAAAAGGAGATGTTTTTAAAAAACTGTATAGCTACATTCATAGCCAAAATATCTGTCATCTTATGTGAGTCTTTTTGTACTGAAGCTTGTCCAGTTGTATCAATAATTAAACATTTATTGCCCAGAAAGAAAAATAAGCTTAGATGGGAAGTTGTAATTAAATGTAACCATTTACAGTACAGGTGGCTGCACTGGAGCTTCCCATCGCAAGGTGTCCTTAGAGTTAGGAGGAAAAGGTGATTATTTTGGACTCGTAATTCCTGACTGCCTTTGCCTTTCCTCTAGAGTGAGATGTATCCAGGACTCTGCTGCTCTCACTGATGCATTCCCTGTGTAGAGACACCTGGAAATAGCCAAGAGGTCTGGGGGAAGGTTCCCTGTCCATGGCAGGGGGCTGGAGCTAGATGACCTTCAAGGTCCCTTCCAATACAAACCATTCTATGATTCTAAAATGAATCCTGCCAGGAGTCTACGTCTATATACTTGTGTAAGGCTTGACTGAGATATGGGACAAAATCATATAAATCCCATAATAAATCCTGTGCAAGTCCTCCATCAAATACCAAACAAAGGGGAACTTGCTACATCCCTGAATGATGAATACCCAGTCATGTTTCTGCCTTTACAGAGCTGCAGGTTCCTCTTAGTAGCCTTTGACAGAGATTAGTTTCCCCTGAACACAGCATTGCATCTTGAAAAATTGTAAATTTTGTGAAACAAGAAAGTAGTTTCATTCATCCTATTAAATAAGTTCCTATCAGTTATGCTACTAAAAAATTTCCAACACCTGAACTGTGACTGAATATTTAACATTTGCCTAATATAGTAGTACTTTTTGGAATAAGCTTCTCTGCCTTAAAATTTTTTACTTCCCTTTCTTGAAAATTTGTTTCATAAAACCTTTGCTTTCAGCTATATGGAGGCTGTGAATTTTTGCTTAAAGGTAGTCTGTAGCATCCAAGTGTGTCTTAAGTGTTTTCAAATATGAAAATGCAGTGTACTGTAACAACTTAATATCTTTACACACAAGAATAATCTTTTGTGTGAATTTCAGTCTTGTCACCAGACTGTTTAATAATCTAATGAAAAGATAAAGTGTCACTTATTTTGACTAGGACTGAAAACTGGTAATATGTATGGAGGTTAACTAGTCATGGAACAGAATAATGATGATTAAGTTTCCAGCCTCATCAGCAAAGCTTGTGCAACTTTGCAATACTGTACAAATGTATGCAGCAAATATATGTAGCAGTGAAAGCATATAATTAATTTCTCATTTTGTGAAACACCTATCACAAAATTCTACACAGGAAAAAAAATCAATAAAATTTAAATGCTGCCCAATCTTGTACACCTTTACCTCATGTAGAACTGTACTCTTGAGAACATCAGCATTTTTCTTTGTGTCTAGGTACTTTTTTAGATGGAGGTATTTAAAATGGGAGTTCTGACAGTACCTCAGTTTGGGAACCCACAAAAGATGACAATGTTTATATATATATATGCGCAAATATGTGGATAGATAGATAGATGTGTCTCTAGTTTTTGTAGCAGGCCTGTTATTAACTAAGATTTCCTGCTACATATCAGGTTTTCAGTTGCATATTATTGTTCTAAAAATTAACTGATTTATAAAATTACTTCGAAGACCTTTGACCAGAGCAACTGGGTCATCCCAGCATAAAGTTAGGGAAAAAATTATTTTACATATGCGAAAATATTCTCAAACCCTTTTCTTTCAGAAGCTGTAATACTTCCATTGTTCTAGTAATCTAGAAGAGTTTTGAAATTTGGTAGTGAACTGAACAAAATTTCAGTTACATATTTCTGGGCAATTTTATGAAACTAATGAGAAAACTTGACCAAAATATTAGAAGCTGCTATTAACACATGCCAAGTTTTGCATCTGAATTGCTTGAAGACTCAGCTTTCTTTGGGAAGGTCCAGCAATGATGCTGAGCAGAAGCTGCTCCCAGCAGACTGAGTCAGGGCAGGCAAGCAGCACTGAGGTGAAAAGATGCTCATCTTTCAATTTGCAGTCCCTCCTTTGCTGTGCAGCATGGAGAATGGAATAAAAAGTCATTTACTTGAAAGATGTTCACCTGAAGGAATAAATGGCTGGCCAGCTAAGGCAGGAAGGCAAGTAGTGAAAATCCATTATGGAAAAGGTTAGTGGTAGTGGTAGTGACTTATGGAGAAGGAGTTGGGATAGTCAAACCCACTGATACAGCACCTCCAGGTCAGTGCTCTAGGCATGGGATAAACCATGGGAGGACAGAAATCAGACAGGAAGTCAGGGAGGGAAGTGATGTGGCAGCAGTGTTGGGAGGAAAACTGAGATAAAATAAAATAACCTGGAGTCAGAAAAGGTAACTGCTTTTGTAAGACAGTGGAAAACCCTTGCAGAAGGCAAAAAAAAAAAAAGTACAAGGCATGTTACAGCCTGTTCCCTTGCCTATCTGCAATGTACCTCAAGGCAGAAATAAGAGCCAAATCAGAAAACATCACTGTAGTCTGCTGGTAGGTGACAAGACACCACTGCTGTGAGTATTTAGTTGGCTGAAGTAGAAGAGGTGAGTGGCAATATCACACTATATAGTGGCTTTTTTTTTCAGTTTGTGTGATGAATTTGCTATAAGTCAACGAGATATCCTATTAAAAGAATATTATTAGTTTTACAAATATAAGCAGTACAAAACAAAGGTTAGGAGGTGGTAATAAGAAGGCTAGCTGTGCAGCATTTTAGTATCTTTTTGGTTATATATGCTGTGATCCAGCCGTTGATCAAATATTTACAGACTATTTTTCCACCAGTCCTCTGCCTTAATATTCTTGAAAAATGTATAAAGGGGAACTGGAAGCAATGCAGTTGCCCCAGTGCAATAGTGGCTTTTGCTGCCTCTGATACAGAAATGCTGCACAGTACTGGATTAGTTATTTACAGACTTTATGAAGATGGCTGTTTTTCCTAGTATTCTTTGTATACTTCAAGCATCTTCTGTAGAAAAACTGAGTGTTGTAGCTGGAACAGAAATTCAAGCTTTGGACCTGTCAAATAATAGTGTATACCATCAAAATCAGCATGTTGCATAGTAAACCTGGAGAAGGGGGATGGAAAGCAGGCAGTCCTTTATGTCGAACTGGAGCTCGTCTTGAGAGCTTGTAAAATATCAGCCTTGTGGACCCTCATTCCCCAGAAGTTTTCTTATTTTAGGCTCTACTCTTTGCTGACATTTAACTGGGAAGGTATTCTTTTCATTCCCAGCCTAGCTCAAAGAATTTTTTCCTTCTCTCAGATCAGCAGTGATACTCTGTACTGACAGTACAGAGCAACATCAGGAATGTCCTGAGTCTTAGTACTGACTTCTAAAAGAAGCTTCAAGGTTATGTTCCATTTTGGAAGAAAGAATCCCCAGGAATCAGGATTTACTGAATTTCTATTCTGAATATAATTTTTACTGGTAATTACTCTGAAGAATCAGACACTACATTTCTAAAAATTATTCCCCCCGAATTATTCATAATTTGTGGTTATTCTTTGTAATTCAGTTTTCTCTTTGGAATATACAAATAATTCCAGCTTCTCACCTAACTGGTATGTTTCAAAGGGAAAAATCTTTTTTTTTTTTGCATATACTACCAAAGTAAGCTGCACAAAATAGCCTATAAATATTTTATGCATTCTGTTTTCAGAGAAAGATTAGAGCCATGTGTTCTAAATGAGATGTGAAACACGTATTTAACAATGAAGAGAGAGTAAATTATTCAATGGCTTCTTATCAGTTGACAGTGTATGGAGTTGCATACTGAATGAGACACCAGCCCTAAAGGACTGCTATATTGTATGTTTTTTAATGTGCTCTCTTGAAATACCGATCACAAAAGATTTGGTTTAAGAGAGCTATTTTGGCATTTCACATTTTATCAGCATTAGCTTTGCAGCCAATAGTATTCTCTACTACTACAAGTCTTATAGATACATCATTGAATCAGGACTCAAATCACATAAGTTCTTTTCTAGTATCTGCTGCAGGTCTGCTCAGAGTCCTGGAAAATGATTTTTTTTCTCTACCTACATTTTCCCTTCTATAAAATGAAAATAATAGGGTCTTTTCCCTGAATCACTGAGGGGAGAAAGAAAAAAACCCTAGAATTTCAGCAAATACTGAATTCTAAATTTGTGCTGTGGGGTTTTTTGGTTTTGTTTGTTTGTTTGTTTTTGTCCAGACTATCTACAATGACTTAGTTCTAGCCTAGGTATTTAAAACTGATATTTATCACAAAAAAAATTTTGTTCTTGTTAGGAAAAACAGTATTTTTTTTTGTTTTTTTTGGTTTGCTCTGAAAGGACTTCCTGGCTGCATAACTATGAGATTTGGGGAGATGAGTTGCTCTCTTCTCTCTCCTCCTTGAGCAGTCATTGGCACGTAGACAGAGATCTATGTGGTTTATTCCTATATCTGGTACAACTTAAAAATGCCTTTATGCAAATCTATATATACATATTTTATATATATATATATATATATATATATATATATATATATATATATATATATATATATGTACATATATATAGCAAATATAGCTCCCCAGAACTGCTTTTTGTTAATCCAAATCCCTCCTTTCTACCAGACTCAATGAAAAGCTATTTTTTTACTCATCAAACTTTTTGTAGTGGTACCTCATGCAGCCAAGCCAGAGATGATCACTTATGATCACGTTTGTGAGCACCAGTTATAACTGCAGCAGAGAAGGCTATTTCTTAGACTTCTGAAAATATTTTGGTTTTTTTTTTTTTTTAATAAGTGTTCCTTTAATTACTTAAGGTAGTAAAAAGGTTCTGTTCTTGATATATTAATACCAAATACTTTTCTCTGAAAAATAAATATACCTCTTTTTGAGAACTCTTACCTTATCACCCAATACAGGTCTGCGTTGTTGTACATAGCACAGAGAACAGTGAAGTGAGCACCATTCTTTGAGATGATTTAATAGACAAACCTGAATTAATTTCAAAGAGACAGACATACACCAACAATGTGATAATCAGAAATAGGAATAGACACAAGGAACTGGATTTGCAGGATTATAAGGGAGTCTCTCTCAGCTTATAATGCTACACACACCTATCGACTGACAGTTTGCTTTTGTAATGGAATCAGTTAAAAATAGGCTTGGGATTTGACTTACTGGAAACCAATGCTGCCACTGAATATTTAGTATTAAACTGATGTTCTCAAGAACTTTTTTAAAATAGTGTCTGGCTCATAAAGATTTAGGTGGATTGTACAGTCTTATTCCTCTCTGTCCCAGTTTGAAACTGGACACACTCTAATTAAGCTTGTTTTGATGTACAGGGAAATGTTTGCTTGTCAATATTGTTACATGTTTTAACACGTGAGATGTTAGAACTAAATTGAAGGAAAGGGCAAATTTCTTTAAAAGCCTAGAAGAAATCTGTAATTTTGAACAGATTTTTTCTCCAAAAATATACAGTACGTGGTTAAATCTTATTCATCTGAAAATCAGCTCCAATTGGCTTAGTTAATTCTTTATATGGACACATGCCATTTGCAAAAACTGAACCAGCTTTGTGCTTCTGCTGCATTTCTTTGTCAAAAGAACCCAGACCTTTTTCTGTGTGTGTTACACTTGTTATAAACGTACCTCATGCTGTATGCTCTGTACAAAACCTGATTGTGTTGGCTTTTTCCATTCTTTGCTTCATTAATGCTCTCCCTTTCCAGATGTTTTAGGTATGTATACAAGCTTGCAAATTACTTTTCCTGCTGTTTTGTGTTCAGTGCTTTATTGTACCTGACAGAATCACTGTGTGTTTCTTGCATCTGGCTCACTGACAGACAAAAGCTGATCCTGTACTGTGTTGCTAAGTCTTTCTTTTAGAAAACCTTGCTGATTTTCCTTATTTCTTTTCAAGATATTCTAAAAATAAAGTTGACATTGACAAGTAAACACTCCAGATTAGGTATCCCATTGTGTATTTCTGAGATGTGCGCACCTAATCTGCGTGTTCTAACACAGACGTGTGAC
The DNA here is from genome assembly GCF_027477595.1 of Haemorhous mexicanus. Classification (NCBI taxonomy): domain Eukaryota; kingdom Metazoa; phylum Chordata; class Aves; order Passeriformes; family Fringillidae; genus Haemorhous; species Haemorhous mexicanus. Next base: position 19,955,773 of record NC_082341.1, on the reverse strand, counting down.
CTGGATGTAAAATGTGTCATTGTCTTTATGGTAAATTGATTGCCATCACATGCCTGGGAGTGTTTATTTGCTTTCCATATGCATATGCAGTAACCTGTCAGGCATTACATGCACCCACTTTGCATGTGCAATTGAGCACCTACCTTTAGAAGGCTGTCTCTAAAAAGTGTATGGAGCTTCCATGCACATCATTACCGTAAAGTTTTGTCTTCTGAAAATGAAATATAATGCTCAAAGAGATAGTTGTGGATTAGCTGTGCAAATTTCAGCCTTGTGGGGTTTTTTCCCTTGATGTTTGTGTGAGAAGGCAATTGAATGCTTGAAACTATGGTAACAATTGTTATATACATTTGTATATATATATATATATATATACTCTACATTATATACATCTACTATATTACTACATATTCTCCATGTCTGGTAATTTAATGACAGTTGTGCTATAGGATAAGTTTCAATTAAAGGCTTCCTTAACTATAAATCAAAGATAAATTTAAGAGAATGCTATCTAGGCCTCATAAGAATCCTTCATTGCTTACAGAGGCCAAGGAAAAGGAATGCAAAATTTGGACTCAACCAAGAGTGCATTTCCTTCCCAGAGTCTTAGAGTTCAAAGAAAATAAAGGAGATGTTCAATGTATTATGGAAAATCCTGATTGTTCCTTCATAATTTTATGTTCAAGATAGCTGTGACAAATGTCCATAACTCTCACTCTCAAGTGTGAAATATGTTAGCCTGGTAAACCTGAACCTGCCTTGTACCAGAATGCAGTAAAATAGCAGCTAAGAACTTTTGGGTTTTCATGAGGATGTAGCTATACTTCTTTTTGCCCACAAATGGAGAAAGAGTAGCATGAATTTAGTGAACCTGTTATAAGTTATCAGTCTCACATATTCCAAAATACTGTTTTATCCTGTTGGAACAGCCTTGATTTCCTTAACATCTAAGGTCAGAGTTTCTCTAATGAATTCTTTAGGTAGTTCTGTATTAGAAGTTTGTTACTAATTTTCCAATATTCTAACTTGCAAATAAGATTTTGATACAGTATAGGCAAAGCATTTGAATGAAATTTCCTGAGTGTTTTCAAAGAGTATATGGTTTCTATAAATTAGAAATAACTCTTAGCAACCTGTTCTTATGTTTTCTCATGATACTATGCAGAAATATATGTGATTGATAATTAAATTGAAACAAAATGAAAAATAGTATAGCAATGTGTTAGAATAATTTCTACAGTTATGGATATCTTTGTAATAGACAGGATACTTGGATAGGGGAATAAAATATTTTTAGCTAGTTAGCTGTTTGTTTAAGAGTACAGTTTGCTTCCCTTAAAGCTATTCATACTGTAGGTTGAATTGATCAAGGCTTTTTCTTTGTCCTGGGCTGGTGGAACTGATTAAAGTTCAGCAGTCTGTGTCCCCATTTTATTCAAGACTAAACGTTTGCATTGTTCAACCAGAACACAAAGAAGTCTGGGTTCAGTTCTGTTCTCTGCTAAGAGAGGCATGGACTCATCATTCCCATCACCATGACAAGGCTATGATCACCTTTAGGATGGCTGTTGGTTGGTCCTGCTGAGCCTTACGCACTTTGCATAATAATTAAACTTTCCCTGGAGAAGGAACTGGAATCCATGTGTTTTGCCTCCCACTCTGAGCATCAGGCTGCAGAGTCAGAATCTCTCCCACTCAGTGAATACGCAAATATTTGTGAGTGGCACACCATCAGCAGGAGGGGTTGAATAGGCAAGGATGGAATAGTTCTCTGTCCTGTCTGTGAGAAAAGCTGAACGTTTTTATTTATGTTTGTTCTGAAAAAAACAACATACCAAGGGAATGCTTACTTGGTGCCTATGTATGGACTAGATCTGTAAAAGCCTATAGCACTGCTCTGGGTAATGAGGCATAGTGCACAAATACCCAAGTTATTGCCAGCCTGACATGATGATACCAGTTCTGAACTATGCAGATTCACTTGCTTGATCCCCTGGACAAAAGAAATGTTAAACTGCATCTTTGCTCAGTTTTCCTATCACAATTACTCCTTAACAGAATGTGAGGGAGCCTTATGATAGGAGCAGTGCTGTGCTGTGCTGGCACCTTCTGAAGCTCCTGTGGTTCTTCCTGGCACAGTCATTTCAATGCACCCTTGTGCAGTGCTCAGCCACTTGTGTTACTGCTGCAATCTGCTGCTTTCAATCATTTCCATTCACAGGCCATTAAAATTTACTTCCAGTTTAAACTTGGCATAAGAAGCACAATTCCATGAATGCTATTGTTTTGCAAGCCCAGAGAAATGAGGCAGGAAGTAGATATTTTTATGTGCCATTTAGTATTTTTAAATGACACTATCTGTTACATATTTTCACATAATTACAGTGCTGCATTTCAGGAGATGTTAGTCCATTATAAATAGATCTTGGTTTTGTTGAGGTTTCCAAACATGACATCTTTTCTGTCAATACCACTTGGACGTGTGTGTACATTAAAAGCCATCTGAATTCTGCCTAAACTGAGCCTCAGCAGGCAGGAGGAGGAAAACCCTGCCTTCCTGCAGCACCCCACCCCACAGCTCCCCTTCAGCAGAGCTCAGACAGGAGCTCCAGGCAGAGCAGCTTCTTTCTGCCTTATCCCTTACAGGAGCCCCATCTGTTAGGCATGAGTAACACATGCAGCCACTTTTCCTGGAAAATATTGTCATCCTCCCACTCCCACCCTCCCCTTTTTACGTAACAGGCTAGTGGCTAAGGTATTTGGTGGAGACCAGGCTGTAAGTAATTTCTAAGTACTTATACTTAGTAATACCTTATACTTACTAATTTCTAATTTTCTAAGTATATTCACAAAACTAGATTTAGGTTAGACATTTGATTAAAACACCTGTAATCCAGACATCTTTGGACCAGTTGCCTGAGGACTAAGCTAAAGCATTTATTCCCTCTTGCTTATGTTTTTCAAGATTCTTTCCTTCTTAGCTGGATATGCAGGCACAGAGGCACAAAGCGTTCTGCTCCCCAGCACTGGGACACCCCATGGTGTGAGGTGGGTCATGCAGTCCTGCCTGGAGACTGGGACTGAAGCTCCCTGCCTGGGGAAGCGATGGAAACTGCCCAGCCCAAGCCCCCGTTCGCTCCCCGCCTGCCCAGAGCAGCATTGCTGCTTGAGGGGTGGAAAGAGGAAGATGAAAAGAAAGAGGCCAAACACTTCTGTACCTATGGGGCTTCTTCTTAGCTTGCTCTGCTGTGCTCAACCCCCTTGTAGCTTATTGGATCACCCTAAGTAGTGTCTCGGCCTCGTTGCTTTGTTTCCAGGGAGCACAGATCCCTGGTGCAGCCAGGGTAGCCTGCAGTGGCCTTCATTCTGCTTACAGCAGTACCCCATGGAGACACTGGTGATTTTTCACTCAATATGAAGCATGTGTACACGCACACATACTCACAAATTAAAATTTAAAATTTTAATTCTGTCAGCCAAGCTCATAATTTTGTTCTCATTAGAGAATTGTGTGAGCACAGCTCAATAATTATAATTTCCTATATTTTTTTTATTTTCTTGGATTTTAGATACAACCTTTAGCATGTTTTTTTTTTGTCCAAGCCCTTCTAGGTGGTTTTAAAGCACTGGGATAAAAACTATATTTTTTTCTTTCACCTTTGTTATGGAAATCTTGAGGTTGCCTTAAACTTCTCATTACTTTAGTTATAGTCATGGAGTTTAGTGGTTAAATATTTTTAAGTAACCATGCTTGTATAAAAGAATTAGCATAAAAAATCATGGCTACTGATAGCTATTCTTCTTAATTTATGAAATTTTTTCAAAGCCATTTGTGTAAGGTGTTGCTAATCATTTTGTATTGCATACATTGACGGAGTTGTGTTCTTTTCATTCTATATGTCTGTAATATCAGCAACCCTGTTTAAAAAGAATGTGCTTTGTCTCTGTTCCTGTTACAGTTGAAATCATAATTTACCTATCGGTTTCAATGAACAGAACAGAGCCACCGATACCCCAGACAGGAGACAAGGTCAAATTTAATAGGCTATAAAAGTCGTGCTCTGCTGAGTTGAGACTATGTGAATTTCACTGCTCCTTGTGAACATCAAAATTTCTTTGCTGCCTCTAAGCAGTTTTTGGTGCTTCACTTGGGCCTTTGCAGGCCGGATGTGTGTCCATTTTGCATCTCATCCCTCTCATGGAACTTCTATTTCATCAGGGTCTTGCTGAAATGAATTGCTGGTGTAGCCACTACTCTGTCATGCTGTGTCCCAGTGACTCCTGGCTGCTGTGCATGAGCCCAGGTTTGCAGGAGGGTTGTGCTCCTCTGGCTGTGTACCATAGAGAATGTTCCTGTACCATGGCATTACATAAGTGACCCTAAGTTCCACCATAGTTCATCATGTTAGTCGTAAATTGACAGAGATAAAGTGTTGTTGTATCTTTGCCTGTGTTTTAGGTGAGATTTATTGTAGTGAACTGGGAAAGATTTCTTCTTGGAATTCACTTGTGATGTCCAACTGGTGTAAAGAATATTTGCCTGTGCCCATAACGGGAAAAGTGATTTACTTGTCCTCTCATTGCAGTACATTTCTGTTCAAGGCACAGTAGTGATATTGATAATTCATATTTGGACATAAGTTTAAATGTGTTGTATTTAAAGTTCTCTGGGAGATGTGTACATACTGTTTCTTAGAGCTGACTCCTTATTGTATGGAATAAATAGTTGAGTGCTCCTGTCATTTAAAATATGTTCACTTTCTGGTTACCAAGGAGACCATATGAAATAGATTGTAAGGGTCACTCTAAAATTTGGTAGCTGATTTTTGGGTTTGGGTGTTGTAGCTGGGCTGTCAGCATTTCATGATGATTGTCACAGTAATTCTAATTATTTTTATCCCTCTCATTATGATTGGCAAATACAATTTATTGGAGTTTAATGTTATAACTTCACTCTTATACATAAGAAGGGACATTATTATAAATAGATGGTATTCATGGAGGTGGAAAAATTGCAAAGCTATTACTGTGTTGCTTTGAAGATACCCTACTGTCACTGTTCTCAGCTCCCTATTTTAACTACCAGTGACATTTGTGTTACTATCCCCATATGACTTTTTGAGTTATTTGCTTACTTTGGGCACAAGTCTGAGAGATAATTTGTTGAGAATTCGTTGAGAATTGTTGAGAAAGAAGAAGTTTTTACAGGTAGAGAATTTGGTTTTTGAGATATTGCTAAAGAAAAATGAAAACCAAAGCAGTTGCAGTGGATAAAGCCTTTGTCATATAAAAAGAGAAGCTACTATTATGTAATTAATTGCAACAATCTTGTAAGGTTGGAATTCAAAGAAGATTTCAGGCAAAGTGAAAGCTTTTCCAGAAGCTGAAGAAGTACTCTAAGGAACAGGAGATCAGAACCTCTTCAGCTATCCCTGTGGCATTTTCTCAATTCATTCCTGACTGAAGAGGTAGAGGCACATGTATTAGTTCACCAGTCATGCAGTGGAGTTCCTTGAATTTTTGTCCTATAGTCAAGTTAAGAAAAGTAGATACTGAAACACATTTTAATTGGCAAAAAAGATCTCTCTCCATCTTCAGACTTAAGTGGAAACGATTGGTTCATAGGACCACAGTTACCTGCAGTTATTGCCCTGGGTGTGTTTCACAATAGAAGATACCCTGAGGTAAACTCTACCCTGGCAGAGGGCATTCCTAGTATAGCGGGAAATCTAGTCCACAGAGATGTGTTCTCTACTGGCAGAAAAGTGCTGCGAGCAGTGTAGAAAGTACTACTTCCCAAGACAAAATTATGATACAATGGCATAGAGACAGATTTTTCTGGTTATAAATTGTCTTGAACAAGAGTTTTTTAGCAGTCTGGAATGGTCTTAAAATGATACATTAACTAATATTGTTATACTGATTGAAGTGTTGAGCCTGGTTTGAAATTGCAGGAAAGCAATCTAAATTCATCATCAGAACAGTGTGACAAATTATCTCTGATATGTTTATTCTAGTTGTCATTTGTACTTAAATTAGGGATAGATTATTTACTATCTTCTACTAAAACTGAGACAGTGGTTTTCAGCGATTTCAGCAGTATCTCTATTTAACAAAGTTGTAGAAAATGTAATTGTGAATGTGGCAAGAACCATCAAAAGTTCTATCTTAAAAAATGTGGTCCTAATTCCGACAGCAGCAGGACCACAGTGCTTTTTTATTGACCAGCAGCAAAGCATGCATTGATGTTTTCCATACCACACTGTGCACATCTCACAGTGTTCACTGCTGTAAAAGACTGACTGTATGTGCTCACCCAAAACTGCAGATAATCACAAACAGTTGGAAGTGATCTTTATTTAATCCAAACCAATGTCTACCTCCTCCAATAAAGGATATCATATATAGAATTTGTGATGACCATTTAGATGTTACTTTGTTTATAAAATGACCATAGCAATACCTATTGATTTGCTATTGAACCAAAATACTAGCTGGGATGCCTTGCTTTCCCTTAGAAATTTTGCAACCTTTTTATAGTAACTGATTTATTCAGTTGCTATTCTAAGATAGAAAAAATCAATCTCATCATATCTCTTGAAAGGGACCATTTGATGTAGAAAACTCCCTCTCTAGCCAGACAGGTGGGTTGTGTTTTCAAGCAAAAGTTAAGCTTTTGCCAGCATAATAGCTAAAAGGCTGATAATGTAATTTCAAGAAACTCTCTATTAAATTTTTGGTACCTCTTCTTGACCTTTAAGTCTCTGTTGGTTGTCTTCTAATGTTTTCTTTGGATGGACTAGATATTTAATCTGGTTTTGGTTCATGAAGCATGCACAACCTTTAAAGGAAAACCTATATGAATTAATCTTGCCTGGCCCAATGACTTTCTTTATAGACTTACATAAATCACCCAGCTTCTCTAATTCCTCTGTGAAATCAGCCAATAGCAAGATCTGAGCAGGAAATGTGATTTCATTTTAAAGATGATTTTGCTATTATAATATGTAGTTTTGTTTCACTGGGGAATGAAGACAGTTTCTATACCACTTGTGATAGCGGATGCAGCCCATCTGTCTTGGAGGGGTTTGTCCTGGAAAGTACTGCCAATCAGACATGGTACTGAGGAGCTGGGAGCACGACTACTAGAAGAAAAGGTTCTTTTCCTCTGGGAAACCAGCTTTCCACAGCTCCTGAGATTGTTAGGAGAGTACCATAGTGTTATGTGGGTTATTCCGTTATTTTCTCTTATAAAAGTGTTTTACACATAATAGCCAAATTTTTAACATGCTACCATACTGACGCCAGTAGAACAAAACCTGTTTTCCAGAGCTTTGATAAGTTGAAATAAATGGGAAAACCGTGGTTTCTGCTAGTATAGTAATCACTACTTCCTAAAGCCTATCTCAGGCTCTTCAGCTTGAGCAAGCTGGTTGCTGGGTAAGAGTGAAGTCTGAGCTGACATTATTTACATGTAGCGGATTCATGGCATATTAAGGTTGCCGTTTGATGCAGCAAGCATTCATACCCCTTTTTCTTGTATACATGGTCTGGGGTCAAGTAAGGAGCTGTTATCAGTATCTCTGCAGCCTGGAACAGCAGGAATGGGTGAGGCAGGGAGGCAGGCAGTGCCTGCAAGGGCAGCAAAGCAGGGGTGGAACGCCCTCATTAACGCTGTATTCATTACCCTGCTGTGCCAGGGATGTGCACGGGCAACAGTAATTCCTGCAACCAGAGAAGGAGCAACACACCAGTCTGCTATATTGTCACATTTCTTAAAGCTAATCACCTCTCAGTATTTGCTCTAACTCTAATTTTCTACTTTGCAGCTGAAGTTCAAAGTGAAATTGAACGGATCTTTGAATTGGCCAGGACACTGCAGTTGGTAGTGCTTGATGCTGATACCATTAATCATCCAGCTCAATTGAGCAAAACCTCTCTTGCTCCCATTATAGTATATGTAAAGATTTCTTCTCCTAAGGTAAATAGTTTTGATACCTTCAAGTTCTTTCTGGTTTTTTTGGGTTGGATTTTTTTGGGGGGGGCCTTAAATGCAGATATTCACATGTCCTCATTTAGGTTCAGAGTTATAGATTGTTATTGCTTCCCTTTGGATAGTGAACCATTAATAATCAGAAAGTATCTGAGCTCTAGTGTTAGCCAAAACCTCTTTTGGAAAAGATGTAGCTCCAGTGAGTTTTTTAATTGGAATTGCGCTTTCAGTATCAATCACATAAGTAGTGCTTATGGTTTGCTAAATCAAAATAATATGGAAATGAAAGAATGATTTTCACTGAATGAGTGTCAGACTGATTGCTAAACTTTAACATCTGATAATATACTCTTCCACTGTGTGTAAAAAAAAATGCACAGACCTTGTGAAGAGGCATTTGAAAGAGAAAAATGAATTTGTGGGAAGAGCTAGGAAAGTCTAGAGCTAGACTCAGGAAATCAATTGAAAAAAATTCAACTTAGAAACAAACAAAACCAGAAGCAGCAGAAAAAAAAAGCAAGAGTGGAACTTTTTAGTGCTTGTAAAGGAAAGGAGATATTTGGATGTAAATGAAAATTAGCACATCCTGGATGAGGGAACACTGGAAATGTTCTTGAAGCCAGCAAATGAAGATTTTGCTCTGCTTATGTGAGCAGTTTCAAATGTAAACATTTTAAGTGATTATATATGTATATTAAGTCTAAATCTGCTCACTTTTTTTTACTGCCTTATTTTTCACAGGTTTTACAGAGGTTGATAAAATCTCGAGGGAAATCTCAGGCCAAACACCTTAATGTACAGATGGTAGCAGCTGATAAACTGGCACAGTGTCCTCCTGTGAGTTACTGTTAATTTATGTCTTGTCTCTGAAAGGTGCCTTTCTTTTCAAGCACGAGGTTAATTACATAATTTTCAGGAATGTTTGCCCTCTTCTGGCCATCTCTAACTATTGCTTTTTCAAGAACACCTCCTAAGGTCTCGGGGCTCCACTTTAGGGTGCAGGGGAAAAAGAGTTCTAGTCACAATCAGTTATTAGGATGTGTGCTGGTACAGTCAGTGCTTCAGTAAACTGAACATTTGCTTTACTTCCTAAGTTTTGGGGGGTTATTGTTTGAAACATGAACGCTCTTAGTGACTGTCCTTTATCTCTGGTAGTTTAGAGCTCCTCTGGGGCATCTGTCAGAATGGCCCACCACTGCTAATGTTCTTGGTCAGGGTTTTGCCAAAGAGCTGAGTGGTACTGCATAGCTGACAGCTCTGCAGCTCGATGTGCACTGAAGCAAATTGTCTCAATTTCCACCTATAAAGTGGAGGTGATGACACCCCAACTTGTTTGAAACCTGGCATGCATTTCTGCCTGCATATTCAGCTGCCAAGAATATGGGTAAGGAACCAGAAGATGGGAGTACAGTTCAGTTGCAGATATAATTTGCCATAGTTACAGAGCTGAGTGAAGGGAATGTCTTCATCTTTTAAGTTCAAGCATCTCAGTTAGGCAATGCTTAGGTTTCCAGGAAGTCAATGAAGAATGCTGGAGACCTGCATAGGCCCTCAAAGCTGCCTTCTGCTCCCTGACCAGGGAGGAAATGGATAAAATTCATCTCCTAACTTTAGGAGACTTAAATTAGACTGTGTGACTAATCTCTTACCTAATATTTGTATGACACTTGGCTGAATGATCTGTATTTTTATGGTTGTTAGTTACTGGTCTTAGTTTACCTTAGTTTTCTCTTAGTTATTCTACAAGGGGACTGAATCCCTTTCTTGCCATCCCATTTTTTCAATAGTTAAGTGTTCAATATTTATCCCTTCTTTCTGTGTATTTAAGATTTGTTCAAGCTGCTTCTTCCTGTCCTCTTTGACTGTTTGTGCATTACTATGTGGAAGTCACAAGGCCTTGCTTTAGCAAGTGTAATATTAGTGCTAGTTATGATTACCATCTTTTGTATCAACTGCATTCAAAACAAACAAACAAAGAAAAAGGTAAAATATCTCAATACAAGTACTAAAAATGTGGTTAAATTTTGATTAATGGAAAGCATGATGAATGTCTTTAGCTGATCTCCCTCTACCTGGTGATTATTCTCACTAAAACTTTTTCTTAATCAGGAAATGTTCGATGTAATTCTTGATGAGAACCAGCTTGAAGATGCTTGTGAGCACCTTGCTGACTATCTGGAAGCCTACTGGAAGGCCACACATCCACCTAGCAGCAATCCTCCTAACCAGCTTCTCACTCGCACACTTGCAACAGCCACTCTTCCTATTAGCCCAGGTCCAAATATTAATTTACAGGTACAGTTTTTATGCCATCTCTTCTTTTTCTTCTATCAACCTCTTCTCCTTCCAAAGCACAGAGTTAGGATGACTGAATATGTTTTCCTGTTGTGGGTAGATTGAAAGCTTTTTCAGCAGATATTCACCCATTTTCAGTATAAAAGGCAAATGTAAGCATGTTACTGTTATTGCTATTGTATTCATAGTAGCATGTGTTTGTGTATTGACTAGGGGCTGGTTTTGATTCCAAGGACTAAGCTGGCCTGACTGAAAACATACGTTGATGTGAAATGGAATACTTCAGGTTTTATTGTGCCCAGGACACTGCCTGTGCCAGGAATATGTGTACCAGCCACAAACATTTTTATAGCTGTCCATGTGTAATCCAGTCAGAGAAATAAGACTAGACTAAAACTGTGCACATTCCAGCCTCTGGTAACTTCCTGACTGATGGGCACACTATGGCTGATAGGCAAATCCTGGCCCTAGTGGCCCTGCATGACAAACTGGGTTAAGTACAGGGCAGATCCACAAATGTTTAAGGGAAATCTGTTCCAATCTTCCCACAGGCTGTAGAGTTGTAGAGGTTGAGGATTACTGACTGTATTACTAAAGACTCAAGGTCAAAGTGGCCCTTCCAGTGTTTCCTTTGTTCTTTTATTAATTGGCCATTGCTGTGAAAAGTACAGACTTCCTTGAAGCCAAACTCTTATGTCAAATCCAAGTCCCACTGCACTGCACGTTGTGCAGGAAGACCTTGAGAGAGGTTCTGTGCTCTGAACAGCGAGGACACTCTCCAGTGAGCTGGCAAAAGCAGGCTTTATTCCTGCCTCTGCACTGATGTACCTGTTGATATGGGCATATTATGTCCCCTCTCTTCTCCTTTGACTTTTGGTTTGTATCATTTTATTGAGGTGTTCAGCATAAGGAGATGCTTATCTTTGGATATGTGTTGAATGATATGAAATAAAGTGTTTAAACTACTTCACTCCTTCATTATAAGTAGTGAGTGACTCCTTGAGGCTGAAAAGTACACAGAGGGGGATAAAATAGATCTGTCCCAGATCAAATAAAGGCTTACTACATCTAAATATCTACCTAAGTTCAACATATGCCCATAAGTTATACACATATGCAAGTTATAATTCATAACTTTGGCTAAGAAAAGCACTTCCTTTTAGAAAATCAAAGGAAAAAAATGTATCTGCACCCAAGTTAAAATGCAAATAGTTGTGCTCTTTCTTTATGGTTTTTCAAAAAAAGTTTTTGTGTCAAATAATTTATTTCTCATTAGAAAACCATAGACTTGATAGGTTTGTTCTTTAACAAGAAAAATTTCTTTAGCCATCTTGAAGGGTATCTCCTTCTCTTGTTTTCACATACAGTTGTAGGAAAAGAGACTGTAAGCTATAGCTCATTTCTGCCTTTTTTTCTGTCCTCAGAGCTGAAACACCTTGAAAAAATTGTGAGCTGGAAGAATTTCTGAGTATGAAATTCAGTATTGTTGTGTGCAGTCTTGCTAGATAAACTTTCTTTGCTTTGTAAACTTCTAAATTATTTTGCTCAAGTGTTTTTATGCTTTTTGAGTGTGGATTTATAGTTCACATACTCATTCTATTAACCACATTCTTTGGAGGAACTATGCAGAGTTTTAATAACACTTTTCTGAATGCTGTGCTGTCTCCTTACAAACTAACAGATTTTTATTTTAAGGACTAAAAATGAGGATGTATTTGCAGTTTCAGAGTTTGTTTGTAGGTCTACTAGTACAGCAGTGTGAATCAACAGGGATTCCTTATTGAACATAAAACTTTTCTGTTCCTTTGGTTTCATTTTCCTATGCTACATCTTCAGCTGACGTCTCAAACCTGAGCTTGTCATTGCCTTGGCCCAGAGTGGGTCTGTTTTTTAATGATGGTGGCTGAACCCATTCTTTTAACAGTGTTAAGACCCTGTATTTAGAGAATTTAAAGTCTATGCCTGTGCTGTTTTTCTGGACTGCTCTACAGGGAAAAGCCACCAGTTGTTTGGTCTGGGGGAGCCACGTCCGCACTGCAGAACATTGGAGTCATCCTCCCTGGGGCCAGTGCAGTTCCCCTTTGCCATGAAACATATTTTGGGTTTGTGGTTTTTAAGTCCCCAGTGTACATTGTAAGGAGGGATTTTTGTTGCCAGCTGCCAGAGTGGTATTTTTACAGCATGAAGCTGCCTGTGTGCATTGCATGGCACGAGGTGCTTGAAGGTGTGAGGCGTCCTGGGACGGTTTGAAATTAAATAGGCAAAGACCTTGTGTCTGCCTGAAGGAGAACTTCAGAAGAAACTTGTATGGAAATGGTTGGAAATAACCCCAGAAGGACTGGAACAACCTCACACACATATGGTGCAGGTGATCAGGGACACTGGAAATAAGGAGCAAGTCAAGTTTACCCAGTGGACAAAGGTCCTCTTTCAACACTGTATAAACTTCTTTCCAAGAACCCCTACTTCTTTGAAAGTACAAACTGAGTACTGAAATAGGATTATCTCAAACTTTTTCTATTTTAGACAAAAAGCCTTATGAAATTGGGCCATAAAATTCCTGCACTGAAGAATCTATTCCAAATCAGAGCCCAAATTTGGTTTGAACCAAAAAGCTGGAATCTAATCCAGATTTAGACATTACCTGTTCAGTGTCCCTGTAATATTTAATGGAAGTTACTGTCAATGAATTTGCCCATAAATCCCAACAGCCCTACCTCTATTCTGAAATTTCAGGTATTGGTTCTAAATGTATTCATTGTTTCTTCTCATGTGCTCATCATAGCACAGAAGATGCATCTGAGCTTGTAAGAGCAGCAGTGTTTCCAATGCAGGTTCAAATTTTGCATTTGTTCTCAAACCACAGCACTGACAGATTTTATTAGTCATGATTATGTATAGGTACTTGCCTTTGAATACATGAGAACTATAGGGTTTCTCACATGTATACTATGTTTATGTGCCTTAAAACCAGTCATGGTGATGAACTGATGAAAGTTGTGTTTACACATGCAAAGCAGGACTGTTTCTGCTTTGGACTCTTTTGCTTTTCATTTCATTTACAGTTCACCTCTGTTGAGTCATTTCATTTCACCTTGAACAGATCTACTCATGTTTACAATTATTATATTCCCTTCTGGCAAATCAGAATCATCTTGAGAATCACAAAAGCAAGAACAAATAAGAAATTCGACTGCTGTTCCTGTTACCTTGTTTTCATCTATGCCGTTTGTTTCGAATTAGAAACCCAGCTCATTTCTCAGATGTTTACATAACAAAGTGTAGTCTTAGAAAATTAGGATTTGTCAAATTTACCAAATTACTGATTTGGAATATGCTGCTTTTTATAAGTTTCTGATTAAATACAGCTTATTTTCCTTTCCAATTTCCTGTAATTTTACTTTTTGGGTTGCTAGGAAACCCACCTGCCAGGATCTGTGGCTGAAGGACAAAATTTCCTCCTTCCTCTAGCTCTTTTCCACAAAATAGAAAGGCAGAAAGAAGATATGTCCATGAACTGCCCTGGGGGCAATCCTTATTTTTAGACAACTCTGAACATAGAAGGGCAAACTTAAGACTAACTTTGGTATTCAGAACAGTCTCACAAACAAATGCCTGTCTAACTCTGGTAAAATCTACATTAATTTTGTGGCAGCAGAGCTGATTTTGTCTTGACATTCTTCATCTGATGTGAGAAGCAAAATTCAATTTCAATATTACTATTAAAACTTCTGCAATTAAGCCTGAAAAGTCCTTAGCTGTGGTTTGGCAATAATAGCAGGTTAATGTAATGAAACCCCCAAATGAGGTAAATAATGTCACTTGTTCATTTTGCAGTGATTTCAAAGCATTTATGCGGGTGAAGAGTAGGTTTATTGCCTGGTAATTTTTATTTCGGTCTTTTAATAGCAGTGATGTGTTAGGAAATTTTGTATGTGATAATATCACTCTCCTCCTGCTTTTCTTGGCAATGGGCTGTATTCTCGAGCTCTTAAAATTAGGAGGTCAATGTTTAATTTTTCATTACCAAGAAGAAATGAAATTATTGCTGAGAAAACAGAGGGTCAGTGATACTATTAGTATCATAATACAAACTTTATTCATACCAGATTCAATTGCATTTTTTTTCCTTAAAAAAAAAAGTTCCTCTATAAGAGCCAAGGTTTTGCATTTTGGTTCTTTGCTGGAATCCACCTCCTCAGCCCTCTAAATCACTCTCCCATAGCAGCTGTTGCCAGACACACATCTGTAAACTCTCAACTGATATATGCCCTCTCCTGGCATGATATCTCCTCTCAATTTTTCTGCAGTTTGTCCTGTTTCTGCATGCTCTCTCTTTCTTTGGAGGGTGGTGACAATGACTGCTAACTGGAGTAGTCAGAAACATCACAAGAAGTGAGAAAGTGCCACAGAATAACCCAAGTACCACCCTAAATTCTGATGAGAGTAAAAAGGATTGTTTGTATTATAATACTGAATTTTCAGTAAAAGTGAAATACTAATGGTTTCTTTCCTAGTTTAGATTCAAAGTGGATGTTCTGTACTTGCAATTTTATTGCTTTCATGGTACTTGCTAGTTGAATTTGATATTGGGGCAAGCTTTTCAATGTGTACCTCTTGACCTTACTGCTGGTTCTGGTAGCAGGGATCTCAAGGAGACCAGAGGAATGACCATTCGGTCCCTGAGCGCAGCGGTCCCCACATTGAAGAGGAAGCACGGGTCGAACCCATCAAGAAATCCCAGCACCGCTCCTCCTCCAGCCAGCACCACAACCATCGCAGTGGTGGCAGAAGCCTTCACAGGCAAGAAACTTTTGACTCAGAAACACAAGACAGCAGAGATTCAGCTTACGTAGAGCCAAAGGAGGACTACTCACATGAGCATGGTGAACACTATGATTCTCACAGGGATCATAATCACAGAGACGAGTCCCATGGGATCAGTGAACACAGACACAGAGAGTCTCGGCATCGCTCGAAGGAGAGGGACCGCGAGCAGGACCACAATGAATGCAACAAACAGCGCAGTCGTCATAAATCAAGGGACCAATATTGTGACAAGGATGGGGAAGTGATATCGAAAAAACGTAACGATGCAGGAGAGTGGAACAGGGATGTTTACATCCGTCAGTAACTTCTGCCTCTGGCAGTCTTGTGTTTCTTTGAAGTCTTGTAACAATGCCCCTTGAAAATATCTTGGGTTGTTCTTTGCAGAACATATGGTATCCTTCTGTATGCTGATTTGTATTGCTGTTGCTTGCATAGCAATAGCATGAAATAGAATATTCATATACTTATTTTTTTGGTTAGTGCTATATGAATTAGTGTAGTACAACTGAAGAGTTCCTGATGTTGTACTATGACATTTTTCAAGCTGTTTTTGGTAGCTGCCACTTGAACAATATCTGTTGCCATCAAGGTGTTGTTAGTGTTTTTTAAAAAAAAGGTACATTTGATGTTTAATAACTTCCCATGTATTCAGCAAGCCAGGATCAGCACATAAAAAAATCTAAAACTTTTTGTCTGCTCTGATTTTTAATTTGTATGCACTTGATTTGCATATTGATTTAAGCACCACTCTGTTGCTTGTACCTCTGGTGGTCTCCGTATGAAGACAGAATTCAGTCTTGCCTTACACACAGGGGATCATGGAGTCAAAATCTATTTTCTATGTACTGGTACTGTGTACTGTATATACAGTTTATAAATGTTATTTCTGCAGACACCTTCTTACTATATAAGTTTGATCACACTGTTTTAGAGTCCTAATGCCAAGTCAGCAGATTTGCTTTTGAATTACTGGCAACTGGAACTAGCCTCACTTAGGAAATCTGTAACAGTGTTCAATCTAAATACTACTTCTTCTGTAGCAGAAAGCTTATACTTATTGTAAATATGGATGAGTGCTTGAGATAAAGGGTGTAACTCTTATACCTTATGCTGTCCTTGCAAACCAAATTTTGCATTTTAAAGTTACGGTAAAGATAATGAACTTACCACTATAAATTATTCTTCTCTGTTCAGGTCACAATATTGCAATGGGCACAGCTTAGTTTTTGTTCTACTGTCAGTAAACAGAGCACACATGTTGGAGGTGTGTATGTGAGTGGGTGGGTGGTGGATTGACGTTCGTGTGCGTGTGCACGTTAGGCAGCAAATTGTGAGAATCTACTGAAGAAAACAAAGGTTACTCAAAAGCCCAAAAAGTTTATTTCTACATTCTGTCTCTTAATTTAAAAATCCAAATTGCATTCAGGGAACATGCGGGAATTTACTGACCCAGGTAATTGGGAAAGCATAAATCTGCTGGCTCTTTGTTGAGATTCAGGAGAGTAAAACCAGGCAAATGTTACTGTGAGTTTCACTGGAAATGTAAAATCTTTGTGTTTTAGAGTATTTGTTTTAGTAAGAAAAGTTTACACAGCTTGTGGAGAGTTATTTTGTTGGAAAATAAATTTTTGTAGCTCCTCCACTTTTTCTACACTTGCCAATTCTCTGCATTCCCACTCTGCAGCCAGCTCACTGCTTTTCCTTCACCAAAGCTGTTGTGCTGCTGATGAGAGCATAGAAAAATGACTGTGAGTCTGTTAGGAGCTTTCTATAGAAAATGCATTGAAATCAAAGGGAGTGAACACAGTTTGTTTTGCACTGAACACCTGTTGCACTGGTAAGTGGGGGGAAATTCTCTATTATTTTTGACTCCAGGTTCCATACCCTTGCCTAGTGTAAAAGCTGTTTTGCATCACATGTAGTCTTTGTAGTACTTGTATTAATGAAATACTTTTTGTATTTCCCTGTAAATAGCACATTATATAAAGACTGTAGTGTGATAATAATTAGTTTAGCTGGAAGTTCTTTTTATTTATTATTTCAATTCTGGGAATATCAGCATTGCCTGATTTTGAATATCATTTTAGTGAAATGGATAAGATATATGGCAGGTGCATGCTTTCTCCAGTCTCCTAGCCCAGCATCTAAGAAACTCGCTTAAACATTCTCTGCCCTTCCTCTCCTACCCCTCTCCCTGATGCTTTATAAGCATTTTTACAACAAACTAAGAGTGGGAAATTCTGCTGTCAGTTATCTGGCCATTCCTCCCAGTGCTGCTGACTGTTGTGGTTATTCAAGGGTAGATTTTGGCTCAAAGCATGAACTGTGCAGAACACAAGAAAAAAGGTTATTTTTCTAGAAATACAATTCTCATAATTTTCTAAACATCAGTAAATGGCTTTGTAGAGAAAGGAAGAATAGGTAAGTAGATCTGTTGTATTACTAAATGGATATAGAAGAGTACATAAACTGGTTTTTGATACAAGAGAATTTTCAGGGTATCTGTAAAAAAATACATTAAAAGACTGTTGTTTGAATCATATCAGATCACATGTAAGTGAGAAGAAAATTATATTGTCTTGCTCTGTATAACCTGGCTTTAGCTAATTTACCAGCTGCAGTAAATAGTGTTGCTCCCTGCAACTCATGACAACTATGTCGTCTAAGAAGTGATTCCACTTCAATACCTTGAATATTTTGTTCTTTTTTTTGTTGGGTTTTTGGTTGGGTGTGGGGTTTTTTGCTTTGTTTGTTTGTTTTTTTACTTTTGCTCCAGAGAGTGTTTATTTTTCAGCTTTCTTAAAATATTTTTTAAGGGATGTTTGGCAGAATTTCAAAGCACTGAGTAGTATATGAAAACTATGGCATAGGCAGTTTGTGTATAGACATATAAATGAGAAAATAAAGAGCATAGTCCAAGCCCTGGTATTTAAGTATGGCCTATATATTGATTCATGGAGCATAAACATTAAAAAAAAAAAAAAAAAGACCAATCCAAATCCAACTGGTCATAGAATTGTGTTTTATATAGTGCTGCTATTTATGTATAGACAACATACTACCAAACACGTGTATTTCTTAGGCAGACTCACTGAATAGGTTTCATTAGCTGTGATAGATACTTTTTTTCAGTTTCTGTTTTAAGAGTGACAAATCATTTGTAATGTGAGCTTGTACTACATATATTGCACAATACCACCTGCCTGCTGAGCACTACTTTGAAAAGCACTTTAACAGAGTTATGTCAGTAAGAAGCTTTAAAAATACTCCAAGTGGAGGACATATCAAAGATTATGTGATGAAATGTCTTAGCAGAGTTTTGCCATTAGAAGGTTTAATATTGGTTGCATTAGGATAAAAATGAGTTCATACTTCTGTATCTGGTTTCAGGGGTTTTGAATCTGAGAAATGGTAGAGGTCCCAGTGAGCTCCAGAGTCTTATGGATGTGTGGTACAAAACAACCTGTAAAATTTCCATTCAGATGAACTAAAAAGATAATAAAACCAGTGAAATAGAAGGAAAGGGAGGAAGATAATTAAGGGATGTGTAAGTCTGGGCAGCTCAACTCTGTATTTTTCTAAAGAATTTCAGTGTATGGAAGGAATGGGATGCATTTTAAGATCTGCATGTATATGTTAGATGTTAACCTTATTTTTATGTGTTTTTTCAAATTACTATACATCAGTGCTGAGTAGCCTTAGTCTATCCTTTACCAGTTGTCTAGTGTCACATTGATGTCATGGAAGAAAGAATTCTCTTCCAGAGGGACTGGAAGGGGGTGACAGTAAAAGTCTCCAGACCTGCTAAGGGACAGGACAGCAGGGAAGAATAAGCAAACAGGTTTGTGCACAAAGGCAGCATCACTAAAAGTTATATGCTGAAAACACTATTTTTACTAAATTGATCTATAAATTACTGCCTAGAATTTAAAGAATTCTTCTAGAATGCTCATATGAATGAATTCATATTCTGTGTCTGGCATGGAGAGTTCAGAATCTGAAAAGAGTTCCATAGTTTTTGCTTCTCAAGGAATAAAATTAAATAGTTTCTCATAAGGCTCTGGACCTATTTAATGGAGATCAGTTTTAAAGCCACAAAGTTTCAGCGGAGCACCTCTTTTTGCAGAAATCTGTATACTCTTAGCCTATAGTCCTTATGATAAATGGAGGAAAAGGAAATGAAATTCCACTCACTGAACCCTGAATAAAGGGAGAGGCCCATTTTTACTTCTCCCTGCATATCTGGTTACTCATCCTGTACACACAGTTCCTGCCCGGATCTAATACGCTCCCCCTTCATATTTGTCTTTTATGAATCTGTTAGCAATTACCATTTTCAAGCTCTGTTGGTCTGTGAAGTCATGCTCACGTTCTGGGACACCTGCAAAGGTTTAAATGGGGTCCATTATCATTCCCTTGGCTGGAATGAAGTGAGTGGTCTGACTGCTTTTAATCAATGGATGTTCAAAGGAAAAGAGCTGGTGTAAACCACCTCCTGTGTTTGTTAGTTACTATAACCTCTTCAAAAGGTATTTTGACTTGTGATTACGTTTGACCTCTGATTGCTTTAAAACATCAGGCTGAAAGCTGTTTTCCAAATGTTTTTGACTTTAATTCTATTCCATCCATAAAAATCAAGCACATTGCAAAAAAATTTATTACAAAGTCTAAACAGAGAAATTATTTTTCAGAGTGTAATATACCATTTCTGGTGTACATTTACTTATATTTATTACTTTCTTGCAGATCTTTCACGAAAATCTTAGTTCTTCTATCATCTGTAAAATATGTGGATGCCATTTTTACTGTGAATGTTTTTAATCAAATGTTATTCAATCAATTGTATTGCTTGGCAATTTGTCTGTAATTTATTTCCCCATTTTTATATAACAAACTATTACATATAAGCTTACAGTAGTTTTATAGACAGTTTCTTTTTATAATTTACCACCCTAGAAATGTATTCCTACGCAGCCCCAGAAAAGGTTTATATCAGATATAATAGAGATTAAGCGGGTTCCTTTAACTCATCCTTATTCTCATTTTTTTCCTTTATTCTTGCCACTTTTATCTATCATGCATACCTACTCTGCAAAGAATTCTAGCAGTACAAAATTGGATTTTCTCATAAACTTCTTATTCATGAACAATCAAACATATAAACAAGGTTCTTTATATTTTAAACTGTCCACTCCAAAGTAATTTCTTGACTGATCACCCTCACTAGCCCATTCCTAAAAAAGCATATGAAATGCTGTGATCAAAAAAACTGGTGCATTCCATGACACTGAAACAAGAAAAAGCTGTATTATAATTTCATAATATATGAGGCTGCCTATTTTAGTATCTTTCTACTGACCAAGATAGATATTTAGATTTGGCACTATTACTAATAATTATTTCTTCAAATAGAGAAAACTACTTTTCAGACTTTCTTAATGACAGGATCTGATTGCATGCCTAATCTGTCTATTTTGTAGGTTTAATCTTTCATTGTAATGACAATAACTTTTTAAATTTAATATATAAATATCTCATATACATAAAACATATAAATATATTCCATTGTGCTTCAGCATCAACTGGTGCAGCACAATGATTCAGTGTGTAAAGATTATCAGGAAAGTAATCATATGATATGTTTAAAACATATATACACCATCCATCAGAACTGTCAATGAGAAAGAATTCCTACCACTTCTAAAGTCACAGTAAGATTGGAATAGAAGAAAAAGGGCATCCATCCAACTTTAGTCATCGAACTTAGCCACACCTGTAGTGAGAGAAAGGATGCTGGCTCCTTCAAGGGCTGACACCTCTTAATTGAGTTTCTGTTCTGACCTGCCTGACGAAGTCACTCCCCAGTTCCCAACAGAGACAGGCCCTTGGGAAACAGCTCAGGCCAATCCCTTCAATATGCTGAGTGCTCTTCTAAGGCTGGCAGTTGACTTTTGCAGAAACAACTCTAATAGCTAAAGTTCATATATCAGTAATTTTTTCAGGTGAAGTCTGCTCTGCAATTACACTGAAATTAACTAAAAATTTGTTACATTTCTTCCCACCCCCAAGAAACTTCTATAATATCAAGTGAGGTCACTTCCTTAAAATGCCTATCATCCAAACATAAAGGAAGTGGGAGACGTCTCAACAAATATTCCACTAAAAATTCTGCAGTCTTAATTCTTTGAAATTCAGCATTGCACAAATCCTGCTACTGAAACTGGAGGTAAAGTTCCTTACTTATATGAATATGTTTACAAAATTTCTATAATCTGCAAAAAATAAAATTCTTTTTTACTAGCATTGAGTTAAAGATTTCAACATGTTCCTACAATAAAAGATTTATCCCTTTTGTTCCCAGGTAATCATTTTCACCATATTTAGACTAGAAAGATTATTGTATGAACTTACATGACTCCAAATAGGATATCTCACCTACTACTGATGAAACAAAATAACTTTAAATTTTCTTTAGACATGGTGTGTTTAATGGCAAGGAATGACCAACTTGTAGAAGTATAGAAATATTAGACAAGAATTCCATTTTCCTATCCTGCTAGGATAGGCCTTACAAAGGATGGGATGTACTTGTCAACCTTGGCAGGACAGAAGAAACATTTTGGTTTTTTTCAAGAGCAGTAGGAAACACACAGTATCAAAACATTTATGGAAAATATAAGTAAACAATCAGACTACCAAGAAAGGGAATTGTATAGATGGTTTTGATTGCCAGCAAATACAAAACACACTTCTTACAGTAGAAAGACAAATGATAAAAGAACTATTGCTTTTTTTAATCCAACCAAATAATTATGTGTGAAAAGACAGACTTTTTCAGATAATGCTTTTAAAAACTGGAAATTGATGAGTGAGAGGAAAACACCAAACACACACAGATGTCAGTTTCTGTTCTTCCTTGTCCTTAGCTTTCCTTCTTTAGTGCTATTGTCATTTCCAGCAGGACTGAGAATGCTGTTCAACCTAGAACTTAAGGAGAATTTTCAAATACATCTAACATCTTTTAAGAAATTCAGATGCTTTAAACTTTGAGCAATGTAGTAAGGCAGTTTTCATTAGCATGCTTCCCCAGTTTCAATTTTCATGACTTTAGCTGGTGATGCTTTCTAACCAATAAAGAGTTAATATCCTTAGTTGTTTGAAAGGTGATTTGCAACATTTCAGATGGTATTATGCATTGTTTTCTGTCTTTTGATATATTAATCATAACTGTAGCCCCTTCTGTTACAAATGTTTGATTTTAAAACTGTCACTTGTCAGCCAGTCCAATAGGCTATTTCAGAACCAATACAGTTTGTGCATGGGAAGTTTGATGTTGAAACAATATTTATTTACATTCCCAGAGTGAGATGGTTTAATATATTCATGCTGCTATAAAAGACATGCTACAAAGCCTAATCGTATTTTGTGTATATACTATGTGTACAGAGAATCTTGCTTGTATTAAAATAAAAGAGAAATGAGGTTCTAAGTATCAATTTATAAAACAGTCCTTTGTAAAATGTTGCAGTGTTTTGAGAAGCACTATTTAAGGAAACTAACTATTGGTAAACCTCCATAGAAACTACCCTTTCCAAAAGTCATTGTAATAGTTCCCATCTATTTTTTTATGTTTGCATTTTGTAAAGTAGCTTAAATCCCCTTCCTACGCTTGCCGCACCAGGTAAGGGGAAACCAGAGCAGACAGCAGTATGAGTGAACATAGTTGTCATTCAGGCACTGACCTGCTGTAAATACAAAAGCAGAGGGAGACTTACAAATGATACTACCCTTCCCCCAACCATGACTTTTCTGCTGCAACCTGTGGCTCTTTCCCATCAGAACAGCTGGCAGATTTTAGTGCTGCCATAGCAACCCTGCCGTCAGCCCGTTGGCTTGGAAACATTGCAGCAGGAAGAAAGGCACTTCACGTCTGAACTGTTCTTAGACTCACTGAGGTATTTTTTCAGGTTGCATTCCCAAATCCTTATTTACTGTTTGATTTAATAAATTTTGCAATGAAAAATCCTATACAGTCTTTGTTTGCCAAAGAAATCAGGTCATCTTCTCTAGAACCTTGCAAAGAATTAATATCCATTGCTCGCAATGTCACAGCCGATGGGTCAAATCTCTGGAGCAGCTTCAGCTGGTCAAGTGATAGTCCAGCTCCCTTCATGCCTTCTCCTCCAATGTGAGGTTCCTGTTCAAGTAAAAAATAAAAGCAAATTATTGCATCTCTAAAGTTCTTAAATGCCCTAAATGTATTCTGCTGAGGATATCCAGAGCTACCGAACAATTAACATGGACAAGCTATGCTTGAATCATTCACACCAGAAGATCCAGACTAATGTGGCTCCTTTTCTTGCCTTCATCTGGCCAGTATTATTCAAACATATATACAAGAATAATACAAGATATTTACAAGTATTTAGAGGAGGTGGTGATGCCCCTCATCCACTTTATCTCTGTAGTTTAGAGTACTTTTTGAGAACAGGTGCACAGGTCTAAAAGAATTCCTTACTCCAAGGGCTGCAACATCCCAAGAAAGCTGTTACCACCAGACAGCCAGTCTAAAGGGTTTAGATTGCCACTTCTAAATGATTCAGCACTTCTGTGTACTGACTTAATTGCTATGGGTTAAGTCAAAAATAGTGATTCCTTAGCCCATTACCAGTATCATCAGTAAAAGCAGTAGAATTACAGAGACAGCTAGGTTGGAAAAGACCTTGGAAATCATGAAGTCCAGCCTATGACCTAAAACCATCTTGTCAACTGTACCATGGCACCAACTGCAATCCGGTCTTCCCTTAAACACCCACAGGGACTGTGACTCCACCACGTCCCTGGGCAGCCTGTTCCAACACTCAGTCACCCTTTCTGTGAAGAATTTCTTCCTGATATCCAACCTAAAAAACTGGGATTCTTCAGAGTAAAAACTTCAACTGGAGAGACTAAAAGCCCCAGTCCAGAATATTTTACTGCCTGAAGAGGTGTCATTTTGGAAGATGATGCAGCAGAAAAATATAACTTTTGAGTTTTCTTGTCATGTAATAAGACTAACAGGTAAATGGGACTACTGTTACATGTGCATGTCTGTGAGGCAGAGAAAAAAAAGAAAGAATCAATTTCAAGAGATAACATTTGGCTTCAAAATCCTGGATAGGAGGACTTAAATCCCAGCCCTCTTCTCAATATTTCTTGTGAATAGCCTTGACTGCTTCTTATTTAATACCCTAATTCCTGGAAAAAAATTAATTCTTAGCTGGATTGTTCTTTTAATGCATCCAGTAAGGAGATGGAACAAAGTGTGCAAAAGCTGGCACTGCAATATCAAAAATAGATCTCCTTTGTCAGTCTAGCCTAATGTAGTCCATAATGCAGCCTACAGCAGAGTGCTTTTTCAGCCATCACACTTTGCTAACACATGAGCTCACCCAGTCAGCACATGATGCGAGTTAGCTGCTTAACCACGTACTGCCTGCTGGAGAGCTGGGCAGCCAAGGGGCTGCAGACTGATTCTTCCTTTCCCTCTGCAGGATTTCAGTGCTTCCAAGTAAAAGACAAACAGAGGTGTCTATTGCAAACTGAGAGAAAAGTAACATACGAAGGGAGACAAGGGTAGCGACTTGATGCAATAGAAGGAAGGAAAGGTAAAAGTCTAGGGAAAACAATATTCCACAGGTTCAAGTAACTTGATTAAAGGCAGATCACTGTCTTCCTCTACCTTTTCATTTTTCCTTCCAGTTAAGTTACTGCATTTAGGCTGATCTACAGTATCTCCTGTGTAAACTCCTAAGAGGAAGTCTGCACAAAGGAGCAGTTGCCATGTGGTAACTTCCACCTACAAGAACAATGCTTATGGCTCCATCTCCTGTTTTTTCCTTGCCCACGTTACCCAGTGTGTTTCCAGGATCTGCTGCCAAACTGAGAAAGTGGGAAACAGTGGACTGGATAAAAAAGGAGGCATCCACTGAGACTACAGAATATGGGAAATAAACACATAAAGGAATATGAGGTAAGTAGACTGTAGACTCCTGTTCCACATTCATTGGAAAATATCACCTTAGTTTACACTGGTAGGGAACTGGTTATAAGGTATTATAAATTATATGTGGGTAAACAATTCAATGTCATCTCATTTAAAATATACTATACATAAAAGATTAATTTTCACAGATATGGCATGTGTGTCTGAAAAACAGTGCTTCATTCAAGACTGATAGTACTGGTGAGAGAAAGTTTATATAGCAAGAATTAATATTATATTTGAGGCTTGTGTTTTGCTCTGTCATTTTATCCAAGGCTTGTGTTTTGGGCTTGTGTTTTGCTCTGTCATTTTATCCAGGAGGATTTTTTATGCTGTTAGGTTAAATGTATAATTGCAGTTGAAATGTCTGGAACTGAAAAATTCTTTGTGAAGGGAGAGTGAGAATACAGACAGAAGAACACACCATAAAAAGCTCTGATGAAGAGCTTCAGTTCTGTTAAATCTTTACCAGCCATCATATTAATTTCTCATTGTACAGATATTGTATATCGTTTTTAAAATTTCAGTTAAAGCTGAAATTTTCATCTAAGCTTCTTTAAACAGGTACAAGTCATCACAGAACGTGTAAGCAAAACAGGTATCAGAGTCAGTCTTTTCCTCAAAGCCATAATGATAAACAACTACCACACCCAACTC
The DNA here is from genome assembly GCF_027477595.1 of Haemorhous mexicanus. Classification (NCBI taxonomy): domain Eukaryota; kingdom Metazoa; phylum Chordata; class Aves; order Passeriformes; family Fringillidae; genus Haemorhous; species Haemorhous mexicanus. The sequence continues at coordinate 19,929,974 of NC_082341.1, read as the reverse complement.
CTCATCAAAGAGGAAGTGGGACACATCTGGTCTGATACTAAATCCCCATGAAGTACTATAAAAGGTAACAGATATTTCTGAATTGTATGAACTGCAGCTAGTATAGATAAAAACATTCTAGTATCTCCCTATATATATTACCTCCTCCCAGACATCTTAATGGTAGACACTGACTCCAAAGAAGACAAGGTACATTTTTGGGACATTGAGCCTGAAATAATTTCTTTCCCTCATTCCTTTTAAATAAATCAAAAATAGGTCCCATACATATAACATCCTCCTTCTTCGAAACAAAAATTTAGCTTCATTTATGTCCCATACATTATATGCAAGTCTTCATGACTTCAGTGGCATTAATTAAAAAAAAAAACAACTTCCCCTCTCGTGTGAATGTGCAAAAATAGAGAATAAAGCATTAAAGAAATTAAAGAAATTGCAAGAGAAATTTTAACCTGTCTGACCTATCTTTTGTCCCTGTTGTGTTTTAAAACAATACAAAGTGGGAAAATACTTGACAATGCCTAAATAAAGCTCAATTAAGCACAAAAACAGACTTTAAAAAAGCCTCAGAAATCCTTCTGTTATTTCTATGCACAGCAGTTAAAGCTGTCCAGGGTGAAAAAAAGATTTATTGATAGTAAATATACTGTGTAACTTTATAGAGTTCCAAAATAAGATCACTAGATTGTGTGATGTACCCTGAAATTAGTATTACCTGTGGATGAAGCTGGAGGCATGGAAAAGTTTTCAGGGCCCAAGCAACTTGCTCCTCATTTTCAGAAAGTGTAATTGTACATGTACTATATACTAAAACACCTCCTGGCTTCAGCAACTTCACTGCCTGCAGGGAGAAATAAACACTATTTCAGCTTATTTTTAAATTTCAAACTTTCATATTAAGCAACATTAACTAATAACCCATGTACCCAGAATATTAAAACTGAACACTTAATTAAACTTAAACTGTTAAGATACTAATTTCTCTCAGCGAATACAGCAAAGGATAACATGGATTAGAAAGATTTTTCTTTCCAAATAGGCATTATAGCTCATGCAGTTTATTAATGTCATTGAGATGATTCACCTTGTAAGATTTGTTATTTGTACAGCTCTGCATACCCCAGACAGATTAGATCTGTTTTTACCACCTGCTGCCAACCATGGATACACAATACTTATGTCACTTATATTAGATGTCAACTGTTTCCATGTATTTGGCATGGAAGCTCTATCTATGCTGCCTTTCAAGCTGTCATTCACTTTGAATATGTATAATTCAGATTTTGACAAGCTTCATCTTATCCTTTAGCATCAGCCCAAGCACACTCCTTAGCATGTTCCTAAGTCACCTGCTCTGACTTAGACCTTTGTAACTATTATCATGTAAAACTGATGAAACTGAGGGAATTAAAAAAACACAAAGCTTTTTATTTATTATGGATTACACAGACCTTTACTATGCTCCAATGAATTGACTTCACCTAGCAACAGATCTGGTGGAGCTGAGAGGTTAACAGGACCCTAATACTTCCTGCCTGCTGAAAAAGTAGGGAAAATGAGGCACCGTTTTTTGGGTAAGTTTTATGCTGCAAAAACATTTTTGTTCAATTCAGTTTATCTACTCAATGTTTAACACATACCACAGTGAAAAGCTTGCGCTGTAGTGGCTGATATGAGGTCACTTCCTTTAAAGTGGAGGAATAAGCCATATTTGGTCTCTGTCCCATCCCACTACATGGAGCATCAAGAAGAATTCGATCAAATGACTCTGGTAAGAATGGAGGTCCTTCTGTAAAAAGCAGTTAGTAATGTAAAATGGGGCTGTTGCCTTACTTGAGACTTCCCTGTAGGTAAGGAGAAGCTGTTACTGCTTCCTTGACATAAAATACTTATGAGCTGTAGACAGTGTCTGCAAAACTAGTCTCAGCTAGAGACAAGCCTCAGCACTGCTGGTGGTAGTTTTCATCTCCCAGAAAACTGAACAGTTTAAGTTCTGTGAACTCAAAAACAATCCCACTAGGCAGTATTTTTTTTTAAACTTATTTTAGTAATTTAAAAGTAAAATGCAAAATTAATCAAAAAAGTTGAAATATAATTGGTCAGAGGTGCTGGGTACAGAGTTGAATGTATAGGCTGTAAAGAACCACAGTCAGCTCAAAAGTTTGCAAACCTTTACTGAGACAAACCTGTAGTTAATCACTGAGACTGCCTTATAGTTGGACTGTCTATATAATAACTATTTCTTGTGATGTAGGCATAGCTATATAAAATAAAGCACTTCATAACAACATGAACTAATACAACTTCTCATGGCAGAACAATTCAGTAAAAAAGGATTGTGAAGAGAGCAATTTCTGACTATTACCTGGATGACAATATGTATCTTCCATATGCAGAGCCTACCCTTTAACCTGTACCCCAATGGCTCAACAGCCCAGAAGTTTCTATCTCCTCAGCGCTAGGGAGATTGGCTCAGCATCACCATGTACTACTGCTGCCAAACTTCTATTATCACACTACTGCTACCTAGCTTTTTCCTGACTACAAAATGAGTCTGTCTGGTTTATCTACCTCTGATCCACTACTAAAATGTTCAAAATATGTAATGTGTTACTTACAGGAATGTACAGAAAAGCCTTCATTATCTCTCAGTATTACAGCTTGCTCTTGTTAATCTCTGTAATTGCTACTTGCCACCTACAATATTTGATGTTCATAAAAAGACTCTTAAGAAAGTCCCTTTGTTCCTTCAAAGCAGGAATAACTGCAATGCACAGGGACAAAGAAGGTGAATTATGCAATCTGATTCCTACTTAGGCAAACCAGTGACTGAGATAAAGTAAACTGAGAAAGAACAGCATACTTTGCACAACAAACTAAAAATAATCAAGGCAGCAGATACCATTTAAATCATTCCATCATGGGAACGGAACCAATATTATAACTGCATCACTTCAAAAAAGCAAATGAAATTACTTAAAATAATACACTGTGCTTGCATATAACTTTCCCTTGAACAGCTGAACAAACATCAATGAACTAAACCTTGCAGCACTCCTGGGAGTTAGGTATTAATAAACACATTTTACTGATGAGGATTATGAGGCAGAAATTGAAGCAAGTCTGCAAAAATAATTTTTTTCTCAGACTAGCTCATAAACTTCCCAGTATGGGGTCAAATGTGATCATGAAAGAAGTTTTCAGGCTTCTTCAGTCTTCGATATTATCTGGGAGAGGAATGCATTTCCTTTGAGAATATTAGGTTGTGACAAGGACAGATAATTTGATTTTCTATTTGCTTCATAGAGAAGCTGGTAATCACAAAAGAGTAGAAAATAAAAGTGCATTCACAGTGCTGAAGCAACTTTGGTATCTGCCAAGATTTCAAGGACTTGTAAACCTGTGACAGGTTTAACACTGTTTTTGCAAAACATTACTATATTCTTCTAAAAGCTACTATTACCCAAATTGTTTATTTTACCTTGTTTATCCTCTCTCTTCTCTACTGAAAGGGCCTTTGTTCCATCATAGCAAAAGGCCTTAATGCAATTCAACTGTAGCAATTCAGCATTCTGCTTGATTTTCTTGACCTTGTTGGCTGTCTTGTCCATGGCCACAACTTCACCCTGAAAAAAATCCCAAAGTTTTCATCAAAAGCATAGGGATTAAATGGATGTTTCTGATTTCCTTTCCCCAGTCCTGGGAAGTGTAATAAATAAAGCATAGTCTTCCCTACAAAACTATTTTATGCTTAAATCCACACTCCTGCAGTCCTTTTTCCCCATGTTTTCCACAACAGCCACATTAGTCTGAAGCTATGCACATTCTGGCTGCTTGGCACTGTCACTCTAAGGGATGCTGTAATATCTGACTTCTGGCAAGTGGTTTTGTTGTTTTTATTTTTTTGTTTATTTTGAACTGCTGAGCTGGGCACTAAGATAAGAATTTAATCATTTGAATGAGGGTAGAAGCCTCAAATACACGGTAAAATAGGTCAACAGATTTTAAATTAGTATGGAGAGAGTAAGAAATATGATCACTCTACAGCTCAGAGCTGAGGAAACGGGGCCCACAGCCATGTCTCTGACGTGGTCAAACTCTTAACATACTGGAATACTTGCAGTAATTGTCACTCAAGTTACTTTGGGAAATAGGGTACATACTAGAGTAAGTGTAGAGGTGAGGGGAGGGAAATCAGAATTCCACAATTCCTATTATGGAAAAATAAGATTTCTTTTTTCCTCCCCCAAAATAAATCAAAAAAGACACACAGCACTATCTGCTACATGAAATCTGTGAACACAAAGGAAAGCGAAAAGTAGCATCAGTAAAATCCAGAACAGACCAACCCAATGACCAAAAACTTGTACTGAACTTGCTACAGCAAACACAATATGCTGAGAAAACAAACAACTTTTTTCTATTTGGTGATGGCTCTCTAGAGGCTTATAGAAGGGTAAAACAACTAAGTTTAAGAAGTAAAAAAAAAAAAAATCAGTAAAGATAAGCTGTTATCTGTATGTCATGTCAGGCAATCTGTAGATCTAGGACTGAGAGATAAGAATGGATTTAGGCTGTGTCAATGGTGTCCAGTCTTTAGCTGCTGTGAGCCAAATCACCTCCTACTTGTCCCCTAGCACCATTCAATTTATTGCACATGTCCTCTAGGACCTGACTGGGTTTCAAAGTTTCATCTGTTGCAAGAACAGTGGATTTGGTGCACATCTTTGCATACTGCAGAGATAAAGGAATAATAGAATCATAGAATGGTTTGGTTTGGAAGGGATCTTCTAGACCATGTAGTTCAACCCAGCTACCATGGGCAGAGACACCTTCCACTAGAGCAGGTGGCTCAGAGTGCCATCCAAGTTGGCCTTGAACACTTCCAGGGATGGGCTATTCACAGCTTCTCTGTTCTTTTCTCCAGAGAAAAGATCAAGCTGCAAGACAACTCTTCTCCATTTGGCCCTTGCCAGCCACTGCCAAAACAACTTATAAGTCATCTGAAAAAACAGTGGTCTAGACTGGGATGTGGATAATAATAAATTCTCAAGCTTTAAGTATTCCCGATTCTTATTTAAGAGCTCCTAACATTACAGAGCAATCTTACATCTTGGTTATATCATTTAAAAACAATATAGTAATGTCAAAATTATATCACAAAAAAGTAAGTGATTTAAATATTCTGAAATGTTAATGGTTTAATAAGCTGTCTGTGAAAAATTTGTATGGAAAATCTGTGAATGGAATTTAAAATCCCCATTCTTAAAAAATAAGTGGGTTTTTTCCATACCTTTATGTTCCATATCTTAAATTAAAATTATATACTCAGAAATGAAAATCAAGTGAGATAAATATTTAACATCTGTATTCTTCATCTTTACCACAACAGCTGCAGCCAAGCACAATCAAAGTAGTTCTGCAAAGTTATACAAAATGTAGATATACAGATGGGAAAAAATATAGATGTAAATGAATCCATGACATAAATACATGATTTGCAGATTTCCTTTATTTATCACACTGAAATTCTCTACTGGAAGCTTTATATATGTATAATGTCTAATGACTGTCTAATGCATTATTAATGCCTTCCCATAGTTCCATACTGATGGAAAAAACACTTCCAGAGACAAACCATCAAAGAACTGAGTATGTGCCTTTTCTCAATACATTCATACCATTACATGCTGTGCCTTCACATTTATGCACAGGCACCTGTCAAAGTACTGCATAATGTAACTGCAAGATTTCTAAACAATCTGATATATTCTAATAACCTTATTTCAACAAAAATAATAAAGCCTTACAAAATTCTAGAGGAAATCTTACATGCTTTTCCCCTCTGCTCGAGAAGAGTAACCAGCAATTCTGTATTTCACTGTGCACATAACATTTTAACATATGCAAAGCTGTAATCCTGTATTTACATTCTTATTTTATTACATTCTCCTTTCCTTTGTCTTTCTCTACATATTTATTTTTTCTAATTTTTTTCAACTATCAATCTGTAGCAAATAAGTTTTTAAAGCTGATGGTTAATACTTGATAAAGATTGTCTGTTGCCCATTTCAGTAACTGATGTGTAGCAAAATACATTGGTAAGTAAAATCTCAAAATAGTAATTGTTTGCTGCTGTAAACTATCTGTGCATTCTAATAGTTAAGTGAAAAGAGCTATAAAAATGAACGGCAGTCAGACTTTCTTCCTTAGAAAATGCCAAATTACTTATCTTACCTGATCATGCATTAGTGCTGCAAGATGGGTTGTTTTTCCTCCAGGTGCAGCACACATATCCAAAATTTTCTCTCCTGGCTGAGGGTTTAAAATATGGCTCACAACCACAGAAGGTAAATTCTGTAATAAAAACAAATATGGGAGAATTCAAACTTAAAACCCTGCATCAACTCCTTTATTAAGGAATGGCAAATGAATTTAAAAATATAATTCATTCAGCAGGGAAGATACCTATGATATTGCTCTCAGTTCTCTGACAGAAAATGAACTATTTGTATTATATGTAACGGACAGTTTACGTAAGAAGTCTCCAGTGGCTCATTTTTTATTTAAAGCTATGTCTGAATATCTATGACTGAAGTTTAAGAGCTCATGGCTGAGGAGACTACAGTGCTAAAAGTCCAACTAAAATAAGCTGATACTGGCGCAGAGCGGCTCTGTTCATTCCAAATACTTTATATTAACCTGTTTACTGGAATATTTACTGTATTAACATATTGGTGCAGCTAAAGAACAGTAAGAACAAAACACAGAAGCCTAAGCTTGCTGAATAAAGTAGCAAGAGGCTGAGCTGTGCTATTAACTGTACAAACAGAACAGCTGCACTGAAGAGAAATAATGTGCAATAATTCTGCACAGTACTGCACCTCAGACAATATGGAAATACTTTCCTCTCAGTTCAACACAAAGGTATAAAAACCTTTTAAAGTTGTCTTTAGTACTTAGATAACAGCTTCAAATCAACCTAATATTTGGAGATTTTCCTGATTATCTACAGAATTACATACCTTGAAAGGGACTCGTATTGCAGGGTTCACAGGCAGAGTCCAAAAACTAATAGTTCTATGCAGAGTATCTGTGCAAGTGGAATTTCTACATTTTTAAGTGAATATCTTTTATGTTGCTTTGAAATCCCTTATCATAGCTCAGACACAGTATGATTAAACCACCTACATGTAGATACTGACTTCATTTTAAATGCTTTGTGTTCCTCAAATCCAAAGACTGAATTAGGTGCTACAATGAACAAGGAATGTAGAAACTATGAATGTGTGCTAAGAGAATATTCATTATTCTGTAAATAGTACAGACTTTTGATTTTGGAACAAACATACCTGTAAAAACAAATGACTAGGGAGCACATTGTCAAATGAAGGACTAAGGTAGACTGGCTCTATCATTCTTATGCCCAGCCCCCTGAAAAACATGAAAAAATTTCAAATACTCAGTTTTATACATTTTAACAGTAGTCAATTAAAATCATCATGCTTCCAAATAGCAACTTGAGACAACAATCTTACAAGAATGAAAGAACAACCAAGAAAAATACTTCTATGATTTTGTAATACGATATTCTCTAGAATGACATCATCAAGTTGAGTATGACAAATCATGGCAAAAATGCATTACATGATAAATTGGAACTACCTGTAAAATTGCATAAAGCAAATTTCTGGTTCTGTACACAGGATAAACCAAGATGTAATCCAAGTCTTGATACTGTAAAGAAATGCATAAAACCAGACCTAAATACCTTAACTTCAATCCATAACTGCTTTTGGCTTGCCATATGTATGCACTAGGGCACTGGCATGTGATTTCCTTGTTAGATTTTTCTCCATTTCCTAAATTCCTGAGGGTTAAGTCAAATTACTACAGAAATCCTATATGAAAAGCCTTGCAGGAACATTGATTTGCCTGCAAAGCTATGGTTTGAAATGAGAAGTCACCTAGAAGTTTTAAATATGGATGAAATTCTGATGAAGACATAATTGTTAAATCAATGTACCAGGAAATGGATAACAATAAAGAGAAAGCCATGGAAAAGCAACACTGAGAGTACAAACAAAAGATTACTAAAGAGACAGAGTATTAATTTGCCTATGTACTGGACAGTCCAAGGAGAAGGAAGCATATGAGAAAGCAAACTTGCAGACACCAGATTTAGTGTTACATACTGCTGTTCCATGTCACCAACTCAACAGCTACATCCTACTACTACTTTTACTATATTTAAGCTCTCATAAATCAGAAATTCTCTGGCAATGCACTTACTTTTCACTAGAACTTTTGTAGTTTGTTCTCAGGAAGTAAAGTCTTGGTCATTAATTTGACATCCATAGTCTTTTACATTACTTTTTATACATGTTTTAGGAGACACGAGAGGAATAAACCATACGCTTCATCAACAAAATAGAAGAGCAAGTAATCTTAAAATAGGCAACTACTTTGGCAAATGTTAGCAATTTTTTTTTGACCTTATGTTCTGTCCTTTGTCCCACAAAAAAAAAAAAAAAAAGCCTCTACAGATATTTTTAAAATATGGAGAAACAGACAAGGCTGCACTTCTGTTCCATCCAAAGGTGGAAGTAGTGCTACACAATTCACCAAAATGCAATTTTGCCGGAGTGAGAACATTTGTCAGTTCTGTCTGATATTACTGAACTGAATAACAATAATTATTACAAGACCCCCACTTATTTCCTTCTACCTTTCAAGTAAATTGGTATCTGAATCCCACTATGAAACTAATGGCTTCTGAAAAAATATTGGAAATCCCAATGTGTAAAGCCATTTTGTGACTTCACGTAGGGTAAAAAATATTTCAAAGTGTTTTCCCATTTTCTTCCTTCCCCCTGCAAATTTTTACACATAGATTGCAATTACTATGGACTTACTTTACTGGGCCACTTGAACTGAAGATTTCACTGCGGCTGAGTTCTGAAATTCCATTTCCAAGGAAAACTTTAACTCCATCGAATTCTTTGGCTCCTCTTTTGCATTTCCCTTCAATATCTGAATACACTGAAACCAGATCTCCAGCTTTCACAACTGCACAAAGGAAAATGGAAAGCTTGAAATCATTAAGACATTTAAAAAAACAGTAGTGACCAAGTAACTTAGGATTTTCAGCAGAGTACTTACTTCAACTCTTCTCTCATACCAAACTTACACTTTCTGAATGTAATCAAAGAAGACCGACTGATACAAAGCTTTAAAGTTTTACAAACTGAATGACAGCTACCAAAAGACTGGAGGTACTGAGAGACACCAAGCTGCAAGTCAGGCACTGTGTCTTGTTTTCTAAGAGGCTACACAAACCTGCACTTTATTTATTTTATCAAGGCCAGATAACCCCTAAGTTTTAAGCACACCTTTCAGGATCCAGTCCTCCATGTGTGCTCCAAGCACACAAGTACATGAAACAACACTGCTCACCCTTACTAAACAAAGGCAGGAGTGCTAAATTTATCTAAAGACCTTCCAACAGCCACCTACAACATAGTGATGGCTGCTTTTTCTGTGCCTGCTTATTGCTTTGACACAAGGATTATATATTCTTGCTCTGGTCTGGCTCTCTTCCCTTTAAGGGAACTGCTGTTCTCAATAATCCTCTTAGAGAGTTTTATATCTCCAAGTAAAACCCACCAGATCAATAAAGTATGTAAATATACACCAAACTCTAGAAGTGTAATTCTACAGACTTAACAAACTTTCTGAGTTAGAAAAAAAAAATAGAAAAGGGATGGTTTAGGTGATTTTACATATTAGTGAACAAGTGCTATGTGTTGACTGGCTGAAAAATATGCTTAAAAATAAAGACCTCTTCTGATAGCAATAAAAAAAAACAAAACAAATTGCACTTCTGAGGTGACTGACAGGCTGGAGGAACAAGAAGATATAACAAGACTAATGGCAGTTCAGCTTCCCAAGAATTCTTGGAATTGTACCAGAGAATCCTTTTTCCCATTTTCAAGTGGCCTTCCGATTATGCCCAAATGCCCTGAAATTCTTAAATTATAGTATTTGTTGGGGAGCCTGAAAATATATTTTTTCACACTACTTATTTTTACACAATGTGACACAAAACATTATGTGATTGCTCAGTATTAATTAATGTCTGCTTAAAGTTCACTGAACAAAAACCTGCAGCAACTTAACTTTTCCATCAAGCATATTTGTCAATGTTTTTTGCAGTGTTCAAACATAAATGATTTTATTTCACTCTCTGCTGACAATCATCCTTTCAAAATACACTAGTCCTGCACAGGGTTCTTGAGTTTTCTGTAATTATAGCAGCATTCCATAAACATAAAGGTTAGAGTGTGATTAGTTAAATTAAGCTCAAAGCCCCCTGATCATTAGTTTACCTTCATTTGGATTGCAAGTTCAGTGAATAAATATGTGTTGTTGCTGGATGATTTTTTTCCCTAGTTAGACCATCTGTGCTTAATACAGCTTTATTATATTTGGCATCAAGTGGGTAGTGTGCCCTTTTATTTTATTTTCTTATCTGCAATTCCCCTGAAGTGTTCCTTAAGTTTTATAGTATCTTTATTTTCTTTGAATTGATGTTACATGCAAAATTACATGTGGCAATTATGATAAATCACTAGCTGACTCAAAGAAGAATTTGAATATTTATGGGTTTGTGTAAATAAGCAGTTCCAACAACTGCAATGCCAATATACTTATTTCATTATCAAGCCCTAGATTGAAAAACATTCCTGTTCAGTGAATTGGACTTAAGCACATGCTTAAAACTTCTTGAAGGCTTTTTCCTGAAAGGAAACGAAGTGACTTGATAAATGCTTTTCTGACTCATTTTGTTTAATAATAAAAATCAAGATGATCACTAGATCTCATCACAATAGACTAATAAGGTGAATCATGCAAAATTATACTGGTTTTACATAAAGTTAATTTGACATTTAAAGAACCTATTTAAAAATAGGTTGCTGAACAAAAAGCATGCATATGTAGATTTTTTTTTAATCCTGTCTCACAGGCATTGATGCATAATTTCCATTTCTGAAGAATCTGACATAAAAACTGACATAAATTTCTTCTCATCAATGAAAAAGAGATTTTTACTACATCCCTTTTACATAAACAAATGAATCGCCAATGGATTAGAAAAAAGAAAATCTGGGGTTTTTTGATTTGTACCTTAAAATCTAACAGAACCATGAAGGTAAGTGGCTTTATGACTGAGTGAAGAAATAAAAAATCTGTATCTATTAAATAATCAAGATACACCTAGTCAGCATCCAGACATAGTATCCCTTTTTTTTTTAAAGCAGCCAACTTTTGTAAGTTTATTCAACTTAGCATCCATATTAATAGTTACAGTATTCAGTAGTAGAAAAAGCTCTTAAAAAAAAAAACAGGGTTTACTTTACAAATTCTCTTTAAAAATATTTTGAAATTAAAAACAAGAAATTGAAATCCTTGAGAACTAATACTTCAGCCACAAATTATATGGAAAAAGGCATTTAAAACACTCCAGGCCAGTGAGAAATAATTGCATATAACTTGCTAAAACGAAAATTAAAAATTGTGAAAATACTAAAAAAAAAAAAGTCAGAAAAACTTTAAAAAGTCTCATTACCATAAACCCCAACTGTAAGAATAATTTCAGCTTAGAATAGAAAACAATTTTGTGTCACTATTCATTTATCTATTATTCAAGGGTAACACATTTTCTGCTATTTTTACACCTTAATTGGGTGTATTTAGAGAACTCTTACATCTTGAGGTAGATACAATTCCAGGGACATAAACATGTGCTCCTCGAAGTACTGCATATCCACACTGGGCTCCAACTATGACTTCAGATGCATGTTTTTTTAAATCTCGCCTAGAAATAAAAAATGCAGTTGAATAAAAAACAAAAGTATACTGAAAAAAAGCCCAATATTCCCCAAGTAAACTTTAGTTCACAAATATGGATTTTGTCAGATATAATAGAGGAAAAAGTAGTTAACTATCACATATTACATTTAAAACATTTTTCTTGCTTCTAGAGAAATCAAAATAAAGAGTCAAGAAGAAAACCAATCCTCAAAATAATGCAGATCCTGGCACATTCTGCCACTACTATGAACCTGACACAGGAAAACAAATAAATTATACTGGGATGGAGAAACAGTCCTCTATCCCTTCCTATGCCAGATGATTGTGAAGTGACTTTGTGTTTAACAATTTTTGAGGAGCTCTTGATTCCACTTGATTTCTTCCAGGTGAAGAAAACCCTGCCTGTACTTAGCCATAGTTCTATATTCCACTGCAAAAGTTTGACTCTTCTATCTGCCACCTGGCTTTCAAGGGAGGATGCATACATGTCACTAAAACATTAGTCTTATGAATAAGGAAAGAACTCTATGTTTTCTTTCATTTCTTAGGACTAAAACTCTGACCTGGTTAGTGTATGGACTGTCCACCAGGTCATAGTACAAATGAAGTTGTGCCTCATTTATAGTGAGTTAGTTATAATTGTTTAACAAGAAACCTCTAAGAAAATTGTTTTACACCACATTTTAAGGCTAAAGACTGAAAATTTCAAACCTGGGTCCAATGACAGGAATTAGTAAAATGTCCTGAAGTTTTGGGTGCTCGAGAACTGGAACACATAGTCCTTTAAATTGCTGTTTCATTAAAAAAATATAATTAGCAAGCACTAGTAATAACCTTAATATTTACATACTTAAATTAACAGAAAACCATTTTTCCATTCATAAATTCTAGATGCAGAGCACAAAACACAAAAGTAGTGAAAACAGTTAAAAGCAGCTGGGAAATAGTGTGCAAGGGGGCATTATATATTAAAAGTACTGGTGTAAAAGACTAAACATTCAACAAATTCAAAAATCACAAGACTACAAAGAGATTGACTGAGAACTGACTTCAGGGAGTGGGAGAGTGTTCTGACACTTATAACCCTATCACTGGTTTTTGCTTCCTTCTGGAGGAAGGCTGAGTTGTCAGAACACTGAACACACCGTGACACCACCTTAGAAGCTTGGGTGTACTCTATGTTAACTCTTAGATGTTATTAGTTATAAGCCACTGTTTACTCATGTATTGCTTGTCTTACTTAATAGGCCAGGCTGGCAATAATTTTCATTTTTCTTGTCAGTCCAAGTTAGGGCACTGATAGCTGAGTTATGTATTTAGCTGAAAAAAAAAAGCCATTTTATAAAGGTTCCAGGATTTAAACAAAATTATGTCTTTTCATCTGAGCCTTCTAAAATATAACCTTAAAGCATATAAAACCATAAATCAGTTTTGCATCTAATAAATAAGTATTTTCTCTTAAAAAAGAAAACAATCCATGATCATACATCTGTTCAAAAGTGTTATGTGGTTTCCTTTTCTGTCATGTAATCACACTTTAAAATACAAGAAGTTTGTGAAAAGCTGGTCTTAAGTCAGTTTTCAGCAAAGCTTTTTCCCTTAAAACAAAATAAAACCCTGCAATATCCATTTCCAGACTTCTACAATCAAACTAAAATTAGCAAAAATCATTACCATCCCAGCCAGCAGAACACTGTCAAATGCCTCTGCATCACAGAAATGTCTTGGCTCCTGTCATGCAAAAGCTCCCTGTACACCCAACTAGCATTAATAATTTACTTAAAAAACCAGATCTTTTTAAACAGAGTGAAGATCTAGGACACAATTTCAAAATAATATATTTCTCAAATATAATGGTTTACATATTATCAGATAAATAAATGTTTACTTAAGATAAGTGGAAATAAAAAAAATTATATACGGATTAAAAACGGTTTTAAAAAAGAAAATACAGTGGCTGCAGAGCATCACTGTGGCTCCAATTTCCAAAACAAACCAATGATTTCACTTTCCTAAACAGGTTCTCCAATGATATTTAGATATACAGGCATTCTCCTTTAAACAAAGGTGTTCTAAGCATGCTGAAGACAGCACACTGAGCTACCCTTTTTATCTGTCATCTTCTCTTACAGATTTATGACACCTTTACATTATTTACCACAGTAGTACCTCAATCCTATCAAGGGTTTGGATCTGACATACAAAAAAGAGTTCGATGTCTTTTCCCTCTGTTATTGCCTTTCTTGCAGGGATAAGATGAGGGATGCAGGTTCACAATAAATTTTCATTTAATGTTTAATGCTGGCAGGAAATCAGTGTGGCTGCATAATGTTAATACCAGCGGATGCATTGAGGTAAGGTAAAGTTTCCAGTAATGAAAAGGTCTCATGCTCAGACGAAAGATGAAGGACCCTGCTATTTTGCTGTACAAAGAAATTGCACAAACCTTCTGGATCTCTTCAAACAGCAATTTTTTCACATGTTTCACTGAGGCCAAGTGGGTATTTACTCTCACAGTTGTAAAAGCTGGTGGATGAGATAGATGACTTAAGAGAGATTGGTATTTTTTCTCTGCCTCCTGTGTACCCAAAGCAGTGATAAGCTGAAAGAAGAGATCTTATATTAAGAGATGCCTCTTGCTCAATGCAAAGGAACCCCACTGAATAAACATTCCATAGAAATTGAGGGATATGATTGTGTGGTGTGCAATAGTGACATTAATGTCTATGTCTGGAAGACTAATTCCACTGGAAGCCTCATAAATCTCTTGAAAAATACTTATTGGAAAAGCAGCTGTATCAGCAAAATTACTGCAAACAGTTTGCAGCAACCATCAAAGCCACTGCTAGAGAGCTCTCTGCTATTGTACATAGACCAGCCCGAAGGAAATGGAAAACTACATTCAAATCTATGAATCAGCAACTTTCATACTGATAAACATGTACATTAAAAAGCAATTTTTTTATCCTTGGCATTAGGAACTGGTAAGATTGCCTGTAGTATTCTACACTGGGGTAAGGGAGCATTTCTTGCCAATATTATGTGGTGAATATGTGCTTAATTATCTATGACCCACTCTTCAGTGGGATCCAAAACTGAATTCTCTGATTTATTTAAATCAATTTAATTTAAATATTTATATGCTACTTTGAGCCAATGGGCATAAATACTAATTTTCTATTTCAAATATAGAAATATTTTATATAAAAACCTCTGTGTTTAATGTTAAGACAATATTTTATTGTAAGGTATTAAAGTTACACAGAACTTTGTTATTGTGATGGTTAGGGGTACCTATGTCACATACCTCATTATTTCTGAACACTTTGGTGAGATACTCTTCAACTTCATATTGGAAAATGATTTTAGGGAAAAAGGACATCTTCCTTTAGTTTTTAAAACCTGCTGGCAAGGAACTGAAATAAACAAAGTATTTTCTTTGTGATTCTTATCGTATTCTGTAAGTTTATAAATTTAGCATAAGATGTACTCACAAACTAAGCTGTTGGTTCTGATTCTTCCTATTTTAATAATGCAATTTTATTGCACTCAAATTTCCAAATATTGGTCAGGATATGACTCTAACATTACTCTCAATTACAAAAATTCAACCGACCCTTAAAATAAATCTTCAAGCTGGTGAAAAAACTACATTGATAAAAGTTACAAGAAATTTCAAGATGTAGCTTTAATTCCTCTTGAAAAGCCCAGCTATAAAGTCTTATTGTAGCTCAGTTCTGATAGGGATTTTACTCTTTACCATTTTTCTCTGTAGGTAATAAAATACAGTTATCTTCCCAAATGGTATCTGCCCACCCCTCAAAAATTTTGAAAAATTATATACACTTCAGTCTGAAATGATACTACCTAAAAATTTAAATTTGCTTATGACAAATGGAAAGAAACAGAGAACATCACTCTAGATTTATTCCATTCATAATAAGGAATTTTGACTATTGAAATACATTTTCATTGTACTAAATATACTTAGAGAAGAGAGATCAGAATGTTTTGTATTCATTTTATTTGAATAATAGATTATGTGTCGCTTTTATCATATAAAACCCCTGAAGAGTATTTTTTTATTTTTAATATTTCTGATTGAATTCAAATCTTAATGCTAAAAGAATGTGACCTTATGTAGACTTACTTTTCAGACCAGACAAAGGCAAAGTTTCATGGATAGGAATTTCAAAGCCTTATTCAGCAACATTAGCAGCTACTGAAAGAAAGAAATTGTAATTGAATTAACTTCTTTTTACAGTCTAACAAAATGCCAAGAATTTTCCCTGTCATTGCCACGAAAACTAATAGTAGTACAATAGTACTACAATCTAACAGTTGCTACAACTGAAATCACCAAAGCTCAAATTTAACATTTCAGAAAATGTGACATACCATGTGCCTGTTGTCCTAGGATGCTTACATTACAGAAAAAAACCCCAAAAACAAAAACCACAAAAAAGACCCACAAAGATCCCCATGTGGCCTACATTTCAAGAGGCTTTCCTTCAGAAGCATAATAAACTAGCCTTTAAAAAAATCCCACACATTCTAAATTTTTAAGGAATTGGAATCCTGAAAATAATTAGGCAGACATTTGAAAATTGGTAGAAACATGGTGTTTATAAACCCTGTGGGTGACTTCAATATTTACATTATGAAGGCAATCTTGCAGGCTGGGGAACATAGCTAGGAAGGGACAGGAGAGATGCTCTTAAGTTCAGATACAGCAGGAAGCCAGGCTGATGAGGGAGACAGCCTAGTGCCCCGTCAAGCACAAGAGTCAGACTTGAAACGTTCAGCAGGAGGCCAGCTCGTAGTACCTGCGTATCTTTCTTTCTCCACACCCGCTGTGCCGTACACCTTGCCCCAGAAAAGACATGACGGACGTGAGAAGAAAATATTTTTACTCTCTTTTTCACTGATTTTTATGTGCCTCTGTGGGGAACTGCAGCGGGGAACTCGATGCCGGACCAGGGCTTTGATCCAGCTACGTACATCAACGCTACCAGCAGTCACACGCAGCCAGCACCAGAGATGTCGAGTAAGATTTTCAAACCTCCCTGCCCACCCTTTGCCACACAAGGAAAAAGACAGCGCAGTCATTGTCGCAGGGAGTGAAATATGAGGCTCCCTCCTTTATTCCCTCGCCCGCCCGTTACTGAAAACATCAGGGAGCGGGCAGGAGCGGGACGCGCAGCCCTTCACAGCCCCCCGAGGCCCTGCGCTGCAGCCCACAGGTTCCCGGCAAGCGGCCGCACCCCAGCGAGACACGCCACCGCCTCCGCCGCCTCAGCCCGACGGACCCTGAGCACACACAGGGCCGGGCCGGGCCAGACCCGGGCCGCAACGAGAAGGGCGGAACACGGAGATGCCGTGCCGGGCCGGACTGGATGGCGCTCATCCCGCCCGCAGCGGCACGCAGACCCGGACCCGCGGCCCAACACACACCTACCGCCAGGGCCCGCCGGGCCCGCCTCCTCCGGGCGGCACAGGAAGTGCTGCCTGCCAGTGTCACCATGGGAGCCGGGCACGCCGCGGCAGGCCCTGTGCTCCCACCTCGGCACGGGAGGGCGGCAGCAGAGCCCGCGGGGCGCCCGAGCTTATCGGACAAGACGTTGCTGACGTCGCTTCTTTTTTATTTATTATTCCGCTTGGTTTTTTTTTTTTTTTTTTTTTTTTTTTGTTTTGTTTTCTGAAATTCTGCCGAGTGGATTAAAGTAACTCGTTTTGTACTTCCACCGCTTCTGCACCTAAGTGCTCGCAGGTTCGCTCCCTAGGGCGGAGCCGGGTTCGTGCTCACTTCCGGACCCTCCCCAAGGTGCTGCTTGGAAAGAAACCCGGGTGGGCACCCACGTAAGAGCCCAGTACAGGAACTTGCACCACAGCCCTGAAAGCGAATCCGCTGCTTCCACAAGTTTTACTGTACACGGGAGCACTGCCTGCCCTGAAACCCTCAACCCTTCCCAACGGCAGAGGCCGTGGACCGGCCACAGCACCGCCGAGCTAAAGGACAGGACCCGGGGTCGGCCACGGCGTGCTGCCAGCGCCTCCCCACCCCGGCACTGACCACCGCGGAGGGGACCTAGCGCTCCTCGCAGCATTCGTCCCTTGCGGGGCGGCTCCGTCCTCCCGAGCGTGCCGACCGCAAACCCCTCGGCTTTCCACCAGCCCTGGTGGAAAACTCGCGACTGTCCCCGCTGACACTCCGCCGCCGCCGCCATGACGCCGCAGTGACGCGCGCGGGCCGCGCCGGCGGGGGCGGGGCCGTGCGGCCGTTGGCGGGGCGGGGCCGCGCCGCGTGCCCGCCCGCCCGCTCGCTCGGCGCTGCCGGGGCCGCTGCGGAGCCTCCGCGAGGGAGCCGGGGGAGTCGCTGCTGCTGCTGCCTGGGGGAGCTCGGGGTTCCCCGGGCGCTCGGCGGAAAGCCGAGGCCAGGCATGGGCCTAATCTTCGCCAAGCTTTGGAGCCTCTTCGGTAGCCAAGGTGGGCGCGCGGGCCCGGGCCGGCGGCGGGGCGGGCGGCGAGTGGAGCCCGCGGGGCTGCGGGGGCCGTGGGCAGCCGTGGGGACTCGGGGCCGGCTCCGCTCGCCGGGCTTCCCCTGAAGGCCCGCCCGGCCAAAAGTTGGGCTTTGCTTTGTGCAGCGCCCTGAGCGCTGGTCCCGCGGCGCCTCATGCTCCGGGTCGCTTTGTTTGAGTTCTCGAGGTGGTCCCTCCTGTCCCCTCCTCCCTGGCCGCGTTAAACGCGGCGTCTGCCCCAGGAGCCCTTCGGGCGGTGCGCCCCCGGCATCCACGGCGGCCGGGGCTGCTGGGGCTGTGCTGGACGATGGCGGTCCCTCTTGGTTTCGCCGATCCTCCTTTTTAAGTCGGGGTCTGTTATTAAAATCGTGTTGATTTAGTCTTTAATTAAAAGGGAAAGAAGGACGCCAAACATGTAGGGGCCTTCGAGGTAAAGATCTGTTTGTGTTCTGGCAAAGATGTTAGTTAAATACTCTTAGTGACCCAAGAAAATCAGTTCTCCAGCCAAAAATAAAAAGGTCATAAGGGGATAAGTATCGCTTTCCATTGCTTGCCCAGTTCATCCAGCCCTGCAATCATAGCTCGTGTTCTAATCCAGAGCTCAGAATTTGGGTCGGCCACCACCTTCACCTCAGATGGTTATCATAAAAGTAGAAAATTATGGTTTATCTGTTAATTTACTTGTTTTAATGATTTTGGTTTACCTAGCCAGCTTTGATTAGAAAATTAAATAGTTAACAGTAACGTCATTTTGCCTGCTCCAAGCTCAGGGCCTCAAGGAAAAACAATATGAACATTAAATTCATTAATTGTTCTCATCGGGTTTCCAAATGTGTACCTCATTTCCACTTTAAAGTTATTGAAAATGCAGATAAGCCTTTTTTGTGCAATGCTCTGTTGTAAGTTTTTGGAGGCAGATACACCTGGTGTAGTTTAATAGTTTTCTGAGTGTGATTGCACATAACCCAATCTAATTCTGTACATACCAAAGCCTCAGTGTGTGTGTACATTAACATCTATGTGTCAAACTGACTTCATGGAATGGGATTGGGATCATTTGATTAATAAATGATCACTTGGGATCATCCCAGATAATTTCTTTTTCTCATGCATATACCATCCTATCCACATCATTCCTGAAGTCTTCTAACAGTCTTCTGAATTTATTGCTAATATCTTGTTTTCCCAAACTGTCAAGCCTATTTGGCAAGATCCAATGTTTCCCCTATCCTCCAGAAAAATATTAAGTACCTTTTTTTTGTTTTCATCAAGTAGTGCAATCTGCAACTCGTTTTCTCCCATGAAGTATTCCAAAGACTCCAAAGAGATCTGTAAGCAGGGAAGTGATCAGCAGATAGCTGGTGGCATTTAGTATTTGCCTCTATAGTAGGTTATGATGTCAGTATTTATCTTCAGGAAAACATTGTCTTGGTTATTGTATATTATTTCCTGGAAGAAAAGTTTTTCTTCATTGTGAGTGACTCTGGCTGGATGCCAGATGCCCACCAAAGCAGATCTATGACTCCCCTCCTCAGCTGGACAGGGGGAGAGAAAATACAGCAAAAGGCTTCTGGATTGAGATAAGGAAAGGGAGAGATCACTCACCAGTTCCCATCATGGGCAAAACAGACTCAATTTGTGAAATCAATAGGACTCATTACTGATCAAACCAGAACAGGTTAATGAGAAATAAAACCAGATCTTCTGAACACCTGCTCCTCCCTCTTTTTTTTCCCAAGATTAGCTTTATTTTTGGTTCTCTACCACCTCCCTGCAGGAGGGAACAGGTAGTGGGGCCTGTGGTCCATTCATCGTGTATTGTCTCTGCCACTCTGTTCCTTATGGAGGGGACTGCATCCCCTGTTCCATTGTGGGATCTCTCCCATGGAAGACAGTCCTCCATGGGCTTCTCCAATGTGTGTTCTTCCCAAGGAGTTCTTCCTTCAATTCTTAACTAACTGTTCCAACATGAGTCCATTTTGTGAGGTGCAGTCCTTCAGGGATGGCTCATTCCAGCGTGGATCCCCCACAAGGTCACAAACCTGCCAGCAAACCTGTTCCAGCGTGGCCTTGTCTCCACAGCTCCACAGGTTGTTGCCAGGAGCCTGCTCCAACAGGAGTGTCCAGTGGGGTCACAGCTGCCTTTGGATCTACCTGCTCTAGCGTGGGGTTCTCTCTGGGCTGCAGGTGGATCTCTGCTCCCCCATCGACCTCTGGCTGCAGGGGCACAGCTGTCTCACCATGGGCTGTGGGTGGATCCCTGGCACCTGCAGCACCTCCTCCCCCTCCTTCTGCACCAACCTTGGAGTCAGCAGAGTTTCTCTTACATAGTCTCACTACTCTGTCCTTAATTTCTCCTGTACAATAACTTTTTCTCATCTTCAGTATGTTATCCCAGAGGCATTGCACCTGTTGCTGGTGGCCTTATCTGGCATTGGCTGAATACACATTGGAGAAGTTTCTAGGAGTTTCTCAGAAAACACTGTGTAGTCCTCTCCATTGTCAAAATCTCACGTTGCAAACCTAATACATTCATGTATTTAAATGGTTAATGAAATATTAGTCTTACAGTTAAATAGATGAGATAATATAATGAAATATTTACTCTTTGGCATTTATCCCAATAAGAGACTTTAGGGTGTGTCCTGATCCTGGTTTAGTGCTGGATTTGTCTTTTGTTTCATTTTTGCTTTGTTTTGGGTTGGGTTTTTTTGGGTTTTTGTTTTTGGTTTTTTGTTTGGTGTTTTTTTTTTTGTTTTTTTTTTTTTTTTTTTGTTTTTTAACTTCTCTTCTTGTGTAACCACAGAAAAGAAAGTGAATTTCTTTTCATGGCCAAAGCTGAAAATTCATTCTAGAAAATTTGCTTCAAACATAAGTTTTTGATCTAATGGGAAATTATTCTCCAACAATACAACTGTGCTCTCTAAATAATATCATTACTAATAATAAAGCATAGTAATTTCTGAGTTGATTTTGGTTGCTCTTCTAGTTACATCAAATCTTGGTAGTTCCTTGGAGAATTCACAGGCTGTGCTGTGAAATTGCTTTGTTGAGCAGACTAGCATAGTAACTTTCAGACTGATTTTGGCTGTACAGAGGGAATATTCCAAAGATGCAAACAGGGTCTGCTGTGTGAGGATCATGGTATCAGTTCTCATGGCTGGTGCGAGTTGTGTGATAACCTGCAGCACAAGGAGGGGTGAAACTAAGCAAAGATTTAAAAGTTCCATCTGTGTTCTGTCAAGTAGAGGAGAAGGATGAGGTGTGTCTAAGTCTTTCAGCTCTCAATATATATTGTTTCATAATCAAGTAGTAATTGAATGATGTGAACTGGAGATACTCATAAAGTAAACAGTTGGCTTTAAAATAGACTTTTGTCATTTTTCTAGGTGACCTTCTAATGGCTTCATGATAATTTTCCCCTTTTTTTCAAGTATTGTTTTATTTAAAATCTCATTCTCTGCAGCCATTTAAAGTCTAGTTGCTAAATTACATAAGTTCAGTTGAATTTACTTTTGGTAACTTACTTTCAGAAGCTTAAAAAAAATCAGACTCCAGAAATGACCTGCTGAAGCTCCAAAAATGCTGAAGCTATGATTCAGTAGTCAAGTGGCACATTCTTCTAAGCAACATGTAGTAGTGTGGATAGATGGTGGAGCCATTAAGTTAGTGCCTGTGTTAATGCATGTCTGAGTAAAACTTGCTTGACTTACCATTTCATCAATATTACCAAGATAACTCTTAATTAAACTGTGGGTTAAAAATAGAAGGGAATGTCAGCAACCCTGATAAAGATAAATGACTGTTATCAATACCTTTTTTTTTTTTTTATGTGGAATATAGAGTTCTTTGAGAAGCTCACAGATCTGAGGTTTACTTAGTTTTGGAACGGTAATTATTCAGCATCTTACAGGTTGCTCTGAATAATTGCTACAGTTTATTAAAAAGTTGCTTTAAGAAAAGTAATGGTAAGCTCTAATTCAAGATGATTGAACTTCTGTAACTCCACAGTTTATTTCACTTAGCCTTACTGGCAGTTCCAGGTCAGGTTAGGAGAGACCATTATCTGAAAAAGCAATTGGTTTTTGGTTCCTCTGACTACTAAAAGTTATTGACAGCTTCTCTACCTCCTTGTAATCAAATCTGGGGATACAAAATGTATTTTAGCAGTTCTTTTGTGCTTAAGAGAAGACTCTAAATTAGCTGTTAGTGTGCAGAATGAATCTTTGTACTGAAACCTCTTTGACCTCCAGAATTATGCTATTCCTCCTGCTTTCTTTCTAGCAAACTTCTATCTGCATTCTGTCTTCAGCTCTGAGGCCTCCAAGGTTGTTGCTCTTTGGAACCAGATAAGCATTTTGTTTCACAGCTTGAAAGTTATCGATACTTACTCAGTAGTCATTTCTTCCAAGTATGTTAGAAGTCTCATCATTTAAGTATTTAGAATTTTTTCATTTTCATTTTTATCTTTTGCAAAGTAGAGAAAAAGGCATGTTGGGAGAATTGAATCTTCAGATTTGGACGCTTTTATCATATAGATGAGTAAGGAAGAAAAGAGCCTATTATGTCTTTCTTCTAACATCTGCCAGAAGATAATCTTCACTGTCCTGTGTTTTTGTAATACTAAACTGCCACAGATTTTTTTGCCTGTATTACATACCAATTTTTTTAAACAGTATGCTAGAAATGGTTGATGAAACCAAGAAGTCCTTGGATTCTTTTAAGGAGTAGTCTAATACTGTCTTTTCTTTTTTTCCCCTGCGTATGCCTACTTCTTCTACTTCCCCCATCTTCCCTCCCTCTTCCTTCGTGATTAATAAAGACCCTTCTACTCTCTCAACTTTGTTATGGATTTTCTTCTTCTTTTGCCAAGAACATGGTGGACTGGGAAGAAATTCATGAATACAACCTAAACTGAGTTTGAATACCAGCCAGTGAAAGGGAGAAACTTGGGTTAGTCTGTAAGTACAGAACACAAATAAATCACTGCCTATGATTTACCCAGTAACTGTCCTTCCCCCTAAATGTGGCATCTATCTTCTAGTTACTCTTGTAAACAAGTAGCTGTCGTGCTAAAATTCTGTTCTGTCTTAGTTTGGTAGTTTTTAAGCTCACATGTTTTTCCTCTAATACACATCTATGTGTGAATTTTTTGTTTTCATCAAGCTAGACAGCAATTCAATTTTTGAATATGTTTGTAAGTGAAGAGTTTCCATTACTATAGTTCTGGAATCTGCTACTTGTATGAAATACCCATGATTTCATCTTACTCTTTTCATGCCAAGATCACTATTAATTAACACTTGTGTGACTGTTTATTGTTTGTGCTTATTCAATCACTGTATGAAACACCATCTGACTATGAAGTAACACAGATAAGCTGTCCCTTTTTTTCCCAGTTAGTGTTGGCCCATTCACACTTCAGTGGCTTTCAAAAGCAGCCATCTCAATGGAGTTTTTTTCTTCATTACTTAGTGTGGTGTTGTATCATCCAACACTCCAGTCATTCATGCCTAAGATGATGTGTTCTGATAAGAAGATGAGACAGCAGTGGAATACCTGACTGGAATTTTTTTTTTCCTTGAAAATAACTTAGACAGAATGCTGCAAAAGTAGAATAATCTTCCTGGCAATAATTGACAACATGTTTGGTTTGGAAAAAATGGGAGGGTATTTCTGTGTCTGGACCTTTGAAAGCTCTTTAAATTTAACTATATTTGAAGATGAGGTGGACAGTCAAGCTACTAGGCATGATTTATTAGCCTTGAAAGTAGAGAGCATTTCATACTATTTATGTATTGGGAAAGGTTATTAATTACCGATGCTGCTGTTAGTGGAGCTAAATGTACTCCTGCCTTTACAGTCAGGAAATGTTCTTTTCTTAGCATGTGTTTACAGGATGCAGTAGTAGGGGAACTGGCACAGGGAAATACTTTTTGCCATCTGTTATGATCCTATTGCACAGCAAAACTTACAAAAGTTCTGAACAAGAAAATATTTTATCACAGTAATATTCAGTATAAAAAGACCTAGGTTACCTTGTATAAATAGATTTTTAACCAAAATGCTTTGATTTTTCCTTAAGCCACCTACTTTTGGGGGAAAAACATCAATTTGATACTTAAAATAGATCTTCTGATCTAGTAACTTTTTTGATCCTGTAGATCAAGTGTGGTATTTTGTAGGAAATCTTTAAGCCGTGAATCATGTTTTGCTTTGAAATAAGTGCCCTAGAATTGTAAATATTATCTCTTTAAAAGTGAGCTTGTTCACAGGGTTTTTTTGTATCCATTTGCAAATTTTTCACTCTCAAGTGGTTTGCTTATTTTTGTCAGTAATTGGATCAGTATGCTGTAGCTTCACACATGTAGCAAAAGAACCACCATTCTAAGTGGCTGTGATACTGGATTTGAAATTCTAAGAGGGATTATTTACAGAGAAACTTATAAATTCTGGAGGACTTTCTTACTGATTTTGTTTGTTTGGTTGATTTCTGTTTTGTTTCCCCTGTGCCTGGAAACAAACAGTATTGCAGCAATTGCGAGATCACTATTTTGTATGTTGCACTTTAGAGCAGGTTGGGACGCATGATCTTTCCTTTCTGCTCAGCACTGATGCGACCTCACCTGGAGTACCATGTCCAGTTCTGGGCTCCTCAGTACAAGAGAGTCATGGACATACTGGGGAGAGTCCAGTATGGGCTGCAAGGGTGATGAGGGACTGGAGCATCTTGCATATGAGAAAAAGAGGTGCAAAGTGGGAGAGCCAGACTTGTCTTAGGGCCCAGTCACAGGACTGAGCACAAACTGAAACGCCGAAGTTCCCTCTAAACATCAGGAAACACTTTCATTGTGAGACTGACTGAGCAATAATCCGGCTGTCCAGGGAGGCTGTGGAGTTTCCATCTTGGATATATTAAAAACCCATCTGGACATGGTCCTAGGCCACTGGCTCCATGGGCCTGGTTCAGCAAAGAGGTTCGACCAGATGACCTCCAGAAGTGTCTTCCAGCCTTGACCATTCTATCATTCTGTGACTTTTCAGTTCAAAAGTTGCAAAATTAGAATCTGTGGCCTATTCAAAATACAATTTCCTCTTATATTTTACTCTTTGAATAATGGTGGTACCTTAATAAATGGTTATTATTGATCCTTGAATGTTAGGGTAATATCTTTTGCAGTCTTTGGATATTGTTGGTGTTCTTAGCATGATACACTGCTATGGATTGTATTTTTTCATTGTACTTTTCTTTCTAAAACTAGATGCTGTAGATTAAGTAATCATTAGTAACCATACCTTTGTTAGATTTGCAGTGCTGACTTTTCCTGAGACTTGCGTCTCAAGAGAAGATTAGGCTTTGTTTGACTTTTTTTCTGTCCTGAAGTCACCACTAATCTATGTAAAGTATTGATATAAAAGAAACAAGCAGTTGCTTTCTTCAGTAAGGGAGAGTGGGGGGTGATTAACCAGAATTATAATTATTGCTGTTTCCACTAATTTATTTTTGTCGTCTTCTTTTTTTTTTTTTTTTTTTTTTTTAATATGCAGAGCATAAAGTAATCATAGTGGGACTTGATAATGCTGGAAAGACTACTATTCTTTACCAGTTGTAAGTATATGAAGCAATTGTTTTTCTGTTTGCATTTTTTTACTTGTCACTGTTGAATCTTTGAAAATTCAGCTTTGTAACCTGGTGTGATCTCTGGGGTCCCAGATCACACTTTGCACATTAATGGTATGAGTTGTTCTAAACAGAGTAAATGTTTAAAGGATAAGTGGAGGAACTGCTGTGCTTTAAAACTGAACTATAAGTTGAACAACAAATTTGTACATCCAAGCCCAAAGTGAACTGCAAATTTTTTTTCCCATGAAAGCCTGTCTGAATTTGTATGCATAGAAATAATCGTTTTTCCAGTAGCTGCAGAAAATAACACAATTTTTAAATTAATAAAGCCACTCTGCAAAAATCCAAAAATGTTTCCAAATGTTTTTCAATGTCAGTGTCTAAAATTTGTGATAGAGAATTCCTAAAAATATTTCAGCTTTCCCAGGTCTTAGGTTACTCATTTTCAATAGCATCATTGCACCCAAATCTTGGCAGCATTACAAGAATATCCATAATAAATTCAAGAGTGTTGTCAGAACCATAATTACTATTGTAATTGTGGAAAAGTAGGAGAGTATGGATAAATTAATATCCTTATATTTGGATATCAAAGCAGCATAGTATGCTTTCCAAAAAGACTTTCTATTTGTGAGCATTTTGAACAAGCCTTAAACGTGGAACTGAGAAATTTTCAGCTATGTAACCAAACAGTCCTTTGAGATTTAATATCTAGTTACTAAGTAGAGTGCTTTGATAAAATTATATTCCGATTTATATTTTGCACAGTTTAGTGGTTTTGTATTTGGCATCTTTAGATTGGCAGCTCCTACTTTAAAACAATTGCATTGTAAGTGTCTGTTAATGCCCTTTAGAAAGACAGTCTCCTATTACACTTAACCATTTGTTATACCTTTTATGTGCTTCTTTATCCGTGCTGATTTCTTTAAGCATGACTACCATCACTGCTTTCTAAAGTTTAAATGTATAGCTTTTTTCAAATATGCCTGATTTTTTAATATTTTTTATCAGTTACACATATTACTTCTCTACAAAAAAATTGTGATAACTAAACTCTAACAAGCCTTGTGGATTTTGCTGATTGGTCTTTATGGTGTGATATTGTTTCCTTTAGCTTAATGAATGAAGTGGTTCATACTTCTCCAACCATAGGAAGCAATGTAGAAGAAATAGTGGTGAAAAACACTCATTTCTTGATGTGGGATATTGGAGGACAAGAATCATTACGGTCATCGTGGAATACCTATTATTCAAACACAGAGGTATGAGAAGATACTTTGAAATCTGCAAATATAATAAGTTTGTTTGAAATTATATTTATTTATTAGGAATATTTGTAGACTTCTGTAGAGATTGTAGAATTGTTGCAGATTGACTGTATTGTTTTTACATTCTAATGAGGGAGAATAAAATCAAAAAGTGTGAGGTATCTCTGGTATGCAGCCGTTTTTCTGGTAATATTTGAAGTATTTTTTCTGTATACTTTACTGTAGTGTTGTTTGATCTATGCTGTAAACTGTGAAGTTGGATTTTTCCTAGACAATCAAATGATATTGAAATGCATTTTAGATCAGATTTTTTGCTTATTTTTTTAAAGTAGATTAAAAAGAAAATTTTGAAATGTAACTTGCAAATTTTGTGATGATTTGCAGTGGTCAACTGGACTTCTGTACATCCAGTCTGAAATGGTTTTGAAATAATGATAATTAGGAGGAAATGAGGAATGAAGGAATAAGGAATAAAGGAATGAAAGTTTCTCTAAGCCTAGGCAGCAGTATTTAAACAGCTCATCAGCTCATAGCTTTTATCCAGAGGAGGAAGGAAAGCCTTGCTGTGCACTACTCTTGAGGTACTGGCAGAGCTGCTGTTGCTGGAATGGTTGGAGAAGAATTCTGCAACAGTTGACTTGTGGGGTTTGTTTTTTATGACAGTCTTTTTTAGGCCAAGAGGTTATCAATACAAAAAGGCACATGTAATCACTGAGGGCTCTTCTTGAGACATCTACACTGATGTAAAATATTCTAGACTTCATTTCTTACCATTTCTACTAAAAGCAGAGACCTCTTGTAGATATTACTCATTATATAAGTATTCTATCCTCTTGTAAAATTAGACTTTTTATCTCTTCCTTTTTCTATATGTTTTTCTATGCTCTTGAAGAGAGGTGAGATCAGTGATCCGTCCTAGATCTACTGTAAGCCTGATAATGACATCTCAACCTTCATCTCTAGTATTTTTGAGTAATTTTTTATTTCATTTGGAAAAGTGCAGCTGCATCTAAGAAACACATGAAGATAAAGAAATTTCTACCAGCATTATCTGGTATAGAGCAATAAGTTCTTGACATTTATCCTTTGAGTATATTTGATTTGGGAATTTGGAGAGATGCATATATTATTTTTCTGAGGCTTTTGGGATGTTCTTCCTATTCTGTCTAACAAGTGTTTGAAATCCAGTGCCTTGTAGTACTTGGAAAGAAGAACTTTCCCTTTACTTAGATGCTTTGTCTGCTGGAAACAGTTGAGGAAGATAAGAGATCTTTTTATTATGCTAATCCTCGCCTCCCTCATATGAATAATTCTATTACTGTTCCACCTCATCTGCTAGGCATCTCAAAGTCACAGCAGCATTAAATTGACTCAGGTTTTCATACTTTGTGGTCATTTTCAGTGGCTAATGAATCCCTTTAATTTTATAAGGCAAAGTGATTTGGAGAATATGTTGGAGAACTATAGCAGTGATTTCTAATTCTCTTTTTTTGCTACTCTCTTTTCTCTCTTTCGTCACTTTCTCTTTTCTAGTGTCCTCTGAAAGAGTCTGTCTCTTCTGTAGGAAAACTAGTGGTTGTGGTCTCTTGAAATTGTGCTTTCTGTAATTTGTAGTTTGTATTTACATATTATGCTATTGGTGTTTTTCCCTAGTTCATCATTCTGGTTGTTGACAGCATTGATAGAGAGCGACTTTCTATTACAAAAGAAGAACTTTATAGAATGCTGGCTCATGAGGTATGGTGGGGAGTTGGGATAATAGTTTTGTTGAGAACAGTTAAATAACAATTCATGTTTCCTATGTTGACCAAAATAATGCCATAAAAAAAAAAAAATTGAGAGTAAGTGTGCATCTATGTTGATCACATTTTAAAACCATGTAAGTATAAATAAGGAGAAAAATTATTTTGAAGCATCCTTCTAATAGGACCTGCTTGATTGTAATCAAATCAGTCTTTACTTTGCAAATGTTGAACTTGTAAAATATGTTATGCTTCTTATTAATGTAACTGGGTATTGTTGTCCTTTACTACTGACTAGTTCAGTTAAATGGCTAAAATTTCAAGAAACATTATTTTTTTTCATTTTTATTTTAGAGAAATGGAATTGCCTACTTTTTTTTTTTTTGTTCTAATCCTGTTCCTTAAAATTAAGGAGTATATATCATACTATGGGAAAATTAATTTCAGTTCATTCTCTTTCAGAATTATTTGTTTGTATTTTTATAATATGTTGTCCTGGGGACTGTTCAGCATTAAGTCAGCTCATTCAAACGTCCTAAATTAACTTGTACGTTTGCTTAGGTAAAATATGTTACAACCTTTTGTGATCACTCTGAAGCTGAATTGAGGTTGTTTTAAATCTAAATATTCTTCAATTTTGAAAGAAATGATTTAGTACAGTGCAAGTAACCCTGTTAATTTCTCTGAGAGACTTGTGTTTCATGGAAATGAGTTTTTGCTTTGCAGTTTACTATTAATTGGAGTTTGGGTCTAATAGTAAGGACTAAATTCTACTACCAAAAAAGGTGGAAAAATTACATCTGTGCTGAAGTTTTCCCATGTAGTTTTTTGGTTTCAAATTTCAAACTCTTAAGAAATTGTGATCTACCATCTCTTGAAATCAGTTGATAGGCCTAGACTGGGCTACTTGTAGGGTTGAATTTTCAGCTGTAGATCATAAAGCTTTGTTGTTTTCAGGTTTTTTTCTCTTGGTGGAAAAATACTCTCAAAATTTAACATACATTCAAGTGTATTGAACACTTTTAGTTGCAACTGTCAGCTTCCTGAGTATTAGATTTGTTTACTCTTCTGCTCTTTTAAAGCCATACATTCTTAGTTCTTGTCTGTTTTGAATGCTAAATTCCATGCTGAAACAAAACAATTTTAATTAGTTATTAAAGCTGATGCAGCATTATTAAAACTCTTTTTGGAACACTATGGTTTAACTTTTAGGAATTCAGAAAGCTTTCTTAAATTATTACTGCTTTAATCAAAGCAGAACTTCTTTAATGAAGTGGAAGGAATTTCAAGGGATTGATATCTAGCAGGCTTTTCTTTTTGAATAATATTTATTGTAGGACTTGCAGTGTTTAACCAGAAATAATTACACTGGCTGAGTGGTTTGGAGCATTATAAAATGTATTTTGACAAGATTTTCATTTGTTTGGTATGAACATGTGGTCAGCACCAAACAATTTGATTCTCTGTGATGGTGAGCACTTCAGAATAAATTCGTTTTTCAGTCTTACTGTAACAAATATTGAGTGTAGCAAGACAGTTAAAACTCCATGCTCCAGTGTAATTGTAGATTAGCTTGGATACAGTTCTTTTAACAAATGAAGTTAGCACAATAGCCTTTTAGCTCTGTGTAATAACTGTCTGAGTACTCTGAATCATTCCAGGATTTACGGAAGGCTGCGGTTCTCATCTTTGCAAACAAGCAGGACATGAAAGGCTGCATGACAGCTGCTGAGATATCGGCGTACCTCACCCTCAGCTCCATAAAGGATCACCCGTGGCACATTCAGTCCTGCTGTGCTTTGACAGGAGAGGGGTAAGTGCTTGCTGCTTACTATGGCAATTCCTGGTAAATGAGAATACTGTTTAGAAGCCTGATGGCACCAAAGTGGATTTTCTGAAAGTTCATATTTTCTGAACTTTGCTGTCAGAGGGACATTTTGAATTTTTCATAATTAAACGTTGTGGGTTTTTTCATAGCTCAAACTCCAAATTCATATGAATGTCTTCCTTTTGTTGTTAAAAAGCCCAAACCAAAAACCAAACACCACCCCTGCACCTATGTATGTAGTTGTTGACATAGCTATCTACACTCTCTGTGCTACACTCTTACTCTTGTGTGTCTTTCTGAATTTGAAGAAATAAGCTACTGTTCTCTTCCTTTATATACTAAACTACAGAAAGCTTCTAAGCTGGGAGGTTGAGGTGTTTTGGGGTTTTTTGATTAGCCTTGAAACATAGTTTTTGATGAAAAGTTACATAGATCTGTCATAAAACAAATTTTTTACCAATATTAAACTTTGTTTATATCTGGCTAATGTAGCTAATTTTGTAATTTGCATAGCTTATGCTAACAATTACTAAAATTGAATGCTGGGCTAGCCTTAGATCCTTAGTCTGTAAATATAAAAAAAAAAAAATTTGGATACCTTCTAACAAGTTGGATAATGTCTTGCTTGTATGGTGTGAAGTATACTGATTTTTCATCTTGGTTTTTAAAGCAGTCTTGCAATGTGTGATATTTAGGGGTTTTTTTAGCTGTGTTGTACAACCTTTACCATACCTTGGTCTTGTGACGTCAAGAGTAGTGAATCCAGCTGGGTATTTAGGAAGGGAGAGCATCTACCTCACTTTCTAGCATGAAGTATTGTCTAATGTCATGGAGATGTCTTGTAGAGTGAATGGTGGCATTAACTTCCCTAGGGTGGAATGTGTTAGTGAGGACGAAGTGGGTTTTTTTTAATGGGGTGGTTGTATTATTTTGTTCTAAGAGTTAACTCTACTTTCCTTCTACCAGTTTTGCTAAAGTCACTTTTGAGTACACTGTTTATGGACTCACTAAGATGTTCAACCAAGTTGACATTTGAAGGAAAATAATAATTAATAAATATGAGGTTTAGTTTAGAAACAGTGGCTGTCCTAGGCTGCTTCTTTTGTATTGTAAAACAAAAAGTGATGAATATCGAGAATACTTTGAACTATGACAGTTAGTGAGATGAACTTAGAAAAAACATTCCCAGAGTTAGATAGCTGAGCTGAGTCTTCCTTGGGGAGATCTGACAAGAATCTGGGGGAATCAGCCTGATGTGAGTGAAGCTAACATTCTTGGATAGCTAAACACTGATTTACTCGACAAAGGTAAAGCTCAAAGGGGTGTAAATTAAGTAACTTGATCCCTAGAAAATCAAAGGAAAGTCTATCTTCTAAAATGGAAGACTTTTAAATAGAGATGCAGATTGAGTTAGGAAGCAGATTAGATTCCATGCAGTCTTAGTATTCAATATAAACACACTTTTAATTTTGCAATGTAATTTTGATATACTGTCTTTTCATGAAACAATTCAGTTTGGATAACCTGCCCTTGATATTGTAATATTAGTATGTAAAGGTCTAGCTTTCTGTAGAGCAAGAAAATCTTTTTTCTTTTCATGTACTTTCAAATAAGCATTCAAGGATAGTGTCTTTTAGGTTCACAATGAGAAAAAATTTGAAGTACTGCCAAGCTTCAATAATACAGAATGCTTGACCATTTTCATGTGGCTAAAGCCTAAGTAGACTTAGTTTGAAACACTGTTTCCTCTCTTCAGCTTTCAGTCCCATTTCCAGTTGATTTAATTTATTTTAAGTAGCTGTTTTTACACATAAAAACAAGTAGAAAATACCTTCAAGATGCTGGAATAGAACTTGTACCAAGTATAACATCTCTTATCTTTCAGATTATGTCAAGGCTTGGAGTGGATGACTTCCCGTATTGGAGTGAGATAGCTTTTTTGCTTTTTTTGCCTTTTTTTTTTTTTTGGTATTCCTCCAAAAGAAAGAAGAGACTTCTATTTATCCTGTGAACATGTACATTTTTCTGTACTTCTGGCTGCTAAGGCAGTGACCAATGTTTAATTTATATCAGCCAACCTCTAAGCTGTGCTTGAATCAAGCGCAGTTGAACTGAAACACAAAAGTATTTTCTTAACTTTTTTTAATACACTAATCTTCAACTGGATGAACGTATGTGAATCTGTTTTTAAGCATTGAAATTCCTCTGAATGTGAATTCTAACATTTTCAGTGACAGCTTTTTAAAATCTCTTTTGTCATTGTCAGTATTTCATATTTCCTCTTTCTAAATAGTTGTATAACTTACTAACATAAATGAGCACATTTTATTTAATAATTGAAAGTAGTGTTTAGGTTAACTTTACTCTGCCATAGCTTTAACTTCAAAGGATAACCATATCTCCAGCTGGACTTCCCAGAATATTAGTAGAGTTCTAGTCAGCACAAGAATTAATAGTTATGAATGCAAACTTTTAAGTGCTTAATGAACTAGTTATAGTTAATATGGTGGTGGCTTTCAATCTGACGTACAATGGAACTTCTGCCTTAAAAGAAATCTCTTTCAGTCTCAGTTTCTCTGGTATGTAGTTCTAGGACACTCTTATATTCTTCTACTTGAAGGTACATATATGTACAGTGCATAAAAATATTATTACTAAGTGCTGGTGTAGTCATTTAGAACTTGAATACCTTTTCAAAGATAAGTGGTTAATTAAATTTGGAGCACAGCAGCCAGTGTTATGTGTAGACTTTCTATATTCTTTTAAAATTTTAAAATCTGTATACATGTTCCTTCCTCACCTTTTAGTGAGGGTGCTGTTTTCTAAATGAATACAAAATCAAAAGGGAAGCCAGATCTATAAAGAAAAAAAAACCATGGTGCTGTATCTGTAGACTTCAGAGTGAAGCTAATCTCAACATTTATTTATCTACTATCATACGTGTTTTCAGATGCTGTTACAGAGAAATTATTTTGCCTTCATTTTTGTTTTTGGTCTTTTTTGCACAAGCAGAGAACTTTTGACAGTGTTTGAGTTAGGTTCCTTCACCTGAAATTTGAAAAACAGGTGGTGAAAGAGTGGACCCAGTAAATGTTAATTCAATTTGAAGGGAATTAAGTTAAATCTAAAGATAATCTAAAGATATGGAGTTAATTGAGAACATTAAGCATCAAATAAACCTAACCACCAGTCCCCCCAAAAACCCCACATGAGGATTAAAAAAACAAATCAAAACTAATAGTGGACACCCAGTTCCTAGCAAAGTCCCAGCAGCAGTCAGGTACCCAGTCTATCTAAATGCTTGGCAGGTTTTCCAGAAGCACCATTCTGCACTTCCGCATGCCTAAAAGCCACATGGAGTTTGGTTACCTGAACTGTTTTGCAAACTGACTGTAGGCCTTTGATGACAAAATGTTTTTGTTTAATCTTGTTTTGAAAATTTAAGCACACTGAGTTTTCTTTAATAAAATTTTAAGCTTTGTAAATTTCAATTTGCTTCCATTTTATTTAAATATAACTTAAGGAAATTTTAAAACTATCAGCAATATGTTGTTATCAGTGTTGGAAAGGCTTTGAATACATGTGGAAACAGTGATTGGTTGAATGAAGTTGTGTATTATTGCCACTTAGGAAAAGTCACATTTAGGACTACATTGAGTGTCAAGTCAAAATGTTCAGAAAATAATTTAAGTCAGCAAAAAGTAGTGTATGAAGAAAAAAGATAAATGCAAGGCAAGAATAAAATCCGATATTAAAGTTGCTTGCTGTGATGTTCAGCTGTTTTAATGTGTGAAAATAAGATTTGTTTTGCTCTAAGGGAAGCAAATTATAAAGGAAAAAAAACCTAAAATGATAGTATGAATAATGTTTCTTGTTTGGTAACTTAAAAATAAACCTGAAAATAAATTTAAATTGCAAACTGAAATTATATCATTCAGAATGTAGTCCTGAATACTTTAAAGAGCACTAGATGGTTGTATTGCCCTTTGGTTACTTTTTTTTTTAAAGGTATGATTTTATATTTAATGCTTTCTAGCTAAAAGCATTTGTAAATCTATCGTTTGATTACTAAATCCAGTCTTACCTGAGGTAATACATATAACTTTGATTAGGAGGAAATGGTCTGGTTGTAGACATTAGAGTATCAGAATAATGGATGTTTTCTTTTAATTTCTTAGCACTCAAGACCTTTGAGTATCTTTACAGAATAAAGTATTCCTAACAAATGCTATGATTTTATCACCTAACAACTTCATTTTCTGCAACAGTTTTCCATTGATAATACTGGTTTGTTCACAGCACTATTGCTGTGATTTTCTTTTACTGTTATTATTTTTTGGGGGAAAATGCCTTGGTATGAAATTTTGGGGGGCCTATTTTTAATAACTTCGAAGCCTATTAGATTAAAAGTTATTTGATCATAATATTTTTAAGGGTTGCCTTAAAATAAATATTGTGTGTGTCTTTGCATTGCCAGATACTGCATTATGTTTGCTAATTTGAATGTAGTAAATATCTTGCAGTAGTTTTGCACTTTAAAAGTATTCTGTATTTAATATGCTGTTCACAAAGAGCAATGTTAATCACCTTAAGTTCAAGAAATTATGGTGTCCTGTGCACATTTATGTTGTACTGCTGTAAATTGGTTGGCACATGGCTTTTTATTTGTTTATGTTTTTTTACTTTTTGTCTAGGTGGCAAAGAGGTTCAGGATCCCCAAGGCAGGGATTCTTTCCAGCTCTTTAAACACACTGCAGTCAGTAAGGTGAAGAGGACTTGGGCACAGCTGCTCAAAATATTTTTCATGAAAATAAAATTGAGTTATTCTGTGAAGTTGGATGGGGTTTTTGTTTGTGAGTACTCTGCGGTGAAGAGGTATTGCAGCAGTGTTGCCTTGTCACATTCATTTAATCTCCAGCCTGTACACTGGGGCAGAATGGGGGCCTACATCATGTGCAGCTGTAGCCAGTTCACAGAACATCTTGGCTAGACACCTGCTTCCTTTCATCTCGGAGAAGCTCCAGCTTTGATCCTAAAGATCACATCATTTCAGCCATGGGAAGTGTGGGGCTTTGTTTGTTTTAGAGAAGGGTGTTTGTTTTAGTGGACTGTTCCTTTTCACAGTAAGAACAAAACAAATCCAAACAAAAGACTGGGAAAAAAAACTTGTATGGATCTTTGTGTGTGCATTTGACTATACTTAGCATTTAGCTGAGTTTGCTCTTTCCTTTTGTAGAGTCTGCCTTGTGAAAGGGCCCAGAAGGCAACAGTGAGGAGAGCGGGATGAGACAAACCTGGCCACGATGCCAATGCTAGCAGAACAACCTTCAACTTCTACTAAAATTACCTTGATGATCTTTCAACATTGAGTGGTTCTGTTTTGCTTCTTAGGGGATAGTGCACTAGTAAAGCTGCATGCTATCCACACTGTGTGAGCCCGCCCTGCAGGTGGGAGAGGCAGCTTTATCCTAGGTTTGTTTCTTGCTTGGTGTGCTCTCTTCAGTTCAGTTGACTTGTTTTGCTGGGTAGAGATATGCATCTCATATAGAAAGTTTTCCTGGATGTAAGTGAAGACATCGTTCCAGTTGCACACTAGTTTGTGTCCCCTAGATGGCAGGAAAGGATCAGTTTAACAGTGCCTTACCTGCTTTAGCTTGTGTTCTTCAGCATCCATCTGAAAGACTTCTGAAATGTCTCGATAAATGAAGAGGCTGTGTACCACTACCTGAACTGTGGGCATCATGCTCAGATGAAATGGAAACAGCATAAGGGACAGGAAGCTTGAATCACATCTTTGGTAGGAAGAAGGCTTACAGTGAGGTTTTAAAAAATTTGAAACTGTTCTATACCTTAAAGGCATTTTGTGCTAATTATGGTTAGAATTATATTACAAAACTTCTATTGTTGCTGCAACTGAGAATGTAGTCAAAAAAAAAAGAATTAATACAATTCCTGGCATATTTCTTTTTAATAATTTCTGTCTGTTGCCCATGATATGCTTGATTTTTTTTTGAACTTTGATTGGTGACAGTTGCTCCTGTAATGCTCTATTGCACTGCTATTCCTCAGAAATTTCAAGGATCTGGAACATTTGAGCTGTCATCTTGCAGTGTGTTTAGCTATGATGATGATTTGTAGTCTTTACTATATACTACTGCATGTGAAGGCTGAATTCAAGTAAAATAGTAGTTCTCTTGCAAGATTTATATTATTTTTAGTGTAAGTGGTGCTCAAAATAGCAACCGTTGCAGTGGGCAGTACCACCAGCAGGCTTTCACTGCCCATGTTGTTTCTTGTGCAGTGATAAAATGTATCACATTTCTCATATTTGTGTATTTTTCTTTATGTAGTGTTTTAAAAGTTATTATAATTACAACTATTCACAAGAGTATTGCCTAATAATTCACACTTCATTTTTATGTCCCCATTGAAAGTTACTGCTGGTCAATCTCCATTACAGGTGGAAATGACTTGTATGGTCTCAAAGGGCTCATCCTCCATACTGAACAAGAAAAGAAGTGGTAAAAAGTGCTAGACCATCTCAGGAGGGAATGAAGTTTATAAGATCATAATTTCATGTCTTTTCTAAGCATATTCTGTATTGAAACGATGAACAAGAACTTCTTGAAACTCACTATCTGTTTTGGCAGCTCAACTTTTACAACTAGAAGCAAAAGTTAACTGTATGTACAAGTTGTACCTAAGAGTTTAGTTGAAAAATCTTTAGACATCTGGTGGGCCAGGTGGGAGCAGTCATGACCTGTGCTCCAGGTCTTTAGGCTGAGATCCCATTCTGTCTCCAAAGCCTCTCAGATAGATGTACTGGCACAGCATTCAGGATTTAAGCATGTTTTCCAAGAAAGCTGACCTGGAGATGCCCACACACGAGGTGTGGGTACACCTTGTGTGTGGGTTGCTCAGCCCACAGAAGCCATCTCAAAGCCCTACGCAGGGGCTTCTGTGCTCTGCAGTGCACACGGTGCACTTGCTGCATCCACAAACATTGAGGTGGATCTGCCTGCAGAGATGAATTCGGTCTCGCTTCACTCCTCTCCTGAAATGACCATGAAGTCACTGGAAGCCGAAATGAAGTGGACCAAGATAAACCTGGGAAAATACCTACTGAGTTCTTTCAAAAAATTTCAGAAAGCCTGTTTCAGAAATAAGACTGATAGTGACTTAAATTTTTGGTTACTGGCTAAAACTGGTCATAAAATTTTACAGTTTTAAGAAAAATATAACTCTCTTCTCAACAAAACTCTGGGTTTTGGCCCCTCATTTTTCAAGACTCCACTTTCAAAGCAGTGTTTTCACTGAGTCATTTGAGTGCTTTTCATTTTTCCATTAGCTTCTCCCATATTCCTTTTGAAGTTTTTATTCCATTCTGTAGACCAGTTCACTAGTTTAGGTTTGGACCTTTGCTATTTTAATCTCATGTTGAAAAAAGAACTTTTTGGTCAACCTTGAAAGTTGGACAAGACATCTTCAACCATCACCAATACTCCACTGTCGGGAAAAACTTCAAATGCATTTTTTTAAATATAGTGTTGCTAGATGCTTGGTGTTGATTTCAGTTGAGTACACTACAATTTTATCTGAAGAAGCCAATTGAAAAGTTAATGTTCAAACTTGTGGGAAAATATGAACGATTTGATTTGTTTTGAAAGATGCAAATATATATATGTATATATAAATTTCTCATATATCATGGAAATTGATGCACATACGTACTGTAGTCTGCCCAGTGAGTATTGAACAAGATCCCTCTTGATCCTACAAAGGCCTAAGCTCTCAGTTCTTAGCCTTTCCCATCCAACAGTTGCTTTGGATTCAGCACCTTTCAAAGATAAATACAACCTCTTAAAATATTTTTCCTTTGCTCTTTTATCTGTAAATTGCAAGGCAGCAGCTACTTGATAGATTCCATTTTCAATTTAGTAGGAAATGTAATGTACTTGTGTTCTGGAGGAAAATTGGTAAGTAATTACTGTAGAATTAAATCCTATTGCTTCTGTGAAAATAAACAATACAGGAGGTGTCTGGGGACTTGCAGTAGGATGCATAATCCAACAGTACTCATTCTTCTTTATAGAACTATCTAATTAGGAGTTAATGAAAAAATATTGGACTGCTTGCAATTCCGTACATTGGTTCTCTGCAAGTGTAGAAAGTTTCTTTTGCTTCTTCTGAATCTCTTTATGCTTTTGCTTCTGTTTTTTAGCTGCGGTGAAAATGGGATCTTGCATTAACACAAATCTTTTATATCTTGGTAATATGCCATTAAGTTCAGTATCTTTTTAATTCAGTTGGTGGTTTGATTATCTCTTCTGTGCAGTCAAGACTTTCTTCTAGACTAAGTACGAATTTACCATTTTTTTGCCAAATTGAAAAAGGGAAATAGAAAATTTAAAAAAAAATGTTAAGAGAAAGTAAAAAGGGTTAACTACATATGAGTTGAAATAAGGATGGAGAAGTCCAGCCATGTGAATCTGTTTGCCTTGTTCTGTGTTTCTTTTGTAGAAAGAAGAGTTTTGAGGTTTTTAATTGTGCTGAACAAGTACTAAACAGAGGCACCATGTGTGAGCCGTGGGCTTTATATTCCAAATATTCTCGTTTATTTCTATTGATGAAGTGTCATCTGGGATTTCTCAGCACTGAATGCAAACTTTCTAAGATTCCTGGGCAGGGGCACCATATTGGTGACAGTGTTATAAACCATAGCACATTTCTGTGCCCTGTTTTTATTCTGCTAGGAATTGAGATTTAAACCAAAGACTCTCCCCACCAATTATGAGATATAAAGACAATTTGTCCAGTACTCTTACAATGCAGGAAGTGAAAATCAACTATTGATCCTGTAATATACATAGCAATGAATTCAGGGTTATGGACAAAAGTACTTGCAAGATTCATAAATATTTGATTGCTCTGAAACACAGATGTCAGTGGATTTGTTTTCAAAGCCTAGTGCTAGAATTGGATAGAATTTTAGTATTGCTAAAATTATGCTAAAATGCTTTTGGAACTTCAGGCAAAATGAATCTAACTTGGGTAGTAAATCTAGTTCATTTCCAAGGGACAAAGCAATAAAACCCCTGAAGCAGGCATTACCTGAAGGTAATTGACTGCATCTATGAGTTAAATGTTCCAAGGAATACTGCTTTTAGCTGACAAGGTCAATTACCCCCTCACTGTGTCCTCTTTTGGTGGTACTGGCATTCCAAACACATCCAAAGTTTTTAAATAAAAATGTTGAGGGCAAAATAATGTGTCTTTAAATAAAAGTCCTACTAGCTATGCTTAAAAACTCAGGTATTAAAGATATCAATGCACTGAAATAGTATTTATCCAATGGATATATGTACTTCGCTTTCAAGGGGTAGTTATGTATCCATTGTCACTTCTGGTTGGGTGGAATCTGATAATAGAATTTTTGTGGTTTGTTTAAAAAACATAGACTGTAAAATGGCATTGTATGATAAATGGAGTAGGTAAAAGCTTGCACCATCTTTGTTTTTGAGCATGCCTGCAAGCCCTGTTTCATGGTGGATGGAATCCTGATGAAGTTCTGTGGGCTGAAATAGTCAGTGCTGAGCCACATCGGGATTAGGTAAAAGGTCGGTGCAGTGGTTCAGATGCCAGTAGCAGTAGTTCTTCCTTGGTTATGTTTCAGATGTCCCAAGTTCAGCTGGCACATCCCACACCATAAAACCTCATCTGCTCTCTGTGCCTGAGGAACGTGAAGTAGATGCTCTCTTGGGATGTTCCCTGTCTCTGTCCCTCTGGGAGCCTCTCAGGAACCCCTGGCCAAGCCTGAGTTGGCAGACACCGGGGGAGCAGCCCCGACACGGCCGACTGCAGGGAGAGACACTCTCTTGTGCCCCGAGGGTGCTGAGGGCAGCCAGGCCAGTCACCTTTGCAGCAGAGGAGACACCAGAGACATCGGTGAAAGAAAGGGGCCGACTCTTAGCAGGGGTTCGTCCAAGGTTTTATTCAGGAGTCTGGGGAGCTCCTGCACCTTCGGGGGCCTCCTGCCTAGAGCCCTGGGAGATGTGCCAAGGTTACATTTAAAGGGAGGTGGAAACCAAAAGTAGAAAACATTTTACCAACCAATAAATGACCAAAGGGAGGGGTACTGGGGGATATTCATTTAGGACAGTGTATAGGGCAAGGCTTGGGGGGCTGACCCCTAGCCTTGGGCTAATCACTTGACATCCTGGACCGAAGCTTCTAGATGGAGGGGATGGGATGCTGGGTTATTGACAGAGTGCCAGGGTGGGGATTTGGGGATGATCTCATCAAGGGAGAGGGATCACATAGGTAATGGGAAGGGGGTACTACCTGGGATTAACCATTTGGGAAAAATACTGGGATACACAAACAAAACTACTTCAAAGTATTAAAAAGTATGAAAACACAGTTCCCTGAGGAACAACCTCAGACTCTTCACATAGCTGTTTTGGGCTTGCGGTGAAGAAAGATCACGACAAATCTTTTACTCTATACGAGCTATTTGTCCTCCCCTTTGGTAATGCTGTATATAAATTGTACCTTTTCCCTTATTTTAGTTTCCTGTTCATTTATTTCATAAATTACTTTGGTTGGAAACAAAAGCTTTATTATAGCTTTTGAATTTCATCTGTTTTCTTGCAGTTTTTCTCTCAAAAGTAACAATTACCATGTCCTGATAACACCAGATTGTTCATCTGTGTCCAATTTGAAGTTAACATTCTGCCTTCTTTAAAATTGATAGCCCATTCACTTTCTGGTGCTGTTTTGTTAATTCCTTCCAGTATGGTAATAATGCTGTTTCCAGTCCTGCTTATGCTGTTTATATTCTGCTAATGTTTGCATTTGCTTGGGAAATTGCCGAGCCTCTTTATTATTTTATCTTTTAGTTATGTGCATATTCTTGTTTTGTGAATCTATGATGTAATTTAATGTTCTGTGCTGCTTTTTGTCTTGTTTTAATTCCAGTGCTAACCTCTGCAAGTCCTGTTTCTCTTTCTTGCTCTGGGATTTTGTCATGTTTGCCGTAGTATAGGTTGCTCTGTACATCATAAACTTCATCTCTAGTCTAGTGATATATGAGTGGGAAATTTATTATTTCCATAAAGATTATTTTTTTCCCATACACCTTTTTTTGATCAGATTCCTTCTGGATTAATTTTAGACCCCATGTTTATCTTTTCAATCTTTAGTTGGAGTTTCCTTCTACCTTTGCTTACTCTTCCTAATGTTTATTTAGAAGTGTGCTGAAGCTGTTTCAGAACTAATTGATTGCAACAGCAATGTCCTGTGGCTGTCTTCCTTTCTCTCTTGAACCTACTTCTAGTAGTTAGAAATGGAAGAGATGCTTTAAATCTTCATTGTCTTTCACATTTTTGGAACTTTTCAGCTGTTAACAGATACTCAGAGTAGTTTTTTAGCTTCATGTGCCCTGATTCCTTATCCAGAGATTATTCAAAAGGAGATGCTCTCTGTCTTACAGTGTGCCTGACTAGGAGGGTGGAGCGATGCTCCTTATGTGGTGGAATGAGTAAGGGAAAAAGAGAAATGAGGGGTGAAAGGAGAAGGGAGAAGGCATCAGAGGTGCATATTAATGAAGGGAAAAGGCATCAGAGGTGGAAATGCCTTGAGTCTGCCCAGGTGAGCAAACATCCAAGTCTGCATGAGTCAGAGGGCACTGTCCTGTGGCAACTGGAAGATATGTTTGGAGCTCACTAACATGAGTGCTTGACTGGAAGCAGGGCCAACTTTAAATTTAGGCTTTGGGCCTTGTTCCACTGTCTTGGCCTGCACTTACTGGGACACTGAGCTTTCCCACATTGTCTTCTTCATCTGCAATCCCATCTCTGTGCTCAGGGCATTGGTTTGAGCATTCATGTGACCACACTGAGAGTCAGGAACCTTACTTGGGTGAGAATCAACCATTGAGTGGCTTCAAAATAAAATAACGGTCTTAACAACATCTCCTGGCTTTTCCTGATGAGATGTAGGAAAGAAACAACCCCTTTGCAAACCAAAAATTTTCCTTACGTCCTTCCCCCCACAATACACACACGTGGGAAGCGTCTTGCACAAGTGAGAAGTTTCATTAATGTAAATTGTGCTTTGGATAAATGGGCAACATAATTAGAAGCTACTGAATACTTTTTACTTCCCCAAACAACCCCCAAAATAGGATTTTAAAAATGCCTAAGGCCTTTCTTCACAATGTCTCAAATTTAGGTTTCAAGCAAAAGTGTGGTAGGAAAACAAGCATCTGCTGTAATTTCTGAAAGCTCACTGAAAGCTACAATTCAATTAAAATTCTGGATTTAATGTGAAAAAAATAAGGAACATATAAACCCTGGTGTTTAGTAACAAACAAAAGCCTCACAAAACCTTTCTGTCACAGATCTTACTCAGCTTTTCCTAGCCTAATATTAAGCTCACTGACAGCCAAAGTATTTGCTGAGGTTTATTCTTTGGTATAGAAAACCTTTAATTTACCCTCTGGGATATCTGAACTTGCAATGGAGAGCTGTCACATTCACTCTGATTCTATGTGTCAATCTCCTAACTCTCACACTGTTCAGTGCTTTATACTGTTTATAAATAAAGTGATTTCTGCTGCTCTGCATCAGGTTTCTGAAGCACATGCCATGATAATAGGACAATCAAATGTCATTGGGATGAAATTTTACCTATACTACTTTGAATTCAACAACCAGTTGACAGATCCTGTGTTTCTGTTATTTAAATCCTTAGGTTTTTTCATCCCAACAAGAACACTGTAATCAAATGAAATCAGGGTGGGATTGGAGCTGGACAAGTATTTGGTGAAAGGGGAAGCTTTAAGTGCAGTCTAGCGCTTCATAAAAGATGGTATTTTATAACGTGCAGAAATAGAACTGGACACAGCTCTAATTTTTGTTCTGTTCTTTGTTGCTCTCTGAATGTTTGGCTTTTTCCCCCATGGTTTCTTTGTTTCTCTCCTTCCCTTCCCAAGCTTCTAAGTGAAGCATCAACTTGGAAGATTTTCAGTTTCTCTTTTAAGATTTGCATATTTCAGTGGTGCAATAGATAAGCTTAATAAATTGGGCTATTTCAATAGCATAACTCAATAGTATTATAACTATAAATGGTATTGTCTTTGTATTCCATGCATTTTTCATGTGAACAGTTTCCTCAATATAAAATAGTGTTTAGTATCTTCACACCTGTGCAAATACAGAAAAGATGTCTTAAATTCTTTCCACCTGCACCAGTCCTACCTTCTGTTCTTCCATCACTATATACTGGATGAAGTCTAAAGGAGATGGACTTGTGATGAAAAATGCATTTTTCTGAAGATCTAAACTACTTTTTTCACTAGTATTATTAATAATTTTATTTGATCTTGGTTTTTTTCTTCTAGAGAGTTCATTTTTAGCACTTTATTTTATCCAGTGTTCCATTCTATGTAATGACACCCAGCTTCATTTGGGTTTTAAAATTTAACGTATTAAAGATGTTTGGTAAATTTAACAATATTTTAGTTCAGCTTATTTTTCAACTCAACTTTCCTATCAAAACTATCAAAATATAGTGTCAACATCATTTATGAACTACTTTCCTGAAAGAAGAGGCCTCTGTACCAATAGAACAATTGGCCTCTTAGGTTGATAAGTTCAAACCATGTTCTGCACATAAATGTCTGGTTTCAAATTACTGCAGTAAATAGATATTTTCATTTCAGACTTGTGAATTGTTATATTAATGAAAATAATAATATGGTAAAAACCCCTCAAGTTTCTATTCTCATTCATGATTTTAAGATGAATCATAAAAAATATCAATGCCTTTGAAGATGACATTAGATGCATGTACTTATGACAGCAAAACGTGCCGTAAAAACAAGACACAACTTCGGTTTTATGAAAGTGTTAAAGACACTTCTAATGGAGAGAGATTTAGATGCAATACGTGACTTCAACTGCAAATTGGAAGCTGGCAAGGTTTGGGATTGAGTATCTTGGAGGCAGTAAAAGTTAAAAGCTAGAAGAACAACATTAGCTGCTACAAACCACGAGAATCACAGGTGTTGAGCATCACGAGTGTGA
Organism: Haemorhous mexicanus; assembly: GCF_027477595.1. NCBI lineage: Eukaryota > Metazoa > Chordata > Aves > Passeriformes > Fringillidae > Haemorhous > Haemorhous mexicanus. Next base: position 19,885,033 of record NC_082341.1, on the reverse strand, counting down.
AACACTTCTGAAACAGTCACACTGTTGTAGAGCAAGGATTGCAGGAGAGGTTGGCATGCTGAGTCAGGTGCTCCTTCAGTTGCAAATAAATTCATCATTCAGCAGATACCCTGAATGATCTACACTCATGTAATGAGATTTCTGACAAAGTTTGCAGTTTATTCTGTGTGCATGTAATGTTTCAAATTATAATCTGATATTCTTTAATTCTGACAACCCTTCCACTGAAGTTGTAGATTCTTACTTGTCTTACTTATCAGTGATCTTCCATGATAATTGGTGAATTACTTTGGCAGCTGATCATGTTCTGTACTCTATACTGGATTATTCAGACTACAGAAGTCTCACATAAGATGGTCTGCTTATGACCATCAATTTAAAGCAATGAGAATGAAGGGAAACTATAAAGTGCAATCAAATGCATTAAGGAAGTGCAATGTAGTTTTCTATGACTTGCTGAAAAACTTAGATCATGTTGGTGATATAAATAACTTGTGAAAATTTAATGTGCTGCAATGCTTCCAGTATCTTAAATATACTTTGCTGTGCTAGAGATTATCAGTTTATCAGCAGCTATCCACCCTATTAAAGCTCTCAAGGTTCTGCTAAACACAACTGCTGAACAACATTTCTTTTGTTTTGACTTTGAGAGTCACCAAAAGTACTGCATGTGACTTAGTGCATGGAGGCTGAGTGCCATTTAAACTGTCCAAACATGAAGCATGCATTTTTAAACACTAAGTAAATGTTAAATAATAAAACCTGTTTTATTTTCCTTGTATACACCACCTAATGTATAATGAATAGATTGAAATGCTGTTCTCCAGTGAGTTTGCTTAATGGGGCTGCATTCTGTATAGAGAGCTTCATCTGAAATGTGTACTGGCTTGAGCTATGTGCAGCTGTGCTGAGCTTCTTGGGATTGCAGTATTTGCTATCTGTAGGGAAAATATCTTCTTAAAAATACATAATGCATGGTATTTAAATTGTGTTTAAATATGAACAACATTATGAACAGACACAGCTGTGTTTGAATATGCATTCTTTGTCACTATCTCACCCTGTAGGTTCATGTCTGTCTTCACTCCCATAAGAAAAGAGTAGGATACATTTACAAAGATATAATTTTGGTTGCTTATTTAAAACACATTAACAGTTCTGCTAGTTTCTGTAAGCAAATTAAGACTTTCTGTCTTTGTCAACCCCAGCAAAAAACTTGTGACCTAGCCCAAAAAGTTTAAAATAAGCAAAAGGAAGCTAGTAGGTCTAGTGATGATGACAGTATTGCACTGAAATGCACTACTTGGATAGTTCCTATATGTTTACATTGGAGCTGGCATATTAGTACAGTTATTGCTAATTATATTTTGAGTCTGCACAGGGATGTTCGAGGTGTATTTCATTAAGACATTAACAGATAATTGCTACCCTAAGGAGAGAGCCTCCTTAATGTAACTGATACCTGCCAAGTGACAGCTAACACAGGAGTAGCAGACTAGACTAGTAATATTGTAATTCTCCCTGGGTAAGTTTTGTGTGACTGTTGATGGCTCAGCTCATTTTTTATTTCCCACTTTGACTTCTTACTCTCCCACTCATTTCACAGTGAAATGTTTATTCAACCATTTCCTTATACTGGGGAATCTTACATGAAAGCATGTGAAGAAAATGTCATGTGAAAGGTCTGGAGATATCTTACACAGCAGAAAGCTTTAGAGCAGTTAGGAGTTATTGCAGGCACAGCTGAGGCTTAAAAGACAAGACCTCACTGATATGGCTGAAATTATCTGCTCTGGGGAGAGTGGGGCTGAATCGCATATGAGGAGCTCTCCCAGCTCAGCACAGGTACCAGCTTGAATTCAAATCTGGTGTGGGTCACAAGTAAAAATGAGTTTGCACCCTTGTCCCCAGGGGACATTTATCTATACATTGATGCCATCTTGCAGTTTGGCATATTAGTACTGTTGAAAAGCTTTCTTAGGCACTGCCTGCCCTGTGTGTCCTTCTCCTGTTATGAAATCAGTTCTGAGTAAATCAGGCTCATTCATCAGGATGAAAAATTAAAAACAAACAAAAACCCCAGCTAAAATCAAGCAGCCAAACAAAGAAAACTAACAAACAAAAAATAAATTAAAAAAAAAAAGTGCTGCCAAGCAAGAACTGTAGGTTTTTTGTACACAGTGATTCAGTGATTTCAATAAATAAATAATGTTATTTTTTTCTTCTTGTCTTTATTAAACATGTCAGTCAGGAAGGAACATTTAAATAAAATTTTTTTATCTATTAATTGTATCTTATCTTATTTTTGTACTTTAAATCTCCTTTAAAATGTCCTGCAAGCTTAGGAAGTAACAATTAAATTCTTCCCAAGAGTAGACTTTTATTTCAGATATAATCCAAAGACAACTGGTTCACAGATTTCTTTCCATACGTACTACAGGTATAATTTAAAATGTGCCTTTAACTATCTATACAGTTTGTAGATTCTTCAAATATGATTTAGATTGTTATCTTTGCCAAATAGATGATTTCAGAAGCAAAATACCATGATAGAAAATAGCAGCAGCTGGTGCTGTATTACACAGATGGAGTTGATGTGGCTGGGATATGTCCCATGTCCAGTGCCCAGGTGAGGGACAGATCCTTACATTTCCTCTGAGTGAAGTATCTGCATCCTGTCACAGTGCAGTTCTTCCCTTCACTGAACCACATGGGGTTAGAGATCAGGGATATCTATCCCTGAGAGATTCAGGCATGCTGGCATGTCCACAACATGCTCATAAAAACTGCATAATTCAGAACCTCACTCCCAATCTTTCATCATTACTCTGCTACTGGCTCCAGACTCCCTCTCCCAGGTGCCTGGGTCTCCCTTGCTCAGGAAGCAGCCACCACCTCTCTGCGTAGGAGGGCCAGAAAGCAGCAAATGCAGCCAGGAGTGAAGGTAGGGTGGCAAGGTCATCCCCTGAGCATTGGTCAGGCAAGGGAGAGATGAGGCAATTACAAGTGCAGTAGAGCAGAAGGCTTGTCGTGAAGTTTCAACAAAACAAATTTTGATTATCCTCAATCCTCCCACAGCTGAAACATGCACATTTGTGTCCTAGGTTGCAAGTGTAGTTGACTTTTCCCCCAGATTATGCAGTTTTTCTTGATTCCCTACAACTTCAAACTTTTTCTTCAGTGTTCCCACACTGTCTCATTCCAAAAATTGTAACAACTCCTAGCCCAGAGTCAGCTGTTTCAGTGTTGATGAGGGTTGTGTGATTTTAATTTTTTAACCATTTACCATAAGTGAATTGAATAGAAAATGGAGACCAGAGATGTGGGACATCCCAGATTCTAAAAGATGGATTTCACCATGACTTTTTAATTTGCCTTTATTCCTACTGCAGATTCATTGTCTGAGAACCCTTTCTTACTCTACTTCTATTTCTTTCCTAAATGTTACTTGCTATACAGGTAATCCTTACGTGTCAGGAGATATCCCACTATTTTTTAACTATTACTTGGCTTAGGGTACAGAGTTGCCACAAAAAAATGTATGTAACTAAGAGCTGAGTAATTTACCTCTCAGAAGCAGATGACTGAGATTTCTGAAAATAAGGCATATGAGATTGGTAAAAAAAAAAAACCTATATGGAGAACTGAGAATGGGGAAAAAAATGAAAAAATAATTTTTAAGTCTTTTTAAAAAGAAAAGAAGGAGCAAAGTGCAATAGTTTTAAGGGGAAAAAAATGCCAGTTAATTTGATTTGGCAAAATTTAAAACAGAATTATTTAATGATACAGCCTTTCTGATACTTATATTTCCCTGAAAACATCTGGGGAAAAAAAAGAATTACTACATTCATATATCCTGTCTTCCCCAAGCTACAATTTCTTTTCTCAGAATCATTTGCTGAAACCCCTACACCACTGCTGCTGTTAACAAAAATTAGTCACCTGTAGAGGAATTCCTCATTGATCAGGGGCATGGGCTGCCCCTAGAGGGGTTGGACAGCCCGGCCTTAACCTAGCAAGGGACTGATGTCCTTGGGGTCACCTTGCAGGCCCAGAAAGAGGAAATGTTGCAAGAGCTAAGCGGGATGTTAGAGCGCTGAAAGGGCTGTGCCCCAACCTGCAGTGCCGGGACGCTTACCAGTGAAAGGGAGCAGCAGATGTGTGATCGAGGCTGTGCACCCGGTCATAGACAGCTGGCTGCCCTGTGCACAAGGGAAATGTGTGCAGAAAGAGCGCTGCTCAGGCAGTCAAGGGAGATCGATATGTAACTTATCTGTGGTGGTACCAGTGGTTGGTTTCTCTGAGTCTGGATTGAGGGCTCTTGAGACGGTAGTTCATGTTTGGACTCAAGTGTTTATTATTTCTTATCAGTAAAACAGTCTCACTACTGTGAGTTCGGCAGCTTTTCATTAGAAGGCACAAAATGGCCAACAATCTCTTGTTATAAGGTCTTTTAAGACTAAACTATCCAATTAAGAACTGACACCTAGATTTTTTTTCCCTTTTAACCCAATAAGTGATCCCAAAGGGCCTGCAATGTAGGCCTTCCTGCCCAATTGCAAAATGCCACCCAAACCCATGAAGAAGAGGGAAGAAGAAGCATGAAGAAGAAACCCAGGATGACACCCTGTGCCCTCCATCTTGCTTCCATCCACAACATTCTAAAAATCCCAAAACCTAAATTTCTCACCAACTCATACACATACACTACTCTCTATAATCTATTTCACACTTTTGTGGATTCTGGTCTATCTTGAGGTCTAGGAAACTTTCTCCATGAATGAGGGTCAAAGTGCTCCCCTGGGAGTCAGTGCACCCCAGAGCAGACAGAGAAATATTCCCTGTGCCCTGGGTTTTGTATCAACGTGACTGTCATTACTCAGCAGGCTCTCTGCGGGACCCACTTCAGTCATCATTTATGTGGGCAGTGAAGAGGCTTTTGATTTCCATTCTGTTCATTTATAAATAAATTAATTGTCAGTTCTGCTCTTTGCAGTTAAAAATGCAATACTGGCCAAATCTCAAACAGTTTGCGTATGTACTTGTCCCCCTATCGAATGCAGGGAGCCCTCCACAAAGGGAATGATTGGCATCTGACTCCATGATTCAGAAGGCTGAATAATTGCTTTATTAACACTATACTATATTACACTATATTTTATTAACACTATACTACATTAATACTATATTAATATTATATGCTATACTATATTAAAAAGATACTATACCAAAGTGATACTAAAGAATGCTAAAGAAAAACCTGTGATTGTCTACAGACAGTCAGGCACAGCTTCAAGTGATTGGCTAATTAATATAAACAACCATCACCAAAATCTAACTACCAAATCCATTCAGATAAACACTCTTCCTAACACATTCCACATGTGCAAAAACTACAGGAGTAGCAAGTAGAGATAAGAATTGTTTGCCCTTCTTCTCTGCGGTTTCTTACTGTGTTTCCCAGGACAACTCCTTGGGAAGCTGTGCCTGCTTCTCTCTGTGAAGGGAGATGTGTCCACATTCCTCCCAGAGGAGTTCCCCAAAGTTTGGAGTGGGAACTTCTACAGTGTTAGGAGGAAGCTTGTCCCAAGACTTTCCTGGACATTTCAGAGGGGAAAAAAAAAATCCTTTGAAGCACTTTATTTCTTTCTCCCTCTGCCTTGATATGAACAGTACAGGTTTGTTTTATTGCAGAGTGAGCCCTTGATCAGGGCTCAATATAAATATATAAATAAAATTATAAACCTCATTCTCTGCTTTCCCTCTCATACCAGCTGTCATGCCAGCTTAGCCCTCTACCTTCCCACTTGAACCTGTCTGGGAAGCAGTGAGAGGTCTGACCTGTTCCCTTCAATATCCAAATCCTACCCATGGTTAGGCAGCAGCAACCCAAAAGAGCCAGACAAAAGCACTGAGTGTGCATCCTTCTCCCTGCAGAGACAGAAGTGACACAACAGGAACATCCCTCATCTTTGCAGGTCAGATGCTATCGTGGTCCTCAGGTGTTCAGAGCCACCAGGAACGTAATTCAGTAACACATTTCTCTCTCTTCAATCTTAAAATCATGACACAAAGTCAATGTGTGGATTGATCACAAGGCTGCTGCTGTTAAAAGTTACTTGTTTTTATTTATTTTCCTCATGCAGAGAGGTGCCCATGAGTGTTCTTATTGGCTCAATGAACTGCAGAAAAATTTCAAGCATCATGGCATGAAAACTACTTTTTCTTTACTATAGGAATTAAGAATTTTTGATACCATGCCTTGTTATAATTGCTTGTACCTTGAGCTTGCAGTGTCTGAGCTTTTCCAAAAATAGCATCAGCTATGTAGGAGTAAAAGAGAAACCCAAGGTGGCTTAATGAAACAAGTTTCCTGTACTTATCAGTTTTCATCTTTCTTGTGTATTTTTAATAATCACTATTGCATTTGATTAGTCACAGGCACCACAGGAAGGCATGAAGGACTGTAACATTTCACCATCTAAAGAAAATGTTTGTGGTAGCTGAATTTTCTTGTATTGATATTAGACTATGATGCAGGTTTTATACTCCCATCTCTGTAACAAGCAAAGAGAAAGATGAAAGCTTTATACCCTTCTGAAAACACAGGAAGAAGAAAGAGATAAAGACTATTTTCTGAATATATTAACAGCAAGTGTTAATGTATGTTGCTTAAATGACAAGAAATGTCCACAAAAATTAGTTAGAGTGGTTATTTTCTTCCATTATATGGATCCAGTTGAATTGATATTTTTGTTTCTTCAGTAGTAAAACAGTTACTGTGAACAAAATATTAATTGAAATAATATTACTTAGGAAATGCAGGTCAGCCACTGCTCTTTGACTAAGAGCTACCCTGCTATTTCTTACAGTAATAGATTACAGAAATAGAAATGTGTGCTTTGTATGTTACAGACTGACTCACCTCTCCTATTTGAATCAAAATGTTTCTTTCAGAAACAATGAAATTGGGAAATACACTATGTAAAGAAATACAATTTTATTTATTACTCCTGAGGTCTGCTTAGATCACATGTGCCTATAGCTAGAGAGTTTTAGCCTTACCCTATTTGTATTACACAGTAGGGAGTGTCAGGCAATTTTTTTGTGCTGTGAGAACCAATGTACAGATCTTATCTTGATGAACCTTAATCTATCAGAATATGCTGAAAAATGCTTTTTTGCCTGTTTAAATAGAAAGTATTTTATCTTTACTTGGAATGAACACATTTCTTATGCATGTGACTGCACTTGCCTGATTGGGCTGGAGCAATCCTTTGAGTGGGTGCAGCCCTGTTTGGAAGAGGAGGTTGGAGTGAGTTTAGAGGGGCTCGATCCCCTTTCTGAGAAAACAACTTTTGTTTTGGTAGTCATGAACTACATTCATAAATTTAAACAATTTTTTTTTTTTTCCTCAGAGAACTATCCCAAACCTCTTTCACAGTTCTAGTAGTGGCAGCACTGTCTGCAGCATGCTGCTGAGCAATCACTGGAAAACTGGTGTTCACACAATGGCTGGGCATTCTTTGTTTCTGAGAGAGTTTAAAAAACTGAAAACCTGCACAATTAAATTTGTTACCACTCCCAGAAACTTGAAAACTGAAAGAGTTTTTTGCAAAAGCTTTTGCTATTGCTTGTTTCAGCCTGGTTTTAGTAGGTTTAGGAACATGATTAAGACAGCTGTTTCATCAGACTAACAATTATCTCACACACACAAATCAAAGTATCATCATTACTGAAAATTTGACAGCTAAAAAAGCAATTGGACAGTGTCAGTTGATACAGCTGTGTCCCTTCTGGTAACTGATTTTTTTCCTCAGTATTTTTCCAGTTTGAAGGTTTTCCTTATTTAGTAATGGTAATAGGAACTGAAGTTTCATTGAAAGCAATTAAATTGATCTCATAGAAAGGACTACTACTTATGAAAATACCTAAGATTATTTTTGTCCTTTTATGGTTTTGTTCACTAGTTTCTATTTAGATATAACTTGAAGCAAATCCCAGTTTTAAAAATATCTCCAGGGTGCCATGTTCCAAAAAATAGTTTAAACATCTATTTTAGCAAAACACGAAGTTCTTACTGCAGGTAATACTTATGTGCTCTCTGAAATCCAGAGGGCACTATCTCTGCAGTTTTATCTGTCTTTTAGCCCACATTTTTAACTTACAGACCTAGGCATGAGGAGGTAGCAAACTTCCACAGAAATGGGAACTGTCAAGCACTGATGATCTATGGCAAGCATGAGATTTAGAACAACTGGAATTTTTGCACTCATTCCATTAGTCTTACAGCCATACTCTTTGGGCATCAGCAGCTCTGCAACACAAAGTGGTAAAATTAATCTAAACAAACAGAAAATTACGTGGTAGACACTGTGGATGAGAGACATCAATCCTTAAATTAAGACAGTTAAATATTTTGTTGTAAATGGTTAAGATATTTACACTATGCTCCTTCTGCACTAAAAGGACGTGGTTCCCTTGTTCTGTTTTAGATGTCAGCATTAGGATGGCAGAACTCTTGCCCTCCCTCCTCTAACTACATCCATAAGCTGTCACTTGAAGGTAATTGTGTGTGATTAGCTCAACTGTAGATTTGATACTAAATCAGATTAATCCCATATTATGCTGTCATTTTCTTTAAAAATCAATAGCCTGTTGAAAGGCGTGCATTTTTATTCTGTTATTTTAGTTTATCAGTAAGTAGGCTTAAAAAACACTGAACATTTGTGTACAATTCATAAGTATTAAAACAAAAAAAAGCTAAAATAATGATTTTTTTTTTGTATGGAATAATACTTCCCTAAAATAGGTGAGGGTTTCTTGGGCATTTTGAAGTGCTTGTACCACACTAATATGTGTTACAGAATATAGTAAACAATTATACTAAAAGTTCATTATTTGAAATGGGAAGCGCACAGTCTGATGGCTCACTTGAATATTACACCAAAAGGCTTGTAAATCCAGTCTAGCAAATCTTCAGTGATAGGTATAAAAAAGTGAAGAGTAAAAGGTTTGAACCAGAGGTGATGTAAATCATCAGTAAGGTGTAAGTATCATGCTGCTGTCTGCGCTGGGCCAGCTTTGTCTTCAGTGTGTGAATGGGAATGAAGTTATAATCATTCATGGGTGCATGTCTAAAGCTGAATTAAGCCCTTGATATTGCCCCCACCTGCCAGTGAGTGGCTCACTAGCTATCTCAAAAGCCATAGTGCTGTGGAAATCTGTTGGTGCACAGTGTCAGTGCAGAAGGGACTGTGTCATTTGTCCTCTGAGGACTAAAGTGATGCTCTGAAGAGAGACAATTTTCTGCTCGCTACGTCATCCAGCATAAAGACAAATGAAGGGCCCATGAAGACCGTAGAATAAAATAATACCTGTTGCAACTTCTGCTAAAATGATCAGCAGTAAATCATCAACTCCTGAAAATAATATCAAAAAAATTAATATCTGGCATACTGCTGGCTAAAAGACTTCCTCCAGTTCTAGACTGCTAATTGCAATGGTGAGGTTTGCCTGGTATAATTGACTTTTAGTTTTGTAATTTTCTTCTGCAGCAATCTGCAGCTTACTATTCTTTTTCACTCTCACTCTCTTATTCATAAGTGGTTTTTCTGCATTTTGCTGTAGATGAGAAAAGTCAGTAATTTTTTGTCTTACATTAAGCAGTAGCATAAAATCTCTGATTCTTTTTACTCATGGAGGCTTCTTTTGCAGAAAATTTTAATAATCCTTTTGAAGCCGCTCAACTTCCATGTTCTATAAAGTCTAGTCAAATTTTTATTTCATACCATCCTGCTTAATCTTTTTACTGCTAAAAATTGTTCCACTTTGGTAATGGGCATGTCAGTCTTCATCACACCAATACATATTAGTTCTCATCTCCTGTGCTCATGACTGACTTGTCATGGTTCCTTGTTTTTATCTTATGAGCAGTCTGCCTTTTCCACTTTTTATCATATATAAAGCCATCTGGCTACTTTTATCTTGAAGTACATCAGTGGATAGGAGAGCTGGCAGATAATCATAGCTGAGTTTTTCCTTTGATAATGTTGCATTTTAGAGCACAGAAGAACTAAAAACAATGGTTATTGTCCTCCACAGAAATGTAGCCATCTAAAAAAGAGAAAGTGAGCTGAAATCTAGATACAGAAGTGTTTGATACCTAAAAATGCATCCAGAAATGTAAAATGATTTTGTAATAATATAAAATATAGATTGTCCTTGTATTTTTTCAATATCAAAAAAAAAAAAGTTTGATGGGCCATACAAGAAAAAAGCCATCATTTTCAACACCTAAAGTATTGAAAATTCCCATTTGGCTTCAAGCTGCAGCTGCAACAGGGAATGGAGTCCAATAGGTTCTGGGTCATGGCTGAATCATGTGGTGTGTGTATTGTGGGTGCTCGTGGGGTAACTGTGGCACTCAGCATTTAAGCAGGTAGATCCCTTACATTTTCTTGTGTCATTCTTGCCTGACAACTTCAGAGTCTATTTTTTTTCCCCACAATTTGGCAGGGTGATGAAAGTCCAACAGGTACCACCTTTTGTATAACTTCAGGGAAAATTGTCATCCCCGTGGAGGAGCGACCCCTTGGCAAAGGCAGAGCAAACCTTGAGGGACAGCTTTGGTCAGCAGGGAGGCATGGCATGGCCTGACAGCCCCCAGGTGCTCACTGGCTCGAGTCCACGGATGGTGGGGACATGGGCAGGACCTGGAGGCACTTGCAAGGGTTTCACATCAAATTCTTCTGCTGAAGTCAGTGGGAGATCAGCACAGCTCAGGAAATCCTTCTGAATTCAAGGACTTTGAAGATGAATAAGGTTGCTCTTAAAGAACTCTTCCCTGAGCTACATGGTTAGAATTGATTTACCACATTTAAATTTCTTTCTTTCACTTCAAACATTATATGAAAGGGTAACTGCAGCAGACAAAACATGTCCAAATATCAACTTAAATTGCAGTCTGATCGCACCATGTGCATCCACATTTTCCTTTTCATACATTTTCTTTGTAGATATGTACTTCTTATTTGCTTTTATTGGAATTTCTTTTAATGATTTTTCTCTAGTACATTTTCTCTAGTGCAAGCTTCGGCTTTCTATTTCTCATTCCAAATGGAATGCCTAAATCTGCTTGCTGTAATTTACACAATACTCCCAGGCACCAAAGCATTATTTGGTCAGCTTTGCTTTGTTTTTCCTGCACTCTCCTCTGGGACTGGTATCAGTTTCTATTAAGAGTCTCATTGTGAAATACTCTACCACCCAGGGCTCCTAAGTTTCAGGTAGCACACAAGAATACTTTTTTCCACCTTGTTGGAAAGTTCTAGTGTTTTCAGACTTACACTCAATGTCATACTGATGATAACATGCAAAACTTGCAATTACGGTCTATATGACAAATATTTCTTGTGCAACAATTTGTGATAATTTCTGGTTACTATGCCTCTATTATGTATTCCACAGCTTGAGGTTTTGAAGGATTTTAACATTTTTTCTGAATAAAAAAAATTTCAACAGATAAATTCGCATCTCTGATCCCATTGGTCAATATGCTGTAAATATTTTACTGAACAGCTTGTTTTCTGTACAGAACACTTGAAAATTCAGCAGTAAACCACCTGTTTTGTCTTCCACTTTAGCTTGTCCATGAATTGTGTTTCATTGGCTGCTAGCAAACCAGAAGCTTGGTTTTGGGCACTTGCAAAGATTTTATAGATATAAAATTCTTGAATATAGGCTTTTTAAATTCTGTAACAGAATCTAGAAATATTTTCATTGAAGTTAAGGGTAATTAGGCAATATTTCAATTGCACCCATTTAGTAATAGATTAAGTAGTTTCACTCTGACAATAAATGTACACTATGTCTAAGAAAATATGGGAACTAATGCACAAACAGAACACCTTTCTGTGTGATAGTTTTTCTATTGATACTAAAAATGTACAAGGGCAATAGAGAGGGAGAGTCTGATCAGCCAGCTAAGACTTCTTGCATTCTTTCCTAGAAGTCAAAGTCTTAAGGGACAATGACTGGGTGGATTAATTTGGCCTGCACTTCTTGGGCTATATGTAAATTTACTGCAGACTTTTGTCCTTTACAAAAAATGAGGTACTGGTAGGTATTTGGGTTATGAACAAAACTCTTATAAAGAAGTATGCAGCAAAACCATGCAGATTTATATTTTCAGCTTTTGGCAGTTTTTTATGTTTCAGTTCTGAAGTTATTGGATGGAAAGCTTTTTCCAAACTAGATAATGAGGTAATAAATTATTTGTTTGTACTTTTTGTTGTGGAGAATAATGGTGGCATTCTGCCACTAATCCTGTTTGCATATTGCTCTGCCTGTCTGCATTTGGACCAAGGTCTTTCAACAGTCTCAGGATACTATCTTCAGCAGAAGAGATAAAGGAGAAAGTTCAAAGGGGTCTAAAGGCATTTTATGGGTTTCTATGCCAGAGTTTATACCTTGAAATAAAAATAGACTTTTGTTCTAATAAAAATCCTTGTTTTCTTGCTAAAAAAATATTTTTTGCTTAATGAAAGTTTATCATGAAGAGAAAATTAATAAATGTCTGTTGTCTGACAACTGGCTTGCAGCCAGTGAGGCCTTAGGGAAATATTTGGGTGCAGAATGACAATTAGGTGGCTTTATTCCTGTCATTAAATTTTTCTTATAAAAATTAAATATTTTCTACCAGTTTTTATGCCTCTATTAAATTCATTTGTTGCGATCTAGACTATCACAGTACTACAGAGTCTTGTCTGTAACTGCTTATGCAAATTTTTGCACAGTCCTCATATATGCTTTGTCTCTGTATTTGATGCCAAAAATACACCTTGCTTTTAAAGAAAGAAAAGGAGAGTAGCCTGCAAGTGCTTTAGCTAAGGAGGGTGCTTCTTTTACTGTGCAGCTGTATCTCCTGATGTGCTGGATGGAGTTTCTGATAATAATTTATACCAATGCTTTTGATTTAAAACCATCCTATCCATATGAAAAGCAGGTTGGAATGCAGTTTCTGACTTTGAAGCCACTTATTACAGCAAGGTCTGAATTTGGTGTTGACACTGCTCAAAAGAGTAGGCTGCATTAGATGAGAAGACTATTGTCTCACCCTGTAAGAGGATCTGCTTCTCATTTATGCTCTCCTTTCCCTCAGATTTTGGTAGTGATGGGGTAATTTTCTTGTATGAAGCTGTCAGCCCTGCTAACTTCACTTAGCATTTTATAAGTCAGTCTTTAGCATATTATTTCTTTGTCTTCATTCACTGTACTTTAATAGAAACATTTTTTTCAACTTCTGTTATTATAGGAGAGCTTTCTTTCTTTAGAAATAAAGAAGTAAGGACTTTCCTCCTAGCATTGCCATGATGTGCCTACTTTGCAAATAGCTAAATTCCTCTCATGGGCTTTGTATCAAATTACTGAGAACATTTTTTAGTACATCCTTGCTAGAATACAGTTGGTCATAGCATTGTCCACCTTCCAATTAAAAGGATGTGTGATAATGACAAGACAAATCTCAGAGGTAATTCTCAAACTAGGATGGGTTAAGACCCCAAAATGTGTTCTTTTTAATTAAAGCCAAAATCTTTATGAATATTTAATAAGATATTTAATGGAGACCTTGTTAAGACTCTATCTTTTCTTAAAGGGAGGAGAGGAGCAGTCTGCCTCAAAAGACCAAAATAGAGGCTGCTCTTGAAATTTTACAAATTCTTCTAGGACATTTTAAAAATACCATCTACAACACAGAAGTAGTAAAGGTCAGTAAAGTGAAAAATGAACATGGAAATGGAACAAACACATCCTGGTTTTGTGATCAACAATTTAGTTTAAGTTCATTAGTGCAAGAATTCAGAGTCCCTTTTTTAAAATATATTTTTCCCAAATCAGCTAGATCATCTTCAGACACGTGGATTTTATTTTCCTCACTCTTGCTTAGTGGGTATTCCATTTAAACCTTTAACCTATGCCCTGATTTTCAAATTTTACTGCTAACCTAAGCATGAGCACCTACAAATCAGCATAAGTGGCTTGAGGTTTAAAAGGAAAAGATGCACTTAATAAAGGGATATCATTGTGTTTGCCAGCAAAGTTTTGATCCTTCTCAACTGATTCAATTTTGTCACCTTAAATATAGGAACGGAAGTCTATTTTTTACCTTTTTAAATTAAATTAAATTCAGTTTAATTTATGCTCGATTCCCTAACTCTTTAAGTGTTGCCAGAATTATGGCAAAATTTGGAAATTGATGGGGTAATTTTTTTTTTTGGGGGGGGTGTTTGTTTCTTTGTTTGTTTTTCATTCCAAGAAGCCATAAGGAAAAAAATCTTTCAAGAGTCAGTTCTTGGACCATTGATATCCTGTTAAGTTTGGCAAGGGTATGAGATAATGGTTTTTGAAACCACAGTGCTTTTGAAAATAGGTTTTAGAACATAAATTATGAAAACCTCTTTAAGGACAGAACTCTTTCTATAAGAAGGTATAAGCTTGTGATTGGTTCATTGCTTATATGTAAAATTATCCTCATGAAATAGCATTGCAGCATCAAAATAATCCTAAATATTGAGTCAGGAAGTGTCTTGAGAAAGAAGAATTTTGTATAGTGTTGAGCACAGCACCTGCTAGGATGTTACTTCTGAGAACCAACTTTTCTACCATGACTTTTACACATTCCACTCATTCAAGTGTGAAGTTTGGAAGTGCATAAAAACATGTTTTTCTAATTGGGAACAGATGAGGAACTGATTAGGAGCAACTCTTATTTTCTCCTTGGTATAACTACACACCTGTGGGAGTACAAAAATACTCCTTTACCTCATGACAAGTGGCGCTGTTGATTCTCAACTGTAAGCTGTCATTTTGAATGGACTTGTCTTGACCATTAACGAGAACCAAACAGTGAAAAGAATGAATCCAACAGAGAGAAAATATGGCAAATCAGAAGAGTGCAGGTACTGAACCTCTGTTCCCTTTCTTTCCAAGTGGAAATAGTGGATGTGGCAGGGTGCAGGCTCAGCACGGCTGCTGTAGCTTGGCCTGCATGGGTTCCTTCTGAAGACAGCAATAGCTGGTTCACTCCTGCCTTTCAGGGCTGCACAGTTCTCTGTGTGCTCCTGAAAGCATTCAGAGATCAAAAATCTAATAGAATTGCTGGTGTGGGACTCATTTAGCATCAAGGATTCAAGAGAAAAGATAGCCTAGCAAACTGATAAGAAACGTATAAGTCAGGCCATTGCAGAAGTATCTGTGCATTTAATTTTAATCTCTCTCCCTTTCTTTCTGTATATTCCTTGATCCCACCTAAATTTGGCTGAATGGAATTTGACCAAAAATTGCTTCCAAGCATCCTCTTTATCATTAGGAAATGTAACAGCTACCAGGGAAGGAGACAGAGGCCTGAACAAATATTAAGTGGCTTTTCCTTCCTATACTCCTCCAGCTTCCACAACCTTCAGGTCTTTTAAAGTTATCCTGCTTTCCAGAGTGTTTCCACCCTGTTTATTAAAGTGTCCATGAAACAACATATGAAAAGCAGATGATGACCAGCAATGTTTGACTCTCTGGATTTCACTCTTAAAACTCTTGAAGGCAGTGCCTACTACCCTCCTTTTCCTCAGTCCTGAGTGTCTTTGATGCTCCTTAGTTACAGCTCTCCCCAGCAGCAGAGCTGGGATGAGCTTCAGGCCCCATACTGGACTGAAGGCACCCAGAAGGCACATAAAGTACAGACAGTTCTTGGATACACAGGAGAAAGAAAAGCTTGCTGGAAGAAGAAGCTGCAGGAAGGTCACAGAGAAGGTGGGATAAAAATTCCCATGTCCTGTGTTATGTGGCGTACCCTGTGCAACCATTTAAAATAAAGTAGGTCAAATTAGAGATTTAACTGAAGTTTGAGAAAGGATAAAGACTTATGGGTACTGGAGATAATAAAAAAAATTGTTCTGTCTTGGGTCAAATACTACAATTATTATAATAAGTGAAGCAGTTTATTATCAAATTAATAGTTATTAATCATTTCATATTAGCACATGAAAACCAATAATCCATCTCTCATCTATCCATTTCTATTCACAATCATACTGCATTCTCTTCCCTACCTCTTTACTTTTTAAAATAATCTTAGTTCACAAAAATGACTGAGGAAATGCTTACATGCTTGTCTTCTCAGATGATTTTTTTGGGTGGAGGGGTAGGATTCTGACTGGCACAGAGAGCTTTCTGCTGTCAAACATCACATTAGATAGCTTAGTCTTGATTTTAAACTTCTTTAAATCACATTAAATTGACTTTTTAGAAAGATCTCAATCTAAAATTGTTTTCCCAAATATAGACTAATTTTCTGATTGTTCTCCCATTTGTCAAAGTCTATGCTAAAGCATCAGCAGAAATGTATGGGATCACCAGGGAAAAGTTAATTAATGCTTCAGATAATAGGCTAAACTTCCTCCTCCTTCTATTGTTTCAATAATAAGTACTCTATAAAATCAGAAATTCATTATTTTTAATTGAAATTATTTGTACAACTAGACAGCAAAATATATGTAGTCAATTAATGTACTAGAACAAATTTTTTGGGTAATGGGCAGTTTTCAGTGAAGCAGTACCTTGGAATCCCTTTTCTCTCTGGATTTTTGAGAAATCCCAGAATATTTTAAAGAGGAATGTCCAGTAGAAATGTTGTCTATATTACCTCTACAAAGGTGATACAATACTCCTGTAGCCAGATTAGCATTTTTCATTAATACATCCACCAGCCAGCTGTCCTGAGCACCACACTTTCACATCTGTCATAGCTGATCCTTCAAATGGAAAGATCGAGAAAACATCTTGGTTTTTTATTTCCTTTATTTCCTTTTACTTTATTCCACGATGTAAAAGGAAAATCAGTTCCCTCTGACTTCTCTTCATATTCATATTTTATGCTATTTTTCATTGTTCTCTGCAGTATAAATTGTTACATGTGTTGTCTCCAGTGGGAATTCTCCAGATAACACCGCAGAAGGTGACGTCTCTGGTCACACTTGGAGCAGAGCAATGTCTCTGGGATGTGGGTGTTGGTGGGGAGCTTTCAGCACATGTAGAGAACTTTGTGTAGTCCAGAGACACTAACTTAGCCAAACTGAAAATATCCACAGTAATTTGATATTTATGGCACCTTTTCCACCCCGATGACATTGCAGATCATGAACAGAGAATAAATTGCTGCACCTACAGTGACACATGATGTGCTTCAGGGCTGTAAACATCAGCTGTTGAGAAAGGGGGCATGAAGTGAATAACACCATATCTAATTAACACAGGAAGGGGCATTCACTTAATCAGAATGTAATTTGAAGCTGTTTTAATTTTGTTTCTGTTAAGTTAAAAAATGTGCTGTCTGTAGAAGCAAGATCATAGCAGATAAAATAGTGATGATGGATTGCTTACATTACTGAAAATATTTCTATGGTTATCTTTAAACAGATTTTATCAGAAAAAGTCATATTTAATTCTCTGTTTAATAATATTTGCCTGTACAGTCTGATCCTGATGATTTTAAAACCTAATAAGGTAAACATTCTTCCTTGAGGTCTAGAAATATTCTTTTTTTCTAATTCTAAATTAGTTTCTCCTATCCCACTCCATCTCAGGAATCTTTTACATAAGCAGAGCCCTGATTTTCTTGGAGACCACTGATTTTAAGGCTCTTTCAGTTATTTATCTTCTTGGTTTTTGTTTTATTCATAGGTTTTTGTAAATCTGTCAGCTGAGGCTAAGGCATTTACAAATGACTTTGAGATAAATGATTGGTTATTAACCATTTGATTGTTTTTTTACTCATTGTCTCCTAGAATACTATTAAATGGCAAAGATATATTGTTTATTAAAATTCACCAAATTTGCTTACCACAAGGGCAATAATGTAGTTAAGGTGATCATACTGGCTACAATGTTTTGACTAAATAGTGATTTGTATATTATTTTCTAGTTTTATCCAAGTATTTGATGACTGAGAGGCTTTAATCACAAACAAGTTTCTCCTTGTCTCTGTTATAAATGTCCGCATCATAAATTTCTTACAAGTTTCCTGGCTTAAATATAGTTTTAAAAATAAACCTGGCTCTTGGTGGACATTTTAACAATATTTAATCAGTGTTTCAGTGCCCATTCTGGGGATCAAACAAGTTCTAATTCCATAGAAGACTGTGCATATCAGAAAACAGCTCTTGAATCTCACTACTTTTCTGGGACTCAGAGTACACCCAGAGGTGTAAATCTGGAGTATTCATGGAGACCTCTGACACTCAGTAAACACCTACAGTATTTAGGACTGGCTGCTATTTTTGGACTTTCTTAGCTATGATGATTGTAGCTGAAGAACATGAGTGTCTGAAAGACAACTGTATGTCCCTAAAAAAAAGCTTTCAACCCAGAGGCAGATGACCATAGCTACAGTGGGAGTACAAGGTGGTAAAGACTTACAAGGACTCCTAAGTTTGAAGTTGCTCCTTGAGTGATATTGGAGGAAAAAAAAAAAAAAAGAAAATGTTTTTCTTTCTGCCTGTTGGTTTTGATCCTTCTTCTTCTACCAAGAGTTAAGCAGCAATGCTTGGGGTGGGGATGGTCTGGGATATGCTGTCCCTCAAATTTAAAGCAGCAAGATATTTGGATGACTTCCATGTGCTTTTCTGTTGACTTAGTACTTTCCTTAAAGAAGATCTTGAAAGTCTAAATAGTGAAGCTTTGGTTCAGTTTGCAATGACTATTCACCAATTCTTTTTACCTCCAAAGCACTTAACCAATTGTCTGCTACAATCAGTAGTGGTGAATTCTGGCTGTGTGTTCCATCATGGATAAGGGAGAGCTGACCTGTGAGTCGAGTCCCTGTGCCTCTACGTGATCTGAGTCTGACAGCATTGTTCAGGAAAATGGATGTCCAGATAATGTAGCAGACTTTCTATAAATTCCTCAGCTTGGTATTATTCTGAAAACAAATCTGTGTTGTGAGAAGTCAACTAGTGTGATGGCTTCTTTAGCATTGTTTGCCAGTGCATGGGTACTTAATAATAGATTTCTCCCTTTGAAACATCGATGCTTTCTCTGATTAATCTCCTAACTGTGCTCAGAAGCACAGGCAGAAGGCTTACAAGCATTCAGGCTGCCTATAAGCTTTTTTTTTCCACTCTGCTCAAGACTAAGTGGAGATGTTGGACCAGATAACCTGCTGTGATTGCTTCTGGCCCCTGGTCAATTCTGTGATTCCATCTAATCTGCAAAATTATAGTTCCTTTCCATGGAAAGGAGTGTTTGGAGGAGGGGCCAGTGTTTGTTTATTTTACCTTGATATGGAGTCAGCATATGACTGGAGCACTCTGCAGAGAACCTAAAATATTCTCCAGTCTGATGAAGCAGAGGAGGCCCCAATAACATAGGAGTGTTTTAATTCATTCCCACAATGAATATTGTGGACATAAATTATTTTTGTTGTTTACTACCTGTGATACCTCCTAAAGTTCTTTGTGGAGATGCAACAAAAGTTTTGGAAGGAAATTTATGATTTCTTAGAGAAATTATAGCGACCTGGACCTACAAAGAATATTATCTCTTAGAGCTTTTAAGAGTATAACCTCCATATATGAAATAGTTTCATGACAGTATTTTTCTACTGTTGATTTTTCTCAGGTCTTTTCAGAACTGTCACAGTCTGCTCATATGGTTGTCAGGAAAAGAATAATTTGGTGCCATGTTCCCAATATTCAGCTGTTAGAGTTTTTGGGTTCTTTGACTTTCTGTTTACTTGACTTGATTCAGTATTATAATTTGATATTGATATGCTCCAACTCATTTCAAGGGCTTCTAGCTGCTTGACAGTGCTGGTTTTGCAAATGAACCAGAGAACGGTTTGGTGATTGACTTTATGTGTGGATCAGAGGTTAGATAAATAAGTGCATCTCTGGAGAATTAAGGTGGCAACACACATTCTTTTCTTGGATCATAGATTTTATTTTGGAAGGCTACAATATTTTGTGTATGTATTAGAATATCTGATCAATGCTCACAGATCTATAACACACAAGAATTCAAATTAACTCATCCTGTCATTCTATGCTGCTGTATTTTCTATGAAATCTGTGAAGAATTTATGCAAGAAAACAATGTGCTGAGCTTTTATATTCCAGGAATTCTATTTTTTTGTTAATTTGATAATTATGTTTTTGTTTGTTGTGGGATTGTTTTTCTTTGTTCTTGTTTCTTGGTGGTGGTGGTGGTTTGGGGATTGGGTTTTTTCAGTAGAGAGAAGTTTTGCTGCAAATTGGGGATTTCAATGTGCAATTGCTTTCTACTACCACGCATATTCTGGGGAAAGGTGTCTACTTTAATTTTTTTGACCTTAACAGAATTTTACAACAGTCTTAATGAAATGATACAGTCATGATTTTGTGAGTGTATTTTTGTCTGCAGGGAACATAATGATCTGCCACAAGATGGAGTATTAACTCTGGATTTTACATATTCTTATATACCCTTCAGTAACTGGAGACACAGCTCTTGTATCTGAAAAGTGA
This sequence comes from Haemorhous mexicanus, assembly GCF_027477595.1. NCBI lineage: Eukaryota > Metazoa > Chordata > Aves > Passeriformes > Fringillidae > Haemorhous > Haemorhous mexicanus. The sequence continues at coordinate 19,864,478 of NC_082341.1, read as the reverse complement.
AAGTGACAAGGCACAATCTAAACTATTTACTTCTATGCTTAACTAGTTAGTGCTTAACCAGTGCTTAACTAGTTAGGCAACATGGGAGACTAGGGAGTGAAGTTCAGCAGAGGTGATATTGCTTTATATTGGAATAATTTATTTATTTGTTCTATTCATTTTATGGTTAATTTTAAGCAAAAATGGGTAGCTGAAAATGTATTTATTCATTCCTGATAGACTCTAATGCAGAGTAGAACACTTAGGAACAGCAATTACAGAGCTGAGGCTCTAGTACAGTTCATGTTTTCACCTGTGTTGACTTCACAGGCTCCATAGGAAGTCAGCAGGAGCTGCTCCTGCTTGGCTCCTCAAACTGGTTCTTCTCAGCCAAAGCCTGCTGAACTCCTCAGTCTCCTAGATCTGCATGTTGTACCATTGCTGCAGATGATCCCATGGCTTTTGGTCTGTTTCTCCTTTGCCAAGTGAATATGTTGGCTTTGCAAAGCATCTTCCTAGAGTCTGACACCTCCCAGCTCCCTCACTGGGGCTCACATTGAGCTGCACCCCGCAGTGCTGCTCTGGCTGCCCACCTCTGCAGCAGCAGAGAGGAACTGTAATGTTCAGGGCGCACTAAGGCAGAGATCTATTTCAGCTAGGAATGGAAGCAGATGTGGAGAAGCGACCATGGGAACCTACAGGTCTGTCTGGGACTCCACAGGCAGCAGCTGAAGCTCCCTACATCTGTAGATCCTTGGCTCTTCAAAGCTTTCTCTTTGCTGCTATCACCTTCTGACGTCAAAAGAGTGGATCAGAAGCCACACAAGAGAAACTAACACAAATTTGCAATATTCTCTTCTGACAGTCATTTCTATGTCAGAAGAAAGGGCACAGGCACAAACTGTGCATGGCAGGATTGGCATTCAATGACAAACCCAGGCTTCATGAATGGACTATAAGCTCTACAATGCCAAACATTCATCACCTCCCTTTCTCACCATCTCACCAGCAGTGAGAGTGCTAGAGTTTTGAGAGCAATGGTTGGAGCTTTGCCTTTTGCTCTGCATTGGTGGGAAAAGGGCTCTCAGAGAGACCTGCTGCTTGTCCCATTGCCCTCCACCACCACTGAGTGAGTGCTAGTCTTCCTAGGAATCACTCCTGTTCACAAGGCTTCTTCTGCCACAAATTAGTAGTAACTCCTCCTGGGTGAAGTTCAGCCCTGCAGGATGGGTCTGGTGAGATTTGTATAATCCTTTTCTAAGGGCAAATGCTTAAGCTACATTTTAAAAGTCTAATTTTCTAAGAGAGCATTGACTGAAGTGGAGGTAAAGGGAATAACAGAAAAAACCTCCCTGGTATGGTGTCCTAGTAGCCCCATTTGATCAGCTTCAGTATGCAAATGGAGTTTTCATTCACTTCTGTTATTTTACATGAATTTAAGACTTTTTTTCCCATAACAGGTACAGGGTTTTTTGCCTTTTTTTTTTTTTTTTTTTTTTTTTTTTTTTTTTTTTTTTTTTAGTGCATGTTTACCTTTGCTGCCACTGTTTTTCTATGTTGCTGGCAAACAACTGTATTCAAGACTGCAGTAGTTTGGTCTCTTTGATGATTAATATGTTACAGAATCTTTCATGACTTTTGATATGGAAAACATAGAAATTCCTTAAATTTATCATTCAGCTTTGTTCAAGGTGTTCTCCTTAGTAAATCATCAACATACCTGAGATGTCTCACAGGTATGTGAGGTGTACCTGCCATTTCATAAAACTCAGGTGTGATTTCTACGTAGCTCATCCATAAAACATAAACAGTTCAACATTATAATCTAAAGATGGAAGCAGCTGATGTGTTTATTTTGTTTTCTTGTTTATTCTAGTAGCAGAGATGCAAATCTTGTGAAGTGTCAGAAGAGTTGTTAGATGAACACTATATTACTCAGAGCTTTCCACTCCATGTAATTTCAATTTTAAAAGTGCTGAGTGAGATGTAGTGCAATAATTAAAACCACATAATTTGTAATTATGGAGAAGCTGATAAATCTAGCACAATAGCACTAGCATCATAAAACTTGTCTGTTCTGTTCATACTTTTTTTTCCTGTGACATCACGTCTTCATGTTTTCCACGTTCCAGTGTTTTCTGGAATCTAAAGAGGAACAAGTCAGATAATTCCACCTCTGAAGCATAGACATCATTGTTTTTTCCAAATTGCATAAAAGCTTGTTGCAGAAGTTAGCAGTTTCCTTTGGCTGGGGATGTACTCGACAGAACTTTTATGTCTGTTTTTCATCTCAGTAGTCACAGCTTGAGACCTGAGTCTCTTTAACTATTGTATAGAAAAAAATCATGGACGATGATAGAAAATGGTTTCAAATTTGTTCTACAGCATAAAATTGTGTTAGGATTCGATGCCTTAAGTTACACAACAACTTTTTCAAAGAACTGGACACAATTTGGATGGCTTTCAAAGCTTTAGGATGCATATTAGTTTCAATTAAAACTCCAGGTACTCATCACTCTGTTTGACTGAGCTTTTGAAAGCTGTATCCAGGCTTTCATAAACCTCACACTCTAGATTTGACTTCTTTTGTTGCCCAAGGGAAAAGGTTTCCTACAAATGGCCTGTGGAACTTACAAAGCAGTAGGGAGCAAAATTCCACTTCTGATCATTTTTTGGGGGATGGGGGGTGGGGGGGGTTGGTTTTTTTGTTTGTTTTCTGTGTGTTTGTTTGTTTGTTTGTTTGCCCCGAAAATTGCTAATTTAATTTGAGGTATAACACCAGCAGGAAAAATGAAAATGCAATAGAACAATCCATCTGGTGCAGAAGAACATCTGCATCTTTTAGTTCCAAAAGTGGCATATATGATTTCTTTCTGCTGTGCATTTGATTGCTTCTGATACCAAGAGGAATGATAACATTGATAAGAAATACATAACAGCATTTATTTTTAAATTTTTTTGTTTATAATATATAAGCTGTTTATATAGAATAGTCCCAAATTTTAAATCAGACACTGTATTATTAGGTTTTGTGATTAGACTAAGATAAGTGATGAATGTATTCTCTTCCTTCATAAAACTTGCATGTCAACTAGTAGAACTAAAAGGTCTAGTTTTAGGTGAGAGCTGAATGCAGAATTTCTTTTTCCCTCTAAGATATTGAAGGATACTGTGAAAGTCTTGAGAACTGGAAACTCTAATTGCATTTAGTGTATTTTATAAAAACAAAATTAATTTCACTGAATACTATAATAGTGTGTAAAAAACTAGAAACTGTCCCCGCCCCTTTTTTTTAAAGTTCCAATATTAAGCCACAAAGATAATATGATATTCTATTATTTTTATTATCTATTTAATGGGCTGCCTTTGAAGTTGTAAACAATCACTTTCTAATGTGCAGTACAGATTGGTGAACTCCAAAAGCTTTAAACTTTTGATGAAGAGCCACAGGGTTTGATTCTGCTCTGAAGCTTCGGCAGCATTCCTGCTTGTGTCAACTAGCAAAAGCAAATTTAATGAAGAGAAGCTTGATGTATGACTTGGAAGAGGAACAAAAGTAACCCCATCTAGAACTAATTAGAGTTATGGCTCCTGCAATACCTGCTCTGCCCACAGTCCTCAGGGGAGAGAATGATCATAAAATACACATATAGAGAGGCAGTGTGCATGTGTGCATGATGTGCCAGCAATCTTCTATGGCCTCTGTTGAAAAATCCATCTATTATAAAAATCCATGTATTAACTGCCAGGCTATAAAGCAAAGCAATCAATAATCAAAAGGAACATGTTGTAACAAAATGCACAGTTGTTCCTGTCTGTAAGTACAGCTCAAAAAATTGGGCAAAAGATTCAGCTATAGTAGATTTGTTTGTTGAAATTTTTGGAACATCATTTAGCACCAGAGATAGTTTGAACCCAACAAGTTGAGACACTATTTCCATTTCTGCAGGGAAAGGAATTTTCAGCAAAGAATTAGAAACAATGCACTAAGTCAAGTGGAAATTTCATATTATAACTCTTGCATGCTTCTAAAGGCTGATATCTCCTTATTCAAAGGATTAGTATTCCCAAATCTTTTTTTGTGTCAGGCTGATAGAGGGTTATTTGATTGATTGCTTACAGGCTAATCTTGGGAACTGTAAATAACAGCTTTTTAAAAACAGAACAAATCTATCTTAGAGCCTATGAAAAGCAGGTTAGGAAAATGCTCATTCTCATATCAGTGTCTCTTTCAGTTTTATACATTGGATTTTTTTATTCATTTACATGTCTCAAACAAAGTTTTTATTTAGATAAGCAACATATACCTGCCCAAAATAGATCAAGAGTATTTTCCTTTTTATTCAGTCTGTTGTTCTATGCATAAGGAACAAAAATCTATACTCCACTATCTATGTCGTTCTGCTGAGAAGTCCAGTAGCTTTCAATTTTCTCTGCTTGTAGAGCCAATCCCTCTTTCATGCACTCTATCTCTGACAGCCCTCAGAGGTGTTGAAAATCTCAGAATTTTGCAGCCTCGACAGACACATACCATACTCTGGTGAAAAACTTTGGTTTCCAGTGTCTGATATGCTGATGAGCATTTAGTGCTATTCACTATAAACATTTATAAAATATTGTTAGTAAAAAAACCATCACTTCCCATACAAAATAAAAACCCGGAAAAGAGTTTCTTCAAAGAAACATCCTGAAAACAAATTCTGTAAAGAAGATGGTTGCTCTGTTCACGGAGCTGGAAGCCCTACTGGAAGTGATGTTCTGGAGAAGCACCATCCTGAAGGTAAACAGACTTCCATGCCTGTTTAACTTGGTATGGCTGCATGCTATCAAAAGTGGAAGGGTCACCATTCTCCTAAAAAAGTTTTTCTTTAATTTTTGTTCACTTTTCATGCAAACAGAAAGCTGTTCATGGAAGTGCTGCTGTGAGTAAAGGTGAACAGGTGTAGTGTACAGCCTTTACTAGTGGGGCTGATGTGGAGAAACCAGCACAGAATGTTCAAATTTCTGGCAAAAAAATCCTCAAACAGAAAAAGATTGAGCAAATAAGTAAATGAGTGAAAGGATATTGAATAGATTAAATTCATCTGCATTCTGCCTTCTTGTCTCCCCTTTCCCTCCTCCCCCTTTTATTAGCCGATACGAAGTACACCAATGACTTTTCCATGGCAATTTTAATTTACATGGCACATTTTCTATGTCAGGGACAGCCACACTAAGGAAATTTTGCAGTAGAAGTGCACTCAGTGTGAACATTGTAGCTTTCAAGAGACATTTGATGATCCTTTCATTCCAATATCAACATAAGTGAGCTTGAACTTCTATTACTCCAAGAGAAATTAAGTAAAAATTTCAGACTTTTTCTTCTTCTTGGCATGAAGACATAAATTACTGAAGGTTTGCTCTAAGATAAGCTTGGCATAATTTGCTGGGAATTAATTAAGTTGTATCTGCAAGAAATATCCACCTGACAGCTGCAGAGAAAAAAATCAGTACACTGTCTACAAAGAGCAATGAAGATTTTTCTAAAACTGGATATTTAGGTCATTGTTGCCAAATGAAAGTTGCATTGAATAACAGGATAATTTGACAAAGGACATCAAACTTGGCCATGTGTGCAGCTTGATTTGATAGAAGGACAATTGGACTCACCAGTACTTGAATAAAGAACTTAATAGACTTAATTCAGCAAGAATATAATTAGTACTATACAAACCTCAGTGCATTCATTAGTTGTTATGATAGACTGATCAAAGTACAGGCACCTACTGCTGAAATCACCTCCATGAACCTCACAGGAGAACTGGAAAACTTTCCATGAATAAATGTAGAAAGATTTTATGCAATTTTAACCTGTTGTGACAATCATGCACAGAGAAAAACCACTCCTGTCTGAGCTCTTCCTGTGGAAGAAACCTTAATTTGTATTTTCTGCGGTATTAATATAGGATATTCTGAGACCTTCACCAAACACTATGCAGAGAAGGTGCCAAAGGTAACCCAAACAGCTTCTTTGAATTTTCCCTGTTTTGTTCTCAATTTGTTTGACTTTCAGTTTGAGAAACTTTGGCTCCTGTAGTCCTGAAGAAAATGGGAATTAATACCATTCCCTAATTACTTCTGCTAAATCATTTTGGGCAAAATCCAACCCTTGGCAAAATGACACCTCAAAATTCTACTATCTGACCTAATCGTCCAACCTATTCCTAATTCCTAATATTCCTGGCCTTCCATTTTTTGCTTTGTTCTGTTTTCTTGCTGTTTATGAACTCTCCTAGATTGACTGACTTTTTGGTTGTATGGCTCCAGACTCACAGCTGAGGCTGAATTTTGTCATCTGTCTGAAACTATCAATTCACAATGCTTCATCCTTCAAGTGAGGACAATAATTCTCATTATTAATTCTGTAGTTCAATCAATAATGTTTAAAAGATGGGCAGATTTCTCTTGTAGACTGTTAAGTCATGTTACTGAGCTTGTAGTTACAATTTTACTGTATCATTTTGTTCAGCATCGCTTGTTTATTTTCCCACTTTTAGCAGATAGTTTCCTCTGTTCAATTTTTAACTCTTTTTTTGATGTGGAAAGTGGAATCATTGAACTGCAGATATCTGCATTCAGTGGCTCTTTGGCAGCTCTGCTCCTTGTCATGTGTACAAGATTAGTGCTAATGAAGAAAAAAAAACCCAAAAACCTCCTTGGCGCACCTGCTGCCTCTAAATAGGATTTGGTCTCAGCTAACTTCCATGTTAGCATTGTTAGATGTCATCCAAAGAAAGTCCACTGGGACTGCAAAAATTACTGTTGAGATGAGTCCAAGAACTGAATGCAAACTAGGAAACTGCAAGGCTCATTTTGTACAGGTTGCTATAGATCACACAGATCACACAGATCACATATGCCTACACTGGAGGAGGATCAAAGAATGCTGAGTGGTTACATTTTACAAGGAAAAATAATCTGGTATTTCTCATTAAAAAGTCACTCCTTGAAACTGCATCATAAAGTCTGACAGCACTTCTTAACATTACTATGTGTGCAATTGTGTGTATGCAAATAAAACCAGCATGAATGTACATTTTATGTCTCTGAGGTTATAAATTGATTTGTGTGAGATTCTACTATTTTAGTCACATCCTCATGGGACTAAAAGCAGGTGACTCAATTTCTGACTTGTTTGGAATATCCTTTCTGATCAGTTTTCCCATCTGTACAAAAGGAATTATTTCCATGGCTAAAAAACAGAGTACTACAGTAATATGTCGTATTTCTATTTATTAAATACAATTCTGCATTTTGCAGTAGCTTTTCTCACAGGGTGTTTTTGTGCAGCATATTGTAACTGATGGTAACATACACTCTATTACCCAGTCCTGGCCTTTTTCTAATTCAGGTCATGTTTTCCTTACCTGCATTTTCCCTCATTAATAGTCAGGACTTTTACAACCTGTAGCAGCAGGAATAAGTCACTCCACTAATACCAGTATGTCAGAATTTATAAGAGCTTTGTTCAAACTATTCATAAATGCCAATAATGACATAAAGTCTCCTTGAAGGTAGAAGTGCTTAGATGGAACTGTCTTTTCTGAAACCCCCCATTCACTTGTGAAACCTCCTCTGCAATCAGATTTAATCTTTTGTTAAACAAAGAAGCCTGTGATGTTCCCCCATCCCAATGCCCTCAAAAAAGCCAAAGTCACACCAGCATGCATGCATGAAACACCAGATTACCCGAAACTCAATAAAGTGAACAGTTCAAACTCAATGTGAACCTCCCTCCACCCGCTTGTTCCACCAGCTGGCCCTTTTAGTAAATGTACTTTAAAGTTTTTGGTTTTCTTTTATTTCCTTTCCTTTTTAACAATATATTAATTTCATTGAATAAAAGTACACATACACAGATAAACTACTTCCATTACTTACCCAATGATACAGACCAAAAATGAAGTTTTACTTTATCAGAATCTTCTTGACTTAATCAAGGGGCACCCATTCAAATGTGCTTTTGATGCTAATTTAGCATGATGCAACAAAAATATTTGTTAATATTTGGGTAAATATAAGTGTTTCAGCATAATTTATTAATCTCTAATAATCATTATAATTTAGATACCGGTATTTATTCCCAAAGCTCCCCTACACATGCTATACAACTACATGAAGGCACGAGCTCTTTCATACATACATTGGAAGAGCAGTGAAGTCACCTTATGGATATGATTGATGTGAAGGTGTATATTTTGGTTCAGTCATTCTTTCAAGTTACTAAGAAGCCCTGACTCCTTCAGAAACAGGCCTGAATACACTGAGCCTGTACAGACTGCTGACCTGGAGACAAGTCACTTGGCACATGATGGTCTGGCTTTCATAATTTCTGATGTTCTAATTTCACAAGAGCTTGAAGTCTTTCTAACAACCCCACTGCATATTTAAATTTTACTGGGCTGCATTGGTATAAACTATTTTGCTTCCTGGATTAGCACAGAAACTCTAGACTTGCTAAGACAGAATTTGGGAATAGCTGCTGAGATGCAAAAAAACTTGTTTGAGACAAATTAAGTTAATGCAGCTAAAGCCATTAATTCACTTGGGATTATTTTTTTTCTTTTTAAAGTTTTATATTGGTCTTCACTGCTGTATTGACTTCTTTCTGTGTGTGTATAGGACTGGTTCCATTTTCAGCCTTACTCTGTTTGTTATTCATTAAATGTTTCAAAAGCCTTTATCTCTGGAAGGAATTACTTTTCAATTAGAAAAATAATTATTTCTGAGAACTAGGAAGAAAAAAGGAAACTGGCTGAAAGTAAGTGGCAAGAACCTAAAAATCTCTATAAAAGTGATGAAATTTCTTAGCTCTTTATCAGTTGTAAGTAGCACTTTTCTCAGAGTCCACAGAGCCATGCCAAATATGCAACCACAAATTCAGCAGCTCAGAAGGCCAAAATTAAATAGCTATTTAATGAAAACATAAATTATTTGGTAGCATCTTGTTCCAAAGACAGATTTTATTGCTGAAGGAAGAGCAGCTTGTTTATTTGAAACTGTTACATTGCAAAGAAAAGCAATATTTTTCTCTGTGTAATAGCCACATTCTCTTCTCTTAATTTGACTTTTTCCCTTCCTGAAAAAACACCAGTTAGCATATTGCTATGGAAACACAAAGGAAGTATTTTTCTTAACAGAGTAATTTAAAAATCAATTTAATTAAAGCAATCCAAAAGGATGACTGCATATTAATTTGAGGAATAGGCATACAAGTTAGCCCAACATGCATCTATTGGACCATGATAATTTCTCATTCATGCAGTCTACAGACAGGACAAGTCACAAGTTAAGTCTGCTTAAGTCTCAGCAAAACAGAATTAAACTAAGTGGCATTGCTTCATTTTGCTACAGGTTTGGGGTGGACAGGGTGCCACAGCCCAGTTTTCAGCTAGTGACCTCTTAAACAAGGTCAATTTGACCAGGTGTCTGAGTCATATTTTAAACTAAACCTAAATGCCCTTTGTATACACTTGGACTTAAAATAGATTTCTTAATGGCATTTGTACTGCTTTAAGCTAATGGGGGCTTAACCAAATTAAAATGAAAGCTTTATAAGAAGAACGAGGGTAAGCTCAGTCCTCTGGTGTGTGCAATGTTTCCAATTCTAGGGATACACAATTCCAAGGGGAAATGCTGCACATACTTCAGGTTTCAGAAGAGTGGAGTAAACCTCCATGAACTTTATGGAGTCTAAAATTGATTTAGTGAGACAGTTCCTTAACTTGAGACTTGATGGTTCCATTGAAGAGCACCATTTGGTTATAACAGCAGGATTTAAAGACACCAGGTCTTACATTAACAATTATTTTATTTGTTAACATGCAAATGTATTCCAAATGTTCTGAGTGTCCCTGCAATGACATTTCTTGAATATCTATTTTTAATACCTTTTAGCATAGTGATAGATTGGAATATATTGTATCTTTTGCCTTTTTAGCAGCTACACGTAAGTGTTGTAGGAAACGAGCATCCTGTTTCTATGGAATTAAGAGGAAGTTTCCTTTCAAAGACCCAGAGTGATAAACACTTTTTGCTAGTTGAGGTAACAACAAACTCTGAGGCATGAAATTGGGGATAACTGAGATGGGAAGTTAACCATCATCAATGCAATCAGAGGCAGGCATTTCATGAATGAGCAACCACCGCTGATTATAGCTTGAAAATGATGCTCTGGGTTTATGTGGCAAGGTTTTGGTATCAGGAGGGCTGCAGAGGTGGCTTCTGTGAGAAGACACCAGGAGCTTCCCCCATGTCAGACAGAGCCAATGCCAGCTGTCTGCAAGAGGGATCTACACCTGGCCACAGCAGAGCCCCCTGGTGACATTGGTGTGACAGCATCTTTAAGAAGGGGTTTAGAAGCGCTGTGCAAGAGCACTTGAGGAAGAGGAGTGAAAAATGAGAACAAGAACTGTGCAGACACCAAGCTCAGTGATGTAGGAGGGGCTGGAGGTGCTCCAGGTGCTCCAGAGCAGAGACTCCCCTGCAATCTGTGGTGAAGACATGGTCAGACAGCCTCACTCCCTGCAGTCCATGGAAGGCCATTTTGGAGCAGAGGTCCAACTGCAGCCCTTGGAAGATCCCATACTGGATACGCTGGATGCCTGAAGGGGACTGTTCCTCCATGGAGAGCTCATGCCAGGGCAGGCTCCTGGCAGGACCTGTGCCCTTGTGGAGGGAGGAGTCCATGCTGGAGAAGGTTTGCTGGCAGGACTTGTGACCTGAGGGGAATTCATGCTGGAGCAGCCTGTTCCTGAGGGACTGGACCTCGTGAAGGGGCCCCCACTGGAGCAGTTTGTGAAGAACTGCAGCCTGTGGGAATGACCCATGTTGGGGAAGTTCATGAAGGACTGTATTCAATGGGAGGGATCCCTTTCTGGAGCAGGATGAACTGCAGAGACCACAGTATACCCACCCATGAGACTTTTGTCATATTTTCCTCCTCCTGGCCCGTTGAGAAGCAGGAGTGCTAGAGCAGATTGGTGTGCACCTGGCACCTAGGCAAGTTCAACCCATTACAAAAATAATTGTCAATTTGCTATCCACAAAGGAGTTAAGAGTACAGGTGTAACAGGATAAGTGTTCACACCAACCTTTATTAAAAGGGGTCTCCAATGGTCTTTAAGTGGTTAAAGTGAATTTGTTGTGCAGCCTCAGAATTTACTAAGGTCAATTAATTCTCAGTTTCAAAGACTATAACTAGAAAGTGTTTGCACAGGCAATAAGAGAGGTATTCAGAAGGGCCATGCCGAGGGGTGATGGGTCAGATGTGCCTTTTTGCCTCACTGAACACTCTAAAGACACAGACATGCTTAAGAAGATTTGGCTGAAACTAGTTAATTTACCTCATTCTCATTTTCTCATTGACCGAGTCAATTTTTCATTATGTTTAATCAAATCCACAAGAACCTGGTAATTTATTTCTTAATTAATAAAGCCTTATTTTTAATATTGATGAACATTCTGTTTAGGAAATTCAGTCATTGATGCCTAAAAGAAACCTGCAGTGACTGCAGAAAATAACATTTTTTCCCCATCCAGTAAATGCCTTGTAACATTTATAACTTCTGTTATGCAAAATTTTATACTAAATAATCCTTACAATCCATTTTGTACATAAAACCTATAGAATAATAAATATTCTTGTCTGAACCAGGCAAATAAGCTTTTAATTAACCTCATGCATTCTTTTCAGCAATCTTAACAGTATTTTTATCTTTTAAAATATGTTCCTGTATGTGTCATCCAACTATTGCTTCATACACAAATCACTACAACCTTTATTTATGTTCCTGCACACATGTGTAGAGGGGGGCGTGCGTGTGTTTATTGGTTTAAAAGGTAATATATTGAAAAAAATGAGAAGTGGAAAAGGAAATATCTGAGCACAAAGAAAACTCACTTGTGAACCAAAACCAGCACCTGAGCAGAGGGCTGGATTAAATGGGCTCCTTGTAAGTGGCTCCAGGTGCCATTTCACTGTCCCTCTGCTCCACTTCCCTCTTCCACTCCCCAGAGGTTTTCTTTAGGCAGTAAAGTCTGAGTCCATGGCCTCAAGCATTGTTTGGTCTTTCAGCATCCATCTGCAGCCACATGGAAACAGGGAAATGTCTGTGCTTGGCCCTGCAGCTCCAGATCTGGAAATATCACTTAGATTTCAGGGGGTGGTATTCTGGAGAAAAGCAAGCAAATTTACTTCCAACAGGTTTAGTAACGTACCAGCAATATTACTGTAGTTGAATAGATATTAATAATGAGCCATTTCCAGATTTTTCTTCAAAAAGAGGAATTTACATTTTCAGTGATTCATTCTGAATTCACCCTTTGTGCTTACAGTTGACCAAAACCATAAATTACCCTCCCTATCTTATGCTGTGTGGGAGCTCAGCACATCACTCCTGATGTCCAGAGCTACCGAGAGAACCCTTGGGGGGCTCGGGAGTCCTGGAATGTTGCCAAAAGCACTTGGTGGCTTGATTTTGATCCATCTAGAGATGTGCCACCAATGTATGAGGAAATGGAACCTGCGAGAATCACTCGGGTGTAAATGGTGAAGGGAAGATATCATTATACGGTTAATCACAAATTTTGGGGTTTCAGTACAGGGGGGTTGTAGAGACAAGATGGAGGAATCAGGGTGTGCCACCAGGCTTTTCCTTCTTCTTCCTGTCTTCCATCTTCTGGAGTGGTGTTGGCACTTGTGGATTGGTCTGGGATGAGGGTGTACTTAGTGACAAAGATGATAGGTATTGGGGACAAAAAGTAAATATGATATACGTAGTTTTTGTTATAAAAGATGCGGCCGCCTTGGGGGTGGGCAGAGTGCCTTTGGCTGCCGTGCTGGTCAGATCCTTCGGGCAGAGAAAGGACTTTTTAGATAAGAGATAATAAACAAAACTGAAGACCGAAAAAACCTAGCGTCCAGTCTCATCCTTTGAAGCCCAGCGTGCAAGAACCATCCTGAGCGAGTCTGGGGGCAGAGACAGACAGCCGACCCCAGAATGCTGTGTTCCTCCTGCTGTCATCTCCAGGTTTTGGATGGAAACTGATGTCCCTACATGATTGTGCAAGCTAGTGCAAGAAATTCTTTAAGCTTAAACTTTCTTGTGGATGTGGCTGCATTTTCACTGCCTGGGGTCCCCAGACATGAAGATCAGTATCAGCTGCTGCCTCCAGGGCAGCCACTGCCTCATGCACCTCCTTTTTTTTTTTTTTTTTTTTTTTCCCATGGCAATATAACAGCCATTAATAATTTATTACAGAAGAAAAACCTCAGAAAAGCACTTCCCAGTGGTAAGAGACAGATCCCTCAACTACTAATTCAGTGCAGTATTTAATATTCCATACTCAAATTTTCTGAGTATCTAAAAGCTTGGTGTATCACCATCATGACAGAGGATGGAGGAGTTCCCATTCTGCCTCAGCCTGCAGGTCTGTAACTGGTCTCATTTATGCCTTCAGCAACTTCAAACCTTCAGTTTTTTCCAGCCACAGCTCATTATTGTCCACTGTGCTGATGCAGTTACTGAGTACCAACTATATTTAGTTTTCTAACCTTCAAACAAAATGAGGCAGAAACATTAATCAAAGCTCCAGAGTAATCAGCAGGTAAGTTTCCAGTCAAAGAAAAAAAATCTATCCTTTTACATCATTGTAAGTGGCTCATAATTTATGTCAAGGGAGAAGTAATAGGAGCACCAGGCAGCAATTTCCTTCTAGTGGCCCATGCAAAGGGAAGACACATTATTTGTTTAGTGGTCTAGTGACAGGTGCTGGTGCCTCCCTTCCCATCCCTACAAAAAGCAACAAAGCAAAAAGGGATTGTGGAGAGCTAAAAACCATGAAACAGTGGTTTTAGGTCTTCAGTGTTATTTTATGCTTTGTAATTTCTGGAATCAACTCTATTAGATTATTAATTTATAATTTGGTTTGCTATGCAAAGAAAACATTTTCAATCCTTTTTTTTTTTTTGTTTTCTTTATCCTTCAGTTTTTAGCTTTACTGCTGAAGCAGTCTGCCAAGGCAACTTTTAACATTTTTAAATTTACCTGTAATGACCATGTTTGCGAGCACAAAGGTAAAATATTTTTTCCATATCAGCTCTCTACATCATTCTTGCAGATGCACGTATTGTTTTAGACTGTTCTTTCAAATCAGATTCTCTAGCTATTATAATTTTATTCTATAGACCTTGTTGGTAATTTTCAGTGATACCATTTTTTTTCAACATCACTGTTACTTAAAGAATGAATCCAGGAAGGGCTTTGCAAACTATTGCTTTCTTTAAAGCTCTTGGTTGTCAAAGAAATGGAACTAAAGGAAAAAAAAAAATGCATTTTTAAATGGATGGAGATCTGTGTTAGGCAAACAAAGGAGGTTATTTTAAAACAGTTTTCATTTTGCTTCCAGCATCTAGAACAGACTTGTTAAAATATTTGTGAAAGTTAAAAATGTGCATTTTTCTGAAGCAAAACAGATCCCCAGGTATCTTGAGTTCTGCATCTGAGACCCCTGGCAGGGGTCTTGGCTGCTCAGGATAGCCAGAGAGATGTCCTGGGTCCTGACACTAGTAATTTCTCCTCTTGAAAAAAAAAAAAAGTCATCTTTAAATCCCTGCTCAGTCAGACAGTGATGTGAATAAATACAAGTTTTTTTTCCTCACTCATTTTGATCAGACATTTCTTCCTATTGACCAAAGTGCCATTTCCAGTGAAAAGTTGGGTGCCTGACCAATCCAATTTTTGCAAAGGAAAAATGTTCTCATAGTAAATTGTTCCTTAGTCATTATTCTTGCTTGTCATTTGGACAGAGGGACAGATTCTCTGCCGTTTTTTACTTTCAGCCTTGGTGACAGGAAGACAAAAGTCTTCAGCTGTAATACACTGCTTGTACGACCTCTGAGCAGCAGAATTTCTGTGACAGCCTTGGTGAAAGACCTAAGCCTGGAGAAGTGACATGTCTAGTGAGAGGCAGACCTCAGTCCTCTCACACATGTACCTGCTCCAATGAATGCACAGTTAGAGAGGTAATTTTCCTGACTTCTTCCCTAGTTCTCTCTCTGTTCTTCTTCATGCCAGAGTTATGCTGAAATAGGAACTTTAGCCCTTGGGGTGTAATAGCATTGATTTATCTGTTTGAACTTGAGAGAGAGGGTCACTTCCCTACCTCATGCACAGCAAAATTTTCTGAAGGAGATGTCTGTGCCCGTTTGTTTTAGCATAGTATCAGCAATGCTGGAATGACTGGAGTTCTGCATTACTTTTGCATTCTGCAGCCTTTGTCAATAGATCAGCATTTCATTGCCTGACCTTTTTGCTTGTCTCTTGTTTAGCCTCATTAACCTTTGAGGAATCAGGTGCATTGGACAGTAGGCAATCAAAACACAGAACACCTGAGAAGGTCAGTGTGATATGGAGTGCAGCAGGACTTCACATAACAAAAAAGGTACATATTTCCTTTCCCTGCTGTCACACTGCAATATTTCTTAAGGGAAGTATCACAACAGGTGAGTTAAGTCTGTGTTGGTGCCCCAGAAGCATTGCTCATGGATGTCTCCCCTGTGACATTTATTACACCATGTCTGCTTTTATAGAATGATTTTTAAAGGGTAGCATTTGTGAAGAACATCAGTTTGGCAGTGAGAAAAGGAGCTTCTCCAAAGTGAAGCTGTACCAGTTTAACGAAGTTAAACCAGAGCATTCAGTTCTGTCTCATGGAAACTTGGTTTTAAAAATGAAAAAAAACCCATGGCCACAGAAATTTCAGTGCCAATTTAACTATTTTATTAGAAGACCATTAAATATATTTGCACAAGTTTCTTACTAGGGTAAGGAGAGAACTGTGCAATCATCTTTGCTGGTAGAAGACAGGTGCCCTGTATTCCCTGCACCTTGCTGGGAGCAGCACTCCATAGCTCAGCTAACAAGAGGGCCCATATGGACAGCTGTCCCTACAAATCCCCTGCAGACCAGGCAAGGGCAGGGTTTAACAGGTTACTGGGGGGAGACTGCACTTGCACTCCTTTCCACATGAAAGAGAAATGAAGGCAGTAACACCCACCCAGCTGCCAGTGACAGAGAATAACAAAATCTTCACTGCAAATGTAGATCTGAAAAGGATACCTGTTCTGCGTTTAGGCAACAAGTAAATGAGTGTAAAAATACCCTGATAATTTAGGTATTTGTTGCTGCTTGGACTAATGGATAGTCTGACCATGTTTAATTGGCAGTATTGAGCCATCTAAAATTGTCCCTTTCCACTTATTCCTGGGCATGACTTGTGAGCCAAACATGAAATCTAATTTTAATTATATGTAGGGCAGACACAGTTCAGTGTTATTTAAGAAGTCTAGAAGCAAGACTTCTTTATCATACTCTAAAGACAAGGAGCTACTAGAGTCAACCCAAGGGCTCCAAAATGATGAAGGGACTGGAAGATCTCTCTTATGATGGAAAGCTGAGGGAGCTGGGCCTGTTTAGCCTGGAGAAAAGACTGAGAGAGAATGTTATCAATGCAAACAAGTATCTGAAGGGCAGGTGTCAAGGGGATGGGAACAGGCTCTTCTAAGCTGTGCCCAGCAACGGGATAAGGGTTGATGGGCACAGAATGACACACACAGAGTTCCACTGAATGTGTAGAAAAACTTCTTCACTTTGAGGACATTGGAACAGACTGCCCAGAGATGTTGGGGAGTCTCTTTATCTGGAGCTATTCAAAACGTACCTGGATATAAACCTGTGCAAACTTTTCAAGGTGATCCCACTTTTGCAAGGTGGCTGGGCTAGATGGCCTCCAGAGGTTCCCTCCAACCCCAGCCATTCTAGGACTCTGTAACAATATGAGTGATGAAGTAGACAGTGATAAGGACTGCATTTTGAAGGGCTGCTTTTATAACAAAAAGCAGGAAAATTCTACTTCATTGCTGAGAAATGTTTTTTATTCATAAATAAAAAGGGAAAAAATAGTTATGCTAATTTTAAAATAGACATCTAGAAATCCTAAGGATTTTTTATTGACACGTGTGTGTCCCTACCTCTGACAGGGTAGTCACAGTCTTGGGTGAGAGGAGCATCTTTCTGCAGTTTTACAACATAGCAAAAGATAAAATAAGCATGCAGGGAATAATGATTTTTTAAAATGCCTTTTAAGTTTATTTTGGTAATGAAGACTAAAAAGTCTCAGCAAAAACAAGGGTTGATTTTTATTGTGATATTTATCTCATGTAAAGAGGAAACAGATTGATATTAATGTTACTTGGACAGTGTTTGTATCAAACTTGCAGTTTTAAAAACATAACTGTGAGGATGCATAAAGCTGTAATATTTATACAGCAAACTTACATATGCCAGTTTGGAAAGATAATCTGTGATAGGGCTGCTCAGCTCTCTGAATTGAACATTTTCACTGACATCAGTGACATTGCTTCTAAGTACAGCATTAGCAGAATTTGGTTCTCTGAAGCTGTGCTCTGACTATTATGCTGTAGATTGCAGCACCTCACATTTGCTGCTGAGAGAAGTGTGTAGCAGGGTAAAATGTACTGCAGTGATGTCAGTCAGAGCCTGAGAACTGAGTGGCATTACCCTTGTGCTTTGAGTTAAGCAAATGTTTTATGAGATACAGAGTGGAAATTGTGAGTCTCAGGGTGAGACAAAATCATTCCAACTGAAAGTCCTCCTTTCTTTCTTTCTTTCTTAAAAAACAAAAACCAAAAAACCCCAAACTCTATGCCTTTAATCAAGAAATGAAAAAAACCCTGAGAGACACCAAGAGCAAAGCCAAGCATGGCTGAGCTTTATAGAGCCAGAATTTGGATTTTTGTGGAGTATGTGATTTAGTACCACTGAGATTGAAACAGGCAAAAGATGAAGCAAGCATGAGCTCCTGCGTCCTGTTCCTGCAGCAGCTCTGTCATAACTGATGGCAGCATCTGTTTTATCAGCACTAAAATAAGTATGTAAATAAGGAAGTGACCTGAGCAAATTTAGACATTTCTGCTCCAAGATAGATACAGTGGTGTGACTGTCTTGTAACAAAGCAAAGAAAATAGTGGAGTTTTTCATTGCTTCATTTTCTAGTTTCCTTTTTAAATATGCATATATATAGAGAGAGAGAGAGCATGTCTGATAGAGCTCTAAACCCCAGGAAGGACAAAGACAGATACCTCCAAACAAGGAAGGACAATAAGTGAGAGGGGAACCAGAAAAGCCTGCCCTAACTACACTTAGACTTTACTGAATGGATAAGATTTGAGTAGTAAAGAGAGTACTTGTGTTTCCCTTCATAGTTCCTCTCTTCCAATTGTAGTTTTCATCCAGTGATGGTATCCTGTGGTTTTACTCAAAAGACTTTTGGGCTCCTTGCACTCCTTGTGTCCAGCCTGGAGTTGAATAATTTACCAGTTTGAATCTCTCACAATGTGAATCATCTCTGATCACGAGCTGCTGTGCCTGTGGCAGGACTGTGGCCATCTCTGACTGGCCCATGCTGCACAGAAGATGGGCTCCAGTCCACACAGTTCTCCCATAAAGGTTGTGCCTTGAACAGTTAACCATACTCTGGTTTTCACACTTGCACAGAGACAACACTATCCTGAAATATCAGCATTCCTGCAAGCATTACAGTGGTGGCACTTTGAAACTTGAAAGCTAACACTGGGGGAAAGAGGTAGTCAGTGGCCAATTCCTTTAGCCTCAGACAGGAAGACAAATTCTTTGTTTTCTCAGTAAAAAAGGCAGCAATAATAAAATCATCCTATTGAGAAGATGATTTCCTTTGTAGAAGCTCAGAGCAAGATGGAAATTCAACCAGCTGAACCAATGCCTTTCATTGCAAAGGTCTGTTCATTTAATTTGGCTTGAGGCCTCTAATTAAAGAAAAAATATTCTTTGACTCCTAAAAATCACTGAGTATAATGTGAGAGGATAAAAAGCTCTCTTAGGAAATAGCCTATCTCTACTTTAACTCCCTATTAGGTAAAGGGAATGTCCCTGATGTGAATTAAATCAGATTTGGTGTAAATAAGGTTGTAAATGATGCAAAATGAGATGATAACAGAATGCTCTATTGTGAATATAGAGGTATTTAAAGTTACAAAATATTTTGTATTTTACTAGGCTAGTCTAAAGAAAAAAAAATATGGCAACCGGCTTATATTGTGCTTTTTTCTACAAAATATAAACTCTTTACCTTAAAAATTTACAGAAACGTTTTTCAGATCTACTGATAGTCCAAGATTCAGTGAGGAACATTATTCAAACACATGGAATGTTTATGTACAATTCTCTGTTCCTGAGAGTACCATAACTCTAGAGCAGTGTCTGATTACAGTGCTTCCTGAACAGACAGGGCAAACATGATTTTGTACAGCTTTCTGAAAGTTTAGGATATGAGTGGGGGAAAAAAAAAGGTAGGTCTAAAAATTCTTTTTGCTTTAATCTTTAGATATTAATAATGCATATTTTGTTCCCTTTAATGACCAGGTCAGACTTTTCTTTCATTCATAACCATAATTTTCCATTCCGTGCTTTTCAGGTGTGATCTCTTTCAACACGGGAAGTTTTTAACTGAAGCATGATGGCTTGTAGCACACAGCCAAGAGGACATGTAAGAAGGTGGTTAGGAACGAGGCAAGTAGCTCCCAGATGTAATGTCCCAGCTCCCAGCAACCTATGGCCCAGAGATTGATTTTGATCTCGTTACTCTGTGTTTAGTAGTCCTTGTTGTATTTCAGGTCAATTAAGGCGTCTGGTTACTTCTGAAACCAAGTAAACTTTCAGCATTCTCAGCGCCTCGTGACAATGAATTGCACAATTTACCTCTAATTTCTGTGGAAAAAGCATTCTGTTTTTTTAATTTGCCACTTGCATTTGATAATTTCTGATATTTGTATCATGAGAAATGATGAATTGTTGTTCCTTATTTCCCTTTACTCATGTTCTTACGAAGTTTTATTAGATTTCCTTGCAGGCAATTATTTTCTAGGCTTCAGAGCCTCAATCTATTGAGTTATATCTTCAGTGTGCACTATTTTATACTTGTCTTGTCTTTGCAGCTATTCTAGTTCTACTTAGGTGTTTTAGTGACAGAAGTGGAACACCCATTTAAAATGTCATGTGGATTTATTCCACATTATAGGGGCAATTTTTGCTATAGTCAATGCTCTTTTCCTAAAAAATATTTTGATCATAGTTGCTTTTCTGAAAGTACCCTATTTAACATATTATAAGGAATATTAGCTAGTTAAAAATGCACCAGTGGGTATACATCTAGTCAGTGTTAGTTCTCCTAGGTGCATTACCTTACCTTTATCAGTTATTTACTTCCCAGGGCATTGTTCAAAGACTTACCTCCAGCATGTTCTTTCTCAGCCATTTTCTTGAGGCTGTTGTACTTACCAGCCTTAATTTATAATCAGGATAAGATATTGCTACCTTCCTTTTTTATCTTCTCCAAATTTGTGTACACTTGCCATAGGTAACCATTTATACATATTTTGAAAAGTAACAGATTCAACTAAGCTTCCTCTGACATGCAAATGAGTCTCTTAACTTTTGAGCTTATTCTGCTTCCTATTTTGCAGTTAAGAATCCACAAGACAACTTTTCTTCTAATCTTATGACAATAATATTCTATACTCTCTTATTGACAGGGATTTATTTCATTTTAAAAATACAACAAATGACAACCACAACAACAACAACAAAAAGAAAACAAAAAAAGCCCCACAAAACCCCACAAATTATCTGAAAAACTCTGGCCTATAAACTTATTTTGGTTAATTCTAGGATCTCTACTGATATGTAGTCATGACCCCCATCTACAGAATCTGCATCATTTGCTCCTCAAAATTCCCATTTTCTTAATGTACCTACTGATCCATTTTCTTCTTTTGTTGCAATCATCAGGCAGACCAATATAGGATATTGTGGTGGACATCTGCTACACACTGCCTGAGCAATAGATGTGGCTTATCCAGACAGACAGAAGAAACCTCATATTTGCAGAATTTGATCTTCATGGGAGGCTTTAAAATCTGCCTTTTAGGATCACTACAGATGTGAAGGTCAGGGACAGCTTTGGCTGTAGTGATGGTGGAGTTCAGAGTCCTGAGAGCAGAGTACAAGGCAAAAAGCAGGATCACCTTAACCTCTGGAGAGCTGTCTTTTTCCCGTGCAGGGATTTTCTTGGAAGTATCTTTAGGATATGTCCCTGGAGAGAAGTGCAGGAGAGCTGCCTGATTTTCAAGAATCACCTCTTCCAGGCTCAGCATTGACCCATAGCAATGTGCAGGAATTCAGACAAAGGCAGCAGAATGTCTATAAGGATGAACAAAGACCATAAATTCTGACTAAAGTCAGAGGGGAAAAGGGAGCATACAAGACAGAGGCAGGCACAGGTGTCCTGGGAAGAGCATAGAGATGCTGTCTGAGCAGGCAGGAATTGGGTTAGGGAGGGCAAGAAGGACAACAAGAAAAGCTTCTGCAGGTATTTCATCTACAAGAGAAAGACCAGGGAAAATGTTGGCTTGCTGTTGAATGCTTCAGGGGATCTGATGACAAAGGAAACAGAGAAGGCTCACCTCCCTCACCTCTGTCATTAATAATAAGGCTTTCAGGCATTCCAGGCCCCTACAATTATTGTGAAAGTTCAGAGAAAGACAGTTTTATCCTTTTAGAGTATGATTAGGTTAGAAACTTTTAAAACCAACTGGACTTGCTACAGCCCATGGGAACCTGTTGGGATGCACCCCCAAGTTCTGAGGGAGTTGGTTGATGATATTTTGAAGCTACTATTGAAAATTTTTGAAAGGTCATAGAGACAGGGGAAGTTTTCTGAGAACTGGAATAAAGCACTCCCAGAAGGTTTGTTGATGATTAGAAATTGGAAGGGGTGGTTGATACACCAGAATGTTGCAGCACTATTTAGAGGGACCTTTACAGGCTGGAGAAACAGGAAAAACAAACAGGAAAAGAAGAAACTTGTGAAGCTCATCAAATGGAAATGCCTCTTCCTTGCACCTGGAGAGGAATAACCCCATGCATCAGTACAGGCTGGGGCCATCTGGAAAACAACTCTGCAGGGAAGTGCCTAGGGATGCTGGTGGACAAGGAGTAAAGCAGGAGCCAGCAAGGTACCCTTACAGCAAAGAAGGCCCCCAGTCTGCTGGGCTGTGCTAGGCTATGTTAGTTAGAGCATTGCTAACAGCCCAAAGGAGGTGATCCTTCTCCTCCTCAGCCCTGCTGAGTCACATCTGGAGTGCTCTGTCCACTGCTGGGCTCCCCAGGGCAAGCAAGTCTTGGACACATTGGAATTCACACATAAAATGTAAAACTGTTTTACTGGGAGGGTGTTTGAACAAGGAACAGGTTTCCCAGTGGGATGTGGAGTCTCATCCTTGGAGACATTCCAAGTTTGACGGGGTATGTCTGTAAGCAACTGACTTCTCTTTTCTGCCTTTGAGCAGGGGTTCCATTACCTCAGACAACCTCCAGAGATTTTCTCCAACCTCACTCATTCTGCATTTCCATGTTTTTGTGATTGTTACAGCTTCTGCCAGTTTTCCCAGTGCAGATGTCAGAAACAGCTGTCAATATTTTACCTTCAGAGCTTTCAAAGATTTTTTTGTTCTAGGTTCTATTCTCCTGGTATTAGTAAAACTTTAAAGAATTTAGTTTAGCAGCACAGTTTATAATCTTGAGATTTTATTTTCCTTTTTTCCCAGATTTTTTCTGATAATAACATACCTAATTTCATTTTATATATTTTTCTAAAGCCTCTTCTAACACTCTTATCAGAGTCAGATTCTTCAGCCTATTTCAAGTAAAGAAATTTCAGTCATCACAACATTTCTAATATCTCTACAGTGATTACAGGTATAAAGGATTTGAAAACTTCTCTTCTTTAAGGACATCTTTTACACTTTCATTTTATGGCCCCATAGTCTATTCATCTCTGACTCTGGAATACTTACTAAAAAGTTACTATTACTCCTTATGTCATCAGGTCTTTAGTGCTCATTTAGGAAGTAGAGTCCATAGACTCCCCAGTGCTTCAAAGGATGCACCAGATGTGTATTTATTGGTACCTGGGACAAAATACTCTTTACCCAAAACTGTGTTTTAGATATATCAAAAAAGTTGTACTATTTTTTTCCTTCTCTCTGGTGTTCAGAATTTACAGGTAATGACTTTGACCCCAACAGGACCTTTTCAGGTAATAGATAACCAGAAGGATGTGTATGACTGGAGAAGACTGTGTGGGGTCAAGAAGTTCAATTTCCAAAAGATCTTTAGGGGATAAAGCTAAAGATTTTAAAGGACGTTGCTAGACACCAGTGCAGTGATACTGAATTTTAATGAATACAGCTGCTGTAGAATAATCCCTGTCCCAGCTTATAGCTATGAATTATGGCCTAAATAATGTTTGCTTTGTCTTCTTTAGGTCATTACAACTTCTTTGTGCACATTGCTATTTTTTGTAGCTGCTCAATGTCACTTTTTCAGATTCTCATCCTCTAAAAAAATACTCTCTCATTTTGTATTCATGTGTATGTGTTTGTGGATATATTTGTTTGCATAGTTGGATGCATTTATATTTCTAGATTAATAGACAATATTTATTGTAACCATTATGATATGCATACATCAAAATTGAGGACCCTTATTCAATATGTCATCAAATATGAAATTATTTTGAATTGAATGTTGAGATTTTAAAAAATGCATTTTCCCTTCAATATAGTGACCAATAAAGGAATAGAAAAACATGAGGTACTAAAAAAAGAGTGCATTTTTAGTCAGTATTGAACCAAAGTATAAAAGCAACTGTGCTGAAATGAAAACTAGACATTTTTAGCACTTGAAATTAATTTCTGTGAGACCAAAATGAAGAAGCATTTAATTAAGATCTATAAGAAGCATAGTTGCAGATGAGACATACTAACAACATTAGTATTTCTTTGGATAGGGTTTGCCAGAAATTCACCTGTTCATAAACACTGGTGTATTTTTTTCCCATCACTTCAAAGATGGGATGTTAATTGCAGTTAGATTTTATCTGATTTAAATGACCATACTTTAACTTGCTGAGTTTTGTGTGGAATACAGGTAATACACTATGTGGATTCAGGCTGCTTGTATTAATGTCCGTAAGATAAATCTGCCACTGTGAAAGTGTTTTTATCTCCAAGACACAGAAGATTTTTTTTCTCCACACTAGTGACAATTTTGCCCCAGAAGAGTTTATGGATCAATACCCAGATGTAGGTCCAGCTTTTCACCAGACAGCAAGAAACTTGAAGTTGGGTAAAGCAGAATACTGTCTGAAGGAAATAGGCCAATTGCACATTATTCTAGGTTGTTGATAGGGCATTTTGACCAAAATAATGTTTTATGTTAAAATCTAAAATCCCAACATTTTATTCCTAGGAATGAATATGAGCCTTTAAATAAGAAACTGTTCAGAGGATGGCTAATTTTTCCCCCAACCTTAATAGATGGGAGATTACTTCCTTGAAACATTGCTCTTAAATAGACAGACCTTTAGAGGTTACAATCACTACACTGAATCCTAAAGGAAAGAGACCAGAAGTAACTGCAGAGGTGAAGAACTGAAATATATTCACAGCAATGTATCACACTATGGAGTGTGTATTATGAAGGTTTTCTTTCTCATTACTTTGGGACTGTGGACCCCTGCATAAAACAGGCTTGAGATCACCACTGCTCTTATTCAACATACAGTGCAACTCAAATTTGGGTTAATTTGAATAGGTATATGGACAGCAGTCTTTTTTTATGAGGTGTTTTTATAAGATGTTAGAGTTAAATCTAACAAAAAAAGACAAGTGCTCCAACTGAGCAGAAGTGAAAAGAGATATACAAATCTTCTGATGTACCTGAAATTCTGGGATTATAGAAAACAAAAAAAATACTAATTTGCCACTTTACCATTGACTGGAAATGACTGATAGTTGCATATTTTTTGAGGATGTAGAGAGTGTATTTTCTGCTTGTTAAGCAGGCTGTTCTCAGAACAGAATTTAATCTGCAATAAACCAGCTTTTTATATCCCCCATTTCAATCAAATTTGTGTTTGTCTTTACACAGGAACTGCTGTTTAAATTAATTATGAATGCTTAAAAAAATCCAGACTGAATTTCAGCAATGCTTAGTTAGTTCTTCATATAAAAATTAGTCTTTCTAATGAGGTCAGCTTTGGTCACAGTGATTTGTTAGAAGAAGCAGACCATATTCCAGTTTGTCAAAACTTCATTATATTGCAGTTCCTAAAAGTGCCAAGAAAAAATAATATTGTAATCTAAGATGTCAAGGAAATAATGTATCCAAACAGTTTATGTGCTTAAAGCCTTAGTGAGGTGGTGTTGTGCTGTGCTGTATCTTCTTTTTTATTACATCTGGCAATACATTAGATCAAAGTTCTGCAGTAGGAATAATCCACAGCTAAAAAAGTCATATTATTTTTATCAGAGGTACTGAAAGGTATCTTATAATAGAGAGCTTCTTTAGGTTCTTGGGGCTGTGTGGCATCTGCCTCCTTCATGGCTGCTCAGAGCTGAGGAAGGATGAAGAGGCCTTGACAAGAGTTTGCAGTGTCACCTGTTGCCAGGTCTATCCAGTACAAGAGGGTGATGTGCACAGCACTGTCACCCTAGTTTTTTAAGATTTTCTAAGCCTTCCGATGTTTACATTCCTGTAAGGAACTTTCTCACACACTTTCTGTAAATAACTCATTGTGTTGCATTCTTTTATGGAGGAGGAGAAATTTGATGGACTGTTGGTTTGTCCAGTGTCATTGGAGAGGTGAAACTTTCACCCTCCAATCCACTGTCACTTTTGGAAATCTATAAATGTTGGAGTCAGAAAATAAACTTCCTTTTTTTCACCCTGAGAACAGCAGTGTGTTGTTTCATGTCCTATAGTGACACTGCACAGCTTGTGCACCCTGAGTGTGCTCAGGACCCTGCAGGGTTTTGGCTCTCTGCTGGGATCAGCCATGAGGATTTCAGTCTTGCAGTCTCAGCTTTGTTTCATGTCTAAACTCTGCTTGTGCCCCCTTGGCATGTCAGTGCTCTTTTAGGTCTGTTGCTCAGGTGCTGTAATGATGATCACTAGGAGGGGGGAAATGCCTCAAAAGTGGCACACTGGGTTTGTGCAAACTAGCAGAGGCAGGAAAACTGAAATCTCTCTGTGCCCCACACCCTGAATTCTTTGAGTGCATTATTATACCTGAGTCCTGCTTTTCTACTGCAAAGGAAGCTCTAAAGTGATCATTAATGTTCCCTTGGTATAACCTTATCATTCTGATGAAATTCCATCTCAGATAATTGCGTTCTGCCCTCCCAAATTCCCTGTGCCATTTCAGCTGGATATGAGATTCTTTTCTCACTATCTGTTCCTAGCTGTTGTGAGCAATTGCTGTCTGGAGGCAATGCTGCAGTGGGTGAGCATTCTGCTTACGTTGTCTCTCCTTTATTTATTTCCCGAGGGAATGTTGAGTCTTAATTTAATATTTTTAAAATACTTCAGGAAAAATTGCAGTAAGTATTGGCAAAACATTGCTTTCTTTGCTGTTTCAATGGGTCTGATACTTTGATAAAAGGTGCCTAAAATAGCACAACATTTAAAATAATATGTCTGCTATGTATGGTAATTTTATGAAGCTTGTAACTCAGATGTAAATCAGTCCCATGTCTTCTGTTTCCTGGTGGTAGAAGACTTGCCATGCTCCACGAGGCAGAAATTGGGGATGATGAAGTGAATGTACGTGACAGCAGGAAGGAAGAGAAAATGAGGGTTGTACATAAAGCCAGAAAACCAAACAAAATACTATGTGCTTTCCCTTTCTGAGATATGCTGTGAAACATAGTTACATGACAGAATGGCAACTTTGCTGCTATTATGCCCTCATGACTGTATTGATTAACTTGTTCAATCAAAATAAAGATGTTTTCTTTGGATTCAAGATAGAATTTGCTTTACTGGAATGCTAATCAAATAGAACATCAAGGGAATGATTTATTTCTGGCTGAGCTATGAACTACCCTGGGGTTTGACAAAGGACAGTAAAAATCTTTGGACATGTCCCTCATAATAGCATAACTTCTTTATTGAGAGCAACTTCATTAATAATATCATTAAATATAAGAAGGGGACTTTGGCTCTGTGTTGGACTAGTATACATAATTCCTTCCTACATTTCTATGCAGAATGATCTTTGCTATAATTATTCTCACTGAGGGTAAAGGTAGATATCTGTTGAATTTTAATCCTAACATATAATGCTCTCTCTTCATATTGTGCTTGTTTCTGCAGCTATTGAAATAACCTTGGCAGTTACAGGGCAATGGGAAGCTTAATTAATGCCCTGTGTACTGTCACCTACAACTGGAAAGCACTGTCAGTGGCAGGAAGGGCAACCTCTGTCACAGCCTCTGAAAATTTATGCCTAAAATGGATTACTAGACCGTAGTGGACCATCCAGTCAGACCTCCTGGATATTACATATGGAATTGTCTTTTATCCAGAAATTAAATTAGAAGAAGTCAAAAACTTACCTGCAGTGTGTTACTGTCTTGAAGAAATCTCACCAAGTGGTTAATCCCCCTAAATATGAAATTAAATCCTTATTCTTTGTTTTGTTTGTTTTGGCTGCAGTTGCCAGCTTCTTTCTGTAACCTAAGTGCCCCCTTATTACATTCCTTTTATCTTAGGTGCTATATACCAGATTAATTTCATAGAGCTTTATTTTAATTGTTTGAAAAATTTTACAGTTAAAAGAATTATTCTAAACCACAAGATATAATTGAAACATTTTAATGGTAAAATACTATTTTTTTTCAAAACTAAAACTTTCTAAAAATCAATTTCTGAATCTAATGTATCAAATCTTTCAGAAAAATCAATATGATAGCTGAGAGACTTCTGTCTTGAGCTTCAGATACTGTCTGTTGTGTGCATACCAGCTGAGAAGTTCTTTTGCCATGTTTTTATTTTGTTTTCTCTTTTGTGTGAGATTTGTGTTGAAATGTCATTTTATGAAGTTGTTTGCCATTTTTTATTTACATCTAATTCAATTTTAAAAATATTGATATTTAAGCTGAGAAAGATTTTTCTTCCTGGGTAGGTTATTTTCAGAATATTCCAGTCTTGATGTTATTAAACAGAAGAAAAATCATCTTAGTTCCCTTTTTCCTAGTCTCTGTTTTTGCAACAATTGTATTAATGTGGTTTTTTTGCCTCATGGTGGCTCCTTGGGACCTGACTGTTTATAGCTCCCACAAAATTTCTATAGTTTTTTTTCCCATGTGAGGCTTGCATTCCTTGTTTCTCCCTGCAAATATTTACATTTAGCTATATTGAATCAAGATTTTGAAAAGTAATCTTTAACCACGAAATCTATTCTATTTTGTATGTCATTTTATGAGCAAGACCTTTATATTCTGATCTGAGCACCTGTTGTTGAATATTATTAAATCTAGATGTTATTAGAAAAAATTATGAGTCTCAAAGACACTCCTTTCAAGCTTGGATAATGAGCCAAATTACCATCTTCTCATTATGCACTAGAAGAGCTAATTCAAATGCCTTTATTAGTCCTTTATTCTTTTACTTCTACAGTGAGAACACTGAAACAGATTCTCCATTTCATCCAATGATAAAGTTACTTTTGCTTGACAAGATCAATTTCCTGTAAGACAATTACAAATTAAATTGTTTAATTTTTTTAAACAGGTTTTCCTAGAGTTTTTCTTGCTTGATATAAGTGGTTATTCCTGTCATCCTCTTTGCCTTTTGTGATTTTGGCAGAACACTCTAGCAATATTTCAGCATTTCCTTGAAGTTCCAGATTTATTTGAAGGAACATGGAAGCTCCAGAGGCTGTCCTCTAGTTTTAAAATTTTACTACCACTACTAAGTGCTGATTAACAGCTTATTTAGCTATTGTGAAGTCTTCCACATTTGTCACCTTGTGTATTATCCTGCATCTTCTCGAAATTGAAATAGAAATATTTATTGAACACTTCAGTCTGCATGTTAGTTGTTGCTGTTATTATTATCATTATCATTTCCATCTGATAATAATAAAAGATTTATCTTTTCAATATGCTCAAAACACTTGGGGTTTTGTGTTTTGTTCTGCCAACAATTGGTTTTTCCTAATGTAGTTATTATCCTTTCCCACTTTTTATACCTCATAATTTCTAATTTACTTTGATTTCCATAATCTCTTTTCCTCACTATTTTATTATTGACATGTCTTGTTACCTGAAGAAGACATTTAGGATAAATTTCTGAGACTTTCGAATTTGTCCCATGATGGAAGTGGTGCATTTCTGCACAGAGCTGGCAGAGAGGCAGTCAGATTCCCTTCTGCCATCTCACTCCCAGGGGAGTGGTCTGTAAACACTGTCTTTCCTCCACCAAAAAATAGTCTGTGCCCTTGAAAGAGAGGAAGAACTGGTGAAAATGGCCAGCACGGCTGACAATTTCTGTAGCCAGTGAAGCAAAATGCCTCATGTGATTAATCTTGTTTCAGCCACCTTTATCTGCTCAGGTCCTCTATTTGTAGATAAAGTTTAATTCCTGAAATGGAGTGCTTTTTCATCACTGTGTCCTGCCTGAGAAAGAAGACAGCACGTGAACATACAAGGGAATGACTTTAGAGTAGATTTCCATAATAAGGTATTTAAATAAAATTTTGCTTGGAGAATATCTGCACCAATCTAATCAAAACTGTTGAAAGAAGTTTATTCTCTAATGTGACTGCTGTGATTATTATTTCCCTAACCTACCAGTTTCAATTAGTTAGTTTGTTCCGTTTGGTGTAAGACAAATAAAAGAAGTAAGTTATTCCTATGTAATACTTATGTTGTACAGATTAAGACAATGAAATTTAGTGACGTTTCTGCCATCTACATTATTGAGCTACTTCCCACCAGACCTGTTCAAACCCTGCTGAGGATTTGAAGCTCACAGCAGTGGGAGGCAGAAATGCCTATCCTTCCATTGCTTTGGCATCCACCTTCAGTGAACCATCACTACTAAAGTTACACCTCTGGCTCCAGCATGGGACAACAGCCAAACTTCATACAGACATAAAGACACAAGCTTTTTTTAAACTGGCAGATTTTTTTCCATAGCTTGATTTAAAAATGGTTTTTTCTCCAGAAATGCGACGCTTTATAACAAGTTGCAAACAGTTTTCAGTTTAGTCTATAGGCTCTGATAAAGACTTCCATAACCTCTTCTGATATTATTTTTTTAAAGGCTAAACCACCCAAGCATTTGCTAAATATTTTACATCAAACCCTGCCAGTAGCATATATAGCTCAGGATTAAAGTTTGTTTCTTATTCTTTGCATCCGGAACATTTTGTAATATCTTGGATTGATTTCTAGTTCCAGAGTACAGCATATTTCAAATGAGACCTTTCCTTAATTGTTTTGAAAAATATTATTTGCTAATCATGATAACATAAATAATGCTACCTAATAGTGAATAACCTTGGTATTAAAAATTGAAGACAAGGAATGTCAATTCAAAGAGCATGTGTGTTATTGCTCTCATGTCATGTAATTTGATCTACTAAAAGCATTGGTATGCTGCTCTAACATGTAATCAAGAATGATGCAATTCAGTCAGGCAATGCTCCCCTCAGGCTGATTCCATCTACCACTTATTAAACAAAAAATCTTTCCAAAGTGGTACTAATTGCTGTACACTTTGAGCTCTTTTGGAAGCTATATAAGAGTGTCAGGCTAAAATTACTTAGTCTTCATTTGTCATGATAATTAAGTGGTAGAACATTGCTTTAAATTTGCCTCATCTTAGGTGCACATTGTATAATGATAATATATCCTGATAGGCGCTATTCTTCATGCAATCAAGTTGCTATTTCAATGATTATTTGATTGAAAAATATGAAGATATATCTTCATAATGATATTATGTGATGAAACCAAATAGCATTAGTTTTAGGTGAAGCAGGTGAAGGAATGAAAATCAAGTAGTAATTTGTTTTTGTAAAAACAAACTGAATGGGTTTAGTTCATGGGAAATATTTTATAGGAAATGTCTGTGTCTTCATGAACATGGGCTTGAAAGTGATCTGAGGATATTTAAGTTTTAGAATTATTCCATGATGAAAATAAATCTGCACCTTTATATGAGTATTTCATTGTGAGTAGTGGGCAAAAATATTTTGACTCAATGCTGAAATTTATTGTGGAAGAAACTATGCTGGGTAAAAAATTTATTATTCTTAGTCTACCATTTTTATAGAGACAAGTCTTTTTACTGATCATCACTTATGTTAACTAGTGTTTGGATTTGTTTTAGTGTTGTTTTAAAATTTAATTATTCATAAGAAACCATGTCAATGGATTAGCTAACAGTTAATTACAAGCATTTAAAAAGACCCCAAAACCCTCTACCTTCTACCTACTCTAAATGCACTTGTGTCTTACGCCAGAAAACTCTCTGATGTTAGTATTTTTCTGATTTACTTGGTCTAAGTAATATAAAGAAAAGGAAAAGGGGTATGGATCTCAGCTTCTTTATTTCCCAGACATCATATAGTTTTATTTTTATTATCTAAAAAATTCAAAGTCTAGGTTATGACTGGACAGTCATTGCATGATTCCTGCATGTTCTGGTTGCATGTCCTGCATACATAACATGCAAAGATATGATTATATTCTGAATAGTCACCAAGACCAGAATATGTGCAGGTGCATATGTGGGAATAGCCAAGTGCAGACACATATACAAATATATATCTATATGTACACAGGCACAGACACTCTTTGCTTTGTAGGTCATGACTGATCACTCTGACTTTCATTAGGAGGTCACTCAAACATCTTGGCATTTCACTGTAGGACACAACAAATGCAAACTAGGCAATTCAAAACCAATTCATGCTTTAACCCCACATTCAATTATGCTATTTCATTTAATCTGCTCTAGTGAAACTACCATCCCTATAAAAATAAGTCTTTATACCACAGGATATGTTAGGATTCTATGCATGAGGAAATGTTCTGTCCTGAATAGCACCAAGATGATACTACAACTACCAGCCTAAAGGAAGCAATTATTTCTAAATAAAAAGCTGTTCTGTCATTCCTTGGCTGACCATCCACAATGTGAAACACATATTGAAAAGAATATATTGCTGGAGGGAAGGAGAACCATTAAATAATTAAAATATATATTAGCAAAGCGCCTCTGTGTTTTATGTTCATATAAAGTGTGAGGGTCAGACTGAAGAGTGTTCAGGTTTTGAAAAAGTGACAGCACTGCTGACACTTGGACACTCCTGGGTTTTCACTTATACTGTAATAAATCACCTTCCCCATTAAAAAGAAGTCTTTACAACTGCCACACCTGTAAATTCACTGTAGGCAGTAAAATCAAATCATTTATCTTCCCACACAGATAAAAAATCCAATTAGGACCAATCAGACTGTGGTGCCACATTAAAAGTGCTGCAATTTTACCTTGGATCATCACAAATGTGTGTGTATTTAAGGTGCCAGGAAGCAACAAGGAGATATTAAACAGCAACCATTGGAGGTACACCACCTACCCTGAAATTGCAAGGTATATTTTGACTTTGTATTTATTTCATCTTCTCATTATCACTGTAGCCTGCCCTTATTTAGTATGATTATTTTTCCTTTTTCTCTTTTCTTGGGAAGATAAATAATTCTATTATAAGGTAGCACAGAGGATTCTAAAGGTGGTCTGCACTTGTCCTCTGAGGTACCAACCCCCTAGGAAAGAAATATCTCTGAAAGAATTATGAACTGGCTTTTATCCAGCTCTTTTTCCTTTTCCACATGCATAACTGGATTAATTTCTAACCTTAGATCTTTGAAAATTAACCATAAAATACACTTTTTTTTGAGTTTGAAAATACATTATGAAATACATGTATGTAAGTATCAATAGTGGAAAATCATTATCTATTTACTAGTTTTCATATCTTTGTAGACTTTAGGAAAGTTAGACTGATTTCTTTGGACTGCTATCTTTTTCTGTATACTCAGTATTTGGATATGTACTACATATGTAAGCATCACAAAATGCAATATTGTATTTTTCAGTTTTATCTTTTGCTAATGTGATTTTTAACGAAGCAGCTTTCCTTTATCATGTGCCTAGAAATCTTGGAAATTCTTCACTTCGCTTTCAAATTCTCCACTTGCACCCTGGAAAATGGAATGAAAAGTGACCTTTGGCCTTCTGACATCCAGTTCCCCGTGATTTCAGACAACCAAAAACCACAACACCTTTCTTTAGTGGATTAAAAGTGAAATTTTGGCCCCAGTTTGTTTTCTAAAACTACACTCTTCTGCAGGTTAGAGACTTAAGCATAGATACTTTCTGTCTGATTATTTTTCTCCCAATACCCTTTTATTTCAAGTAAGTCCTTTTGATGTGTTTACCCTCCTGTCTGCTTGCCTTGGTTTGCTTCTTATTTTAGCCTCTTTTTGTGTGGTGATCTCTTAAAGTCTTCTCTGAGTCTAGGTAGCTTCTATTTATTGCTGTAATTAAACTTTTCTTGTGAATGAGGGACTCATGCTCTGCAGATTATTTGTTGTGCATTGCCACTACAGCTTTGGATGATGGGGTTGTAGCTCCTTTGCTCTGTTCATTACATAGCTTCTGGTGTGGCTACATGACACTGTCAGCTGTAATCTGATGAGACTATCTCCTCTTCTGTCAGCTCCACTACACTTGTGTTCCAGACAACAGGGAGACTCCTATGACCCTGTGCTTTGCACAGTCATTTTACCATATTCTAATGCACCTTTTTCAGAGTCCTCGTGCTTGTTATTTTCTGGAATGAGAAGTTAAAAATGTATTTTGCTAGGACATTAGCCTAGGTGTTAACACAGGTCAGTCCTTCTGGCAGAGTGTTTATGTATTTCAGCTCTATCTTCCACTGTCCTTTTGAATCATGTGGTGTCTGCTGTTAAATTCTGCAGAGAGCCATATGAGATGACATTCCCATTGCATTTCCAGTAGGTAAGACATGTCAGAGACCATGACTGGGGTATGGACTATAATCAGCTAATCAGGTTGTTTTACCCTGCCAGCTCTAGGGTACTTCTGAGGGAGTACTGTATCTTTGGAACAGGAAACATTAATATTGGTGAATAAAGGACATAGTGCTTTTAGGGGTCTCCAGAAACAGGCAGTGAATGACCTCTGTTTAAAGGGTTTCAGATTTTGAACGATGTGCCTCTATTCTATTTAATTTTTACTGTAGATATTTTGATATAGTCTGTTTTGGATTTCTGCCTTACAATTCTGTATATCAATTCTTGATTCTCAAGAGACTGACGACCCTCTGGTTCATAAAAAAGTGGTTGTGGAGATAAATTAATTCCTGGCTATGTAATACTTAAAAATTATAAAAGATGTAGAAAAACCTTCATAGCCAAAAGAAAAGAGGAAGTATTTGTTTTTTTTTCTCCCTCTTGTTTCTGAACTTTAAATCTGTCAAGCATTTTCCCAGCAGTGTGTTTAGATCTCCATTTCCCATCTACTTCAGGCAAAGTCAGGATAATTTTGATTTGTGTTTAATGGCTCATTGCTTAGTAATCTAAATTTTTATCTGACATTTCACTTTTTATGGTAACTTGACACAGCTACAAAGAAGTTAGGGAAGAGAAAAGGGTCTATTCAGGCCCCTAGTACAAGTAGGAGGTAAATGCCTCACATGCTTTTCAACATGCCTGAAAACACACCATCAGGTTTATTCTCAACAACTGGTGAGATTCTTTTCTCATGACAAGTTAAGAAACTGCCTTGTAATGCAGTAAGAATATTGCTTCTTGATACTCAATCTCAAGTATCAGCACAGACCCCTCTTCAATGAAAATTATGTAAACATTAAATAAAGTCATTGTAATGCTGTGCTGATACACAGCACTGCACAGAATCTGCACCACAATGAGACCTGTTGCTATATGTAGTGCTTTACAAACTCCAAATTCAAGCCAATCACAGCCATGTTGGTGTTGTTTGGTATGTCACTAAGAATATAATTTAGCTACCATTTAGCATGTGATATTAATATTATTAAATATGCAGGTGTATTAATATTTCACTGCATCATTTAGTTGAATATTTAAAAAAAGATTTTATGAATCTATTATTTAAATGAGATAAAGGATTATGTGGTTCTTTATGCAGAAAATATATCTCATCTCTCTTACTTTATTATCTCATTTGGTTTTAGATGAAGGATGTCAGATTGCATAATGAGGGAACGAGATCTCATTTTCACCAAGGCTGCTCAAACTTAATGCAAGGGTTTCAAGCTTCACTGTTCTTCTAAGTAATAAGACTCTATATGTCATACTTTTTTGCTTGTGAAATGTGGAGTAGCACATTGTGAAGCTTTTATTTCCAAGGTGCTCAACTGCCTGTGACATTATTAATTGAAAAGACTAGAGTAAATAATGGTTTCCTGGGTTATAGTTTCTTCTTATTTTTAATATGCATGGGATTGTTTCTTCAGGGCTTTTGGAAGAGAGAAAACTGTGGTCCAATACCTAGCAATGGTGCATCAGTGATATTCTCCTACATACAAGATGTACTATTCTATTGTTTTCTAAAAACCTAACTTCAAATTAGGATGGATTCCAGAGTCCAAACAATTTTTACATATTATTTGATTAAAATCCTCTGCATACCACCTGTCTCTGGTGATCATCTTCCATTGGAATTGTCATCCTTGGGTTTTTCAGCACCTATTTTTGTTGGCAAGCATGTGTGGCTTGCTTTGAAATGCTCTGACTGTCTGATGATTCATAAACCGACGGTGGCTGGGTTCATTTGAGTGTCTAAGTCTAATGAAATTATATGAAATTATTTAAACCTAATGAAGCATAAGCCATCAGCCCAAATCTGGAATAGTGCCAAGACAGAGGTTCTGATTTTCTTGCTTTACTTGCTGGGTTGGGGCTGACAAGGTCAAACCTCACATGCACAGCTAAGTGAAAATTAAAATAGTGCTGTTTACAATAATTTCTGGTGACATGTTTAAGAAATTTAAACTGCCCTAGAAACATGAAGCCAGATATTTAAAGACTATTCAGCCACAATTCATGGAATTTTAATTGGTGTAATAGCCACAGTGGGTCATAGACATAGAAAAATAATTTCTGAAATGCAAGATGAGTTGAACAGCACATATTTAACACTTATAGGAAAGTCAGTCTTTCATATTTATTCCTTACCCAAACCTGAGGGTGAAGAAAAGCCAGTTAGGGTTTCCACAGGCACTATGGAATTTTTGGGACCCTCAGGAAGCAGATAATACGCGGAACTCTGGTGCTGGACCAGAGTTCAGGACTAATGTGAGAGCAGAAGTGCTGGGAGGTTGAGCTCACAGGATAAACAGAGGTATATCAAGAAATTATAATTTGTTGCTTAACAGAGAAATTGGCTGTGTTTGGTCCAAGAAATCAGCAGAAATTATTCCTTAATTTTTCACTGTAAGGTAAGGTGTTCTGAATATTCAGGTGACTGACCATACACCATAAAGCAAGAAATTTCTGAGTTAATTTATTTTTCTGATTGCAGAAAAAAATTCATTTCTTATCTTTTGGAAGGCTTGAGAGTTCTTCACACTTACTCTCTCAATTTATCATTTTGACTATTGCACTGCCATTTTGACATGTTTTAATGTGAAGATACCAAGCAACAACAACTTGTCCTGACTAGGGCAGTGGTCACTTTGTAAACAAACTTGAGTCACTGACCTCCTATTCAGGAAAGTGAGTCCAGGATCTAGAGTCAGATGTCCAGCAAAAATTGTAATAACATAACATTATATGTAAAAATTAGTAGTATGTTTTAAATCTGAATTTTCTAAAATTAGGAAACAAATTATTAGCTCTGATGGCAATCAAACTGCAGATATAAATAATCTAAAGCCATATAACCATTGCACATCACATTTATTGGACTGTTCTGCCTACAACAGATCTCCAGATGGTTCCCATACTTATATTTAACAGCTAACTTAAATGTCTGATAGAAACTTCAAAATAACCTGGTGAAATCACTCAAGACAAAATCTGGCTAGTTGATGCATACAGAATTTGTCATTCCAATATTGGCCTTTATTGCTACTGATGTATTACATTAAAATATTGTTTTTTAATGGCATGTAAATAAACTTCAGTAAACATTACTCAGTGATTGAAGAGTAATTATTTTATGAGTGGTTTCTGTGAACGGGGATTATTCTCTTAGTGAGTTTGGGATTGAAGTATGAGTGATTTTACTCTCATGAAAGTAATGTGATGCATACTCCAGAATTACTTGATCCAGGCTTTCTGCAGGTGTCTGTTCAATGCCTTTGTGCACATTCCTGAGATAGAACAAAACTACATCGGAAGATACTAGCTCAACATTTCGGTATACATACATAAATAAAATGATCCTTGTAAAATAGAAATAACAAAATGAATAACTAGAAAATAGGATTTTGATTTACTACTCACAGTTTAATTGCCATTATTACTGCTAGTGAAATTCCAGAATTTCTTATTGAACACTTAACTAAGAGCTATCTTTGAACGCACAGATCTGTAAACTTCTATATGGTCTATTATTTCATTAGCAAAGGATGACCCTGGGTAGCCTTTGTGTTCCTGGCCACAAGGAACAGATCATGGACAGCTTATTTTCTACCAGAATTCCCAGGTCCTCCTCCTCAGAGCTGTTTTTCAGCACATCAGCATGTGCAGGTGCATGGGGTTATTCTGTCTTTGCTGAATTTCAGACAGCTCCTCTCTTCCCACCCCTCCAGGCTGTGGAGGTCCCTCTGAAGGGCTGCACAGCCCCTGGGGCATTGGCCACTCCTCCCAGCTTGGCTTCCCCAGTGAACTTGCTGAGGAGGCATCTGCCCCTTCATCCAAGCAACTGATGAACAAGTCAAACACTGCTGAGCCCAGGATGGGGCCTTGTGGGCACCTCCAGGGAGAGGTCTCCAACTGCATCTTCATGCAAAAAACCCTGAGGCAGATTTTTTATTATTCGTAGTTTTAGATTCTGGTTATCTGTAGAAAACTCATATAAACTAGATTCATACAGAGGATTGGGTTAAAACTTGACTAGTATTAGGTGAATGTTTTATTTATGCTTTGATCTCAACAAGTCTACTCTTTATGTAAGCAGCACGTGCACGAGACAAGCTTCCAATAGTATTTAGATTTCCAGGATAAAAAACTGTGGCCCTGCAGCATGATAACAGCCACAATTTTCTCCTTAAGCTTGCCTAAAGTATACTTGTGCATTCATTGATAGAGGACATAGGGGATACAAGGCAGCTGTGGAAACGACTGAACTGAACGAAATGGCTTTGACCATTACCAAAATCCAAGAAAATAGAGAACTGGAAAAGAACACATGCAGTGTAAACAGTGATAACTCTGTAGCAAATCTCTACTGAAGTAATATGGTGCCAGAATCTTTTTAAGATCTCTTCATTCCCTTACAATTGTCTGTTTATATTTTATTATCTTAACCCTTTTTCCAGTTGGTCTACATTCTAAGCATTACCAACACTGCTTAGAATTTAATGCCATTTATTTCAGTAGGAATTTGACATCTATTTCCACAGGCCAAAGGTAGGCATTCAAATGTCTTTTAAAATTCAAGCTGGTCAGCAAGGCAGGATTAAGTCCATATAGGTTTGGATTATTTCCTGATGCCATTTCTTCAGAAGATTTGACCAGAACATGTGAAAATCAGTCACAGAAAGAGAATAAACCCATCTTTTGAGTGCTTACATATAAGCTTTGTGTTCAAATTTCAGCCATAAAACAAAACTATTTTTTGTATAAATAGTATTATTCCTTCTTTGTTTCAAGCTTTCATGTCCACATAATTTTAAAATTTTCTGTGTGAACTTCCTACTTTTCCATCATCAAATTGACCAAGCTGTTTCCCTATCTACTCAACCCCTCATCAAATAGAAAAGTTCTTTCAAGAAATTTAAGGCAATTTACTTTCTCTAACTCTCTCTCTTGCTCTGTCTTTTCTACCTTTCTTTAGTAAATGAATAATGTAATACCACCATATCAGTATTCATGCACATCCTCATCATTTAGTGATGACAGTAAATCAAAGCTGAAAACACATCTGTTTACAGAGAAATTTCCATATTTCATATACTGTATGCAAATTCTATGCAACTTTTGTTATTTTCTTGAAGGCAAAATGTTCATTCTTCTGACACAGCTAATTACTTCTGTACCCAAGTTTGACTTGCTGATGAGATATATTTATGGTTTTCAATACTGCATTTGGAGTCTTCTCCAAACCATGCAGTTCATGAACTTAACATACTGAATTCAAGCTACTGTTGATGGCAAAATCTTTAAAGACCCCTGAACTTTAAGCATAGTAAATTAACATAAAAGAAAAATACCACTACTGTAAGCAAAATGACAATAGTAAAAAGTTAAACAAAAATATCTGATCTCTATCTCATTGTAACTTATTATTTCAAGTTATTATTTCAAGTGCTTTGGCTTGTGCTTTTAAATTAATTATTTTTACATGCATGCAAGAAGAAAATGTTCTTTCATCAGACATCTAAATGCAAACCTACTTTCTAGGGTTGAACAATAAAATGTAATGCCAGTAGTATTTTCTTTGCTAATGAAAGGAATTTTCATTTCTTCACAGTTTAATTGAATAGACTTCCACTGCATTAAAAAAAAATTGTATATATGTAACATGTTATGATTATTTGAAATTTTTTCTGTGCCTTATAGCTTATGTACCTTTGAAGAATATCTGCTTACACCAACCTACAACCTAAGAAACACCCTGGTTTGTCTGGGCACTTCTGTTGAAAGAAGTTTTTTCTTTCACAAATTTTACAGATATTCTGATATCACATAAAGAAATCATAACTGAGCACCTGACAAAGATACATTGACTAAAAGATATAGATTTCCAACAATGTTGGCTATCTACCAACAGCAATAAAAGCAATAAAAGCAGCAATAAGCTCCCCAGAAGAACTTTAATGGTTTTAATATCATATAATATTTGCATGTTGTGGACTATTGGGAAATGCTTCCATAATTGACTGTTTTAGAGACCAAGGCAGC
The DNA here is from genome assembly GCF_027477595.1 of Haemorhous mexicanus. NCBI lineage: Eukaryota > Metazoa > Chordata > Aves > Passeriformes > Fringillidae > Haemorhous > Haemorhous mexicanus. The sequence continues at coordinate 19,824,286 of NC_082341.1, read as the reverse complement.
AAATACAGTTTTAATTAGAAAAGTGCATCAGTTCAAAAAAGAGTTCCAACAAACCACCTAATAATTTCTGGCTGCTTCTTGTGTCAAACAATGCTATCAAGGCCATCTGCAGTGTTGCTCTGATGACTGTAATTATGTTAATAGTTTAGCAAGTGCATGACTTGATATTAGTACCTCCTTCCTTCAGTGCTGCAAATTCTGCAAATCTATTTACTTAGTGGGGTGGAAGTAGAACGCAATTTTTGCTCCCTATAAAGAAGTGGAAAAATGCATTCTTCTCCACTATATTTCCTGAATTAATATCCACAATTTTTTTTAAGGTCAGTGCCAAGATTGTTGTATTATGCAACATATTAGTAAATCTAATATACTAACTAATGAATTTTCAAGAAAGTGATGAGCAGCAGAAGAATGATTGTCATTCCTTCAAAATTGTGATGGCATCATATTTGTCTTGCTATACTGTCTGCCTTTCCTTAGCTTCATTGTAAATCAGGCTGTTTGGTCTCCTCCCTTTCATATATACTGGAGGAAATTTCATGGCTGGAGTATGTACATCTATTAGAGAAGCTTCTCTTTAGAAGCTGATGTTTTTGAGGACATGGTATTCTTTTAACTGTAGGTTTAAATGTTTATTCTTTAAAGTTTGGTCTAATGTTTATGGTTATGGAAGGTCTAAATTATGATTTGTCAGCATAATTAGATATCCATCCATTAAAAGAATTACCTCATTCAATTGTTGTTGTTCTTTTTTTAAACCATTTTCCTTGCCCATAATTTTCTCATTGCTATTATGAAGCATAAGGCTGCAACCATGCATCAGAAGGAAATTCCCTCTGGGCGCATGTGCTCCTGCACTTCCAACAGTGAAGGCGTCAAGTGAACGTGAGCAGACTTGGTAAAGCCTTGATTGCAGTAAAATCACTAACCAAAAAGTATGAACACTTTGAATTGCTAAGTGAATTATTCCTCTTCATATCTTTCAGAAAATTTAAGCATTTTCAGGAACAAAATCCAGATCCATTCCTGTATCTTAGCTTTTCCTCAGTAATTTTCTTGCATGGGACAGTCATTCATTGAAACAAAGCACCAAGAAGCTAACAGCCACTTTTTCTTGCTGTCTGCATCCTGAATCAAGCACATGTTAATTCTTGGTAAAAAAATCATATACCAATGCTATGAAAATATCTATACAACTGGCAGTCTATCTCATCTCATACCCCCCCACCCACAACTGTTTCTACCATTGTTATATTTCATTAAAGTAAGCAATATGTGAGGTAAAAAGCCCTTGAAAAAAAAAAATTAATATCAGACATACAACATATTTGACAAAAGGAAGTTATAAAAATTAAGATATAATAAAGGATATTTTTTGACAGAAACAGATGTCTAGGTAAAATGTCAGTTTGAAAAACTAAAAGAGACAAAAGCATTTCTGCAATTCAAACTATAGCAGTATGTTATTAAAATTTTAAGGAGATGAATTAAGACTTCATTTTATTTTGAAAGCAATTATATATGTGCCAAAATCCAAATAAGGGCAAGTGTACTCAGGAACCCCTTAAAAATCCAAAATCACCTGCATTATATCTACAATCACCTAGTTATGGATATCATGCCTGAAATGGAGACAATTACATAAGCCATACTTAAGGCAATTAAGCTCTATCACCACCACTGCTAGTCAAAGCAGGTGAGCATAGCCATTTAAAGCCAGTTGGCCCTTCTACTTGGATGAATATTAAGAGTTTTAAGTGTTGAGTTAAAAGTTGTTCACACTGTGAATGAAACAGCTCTTCATTACAGTAAATTAAACATTAGCTATTTCATGTAACCAGCTAAACCAAAAACCATCATCTAAAGTGCTGGTACTTGACACTCACTACCCAAAGCCCAGACAAAATAAATTACATTTACACCAACAAGGCAGCTGGCTGTCCCTTGCTTGATGGATGACTCCATTTGGAATACTGCATCTAACCCTGGAGTCCCCAGGATGGGAAGGGTGTGGATGTGTTACAGCAGGTCCAGAGGAGCAGCACAGAGATAATCAGAGGTGGAACACCTCTCCTGTGGAGAGAGGCTGGGAGAGCTTGGATTCAGCTGGAGGGAGACCCTAGAGCAGTCCTTCTGTACCTAAAGGGGGCCTGGAAAAAAGTGGGAGAGAGAGTTTGTATGGAAGTCTGTAGTGATAGGGCAAAAGAGAATGTCTTAATGGAAGAAAGCAGGGTTAGTTTAGGCATTAAGAAAAAATTTTTGTTGTAAGAGATGCTCCATTTCTGTAAGAGTTGGATGAGCTGTGACCAATCTGGTCCAATGGAATGTTTCCCTGCCCATAGAAGGGGGGTTGGAATTGGATGATCTTTAGGGCCCTTTCCAAACCAAACCATTCTATAATTCTGTGAATGTTTTTGTATCTGAGTGAAAAACTGGGAATATGACAGTGAAAATCAAAACCAAAGGAACAAATACATTGGGAATGAACTGGGAACATAGACCTGTGAAAAATGGGTAGAAAGGTTTTAAATGAAGTCCTGGATGAAGGAGTATTACATGGGGTGCTAGCAAACCTTTCTTTCTGTACTTGACCTGTGGTGCATCCAGAGAAAAAAGGTTTCTTGTTTTTTTAGAAATATTAAGGAATGGATCAAAAATTATGGTTATCAATACCATCTTAGTGGCATTATTTGGGCCCCATAAAGCAACCCATCAGACTTTATTTGACTTAGCTTTTAAATTTTATTTGAAAAGTCTGGTATTAAGAAGCAGAACTGAGATAAACTAAAAAAAAAAAAAAAAAAAACAAACCAAAACCAAATAAAACCAAAAAACCCCAAACAAACAAACAAAAAACCTCAAAACCAAAAGACAAAAGAGCTCAAAAAACCCTAGACAAATAAAGTTGGGCTACCCAATCCATAATGTTTTCATAATATTTCAGGAAACACTGTTCCCTGACATAATTTTCATTTTTGCCTTTGGATCTTTATCTGTGTTCCAGGTTCATCTGGTATTTCCTTGAATAGAAAATCTGAGGATGGTGGTAATGGAATAGTAATTATTAGTATGATAAAAGTGAGTTTTGCACAAACTTGAGGAGTATTAACTGTCTTCATTGATCTAATAAAAATCTCATTTATCTTAAGCACATCAGTCTGAAAACATTATCAGTTGTTGCAACAAAAATTTTTGTAGACTGGTGGGAGTAATTTCCGACTCATGTTCCTGCCACAGTTACGGAGTTATACTTACATATAAGAAGAAAATTGGGACAGATACTCAAAGAAAAAGGATTAGTTTAATTTACACAAACTTTGATTAAAATACTTTAATTGCATGCATGAAAGAAAAAGATGAAAAAAGGCAGAAAAATTGGAAAAATAAAATATTTGTTATCCCAGTTAAATATTGTACTAAGGAAGTATGGGTTGATGCTCCCTATGGCAAAAGCAGGTTTAAGCTTTGAAACCAGGATCAGAATTATTCTCTAGCTTAACAAGACAGTCAAGCATTGGAATAAACTGTATATACTTGTGAATAGTCCTAGTGACTTCTGAAGGTCTCAATTCATGTTTTTTGGAATGGTTGATAAAATTTCCTTTGGCTGCATGGGCTTTAAATCTGAAGTATTGACTGAGGAGACAGAGGATGCTACCTGCATTCTGCCACAAGTATTTACTCTGTCTTTTCTGTCCCTCTTAAAAAAACCTTAAATTTTATAGAAAGATAAAATTGAATATTTTTTTATCATCAGATCAACCAGGGTTTAATTTCTTTTTTCTTATTTATATTTTCACTTCATTTCTCAGTAAAAATGCAGCAAGTTATTTGATACTTAAAACAAATCTTCTGTATCTGGAGATTAATGATCCTGGGAGAAATTAATATTATTATGAAAATGTTGGATAGATGATTATGACAATGAAATATGTAATTTTTTAGTACTTCTGGCAAAGAAATGGATTTCATATTTTCGAATGCTTAGAAAGGTTAAGAAATGAAATGTGACTGTGTTTGTCTATTTAAACAGTACATTTCCATCTAAACTGAAATAAAAAACCCCCAGTATAGTGGGGTCTCTTCAGATTCCCACAAGACATAGTATGAAAAACAGCATTCTCAGCACATTTGTTCTTTCTTTTTCAGCTCATTTACTTTTCATCTATAAGCCTATTTGGGGCTTCTATTACACAGTGAATGATTTTCCAATTTATGCCACATTCACTTGTATTATACTTACTGTCAGTAATTAAAAGAATGCTTCTTTTGTATTTAAAGTTAATTTTTATTGTCATAATTAAAGTTATGTCTTAATCCTGCTTAATTTTATTGGGATTTTACTTCTGTGAATGGGATAGGAATTTGTTCAGCCTTCTTGGTATTACACTGGGACAGAAATGGAAGATCTTCATTTACTAAAAAATTGATAGAAATTTTCTTTAACTGTGTGTATGCCATCCACGTATTCTCTTTTGGTCTGAAAGCCTGTCCATATGGTAGAACTTGCTCCACTAGCTGCCTTAACTTTGAATAAAATTTGTATTCAGGAGCAAATCTGGGAATCCAAGAGATGCCAGTGTTACTCTGCGTGAGTGGGCATGGACACGCTTGCTGGTAAACACCTGCTCCATCCTCCTTGAGCCTCATGTTGGCCAAATCTTGTATCCTGAGCATAACTTTTATGTACTTACATATTTGTGGTATTCCTGTTGATAGCCCTGTTTGTATTTAAAGTGGCACAGGAGCTGTTGCTATGAGGTACATAGTTCTTTTTTAATGTTTTCCACTGCATTCTCTTTTTTTTTTTTTTGTTGTTCTAGTACCAGACCTGGACAAAACCATGGAATAAATATAGGCTTTAAGGCTTTCTTGCCTGTGCAAAGCTGAAATCCTGGAGGCTCCCTTCATTTCCAATGTATGAAAAAGGAATATTGCACTTCCTCTGCCACCATTTTTCATACAAATTTAAGGAACCAAGAATAAAGAATTAGTTGTTTTCCAGAAGAGGCAGCTGTGCCACAGTCTGCTGGCCCAATTTTTCTAGCTCCCATCCCCAGTGGGATTTAAGTTTAGAATAGTCCAGCTCAAGAAAAATCCCAATTATAAAAATGAGCCAAATCAAAGATCAGCTAGTGTTGTGGTGCTAGCAAACTCTTTGGGAAAAGGCCTGTTTCTCTCATTTTGGAGATGTGTTTACTTTTGTGGGGGTGACAGATTTGTTTTCATTTTGCTGCACAGGGCTTTCATTTTGTAAGCACTTTTAGCTGTGAGTGACTGTGGGAGGCATGTAACAATATTATTCAAAATTTCAGAAAGCAATTCTGCTAACAAATTAAATTAACTGCAGATTGCTGCACTGAGAATTCTGACATTGTGCCCTTTAGTGGTGGAACTGCTGGCAGGGATGTGTTGCCTAAGTAACCAGTTTTAATTTACTTGTTTGGACACTTGTATGGAACTTAGATGTAGCAACCCTGACACAATCCATCTCATACATTCTGGCACATTTCTGATCTGTTCTTTTATTTATTTATTTATTTTTGTTTAATGAAATATTTTTTTGTTCCAGGGCTGACTTTCCAGTCTAAGCATTATTTTTCTGTGACTTTTCAGTTTCAGCTTTATTTTCTGTTGCACTTTGATTTTTAAAATCCCTTTTCCCTTTATTTTTTTAAATAATTTCCACTCTTTTATCATTGAGTCTCTTCCAGAAATATGGCCACTTCTCATGAGAAATACACTGTTATATGTTCTTAATTAAATAAAAAAGTCATTACTCGAATGGGCATTAATAATGTCTTTCCAAGACTCTTAGAGATGCATCTAAACTTTAACAAATCTCAACTGTATGATAGCATTAGGAGGACAGAATTTAAGAGAAAAGCAAATTTTTCTGGTCCTCTGGTCTGACTGTCCACAACAATTTAAACTGGAAGTCGTCCATCCTTTTGCATATAGGAGTATTGAAGATTGCAGTTTCCTAAAAGTCACAAGAGAGAAGTCAGAAACAGTTTCCAGCCTCCTTATCCTATCCAACAGAAGGTAGTTGCTCTCAAAAAGCTCTGTGTCTATTAAGCCCTGGGAAACCAGTTCCATCACACAAAACTAAATACAAAATTGAACTTTAAGCTGGGGTCTGGTTGATGTTACCAGCACCTTTTGACCTTGTTTTATTCTCAAGAATTTCAGAGAATATTTATTTCTACAGCTGTTGACTACACCATCAGAAGGTAATTTATTACCAGATAGAGGAAAGTTTTCACTTAAATTCCAATCTTCAAAATCTCCTAAGAGTTCATACATTGGAATGGAAGATATAATAATGCATTTGATGCAAACCACCACAGATTTTACCTTCCTTCAAGTTGAATAGATTTCTGATCATTGTTTTCTATTGTGCTATAACTTATAATTTCAAAATGAAGTTTGAGTTGTTAACTGAACACCTAATGTCCTTCTCACCTAGGCTTTTGCTCCATGTTCTTGTCACTTCCCTGAACATCTCTGGACAAACACCAACCATTATCATGATGTCTTTGAGCTTTCTTAAGAAAAAAATTACTTTGCCATCATGATGTTACAGGCAAAAAGACAATGAGAAAAACAATGTTTACTGCTTGTCATAACTTCTCTTTTCCAGTCTAATAATGTTTAGAGCACATGTTTTGCACACTATGTTGGATGGAAGGAGATGTCAGAACACGGAACCTGTAGATACAATTCTGTAGGCAGAGGGTGGTTTGTTTTGTCTGCCTCCAAACTGTCTTTCTTGGCTTGGGTAGGTATTATTGCCTCAGCCTGGCCTGGTTTTCCTTTGGGGAAGAGTTATATCACAGCAGTGTAGTTGTCAGTAATCCATGTGCTAGAAGGTTTGAGTGCAAGGAACAAGGTAACAAATCTCTGTCAATACTTCCTGCACCTGCATCCAGCCAGCTGCAGCACCTGCCTGTAGTCAGCCTTCATTCTCTTTTCCTCCTGATCATTCTGCACTAAGTTTTGAGTTGACCTCTGATTTGGAGCTATTTATTCAAAACTTCTCGATGTTTCAATTAGAAAGAAAGTCACTAATTTTTCATTAGTAGTTAGTTGATGTAATTACATATTTTCCATCCAGGCATACTGCAGATATGCACCATGCAGGCACTAGATATGCAGGTATGAATTTTGCACCACGAACTTGTATTCTGCCTGCTTTCTTGGTACACATCTTCAGCCATTGCTGTGAACATTTCTTTTGTGCCACCAAGACTGAAATTCATTAGTGTCTGTCAGGTGCTGTTTGCTTGTCTCCCATGGACAGAGTCAGCTCTGTCAAAGCTGTCCATGGTTTATGTCACAGAAATTACTATAGTGAGGACTGACACCTTGCTGGGAGCAGCCTCAGCAGAAGAACAAAGGGGCTGAGGAGAGATAAAGTCTGAAGTGCGTTGACAAAAATCTAAAGGAGCTCAGACATTTTAAATCTCTTGAGAATCTGTTTCAGGGACATTGCTAACTTCTGGTTCACAGGTGTGAAATGGCAATAGGTAAGGTGAATGCTCACCATTGTACTTGGTATATTCCATTTAATTGGACAGGTGATGATACTTTTTCTAACTTTGTTAGCAGAAAACTTCTGCTATTAACACTTATTTTGAAGGTAAGATTTTTCTAGGTACATATATACAGAGCAATCTGAATTTGTTAATAATTTCATCTCAAATTTTGGGTTTCTCTTCCTATGATCTAGTCAGAATGTTTTTTAAATGAATTGCCATTAATAATTGTTACCCCTAATATTACTAGAGTATTGAAGATGGACTCCAGTGTAGGGTCTGTATTTACCAGATATCAAAAAAAAAAAAAAATTAACTGCTTCTAATAAAGTAATTTCTATCTACTTGTGAAACATTACACTGGGCTTCTACTGCTTCCACAACTGTAAATTTACCTGATATTCAGTTATGCAACTATTCTTTGATAAGTTACTTCATTTCTACATAATTCATACTAAAAATGTAATTTTCTTGCAGTAATGGATGTCAGTCATGTAATTATTTTCTTGAGAATTTTCTTTCCAAAATAGAACAGTAAAAGGCAGTAAATCAATAATATTCATTGACCAGTCTTTGAAGATTAACTGTTTAGGGTAGGGCTCTGACTACCTGTGATTATTATTTGATTTCTGGGTTTTTGTCCTATGAAGGTTATGCTCAAATTGCTTCAATATGATCTGAAATCTTCAGATATCCTTGCTTGCAGTCAGTGAGGCTTTTGACCTTATAAAGACAAGCAGAAGGCCCATTAATCAGTTGGTCTTTGTTGGGAATAGGAACACGCTGAGTCTCAGTGATAAGTACTGCATCTTGAAGGTTTTGAAACAGTAGATTTGAAATTATGTGCCACTGGTGGAAAGCACCACTCACTTTTTACTGAAAGGGCTCACAGAAGAGGTCCAGATGACATATATAGAAGTGGTCAATGATAAAAAAGTCAAAATATTAAATTGTTTTCCATCCTTTTTCATAACCCGGTATATAAGATATTTGTTATGTAGTAACAGGCTGTAGCCTTCATGGCAATTTGACAGCGTAGATCTCAGGGCTCTCAAGGACTTGTTTTGCTCTGTTTGAGCTTGTTTAAACAATTTCTTACTGGCTAATTCGTTGTAGCTCCATTCAGCATGATAATTGCTCTGCAACAAATGTCTGAAAGATATATGCATTCTCTGGACAAACAGCCATTTATTTCATCTGAGGATGAAGGAGGCATTGGATAACTCTCATGCTTTACTTGGGAACCAAGGAGAAGGAAGAAAGTGTGCTAAATTGGACCCAAATGAATCCTAGACTCAAAAAGAAGACTTTCTGAATTATGCCCCTAAAAAAGAGCAGTTGCTCTTCTGGTGAAGACTTCAGGTTGTTATGGCTTGACACAATACTCCCCCATTTTTCTTGAGGGAGATTGGAGTTGCTGATGTTAGACTCAGAGGACCATTGTAGAGGTGAAGACAACAGGATGAGAAGAGTTAGACACTTGGAATGTCACGTGCATCAACTGGATTAATGAGGATTTTCTTAGATAACTTGGAGTATTAAAACAGAAATTGTGCTGTTTAAAATTTCTAGGTCTATATTTATGTGTTACCTTATTATTCATGGAAAAATTTGAGCATAACAGTTTTATGTATTTCAGATTTAACTTATTTCATACTGAAATATGGCCACTGAAGTTGGTGAAAAAATTCTGCCACTTTTTAGCGGGGTGGACATCTAAGCATTTATCCTTTGGGTCAATCTTTTGGCCTAACTTAGAAATTCTCAGGACACAAATTTTTCTTGAGAGTTTTGATACCATTTAGTTACAATCTTGGTTAGAATTTTTTATTTGAACTGCTGCTTATATATTTGAAAAAAATGCAGATAGTAATTTGTTCGCTCAGGTGAGTTGTCTTTTGTGATGTGGTAAATACCTAGCTCACAGCAGCTGTCTAGAATTTTAAATTGGTAAGGAAAAGCAATAAAAGTTTATTGCCATACTTGAAATAACCTGTCATTATCTATAAAAACCACATTCATTTTAGACTTTGTAATTCAACAAAAATACTCAGTGAGTCTGATAAGGACTGAAAACTATTTCTGCTGATGGCAGGTGATACCTAACTGTGAAAAACAGCAACCATGTAAACTTTGAAAATAAGCACTGGGCATTTGAAAATAAACACTGGAGATTTTGAATAGAAAATCTCAATAACAACTTTGCCAGCTGAAAATGTGCGGTGCATTTCACTGAGCAGGGGATAAGATGAGAAAATATGTCTTTTTATCTCAAACTTTATCATGCTCAACTGCATTCAAAGCAACTCAGAGTAGTTTTGCTTGCTGCAGGAGAACACGCCCTGTGGTGGTGAACCCATGGCATGGCAGCTGCTCTGGCATTGGTACTCCAAGACTACCAACATTTTCAATAAATCAAAATCTAGCAAGTTCTAGGAAGTTCACAGATAAACCATACTCGAGTTTTTTTCTAGGAGAGCAGCTGAAAGCTCATCACTTTAATGCAGGTGTAGAGGATCACTGCCTGGTGAATCAGGTAGGGATAAGCAGCAGTCTGGGTAGAACTGCAGAGGAAGAATAGGAAATTGGGAAGATTTAGAGTCTGCATTGTAGACTAAGGTATTTAGGAATTTGGGGCTGTGAAAGGGATTTACCTCTTTTATTTGTTTCTTCATTTGTTTTTGATTTTTTTTTTCTGTGACTGGGGAGAATAATGTGTTTACTTCAATCACCTGGGACTTGTCTAGCCCTCCAGCTACACCCTCTTTCCCAGATGAGGTTGAGAGGTCTAGGATTATTTTGTGTGATTGGGAGATGGAAATAGGGGTATGGGGTGTTTCTGACTCATTTCCTGTCTAAGGTAATTCTAGAAATATCATTTGGAGCAGCTTCAGTATCCCTCTGAGCTATGTTTACAGCTGCTGCTTTATGGGAGTTTTAACAGTACTGAAAAATGCCCATGTTTTAGTGGCAGCCAGCTTAGGAAGGTCATAAGAAGGTTTGTTTGTTTGTATGTTCTATTTGTAAATTTCTTTGCTTATCCCATTGATCTCTCACTGCAAACAAAGTCACTCAAAGTACAAAGGGACTTTAACAAGTTGTTAAAACCTGAAAGGAAAGTTCTAACATTCTGGAGATTTATGAGAAGGTACTGCATTTCACATTAACAGGCCAATGCATCTAGACTGAGATTCATATTCATTTATCTTAGATGCAAGGATTAAATTAATCTCTAGATCTAAACAATTTTTTGGTAATGATAGAATGAAAAATAGTCAAGAAATTAATAAGTGGTAGAATATATCCTACAGTTCCTTTGAAGTGTCAAACTGCTGTAAGTAACACATAGCTCCAATTGAAAAGTGATTACTCTAAATAAATTTTTTAATATGTCTGGGTTAATTTAAGAAGTATTACTAGGTATTTTAAACTTAGGATAGACCTGTTTTATTGAGGCAGCACATAGTTACCCTGTGATTTTTTTTTTCCAAGCAAAGCATGTATTCTGAAGTTTTACACAATTTCATTATAAGTGCTAAGCTTCTACCATTAAGCTCCTGAGTCCTTTAATTCTAAGGACTTTTCCCAAAGCCTGTGCCTTCATTGCATAAAGTTGAACTGCATAATAATTGCACTAAAAGTATGTTTCAGATGAGCTATTGTCTGTTCAGAATGTCGTCCTTTCACCTCTCTGAAAATCAGAGCTGAAAAGTATCCCTCTCTTATCTGAGTGGAATATTATTTCTTTGTATCTCAAGATATTGCCCTTATATTGAAGGCTGACTTAAAATTGGTGGAGAAAGGTTACTTAGCATTATTAGTTCCTACTTAGTCTTATGGTCTAGGGGTATCAGGGGGTATCAGAGAAAGTCAGAAATTTTCAAGCCACTTATTTGTTTATGGATGAGGAAATTAAGATAAAGGGGAGTTTTGGCCAAGAAAGATTTTTAATACATAGCTGCTCTCTCTTTTTCAGGAATAATTTCTAGAAATGCATAGAGTGAACAGGACTGCTTGCAAATCCTCAGGAGCAGTATCGTTGCAGAGATGTCCTAAGGATAAAGTGTGGGAAAACTCAATGTCATTAAGTTTTATTTTTAGCCTGGTGACTAAGGTATATATTTTGTTGAGACTCCCTCTTGATCTTAGCAGCCTAATTTTCAGCTCTTGGGCATGTGGACATGTTTCAGGACTAAAGATTAATACTGCTGGAGACACAAACCTGGGCTGTGCTGATTTAGCTGCAGTTGTGGGACACGAGCTCAGGGATATTGCTTTCTTCCAGATTTGTCCCTTATCTTGCTGTTTTTTCTAACTAATGTTATGTATGACAGAAGCAGACAGGCCATTGGAAGTATTTATTTGCCCTCACTTGCATACTTAGAAGTGTTACCGAAAGGGTAAGCTTATTTTTATGTTAAAAAAATGCCTCTAAAGGACTTTTACTCAGAGATAGAGCTCTTTGGGTGGTTTGCCCTGAGAGGGTGTTTGACTGCCTCTGCTACAAATAATGCCTTTGGTTGCTGTCCAGTCTCTGGCAACCAAGGTTAGGATTGATGAGTTGAGATGGATAGAAGAACTGTTTCATTTGGTTCAGGTTTAATTTTTAGAATACACTTTTTTTCTCCAAACTTTGAAAGAAAGCTGGAGCTATTTATGTGATAGCTGCTCTCTGGCCACAGGGAATGATAGACACAACTTCCCCAGGCATTGTCCTGGGGAAGGCTGTGAGAAGATCAGAGAAGAGAATGATAAACAATTTTTATCTTCCCTTTTTGAGGGAGTCTCAACAAAATACACAAGTGATATTCTATCACTTATTAATTTCTTGACTATTTTTCATTCTATCATTACCAAAAAGTTGTTTAGATCTAGAGATTAATTTAATCCTTGCATCTAAGATAAATGAATATGAATCTCAGTCTAGATGCATTGTCCTGTTAATGTGAAATGTAGTACATTCTCATAGATCTCCAGAATGTTAGAACTTTCCTTGCAGGTTTTAACAACTTGTTAATATCCCTTTGTACTTTACTTTACTGTACTTGATGTTGTGAACATGTAGAATGTGTTCTAGAGATTTGTTTACTATAGGGTGATTTCTTAATTCGTTAATGGTGATGGTGTTTTAATTAATTGACTAATCTGGTTTGGCTGTATCAGACTGTCTGTAAGGGTGATGAGTGTCTTAATAAGTATAGTATAATAAAGCAATTGATCAGTCTTCTAGATTCATAGAGTCAATGCTAATTATTACCTGGTGAGGACGCCTGCTACAACATATTTATGTTCCTTGAGGATGAGAGGAAGGCCAGCTGTTCCAAGAGTTGCTAAGCATACTTAACATGTTTACATTTTGGTTCCAACTGTTGGAAGGGCTGCACTGAGGGCTGCACTGTTGAAAGAGATGCTCCAACAACGCCTGCACACTGTGTGACCTGAAGCAGGGCAGGCACAGAGAGTGTGCAGTGGATACCCTTGCATGAGACCAGAGCAGAGGATAAATTCTGGGAGCACACCTTGGCCTTGGCCACGGGGGGGTGTTTCTTCCATGGGTCCAGTCTGGAGCTAGCTTGAGTTAAACACAAAACATATTGAGCCAGGTGATGTAACAGTTCATACCAATAATGCGTCGGGTCCTGTGCCTCGTGGGTTTCACTCTCCTGTGAGACAGTGCCACTTGCTCTAGGTCCCTTGCAGGGACCAGGGAGCTGCTTATAGGACAGAACAGAACCAAAACACTTGGTAGAATGATGTGCTAGAAGAAAGGGAGCAGTATGTGCTGAAGCCTGTTGGAAGTCTTTGGTCTGCAAAGCAAATGCTGAGAAAATCTTTATTCCATTCTTATTTCTCTGAAGAAGCAACATAGCAGGCAGGAGGTAAAAATGCTTCTAGCTGATCAGAGTTTATGCCAATTAATGGTTTTGCTTTCTAGTAGGATATTGCTTTATGGACTAAGAGCAACTTTTGGAATGTTTTTTTCTCCTTTCTTACATTGCAGTATAGAGAAAAAAGGGCAGATCTTGACAGCTCCTGACAGTTCAGAATTGAAGTACTTTTTTTTTTTCCAAACTCTAGGTACAGAGACAATTTGTAGTATGTGGTACACACACGGATTTTTTATCTTCCACTGAATATTTTCTCTACTTTCTCTTTATCACCACCTGTGATTTCCTCTTGAATTTTATCCATTAAAAAGATGGAAAAGATGCTCTCAAATTGTTTTCCAAAATGTAATTTTTCTTCAGTCTGTAATCATCTAGGACTTCAACCTGATTATATCTAGTTCATCACACCTTTTCCTAATACTATGGATTTTTTACTCTATTAGTTGTAACTACAGTGCTCATAATGTACACTGATCAATGCATTAAGTTTGATTTTAGTCTCTCAATTGATTTCACTGATTTCTTTTAGCAAATGGAGATGAGTGGTAAGAACACTTGCCCAGAATCTTTTTATTCAAATATATGAATGTCTTAGTCTTCAGTAGTTATTCTCTCAGATAACTATTGAATTAGTGCCACTTAACTGAAAACAGATGCTGTGCAATTATTGCCTATCACATCAAAGTAAAGAATTCTGTCACTTCTTGTTTAAAATGGATCAGTTTGGGGTAATGGTGGTTGCTTGACTTTCTGCTACTGTACAGAAAAAGTACAGCTTTGGTGGTTTTATTCAAAGTCAGCTAAAATTGCTCTTGCATAAAAGATTTGGGAGGATTTTGTTAAAATTAACAATATTTAATAAAACTTTGTATTAGAAGAAAAGGAGATATATGTTTAAGATTCATACACTGACACGGCACTGCTACCCAGTCTGATCACATAAAGAAAAAAAAAAATGCAGCAGATTATAAGTTTGCCATTTAAAAGCTATATTAAACCTAATGAAATTTGGATTACTCTAAAGGGTGACTTTATTCTACTCTATAAGACTTTTCCCTGAAGGAAAGTTAGTGTTTGCAGCAAAATTTGACCATGTTTTCAGATGGTGAAGCTCATATCCCAGTTTTTGTTCTTTCCTCTGTTTCATTACTGATAATGACTGCCTCTACAGAAACCTGAAGGAGAATTGCTAACTGCAATCCATTTTATGCTTAAGCAAATAACTTTCTGTTCATGTGAAAAATGGTCTCAAAAATGCAGAATCTTTCTGGCCCTGTTTCAGAGCCTGTTTGGACTTCTTTTTAAGACTTATCTTTTCAAACTCCTAGATTAAATATCTGAAACTTTTTCAACAGATTTACTTGAGTTGAAGGCTGAGCGGGCAATCTTTTCCACTTAAGTGAAATGTGTTTTGTCTTGCATTAAATTAAATGAATTAGGGTAAGCCAGAAAAATCCAGTTTTGATGTAAATTCAAGCAGTTTTCTATTTTAACTTTCTTTTCCATTTAAAAAACTGCTCGTTTGCTAAAATAATTTTAATAATAGACATATTGTCAGGCTTTGCTTGCTGTCCTTTCACTCTTCATTTTCTCTGCAATATTTCTCTAGTGCCTTAAAAAAAATACCCTTTGATTAGTGCCCATCTTCTGCTTTTCTTGACATCCTGCACATTTTTGCCAGTTTATACTTTTCCCTCTCTGCCTCCTTTATGTTTTTCAGGGTGCTTCCAGTTAAGAACTTAAAGTATTTGTTTGTCCTTTTGACATTCCCTGAAAGTCCTTTGCTTCTGAGTCATCCTCTTGCTCTTTTCTATATGATTCTCAGAATTTTAAAAAACCTTTGTTGTTCTTATTCTTAGTTGACAAGAGGTCTGAACTGTTGCACTCATCAAGAAACTCTCCCAACATGTACAAAGCCAAACACTTCCCAAAAATATGAGACCCCTTTTCTTTGGCTTTGCACTTTCTGTTTGACATTCACTGAAATACTTTATTCACTGAAGATCCATGGATTACACCCTAAATATTTCTGAATATTTGATACGTTTTTCAGTTATTTCCTCTCAGAACAGATTTTATTGTGGTTTTGACTTGTTCAGGCCATGCAAATTTGCTTGTTATGAATGTTTTAGAGCATATTAAGCTGGAAATGGAAACCAGTTCCTGTAAAAATTACCCTTTGACTCAGAATACTTGTATTCAGATTTAT
Source organism: Haemorhous mexicanus (assembly GCF_027477595.1). Classification (NCBI taxonomy): domain Eukaryota; kingdom Metazoa; phylum Chordata; class Aves; order Passeriformes; family Fringillidae; genus Haemorhous; species Haemorhous mexicanus. The sequence continues at coordinate 19,808,651 of NC_082341.1, read as the reverse complement.
ACTACAGGCACAAAACAGTTGGGAAAATGCAGTGGGAGTTTTTATAAAATGAAAAAAAGCTGGAAGACAGGGAAATCCTGATATTGTGATGCTTATCAGAGTGAGGGGAGTTTAAGAAGATATAAAGGAAAAAAGAAATAAAATATTGCATGTTGGAGAAAATTAATTGAAAGAAGCTGAATAACATGAATATTTAAGCTTTTACAAATGTAGTAATGTAAAAATATATGGCATAGGGTGTTCTGTTGTGTGGGTTTTTTGTTGTTGTTGTTTTTTTAATATAAGCTGCTAGCCTAATCTGTACTTACAGAATGGAAAAAAACCAATTCAGTGATATGTATTATTGAGGTACATAAATATATATATATGTGTGTGTGTGTGTATATCAATGAACTCTTAATTAATTTAGTCCTAGCTCTGCTTTTTACCAGGAAGTTTTCCAAACAGCTCTATGGCCTGGGGACAAAACATTAAAATAAAACAGCTAAAACAATGTGCACAGAAATAATGATGAAAAGGGTGGAGTTGAACCAAATGAGCTGGAAAATGCTTTCTAGGCAGAACAGGAACCTTTGTCACAATAAATATGTGCCTGCCTCTGGTGTTGGAGATAATAGGAAGTTGCATCAGACCTTGCACTTCTTGCCTTCAGGTGATGTTGGAGTAGTAGTCTTTGTTCCCTGACAAGAGATTTCTTACATTAGGAAAATACAGATCTGCAGAACATAGAGATGATTTATTCCCCTACAGGCAGAGTTTGCCTGTTTCTCTTTACAGATACTGTGGCACTTGTGCATTCCAATCAGCATACCATGGGTACAGAGATATCTCTTGTCTTATTCCTGCTCACCAGGGCTAACAGGCAAATCAGAGTTATGCATGGTGGGATGTGCATTCCCCTCACTTGATTTTGTGAATTTGTAGGTGACAAAATCTCCAGACCTGCTGGCATCAGTTACTTGCCACTTGGGATTTTTTTTTCATCCCACTATTCCTATTGAAGGAGTGCCATTCTTACCTGACTGCCAGATTTATTTTCTCTACTTCTTGCCATTATTTGCCTTGCAAATTTTGCAATTGACTTCTCTTTTTCCTACTAGCACTCTGTCCTTGGGTTTGGGGCATCTGAAGTTTTTAAACTACTTCACTAAAACAATTTCCCTGATTTCATGTGATGCTAGGCCAAATGAAAAAAGTTGATTGAACATACTCTCTCAAGGCTGGCTCTTTTGATTGTTTGGATCTCCATGTCCCTGTCCTGCATTTGAAGGTCCTTGAGTCATTGGTCTAAAGGTGTGGCCAGAACCACATTTGATTTGGTGTGATTTGGTGAACCATTGAAACACTGTGAAAGGTGTTACTAAAACATCCTGGCACAAGAGACAGAAGTCAGTGTGCTAATTTGCAATCCCTTTGATGCAAAATCAATTGAAATTTGGATTTCTTGACTGTTTTTACATTTGATGTACAAACTTTTCATACATTTTATAAACATTTGTCAACTCCTTCTGAGCAAATAGTGATCTTTGGGGATGTTGGTCATTTAGTAATTCTATCCTGTCTTCCTGTTGTTTTCTTATCTAATATATTTTCAAACCACTGAGCAATAAATCCAATCAGCAAGTTAATGATACACTGTTGACTTTCATAGCATGTGCCAATATTTTTTAGTCATAAAATGTCATATTCAGTTAAATATTATCCTAAGACGCACCAGGTTGAAAGTCACTGCTTTGCAGAAGCAGTGACTTCCTGTAAGCTGTAGATTAAGAAACTGAGGTTCTAAAAACATTTCCCAGAGAGATGTGTGTAAACACAGCTTGATAAAAGGCACTTCCAGGCAGTTTCAGTGATTATTTTCCAAGTGAAGGCTCGGATAGTAGCACAGCCCATGAACAGGCTCCTATACATCTGTGTGCTGTATTGCTTTGCTCCAGTGGACACTCAGTCATCCACAGCAGGGGGATGCCAGCGTGGGGATGGCTCTTCTGCTGCACCTGGAGAAGTGTGCATCTCCACCAGCTGCTGTGGAGGCAGCAGTGATGACAAACAAGGTGAGTCTGGAGGGTTTAGCAGAAGTGTGATACAGTTTGGTAACCAAATGTGACAGAAGAGAGAACTAGGGAACATGTTTTTATGTTGAAAAATGTTTGGGAATTCTTTTTTTTGGGGGGGGGGATTTTAGCCTCTTCCTTTTTAAAGAAAAGTTCCTTCCAGCTTCAGTTTGATTTTTTTTATGCTTTTCTTCTTTTTCAACATTTGTGAAATGCAAGACTCTCCTAAGTCTTCATATGGATATTACATCACAAAACAAGTGTTTCCTCGTCCAGATTCAATGAAGATTCAGCAAGTAATACTTTTTTCCTCAATTTGTGGGAAGCTTGTTTGATAGAATTCAGATTTAATACAAAATACCAAGACCAGGTATAAGCTCCAACTTATTTTTTATTTTTTACTTTTTGGTTTTTTTTTTTTTGGGTTTTTTTTTTGTCTAGACAAGGGTGGAACTTTCCTTGAGTTCATGAACTGATTAGCAACTGATTATCCAGGCTCAATCTTTGTCACATGCATTGGTGGTGAACACAATTGGTGCTATTTCCTGTAAGGAATTGATCTAAGTTCTGAGAGTGAATTTTAACTGCTATTCTAAGAGTAAAATTGCATCAGAATTCTAGTATTTCTGGAATACTGCACTACAAAATGCTGCTACAAATAATTTCATGCCAGGTTTTTAAGCCCAGCTGGAGATGAAACACCACACAGTTGCTGGCTTATGGTGGAATGAGAAGTGTAGTAAAGCTTGTGTGTTGATATAAGAAGAATTTATTAATTGAAAACAAAAATAAAGTAAAATAAAACAATGGTAAGGGTAATAATGGTAAATAACAATGATAACAAAAATAAAAAAATGCATTAATGTGCAATACAATTGCTCGCCTCTCACTGGCTGGTGCCAAACCCCCCCTTCCTGACCCCAGATCATCTGTGCTTCCAGCTAACTTCCCCCAGTTTATACAGTGGCCATGACCCTTCCCAGCTATGCTCCCCCTTGCCCCAGTTTTGGTGGTTTTCTTTTATTTTTTTTCAGAATTACAGAATATTCTGAGTTGGAAGGGCCCCACAAGGATCCCTGAGCCCAACACATGAGTGCATGGCCCACATGCAGACCAAACCCAGAGCCTTGGTGTTGTTAGCACCAGGCTCTGATCAGCTGAGCCAGCCCTGCAACCTCCTCCCTGGCAGAACATGAGACAAAGGGAAAAACAAGTCCTTGCCATAGGATATCTATGACTTCGCAAAAAACTGAAACAGTGTGTCATCAACACCACTGTCATTCTGAATCCACTGTAGGAAATTAACTCTTCCCTAGCTGAAACCAGGACTGATGTATAAGGCAGTGCTTGTCCTTGAGATTTTTGTTCTGAGTCCAAAGAAGAGCTTGGATTTATCAAAAGTTTTAATTCTAACTAGAAAGCTTATCTAAGTTCTCCTACTCTCTATGCAACAAAGGAAGCTACCATCTTTGTTGGGATTTTCAAATTTCATTTTAAATACAAAACAGATGATCTTTAGAAAAGCCTGTATTTATCTGTCCACACTGAAACCTTCTAACGAGAGCATGTTAGCAATCACTGAAATCACCCGAAATCTATGAGAAAGAGCAGTAACTTAAATCCAGGTTCTTCAAATTACAATTGTGTGTCCAACCACATAAAGATTTTCTTCCTCTGCTAGGACTCCCTGTTATATCCAAATAGGATGCAGAGGTCTGTTTGGAGCAGGAGTCTAAAATCAGCTCTAGGATATTTGCTTTTTATTTCTCTGCTAATTAAAACAATTTTTAAGACTGTATTGGATATCAGTACATTTTTGTCACTTTCCTGTGCAGTACAAAAATGTATTAAATGGCAATGGCTGAAATGCCTGTTGAATTCCCTGACATGTCTAACACATCTCAGGTTAGCATATAATTTTATCACTGGCACAAGAAGGGGGTAAGATAAGTTCCACTGCATAGCCTGAAATCCTCATTGTGCTTGGTCTTGTTTCCTCTGGAAAGGGCATTTAATCCAGGCAGCATTTTTTATTGTGCCTGCAGAATATGGAACAAGAGGTGCATTCTTCAATTATCTTTTATGGAGGCTTTTTACACTTGTCTCTTGAGGGAATGCAAATTTAGACAAATGTTTATATGAAAGTAAAGAATTAGGGGTTTCTCCAAAGACTAGTATGAGCCTATGCTCTCTGTAAAAGCCCTAAATATGACATTATTTTGCATTTCATGTGAATGAGCCAGAGGGGTAGAACTAGGCTTTGAGGGACAGGCTGCATGCTGGGACTGCTTGGATAATGCTCTGGATTACTTCAGGACATAAATCAGCTGTCAGACATGAAGATACAGATCAGGGTGTCAAATTGAAGACCTGTCCTGCTGCCACTCTTTCCTGGGATTTGGGATTATTGCAAAATTATTTTTCTGCTTAGGTTTCAGCTTCTGGTCTCTTGTTGGTGACAGGTTCCTGCTCTTTTCCCTGGGCTTTGCTCAGATTTAACAAAGCTTCTGCAGTGAAAACATATAAAAATTGGAATTCCAGTCTCTATTGCTCAATAGGTCTTCATAATGAAAAATATTTGCCAGGAAAGGAATGATAACTAAATATTCTTATATATATTTTTCTCCCAGAATATCCCAGACTTTATACACATGACCACTTTAAATAGAACTTCTAAGTGGAGTCTGCTCCTGTAATACTTGGAATTTTTTCTTAGGGGTGTTTTTAGATTTTTTTTTTTGTTCACAGGAAACTCAGCAAAAATTATCTTAAAAAAGTCCCAGAGATTTCTTCCTTCTGAACTTTTCCTCTCTATCCAGTGACATTACCTTTGTAAATCTGTCTTCCAGAAAATTGATATTGGTTTGCTTTGAAGTCATATTTTCTGTGAAAATTAATATTACCTTGGAAAATAATGCTGAATTATTTTTTCTTTTAAATTTAAAATGCTACAATTCTTGCTATTTCATGCATTTTAATTTGCAATTGTTTTTTCAGGTATGAGAAAATTCTTGAAGAAATATTGAGTGTGATTTGGTGCATTTCATGCAATGTCAAGCAGATATACTTCAGTAGTGTTAGTGCTTTTGATGAACCTCTGACATGACTTTTAGCCACTTAAAGATCTAAGGAATAAAAGGAGCAATAAAAAGTTGTTTGATGACTTAGCCAGTCTGCACATAAACTTGAGTCTGGAATGCTTGTTTGAATTATTTCTGTTTTCCCCTCACCTTGTAATAATTGTTGCAGTAAACTGATACAAATATGAAAGTCATGAAATTGAACATTGTAGTGCTCTGCAATGCTGCAGTTGCAACTTTATTTAAAATGACCAGTGAATTATGATCGTACAGACTGGACTAAAATCATTAGCAGGGGCCTGGAGTGGGCACCAATTGGACAGGGAGTGTGAAGGCATTGTAGCTCCTGTGTCTAACCAGAATCCCAATTAAAAGGCAGGATCTTGGCCACCTCCCTCTGCTGTGCAAGACAAAGGGCAGGGGAACTGAAAGTTTCCACACAGGACACAAAATCTGGAGACAGTGCCATGTACTGGCTGCTCTGTTTAGGCTGGAGTTGCAATAGGTTTGTTCTTTACAGCTGCATCTACTTAGACTTCTTTTTAAATTAAATCTTCCCCCCACTACAAGAAGTACTTCAAGGAATGGGGCTCTCCAGCCTGTCAAGCACATCCAAGCTCTTCCATTCAGCTTGGATGTGATACATAAAGGGCTGTTGGACACCTGTGAAAAACCAACAGCTGTCCCTCCAGCCCAGCAAGCAGTTATTGATCTGGTCCATACCTACCTCAAACTGCCTGAATGAGCTCATGCACCAAATGGGGTTTGGTGCCAGAAAAGTGTTCTGCCTCCCTTTTCCACCCTCCACTGCTCTACAGGGGAATCTGCAAAGGGAAAATGCTCCTAGGAAAGGCAAGTGGAGACACCATGCCATTCTGAGGATTCATTCTGTCTCTTTGAATGATGTGAATAAAAAAAAAAAAACCAAACTTGTTCTCTGATTACATCCTGGTGTTAAGTCTTAGTTTTTCCCTGCAAGAGCTCTGGAAAAAAAATTTCACCTTAGCACTGCAGTGTATTTTAAGAGCAATCTTTTGTGTATAAACTATACTAGCTTGGAGATTTTCCTACAAAAAGGTAACTACACACATCTTTGTAATGAAAAGAACATATATTATAGTAATAAAATATAAATGGATGAGCTTGGATTTGGTTTTATGAAGGAAGGTCTTGGTTGTTTGCTTGGGGCTTTTTTCCCAATGTTCATTCTCAGTTGTCTCTCTTCCACTGCATTGTTTCTCTTTGCTCATGATTTAAACATTCTGGTGTTTCTCACTTTTTTTCCAGAAACACTGTTCAGGGAGTTTCTGTATGTCAACTAAACAGCAAGTGATGGTGAAAAAAACATCCTTTTGCTTCTATTTTAAAGCTTCCAATTTTTTGTTTTTTGTTTGCTTCAATCCAGGTTCCTCCTGGAACAACTGTGATTTTGAAACCAATCTATGCAAAGTTCTTCCTGAATTCAATTTACAGTCTGGCTGGATAAGAAGAAATGGTCGGTCTGGGATGGGACCACCATACTCTGACCACAATGGGAATGAGAGTGGTAAGACTCCTCATGATCTTTGGGGAAACCATGGTTTCTTACATACTATGCAGTTTTCTATTTAATTTACTAAATTTTGTAAATTTCTTGGTTGTTCAATTATATTCTGCCACATGTTTCCTGAGCACTTGTGTCTTTTGAGGTGATTTTGAGGAGTCTTTAGGGTGATTGCAATTACAATAACCCAGAATTCCAGGGGGAAAGGGGAGGAGAAAGACAGTATTCCAGTAAGCAATTCTTGTTATCAGAGAGGAGCAAGTAATCAGTTTCAAAAGATGTCTTTACCTACCAGAGTGATCTTTACTTCTTTTGGAGTTATTAGGAGATAAATTCAGTCTTGATGATTGCAAAGTTTAGAAAATTTGAGACATACTTTCGTGTTTTCTTGGACTGGCAAATGCCTGGAGTGTTTGTATCTATCATCTGTGGCTTATATTACTACTTCAAATATTTTGAAAGAAGAGGACGTTGCATTTGGAGACAGTATAAGCTTTGTTAGCCTGTTTTGTGAGCCAGCTTCTTTCTAAATCTTCTTGCAATTCTACTTTACCTTGAAGAGGTCTTTACCTTGAAGAGTGTCTTTCAACTAAATAATTCCTTTTCTCTGTCCTCAGATAAAATATACCCTTTATATTTGTCCTATAGCCAAATTAACCCTGCTTTTCCTTCTGTGATACAAACTGTAATGCAGCAGCTCTTTAGTTCTCTTCTCCTTATTTTCTATTATTCTCTTTCCTTTCACCTCCACCAACACCCTCCCATCTCTCCCAGGCACAAGCAGGGCTTTGGAAGCCCTCATGGTGAGCACCTGAAGGCAGGCATGCAATGCTGGAGCATGTACAAGAGAATCCTGTGGGATTCAGGTGTTGTTGTGATTAGCCCAGGTGCTTTTCCCCCTGTTTCCAAACTTTGCTGATCTGGGAGTGTGGAAATCTGCACTCTTCTAAAGTAGCATCTCCTTCACATTGCATGAGCCACCAAACAGGTCGAAGTTCCCAACAACGATGAGTATAAATTGGTGGTTTCAAGGGGATGGATGGAAAAATTGCTTAGGGATCAGCAGATAAAAATGAAACCCAACATCTAATTGTTTTTTATTGGAAAAAACAGCAACCAAATACCCCACTCTAGGTTTTACTGCAAGTTCTCATTTCACAGAAGACAATTCTCATGATACTCGCAATTCGAAAAATTTTTATATGTGCTGTGCTTTTAGCAACATCCATTTTTGCTTGTGTGCATCTCAGAAGCACATCCTGCTCTGTGTACTATGCTTTCAAAGATAAGGCTGCTCTTAAACAAGTGTTGATTTAAACCAATGTTGGCACAAAAATGTGAACAGCTACCAAACCTTTTTCATAAACACAAGCTTTTTTTCAAGTAAGCAAGTTGTGAAATGGTTTAAAATAATAAAGCTTTTCTCATTAAAAACCACATTAAACACCCCAAAAATACCATGAAATTAAAATATAGCAAATTCTTGGCTGGAATAAAAAAAATTTACCAGGTAACAGTCTTGTTATAGTTAAGCTTTTAGAATTTGTGCACTTTGGAATTGGTAGTACATACCACATCAGGATGCAACAAATGCCAGAAAGATGCACTAATAATCATTAAAAACTGGTGGATAAGGATAAATGTAACTTATACAGACTGCCAAAGCAAACAAAAGACTGAGAATTGTGAAGTGTTTGCTGCAGACAAAGAAAACTGTTCAGTCACCTGTATTGTTCACATTTACTTGTTTTGGCCATTCAGTCACTGTTTTATCTGCCAGGTCTGAATTGTGCCGTGGTCATGTTAATCTAAGTTATTTTATTCAGGTAGCAGGAAGCTGAAATACTTGTAGCTGTTCAGCTTTCTGAGAGGCTGCACACTCAGATTGGTGAACTGAATAGCCAAGGAGATTTAAATGCATTGTATTAATTTGCTTCTATTTTTCTACCTGAAGAATGTCTAAACTGCACTTTCATTTTTGAAATGTTGATTCTAATTGCCTAGGAAATATTTATTTTCTTATGGCAGTGAGTTGAGTTTTCCCACTGCTGGTGACTCAACAGATGTAATCAGTTTTATGTTGGTTCCTGCTTAAAACCCAGAGATGTTTCTCTATTGTGACAACTGAGCAGAGTATGCTTTATGGTAGAGTGCTAAAAGGAAGACTTCCTGCCATCAGGATAAGACATACACATTAGCAGAAAAGCAAAGATCCCTTGGTAAATTTAACTTCTTTGGATATTTATGTAACCATTTACTAGAACCCAAAATATTTCCTTAGGTCTATCTATCATGGATATTTTTTTTTTTCACTAAAAAAGTAATTCAACAAAACAGTGACAACCACTTTAAAAGAAGCCCAAAAAAATCCACAGCCTCATTTTACTAGATGAAACTATTCTCTATGCAGAGGCATAATGTGAAATGTCTGTTCAAAGAATTTCTTAATATTAGTATTTCTTCCCTCTCTGTGTAAAACTTAAAATTCCAGTGGCAGGCAAAAAATATTTTTTTTACTTCTAGACACATCCATCTTAAGAGAACTAAAAGAAAAAATTTCAAAATTTCATGGAAGCTAACATTCAGTGGAACAGATTGGATAGGGGCAGGGCTCTGCAGAGACACCAAGCCATCTGTTGTGGGTAGGAGCAATACCCTTGCAGCTGGCAGCTCTGAAAGTTCTGCCTGAGCAGTCAGGAAAGGTCTAAAACCTGGGGGCAGCATGGCCATTGCCCTGGTAGCAGGCTGCAAAATGCTCCTCTGTGGGGGATTGCTCAGCTGGCTCCAGCCCTGAGCTGGGCTGGTGGTGCTTCATCAGGGGCTTTCCAGTTTCACACAAGAATGAGAGGTCAAGGTGGGTAGTTTAATAAATTAAGTAGTTAGATGTTTTGATCTATCCTCTGGTATTTGGTGAATGTATTAATCTATATTTTTAGGAATTTTTTTCCTCTAGTCCTGCTTGGCCTTTTTTGTCCTTCATCTTCCTCCTTTCATTAGCATGTTAATGTCAGAGGAAAGTTACTTGGCATTGTTTGGAGTTTGGGAAGGGGAAGAAAAGAGAAAGGAAGAAAAATAATTAAAAATAGATGGAGTCTTTTTCTATTCTTCCTTTTTCATCTTGCATCCTTAGCATCTAAGAACTCTGGAATCTTTGTGCTCAGGAAGGGCCAAATTTTGACTTAGAGTATTTGATATCCTGAAATAGGGTGGTTGCCTTCCATCTGTCATAGGATCTGAAACAATATTGTCAGGAAGAGACATGATCAGTCAAAGGGCATGGCAACAACCAAAGTTCACTGACTCCTCTTGAGCTGTTACACTTTCAAGTGAAGCAAGGACTTGCTTTGTAAATGGAAAATAACAGCATCTTTAATGGTAGCTTTGAAATTACTAAGACAACTTTTTATATTGGGAATATACAGGGATACCACATCTTTCTCTCGAGGCAATTTTCCAAGCAGCCAGTTTTCAACCTGTAAATACACCACAGTTTTCTCTCACATGTTCCACCACCTCCTCAAAGACCTGAAGTGTCATGACAAATGTGTATTGTTGTTTACAGCAGCTGGACGATTGGGCATGAAATATATTATGTACTCAATCATTAGAGCTTAAAGTCTTTGGATCACCTTTCTGAGTTAGTCTCACTTTGTCCCAAAATGCTGAATATTGAAGACATTGCCACATGAAATGTTTTGAAGTCCTGCTTAAAATGTTAGCTGGAGCATGGAGCAATACCATGACAATATTGAACATGGAAAAAAGCTTGTATCACAATGGCTAGAATTGCTATTATTCTTTTCTGGGGAAACAATTCCAGTTCAGTTTTTAATTATTAATTTATACTTGTGCATATTGCTCCCCTTGTTTTATTATTGGTTTTTTTCCAGGCTTCTAAGTTTTCTACTTTTATTCCTTTTAACAGCTTATTTCCTCTTATTGTCCTCTGAAATTCAATCCTCTTCTGCAGCTTTAAGGACAAGCCTTTTCCTTCCAACTGATGAAGAACACCTTTGCCAGGTATTTTGATGCACATTCTTTGTATTACACTGTTTGCCATAAGATTTCCCTGGAGTAATCAGACCTTCTTCTTTTTCCTAGATTAGATTCCATTATTGGGTCAGTCAAATGAACAGAACATTAATGGTGGGGCTTCAAAAGCTCTCTGAAGATACTGTTACAAACATTTGGCAAGTTTCAGGAGAGCTCAGAAATCAGTGGAATGTAAATACCATTACGATCAATAGCACCGAAAAGTTTGAGGTGAGTAAATTGAGGTTACTCTAAAGGATACGTCTTAAATGGTTTATAAATGGTGGGTCTTTTCAATAGGTCAGCATTAAATATTTTGTAATTGAAAAGAAGGCACTATCATGAGGTAAATGAGAAAAAAGCCATTTTGATGATCATAGTGTGCATTAACAAATGCAGCTTGTTCATAACTCTTAATGGTGTTAAGACTGACACCAAACTTTGCATAAACTGTGCATGTGTCTTAAATTAAACAGTCTCATTGAGCCATAAATTATCTACCAGCCCACAGAGGTGAGATACAGAGGTGATCTTAATTTTCAATACCGTATTCTCTTAGACTTAGTCTAACTGGACTGATAAATTCAAGGTTTCCTTTATATAGGAAACTGCATTTTATACTATGAGATACTGTTTTATAGCAGGTGACAAACACTGTACTTAACCATTAATTGCAGCTTTGAGCCTTTGTCACAGAATACATGCAAATGGTTTAATTTTGCTCAAAGCTACTGAAAAGCAATGCAAATGTCATAAGCTATTTAAATGTTTTTGCATGTGCATTTACAAAAAACATTAGCACAGTAAATGTAACTTAGGGCTATAATATTGTGCAATCCATAATACTGGAGAGAAAGTGGGGAACAAAGAAGAAAATGAGAGGCCTTTCCTGCAGTTACTGTGAAGTTGCTTAGCATGCAAACCTGAAGGTGAGGCAGCACAACCTCATTTCCGAAAACCAAATAAGTACCATAATTACTTGGCTTCCATATTGTGCTAAAGCATCCAACAGGATCTTGATTTTTGAAGTAACACTGGCCTGCTTAACTCTTCTGAGAATGCATATTGCAAAATACCTGTACCCAACTCAACACAAGTATTGATCAGTAACTTACCTTTACCTGATAAGAGTGTATGTATAGCAATCTGAGGTTGTATTGGAAGGACTTCCTTCTAGGTTTATTTTTTCATCATTCATATTGGAAAACTGACTGAGTCTGGAAATGGTTAATATAATATGGCATCTACTTCCTCTGAATTGCTATGTCCAATCCTAACTAGATTATTGCTTGCAAACCTGGTTATCCTTTGGCCTCTACCAAGTGAACTGATGGGCAGAGTCCAGGCTGGTGTCAAACTTACTGCAGTAATCATTACAATTGACTTAAGAAACACAGCTCAGAACCTCACAAAACCTAGAGTGTGAAGCTGAGCAAATTTTCTTATGTTTGCACATTTTGCTTCAGTGACAACTTGCAAGATATCACTGTCATACAAGTGAATGCAATTCACTTGCCCTTTTGCACTTGTTGTTTTATATGACAAGTCTACAGGGATACCTGTGGCATTTTTCAAGATAAAATTTTGATTATTAATGTTGCTATGGGAAAAAAATGATGGGAGACAAATAATTTTTATTTGGATGTACAAATCACTTTGAAATAGGGTGCTTTAGTCCTTTTTTTTTTAATTTTAAAAACACATTTGAAGCGAGATTTTAGTTAAAATCTACCTCTGAATCTCCAGCTCTTATTTTCTTCACTCATTTTGATGTTGACTGTATAACACTTATGTCTCTTCTTACTAAGAGTCTGGATTATATTGATGGAATACAGAATTTAGTTTGGCATTTAAAAATCTGCATTTTATGGAGTTCTGAAATGCAGAGATTGCTGGTGGTTGAACTACCGGACAAGCAGAAAGCTCCATATGTCTGTTTTGGCTGAGTTTTGGAGAACTGAATCATGGTATTCTCTCCAAGCTACTTTTCCTCTGATTAACTGAGAACAAATATCTCTCTCCCATACTTCATTAAGGAAAAGAGTTCTAAGCTTGGGGTTCATTTGTGCCTTTATGCTTGATTCCTGTTTTACCTTGTGCTTTGCAGCTGTGCTGCAATCTGGTCCTGTGGCTGTGCTGTGGAGCCAGCCCAACTTGTGTTTGGTCCCACCTGCAGTCCCTCTGTGCCTTCTATGCCACTAGTGGAGCTGCAATTTTCATTTCATCTGGTGCTCACAGATATTGCATGGATAAATATCATTACAATTATAAGCAAATAGTGCCACGAAGACTTTTTTTTTTGTTACTGTCTTGTGAGTTTAAAGAGCTCTAGACTTTGTGTGAAAAGGAAAACGGAATGGCTCCTTTCTGGAGTAAACTTGGGTGTGAGTCACTTTGGTTATTATGGGAATGAACTTAGGGAAGGTCAGCTGGGTATCTGCACCAGATAAAGCCTAGATAATCATTTTAAACACAAGAGCATCTGGAGGAATCTAGTAATACTGTCTTCTGGAAGTGGGAAAGTTGAGAGACTGCTCATGAGTTTTGAGGAAACCCAGGATCACACAGACTTTGTGTGCTCTGATGGAATCTGATCTTGAAGCATTCTCTGATTTTGCTCCAGCAAAGTGAGCTAGTCCCTCTTTAGCATCATCTAAATCACTTTTTCTCACGATATAATAAAATCTGACTATACAACCCCAAATGCAAGCTATAAGTAGATATATATTTTAAATGAAGTTATAATTAACTAAATTTTGAGTTCAAAATGAAACATCACCATGTAAAGGTAAACTATTTGTCAAATCCTTGATATTAAATAATATCTTGTGGTGATGTCATGAAAGTACACATTAACTGCCCATATCATAGCAGCAGAATTAAAGAATTCAAAATACTGTTTTCTGAAACTAATCAAATGAGCAAATTTCCAAGATGGTGCATTTCATTCACATAAACATATTTTTGAATGTGGTATTCTTATGCAAGCCAACTGCAGGTTCAGTAAAACAAAAGACAAAAGATTACACCCCTCAAAAAAATCCAGTTTATAACATGATGGTCAAATAATTGGATAAGTTGTGTCATCTTGTACAGAGAAAAACTCAGTTCCTGGTAATTTATGGATTTTCTGCATTTCTGGGTTGTTGCTGAACTCTCCAGGTAATGCTTGAAAAACTATTACTAACATCATGAATTCCTTAATAAGAGCAAGAATGTACCTCTAGGTAGATTGTGCCTCCAAGACTCTGGAAAATCCTGGAACTGTTTCATCCCAAGATGCAGCTTGGGAATATTTTAAGGAACATTATACATAAGACTGATTTGTTGGGTTGTTTTGATTGGTATCTTTTTGTTGTGTTTTCCCAAGGACTGCAATTGATCAGTCAGTTTCCTTGTACACCACTGCAGAAAATGTGTAATAGCCTGTGCATTTACACATGTGGATTGAAATCTGCCCTTAAGATGGAAAAGTAAAATATTTGTAACTTCTTGTGTATAGAAGACTTTGGTGAGGAAAAAAAAAAGGCTAACCCATTGTTGCAACATTAGAGCAAAATAACTGTCAGCAAGTGCTCCTCAAGATTTGTTTTGCCTAAAAATGTGATGAAAGACTTTTGAATAATGGTGGGGTTTTTTTGCTCTGAACTTTTATCCAGGTTTTTGAGAAATTCTGAAATCAAGCAGAAAATGTTCATATTTGTAGTCTATGGTGGAATAATGGCTTCATAAAAAACAAAATCCTTTGTGTTCTATTCTTTAACTGTCATGATCCTTGCTTAGATTTAAAGGCCTTTTATTGTGATTTTCAGATCCTTCCTGTTAAATTCTACTTTAATCTTGAATTAGATGATTGGATTACCTATCTGTGCTCAGGTAAAAAAGCCACAGGTGTGTCAAAAAAGCCAGGATAATAATCCTCCAAAATTGTTAAATCTGTGATTGGAGTTCTCGTATTTCCAGTAGATACCCCACGGACTTGACTGGCATATATTGTGTGCTTTTTTGTTTTGTCTCTGACACTGATAAACTCTGTTCCTTGTTGATTTGCTGCTTATCTCTTTAGGTTATCTTTTCGGGGATGGTGGAGACCCAGAGACAAGGTGAAAGTGTTGCCATTGATGATATCACCTTTAGTGAAGGATGTTCTATAGCACAGGGTAAGAATACCAGTTTTTCAGGAGCCAGGTCATTTTACATTGTCTTTTCCTTGGATTAGAAGAGAAATGACAATGGAATTATTTTGCTGTTTTAGCTCCCTAAGTGTTTTCTTTTCATTTCCCTAAACAATCATCTTTCTTTTCACACCTAAACACAGTTGCAAAAACAATACTTTAACAAATCTGATACATTATAAATGTAGGGCTCAGTGGGAAAAAAAGATCTACTGTTTTTGTCTGTACAATTGATATGTTCAGCCAGTTCAGGCAAAGCTTTGGAGCTGACTAGGAAGATTCCCAAGGCACTTGTGTACTTCTAAATGCAAGAAGGTCCTGATCCTCAGCTGTGCAGTGGGGTTATGCTGTTCTGCTCTGCTACATCCAAGAGCTGTAATGTCAGTCTGGTCATCTCTGAAGTCAGACCATCCCTGCCTGTCAGGATTCTTCAGCAAAACATTTCCTTTTTCCCTTTTCAACCCAATGTATTTTCATGGAGAAGGACTGCTGCCCATCCTAGCATAAATTAAATTGCTTGCTGCTCTGTATTACACAAGAGTATTGCCCTCTGGCACCTCTGTCACATCCTCAGGTGAGCGCAGTTCTAATTCAAAGCACCTCCTTTGTTTTTCTTTCTTTTATTCTTGGCATGGGCACAGAGGGTTTAGACTTTAAACTTAACTTGAAATATTAAAAGCAGTGTGTGACACAAACCAAGCTAGGTTACATGGTTGGTTTTGTGTGTACCATACTCCTAAATAATGCTCTCCAGATTTCCCTGTAGGAAAATACTATTGAAAAGAGATTCACATGGGTATCAATCTGTTAGAGTGCCAAGCAATTTCAAGCAGATCACATTAAGAGCAAGATACAAACCCTAATTTAACGATGCCAGCAGGCATATATATTCAGATTTTTGTAATTCTAGAAATCTATGTACTTGTTTAACCAGTTGCTGTGGGAGATCTGTTTGTAAAAATACACTGAGTTTTTTCAATAAAGTCCTTCTAAAGCAAAAAAAATAAAAAAATCAAACCAAAAAAACACAGATATGGGATGAAACACAGTCTCAAAGAGATGGAAGAGGAAAAAAAGGAAAGTGATATATGTTTTCACAACATCTTATAAATCCAGGGGTTAAATTTAGCTTATATGGCAGCTGTTGAACTCCATGCTGTGCCTCACAGATTGAGCTGCTGCACTGTCAAGTGCCTCAGGTATATTCTAATAAGATCCAGTTCTTATCCTGTGTTTCCTCATTAGGAGAAGTCAACTTCATTAGGTGACATCTAAATGGCTCACAGCAGCCAAAAAACAGGGTCAAAGAATCTTAGCTTTCTCCCTGAAAGGGAAATTTTACTACTGAACATTTTCCAATAATTAAAACAAAAGGTCAGACTAATGGTTGGGTGAATTTGAAATAATTTTTTCACTAGTCCTTATGGAATGTCTGGAAAAGTAGACTCTTAATGAAAACCCCTTTAATTTCATGAAATCCCTAGTTAAAACTTGCATTTTTAATGTACTCCTCATGATTTTTAATCCCAGTACTAATGCACAAAAGAGATTACCTGGGCATTTGTATTCATTAGCATGGCTATGATTTTATGGCTGTGAGTAAAATATCTTAAATTTTTGTGCTTTCAGGAGTTTCTTGATGCAAACAGTGATGCTGAAAATATAAAAGTAATTTCATTATGCTTTAGGTTCTTCCCTTCTATCTCTCCCCTGTCTCCCAAACTGCCCCAATTCAGTCTATTGTCCAGTTCTGCTAAAGACTAAACTTCATGTACTGAAAAAAATGCAGCTGAAACCCTATCACTAGTATAGCAATTTAAGATACTCTGCAGTTTGTAGTTCCCCAACAGCTGCCACACAGTTTGTTATCATTCAAATCCCCCACAGCTCTTTATCATACATTTGAATATGGGCTACAAAAAAACCCCAACTTTGGCTGTAAAATAGAAAATATGAAGTTATTTTCTGAAACACACATAATGCAAAATCCCCTTTAATTATACCTTTATTACACCTTTTGTTCAAAGGCTTCATATTTTATCCAAGTGGCTGCTCTTCAGAATTCCCTCTCAACTTCCAAAAAATTTTAGAAATGAAGAACACCACTAAGAGTGTCCTTCTGATCTCTATATAGAGATGAAAGCAAAGAGCTCCAAGGCATGAAAGTGGAATTCTATAAGGGAAAATGAGACTTTCATCCTCCTTAAGTCACTTGTAATGCACAAGTGACAAACCTCACTGCAAATATATGTTTTTTTCAGGAAGTAATTATTTCTGTATTACCCATAATGTATACAGTTTGACAAAAATACAATATGAATACTTCAACTGACAAAATCTTAAACTTAATTCCTTAGTTAGTTCTAATCCTGCAAAGACGTAGACTTTAATATTACAGAAGCAGGCATTTGAGATGAACTGCTACAGGGATGGGTGTCAGAAAATCCAAAATACTAATCTTACTGCTGTCTGACATGCTGTGGCATTAAGAGCTAGAAAAGTGGTATTTTGACAAAACAAAAAAAAAACCCCAAAACTATATAAAACTAAATTAAAGAAAAACCCCACAGAATTACTCAAAACGTTTTGTATCAATACTTCAAAAGTGTTAGAAAAAGATCTTGATTCCTTTTGAAAGAATTTGCAAAATTTTTTTGCATGTTGAAATTTGACAAAATCCATCCTTTTCCAGACCCTTAAGGAATTTTGCATTTTCCGTGGGAAACAAGGTTTTGACAAGCTCTTTCCCACACAATACACATGGTTTGAAAACAGTGCACATTTATTCAGCACTAGAACAAGGAAGAAATGAAAGGTTTTCAGCACTGCCTGGACAGCCCATTTCACTGAAGTGTCAGTAATATAAATAATACAATGTCTCTCGGATGAAGGAGACAGTAACATCTATGTGAACTAAACTGAAACTGTTTTTTCCATACATTTAGGAATCTCTGTTTTCTCTGAGATATCCTGACTGCTATTTAAAGGAGATTTCCTTTCCCCTGCAATAACATAAAGAAGTGGAGCTTCCATTGTCATAGTGCAATCCTGCTTAAAATCCTGAGGAAGCTAGATTAGTCAGGCATACTGTTAAAAGCTCTCAAAAATATGTGTTGATGCATTCAGAACCTTTCTGTCTCAAAAAAGAAGTATTCTCTTACTAGCATTTGAGGAGATGCTGCTCAGTTTAACTATTAAAACTGATTTTTCTTTAGCTATCACCTAGAAAAGTAAATAGGTATTTCTTATTATTACATGTCAGTTTTTATGTTACCTGGCAACTCTCGCTGCAGAATTGAATTCCTGAAGGTTGTGATGACTGGCTTACATAAATAGCCCTCCATTGCTTTGAAAGAAACATCTGTCTTGAGGGAATGATTTCTTAGAATATTTAAAGGTGGCAGGCTGAAGTACAGGGCAGCAATCAGGGATACCCAGGGCTTTTGAAGCAACCTTTTGAAAAAGCAGAAATGTTGTCGAGGAGTTTATTAAGCATAGATTTCTAATGGGGAATAGTCTCATAAAGAATGACTTCTTAAGAAGTGATTGTTTGTCTTTTAGTACCACGGATTTCCATTTTTGAGCTTGGCATGTGTGAGTGGCACTCAGACCAGCCAGCTGAGCCTGCTCACGGGACACGGCTGCAAGCCGGGCACAAGATTGCCTCCTGCTCCTTCCTGAAAGATTCCAGCAACAATACTGGAGGTGGGGATTTAATTTAAGTCAGAATTACTAGCTGTCATGAAGAGTACAGTGCTTTTCATGGCAAGATGGTGCCTCAATGCCAAAACAGAACAAAACTACAAAAAGTACTTGTATGTATTTTGTACAGAAATTAGGTTTTGTTTTGGCTGTTTAATAAGGACATTGTGAGCACTCCTTCAGGTAAGACATAAAATATTGTAAGATTTAATTAATTGTTTTCAAGTATTCATGAAATATATGTTCATATGTTAAAAATATTTTAAAGTAAGAATTCTAATATAAACTAATAGCTGATTTATACTCCAGTTTATTCTTTTTATGAGATCTGTGCAAGAATTTGGCGAAATTAAATTGAATCAAATCAAATTCGTCTATGCCCCCAGCCCTTGTGTGTGCGTTTTTCTGTTTTGTTTTGACTTTGATACTTGGCAGTTTGACTTTTGCAGTACTACTCTACTTCAGCATACAGTCTGGAACTTCATTTTAAGCCTTTTATTAGGGCAAATGTAAATAAACAATTATTCTAGAAAATAATGTCCTACCTTTAAAATCAATAAAGTTAGTCCAGATGCAATTTTAAGAAGAAAAGACCATCATTTATTTTTAAAGTCACTGCGTATTATGTCTCTATGGGTTTATGGGAAAGGTTTTTGAAAGCTTAATGATGTAAATCTCTGAGTGTTCTATTGTGAGATGAAATTGTCTTGCCTGCTAAGTGTTTGCCTTGTGTACTGAGACTGCCTTCAGAGGGGTCAAGTACTGCTAGTTGTAATAGTACAGTTTGTGATGCAGCTTTGAAGAGTTGATATCGTGGAGATTACTGCTTGAACTTTGAACCCATAGAAATGGAGCACATCTCATTGATAGAAGATGAATGAATGTTAGATATTGTTTTTATTTAAAAAAATTAGCATGCATTTAAATGCATTCTAGTAACCATAAGTCAAATTATCATTGAATAGCAAGGAAAAGTGCCTGAGTGTATACACTATGTTAAAATGAATTCTGCAGGTATGTATAATGGAGAGCATGGAGTAGATTTTTTTTTTCTCCTTAAATGTGAGAAAAGTCATATCACCTTCCAATTTCCACTGGGATATCTAACAAAAAAGAGACTTTTCCCTTGATTTTATTTGAAAAAGCTCCCTGAAAGTCATTGTATCTGTGACATACCTTAACATGACATCTTAAGGGCTAGTTACAGGAATGGATTGCCCTTTTAAAGCAATATTGAGAACACTAAAGATACTGAAATTCTGTAAGGGCTTTCACAGGAATGTATTACAAGCACTGGCTATGGAAAGAGAATATATTTGGACATATTTCCTGCAGAAGTGCTTGGGCATTATTGCATGGATATGCACAGGCAGCTGAGTAGGCTGAACTTCCCCAACTGCTTAGGGAAATTCCCTGTGCTTCTAAGTCATAAAGAAAAATGAAAATGTGTGAAGAAACAAGCAGCAGAACAACACACAGAATTAATTCATCACTAACATTTAAAAGTATTGAGAAATCTGAACTGTGACTGCTGACTTCTCAATACATTCACTATTTCTCTTCATGCAGATGTGTTGAGACGTAAATGAAGATGTTGAATATAAAAATAAATTCTATAACTAAAGACATGGTATGCAAACTGCAAAAATACCATGCGTAAGGGCTCAAACTTGCAATGCAAATAGAGCTTGACTAAGCTCTATGTTATGATTTTGACCAAAGCTTTTACTTCTATAAACAGAAGAGAGTTAAGAAATAAAATTATAAAGAAGAGGTCTATAAACAACTATATTTATAATGAAAAGATTTCTTACAGCCTTTGAATAATCCTCCCTTGATGGTATCCCTAAATTTAATAAAATATTTTCTGTCCTTGGCAGACCTTTTTTCTTTGTTTCTTTATTACTTTGTTTCTCTAGTTTTGATAAATTGTAGGCAATTTATCTATAATTTTTCCTCTTAATTTCTCTGGTGACAAAAGTTCATACAGAGGTTTTATATTCCTTGGTAATACTGTTTAGAAAGTACTTTTTTCGTTGTTTTTATTTTTTCATGTATGTTTAATATAAGCCATCACAGTTTCCATAGTTTATGTTTCTTACATTGGATTAAGCAGAAGCAATGTCAATGCTTGCACAAAATGCATTCCCCAAAGTAGAGTAAGCAGTTTTTTTGGGTACAGGCTCATTCTGGATGCTCCATAGGACTTTGGTTTATCTAGAGCACAGCACTTGCTTTCTTGTCAAAAAATCATGTCAACTCCTCTTTGCCATGCTTTTAATGATTCAAGCACTAGAAAGGAAAGAGGGAAAAGAATATTAATTATCACTGGGCTCAGAAACTAAAATTGGTTGGTTTTATAATGGCTTCAGAGAACTCTGAAGTTAGATAAACAACTGGTAGCATATCTTTTAGTGTTGTATATCTCTTTTATGCACAAGATAGCAGCCAGAGATGTGTAGATGCTTTGTTCATGTCTGTGAAAGAGAAATCTGGGTTAAATCTACAATACCTTCTTATATAAAGGTTAGTTGCTGTGTCATAAAATTACAAGCTTAAGTCCAAGGAAATTTCAAGAATATATTACAGTGTAAATCATTGCATAAAAGAAAAAGTAAACAGACAACAAAAGGAAAAGAACACGGTCCTTTATGAAAATGAGCATTTTTCTTGTGAAATGACTTTTTCTTCCTTCACCTTGAGACTGTGTAATATTTGTATTTGAGATAAGTTTTATTTAGAGAAATTAACATGGAAATAGCAGACTTAAAATCTTTAATCAGTCCTTGTTTATTATTACTTAATAGTTGCTGCAGAGTGAAACAAAATATTCAGTGACTCAGGAGGCAGGGGAAAGAGCTGATATATTTAGTAAAAAATATTTAGCCTTTTTATTTCTGAAAACTAATAGACACTGTTAAGGGGATGGAGAAGTCCTTAGATCTCAGTAGGAATGCTTTTTATAAGGGCCAGTAGGTTAAGAAGAGCATAAATTGCTTTTCTGCTTCACATGGAAAGACAATATGCTTCCAACGTTTTTGTGCAGAAGTTCTGTCTGAGGAGTAAAAGACCTTGATTGCATGGTGGAGATGTGACTGCTTCTTGTAGCAGCAGGGCAGATGACCTTTATTTCTTTGGTTGTTTTTTAAGCACTTCTGTAAAACGCATATTTCCTGAAAACCACAGTGGGAAGAAAGCCCAGTTTCCACATCTATTTGTCATTAGATATTGAATGGTTGTAAATGTAATGAGCCTGAGCTGGGACTTCTTGCAGGTTTAAGCATGCAAATTAAAACTTTGAGACACTATCAGCTGATGTAATTCGTGGTTGCTGGGGCTATCTGTGGGTAAAATGAAGATACATATATTTATCTATTTAATAGGAAACAGATGATATCCAAGTCACAGCATTGCATGATGATCAGATCTCATTCTTGCTGGAATGGGCCTTTGGTGTAATTGCATGAGAGCAGTCCTTATTTTTAACAACTGAGAAAAAAAAAATTTGTGATGTGACATATCCTTTCCTTTTTTCTTCAGGCCATTTTGAGTGGTTAGAAGCTAATGACATGGCATTATATGGAAGGGCCCATCTAAACAGCTCCATGTGTCTTTGTTCCAGCAAGAATTGCCATTTTCAGTTTCATTACTCCATGGCAGATAGCAGTGTTCTCAAGGCAGTACTGCTTATGAACCAGGTAAGTAGAAAAGTGTCCATTTCCAAAAGTTAAAGGTATTTCAAGTGTTCATTTCCAAAAGTTAAAGGCAGCCCAGGTGTTACCAGACAAAATGCAAGATACACCTGCTGCTGCATGCCTGTCCCTTGAGTCAGTTTGTGCAAAAACTAACTTGGTTACTGATTTTCCAGTAATTCCACTGGTCTGTGCAATTGCAAACCTGGGTGTCCACCATCTCAGCTATGAACAGATTTGATGGGTGAATGTTCTGCAATAAGGCTTCAAGGACAAATCCAGTATTACAGAATTAAATCAATTGCAGATTTCAGGGGGAAATCTATAGTAACAGCTTTTCTAGCTTTCTTCCTGTCATGGAATTAAGAAAATAGGTGCTTTTTTCTATGGAGACATATTAAAAAATGTTTTTGATTCAGGATATCTGGAAAATTCTTGATTAAACACCTGCTTTACTTTGCCCAAGTGCTAGAGCAGTAATTTTTCTATTCTTATACCTATTAGCAGATAAAAGAGCCCTGCCAGAATGAAAAACAAATGTCAGCTGAGCATTATTAACTATTTGCATCTTCCTTACCTCCCCTACCTTGAGAGACTTTCTGCTATCAGGATGTTCTCTTTTGGAAGTCTGGTTTGATAGGTTAGTATTGATGCTTTGCACTGCTACTTCATGAAAGCAAGAAAGATCAGCAGAGCTGCTCTCATCCAGTAAATGGCTCTCACATCTTGATGCTGGAGGTGAATACTTATCACCCAACAAGATACATACTTAAATATTAGATCCTCTTCATTCACAAAGATTCAAAGCTAAAAACCCCAAAGTATAACACAACCAAAAGGTCTTAAAATTAGGACAGGTAACGGAAACTATTTCTTTCTTTCTGCTTGTGTCTTTGAATATTCATGAAAACAACTCCAGGCTTTTGCTCATGTTTCATTTATAAAAGCCAATAGTTGTATTTTTCTATGACTGTGTCAGGGAATTGTAACATAATCAGTGTTCTGGTCAGAATGCATGGATTGTTGTGCCATAGTTCTTGCCAATAAATCCCCAGGTATGGCACTCACAGCAACCTTGAGACAGACTAGGAATATTGATCTCAGCAGTTCACCTAAGTAACATCAACAGACCCAATTCAAGAATTGTTTTTCCTGAAAACAGAGCAAATTATGTAATCGAAAACCATAGGAAAACTGACATATGAGTTCCCATAGAACTGGGAACCTAAATTGAATTAATTGATAAGCTGGTCCCTACATGCTCATTAGAAGAACATTTTCTGGCATTTATTACATGTTTCCACGGATTCTCTTAGCCCTACTATGTTTTAGTTATTGAATTTCTCCTTCAATCACAAGTGTATTTATTGCACAGAGACTTATTTAAAGATGATGTGAGTTACTCATACTGCAAAATTTGCCAGAAAAATCTTCAGGAACACAAGCTTCTGCTGGTAGTTTCAGGAAAAAATAAAACAACATACAGACTCATATTTAAGACTTCTAAAACTGAAATGAAGGGAGAGTTGGCTTTTTCACATTTTGCTACTGAATCATTAAGTTTTTTATGAAAGAAAACTGAATCTTCAGAACTAGTCAACAGTAAGAACCAGAAGTGAGGGTTGAGTGCTTGTTCTGACCCTGGAAGACAACAGAGCTGCTGTCCTGGAAGCTGTCATTTAAAAC
Source organism: Haemorhous mexicanus (assembly GCF_027477595.1). Classification (NCBI taxonomy): domain Eukaryota; kingdom Metazoa; phylum Chordata; class Aves; order Passeriformes; family Fringillidae; genus Haemorhous; species Haemorhous mexicanus. The sequence continues at coordinate 19,784,687 of NC_082341.1, read as the reverse complement.
AGCCTCTCAGTTGTGTGTACCTTGCAGTTTCCTGCACATCCTATCACTGTATTTATTGATCAAAATCTCTTGTCTTTGAATTACTCTTGCTAAATCCCAGCACTGACAGGGCCAACACCCCTGGAGACTGAATTATATGCAATGTACAGTTTCAGTGCTGTTCTTAGAGGCAAGTGACACAGATGTTGTAAATTTATCCCTGGCCTTCCTCACTCTTTCAAGAGAGAGAGCAAAGATGAGTGGACATATTTTCTAATATGGACACTGGAGTATCAATTGTAAGACAGGGAATTTAAATTGCTCTTGGGTATGAACAAGGATATGGAAAATTGACTTTTTTGTTCAACAGTAACCTTTTGTTTACTTACATTTACTTTGCAGTACATGATAATCTGTAGCTTTTTCTCTTTTCTTGCTGGCTTGCCAAACTCTTCCTTAAACACTACTGCATTTGACTATTTGATTTTTCTTTCTTAATTGTGACTCATATATCTTTGAACTTTGCCTAACTGGTTTGGAAAGTGGTTTCTGCATACTGAGATGATTTTAAATGCAAATGTTGTTCTTCACAGTGCTTGTAATTCCTCCCCATATAGTATTTTCTGTATTGTTCAAAAATTTATTTTTCATTCAACTCTCCACACTCTCCAGTCAGTTAGTCAGCACTATAATTATATCAGGTTCTGGAACAGATCTATGCAGACTTTTATTATAATTTTCTTTTAGTTTAATAGGAAACTTTTGACATCTCTTCTTTGAAATAAGCTCACATTTCTATTTGCACACACATTTTACAGTAATTTCATTACACCAAATCACCACAATTTTTTTAAAGCTTGTGTTATATTGTTATATGAGATTGCTTAAAAACCTTAATAAAGTGAGGTAACTAATTTTTCAAGTCTGTTCATGATGAAAAAAAAATGTTACACTGCTAAACACAACTTGCTCCTCATCAGAAGCAGCTAATATGGCTTTCTCAGTTTCTAATTCTCTAGCCACTTACAAGGTTGCTAGACATTTGTTCCAGTGTCTGAAGAGTTGTTCAGCATCTTGGCTATAATTGCATACTGTTCTTATCCCTTAGCTGCCACGTATGTTCTTTGTTCTCCCAATTGTCTGATTTCCTACACATTTTCCTCAAATTCTCAGAGCTTGCTGTTGATAGTAAAATATTCCTTCCAGTATGCAACATTTACTTAAAGGTTTGTGATTCCATTCATTTTAGTATTTCTGGCTTATATGTGTTTTTAACATTATTTGTCCATTCTGGTCCATATTTGAATTCCCATTTACCAATATTGACTGTTCAACTGACATAAAATATTCACAGAATCATAGAATGTCCTTAGTTGGAAGGTACACACTAGCATCATTGTAGCCCAGCTCCTGGCCCTGCACAGGACACCCCAAATGTCACACCACGTGCCTGAGAGATTTGTCTAAATGCTTCTTGAGCTGTCAGGTTTCGTGCTGTGACCACTTCCCTGGGGAGCTGTTCCAGGGCCTGACCACCCTCTGGGTGAGAAACATTTATCTAATATCCAGCCTAAACCTCCCCTGACACAACCTCAGGCCATTCCCCCAGATCCTGTCACTGGTCACCACAGAGATCAGTGCCTGACCCTCCTCTTTCCCTCATGAGGAAGTTGTAGACTCCAATGATGTTCTCCCTCAGTCTCCTCCAAGGTGAACAACCTAAAAGACCTCTGCTGCTCCTCACACGGCTTCCCCTCAATGCCCTTCACCATTCTCATGGGCCTCCTTTGGACACTCTAACAGTTTAATGTCTTTTTTATATTGTGGCACCCAGAACTGCCCCCAGCACTCGAGCTGAGGCTGCCCCAGAGCAGAGCAGAGCAGGACAATCCCTCCCCACAGTCCTGCTGGCCGTGCTGTGCCTGATGCCCCCAGGACAGGGTTGGCCCTCCTGGCTGCCAGGGCACTGCTGGCTCATGTTCAACTTGTCATTGACCAGGACTCCCAGATCCATTTCCATGGCTCTGCTTTCCAGCCTCTCATCCCCCAGTATGAACATTCAATTAACAAAATTAACTGTCTGTTAACTGACAGATAAATTTTAACATTTTCAGTAAAAATCAAAACCAAATAATATAATTTTGAGTCTGTCACTTGCTGTTCATTAATTGTTTTTTACTCCTTTTAAGTAATGGGCTTATTTTTCTTCCTTTTATTGTCTTAATCTTTACATCTTATATGGTTTTGAAAAATCCAGAAATTAAATAATAAATGATAATTTCAGCTAATGCTTATACATGCAAGTATATTTGTATCCTGATGCACTAAAATTTTTGTATGTGTTCAACAACACTTGCAAAAGTCATGTGAGTACACTCCTCTGCAGAAGGTAAAGTTGATTAATCATTTTTGGGGAAAAAAATAAGCCTTTGTTGCAAATTACTGTCTGAAAAGAGAAGCAGGGACAAAATAATGGGTGCAGATGCACAGCAGTGCATGTATCAATAGAGAAATGGCAAAAAAACAAAGATAAAAATATTTTATAGACAGAGACCTTTATAAAAAGTTGTGATTTCTCTCCCATCCTTCAAATCTGAGTGGCATTATGTCAGAAAAAAAACATTGTGGGGAAAAGAAACAATTCTTGCCCATTTTAGCCTTGCAAAAGGTTGTTTATTGACAGTAATATATCACAGTAAGGGGAATAGAGCAAAGTTGTCTTGAGCAGCCGCTCCCCTGCATCACCAAAATAAATCTTGAAAGTACTGAAAAAGCAACACCTTCCATATTTTGGAAGAAGGCTAGTGACACAAGGAATGTGCTGGAGAGGTTAACTCATTTGTAGCAAAGAGGTGGAAGAATAGGACAAGCAGGGTGAATACTCCAAGTATTGTGAAGAAGAGAAACTATACTGTTGACTTATTAGAGCTGTATAAAATCCCAGGTTAAAATCTGCTTAAAATACTCTTTCATCTGAGGTGGCTTGCAGCTTTCAGTGTAAATAAAAGTCTCAGAAGGTCTGGCTCCTGTACAGAAAACTCAAGTTTATTGCTACAAGCTATTTACTATTGCTGTAGTAAAATTCACTTGGGAGAAAAATGGTCGTGGGGCTGGGTTTCTAAGCTATTATCTGAATGTGAACAAAATTATAGTATTGAGGTGCATCCAGTCAAACACACAGCAAATACAGTGCTCCCCAAAAGATATACAAATGTGTTTGAAGGGTTTGCACATGCAGGCGGGGGGGGAACATGTTAAATAAAAGCAGAAACTTAACCACAGGCTATGGTTTTGACCTTCCATGCAGTATGGTTCCTAGCACATCATCCTTTTCTGTGTCTCATATGCGCCTAAGATATGATTAGGCTGAAAGATTTCCTTTAGAAGCTGAATTATTTAGTAAAATGAAGCAAGTTTTAGACAGAATGAGGTATTCTCAACATTGAAAGACCTTTGCTGAATATGTCATGTAAAGAATTGAAAGAATACATCCTATACTAATGTAGAAACTCACATCTGACTTTTATTTCTGAAATCAAGTATGCCATGTGCTTAATCCAATTTGATCTCTTCTGCCATTGAGTGTTTGAAATTAGTGTGTTGCCTTGGCCTTGTCCTTATCCAAAATTTCTGGTTTGTTTTTTTTTTTTTTTGTGATCTTTGAACACATGTTCAATGGGGATTTAATCTTCCAGCTTTGCTAATATATCAGAATGGCCTTGGTAAGAAAAGAGCACTAATTGTCTGCGCATCACAAATCATTTAAATGTTCTTCTGCTGGCTCACAGCCTATCAAGCAGTAGATGGCACATTTCTCCTCTCTTTTATATTATAAAACAGGAAAAAAATAACTGCCCTTGTCTATAGTACTGGTAACATTTCACATGTCTATCATAACCCCTTTTATTAATCTCCTGTAAGATAAATTGGTTTTATACTTTCAATTTCTCGTCATACAAGAGACTGTCCATTTCTCTTATCTGGTTTTGTATCTTTTTCTGAATGGCTGCTAATTCTGTAATATCCTTTGTGGAAAAGGTATGACCAATACTTTGCAGCCTCCTGAAAGTAGTCTCAATATTGATATTTTTAACGGTGAGTCTGTTGGTATGTACTGCCTAAACTTTTCCTGTGGGTTTCTTCTGTCTTTTTGGTTTTGCTCTATTTTGCAACTGCCTCTTGAAAAGATTTTGTATGGGTATATAAAGTTCAAATTTCTGCCTTCTTTCCTTTATGCCTCAGTATGTTCCAAGTGGGATCATGACCAGAAGCAGAGTGAGTGTGAGATACTTTTATCAGATTATTGAATCAAAAGGGCCTGCAGTGCTTGGATAAAGGGAGCCTCACCATATTTAGCACTCTTCCTTAGGAGGTGGAATTAAAACTCAGATCATTAGTAAAGTTGTTTGGTGTTACTCTTGGTGCTTGCTTTTCAGATTAAAAAAAAAAAAAAAAAAAAGGCAGTACAATTGATTGGGTAATTCTGGCAGACCTGAACTTCAGTTCTAAGAAAACTAAATCTAATTAATTACACAACATAATATAAACAGTTATTTCAGTTATTTATGAAAATTGAGCTTATGTAGAGAACACCATGGAAACATATTGTTAAATTCAGCAAGAACATGGCTTAATTTACATATTAATTAATGTTAATTCTACCAACTCGACTCCTGATAATTATATTATTAGTCTGTTTAGTCACAGCAAGCATGTGTTGTTTCCCCTCTCTTCAACAGACCTCAGTGCAAAGATGGCAAATGAATATGAGAAGCTGTACTTTTTCACATAGACCAACTTTGTATATGGTGGTGGTTTGGCGGGGAGATGAAAAGATGGAGGATGAAAAATGGCCTCAATAACTTCTGGAGGAACAAAAATTATCTTTAGAACATTGTTTTCTACATTTTACAGGAGGAGCATGTCTTGTGGGAAACCAACATCATGACTAAGAAGGAATGGGTCAAAGTGAATATACAGCTACCAACAGGGCTAGAAAAGATAAAGGTATGAATGAAAAAGGCATCTGCTCAATATTTGAAGATCCTTTACTTTGTTGTTTGTAAATTATCTAGGAAGCCAAAAAAATTAGTTAAAATTGTGTGTATATTGAATGTCTTGCTATTTTTTCATTGCTTCAGTATGAGTAAATCTCTGTCTGTAGCTCAAGAAAACATCTACACAAACATGACATACAGAAGCTGCTGCACTTGAATAATATGCAAGAAAATGAATACAAATCTCATCTGATTCTAACTAGTCCTCTGAGTCCAACTCAGGAATTACCAACTCATTTAAATTTATATATAATTTATATAAGTGAGATGATGTAAATTATCTTTGTGGAACTTCAGTGGAATTATGTAAACCACTAACTGGGAAGATACCTTCTCCTTGAAATTTCAGACACAGAGATAAATGTGCAGCTACTTAGTTTTTATATTGATTTACAAGTTTCCATTTTAAGTAACTTTCTATTTACAGGGTTTTTTTGTAGTTCTGTAAATAACCATCATACTTTACTTCAGCAATCAGCTGAAAATATAATCTCTATGAAAGGACAAAAACTAAGCCCACTGCAGGAATTGATGTTTTGACAGATGTTAGAATGAATGCATTTCAGTAAGTTAGTAGGTTCTGAGGGTGTGTTGTTGCCTGTCTCTCTATTTCCCACTAGGCCAATTTTGAATAAACAAGCAGATGTGTAATTAAGTTATCTGTAGTATCTAAAAATAAATAAACATCTGCTTAGGTTGTATGTATATAAGTAGGAAGCCAAAACTGTATATTCTTGTACATAAACTGCAAGGAACCCTTGCACTTAGGGAAGGAAACATATACTATTTTTAAATTTGTGCTTATTTAATATTTTCAGCACAGCATTCTGGTTTTTGAGCTGGTAGAGAGAGCATGGAAAGTATTAGATGACTTTTGTCATTTTGAAGAAATTTTCTCTAGTGGAAGACAATGACCCATATAACTCATGTTTTAGAAAGAAAGATGCCTCTTGAGATTTCACTCCAACCTAATTCCCAGGCTTTGGGGAGTGTGCTAGACCCTTCTGCTTATGCCCCAAATCAGATCTGTTCCAGTTTCCTTCTGTCTGATCAGATATACTTACACAGATCTTTGTGACCCTTGCACATAACTACTTTCTGAGACTCACACTTTGGTCATGTCCCAGCCTGTGAAAACCCAAAAATCCATTTTTATTAATTCCTCCAACTCCAGCTCATTTTTTTCTCAGCACTTTTATTGCCATCCTAATCTTTTTGATGAATCCAAGCTTTCCTCCTCCTGCTTGCTGCTTTAACTCAGGTGAAAGAAACCTTGAGAGCACAAATGGGATAATTTCATTGCTTTGAGAGCCAGCAGAGCTGGGCTGTACTGTGCCCAGGAGCAACAGATGCTCTTCTGGAATTTCATAGCTATAAATCAGCTTGTGCTAAATCTGCTCAGAGCAATGGAGCTCTGTCAGAGAGAGAAATGCTCCTTGAATCTCTGTGTCCATGTCAATAGCAGTAAAATAAGCAGGGTGAAGACATAGGCCCAGGATTGGCATGTGATTGTCCAAATAATTAAAACATGGCATGGCTCCTAGAAAGGTTTTGACCTGAGCAAATCAGCCACCTCCAATCCAGTGCCCAGAACAGTTCCAGGATTGCAAGCAGGCAGGGACCAACCTCACAGCAGAGACTGGGTGCATCCATTTTGATGAAACAGTTATCAATCGTTAAACTCTGCTACGCCAACTATGTCCGAGGACAGTCCCCAGCCCAATTTACACACCTGTAAGTGGAAATTTTCTCTTGGGGATCTGCAAAATGAGATTTCGAAGACACTTCAGAAAGGAAGATGGAGTCTTTAGGATATTACATTTCAGGACACCTTTCTACAGCACAGGGGTATTACTAATGTTTAGCTAAAGGTTTATGAGACTTGGAGTTTTTCTTTAAAAAAAAATTTTTTTAACTTCATTCTTGGAATTCATCAAACTTCAGCTTAAATTTATTCATGATTTCAACCTGAGATAGCCATACCAAATTTCAGATTTGAAATTTATCACAGTTTTGCAATGGAAATTATAAAGCAATTTTTACACCTTGAACTGTTCTGTATAAATAAAACTCAGTTTCACTCTGTTGTCTGTTAATGCAAATATTTTATTGACAGCTTGTGTTTAAAGGACAACTCCAGAGCAGGGCAGGTTTCATCTGCCTGAATAGCATCCAGCTCTTGGATGCTGCTCCATCAGAGCCAGCAGGTTTGTGCTCGGGGGAAGAACCCCCCTGCAGGGATGGGCAGCCCGTGGCCCCTGGATCAGCCTGTGATTCTCACCTGGACTGCCCTGGTGGCAGTGAAGAGGACCCAGCCACCTGCTGTGAGTGAACCCCATTGCTTTAGGGGGGCAGCCTGCTGAGGAGTGTTGTGAAACCAAAACATTTCCATTCAGCAAATTACTAGGAAAAAATATTTTAAATTTCTATGGCTTCTTTTGCCTGGAATACTTAATGACATACAGGTTAGAGAAAATGTTCATAGCATTTTCTTCTTTCCATTGCTTTGTGTTCCTCTGTCTGGCCTCATCATCATGTTTTAGATACAGCTGGTAATTTGTTAACTAATCTGCTGAAATACAACATTTACTGTATTTTTGCTAAAATATATTCCCTATATACCACTTTAATAACCCTAATTTGCAAGGGAATGAAATCTGCCTTGGGATTTGTTCTCTGAACAGTTTTCTAATTTAGACTCTTTGTGAATTACTGTCAGAAAATGCATTAAGTGACACGATATTTGCACTATGATACAAATCACCACAGAAATGTAGTTCAGAAGCTACATCTTCATTATATTTGCAGCTGAAGGTAAGTTTGTAGAGAAGCCAGTTTCTGCTGTACAATCAAGAGTAAAAAGAAAATAACTAAAATTACTGAAAAATGTCTGTAATAATTCTGAAAATTTTAGATCTCCATGTGAAAACGTCTTTAGGGACTCTATCACTTCTAAAATTAAATACTATAGGGCATGCATAAGTATGTTTATTTGCCTCTGGTAGTAACACCTAAATATGTGTTTAACCTAAAAAATATATACATATTTAGGATACCAATGATGATATATATTGCTGCTGGGAGGTGCCAATTAAAATTTTGTGTATTGCTCAAGGTAGCAGGATTAAAAACACTGATAATATTTTATTTTCTAATTCCTTGATGATACTTCAGGAAATATTTGTGACTGCAAGCCATTTTTTTAACTCACAGTCAGAATCCCTAATTTTTTTCAATTACTTAAATAACCATGTGGGAACTATCTCTGAAACAAGTAATATGTGCAAATGCTGAAATAACACTTTAAATAGGAAGGTATATACTGATTTATCTCTGGGTAGAATCTAAGCAAGCATTGAAGTCTGTAAGGGCTCCCTCTCTGATAGCTCTTTTTGATTTTTACAAGGCTTGACCTTATGCTGTGTCTGTGTCTCTGTGTCTGTCCTACCTCCACGGGTAGGAGTGTGGAGAGTGCTTGTAAGTTCTTTGGGAGGAATGGAATGAAAGTGAATTATATTTTCAAAGCTGGACTTTATTTCTCAGCAATTTAGCAATCCCACTTCATAACAATGAAAAAGAATTTGTGGTGAAGAGCAACTGGAAGTAAAAAAATAATTTTTAGGTTTAAAAGGATCATAAAAAATAATTGTTGCAGTTGAAGGGAGCATCATATTACACAAGATGAAAATGAAGATAACTCCAAACATTTACAGGCCTGTGCCTCAGACACTGGACATTTATGCTAGGTAACCAAAAGATTACAAATTACCTAGATGTAGTCAGTGTTTTAAAGATCACAGTAGAATTTTTGGGAATATTTCCTCCATCATGGTGATGTTGATGAGTCAGAAAAAATGAGATTTGGCACAAGAGGGAAAAGTCAGAATGACCCAATGGTGTCAACACTGTCCTGTGTGGGATCTCCAGAGTTATGGTGCTGGGACAAGGAATGATGAGAGCCACAGTCAGTGCAAAATGTTCTTCAAAATCTCTGCCTAGTGCTCCATTGACTGCTGCTGCTTCTGCAATTAAATTTGGTTTTTCTACTGGCACTTCTTCTCCACTAACTCTCTTCAAATTGAAGAAAATACCACACTCAGTTGAAACTGAGGAATAGGCATTGTTTGCTTAACTATGTGTTGAGGTATTCGCACTTTGAAGAGGTATTATTTCATTGGAGCAATGCACAAAAGTATATTCATCCCCCAAAAAGAGGGTGAAAAAAGGTTCTTTCCTGAAGTATAAGTACTGAAGTAGTTGCTTATTTCTCTGACTACTGGCTGAGAAGAAAGAGCAGACAAAAATGTGCCATCTTTAAAATAGCAATAACTATTGTTTAAGTTGGCCCATTTTAATGGATAATATTGTCTTGTATGCTTCCCACACTCCTTTTCAGGAAAGATGGCCCTAATGGAATGTAGTTACTCAGCAGTTTGGTCAGCTTAGAGGATTCATCTTTCAGATACTTTCACCAGTATTGAGAAAAAAGGTGTAAAGAAAAAATTCTTATTTATTTTTGTCCTTTGTTCTTTTACTCCTATTACATCAATTTTCTGTAAGATCTTGATATTGTCCTCCATGGTGTTTAGAGTTCACTATATTTATTCATATTGATTTTCAGTAAAATTTCCTATCTGGTACAGTGATGCTTGTTTTAGCCTTTATTTGGTCTTTTAGCATCTATCCTTGGACACATCCTCAGTAGTTTCCTTTGCTGAAGTGTTCTCAGGTACTGAAAGTGCTGACAGATCTCCTGTTGAGCAAAAACAATGGCAGACAGCTGTTACTTAATGTGAAGGATTCCCTTCCTTTAAGATTTTCTTTGTTTCATTATAATAAGGAATTTAAAAATAATGTTTCTTTTTGGTCATGTTGATTTGACATGAGTAGTGTTATAATAACATAATTTATTACAAGAATAAACACACAAATGTTTTGCAACACTTCCTAATCTTTCTCTTTAATCTCTGCTCATTTATATATATATATTTTAGTCTAGGAGACTTGAAAGTCTCAAAAATTAGGAAATTGTCTAGGAAACACTTATGTATATGAGTAACCATCTTTATTTGGGTTGTTAAAATCTATGAATCTAATGGAGTGACAAGTTATGAAAGTACAGATTTTACTTTTAAATTCTACATTTTCATAATGTCTTTTCTGACGCCTCTTATTTGTGATCACTTCTAAATTTTTTATTTCAGTGAATGATAACAAATTATGAAAACCTAGTTAATATTTTTGAACAGAAAGTGAGAAACAGGACTTGGATAATTTAAAGGACTATAAAGATTCCTTTAATGCTGATGCCTTTTCTTTATTTCCCACCCAATATAAAGGAAGTTTTCTACTAAATAGTGTGTCAAAAAACTAATATTTCAAACACTAAACTTATAATTGTTTTACATGATTTATACATAACCTTCACAACACTTATAAACCCATAAATACAAATGAATCAGTTGCTAGCAGTCCTAGAAGCTTGGAAACAAGTCTAGGAAGCACTTGCTATTTTTAAGTAATGTCTCACTTTGATGCAGTAGTGTTTCTGGAAATTATCTGCTCCACAGCATCCATGTAAATTCAAAATTATTGTGGGGTGGCATCATCCTACAGGTACTTCTGAAAGAGGATCACTTCCATTTAGCTTAATTAGAAGCTTTCTTAAAACAGCCATCTTTACCACTTCTGCTTTTAATTTAACACCACTGGTATTACCTTAAATATTCTCAGCTTTTTGTAGGATTTGTGTAATTTATGAATACGGAATATGTAGAATGAAGGAAACCTGTATAATTTTAAAGCCATGTAGCTTTTACTGCATTTCATTTACAGTATACCAATTTACAATTGCAAATCCTTGCAACCTTCCACAGCAGGTGAGCACAGACGCAAATATTTTTATTATTCTTCAACATTGAAGTGGAAAGAGCACTTTTTAGTCTGAAACATTAGTTTTACTAAACATTTGTGCATTTCCTGTGACACTGAATTTGTCGGTCTCTGTTCATTGATCTGGTATGTGCATGTGGAGAACAAGAAGCTACACCCATGCTATTTTCACAGACTTCACTGCTGGCCAGCACTGTGCAGCCCTTTGTGTTTCACCAGAGCAGCTCCAAGCAAACCTGGCCTCTGCAGAGCAAGGGTGGACACGAGATTCTCTTAAGCTCTCTTATCCCTAAGCCAGGGAACTGAGTTGTTTCAGAAGGATGTGAGGCCAGCTCACCTATGAGAGTTATGAGTCATCTGTCTAATGACTTATGACATGAGGAAGTTCAGGCTGGATGACCTGTGGCCATCTGGGATATTTCTGTATGAATCCTTTAAAAAATTCTAGGTAAATAACATTAATCACAAACTGGTAGGGAAAGTGCACAGGCATTCAGAAAGAAGGTATCTGTGTAACCCTTCACTTTCACAAAATGACATGAAATGTTAGCCAGAAATGGCAGAATATTAATGGCAAAGAGGTTTTTTGGTTTCTGTTCATAAATGATAGCTATTACCTCAAATTCCAAAACCACTTAGGTGCTGTCATACCGAATGAGGGGAGCAGCCCTCCTCCTTCTATACCTTTGTTCAGGGAAACACCAACCTGATGGAGAGACCAGCTGAGTGTCCCCATTTGTGGTCATTTAGTTGAGCTCTCAGAGCAGGACTGAAAACCTTCATGCACTTGCAGGCTAGCAAAAATGAAGCAATATGACCTGGCTGGTAACCCAGCCTAGTTATCAGAAATGCTTTGTTTTTAGCCTGGGAGGATCTTGAGGAGATGGGATAGACAGAGTAAGCTAGTCAAAGAAAAAAAATTCCCATTTCACCTCCTAGTACTCTTGAAATATGTGCTTTGTTTCCTGGGTTTTTGGGAGGTTTTCTGGTTGTTGTTTTGTATTTGTTGTTTTTTTTTTCTTCTTTTTAATATATTGAAAACGGCTTGTATTAATTGAAAAACTTTTCAGTGTATTTTATGGCTTTAGAAAGTTACACTTATTCTTGAAACTCAAAAGGTTTTAGGGCAACAAGTTTTTTTTCCTGGCTGCATGATTGGATTTTGTAGAAACGGTGTAATAATTTACTCCTTCACTAATAAAGCCATACTGATATATTCACATGAACTAAAAAAAAAAATTCAAATTTCACTTACTGTTAAAATGAAAGCAAGTTGTTTCTATTTTCATTTCTGTTTTGCTGAATTATAAAGGTCTAAAATAGAAAACTTACTCATTTTCCATTCAAAATGTCAAAAACCCATCTGCAGATTGAATCCATTGAAACCTTCCTAGTGAAATATAAAACATAAGCTCTGGTGCTGAGAATTTCAGTAGGAAGGGACATAATATATCAGAAAAGAGTTTTATGTCAAACTTAACTGCAGCATGACTACTCAAAAACTATAGGCTGTGCAGTCACTTTTTTTCTTACTATGGATAGTGAAAGATTATCTATAATCCCTTGAAGGTTCAGATAAAAATGCTGAATGTTTGATAGGAAAGGCACATTTCTTAAGGTTTATTAATGTTTGAGGAACGAAAAAACACATTGAAAAACTCTCTTACTTGGATTTGGGTTTTAGCCAAAGCACAGAACTTTTCTTTCAAGCTTGATTAAACATTTACAAGCACTCCTTAAGTTTTTAGAACTAAGTAGGGATAAAGTTTAAGTTTGACTGTTAATTTGGACAAGTGCATTTCACTCACAGTTGAAGGGTACCTGTTCTACAACATATTTACACTTTTAAATTGAAGTATCACTTCCAGATACTACATAGGAGGAAAACTTGGGTTTGGTAATTGACTCTGGTCAGTGTTTCTGCATAACTGGGTGTTTGTTTAGAGCTTTAAATTTCAAGTAAAAGGTGGAATAAAAAAAACATTCACCATTTAAAGTGTGGTGAGCGTTACCATATTCTATTTCCTCTCCACCACCCAAAAGAAAAAAAATCCCAAACCAACCACAATCATCAAAAAAAACCAAACCCAACCATAAACATCAACCAAAAAAAACCCCAAAGTGCACCAACATGAATGTTCTTCCTACCTTTATAATTGTGTTCAGACTTGAATAAAGTTTGAAAAAATGACTGGACTAAACCAATGTAATTTGGGATTGTGTTTTGCTGTGTGTGCTATGTCTTTTTTTCCCCCCACTGCTTTTCTATTCAGCCTAAAAAGGGATGTTTATACATTTCTTTCTATATCTATAGGGTTAGAAGTAATTGTACTACAGGCTACCAATGTAAGAAATGCTGATTTCACCACACCTCTCTTCCTGTTGAACAGCAAGGGCAATGATGGGCCCTGATCACAAAAAAAAAGCTGTTGTTTTTATCAGCATAACAAATCTTCTTGAGGTCACAAATGCCTCCAGTTAAAAGAAAATGATAATTTAAAAAATGTTTCCGTGCTAAATACTTTTTAGGGCTGCAAAATAATAGTTGTTGGTACTATCTTGATCTTAGTTTCATATTTAAACCATTATTTTAACTTGTTTTCTTTGGTGCCTACAGGGTCACTTATGGATGTCTTTTTGGATATTACTGTGCAGACACTGCAGTCAGCTGTTTATGCAGAAGAACTTTTGTGGGGTTTAGGGAGGCCAGGAGACAGAGATATTTAAGCAAAGAATGTTTGTCTTTTTGTGTCACATGGGTTCTCTCAAGACTGCTTAGCTAAGAAAAGCAAAATGCCTAGATCTAGTATTAATTACCAAAACAGCTTAGTCTTGGTATCAATTTGCATGTTCAACCTTAATGTATTAGCAATGGAAGTCTAATTAAAAAGATACCTTGTGAAAAGCATGAAAATTTAATCAAATAAGTTAACCAAGTTTCATTTTAAACTATATATGCTGCACTAAGCAGAAAACTATGCACCATCAAATTTTAATGTATATGGTGAAGCCAGAGACACTGATATTTGTGGTTTATTTTTTACCTTAGGATTTAGCTGCTCTAATAACCTCTATATTCCTGGGAAACTTTTACTATTTAGCTCTGCTACAATGGTGCTTAAAGAGAGATGCATTTCATTTTGGTTTTGTACAATCTGAAAATTGTTGTAATACATATGATCGTGTCTGAGGCTGATATGATCAGATAAATGTGCTGTGGGAGCAGAAAGGGACAAACACAGTTCTAAAATAATGGCTGCAATTGCAATAAGTGACCCTAGCAGTTAAGTGTAGTGCCTTGGGAAGCTCTTCTGGACCAGGAAAGAAAACTCTGGGTATAAAACTTTCTTATCAAAATAATTATTTGTACTCAATCAATGTAGGAGTGTGTGAAATTTTTATACAATTTAAATTGGTCTAATCCATACCAACTGAGAAAGTCATCTTTCACTTTGCAATAAAAATTTCTAGGCGATCTGAATAATTGATAAATTTAAATCTCATTTTCAAAAATAAATTAAATGAAAGCTCAATTCATTTTTGCTTTCCATATATTTTAAGCCCTAAATGCATTTTATTTTTCTCAGATGTTTATAAATACATTACTGATGCAATTCCTCTTTAAAAAATTTTTAGTATTATTTTTATAATATCTCAGCAACCAATGTACAGGTCTTTACCATGTTTGTTCATTTACAGGTAGTTTGTTTCATGGTTCTGAGTTTTTTATGAAAGGAAGGGCCTGCCCAACCTGTTACCTGTATTCTGGAACTAATTATCCCTCTGAATAACCTGAAACACATTTTTGCTTCTTCAACACTCCAAGAACATCTAAGTACAAAACAGCCAGAGTTTTGGCATTAAACTGTTGCATCAAGTTCAACTTATTGATCCTCTGTTGTTGTTGTTGTTCTGACCCCAGCTAATTACACCTTATGTGATTTTGAGACTGACCTTTGTGGATGGAAGCCACTGAGCAGAGGTGATGCTGACTGGAACATAATGAAAGGACAGGCTCCCAGTGACAGAGAACTCCCTGGCAGAGGTCATACAAATAATATGGGGCATGGTGAGACTTCTTATTATTTTTCTCCTTCTGTCATGAAAATTCCTACTTGTAAATGGTCACAGACTGATAATAAAAACTGTTTTGAAATGGATGCCACACAGTATGTAAATAACACAGGTAAGGTGTTACAGAAAGCCAGTCTGTTGGAGATATTATTTTTTAGCTGTGATCTAGTTGTTCTGTCTTTGTAACCCTTATTTTTGGCTGGCACAATCAGTGAGGTATGAGACTTAATGCAGTTTTTTGAGATACTGACCTTCGAACTGACAGCTGACTTTGTTTGTGCATATCATAACCATTGTTTACCCAATATTCACATAGGAGCCATTCTGGGAAGCATTATTTGGGCAAACAGCTTTTTGTAGAGTGCAGTTAAATTAATCCATATTGTCTGGGAAAAATACAGTGAGAATAATTTCCTTTAAAGAGTTGTCCTTCCTTCAGCATATATTTGCCATACAATTTATTCAGCTGGGAAACCATTTTATTCCAGAGGAGGACTGTTTAAAATATTTTTCCAAAGTGAAAATGTTATTATAGCACACTCCATAAAAATAAGACTACCAAGCATGTTTTTCATTGTCAAATAATATTGACAATGATTCTGTGACTTTAATATTAATAAAATGTATCTATTGCACTGTTTCCAGTGGAGATAAGATTAAAATCTGTGTTACAGCCCAGAGCCCTTTTAATCTAGATTTTATTAATTATGCATATTATCTGCAGCCAGACCTCCACACCTCTCTTCCATGTTCGTGGTAAAGAAATGTGACATTTAAGTATTCCTCCTCAGGCACAGGAACTTTAGGTTTAAAATTCACCTGAGCCAACAGCAGTGGGTAAAGTATGTGTGTGCCTGCTATAGAATGATCCTAAATGAGCAGTCATATTTTATGCTCTGGTCTTCATGTGATGAAGTGCGCCAAAGTTGCTACTCACTTTTCTCAGCAGCTGTTTGATGTTTCATTTTATTTTCTCTGTAGAGTAGGACTGGGCCTTCATTACTGCACTTTATGTAAACACTGCTGTATTACAGGTTTGCAACATCAAAGCTCCAGAAGGGAGCACTGATCTGCCCGTGTCTTTCTCTGCTCTAGGTGCTGATGAGATCTGAGGGGCAGTGTGGTCAGGGAAGGCTGCTGGCAGCCTTAGTGTCACACCATGTGGAGCTATGTGCTGCTTCACTTCAGTTGCTTTGACGCCTGAATTTTACAAGCTTGTTTCGGTGTTGCTGCAGGTTGAAGCCTCAAGCAGATTTGGAGGTTACTATGCCCCACCTCTCAAGCCCAGTAATGTTGCATTCTCTGTATGAATTAGCTGAAAAGGTATTTCTGAGGTGGTTTTGTACCAATCTATCATTGTGCCTGCTACAGCCACGACTTCAGAATTAGGATTCCAGAATCTGAGCAAGTTTTTGCCCACATTAAATCACGGTCCTTCAGGTTGCAACTGTTCCTTTTAGTACCATGGAGTGGTCATCTCTCTTCTCTCCTGGGGAGGGCAGTAGCAAATTTTGATTAATGAAGATCTTAACAAGGCTACAGTAGAGGCTCAGCTGCAAATTATAGAGGGTCCTTTGAAGTACCCTTGCATTCCAATGAGGGGAGCTTCCCTCACGCTGTGGAATGCTGCATTCCTGTTTGCACAGGGAGCTGGAATGGTCCCCTCTTTGTGCCACCCTTGCTAAAGCAATGCCATTATGTGCGTGGGGCTGGACCTAGCCCTCGGCTTCATTACAGATCCATGGGAAATCAGTGGCTAAGGAGTATGACTGCGGCAGCACAATAGCTGATTTTCCAAGATGTAAGGCAATATGTGTAATATAAATGCTCAAAAAAGACTGAGCCTTTAGTGTTGTTTTGCATAGACTTTCATGAAAAAGTCTCAGTATTCAGCAAAGGCAGCACTGACGGCATTCAAAATATGCTGCTTTAGGGCCCCTTGAAAATGTTTATCCTTCCCTACCTTTGTCTGAAGCACATCTGCTGTAGTTCAAATCCAAATGCAGTGCATTTGCCAGAGTTCAGATTAGATCTTTAATTAAGCTTTCATCCCCACTAGCACAGACAACAATGTCAAGTCTGTGGACCCCATGAGAAAATACAGCTTATTCCATTGGCTCCTGTGGTCTGCAACATTGTTAGCGTGCTTAAAAGTGGCTGGGCTGTGCTGAGAGTGAATACTGTACCCTAAAGGAAATAATTTCTGGTTTAAATTCTGTTTGAAACAATATTTAAGCCAATTAAAATGTGTCCTTTAGGGATCTTGGCTGAGGTCTCTGTTTCTTGATCTCCAGGGTGCTCTGTGTTGCAGCTCCTCTGCTCTCCCCAGTCCGTGCAGAGTGGATGGGCAATGTGTGAAGGTGATGGGTAATAGTTGTAGTGTTTTAAGGTTGGAGATCTTAAAGCTTTTGCTTGAAGAAAGGAGATAAAAATACTTCCAGTGGATATCTGCACAGTGATGCTCTCAGAGAAGCAGCACCTGAACTGCCTTTGAGGGGCTCTGTAGTCTCTTCCTTGGGTTTATGTGCTCGCAGGCACCATGACAGGGTAGTCTGAGCAATACCTGCCCAAAAAGTCTTATTTCCTTCTCCCTCTCTCCTTGTCTTTGGAATCAGTCATGACAATTTTACATGATGGAAGAGCCAGGAGCATTTAGCAATTCTGTTTTGTTTTTACCCACACAGACATTGCTTGTCACAGCCTGTTATAACACCCTCCTCATTATCCACAGAGACTGGATGGCAAAGCAGTTTAGATTGTTTTGATCTATGAATAAGCTTTATGTGTCTCATTAAGCATATAGTTACCTCTCTGGGGTAACCATTTGCCATTGGAGCATGACATATTTCTCATACTCTAAAATAAAATTTGTTTATAGGAGCATTCATTTACTTCAGTGGATCACATCAGAGGAACTCAAAGATGGCCATGTCCCACCTGGGAAGCCCTTTCCTTGTCAAGCTTACTCCTGGGCTCTCCTGCTGCCAGGTAACAGTTTGATATGAACTGATATGAACTGTGTTTTTGTGACCTGTCTCTCAGCTGACACAGGTCATGAATTCTTCATGCTCTAAGTGTTGCTGCTGAGGGCTCTATTTCAATACCAGCAGAAGGAGTTAAAGACTAATGCTTTAGGAGGACAGAGAAGAAGGCAATCTTTACTGTTTTGCTGCCAAATTTTTATATCTGATTATTACTATTCTTTCTCACAGCACCCAGCAGGTGGCTCAGATTTCAGGACATGCTCCAGGATTTTGTGTACTTTGGCAAAGGTATCTGGACAATGATAACAGGGCTCTATCAAATAGCCACTCTGCTGTCTGCAGACAGGAAAGTCACATACCCACGGCTCCATAATAGGACACCTGTGGTTTGAAGTCACTATACACACCAGCTGTGTTGGTGAGACCAGAGAGAGCTAGCTACCATACTCCAGACATGCACTGAATTTTAAAGCATGGTTTGAGGAGGGTTTTAAGCTGATCAGTGCAGTACTTGGGAGTTACTTTGAAATGTGGGTTTTTGTCAGATGTCTTGTGGCACTGCAGACGAATGCAAAAGCAACCAGCCAGGATAGTGGTTGAGATGAAAAACTAGAAAGGTACCAGGAAAAAAATTAATCAGGAAGGACAAAAATAGAAAAATATTAGATGAAAGATGAAAATGCAGTTTTATAACTAGATGGTTTTATTTTTCAACAAAATTCTGTATTCTTAAAACTTGAAGAAATACAGTAAATATGAACAGCAACTACTCACTACATTACAACTGTAATTTTATTTGTCTTTTTGTCCACTGAATAAAATGAATAGACACTGCTCAGTTTTATAACTTTTTTCCTTTTTCTTTCTTCTTTCATGAGGCTTTTTTATTTTCTATTCTTTAACTTTTCAATGCTCATGCCATACTGAGGAGAAGTTAAGTTGTGTAGTTATGATGTGGTTTTCTTCTGATACTGTATAATCCCTCCTTATTTAAAAAGTCAGAGAGAAGAAAAGGAAAAGACAGAGAAAGCTTGCCAAAATAATTTTATTTTGTTCTGTGAAAAAAAAAGAGGCTTTAAAGGAACAAAATAAAATTTAGACTGGTTGCTTAACTTTTAAGACTCAGTGTAGAACAGAAACTGTTAATTCCACTTAAGAAAGCTTTTTTCAAAAAAAGAAAAAAAGAAAAGAAGGAGATGCACTTAGACGTCCCAGCAAGTGGCAGAACTTTTATTCCAGCAGGATGTAGGCTTCTTAGGTTTTATCTCATCGAAGGGACCAGAAAGAAGTGCTAGCTGAGCTAAATCTGTTTTACTTGAAACTGCAGCTCCCTTGGACTACACACATCAGTGAGTTACCAGAGCTCAGATGAATAGCTGCCACTTGCAGTGGAGGAGTAGAAGCCTCTGAAACAATTCAAGAACAGTTCCTGGCAATCCCTTAAGGCAATCTTGCAGTTCTTAATCTTCACGTGACTTCTTAGTGTTGTAAAAGGCCAGAAATAAAATAGATGCAGGATAAACTCAAGCAGAATGCTGCTGCAGGGAACTCAGAAGTCCTGAACCATCCCACAGAAGCCCAGTGTGTGCACTATTCCTGGGACACCCAACAGCCTTTGTACTCACAGCACATTTGTTCAGACAGCTCCATCTCACTTTTGTTGACTTTGATGCTGAGGAGATAAGCACTTTTCAGGTTCAGATTATCTTAGAAACCCTTAAGGCAAACTGGGCACCACTGATATGCGAATCAATGAATTATTCCAGTAAGATCTGTTGCAGAGTTTGGTCTGCATTCAAAATAAACACAGATGCAGTGGGAATGCACATATTTTTCTCTACTTCAAAGTCAGAAAAGAAGCAAGTTGTATCATAAGTATGCATGTATTGAATGAATTTAAAATTCTTAGATCCAACAAAAGCTAGAGCAAGTTCTTACCTAACGGTACGTGTCTGTCAGGAGAGTGTTTTTGAGGACTGGAAATTTGGCTTTCTGCCACATTATCCCTGCAGACTTTTATTTCTGGGAAAGAGCAATGAGTAGGGGTTGCTCACTAGGATGTGTTGTGCTCTCTGCCTATTAATGTGAGATGATGCCCTCTGTTGGATATCCCACTGAGAGGATAAAAGGATCTACACAAAGAGATCTATGTTTATTGCTAGCTTTACAAGCTCTTTAGCTCCAGTTGATAAAAAAAAATATTTGAGTTGAAGGGTAACAGATTTATATTGTTACTTTCTGGTTAATTGAAGCTTAGAAGTATCAACTTTCTTCAGCTTCTTGTAGCTGGGTCTTTTTGTAGATGTAAGCTAAGAAACGTCTTCATTTAGCTCAAGGTTTTGCCCTTGTAGAAGCAAATTTCTAGTCCCAGCTCTGTGTTTGTGACTCTTGAATAGAAACAATACTCATTGTATAGTAGGACATGTAGACATAAAGAAGGAAGGTAACATTATTTCTTACTTAATGAAAACATAAATTTGTTTGAAAAGCTGTTTGAAAGACAAAGGCCATCTAAATTGTTTAGAGTGTAGTTCTTCATACACTTACTTTGGAAAGTGTTTGTACACCTGCTGCTTTCTATTTCTTAAGCTTTTTTGCTGGGGGAATGAGCTACATGAAGGTATTCAATTTATTAATAAGGATCAAGATTATTTTATATAAGACATGATTTTCATGAGTGGTGGTAAAATTAAATGTTGAGAGACTGAGTCTACCAGACCTGAAGCCAGATGATATTAAAATGTAGCAGTGTGTTTTACCAGGAATATTTCTGCATGACTGATCAAGCTCTTGTTTTACTTTCATGAAGAGACAAGTATTATCAATATCAAGGCTTTTGCAGGGAAGTAAGGATACTGCAGTTGAAGAAATTATAATCTTTGTCTGTGTAGAGAAGCAGGAAGAACTCAGGAGGAAAGAAAAAAATTAGTCTTTGAAAATCTTATTTCTTCCCCTCAGTTCTGAGTTGAATTTTTGCCTGGGTATTATTAAAAAAAGTTAAATGTATCAGTACAAAAATTAAATTTATTAAATTACTCTGTATTGCAGGAGAGTGAACTGTGATTCTCACCATTCTCTTATCTTTTCTGCCTCACAAGCAGTCTCACCCACATGAGAAAAAAATACAGTCTTTGTATTTTCCTCCCATATATTGGTCAATCTGCTTGTTTCAGATGAATAGATTCTTTTTAAAAATCTTTCTTCAGATTGTATTCATTTATGTTGATTTTGGAAATAAAAGACCATAAGGTTTCCTTCATATGAGAATCTCAGTGATTGCTCTTCTGAGATTAACACACCAATGTCATATATTCAGAATTTGTGAAGAAAAATAATCTTTGAGAAATCTCTTAAGTGCTTACTATGATAAAGAAGTTAAGGGAAGTCATATCCTTCAGTCTGCATCCATTGATACATACAAGTTAAAAGTAAATTGTAAAAATGAGCTTTAGTTTTAAATATAGTTTTGTCTTTAGACTGGGTACTGCTCCTCAGCATGCTGTGATTTCAAACATCCCCATCTTTCATGCCAAGTCTGTGCTTAGACCCATCATGTCTTCCTTTGTTATGATGTACATATATTACTTGGTACTGAATTTATTGCAGATTGATTATATATTTTTTTAAAGCTTTTCATTACAAAAATCTTTCAACAGGTAAGATTTTGGTACTGGTTATCTCAGGATTCCCAGCTTTCTGTCTTTAAGAGGACTACATTAAATGGAAGTTTGGAAAAATTACATGACATTTCAGGATTGCCTGAGATGAAATGGAAAAAAGTGAATATACCTGTAGAAAGTGTGGCTGAGAAATTACCTTTTCAGGTAACTATATATCACATTTGCATTGCTTTCAAAAAGATATTTTACTTTGGCCTTTAGAGTTAATTTACTTTTAATGACAAAATACAAAAAGAGACTTTCTGTTCTTTAATGGTCATATGAAAAGATTTAATTCAGCTTTTTCCACAGGTCCATCTATTAAAGAGCATAGCCATTGTTTCAGTATTCTAAGCATTAGAATTACTTTTAGTAAAAAATATCAAGGAACCCCAAAAATTATTTAGCTCCAACCCCTCCTTGGCAAGGACACCTTTCTTTTGACCAGGTTGGTCAAAGCTCCATCCAGCCTAGCCTTGAACACTTCCAGGGATGGGGCACCCACATCTTTCCTGGGTAACATTCCAGTGCCTCAGCACCCTCAAAGTAACAGATTTCTTCCCAATATCCAATCTGAACCCATTCTTTTTAAGTTTGAATCCATTCCACTTGTCCTGTTAGTACATGACCTTGTAAGTAGTCCCTCTCCATCTTTCTTGTAGGCTGCCTTCAGGTACTGAAGACTGCAATTAGGTCGTTCTGGAGCCTTCTCATTTTGAGGCTGAATAAACCCAATTCTCTCAACCTTTCCTCATAGGAGAGGTGTTGCTTCCCTCTGATCAACTTGTTGACCTCTTCTACACTCACTCCAATAGGTTCTGGGGACCCCAGAGCCTGACACAATACTCTGGTCTCTCACAAGTGCAGATTAGAGGGGCAGAATCCTCTCCCTGCCCTGCTGCCCAGGCTGTGTTTGATGCAGCCCAGGGCATGTTTGGCTCTCTGGGCTGGGAGTGAACATGGCTGGGTCATGTCCAGCCTCTCATCCTCCAGCACTCCCAGGTCCCTCTGGGCAGGGCTGCTCTCAATCCCTTCATCCATAGCCTGTGTGGATACTGGGAGATATCCCAGCCCTTTCACTTGATCTTGTTGAACCTCATGAGATTCCCATGGGCCACTTCTCGAGCTTGTCCAGGTCCCTCTGGATGGCATCCTGTCCTTCAGGCATGTCAGCTGCACCACTCAGCTTGGTGCACCACTGCAAACTTGTTGAGGGTGCGCTCGATGACATTAATGAAGATATTAAATGACACTGGTCCAAATATGGACCCCTGAGGGGCACCACTTCTCACTGATGTTCATCAGGACTCTGAGCTGTTGACCACCACCCTCTGGATGTGAACATGCAACCAATTCTTTATCCACCTAAAAACTCTTTATCCTCCATCAAATCCATCTCTCTCCAATTTGAAGAGCGGGATGTTATGGGGGCCATGTCAAAGGCTTTACAGAAGTCCAGATATGGGAGCCATAACCTGTCACTGATGCAGTCACTTCATCATAGAGGGCCACTGGGCTGGTCAGGCAGGACTTGCCCTTGTTGAAGTCATGCTGGCTGCCTCAAGTCACCTCCCTGTCCTCCCTGTGCCTTAGCATAACTTGTAGGAGGATCTGTTCCATGATCTGCCCAGACACAGAGGTGAGGCTGACAGTGCAGGTACTTCAATTTGCAATCTATCCCTTCATTTATTGTACCACATTGCTAACTTCATCAGGCATAGGTCAGATGAACACAATTAAATGGTGGTGTAAATCATCATATTTGGTAACCATAGCTACTTTAAGAAGATATTTAAATTTTATGTACTCCAGCAGGAAGACCATTCATTCAATAGACTTTTACCAGTTTTGATTGAAGAGAGGTCATCTGGGTTGCAAAACATTCCCTAGGTAAAAGTAGTTATGGCTTTGACAGTGGAGGAGCAAATTTCTGACCTGACCAAATCTCAGTTGTAGTTTTTTCTGGCTGATGTTCAGAGTTGGTTGTAGGAACTATTTAGTTCCTTTGCAGATATCAGAAATTATAAATGAATATGTAAATAAATGTGTGTCTGTTTGTGTCTTTTTATCATGTCACCTTTAATGAGTTAACTTTTTTTTTTTCTGTTTTTACAGATTATCTTGCGAGGTACTATTCTAGCAACAAATGCTACTGTTGCTGTTGATGATATCAGTATAACTGGGGTATGTGAGGTTGTGGATAGATCACTCCTAGGAGTCAGCCAGAAAAATGAAGGCAAGTTTCATGGTTTTCAATACATTTTCCCCAATGTCTGCTATATATAACTTATTTTACTGACAACTTGAAGGTACTTTAAAAAAAATAGAGGATAATCTGAGAAAAAAAGTCTGTATGCTGTAATCAATCACCTCCCTGGAGGTGTTCCAGGCTGTGTTGGATGGGTTTTTGACTCTGCCCATGGCAGACTAGATGATCTTTAAGGTCCTTCCCAATACAAACCATTCTATGGCTCTATAAGGAAGGCTGTCATCCTTGTGTTACACATTAGCTGCTATAAGAAGTTTGCTCTAATTCTGCAAAGTGAGCTCTGGTGGGAATTTCCTGGTACCACTTGCTATGTAGTACCTGCTCACATTCATGTTTGGATGCAGAGGCAGAAGCAAGACATCCTATATTTTCCACTAAAGAGCAAATTCTGCTGCTTTACCTTTAGGCCAAAAGGTTTCTCCCATCATTACTACTAAATATCTGACATATATAATAAATGCCCACCAAACTCATCTTTGTACTCACACTGTAGTCTTAAAGAGCCAGTGGATGGGAATATAAAACAACATGACCTGTCAGACTGCTGCTTGTGGTTCTCTTGATGCTAACAGCTGCTTTTCAAAAATGGCATGGGCACATGTGCAGTCAGGGGTGATGTTGATGACTTATAGACATCAGGTATCTGAATTTAATATCCAAAAATTTAAAGGCATTATAGAGAACTTCAGTATTGTGTTTTTAAGGGCTTCTCTGACCCCTATATACAGTGGGGTTGAGGTATTTAGAGAAACATTTACTTGCTTTAATTATTTTCCTTACAACTCCCTCATTTACCCATTAATCACAAAGATATTGTCTTTAGAAGGGAGTTATATTTTTTTATAATCTCTGTCTGGATAGAAATATGAGTATTTTAAAAAGTTAAGATAAAGTTAAGTTAAACAAAGGGCATGAAAAGCTGCTCATCATTCCTCTCACTTACTCATTTTCCAGAAATCTACCAAAGAAAAACCAGCAGACCCTGGCATTTGGTTTCCCCATTCATTGAAATTTGGGGTATTTTCTAGTGTGTCCATTGAGGTACAGGCTAGTAATGGTGCAGCACCCAATTTTGGCTTCTTGCAGCTTTCATTGTGACCTGAGCACAGAGAGAGCAGAGCTACAGCAGACAGGTTTGGTGGAAAACCTGCACCTGGCTCCCAGGGAAAGAGCAGGGAGCTGTACCAGCCTCTGGCCTCTGAGCAGGAGCCAGGCTCTGCGACACCAAGGTGTATTTGATAACTTTTCACATGGAAGTTTGAATATTGTGGAGAGTAAGATTTAGTTTAAGGCCATCAGACATGGAGATCAGCTGTGTTTCTTCTCAGCTGTGATATAATCTAGTACACTGCATAGGTGCTGATCTGTTCCTTGTGCTGAGCACATTGCTATATTAAAAGGAGATAAAAAGCACTTCTTATAATTTTACATACTTGTGGGTTTACTTACATGTCTTTTTCTGATTTTTAAGGGGAAAGAGAATCTGCAGATGCCAGGGCTTCATCTTTTTACTGTCCAGTGGGATTTTTTTCATGTGGGAATGGGCAATGTATTTCGCCTGATAAACTTTGTGATTTTAAGCCTGACTGCCCCAATAACCACGATGAAACCAAATGCCGTAAGTGAAAACTTTGAAATCTACGTTGTTAAGCTCCTGTGACTATGTTCCTTTGTCTATTTGCAATGCTTTCATGACCTCATAAATCTTGAAATTTAATTAAAAGTAAGAGCTCTCGAGATATAGTTGCTTCACTTTGATTCTGTTCTGTGATTTTTCCCCTTTCAGTTTCTGTAGCAACTACCTCTCTCTTAGCATTAAAACCAGGAGAAAAGGTTTTGATTAATTATTTAGTAGAAGATGCTCCTTAAAAGATAGTATTTTATTTTATAATTCTAATGCACTGGTCACAGACTTGCATTCAAATTATATGTTTTGTATGCTTACTTTTGATGTGAAGATGCCACAGCAGTACCACAGCTGTACCACGAGCCTAGTCACAGATACAATTTAAGCAGAGTCAGCATCTTCTGTTTGGATGAGCTGTGACTCCTGTCAGGACCACATGCTTGGGCTTTCTCTGCATGGAAACAAACACGTGGGAAAGTAGAGGGAGGTGATGCATCTCAGAATCCCTCTCCACTGTACAGTTAGCAGGGAGCTGGGAACTGTTTCAGGGTCTCTAATATGCAGCTTCAAAAGTCTTTTTGATTCATTCAATTTCCTGCTTTGCATAAGAAATCACAGTTATACTTTGCACTTTTGAAAATTAGTCTCTTGCTTTGAACCACCAGCTTTGCTGTAGAATTTGTGATGCATTTTCAAGAGTTGCCATGAGCCTTATTTAATGTAAGTTTTCTTTTTAAAAATAGAGCATGATGCTTTCTAACACATTCAACAAAAATATTGTAGACAAGATCCTCAAATTATTTTCTGTGCCCTGTTACTCATCTAAAAATATAAACTTCTTTAGAGGTGCTATTATAATCCAATTTCACTGTTCATATTTTATGGTTTTTATTTGGAGATTTGAGAGTTGCTCTGATAAACAAAGATCTATTTGACTATTAGCAGGTAAATGAAATAATTACAGCTTCTATACAATTTCTCTTCAATTTTAGCATTGAATCTTTTTCAGCTAGAGCACTAATATTGAGGGTTTTAAGTGTTTAGAAAGACTGTTATCCAAAATATACAGAAATTTGACATACAAAACTGCATTTTGTTTTACTAGATAGCAGCTTGCCTAGCTAAAATCAGAAATTACTATTGAGTGTTCACTAACCAGAATATCTTTCCTCTTGTGGGCCAGAGTAAAGAAAATTCTGATGTTACTGAGGCACAGCTGAGGTTGGAAGTCATATTTGAAGATTATTTAGTGGTTAAACAACACCCTGCTTGAAGCAAGGCCGCCAGAGCCGAATACCCTGAGTTTGGCAGAGCTAGGTTGGGAATACCTGTGAGAATGGAGGCTACCCACCCAGCCAGGACACCCTGTTCCAGTGTTTGATCTACCTTGCAGTAAAACAAGTGTCTGTTGCTTCTTCTCATTTCACTAGGCACAACTGAGAAGAGTTTTTACTTCTTTTCTACTTTCCTGTCCGTGTTACTCATGTTAAAACATTCCATGTTTAATTTATTGATTTTTTTTCTACTTTACTTATGGTTACATACCTTATGAAGCATTGGGTTATGATAGTCTGGTTTTTTCTCCCATTACCCTTTTTAAATTCAGGTATTTGTTCTCTGACAAAAGAATAACACTTCCAAATCAATAGTTTAATTAAAAAATGTTCTAAATAAATTTAGCTGTATGAAACTTTCACTGCACCGGGATAGCAGTGAAGTGATAACTTTTAATCAGGAAAATAAAGATCTGGTTTTTGTGGCCATTTATATTTCCTTTTAACTATCCAGCCTTTGTTTCCATTTCAACATTGTACCTTTGGTTGAAGACAAATGTCCAGCTAGGTGCTCCTAGACCAGACTTAATTACAAGTAGCCTATATGGCAACTGATTTTTTTTCTTTTTTCCTCTAATTATATGACTGAAGAATCTTTTATTATACCCAAGTCTCATTTGTCAAGACAATACATTAACAATGCCATGCTAAAGGTTAAACTTTGGAACCATTATATTTATGGTGATCTTTGCTCTAAGTATATTGCTGACTTATAAATCATTGTTACTGCTGAGCTGGCTCAATGTGTGCAAGCAGTACAGCTTGTAATGTGGGAAGCAGAATGTAGGTACACAAAGGACACTGCAAGCAGTTTGGCAAGTTCACTGTTTCTAAGCAATAAACTTGCCTTTCAGCACATTAATCTGGTAGTCTGCAGCACTAGAATAGCTCTTATAATTCTTTTCAAATAGTATTTCATCATCTTCCTGCTTATGTAGTATATCATTACTTTCTATATTTTATTTGCATATTCCTACTCTTGGATGCAATTATTTAATATTTCTCAATTTTCCTTATTTCTGAACTTGGCTAAGCACAGATTTTGGTTCACCTCTTCCAACTACATTGCTGTTTTCATCAATATTAAGATTTTTTCCCATGGTGTTCCATCTAACAGTGATTGCATGCACCTTGACCTTGTTAATGTTTTTCTCTTTGTATGAGGACCAGGCAAGAATATTACATGGGCTTAAAATGTCTTTCAAAATATGTTCCCTTTAAATATTATAATCTTAAATTCCAGCAAGATGATTAAGTTAGATGCCTGGGTCCACTACACCCACTGAATAAGCAAGGTCTCCATACAATTTTTTAAACTCTCAATATCAATCCTTGAGATATCTCTTGATTTTCACTTCTACTCAAATGAGTACCCATTTTTCTGTCAGGCCAGAAAGAATTCAGTTGAAGATTACCACTTTTGGGACTGCCAAAATATTTTCTCTATTGAGAGCTGCTACCCCTGACTATTAGATCACAGCTTTTCTTCTACAGATGAAGAATTTACTATGGCCATAAAGCTTTTATACTTTTTATACTTGACTTCCATGCATTAAAGCAGAGGAGAAATGGGACAGCCTTTTTCAAACTGCAGATTTACAGCAGTGACCTAACACACCTATCACATTGTGTGCTTGTGCTCTGGAAGATAAATGTGCAGCATGACTTCTGTGGTCTACATCTGATGCATTTGGTGCAGTATAAATGCACACTTTTGCACCCTAAGAATTATGTTGATGGAATAAGAATAAGATCAGGTTGAAAAGCAATCTGGTAACATAAATGTATTCTTGATATTCTGTCTGACCTTTGCTAATTTCTCCCTTATGCTCTGTCATATGTGTCTGTTCTTTTTTTTTTTTTTTCTGTCTACTTATGGTGTGGATTATCGTGCATGATTATATGGGTTTCTATATAAAATAAATAAGAAATAATTTACATTTATATGAAACATAGCATATTTTTACAGGTTTGTCCATGGTCTCATGCTTTGAGGTTCTGACCTCGAGTCACTGATGTATCGAGGCACACCTGTTGCAGCACTGACTCACCCACAGCCATAGATCCTTTGAGGTGCACTTTCTCCAGCATGGATTTACCCTTCAGAGTTACACCTGCTGCCCCATAGACATAACCACGGCCACAGGTGCTTCAAGATGTACCTGCTCTGCTGTGCTCTCAGCCACAGACACCCCAGGCAGTCCCAGTCTCACGTGGCCTCACCCACAGGTCACTGTCCCCTTGACTCCAGTGCACACTGGAGCTCCAGCAGCAGCAGTGACCTGGCCATGAGCCAGCAGGCACATCACCTGGGTTGGTATCAAAGTGCTCCAGGCACAGCAGAGGAAGGAGATTAGAAGTCAGTAAGAAATGAAACGAGAAGCAGCCAATGGTAAGCACCAGGCTCTAATGAACAGTCAGGAAAGCAGGCCCCATGGCAAGTGCAGGAGTGTGCCAATTAATATCTAAAAATCCATATAAGCTATAAATTTGATCCAACACATTCCAAGAACACCTGTCATTATCTCAAACCCTCCAAGCCACATGTGCCAGAAAAGACTGCCATGGCTGAACCCCCAGGTCTGCCCCACATATCAGCTGACCTTCTCCCCTGGTAGGATGGGAGAGAGAATCAGATGAGTAAAGGTGAGAAAACTCGTGGATCAAGATAAAGACAGTTTAATAGGGAAAGCAAAAGCCATGCACACAAGCAAAGCAGAGCAAGGATTTCATTCACCCTGTGGGCAGGCAGGTGTTCAGCCATCCCCAGGGGAGCATTACACATTAAGGTGACTTGGGAAGATCAACGCCACCACTTGGAACATCTCCCCTGGTCTACTGCTGAGTGTGATACCACAGGATGTAGGCTATCCCTTTGTTCACTTGGGGTCAGCTGTCCTGGATGTGTCTCCTCACAGCTCTTTGTGCATTCCCACCCTCCAAGCTGGTGGGGCAGTGTGAGGAGCAGGACAGGCCTTGAGTCTATATAAATATTGCTCAGCAATAATTAAAATAATCAACACTGTTTCCAGCACAAATCCAAAAAACAGCCCTTTATCAGCTACTGTGAAGAAAATTAACTACATCCCAGCCCAAACCAGCACACATAAACACATGGTATTGTTTTGTGTTTATGTCTAAATGAAAGATGAATTTAATAGTTATTTTCTATGGTGTACAAATTAGGGAAGCACAAGCTTGCTAAGGCTAGCCTTAAATGAAGTAATTCATAAACTGGACATAATCTATAAGTTTGTACACAGTTTTATGTACCTTAATTTGAGTTAGAAGGCAAGTAAAGAGAAGGATGCACATATTGGTTCTTAAAAACTACTTTAGTGGCATAATTGTTTAAAGATAAACATTATTTTGTTTCTAATGGTTACCTTCATATGAGTAATAAAAATCTCCTCAGTATTATAAGAAAAATTCCCCATATTTCCTTTTACTAATCTTGGCAAAGCATAACATTTCTGCTCTAATTATACAGTAACTCTTCCTAAATCTCATTTGTAGAGTCAGATCTTTCATTCCAAAATATCTGTCTCATATGCTTGCTACTCTGTTTCAGCCAGGCAAATCAGTAATTCTTGAAGGTGAGACCAGAAACACCAGCCAGCTCAGAGAGATGGGCTTAAGTTCAAGGAGAGAAAAGATTGCCAGGTTGTAAATTGGAGAAGGTACCTAATACTGGAAGTGCCTAGATAACTGCATAAGAATCAACTCATGAAAGTTAAATGGGGAAGGGATGGGACTGAAATCCCATCTAGAGAGAAAGGAAAATACCTTTGACAGTGGGGAAGAAATGGCTGCAAAGGCTGCATTGCTCGAGCTTGCTGGTGCAGGAGAGAAGATACCACGGGGCTGGAAGCAGCCAGGGCAGGGGAGACCTGGGCTGCTCTGGGGAGAGAACTGGGAGCAGCTGATCAAAGTGTCAGGAGAGAGAAAAATAATGGAAGATTAAATGTCTGGTAAGAGGGAATAAAACAAGGAGAGAATGGGAATGAAGAATACAAATGTGGAACAGTGATATTTTGGGAGGGATCAGTATAAAATGTGGCCATTAAGTGACAGAGAGCTGAGACTAGATGAGAGGACCTGGATCAGGGAGCAGCTTGGGGAAATGAAGTAAGAGAGTGAGGATTTCCAGTTTTCCAGTGATACTAGGACTGAGATAAGGGGTCACAGAAGCGCAGTTGTGTAATAGGTAAAATGGGTAGTAAGCTGTGGAAAAGAAAAGCATTGAGGAAAGAGCAAGGGCATTTTTCCAACAGACAACACAGACACTTTCAGAATTTCTGTAGAAGCCAGAAGTCATAAGTGTAACTTGTCTACTTCATTTAGCAAATACCTACATAGTATTTTTTGGGCAACACCTATGTCCCATTTCATAGTTACTCATTTGGTTTCCAGCAAATTATGCACTTTGATAAAAAATATTGAATGAGCTTTGGTGGCAGAGAAAACAGGATGAATAACAAGAGGACCTGAATAGTCACCACTGGACCTTATTTTTGCATAGTTTGGTAAAAACTGCAACTTTCCCTTCAGTTTTATAGATTTTTTTTTTTAGAATTTTATTTTCCCTCTGTAAAAATGTCAATCTTTGTAAGTCCTACAGCTAAGTTAGGAGACATTTAGTGCAATTAGTTGTTAAAAATGTAGGTGCATAGTGATATCACAAGATTTATTTATAACAAAACCTTTTTAATCTGCATATTTTGCCTTCCTTACATGCAAAGCTATTTCTCATTTCACAAGTGATATACACCTCTGTGGTATGTACAAATCATGTCTCTCTAGTACAAAACAGCCCACATGACTGAAATCACAAAGAAGTCTGTTGCAATTTCATGGCTATTGAAATGGATTTCCCAACAGAATTTAGCAAAAAAAAAAAAAAAAAGTTCAGGAGTACTTTGTTTTTGTAGCCATCCACAGAGGAGACTACCACATCTATTAGATTTAAACCTTTATGTTTAAGTGTGCATTTTTTGGTTTTGTTTTTTTCAAAATAGCAGCAATTATTATTTGGAGGTCAAAATTGAGGGAAGGGGGAACTTTGCCTTGGATTTTATAAAGATCAGACTTGTTTGACCTTCAAGTAGTGACTTGCTTTTTGTCTTTTGTTTTTTCGTTCATTTGTTTCAGTTAGCAGTGCTTCTTGCTGATGAACTTTTGCAGTTATTTTTTTAACTGTTCTCTATTTAGTTTGTCACTGTAGAAATCAGGCCACTGCACCAGCAAATTATGGTGATATTTGATAGAGTGTATGTAATGGAATTAGTAAATAGTGGCTGGAATAGGAAACATAAAAATGGGAAGGCAGGTTGTTTGTATTGTAAAGAGAGTTAAAATAGTTTAAGAGGGTTTTGTCCAGAGTTAAACTGGTTCCTAGAACTGATGATAATTTTATTTTTTGCCATTTATATTGCCATTTGCAATAAATTCCTAAATTTATCTTATAATTACAGTTTGAAAATTAGTTAAAGTTTATTGGGATATTGGAAGTTTTAGAAACATTTTTTTAAATAAAGGAAAATATTATACACTAGTAATGATGATGTTATCTCTTCACCTGGATTTTTTATTTATGATACATTC
Source organism: Haemorhous mexicanus (assembly GCF_027477595.1). NCBI lineage: Eukaryota > Metazoa > Chordata > Aves > Passeriformes > Fringillidae > Haemorhous > Haemorhous mexicanus. The sequence goes on along the minus strand of NC_082341.1, from coordinate 19,752,208 downwards.
TGTATAAACTTACAAGGGCTGAAAGACAAGCAGAGATTTTGGGGGTTTTAGAGATTTATGAACTTCCGTTCTTGAAGAAATGCTAATATCTTAAATACTTGTTTTTAAAATACTGTTCTGAGCAAGACTGTTTATTAAATTCATGTTAGGCATCACTCAGCTAACAGACAAACTGCACGTCTGATTTGTGAAGGTCTTAGAAAAAAAACTCCTCAAGACAGAAAGGGAAAAAGTACTTTGCATAAGAGCCCAACACCAGAAAGAAATCTGGAGTTTTGTGGTAGCAAGTCAGGTCAGAGAAAACTGAATCTGTTGAAGGTGTAAAGGCAGCTTGCTCAAAGCATCAGCAAAGCCAACCACTCTGAAATGCAATGCTCACAAGATCTCTGATTCCTTCGTGATTGGGGAGGGAGCTTGTTAGAAACAATGCTGAAAGGGGCAGCAAAGAAAAATGTATTCATACATTTGGATAACACAAGGGGTTAAACAGCATCAAACAAATGGTTGAAGTATTTTCTAAATCAAAAATATAGAAAAGATGACAAATTTTGGTTGGTTAAATGTAAAAACATAATAAGGATGACAAAACAAGTTTAAGAAACACTAGCAATAAATTCATCAGCACATGAAGAGCAGACAGCCTGGCAGAGTACATAGGCTCATGTGAGATTAGAGTATATACACAGCATGTGAGAACAAAAAAAAGGAATAAAAATAAATAGGAGAAAAGCAAATAGGAAGAAATTGGAGAAAAGCAAAACCAAAAGTCTTAGGAGAGAAGGCAGATTAGATTGTTGAGTTCACTGTGAGAGAAAGAACAAAAGTACCCAATCAAGAGACTTTTTTCCTGAATAATCTGTCTGAAATGAAACTACCAGTCAAAGAAGTTATGGGACAAGACAATTAGATAATTGAAGTGTTATCAAGCATCAAGATCCAAGTGCATTTCACCCAGGCTCTACCAGCATTCTGTATTCTGGTATTTTCCCTAGTTAAATAGTTGGTTTGAGACTTAGTTGAAGGTTTCAGGGTTATTTTATCTCACTGTACTCATCCATGCTTAAGCTAAATGGTCTAGTGAATCCTTTCTTCTCTGTTTTGTCTGTGTTACAAGTTACAGATGCAAGAAGTCTGGGCTCAGACTTAACTGTTTTATCTTGTTTATTTGCCTCATTTGGTGTAACCATCTGTGTCCAAGGTCTGTCATATACTTTGTGGCTGTTCTCCTGGGAATATGTGATGGTTTCTTCAATTGAGTAAAAAGCAAATCAAAAATAGCTGTCCATATTCCTTTTTCATGATATTCTCTCTGGGGATTTTCAATAATTCCTCTCATGCTTAGGTCCTTGAATGTTTGCAGATATATTTTGTCTTCATTTTATTCTATCAAAACTTTCTGTCAAAAAATTCCTTCCTTCTGTTTTTTAGTCACAATTGATTTGCACCATCTTATCAGAGGCATTTCTGACCCACATAAACCATATGTAGAGAAAATATATATTTTATTGGATCTCTTAAACATTATTTGTTCTTCTACATTTGTGGAATTTTTTTTTGAAGCTGTGGACTTTTAATTGACAATAATTTAGAAAACCTTCTCTTTTTAGAAGCTATACCTATCAATACTACTAATATGCCTCATTATTAATTTTTCATTACTTTTAAAAAATGTATATAATTAGTGTAACATGGTTTCTAAAGAGGAAAACAAACAAAATTCAACACAACAAATGGAAAAAACCTTGCATGTTTTTCATAAATAAACACTAATGTGATCTTATTCTTCAGGGGACTTCATGTGATTCTGATATGTGCATGTTCTATGACCATAGAATAATATGATGACTGAAAACTGTGATAAGAATTATACAATAATGGCAGAATTCTGACAGTCATGCCTGAATATTTGCTTTATTTATTTTATGCATATGATTAATAAATTATTTCTTAAAGTCTTTAATTCCCTTTATGTTTTCCATTTCAAGCCTTTTATATTTGCAGGAATAAAAAAATTAAAATTTTGTTATTTAATGAAGACTTTTTTAAAATACCAGATTTTTTTAAATTATAAAAAAAATATAATTTTGTTATTTAATGAAGATTTTTTAAAAATACCCGGGAGAAAAACCTGATGAAATGGAATTCTTTACTGTGGGAGTGATGAGTCACTGGAGCAGGTTGCCCAGAAAAGTTGTGAATAGCCCATCCCTGGAAGTGTTCCAGGCCAGGCTGGATGGGGCTCTGAACAGCCTGGTCTAGGGGAGCTGTCCCTGCCTATGACAAGGGGGCTGGAACTAAAAGATCTTTAAGGTCCCTTCCAACCCAGACCATTCCATGATTCTGTGTTAATTTACATTCATTCATAAATGACACCCTTCCACTCTTTCTTTCCCCCTGTATCTGTAATATATACATTGTCTAAAATATCACTGCTCTTTTAATTGAAGAATTGAAGAATGCAGCTGAATTTGCTTTTTAGATGTTTTTCACTTCAGTAGTTTGTGTTGCATAGATTACCAATGTCATAGTTTCTCACTAATGCCTGATATTTAACTTCATTCCAATTATGAACAGAGGGAGGATTTTGTTATCATTAACATATTTGCTGGCATTTAGGAAAAAAGGGATTTAATTTCTGGCTCCCACAAGAAAACAGATCTTGCAGAAGGTTTGTGGCTGCTTTGTGTGCCCAGTGTTCTTGCTCCATACCAGGAGGACTGTGAGTTTTGTTTTCAGCACCTCCTGTCCTGCTCTGAGTGCTTTGGCTGAAGCACCCCAAGAGAGAAGGGTCTGTTTCACTGAGAGCAGTGCACATAGCGATGGCTAGGCTGCTCCTCTGTGGATGCTCTTTTACTCAGCTGTTACTAAGCAAATACCTTATGTCTGGTACAAAGCCACTCTGCCTGTCCACAGCCCTTTCCTAGACTTACTTCTGGAATATTGATGACATATTAGAAACATTTTATTTACTTTTCATACTGCAAAGCTTTTTTGGTAATGTTGTATATAGAAATGAAATGTCTCTTTCCTTGTTCCAGCTGCTGTGTGTGACTTTGAAAGAGAGAACTGTGGCTGGTTTGAAGCTGTAAATGGAGATGACTTTGACTGGGTAAGAAGCTCCAGCAATGCTCTTCCACCTGCCTTTCAGAAGCAAGCTCCTCCACGGGATCACACCTATAATAAATCTGAAGGTAAGACAAGCCAGGCCCACAAACAGAGAAGTGGAATAGATAAACCTGCTTCTTAACAAGATTTTAAGTGATGGCCATGAATGCTGTAAAAACCTTTATGAACCCTTTATTTCTTGAGCCTGAAAAGTTGTTTTTTGTTTTATTTTAACAGGTCATTTTATGTTCATTCTGAAGAGCAGCAACAGTGTTTCACAAATAGCTCGGCTAAAAAGCCCAAAGTTCAGGCAAACAGGATCAAATTGCACACTGTCCTTTTGGTATGAAATATTTCACATTTAGAATTCCTGGATTATCTCACATTGCTTCTCTTGAACTGAAATTGAGGTTATAGTTTGAAATAGATACATCTTTCTCAGAAGTATTTACTTCATTTTATTCTGTCAGCATATAGTCTTCATTGTGGACAACACAGATGTAAGATGAAACACATGCAGGAAAGAAGTGAAACATGACATGATGTTGTTGTCAGGCTCTGAGCAAAATTATAACAAAGGATTGTGCCTGTATATACATGGACAAATATCACAGTTCTTTTGCTTACAATTCTGTGGTTAATTCTTTGTTTGGTTAATAATTTGAAAATGTGAATTTTTTTTCAAGAAAAGGAAAACATTGAAAAATCTAATAGATTCTTGATTCACCTTGAGTATCCAAAATTAGATGTCATTATTATTAAGCAGAAGTTCCCGTGTGAGAATCGGTTCTCTGCTTCCACTTATTTTTTCATATACACAGAGAAAACCAAACCAAACCAAACCAATAAAACCCCACAACTAAAATCAACAATCAAGCCCAAACAAACATTTTCAGTAATTTTCTTGTCTCAGTCTTTGTGCAAACTTGTGAAAGATAGACAGAAAAAATATTGCTTTGATAACTTGTTTTATAAGGCCAAACTGGTGTCACTGTTTAAATAAAGGTTTGACCTGACCTTAATAACAATTAAGTGCAGTTTATCTCAGTGGTGTCAAATACATCTGTCATAGGAAGTGGAACTGTCTTTTTATCCAAGATTCATTACTTGAATTTGGATATTACAAGCGTTGGTTGTATATGTGCTTCTGCTCCCAGTTTTGTTGTACAATTGCCAACCTAAGTATTTGTCAGTTTTAAATGCTGAAGGCTTAGAAGGCAACATGTTAACAAAAACTAACGTAGATAGAGAGCGCACTTATGCATTCAGTAGGTGTTCTGTTTTTCCTTCTTGAAAACTTTACAATCATGTACTGAATTAAATTTATAAAAAGAAATTATACATCTGAGTGAGCAGTGTTCATTGCTGAATATAAAAGCAAATGTGACTCTTCAGTTCTGGGTTTCAATTTAATGAAGTATGCTTCTTCTCTCAAAACCTTCAATTCTTGAGATGTGGCCTAGACTGATATAGCAGCCTATCTTACCATCATTCAGAAAATGGATTGACTTACAGGCCCTGTGGACTTCCTATATATCACAGAGATATAACAGAAAATATAGTGATCATTGTAACTGATGTAGTTCATTTTCATCATTTGCCCACTCAACATTCCTATTTTTCTCATTTTAGGTATTACAATTACGGACAGTCAGTTGGGGCAGCAGAGCTGCGATTGCTTGAGGATGGGCTGAGACAGCCTACTGTCCTTTGGAGGACATACTACAGCGAGGGAAATCAGTGGCTGAAGGCAGTCATTCAGCTTGGACGCCTTCCACATCCGTTCCAATTTTCTCTTGATAAAATCAGTCTGGGTGTTTATGATGGTGTCTCAGCAATTGATGATATTAGCTTTGAGAACTGTGCTCTCCCGCCTGCAGCATTGAGTTGTGAAGGTCCAAATCGCTTCTGGTGCAGAGACACGAAAGCGTGTATTGACAGTTTGTTGGTCTGTGATCTTGTGGATGACTGTGGGGATGGATCAGATGAAGACAGCTGTGGTGAGTACTCTCCAGCATTGCTGACTAACACCACTCAAAAGTTGACCTGCCAATTCACCCCTGGACTGAAAGAGCACAGAATTGCTACAGCCAGTAATGATTCCACTCAGCATAGTTAGAGATAGAACTGAATGGTAATTTTAAACTTAAATGCATATGATGAGTTAAACTGAGGGTAAAGGGAATTCTCTCTCCTTTATCCAAATCAGCTATATTTCTTTATCTTGTGTAAAACATGAACATTCATCACAAGTTTATTTTAAAAGGGAGGATGTAAAGTCAAGGTGCTATCTTTGATTTTACTGACACACGTACAGACATACTGATGGACTGAGAGGAGTGTATGTCCTACCTCTTCTTAGGACCTACATCTATCAAAAAAAAGTTAAAATATCTATATTAAAGTTAAGAATCATGCTTTACCTCTTTGTCCCCTTCAAAGAAAGCACTTGAAAGTACTGAGGAAACTATGAGTCGTTCCCATTTTTGACATTGACCTTAAGTGCTGAAGGGTGCTGTTGATGGTTTTTCCCCTGAAGCATGCATTCATCAATTTTAAGAACTTGAGAACATTAATATAAAATAAAATTAACTAGCATTTGCTTTATCACTTCCTGAGGTAACTGAATTATGCAAATCACAATCAGTTTGAGAATGGGGGGCACCTTACATGCTCGAGGTGATATCAGTCTGCAGCAATAATTGCTGAATATCAACTTTAAACTGCTGTAAATTTAAAAGAAAGTGAAGGCTTTCCAGCTTATCTTAGTTTTTCAACTTGTGGAATGCCTAGCTTATTTATAACCCATTTTGAGGTTTATGATAAAGTTTGAGTTGCAGTTTTAAACGCCATTAAATGCAACAACTTAATTAAAAAAAATGCTATTATGTCAGTTACTGCTTATTAAAAGCAGATACAAAGTTGGAATGCAAATTCTGACATATTTTACTGGTTTATATTAGAAGTAATCAATACATTTTGCCTTGGTGTCAAATAAAAAAATGCAGTTGTGTTATAAGTCTTTGATTTAACCTTGGTAAAATTATTGTGTTAATATTATTGAGGATAATAAAGATCTAAACCCCAATGTGTTTTTAAGACTACATCTGCCAAGCAAAAATACATTAGATCATTTATCACATATACCTACAAGACAGTATGGTGTGGTTTATTTCATTCAATTAACCTCAATTTTAACTCCTTTGATCTGTTCACTTTCAGTTAAAGAAGTTTACAGTCTTTAATTTTATTAATACATAAAATTAATAACATGGATAATTTTACTCACAGTTCTGTTTATTCAACAAATTAAGTGCAATTTGACAGATGCATATTGGAAATAAATATTTGCAAGGATAAAAAAAAAATATTAAAGCACCATCCCTTTTGATACTGCTTTTTTATTTTTGACATTCTGTTTTTTTTACATTTCAGACCCTGACCTACAGTGTGACTTTGAAAATGGGCTGTGCAACTGGGAGCAGGATGTACAGGATGACTTTGACTGGATCAGGATACAGGGTCCAACCCCCACAGTTAACACAGGCCCGTTAAAGGATCACACCACAGGCACAGCCAGGGGACACTACCTGTACCTGGAGTCCTCTGGGCCACGCCAGTTCCAAGATAAGGCAGTTTTGCTTAGTCCTCTCTTCAGCCCTTGTGGCTATGGAACCTGTGCCTTCCGCTTCCATTATCATATGTTTGGAAAAGAAGTTTATAAGCTGTCAGTCTTCCAAAGAACTGTGAGCAATGCTAAGGGGTGGCTGGTGTGGTACAAGTTTGGAAATCAAGAAAACAGATGGATCAGACAGACACTCTTCATCAGCAGTTCTAAGCCATTTCAGGTATGATCCCTCTAAGTTTTGAAGTGTTTATTTCCTGCATCATAAAACACTGAGAGTATATAAATAACTTCACATTCTCAAAGCTATTTGTAACTGTCTGATCAATTTTGCTTCAAAATATGTTTGTAGGCTTTTTTTAGGAAGTATATTAAATATTTTTGTTCTTGTGGTTGCATTAACTTTCCCCCTAAAGCACTTAATTTTAATATTTTGAATATGTCTTATTTAAAATGGATACTGTTTTGTTTTTCAAGGATTTGGTGAAAAAAATCTTATCCAAATCTGCTACAAAACAGTTTGATTCATTAATTCTGTTCAAAATAATGTCCTCTGCTTTGGCTTACTTTTAAAGAGTTACAAATTAATTTTTAATTATATAATGCCAGAAAATATATCAATACAAAATATTTGGCTGCCAGGTTAGACTAAGACTCAAAAATTCCTTGGAGAAATATATTATTAAAGTAAGTTACAGCTGTAAATCTTAACTTATATTTTCCTCTTTTAAATATTGTACATATCATTTATCTTTGATTATGTGTGGTTTTTTTATTACAGTTGGGATATTGTGCAGGGTTATTAGGGGAGACATTGGTTCACTTGATTGTCAGCTGCTCCTAAAATTACCATTCTCCTTTCCCCCACACCATATTATACTAAGAAACATCTTCCACCTTCCTATTAAACCTGATATAGTGCATTTTTTTCTTTAGATTGTTCATTATTTTTTCCCAAAACACTATTTTTAAGTAAAGAGAAATTCTATCCTCTTTGGTGGAAAAGGCATTAATAATACTGTGGATGCAAAGAGGCACATGGAAGGACAATGTTTATTTTCTGTCAAGGCCTTCTGTAAAAATATTAAGGCGTTTAAACATAATGCTATCAAAGCTCCTTCCCCTTCCCCTTCCCCTTCCTCTTCCATGTTCAGTGGTTTATCTGAAGAGCTATAAACCCTTGTGTCCTGTATTTGACCTCCTAAGAGTTAGGAAGGTCTATTGAGTAAGAGAAATGTTTTCCACCTGTTAGTGTTGTAGGGTTTTCTGTTGTACTTTCACAGATCTTATACTATTTTGGAATTTCAAAGATCTTATATTATTTCGATCTATTTTGGTTTCTCATATCATTTTTGAGGGGTGTGAGGTGTAAGTTTGATTGTTCTGAAGACAGAGATCAAGATCTGATGTTCATTATTGTGTATTGTGTATCCTATAATGGAGTTTGCTGAGTCACAACCTACAACACTTCAAAACTCAGAAGTTTTGAACATGTTCTACTATGTTGCCAAGTGCTGATTACTTTCCAATCTTTCTTTCTCTTTCCAAACTTGAAGTGTACAGTGTTTAAATTCACTATATTTGAAGTATTTCTACTGAGGTGTGCAGTAGAACAACCTCTCAGTTGGTTTTAGGCTGTGTCCAGGCTGTGTAACAGTATTAAAGCTGTACCTTCTATATTTACTCACTGTGTTCCCAACACTCCATACACTTAGGGTTTCACTGCTCTCACACCACATGCTTAAGGTCTTGTAGGTCACCTCAATGCTTCAAATGAAGTGTTTAGATTCGCTTGAGAATGGATTTTTTTTTTTTTTTTCATGAAAGTCTAAAAACTAACTAGTCTAAATAAAGACAGAACTTTTAAATAATTTTCTGGTCAAAATACCATAATCTTCTCTGTCTCTAACCAGAGCATCTTATCAGCTCTTACAGGATTTTCAGAGATTCCTAGTGAATAGAAAATGTTAGACTCTAGGACCAAAGATAGTCCAAGTCTTTGTCAGTCAGATCTCCATTTTGCTTTTTCTCTTCTAATGTGTGAGATAACCATACATCTCAGTTGTGTCCTCTTCCTCTTTCCTCCCTATGTAAATAGGTCATTTGTTGATCCCAATCAGAGACATAGTCACTATAAATAATAAATCCCTCCAATGCCCATTTTCAGTTTATTTGCTAAGCATGAGAAGCCAGATTTGGGAGTATATATACAATTGTGCCTATACACCAGCTTCTAGAAAAAGAAGGAATTGTCAGCCAAAGATTAAAAGCAGCAAAAAAAGGCATTTGAGAACCTATTGAAAGTCAGATTCTCTTTTGAAAGTTTTGAACTCTGTAGGTATGAAAATCTAGACCCTTTAATTGAATGCTCTGGCAGAAACCCAAAGGCAGCAGCAGACTCCCTTGGCTCACACTCACTCCCAAAAAAAGCCTCAGAATCTTAATTTTGTCAAGAAAGCTTTGTTCTGGCTGCCATTAAACCATGGTGAAATTTGTTGCTATTCCATCAGATGTTTCATACCAAAGTGTTAAATGTGTCATCATTGAGAACAATGGGAGTAGCTGGAGGAGGAAAGGTAAATGCAGCACTAAACTATTTAAACAAAAGGAATGCAGTTTTCTGAGATAAAATTAAGCATCTCTGTCAAATACTACTACAGACAAGTGTTAAAAATAGTCCCAAATACACATGCTTATAAAAAATTTTGCAGCTTTATTGATCTAGAGTTTCTCTTTCTCTACAAATTATGTTATCTGCAAGAAATTATACAATTCTTTCAATTGGAAAAATTCAAGTTAAAAATGATTTCTTATAAACTATTCCCTTTAATTCTGCAGAATACTTGTTTCAACATGAAAAAACCCCACTGTCGAGTGTCCTTGTCTCGTTACTTGTTCTGCATTTATTTTGATCCTGAGAAATTTACTTACATGTCTTTTCTTTAGATAAATGCCTCAAATGGTAGTAAAACAAAATTCTGTCTATGGTAACCTACTCATATTGATGATGAATAGTGTTTGCTGTTATCTTCTTTGGAATAATCATATCTGAAATAGTTTTTGCTCAGAAGAAGGTGCAAAGGTTCTATTTTAACATTTTAAAAAAATGTTACTCTTTAGCTTGCTCTATTTATTCATATGTCTGATGATACAGAAAAGGAAATGATGATATGTGAAAAATGACCAAATTCTATATCTCAATCCTTTTGGGCACTGTTGTCTCCTTTTTGTCATGATAGAAATCACACACCTATCGTGTCTGCCCTTAGAGACCTAGGGCAACTTCACAGTATTGCAAAATATATTATTAAAAAAAGAATCATTATCTTTGCCCCAATACAGTTATTCCCTTTTTTCTCATGCAGATTATACATTTATCTCTGTAAACAAAGATGGTTATAGATCTTTGATACTGCAAAGTGTAAGTAGTACATTAGGGAGTCTATAATCATTTTATGATGATTGCATAAAGGTCAGTTTTGAATTTTCTTCATTGGCTCTTATGACATTTAAAAATGCAAGTACAATGTTTAAGTCCATGGTTAACTATTACAGCTATATTTGGTTTCAATATTAAAAATTTAAGTATTCTGAGTATCATATATAAAACTTTACTTGTCCCTTCAAATTTAAAATGTTCTCGATTTAAGTGTGAAAAATAAGGACCAAAATCAGAAGAAAATAAATAATGCAAAATAACGAAATAACGTTGCAATTAAATAGATTTCAAATGCATTTGACAATTTCCTATTTTACAACTCGTTAAGAAAAGTAAACAAAAAAATCCTCTATAGTAATTTTAATCTTTTATCAATTAGGTATTAGCTTAGAAAGTAATGGAATATTGATTGAAAGTTAGAATGATACATTTTCTATGAATATAGAACAGCACTATGTTCTGTGAACACAAATATTAAACAATATTCTTTCTCCAACTGTTATTTTTATCTTTTGTGCTATTTTTTTTGAATATACAGGTACTTGTATTATGTTTTTTGTTTTGACTTTGACCTATTAGTTTCATATCAAATACTCATTTAGTGAGCATACATCTTTTACATCCAGGCTCTTGTCATTCATCTTGTCAAGAGAGATAGGAAGTGCTGAAAGTTGTACATGAGATACTAAGGTGGTAAGGGTACAGTCACGTAAGCTGTTCTGCTTTTTCACCCTCAAATCTTCCTTTTCACCCCTCAGTGGGATGAGATAGCAGCTGTTCTTTGGGGGTTCTGATGATCTGCTCTGTAATAAGTGAAATGGCATCACAAAAAACACTCTTCAGTTATTCCTGCAATTCTTGCTGTTTCTTGCAATTACTTTTCTGAGGAAAGGGAGGATTGATCAACACCTTCACCCCACCAGCCATTTCTGTAATGAAAAACTAAGAATTCTAAAGGTAAATGGAAATTTTGGTATAATTCCAGTTTAAAAACTATATTTATAGTGGTTTGGGGTTCTGTTTCAAACAAAAAGTGTCCTCTGTGGCAATTTTTGAAGTTTCAGAATGTAGTGTTTTTCTTTCATGCGTTTCTGGAGGTGATAATATTTTTCATAAATGAATAGTACAGGGGGACTTATAGTAAACTAAATACTCTTTTTACCAATTTAAGACAAGATAATGACTCACTAGTCTTCTTTGTTAGCTGTAATATCTTTTATGTAAGAATAATTACAATTTCATTTCCTACATAACAAGCATTAGAACTATGGAAATTACAAAATTTAGATCTTGTATCCCATTTTACAGCCCCTCAGAGGGAATATTTTAATAGGTTTGTAACATTGATAGTTTTGTAGACTTGAGTGAATTTTTCAGTCTTCTCTAGTCATTAATTGATAAGCATCAGGTTAAAGTTCTGGACTTATACTGGTGAATTCCAGAGCGTGTAGCTAATCAAACTTAACCAAACTTCTTTGCCCTCAACTTCTCTGGAAGAGTGTGCATTTCTCTTTATTGTCCCAAGGAGAAGTATTATTTCCTAGTGTGGAAAGCACAGGAAGAAAGAAAACAAATCAAAGTAATTGTGTATTTACCTTTATTTTTGGAACATTCAAGTGGGGAAAAAAAATTGGAAATATTTGACCCTTTCTAGAGCACTTGGGTAAACTGTGTTCCTTTCAGAAAGAGGGTTGCTTGAGATTTAGCAGAGAAACATCTAATCCACAGTGTTAAAAAAGCTTCATAAAGAAAGTTCATTAGTGATTTTTCTGAATAGAGGTAAGAGAGGTATTCTATGAAATCATTATGTTACCCTATCCAAGCAAAAGGAAATAGTATTTTAGGATGGTCTGTTGTACAGCTCCTTGCTGGTGGATGTTTTGTATACCAGAAACTACAAATAAAGTCAATAAGTAACTTGGAAAATTATTAGAAGCAAAGTCTGTTAAGGGCTAGGAGCACAATAATGAGGCTACCACCTCCCACCTGCCATGCACTGAGAATCTGGGTGGAACCACTGTGTGCCAGGACGTGGCATTGCTGGGGGTGATGCCGTCCATGGAGACATACACCCTGAGCTGTGCACAGCCAGCCTTGCCCCTGCACATCTGTGCTCCTGCACTCTGCTGCACAGAGCTTTTGGTGCCTTGGAGGCTCAGTCTTTTTGATATTCTAGCTGTGATTTCAGACTTTCTGCAGTCACTTTCACCCTTATTGAAGCAGGTTTGTTATTGTCAAGTGTTGCTAGCCTTCTGCCTTGATTTGATTGTCTATCTGCTTCCTTCTTCAGGGCCTCATTTCAGCGTGCTTTGACATACCAGTAGGAGTTTGTTAATGTTTAGTTGCTCAGATACATGTTTTTCATTTAAATCTGGTGTTGAAGCAGCTCTGAACTTATCAAGGACTTCTCTAAGACATTTATTATGTGTCTAATACCTACTTGTGATCATTTTTATGTTATTGCTTTTGATCCATTCCCTGCTAGTAATTTCCACACAAAGATTTAGAGAGCATGGATTTCCACTCAAAAAACAGCTTCAGTTTCAATTTTCGATTTATCACTCCTCATCTTCCTTCTCCTACTCTTCTCCTTTGAACTTCCCCTAATAAACTGCTGAGATTAGTATTCAGGAATTCTTTTTTTTTTTTCTTTTTTTTCCCCCCTGTCCTTTAAATGTTACCATTTGCTTTTGTTTCACCTTACTCCTCCAATAATACTTCAAATAAATGGATATCTAGACACATTTGCTGCATCTCAGTAGGTTTTTTTCTGACTATTCTTCTTTGTTTCTGATCTGTATGTTGGCTTCTTTCATCCCTGTTACCTCTTTGCATACTGCACAATACTTTGTGGTTTTTACATTTACATTGTTCTGTTGGTTTCTGGTCTGTTTACAGCAATTATTCTCATTTCGTTTTCATTGTGACATTGTACAGCCTGTAGTTTCAGGCAGACCCACACAGTTTTGTATGTAGCTGGCTCTGGAGCAAGTTTTTATTAATTGGCTAATATGGGCCTTTAAATATCCAAATACATGGGAATAGGAAGAGACATCTTGCACCAGATAAAAGGTTTCTTAAATTTTCCTCCAACCTGATCAGCACACTTCTCACCATCATTGTAAAAAATTTCTTTCTTCATGTCCAATCTAAATCTCTTCTTTTTCAATTTAAAATCATTGCCCCTTGTCCAGCCAGTATAAGTCTTGGAAAAAAGTCTCTCTCCATCTTTCTTATGAGCCAGCTTTAAGTATTGAAATGCTGCCATAAGGTCTCCACATATTCTTCCTTTCTCTAAATTCAAATCTTTCATCCTGTCTTCATAGCAGAGGTGTTCCAGTGCTCTGAGCAGTTGTTGTGGCCCTCCCCTAGACCTAGTCTTACAGGTCCGTGTGCTCTTATGCTGGGGAATCCAGAGCTGGATGCAGTACTGCAGGTGAGGGCTCACCAGGGTGGCGCAGAGTGGCAGAATCACCTCTCTTAGCTGGCTGGCCACACTTTTTGTATGAAGCCCAGGGCAAAGCCTACACAATTCTGTGAGTTATTTAAACAAAAACAGAAAAAAAAAAAAAAAACCAACCAGCCAACCAAAAACAATTACATACCCAAACCCCAAAAAGTTGCTGTCTTACCTATATTAACACTCATGCCTTTTTAGAATGTGTCCTGGCAGGTGTGATGTGCAGAGACAGTTTCAGGGTGGCTGAACTGTGCCAGAGGTTCCTCTACCACATCAAATCATGTGGATTAGTCCAAGTGTGTCCTGTTCAAGTGACAATGTCTTTTTGTATAGCAGCTCTAATTCTTGCACTCGTAGGTCCTCAGCTCTCCACCATGCCCCATCCTCACAACCAGCCTCAAGGGGCTGTAGAGGGCCAGGAACAAAAGATGACCTATCTCATGTTAATCTCATGTTCCTACTTCAGGCAGAGCTTGTATAGGCTCTAGTTTGGGCAGCTCATGCTCAGGTTTCCTAACTAGTCCACAATCTAGGTCAGAAACAATGTACACGTGGAGTGGACAACATGGGAACCAAGGCACTTGTGGGGAGGGGTGAAAAACAAATTTAAGACTTTGTGGTTGGTGGTGAGCTTTGTGTTAATAGTGAAGACTATTCAATACCTACAGTATGAAGTAAAATACAGAAAATTTTCATGCTGAAAATGTGTGTGGTACAATGCTGTGCGTTTGAAAACTAAGTAGTGTGAGTTTTTAAAAAAGTCATTCCTAAACAATAGTTTTGCCATTTTTGATAAATGGATTTCTGAGCATAGCAAACTATGGAAACAAGGAAATCACAGGAGGAATCAGGAAAATACATTGTATAAACCTTCAGAGAAAATTTTGTGGGCTTAGTTCAGTTCTTAGGGAAAGATAGTGGCCTTTTGTTCAGTGTTATCAGTATACTAAAGAGATAATCCCCTCCAAAAATAGAAATAATTTATTCTTTGTGCTATTTTTTTATTGATATGCTGTGGAAAATTTGTCATGATGCCATCAAGTCACAACATGTGCACATAGGGAACAAGGAATAAGAATTTCTAATCTACCTTTAATAATGCCTTTTCCAGTGAAAATTATATTCTTAATTTCATGTCTGTCATTCCCTTGCAATTTTTCTTGAGAGGGGAGAAAAGAAGGGGGACGTGGTGAGTGCATTTTACCTTTTTTGTCCCTATTTACATGCAGGCTGCTCAAAGGAAATCACATAAAGTAAAAATAGCCTTTCTGTTCTCTACTGAACTGTCAAGTTCTGCCCATGTTTTAAATATGGAAAACCTGAAATAATGAAAAGTTTTCACTATCTTTCAGAACCCACAGCCCACTGAGAGGCTGTGTTGGGCCATTTGCATTCAAGGGGCATCATGTAAGACAGGAGTTTTGTTTCCCTAAAAATTAAGAGTACTGTTTCACGATTCCTATTGGTAATACTATCTTACTTATCAGCAACTGCTCAACAGTAAAATAAGACTTGGATGACTTTTCAAGGAGAAGGAAAATGTTAGTGACTTTTATCTCATGGCTTAACTGGATCTAGAAAATATAACAGGAATATCAATATCTTTGAAAATATAACAGGAAGATCAGAGGAAAGCTGTACTTTTTTGAAGGTTTAATTAAATTTCCTTCCATAGAGCTATGCCTTATACCAAGCAGAGAGTTTTAAAAATATTTTTTGCAATCTTTGTGTTTATTGAGTATGCTTATAGCAGAATTAAGAAACAATGTAGAAATCTCCTCCCACTGAAGTATATGTCAAAACTCTCATTAACTGTAATGAAGACAGGATTTCATGCCAACCCACATGTCCTGGTGATATCTCTATGTTGTGGTTTCCTTACTTCGGGAGGTTAAGGCCATATGCATGGATGTAGGAGCAGCAACTCTATATAACTAAGTCAGGAAAAATCCTTTGGGTGAGGAAAGGTCCACATCATTAGGCAGAAGGTCTAATAGTGATCCCTTTGCTCATTAGCATTTGCTGCTGAACAGATAATTGACTGTTTATTACCACAAGTGTATTCACAAGCATTGAAAAGAAAGCAGTGAGTGCCTCCTCTCAGGATGCTCCTTATCTCAGCATGGAAGAGTTGCCTTAGCAGTGGGCACTGCATAGATCAGATAAAGTCTATCTATTCAGCCCAATGCAGACTTCCTTAGACAGAGATGTGAAGATGTCTTTCTGCAGCCCTTTATATTTTGATATGCTCTACTATACAAAAAGGAGGGACAGAAATACTCAGGTCATAACAAGTCATCCTGGTCAATGTGGGACACTTCTTTCAGGACCATATGTCCCAGGTATTTGATATAGTAACTGCCAGAATACTGGGCTTTTTTGTTTGTTTGTTTTTCTTATTTACATATAAAATCTGAGGAAAACTGTGTTTGGGAGAAAAGAAAGCAGACTGTGCATATCCTTGTAGATAAGTCAAAACTAACCAGGAATTTAGGTGGTTTAAATATAGTTTCATAATTATAATTGCTATATAGATGTTTCTCAAATGGGCATGCTAAATATGTTGTTTTATAAAACTAGAATCTCAGAAATTTTTAGGCACTGACAATATAGTACTCCTGCAATAGTTCTTCCAGTGCTAATATTACAGAGTGACAACAGGATCTTTCCTCTTGAATGAAGTTTTGTGACCTTAATACAGGAAAGTAAAGACTCCCAGAATATGTAGTTATTAATCCCACCAATATTACTGAATAGTCTAAAACAGGATAGAAATGTGATTCATCCCTGCACTTTAGAGAAACGCTGTGAAAAACATCATAAATCAGCATGAGGGTTCACAAGCTTATGGTGAAGTGTGATAAAGTGCTTTACTGAACTAGAACTAGTGTTTTTCAGTATCTTGTAAAACCAAGCACTGTAAAACATCAAATATTTGACACAAGATTTTTCATATTTGATGTGTGTAACCTTAAGAATATTGGTAACAATTCATTTGGACACCTTAGTGAAAGGACTTTATTTCAACTTTTGAAGTCTTGAGACATTAATTTCTAAAGCATTTTCAATGGTCATGAAAGAAAGGGGCTGATGAGCTTTGAAGAAGGGCAGTGTGATCTTGAGCTTTTCAGTGGGTATGATTTAAATGATTTGGTGACCCAGTGTTGATAATCTTTCCAGAAGCTGATGGCAGGTCTCCACTTGTGGTTGCTTTTGGGGTTAGAAAGGTTCCATGCAGCACATAACAGCTCTGATTGCCTAAATCATTCCCCACAAGAGAGGGAAAGCTGGGACAGACTGTGACAACCCAGGCATCCCTTTTTTTTTTTTTTTTTTCCCAAGACAAACTGTTTTGCAGAAGGTACAGAGGAGCAGGTCAGTGCCACTTAAACAGAATGCAACGAGTGGACACCTAAATGAGAGGCTGTGGGAATAATCTCAAGTCTACAGTGCCTACTCCTTTGATGGCAGCTGAAGAAGCAGAGAAACAGAGCCCAGGAGGAATAAATCACCATGTTTTGACTCATCAAAGCAGTCAATATCTTATTTGACATGAATTAACACCTACTCAAAAATTCAAAATCAAATCTAAATTTCTCTTTTTTTGAATAAAACCTTTTATGAAAGAATTGTATTTTCTTGGATATAGCTTCCCTTTTAATGTAATTCTTGAGAAATTATTATAGGAATATGTTCATGTGTTCTTGACAAAATTATTCTAAAGTGAAGACTTATGACATGACTTGTGACATAATCATGGGATAAAAATATTTTAACAAAAAGGAAGATTTGAAGCTTTGTTCTCTGTCTTGTCTTTTGTCTGTAATTACAAAAGTTCCATCACCTCATAAGGAATTTATTGCTTTTTGTTGAAAAATTATGATACAATTTTCTTTATTTATTCCTAGCATTAAAACATAGGGGCAATTTACTTCAGAGATATGCAGTGAAATGTGTAGGACTTTGCTTTTAGTAAGTTACAACAAATTTTTTTATGGAAAAGTGTTTTGTCAGTTATTTGTGTGGCTGTTCTTTCCTATTCAAACCAAATCAAATGCCTTCCTGCCAGAAATTATCGTAGAAACCTTATTTAAATTACTATGCTGTAACTAGAAATAATAACCACTAAATAACCCTGTTGACACCTCCTGTGACAAACCTGAGTTACTGTTTGTCTGAATTACAAGTTGAATACATTAGAACTAATATCACTATTTTCTAGACATTTGGAAACTTTCAGAATTTTGAATACGCCACAGTTTTTGAATTGATTTCCATTCTATCTTAAACTATGCTTGTATAGAAATTAAGATTTTACTTTGGAAACCTTCAGTGGGAATTGTGGCTATTGACAGAAAGGAGCATCACTGTAAAAACTGAGCATTTGTACAGAACAATATTATCCATTGTAATTCCTCTGTTAAGACTTGTCATGACATCCCTTCACTCTTCAAAAGCCTATTTTGTTCAAAATCTTAAGGGATCATTCTTTTTATGTATACAGAGTGTCATTCTGATGCAGTTTGATTTCATGGAATTGGGTTTTTTCCCCTCTTTTCTTTATGTCAAGTACCTTTTGATACCTTTATAGATTTCATTGAGTCTTGATCTCAGACTTCTGAAAACATGAAATTGGGAACTATTTATTCTCATTGAAATAACAAATGTGATGTGAAATGAGTTTCACAGCAGATGAATTTCCTAGAGGTGGCTTTCTAATACCTTATGAAGTTTGCAGAATTACATCTGCCAAATTTATTAAAGTGGTCAAAGTTTAACCACAGCTGCAAAGAGACTATTTATTGAGGCTCTAAACTCAGAAATTGGTCTTATTTTCAGTTTTAAGTGTATACCTATGCCACTATTACATTTTCTGTGTTGCTAATGACTTCATGCTGTATTTCAAAGTATCAGACTCCCCAGGTGCTTAGATAAATGTAAAAAAAAATAATGTGGGTGGGGAGATTTTAAACAACACAGTCATAATGATAATCAGCATAAGGGTATTTTGAATTCAATTCCTCCTAGAGAACTGTGTTCTCTCACTTCTAACTTTGAATATTTTTAATCCTTTTAAAAACATATTCCTGCTTAAGATGCAGCTTTCTTAAAGGAAATATGGGTGGAAGATGTTATATAAGGATGTTCTCAGCTCATGTGTCTTTCAGGACTGGGGACATGGGCACAGGCAGATTTGGAGACTGTAGCTCCTTGCACATCCCAAAGTGACATCCACAAGTGCACAATCCAATCCCATGGAAAATTAGTGTAGTTGAGAGGATATTTTGGTTTATCTTAGTAGTAGCTGTGTAATTAAATTAACTCACTGCTTCTTTTTCTAAATTTGAGCTAATTAATAAGTAATTAATTGCAGGTAGATAATCATTCATACTTTGAAAACAAATTGAAAATTATATTTAAACTACTGTGTGTTTGCCAGTCAACATGACCATGGTATGAGATTTGCCATTTTGGAATAATAAATTTCCTTGTGTGGCTTTTCCAAATAGTATATATTTTTGTTTGTCCTGTTTCCCATTCATAACCATTTGATTGCTATTGGTGCCAGTACTGTAGCATTGTCCCCATTTTAATCTAAAATACCCAAAAGCCTGGGGTAATATTGTAAAGAAAATTTGTGGATATCCTGAGGGAAAAATAAGAATGCCATATTGCTGTGAGAGCAATAAAAAACCAATGCTGTCATTTATTGTTGTCATTCACATGAAATATATTTTGTGCTAAAATGGCCCATCTGGAGCATATCCATAGCAGGGGACATTTACCTGTCTTCTTTTAGCATACTCATTAATTTTTTTTAATGAACATAATATATAAATGAAGTGTAATCATTTTTATTTACTCTGGTGACGTCAGCATCAGTAATAAATCTACAATTCACATGCCACTTCAAAACAGCAGAAACAAATTTGTCAGTGTTAACATATTTAGGCTGATATTATTCTTTTACTTTTATGGGATTAAGGCCATTCCTTGCATCATTTAAGTATTTTTCCCTCCTGTTGCAGGATAATAAATTTCAAGTGTAATATTTAAAAGGTCTCTGTATATATCATATGAAAAATGGCTCTTGTTCAATATACCCTTTCTTTATAAATAAATTACAACAATAATAGTAGAACTAACAGTACTCTGAAGCAGAACAGTCATATTTTTGCCACTGTTTATCCTTCATTAATGCGTAGGGATTTTTTACTTAAGCGAAGAAAAAACTGAAAAAAAAAATACATTATAAATTTTATACAGCATTTCTGAAACTGAATTTGTGTGTAGCATGTAAAGAAAGGATTTAAAACAATGATAAAGAAATAACAGTTTTTGAACTCTGTTGGATCAGCAAAAACATTTTTTCCAAAGTATGTTTTTTTAAGACTTTAATATTTTAATAAATAGGGGTTTATTATTTAGTTAAACTAAGAATACTCTTATCAAATCTTTCACCAATCACCTGATAGATATTTATCACTCAGCAACAGACAGAGGATTTATTTAGTCTTCCAGAGAGTATTTCACAAACACCAACTTCTCCAATTCCCTGGCAGTAGAAAATAATGAAGCAAATACAGCATTGACAAGTCTAATGAAACAGTAGAATATTTTTCTTTAAAAGGTTGCATAGCTCATTTCTTACCTGCCTAATTGTTTTCATCATAATGAAATTTGTATGAGTCTATATTTTTTTTACATGAATGGTGCTACATTTAAGCATGATTAATGTTATTGCAATAAGTACCAAAGGAGGTAATCATAATATGCCACTTACGATAATGTCTTGCAATCATTTTATATCACAATGATGTTTCAGTGAATATACACCATTGTGAAGCCAACTATTCTGTTATGGTTCACTGTGATTAATAAGACCACCAGAGAAAGCTGATAATAATTAATCGCTTTTGTAAATTGTCATTAAATATACTATATTCTCCAGAATATATTTAATCTCATTTTTAGTGAGAAACATGGCAAATTACTCCTCTATCAATTAATAGGAAATATTTAATGAGAAGTGGAAGTCTACTATACACTGAAAAAAGCTTTTGTTATTCTTGTTTTCCTAGATTTTGGTGAAAGGTATCGTAGGAGATGGTTTCACCGGAGACATTGGACTTGATGATGTGTCTTTTTTGGGCTGTACTCTTTACAATGGTAAGAGTTGAAATGCACATCTCCAAGCTGTGAGCTGATTCATTGCTATCATTTGTCAATATTGATACTAGAAAAGCAAAAACCAGGTTAAGATGTGAGTCAGGAAATCCAGACTTGTTTCTCAGCTCCTCAGACTCTCAAATCTGGGCATCAGGACAAAATAGGTTCTGCTGTGCATGTAAGGTCCAAAAGAGATCCTTAATGTGAAGTGTGCAGCTTCCATACACTTTTAGATCTTAAGTGCTAGAAGGTAGAAGAAACTTAGCTGTGTAAAGGAACTGAACTTTCATTCTGCCAATTCAGTTTGATACAGCTTTCCACCTCCCCCTAATAATTCTTAATGTATGTACTGTGCCAATTGGTCTCATGTGACAGCACACAAATAGTTCAGGTGATAGACCAACCTGTTGTCAAAAGTCATTGTTACCAAGGGTAGAACAATCGCTACAAAATTGTAAAATATTATATCCCAAAATACATGTACTTCCAGACACCAGACTCAGGATGTGGAGCTCACCACAGAATAGATTTCAAGGCAGCTACTGTCAGCTGCAGCAGACAGTGCAGGGTTATATGTGGTGTGCCAGTAGCTCTAAAATCACGACAGGGCTGTAGAGCAGCAAACAATTTAAAACAGTCTGAATATTAGAATCCTAGCACTTTAAAACACCCTAGTGTAGAACCATTTTGTTCTGCTACTCCAAAAATGTTTTATAGATATAATTAGTTCTATGAGGAATATCAAATGTGTATGATATTTCTTTTGCAGATAATTATCTAGTGTTTTACCATATTTATACAGGGTAAAGCAGTTATTGTAACATTTTGGATGTGAAGGCTTTTTGTAAATACTCAGTTAATGGATCATGCCTTATATTCAGGGAATAAAGTCTTAAAATAACTAATCAGAAAATCTATAAATAATTTCAAATTAGGTATGAAGAAAACTTTTAAACTAAACAAGAAATTGGAAAACAATGAGGGTCAGAGTTTCAAAGTTCATAACTAAGAAAAAAAATCCTCATTGTGTGTGGAAAGATAAATTGAAAATACTGAAGTATAATGATGGACAAGAATAATGGGTTTTTTTCTGTATATTTTTAAAATTGAGAGCAATTTTTGAGATAATCTATGGTCCTTATTTTATCTCCTCTATGCCATAAAAAATATTCCAACAGCAAAAGAACCAGTCAAAGAGACTGTGGCAATAGCCTGCAAAATAGACAACAGCTATGGCAAATTCCACCATATTTAACACCAGAAGGATAAGGTTGAAAAAGCAGGGTTCCCCTGTCCCTGTACACTAGAATCAAGCACTGCCCAATTGCTCTAGGTCCACTTTAAGTCACCAAATACTTACAGAGAGAGATGGGCTTGACAGCTCAGTGGTAAAGTCTCTCATAAGTAACATGAAAGATGTTGAATCTTTTGAATCTTGTACAGCTTCAGCACATCATTTGAATGCCCTGACCAAAGGCTATTCAGTGATGCTTGCTCTGGACAAAATGGTATTCAATAAAGTATAGAAAAAATTGTTTCAAAATAGAAGTATCAGATCCTCCTTTCTTTTCAGGTGTTGTGAAGGCTGTGGTTATTCAAAATTTCTTCTTCCATTTCAGTGTATCAGGAGCAGATCCTTAAATGAGGCATTTGTATTTAAAACTTTCTGGCCCAAAAGGTCCTTGCTATTGATCTGAGTTGTAGATAAATTTATCAATTCATACAATTTTTACTTCAAAACATTCCTTCCCCTAAGTCTTTTGTTTGAGTTTTAGGACATTTTGAGAGTATCATTCATTTGACTGGAAAATAATTTACTTAATTTCATAGATTTGCTTTCTACCCTAAAAAATAGAAATGGGTAATTTATTATCAGTATTAGTGCTCCAGCTGTCAGGGATAAAAAAAAATTTAAAAATATCCTCCCTATCCCAGAAACATTTAATATGAAAAGTCTTCACATGTATCTTTTAATTAACTCAGGTGCATTGTGCACTACAGCTAATAATTTCATAAATTATTAAATTTTAAAAAGGGGTTTTATAATGGAAATTCCTTTTATGGACAAGAATAGCAAAGGTTTTCAAGAAAAGAGAGTAAGCTTGAAGAAAGGTGCATAGTAAAGAACAGGAGGACAAAAAAAGACAATTGATTTGAAAGAAGTGGTAATGAGTTTGAATGAAATATAAAAGGAGGTGGTGGAACAAGGTGATGACCTCAGAATAATTTCTCTAATGAGAAAATAATTTTTTTCAGCGATTAATTTACAAGGTAAGAAGGTTACATAGTAATTTCCACAGTCCCTTGTAGTAATCAACATATTGAAGAACGCTATTATCATCTAAATAATCTGCTAGCCTTGGAGCAGAGGGAAAATCAGTTTCTGTGATTGCTGTGTGAGTGTCGGCATCAGGTTTTTGAAATTACTCACCGGGTTAATCCAAATTTGAAAGACTGGCAAGAGGTGTAAATCCTGCAAGTGTCAAAGATTATATGAATGATGTGACAAAAACAGGGCTTTCCACTGAGGAAAGCTCCAATTCAGCTCCTGCTGAACAGCATTTCAGTCACTCAGCTGTCCAGGCAGGATTCCAGTAAAGTCATATCCTGGAAAAGGGGAGTAGTGGCAAAGGGAGAAATTATTATGAAGATGGAATGCCTTAGTCCAGGTGCTCAACATCCTTTTGGCTCCTTTTTCAAAGGAGACTTGCCCACCATTTCTACAACTACTTCAGGAACTTCAGTTCCTGCCACGCTCCCCATGAACAACTGCACCGAGAAGGAGTTTGTCTGTCGAGCCTCTGGCCACTGCATCCAGATGATCAAGAAGTGTGATTTCAGACCTGACTGCTCTGATAAGTCTGATGAATCAGCTTGTGGTGAGTGGATCAAATCATGGTCTTTGCAAACTTACTAGTTTGTGGGTCTTAAATACATTGCTTTAGCAGCTCTATCTTACCTACACAATTTGGTATTAGCACTTAGATGTTATTTTAATGTGATTTTCCCCGGGAACATAGTAACATTTTATTCTTGATATGTCTGTTATAATGCCCTTTCTGCCATCTGATTCAGACTCAACATTTCAATTCAAGTTGCTACTGAAATGTAGTAGGGGAAGGAATCCTCAGTTCCCTAATGATTGGTAGCCATACATGACAATTTTAAGTGAGCACATTTTCTGAAAATGCTAAACAGTCCAGACTGGAAGAGAGAAAACCTTAGAGTTTCATCTTTGGGGTGGACATCTGGGAGTATCCACATCCAAACAGTATCTACATCTTAACTACTTCAATGAGTGTGGATGTTGGTTGGTTGGTTGGTGGGTTGGTTGGTTGGTTGGTGGGTTGGTTGGTTGGTGGGTTGGTTGGTTGGTTGGTTTTTGGCATTTTTTTATACAAAAATTGATTCAGCATCAGGAATAATTGTGAAATTCAGCCTACTCCACACCAAAGTGAGTTCCAGCCTGTAAAGCTCTGATAGTCTAATGGAACACTGTAAGGGGGACAATGGGAAAAGTCCACACATGATTCCTATAAAGATCTAAAACAATTGCTGATTGCTTCTGAGTTGCAGCAGTTCTCACTGTAGCATTTTAGAAGCTGTTAATTACTTCCTTTTGCGTCAAAGAACAGTACTTGAAAGTACCAAAGCCAGTTAATGAGGGGGACAGACATCTAGAGACAGTGACCTCATCAGCCTTTGTAAGCAAAACTATTGTCACTGAAAATAAAACTCTGAATTCATTACACATTCTGAAGGGAATTCAATCACCTCTCTCAGGGCTGAGGGCTCAGGCAGAATAAGTATCATTCCCTCCCTATGTCTATTTCCTACAGTAGTTTCCTATAGTGTGAAAAAACACCAACCTTTGAAATCTTGCCCTGAAACATAAATGCAGAGTCCTCTGAATATTTCTCCCCTCAAAACATTATCTTACAAAACATCTTTTTCTTCTAAGCAAGATAAATACTGTGGAGGATACACCTTTACATATTTGCTCTATCTGAGGTCTCCCATCACTAAGATGGGAATTTATGACTTAAATGACAATGCTGGACTAGGACTTAAAAATTTCTGGCCTGAAACAGAAATATGATCCCAGGAAGGTGTTATCTTTCTCAGAGGCACTTGAAGTATAATGTTTACAGAGCATGTTAAAAAGAGGAATAAGCATGTTTACAGAGCATGTTAAAAAGAGGAATAAGCATGTAATGCAACTCATCATTCTCAGGAAACGTCACAAATCTTCATATGGGCAGCCCATGAGATCACACTGGCTGCAGTTTCTTTCCTTAGTGAGGATATACAACCTATGAATCAAAACTCACTCTCTCTTTAGTCTACCATTTTTAGCCTTCAAGGAAGGAAGCATCAGGCACATTCTACCAACAAACCATGTTTTCTTGATGCAGCATTTACATGACAGATTATTAGAATTACCTGAAAGCTGGTCAGAACTCACATGAAGGTAGATACTGAAGAGCAAAGGAATTGGTATATTCCCAAAATTGGAATCTGTCTTATAGAGGATAAAATATAAAATTCATGTTTTATCTCAAAAGAAAAAATTTTGCATGTTAGTAATGTGTCAGTATTCACAGATACTGTAAATTGAATCCCTTTTATTTCCATGTTGCTTTTTGTGTTGTAACATGAGTTAATGATTTTCAATTTTTATATAAACATGAGTAATCACTGTTGATCTCTAAAGTTATGGAAGTCTGTGACTTTGAAGATAAAGACCTGTGTGGATGGCATCAACCAGCCTTGGAACAGATGTCAGGAAATTATTCCATACTTATCACAAAGACATTCAAGTGGCAACTTGGAAGAGGAGCAAATCTCTACCCTGAGGAAGAGCAACACTGCCCATTAACTGATCATACAACGTGAGTACAGTTTTTCATGTCTTTGAGTCTCTTCTAGAATGTGTGATCCTAACCACATGTAGATTGTCAAAGGAAAAACCTGCTGCATTTACAATATTGAAGCAGTTTACTGCTTTATTAATGACATGTCATTGACTGACAATATGTGAAGTAGGTATGACGGATCAATACTACAGTTTATTCAAAATTTTAAAAATCATTAATAAGCAGGTAAAAATTTCTAAACATCTTTCTATAAGTAACTCCAAAAGTTTCAGTGCCTCCCTATCCAGAGAAACATGTGCATAGGGATATATGGAGTACAAACCCCTTATGGGGAAGAAATGGCTCCTCCAGCATTCCCCTCCTTCCAGCACCCCAAACTGCCAGCCCAGCTGTTGGCTGCAGGCTGCTGCCAGCACCCAAGGGGACTGGTGCTCTCTCTGGTCTCTGCAGTGGTTGTGGCACCAGTGAGATCACCTCTGGCATGTCAAAACCTGGTGTTGGCCACTGCTCTTTGCACTGCATTATTAATTCCTGCTATTACAAATTTTCATCCTACTTTTACACTTCTTTTCAAGCTGATTTCTCTTTTGAAAGCTGACTTAATAATTAATTTGGCACCGCTTTATTTACTTCATTATGGTCATCCTCTTGATCAGTTTGAGGTGAATACCTTCCCAGACTTTATTTCCATAGAAAATTTATGGTCACTTTTCTACCTTACTAGCTATTGTTAGTTGTTAGCTATTGCTTCCAATTTTGTTATTGCTATTGTTAGCTATTACTCTTATCCCAGCAGTTTTGCCCAAGGGTGGGCTGTACAAGTTAACATAAAATGTCCTGTGAATTCTGCAATCATTTAATATTTAACTACTGCAATTCAACACTACCGTAGTTAGAGCTAGCTTCAGTTTAGCTGTTTTTTTTTTTACCAGTTCTTTTTATTTTACCATTTCTCTGGTTATTGATATAAGTTCATATTAAAATGTAAAATATTTCAATTATCTCAGTGAAGATTTGTAAATTAATGTTGAATTCTGGGTAGATTGCTTCAGATAGTTACCAGCTCCTCTGAAGATACTCCTTTGATTTATCTCAAGGAGCAAAAATAATCTTTTCTGCATGAACATTTGGTTTTAAATGTTTGGGGTTTTTTGTATTTTTGGTTTTTTTTATCAAGTGAGAAATGTGTCTTAAAAAAATTCATTAATCCAATGTATTCCAGTTAAAAGTAAGAGTTATTGTTAAAAAAACCCCTACAGGCAACTAACAAATGTATTGAGTACAATCCATTTTAAATGTTATACAATGTTAATAAAATGTTTTAAAATAAAGACTTATAAATGTTATCAAATAATTATAAATGTTATAAAATATTTTTCATTAATAAGGAAATTTCTGTACAGTGTAATTACTCTGAACAGACAAATACTTGCCTGGTTCTAGTGACTTGTATGTTTAGTTTCTGTGACAATAAACCATAATGTTCAAAGATGGTCTTTAAATTAAGACCACTTCAAAAAAATCTTTGTTGTATTGCTGCTTGTTTAAAATGATATTATTTTGCATTTAATCGGCCTGAATTTCTATTGCTATTAAAGAGTGAGCTCAGTATGTTAGTTTCACTGTGTACTTCATTAAAATTACTGTATTTTTACAAAAATCCCAAAACAGCAATACCAAACTCAAAAAAAATCATTCAACAACAGCAAAGAATTACAAGGTTGTCAAGCTGTTTCTAGGTCTCTACATTATATATGAAAAGGAATTTTGTCCCATAAAAAAGAGAAATGGTTTACAATAAATTAATAACTGTTTACAATAAATTAGCTGTCAAATCATTCATTGACTGTATTTAATTGTTTTATATTAGCCAATACCAGCCCTATATGTGTACTTAGTAAATCCTCCCACAACCTTTCCAGTATAGGTTTACCTTGGCACAGTGATACATGGAATTGTATTACTGGTTTTCAACATATTTCCAAGGTTTAATGCAACTAACAGTATATTGAAAAGGACTGATGAAAAGAGAAAGTAAATGATCCATAGAGATTGCAGCTTTCAGGCAGCTCTGTAATATACTGCTCTTGTGATGTTTCACATGAGATGCAGTTTGGTTCTATGGTTTCCCCCTTCCCTTTGTTTATTGGCCTATAGAGAAGTACAGAAGATAGATGCTTCCAAATTACCACAGGAGATGCAGAGCAGCAGTTTTTTAGAATTAAAACCCTGCTACATTTCATTTTATTTTCTCATCCATTTTCCCCAAATTTCCACTAGTTAGATGAGGCAAGCTGTGTTACTGTAATCCTGTGTGTTTGCAAATTAAAATAAAATATGCAGGACTATGTATAGAAATGTTTGGATTCATTATGATGCAAGAGTAGTTGGCAGTGCAGCTTACAATGAGTTCTTTCAGCAAAAATACCTTTGAATATTTGTAGTCAAACCATCTGCTTCCCCAGAATAAGTGCTTGGGCTAGCCACATGTAGGCTGGTGAATTGTGAGGTGAAGGTGTGAGTCTTTGAAGCTGTAATTACTTTAATTAAGTGAAAGTAATTACTTTGGAAATAGAGGGAACAGCTTGAATGTGTATATAGAAACCAAAAGAGGAATAGAAGAAGCACTCAAAAGACCACTATTCATACTCAAATGCAGAGCTCCTGTGAGGTGTTTCTATACCTGGCAAGTGGAATTCTCGATTGCAGTGACGTTTCTAAAAGCTGCAACCATAAAAGTATCAGTGTGTGTAGGCTTTACAAGTGTATTAAATTGGCAACAGCAAATGGATGTCTTTAGTTTTTTTCCTTTTTAAACAATCTGGTTAGTGATATGGCAAATTCTCTGACATTATTAATGATATCTGGGTGCAACTGTTAATGGAAAACTTTGTAGTCACTTAATTGATATGATAATTTATGCATCAAATATAATAAATCAAAACAAAAATGGATGCAAAAGTAAAACGAAGCTGACATGATAATTATTGCTGTGTAAATAGTTCCCCTGATAAACATATTTTTAATACATCTGTCTTTCTTTTGTGTCTTTTTTTCAGACAATCATTATCAAAATTCAAGAAAATTGGGAAAATTAAAGGTTTTAAGTAATATGCTTTAGCCCAGCAGTTTTTTCAGCAGTCAAAAAATGTTTTAAATTTGAGAGTCTAAGAAATTCAAAAGAGGAGAAAAAATTATAAAGTATTGTGTGTGTGGTTTTTCTATTTGCCTTGGGTTTTTAAATTTGTTTGTTGGTTGTTGGGTTTTTTTCCTTGTGTGTCCAACATAAATCAACTACTTTTAAGAATAAGCTAATGGCAGGAAATTATTTGTAGGATGATGTCAAATTATTTCATTACAAGAAATCATAATTTAATCAAACTTAATTTTGTACAAACAAAGAGAATATACCCAAAGTATTTTTTACCTCTTATGTTAGAACACCAGAGCATGGGATAAAACTCATAATGAAAATAAATTACACTGTGAATAATTTAATAATTTTCTTCCTGGATTTCGTATTTATTATGTAAAACAAAGTATCAGAGTTTTCTGTGATACACCTGAAGCATGGTCACAGATAGAATTTTTCGTTTGGAATTTTGACTTTTAGGATTCAATAATAAGTATGGCAGCTTTAATCCAATTAATAATAATAATAATAATAATAATAATAATAATAATAATAATAATAATAGTATATAATGTATATAATATTATATAATAGTATAATATAATAGTATAGTATAGTATATAATATATAATGCATAATATATAAAATAAATAATATAAAACAAATATATATAATAAATATAACAGCTTTATTTAGTACAAAAATTCCTTCTCACATTGGAGAAGGAATCTCTTCTCTGGCAGTTTTCTTTTGAGCAACTTTGTGATGTCAGTGTCCAATCACAGGTCTCAGTATGACTTGTGTTTTGATGTGCTAAGCACCTTTGGTTCCATTCAGTTTGAAATAACTATTGAACCTCAATCATGTGATAAAGTTCAGATGTGCAAGATAGAATTTTTTTCTCTAGCTCTGTGCAAAGAACTTGGTCAGCTGGCATCCAGCATTTTAGAGGCAGCTGTGAACAGAAGTAGAGGTTGACTTTGGCAATAGGAAATAAATCTATGACATTCTTTCAGAAAGCTGCCTTCCAAAAAACTTGCATCTGCTTTATTATGGCATGACAATCATATTACATTTTTTGTTTCTGAATTTATTAAGCCTTACTATTAAACGTTAATGGAGTGGCAGGTTTACTTGGAAAAAAAAAGTTTCAAATCCCAACAAGAGAATTTACACTTTTTTGGAATAACCGGTTTGAAACTAATATGACACATATGACTGTAAGTGAAAATCTGCATTCCTAATGACTGCTTGCTCTCAATTCTCTTTTAATTTTTTTTTTTTTTTAATCTATGCGGAAATGCTGAAATTTAATTCAAGGAAAGCTGTCCTTTCTTTTTTTTTTTCCTCAGGTTGTTAGATACAGATTTCAGTTACTGAATATTTTGGAGTAACCTAAAGAATTTAAGTGCTTGGAAGTGTTCAGCAGAGAAAATCTTTCTTTCTTTTTTCTTTAATTAAATTATTGGAGTTCTTCTCTTCCTTTAATACTGTTGGAAATTACACATTTTATAACATTTTAATTTTGAATATAGATTCTTTTTCTGAAACAATATCCTCACAGATGCAATAATCTTTATTTAAGGAAAAAATATTTTGAAGCCTATGAATATGTTATATGTCAAACTGCAAGAGGTCTGTGAAGGTTTTGTTCACATGTTATGACCTATCCTGTGTTATCTACAGAAGGATAAGTAGTCAAAGAATTTCTAGTGCAGACATTGAATATCTAACAAGTACAGATATGAAAGAAACAAGGTTATTTTTTTCATTCTCCTTCTCTCGCATCATAAGCCTTCTCATGCTTCCAAAAATTATTTGCCCCAGCACATTTTCTTTCACATTCGCTGTCACTATACACTTTTAATTAAAACCTTGGCCCTGCCTTTCATGAGTCCCTTTCCTTCCTACACCTGTGGCCTTCTGGCTGAGCTGGCCAGCACAATGGGCAGTGCATTGAGAAGCTCTTACCCAGCCCATAAAAAAGGTGATAAATTTCTTTTTGAATAAGTGCTTGAATATTACATTTTCTTTCACTTCTGAATTGCTGTAGCATTTTTTGTGATTTCTCAAGGCAGATACAATGTTGAGGGAAATGTTAGGGTTTGTATTTTTTTTTTTAACAGAAGGCTTGTTTTTTGAACATATATATATATATATATATGTAATACTTTGTAATATTTATAAGTTTTTTCTACCCACCATTCAGCAGTTTCCCACCTTACAGGCAAATTTCAAGTAAAAGGTACAATATGTACGTGGTTTCCCGATTTTACACCTAATATTGAGGTTACATTGGGCTCTATATGAATACATAAAGATTAACCTGTCATCATGTCTTTGCCTGTTTCCTTTGGAATATTCTAATAAAGAGTTTTGTATGCTAAATCTTTGTACAGCAACTTTTGTTGCTAGAAAATATTACAAGTTTTCTTTATGCACCTTCTTACATTCTACCAGAACTGTCATATCATCTGGTTTTGACACTAAGAAACAAGAATTAATAGGAATCAACAGCAAAAGAAGTTAGCATGATGGAAATGTTGAAGTATCACATTTTGCCAACACCTTGTGTCGAGTATATAAGGCATTAAAATATCAATGTTATAGTCTGACGACAGTACAAGAAAAAAAAGACAAAACCATGAATATTTTCTCATAAATATGGTTTTTCGGAATTAAAAGTTAGAATTTAACACCTTATTAACTAATTTTTTTTTTCTCAGAAATCTTCTGATGAAAGTTTTTAGCTAGGAAATTGTAGCTAATTTAAAACAAAAAAACTTCAAATGCATGAACTTTAGGAAAACTTCTGCCTGCTGGTTACTCATGCTTTGGGGGAAAGAAGCTAGAGGAGGGAGTGATCTCCCACAGCTCCAGTACCCTGATAAAGGATGCAGAGGATGTGGAAAATGCAAACTGTCATGACTGATTCAAACCATCAGCTTGAGTTTTGACGGCCCACAATATCCTGATGTGCCCAGTATTCCACAATCCTTTCCCTTTGATCGAGAGTGCTTCTTTTGAAGGTCATCTAGTGCCCTACTGGGTTTTCTTGACCACTATTTTGGTTTTTTCTCTATACAGAAACCCATCTCTTCTAATTGCAGGTCACTCACCAGGGCAGATCCCAGACAGATGGTGTTGGAAAACTGAAGAATAATATTTTCAGTGCATAATAGGGGCAATAGGTGTGGGGCTCTGATTTTCTGTATAGATAGTGTACAGTGTTTGTGGACATATATAATCAGGAAAAATGGAAATGCATGTGGAGGCTGCTGCTTTCTGAATTTTGGAATTTAGTGGGATGATTTAGCTGATCATTGGGATACTTATAACTCTAAGGAAACAAAAATATCTCTCTCCAGTTTATGTCTTCTCTTCTTTTTATTTTCTTGTTATTGCTGAAATTTGGAAGGAAATCAGAACTTTTTAGTGAATGGGAGTTGTTTGTTTCCTAATCAGGTTTAGTTTTCAGTCCTAAAGAAAAACAATGAGTAATGGGTATTTTAAAAGTCCATTTAAGTGTTTAGTCAGGGATTCTCAAACAATTAGTAGAAGATACAGATGAATTAACACTTTAAAAGCTGAGAGATGTCCAAAAATTCATTAAATAAGAGCTTGAACTTGCTGTACATCTGAATAAGTTTGATTCCCTTTCAGACATTGCAGCAGTAGACAATTAGAACTATGAAATGTGTAATTCACAGCATGAGACATGACTTGATAACATTGCCAGATTTAAGATGGGACTAATTTTTTGATAGGTCTTCAACATTTCTTAACCCACCTAATGTTTCCCTAATTATTCTATTCAGTTCACTGTGTTCTTTGGAATGCCTTGAAGGGGAAAATAACATGAAGATTCTTCTATAAATGTCTGTTCTTTGCCAACTACTGTTCAAAAGATATTTGAAATATTAAGCTATTAACTAAGACAAGTATGCAGATATAGGTCAGTTGCTTATGTTGAAAATTTTATATCCATTAAAATGTTGTGAATTTCCCTCTGAAATTAATTAGAATTTTTGGAGTGGCGCAGGAATGTCTTTGTATAGGGAATGCTTGTAGTACAGAGGTAAAATTAATTATTTTCAAAGGGTAAATATCAAGATTTTAATGATGCTTGCTGTAGCTGCCAACTAAGAGGTTTTCCAAAGTTAGTTTTCTAAACTGGCCTGAGCTCTTGCAGCTACTGGCAGGGGAGCCTGCCTGTATTCTGCTAAATTTCAGCACTTACATAAGATCTATGCTGAAAGCTAGATTTATTCACTATTATATATGTTGAAAAATACAATGTTTTATACTTGTTAGCATCAACTCCTTGAGGTCTCACTTAAAAAAAAAAAAAAAAAACAACTCAAGGGAGTCTTTTTGTGGAATAGGAAAGAAATTAATTTGAGGATGGGTCTGATTAACTCAGAATGAAGAAAGTTATCTTCTCCAAAGATCACTTAAAAACAAAGGTTGGGGGTGAAGACAAGAACATCATCTGGCAGAGTAAGAGAAGCTGTTAATTTACATTTATGGAAGCTTTGGAATACCTTGTCACTGTATATTTTATATTGGGTTATAATAAAAGTGGGCCAGCTAAGAAATCCTTTATTTTCAAAGTCAGAGCTTGACACACTGAACAGATTATGTACATTAATTGACTCTGCTAAAAAATTTGCATCCACAGAAGATATGGACCCTCTAGCTAATTCGAACTGTCTGCAAGTAGAATGATTACTTATTACTTTTTTCAAACTCTTCCCCCTGCAGATCATGCACCTCCATGGAAATTCCATGCAGGCTTCTGTACCAGACAGCTTAAGAATTCAAGACAGAGAAATTACTTTTTTTTGTGAGCAAACATGATGCAGGTTAATTTTCACTAGAACATAGCTTTCCTTTTAAACATGGATAGGTCACAAGTACATTAGTCTTGTAGTTCTAAGTATAAAAATGTGCTTGATAGGAGTGAAAGTCAACAAGGATGCTCTACACATACTTACCCATCCCCTTCTGATCCCATACTTAC
The DNA here is from genome assembly GCF_027477595.1 of Haemorhous mexicanus. Lineage (NCBI taxonomy): Eukaryota > Metazoa > Chordata > Aves > Passeriformes > Fringillidae > Haemorhous > Haemorhous mexicanus. The sequence goes on along the minus strand of NC_082341.1, from coordinate 19,718,376 downwards.
CCATCCCCTTCTGATCCCTCCATTTCCCATTACTTGCCCACATAACCTTAATCTTCTTGTAATCAGATACCACCACTGTGTTTAATGGCTAGCACTGTGAAGTGTTTCATACAGGGGACTTTCATCTGGTGTACTAGTTTTAAATGTGATAATATAGCAAACACTGAAATGAAGTCTAAAATGTTGCAAGGACATTTGTCTTAGGCTGCACTATGGGACAGCAGAATCTGGGCAGAGATGTGATCTTTGGCCTGCCTATGTCTGACAGAACATACCAACAAGAGATGGATGAGTGAATTTCATCATTGAACTGATTGCACCCTGCCACTGTTTCAAACTAATCTCAAGCTAAGAGGCATGGATGTAATACTGAATACTCTGGGAAGTATGAGATCTGTAAGTGCTGCTGCTCTTCAGAGCTTTTTATCATTCTGCTTCTTACAAGTCCTTTTGAATTCTGTTGTTGGGTCATTGAAGGCATGAGTTCCCAGAAGCAGAGTAAATTCTGAATTTTTCAATATTTTTGCAAACCTTAAGAGAGCTCGACCCTCTTTTACCTCCAAGCACGACTCTGGTAGAATACTCAGCACCAAAGCAAAAAAGAAACCTAAACTTGTTACCTTGAAATAACAGCTTTCTTCAGCAGAAAGGAGGGAAATAAATGAGTTGTCCAATTGGATATTTCTTGAAAGGTCTGTAATAATGAGTTTTCAAAGTTTTCAGCTGTTAGTTATAGTAGAGTCAGTTTATTCAGAGAATGTTTTAATACTCAGGCTAAAGGATTAAGCAAATCCATGCAGTAATTATAAAGATGTCTGAGTTGCCAGGATTCAGTGATAAAAGAAAAGCATCAGCAACAATTCTCTTATCTGCCTTTTAATGAAAAGGAAAAAAAGACTGTGGAGAAGATCCTGATTTCCACAAATTGTAACTCTTCCTTCCCCTAGGATTTTGCTCAAATGAACTTTGGTCCCTGCTATGTTTATGAGCAGTTTTCAGCGATTTCACATGTAACATATCTGATCTATGCAAAATGAAGATCTGTCCCATTAAAATGTTGCCTTTTAGGTTATTTGGTTGGTTGGTTGGTTTTTGTTGTTTATTTGTTTGTTTGTTTGTTTTCTGGTATGACACATGGGGTAGTCTAGCTGAAGCAGTAGTCTAGCTGAAAAAAGTCTCTGATTTGTGAGGATTTTTGAAGGCCTGTTTCTGACCCTGTAGCAGCCAATTCTTTGCTCTTCTCATTAGGCAGGATTTTGAGTCTGTGAAGAGCCTGATGTCATGACGTGTTTGAGCATCTTGTGTTTCTCTTGGCAGTGCTGGCTGGCTAGGGCCATTGTCTTCTTACAGTTGTAGTGATTCAGCTTTACAGAGTGGTTGCTCAGAACTTGGCCAATCAGAAAAAACAAAAGGAAAGGAAAACCAAATAACAGCAGCTATTTAAAAACATAGGTTCCATTGTCAGGTTTGCTAAGCACTTACTGGGAAAGATCCTTTTGAGAAGTACTGAGTGTGAAGCACTTCTGCTGGAGAGAAATTTATCTTTGGTCAGCAGCTGCATTTTATTTTGGAAAGTAAGGATTTTAGGGGCTAAATCTTAAATACCCAAAACACTAAAACTGCACTTCTGGTATTTCTGTACACTCAGAATCTGATGCTTACTTCAAAGAGTCCTCATCTTTCCTGGTATCACAGGAGACAAAATTTCATCCAATATCTTGTGTTTTCCTGACATTGAGCCGGGATCAAACCCTCTAAATTCCCCCAGGAAAGAGGTTAGCAGGGAAAGCCAGAGTCCCTCTAGCCCACATCTACATGATGCTGTGCGTTCACTTCTGGTTTTTTTTTTTTGTTTGGTTGGTTTTTTGGGTTTTATTGCGTTTTTGTTTTTGAATTTTTGTTTATTTGTTTGTTTGTTTTTCTTTGGGTTTGGTTTTTTTTCCCAATCTCTGATGTAAAAATACTAGCTGCATTTTCAAGGGGTTTTTTTGAATTCTGGCCACATTCTAAGGTGCATCCAGATACCCCCACAGCAAATGCTGTCTAAGGGAACATTTCAATCTTTAATTAATTATGATGAAATATTTTGTTTTAGTAAGTTATACCCTTTTTCTCTGAGCAGGTGCACTGAAGAAGGCTGGTATCTCTTTGCAGACAGCTCCAATGGAGAATTTGGTGACACAGCTGACATTGCTACCCCAGTCATCTCCCTTACAGGGCCCAGATGCAAAATCATATTCTGGAACCACATGAATGGTTCAACAATAGGTTCTCTGGAGGTATGGAGATGCTCTTTATTTTGTTTGTTGTGTTTTTCTGCATGAAATTGCTGTGAGGAAATTTATGCCTTCTCTTTTAGTTTCAATAAAGCCCAGGCTGTTAATAAATGAAAATTAACAATTGCTAGCACTCTACTGCTCTCAACATGTTATGATATGAAGGAAGCATTAGTTCAAATACTGGAGAAGCTATAAATTATAAATTTCTACGACAAGCAAAAATTGTGACTCATATAGACATGCTATGGTTGGAACTTTCATGAAGAAAAAATTTTGTATCACACAGTACTATTTGACACTGAAAAGCAGTAATAGATATTTGGACCTCAAGGTCTTTGGCTAAGGTGGGAGCATGGAAAAAAGAAGTAATTGTATCAAAATTCGACATAAAATCTTGTAGAAAGAGTTTATTCCTTGTAAAGCTGAACATATCACTTTCAGAGATTATTTATACACATGTAAGCAGCATTGAACTATTTATGTGGCATATAAGGAACAAATTTGCTTTCCCATACCCTTTTTCCTTATTCCAATTTAAATAAAAGCACTTTTGTAAAGGAAATTTAACTCATTAGCAGCTTGTAGATCAAATAAGTCACTGCAGACAGAAATGAATAAAACAACGTTGCTCTAAATAATTATTTTTACTGCACAGCTGTGTGCTTAAAATGGGATTTCCCAGGAATATTATAGAATACCAACAGCATCAGAATTGGATTGAAAAAACGCTCGTATAAGTTACCCATTCACCTGTGCACTCAGTATCATATTGGATGTGGGCAGTGTAGGAGGATTTCAATATACAAATTATAAAAAAAGGTGACAGAATCCAGCTGTTCTGGAAAAAAAAAAAAGTGTTGACATTAGAAATGTGATGTGGAATGTGATGAACTACACACCATGCATGTGACTTGCTAGATATTTAGTGGAAGCACATTCTATGTTTTCTTGGATTTTTTCCTGAACACTTTTTTTTAAAGTAGTGATAAACTTCTCCCAACAAGGTAAAGATCTTGCTAGGCTCCCTGGCAAGTGGTAAAATATTAATTAATCAGAATCAGTGGGAAATCAGAGGATAAAGATGGCTTATCCTCAGTTTTAAGGCTTGGGACTAATTAATGTGCTTTGGGACTTTGCATACTCCAGGGTGCAGGCTCCTTTACGGTGTGAGAAACCATGTTAGTTGGAATTGTGTTCAAATAATGTTTTGTAGAAATCAACAGCAGTTCTATGGAGCCATGCCCAATATTACCAGCACAAAGGCAAATATGTATAGTATGGATTTTTTCTTTTATTTTAAGGTGTACCAAAGGAAAATCTTGAAAGCATTGCACACTGTTAATAATTGCCTGGTTTCAACTGCTTAATTAATCATTTAATAATGGGTGTAAGAATAACTCAGAATATAAAATTATTTAGGTGATTTCTCATTATTTATATTAGAAGGCTCTAAGTATTGTAGGAATGGGAATATTTTCTGTGCTTAAAAGACCTTTTATCCATATCTTCCCCCAAGACTACCACATTTTTTTCTGCATCCATGCCATTAAATATCATGTAAGATTGCTGAAGATTTTCCTGCCATTTGTGTGATTGGTTTCCTTCCTGTGTTTCTATTACTTTTTTTTGTATTGATTTGCTGTAATTTTCCTGAGCAACCTCAATTTGATTATTTGTTGGAACCTTTATTATTTAGTCTCTGTACTTTGACTTGGCATGAGTAATTCTACCAAAGTATTAGATGTGCTTTTTTGTAATGTAATTGAAGAGTATAGAGGTTCAAAGTGCATTAAGGTACAGAGAAGCATTGGGTTTTAACAGCACACAAATTAATGGCCATGTTTTACTCTAAAGTTTTAACCTTTTTTCATGATATGATAGAAAATATGAATTTATGATGCGGGGATTGGATATATAATAGAGTAGATAATTTACAGTCCTTAAAAACATATACATGTGTGTCTACAGTCACACGCATACCTTCATATAACTATAATATTTTCATTTGAGTTTAAAAAAAACTTTCTTATTCAACACTCTTTATTCTTTAAAATAATGTCTATAATCCCTTTCTCACTAATTTATTTATTTTCATTTAAAAGTAATGTCTTTTATGGCAGATCTTCCTGTCTCTAAAGTCAGAAGTCACTTGTTTTTCTATCCTATTTAATATATTATCTATTCCTTTTTTCCCCTAAAATGAAAGGTCTTTAGTGTGAGGATTTGCTGTTTGCTTGGCAGAACTTACCTGTTATGCAATACCATATATACTCATGGGACTGCATAAATTTAAAACAAAAAAGTTTTTTCATTATGATGAAAAATGTCTGGGCTGCCCTAAGAAGATTATAGAGAGCAGCAGTAAATCCTTGAAAGCAGAAGTAGTTCAGGCAACTGGTGAATGGATGTTTAGCTCTGCTAGTACTGGCTGGAGACACAGCTTGGCACACTTCATCAAACACCCATCTTGTTATTGTCAGCTCAGTTGAATTTGGATGCCCAAGAGATTGGATCAAAGAATATTTAGGACTCTCTGCTCATGTTGAAGTGTGTCATCATTCCCCAATTTGCTGTTTAAAAGTCTTTCATTGCTCAGAAAGATGAAATTTTGTCTTTATAAAAAAAAAGGAAAAAAATTATTTGTAGAAGAAACAAAATGTTTTATAAGAATCAAGACGAGAAAATTCATCCTGGAAAAGCAGTTAATTGTATGCATGAACAAATATATTTTTCAGCAAGTCTTGTTAACCCTGTTCCTGTGTTCTACAACTGAATCACAACCCACTAATGAACAATTTTTATTCACTGTCAGCCACTCTGGATTAATGGGATTCACTAGTCCAGTTAAGGCTGTGGGCTGGATATGTTTATGAGGAGGTCAGAAAATCCCTAAACATTATTTTCTTGGTATAGTCATTTATACTGACGTATCCAGGTGCATCAGATTGGACATTAGGCAAAGGTTCCTCACCCAGAGGGTGGCTGGGCACTGCAGCAGGATCCCCAGGGCAGCAGGCACAGCACCAAGGCTGGCAGAGTGCAAGGAGCACCTCAGCAGTCCTATGGTTCAGCTTTGGGTTGTCCTGCAAACAGGGATTTGGATTTGATGGCCCCTACTAACTCCAGATATTCTATTCTAACTCCAGAAATTCTGTGAATTTTAATGGTGGAATAGAGATTAGATGTACAAGATAATATTTTTCTCTTACACATGATTATAGGACTCCTAAGTGAGTTGGTAATGGAAACATTTTTTTGTGATCTAAAGTTATTTTCTTTTTTAGGTACTCTATAAAAGCAGTACCAAGACTTCTAAACTGTGGAGTCAAACTGGCAGCCAAGGTCCCCAGTGGAACAGAGCAGAAGTGTTCTTAGGAATTCGTTCAAATTTTCAGGTGTGTCTTCCAATGTGATGTGCTTCCTAGAGAACTGGCTAGTAGTACTTCTATATTAAGCATTCTTCACCTTCTCATTTTCCTTTTCACACCGTGCATGTACCTCTCCTCCCACATAGAAGAAATCATCTTTTTGGCTGTCTGATTAATTATCTGAGCTGGACTCATGTTTTTTGAGATTTCTAACTCCTCTTTTATTTCAGACTGATATCCATTTTTAAGACTGAGAATCTCATCTATCCTTGAATCCAGCTCAACTTAAAATATTCTACTTCTTTCTCCTTAGTGTGCAGTAAGTAAAAACATCTGGATTTTGGAAAAAGTATCTTGAGCATGACGTTTGCTTTGAAATCAGAGCAGACTCCCAAACCTCTTAGAGATACTTGCTTAGTTGCAGACTTATGAAAAAAAAAATCCCCAAGGATAGTCAGTAACATATTTTTTAAAAAGTTACATTTCCTGATACTTCTGTCTTGGAATTTTAATGAAATTTTAAAAGTCTTTTTACATTCATGGAAATTAAATGATGAATGCCAGACTAGTGTTTTTCAGACTTTCTTTGCAGAAGTACGAAGAACTCTTGCCATTAGTTCAGGACGAGTCAGGACTAGTATCTCTTTGAGTGGTATGATTAATTTCCTTTTTTTGGTGTGCTTGGTAACATTAGAAGGTGGTCCTTCAATAACTGCAGAGACAGATCTGTAACAACTCTAGCACAAGATTTCATAGAATTATGCTTTGACAGTAAGAACTGACCACTTCATATTAAAAGATTTGTGAGGACCATCAGTCTCTGTTCTTTTCATGTTGTGTGTATAAGCTTTTCTCTCTCTTATCAATGACTTGCTGTAATAGCTCTGTAATTTTTATTAGGTTATTTTCAGGGCAAAACGTGGTGTCAGTTACATGGGAGACGTGACAGTGGATGATATTACCTTTGAAGATTGTTCCCCTCTGTTAATCTCAGACAAACCTTGCACATCAGAGGAATTCATGTGTGCCAACAAGTACTGCATCCCAAAGAATAATCTGTGTGATTTTGTAAATGACTGTGAAGATAACTCAGATGAAAGCCCTAGTATTTGCAGTAAGTATCGTAGTTTTTTTAAATAATTATCATAAATAACTCTGTCTGCTGTGAAATTTTAATACTCAAATACTCTTGACAACTCATCAGCTAAGAAAGCAAACAAGAAGGTAATAATTTAATTCTATTCCTTGGCTTTTAAGGATTTTTAATTATTATTATTTAATTTAAATCCACGATACAAAATACAAAGACCTGCTAATGGATGTCTTAAAATAACTCAGAAAGCAGCTGTCTTTAAAAGCAGAATAAAATTATCCTGTTTTCCATATGAAAAGAATATATTAAAGCTGAAAATTTCAACCGTAATACCACTGGGAGATGAGGGGCCTATCTACCTCCTTAGATATTTCAAGGGTTGTCAGGTCTCAGAAAATTATTTTAATCTGAATATTGTACAATTTTGGTTTTACAAGACATATCAAGAAGCAGCATATGTAGTATCTGATTCAAAGAATGATATTTCATATCAAATGGCTCCTTCTCAATCACAATATGTGGTATTAACACTTCCTTCTTTTACTACTACAAATGTGGGAAATGCTCACACAATCAAATCTCCATTGATTGGTAGCATATTAACAGTTACCTCATTTTTACTGAGAATATTAATTCAGTTTATCAAATTCTCAGTGAACACAATTCTTTGAAGCAAAGGTATGCTGATATCCTATGAAAGCTAAGGTACATGACAAAGGAACCATGTTTTGCAAATTATTTTCACACTATTACACTACTCAATGATTTCCAGTCCAGGAATAGTAGTACAACACTAACTTATACAGGTACTAGCTCAGATTTTCTGCAACTAAAAATGATGAGTATTTCAATTTGTAATTACTCTGTTAAAAAGTATTCTCAAACTTTGACTTTTATTTTCTGAATTTTTAAAAAATATGAATGTTTTTGTTTGTTTGTTTGTTTGTTTGTTTGTTTGGGGTTTTTTTGGGGGGGTTTCTGCATTGTCTGTGTTTCCCATCAAATATCATCAGACAAATATAAATTGAAGTATTAAGGGCAAAATGGTTTAAATAAACTGATGGGATTTCCTTTTGCAGCCACTATAATAAGGATTTTATTCCAATTTCTCATTGGAAGAGATTAATTGAAACAGTCCTATCCAGTGAATACTTTCCTCTAATGTGTTTTTTACTATTACTTTTAAGTAAGGAAAAAACCTTGCAAAAATAATTTTTAAAAATTTTCCTAACTGCATTTTAATTTGAACCTCCACAGTGAATCATTATGGTGCTTTACAAGCACAGGAGTCATTTAATGTACAAGTGCACAATCATCTGCAGCAACTTGAGCTTCTAAGCAGGCTGCCTACATTATCTTTTTCATCAATGGAGTAACTTGTTTTCAGGCTGAGGTTCATGCAACTTAAAATCAGTTAGATCAAAGAAGTTGTCCTGTAGATATGAATATTTCTCTTTGTTGACAATAGAGATCCTACAAGGACATCTAAACTTAGATTAGGTAATACCCAATATGTGCAGCATTAGCAGGGATATCAGTGTTCATGCCCCAAGGTCTTGATTCTTGAAAACATGTCTTTAAAATGAAAGGGTCAGTTGTAAGCATGAATTCTATTGACTCAAGGTAGAATTCGTAAATAATGGAAGGAATTTCTTTAAGAATGGTCTTGAAATATCGAGTAGCTAAATCAGTTGAAAAATATAATTAGGACAAATTTCATGAGCAGTTGCATTCAGTTGAGTTAATCTACAATCTGTGATTTTCATAAAAGTTAATAATACAATTTCACATATCAGGTCTGGGTTGATTTTAATTGTTACTTCAGATGGCACTAAACAGACAGAGGTAAAAGGCAAGCTAGTTTTGCTAAGCAGCTCATACTTTTAAGAAAAAGTTTCTAACTTTTTTACTTTATGATATTCACAGATTAAAATTCAAAGAAAAAATATTTTATCTGATTTGAGCCTGAAAATTTGAGGTAGCTGTCTTTCCTGTAATGGTCCATGTGTAGATTCCATGGATTCCAGATCCTTAGCCTGGTTACCAATGCTTCTGAGTACCTTTCAGTTAAATAAAACTACTTCCAAGTGGCTGAACTTTATCAGACCTCAGAAGAGGCTCAGATTTTGATTACATTTTGGAAGTGATATTTTGTAATTTCTGATATTGTCCTACACAATAATACATACAGTTTCCAAATTTATCTTCAAGGCACTTTCCTTTTCAGCAATAATAGTAGGAATATTCAGGGCACAGTCAAAAGCTTCTTGAAGCCTCTGCTGAAATTCCAGCTTATTTCAGCAATTTTACTCTTGGTAATCATTATAGTGAACTTATAGATGTATAGAGAGAAAAATATACAGAAATTAAACTTCTGGAACGATGCTATTGACTTAATTTATGTGGACAGCTTAGTCACCATGCTGGCTCTTTGACATTCAAGATTAAAAATTTATAAATATGCATGTTGTTTCATATAAAAATCAACCAAAATTATGACAGCTTTCTTCTTTTCTAGGCCATAGGTGCAACATAAGGAGATATGTAGACAATCATAGAATCATTTATGTTGGAAAAGACCTTTAGGATCATTAAATCCCACTATTAGCATTAGCAATTTCACACCAAACCATGTCCCTAAGCCCCACATTTATGTGGCTTCTAAAGACCTCCAGGGATGATGACTCAATCACTTCCCTGGGCAGCCTGTTCCAATGCTTAACAACCCTTCCAATGAAAAAAATCTTCCTAGTATCCAATCTTAGCGTCTGCTGCTGCAACTTGAGGTCCTTTCTTCTTCTCCTATCACTCATTATTAGAGAGAAGACACTCAACCCCACCTCACTATAACATCCATTCCAGTAGTTGTCAGGAGCAATGTGGCCACCCCTGACCCTCCTTTTCTCCAAACACCCCCAGTTCCCTCAGCTGCTCCTCTTCAGACCTGTGCCCCAGGCCCTTACCCTTCTTTGGAGACAATCCACCACCATCATAATTTATCTGTGTTTCTATAATGGCCAAGAAAACACAAGTGAATTGAGGACTTGTGCAAAAGTAAACTAACTTTGGGTGTGATTCGGCTCAAGATCATCTCACCCACATTTATGTTTTCTCTGTATCTGTCTATAGTCTATAGAAGCTGTGTTTTTATGGTGCTCAGTAGTTTCATTTGAATGTGTCTGTTCCCTAGATAGAGGCATTTCTTCCTGTTCTCACCTGCTCTTAGCATGTTCCTTCAGAAGGAGGCTGGTTTTCTGTGAGTCTTGAATGCTCTATGGGGGCTGGTTAAGACCCTAAGGAGCTAAAATTGTTAACTAAATTTGGTTACATTTATACCAAGGTTCCTTTTGACTGTAATAAAATGCACTGGACCCACCTCATATATATGCAAGTAGGTTTATCCAAATATTTTAGTCCAGAATATTCAAAATGCTCTTTTAAATGAGATACATGGATATTATTTTTTATAGTGAAGCTTTTTTTCCCCCATAGGTTGGAGTACTAGGTTGTACTATATGTACTTAATTAACTACTTGAACATAAATATCTTTTCATGTGTGGCAAATATATTTCAGGTACATCTATTGGGCATTGCAATTTTGAGTTTGACCTTTGTGGATGGAAGCAAGATGAAAACGATGATTTCAACTGGCGCCTCAGAACTAGCAGCACTGCGAAACTGGGCACTGGACCAGCTACTGATCATACACTGCAAGAGCCATCTGGTCATTATATTTTTATAAAGAGTTCATTTTTTCAGCTACCAGGACAAAAAGCTAGGATTTCTAGTCCTGTCTTAAGCAGAAAGAATAAAAACTGCAAGGTATGTGAGGGTGTGGTAGTAGCAAGAATGAAGAATTTGATTTCTAGATTACACCAAGAGTGTACTCCTAAAATGATTAAAGCTGATTACTGAAATAGTTCTTGAGGAAAAAAAACCAAAACATTCTTTTGTAGAGAAGTCAGGATCAGATCTTATTTCATTTTAACCATAAGAGAAATCTTGCTGCAGAAGAGTTATTCTGGAGGTAAATGAGCACTCCGTGAGATTCAGATGAAGCTGCCAATAAATGCAGTGTCTGATTTACAATGTCTTATACAACTCATCCAAAGTTACAAACAACTATTTAATGGTTGCTGATTTTATGGAGAAAGTGTGTATGAGTGCAGTAAGAATTGCTTTTCAAAGAATATAACTGCAAAAGGAAGGATGTGTAACAGAAGGCTTTGTTACCAGCTCTTCTCTCGAAAATGGAGAAGTGTAAGCCTTGATCTTCCAAAATATTACAGAACATTCTGGTGACTTCAGCTTGAATATTTTTTTGCAAACCTGGAATAAAAAGTTTCCTGGTTTTGATACATCTTTATAGTCTTTGCTAAAAATATAGTGGCCCAGAAACTTTAGCTGTGCCTTATTTTGAAACTACAGGTTTACCTTTATACATCTAATAAGTAGGCCTCTCAAGAGTATAATTTTTATGAAGCCATTTTTAATAAAGCTTTTGAAATTAACTGTTTGTGTGATCACAGAACTATGCTCATCAAATGAGGGTTTTCTTAGACTGAAATAGTCCTAAACAGTTTATTGGCTATGCAGGTGACCTCTCTGTGCAAAATGTCCAGTCATGAGCTTCTAGTTTCATTTGTCTCATACTGTTCCCGAGGAATATTCCTGAGCAGTTTATCTGCAACCTGGAAAGACTTCTGCTTATGTTTGAGATTTCTAACCAATTCATTTTAGTGAAATACTTCTCTCTGAAAAGTCTACAAACCCTTTATAGATAAGAAAGTCAGGAAGTATTAAACATAAAGGACTTGATTTATGATTCAAAAGAAAACTTGTATAATTACGATATTCAGTAGCAAAATTTAACCTAGCCATTATAAAATTATCTTCAAAATTGGAACCATGTAGATTTTTGTATTGCCTAAAATACATATACTAAAAATATTCTGCTTACACAAACATGGAGATCTCAACCTTTTGCTTCTAGCATCGTATTTCTGAGTATCTCTTTCTCTGCATTACCTGGTTTTATGCTCTAAAAATAACTTTTCCACCTTTTGACTTCTATGAAGCATAAAACATACATAAAGAAATGCAGAATAACTGAGAATGACATGTTGACATCTGTACTGTTACATATCAAACATTAAATGCAATTAAGTGCTTGAAATATAACTATGGAAAACTGTTGCTTTTATCACATAGAAAATTATTTACAAAAATGAACAGGTTTATGCACCTTGTGCAGACCAAACTTTTGATATCCATGATATGGCTTGAAGCAGTCAGTCATATTTATGATATTTTACTTTTTGCAGGTTTTGAGCAGTTCTGAAACTTACACACAGACAAGTACCCAAAGGAAGTGCAATTATTGGTATAGGAATTGGTATTGGAATTGTATGAATGGAAAAAAATATGTCAAGATATGAAATCTCATCTCATAAGATCAGAGAGTCCCCTGAAGCATTTTTCTCCTTCCTATGGGTTATTTGAGAAGAAAGTGCTTCATCATATAACAACATACTTAGTCTGGGATCTTAGACCATTTCAAATCATTGGAAAATGACCATTTACATCAACTGGACAAGTTTTATGCATAGAAAACAAATAAAGAGCAGTAACTCTAAAGGTACATAAATGAATAAAAATATTTTGTCTATGTAGACAAAAGACTTTCAGAAACAAGGCTGCACCTTCAAAAAGAATAGAAATCCAAGACTGAATTGGAAAGAACTGAGAGTGCAGTTAAATGTGATGAATTTTCACAATGATCTTTTTATGTGTGTATTTGGTCTTTTGTATTTAAAAATTTCCTCATTTTGACTAAAAATAAATAAATAACTGTTTTGTAATCCAAGTATTTCTTACATATTTTATGTTTCTTTGGAGTTAGTTTTGCTCCCATTACTGATTGGATTATTTTCTAATTGCACATTCTATAGCCTACATAAACACATTTTTAACCGGAAAATTGTTCAGTAAATGGAAGTTGCTTCCTCTATTGTAAATGGAACTACTCCATTCCTCTGTTTCCTTAAAAAATATTTTAGTTCTTTCACATTTAAATGCAAGAGTCATTCAAAGGGATGCAAGATCTGCTGCTGAATATTTTAATGCTGGTTTTAAAGTTTGGCTTATGGAATAGTTTAAGAATGGCAAATAATAAGTTGTTCTGTTGCCTTTTGATTAAATTATTTTTCAATCAGTAAAATTAATGACTACTCTGAATGCTATTAGTAATGCTCAGTTTAAGAATTAAAGTCAATGCAATGGCAGAATTTGACTGAAGTCACCTATTGCATACTTTATGCTCTTGTTTTTTCCTACAGATAATTTTCTATTATCATATGTATGGAGCTCACGTTGGATCATTGATTATCTACCAGAGAACTACATTGAAACATGAAAAAATTCTCCTTAATCTAACTGGAAACCAGGGAAATTTCTGGCAGCGCAAAGCACTGACCCTGTCTGGAGATGGAGATGAAGATTTTCAAGTTGTCTTTGAAGGGATAGCTGGAGAAGGTCCCAAAGATGGCATAGCACTTGATGACCTCACATTTTCCAGGGAGTGCTTACCATCCCAGGAGTTTTTACCAGCAGAACCCACAAAGCTACCTCCAACAGGTATGTTCCAGCCATGGACAGTCTATGTAAATTTGGAAAGGAGGAATATCAGCATTATTTTCATTTCTTTGTTTCTCCTTCAAAAGAGAAATAGTATACAGAGCTTGCTAAAAACATTCAGAAATTTTAACACTTTTAGGCAGCCCATGAAATTCTAATAAAATCATTTTATGAAATAGTTGTTTAGGTATTGAGTCAACTGTTGTGAATCTGCAAAGCTTCTTGTCCAGCCATGTACACTTAGCCAATATCCTGCTTAATTCAGCAGGATTTATTTATCCAGAGTTGTAAAATAGAGTTATTGTAGAATAAAGAACTGTGTGGGACACTTTGCAATAAGGCCAGCAGGCTTAAATGGTTTTTGGCTAGGAGGAATTGCTACTAATACTGGTTAGGCACCATATCCATCTTCTGCCTGTGTGGTATGGTGGTGCCAACATCAGTGCAATTATTTGCACCATCTTCACTTACTGCACTAGGGAAATAAAACTCAGAAAACATTTACCAGAAATTATACAGTTTGGATGGGGATGGATCCCAATAACCCCAAGGTAAGAGCTACTCCTGAAAGCACTGCTGCTGTAGGTTAGCAGTATTTGCTTGGACACAAATGATGAAGGAGAGACTCTTTTTGACAGAACAGAGCTAATATTTTTCCTCCTTCCACATTTATGACAGAGCTACTGAAATGTAACCCCCTGAAGTGGAATTTAGGAGATGCATTTTGTTCCTGGGTCTACTACAAATTCCCTGCATGGCTGCAGAAAGTCATTTTATCTCACGTCTCTGTCTTTCTGATCAATAAAACAAAGTTAATATTTCCCAGTGTCAAGGACTACCACTAAAATGGATCATTAATTTATGTGAGCAACTTTGCTTTGTTACTGCTGCTAATGAATAGCCTTCCCCTTTAGGATGTCATTAAGCACTGCTCAGGCATTGGGAAATAACACTGATGAGACTACACCAAACCCAAGAAATTGCACTGAACTTTGAGCACAAGAGAAACAGGAAAGATATGGGCAAAATTTTCCAGACATCTCTCTGATAAGGTGCCAGTTCTAGTACTATTGGCTTCCTACTTCTGCCAAGCCAGTCATGGAAATTTATTGCAAATGAGATTTGTATTTTGAAATTCAGCTTTATATGAACATTACCCCAGGAGGAACACTAGCCAAGCTTTCTGATTCTTTATTTTTTGTTGTATTCAGACTCTATCCTCTTAATGGGAGATTCAAGTCCCTGTGGCAATGTTAGAAGCTTTAAAAGCTTTGGCTTTGATGGTAAAGGATGTTCCAAAACACTTTTATGTTTTATAATAAAATAGGTACTAAAATCTCAGGAAAGAGCCTCCAGAGACTGATTTCTTGGTGTAGCTCATATAAGATGTACTTTGTGAACTTCAGAGGTTCACAACACTTTAAGGCAATGGTTTAAATTCATTCTTACAACAAACCATATTTTTTACATTGACAAATTTTACTTGTCCAAGATAAGAGTTTACATGAGCCACTGAGGGGTTCAACTTACAGCTGCTACTTAGCAGTGGTATCTGTTTGCATCACTGCTTGTAAGTGGGTCTGCTTCTGCCCGTGGAAATGCTCTGAACTGTGGCAAAATGCATGCTGGATGTTGTGAAAAGTGCTCTGTAATGCAACGTTTTAAAATAGAAATAGCTAAAATGGCCATGATGTTCAGCTGCAAAAATCAGTAGCCCTAGACTTAACTGGTTATATGTAGAAACAAAGGAAAGCTTCACCAAAAGTAAAACACTTCTATCCATTGATTATTTTTTTTAAAGTTTCTGAGGATGAAAAAGATCATGCAGCAAAGATCTGTTTCCTTCATGTCTCCAGCTAGGGAATATATTTGCTAAGAAAGTAAAAATATTTCTTCTTTAAGAGATAAACTCATAGTTTTTGAGATCTACTCTAATACAATTCCTTTTCAATTTTTTATTTGTTTTAGATAATATTCATAATACACATATCAAAGGAGATTTTTCTGAGTCTTATTGAGCCATATCACTGTGTGAGACAAGTACACTAAGGAGTCTTTGCTTGTTATTTCTGTGCATAGAGTCACATGGCAATGAATGCAGTGCAAAGATGAAATTGAACAAAATTGAAATTGTCCCATCTGTGACACTGACTCACTGTTCAGAAGAATTTTTCCCTGACTCTATATAAACACCTTGAAATTCTGCACATTAGCAAAAAATATATTCTGAGGTGGCTGTTTCTTTCAGCCAAACATGCAGTAATGTTTAAAGGCAGAATGTGAACACTGGACCACCAGAAAAAATAATCATTTTGAAAGCTGGCATTGTAATTTCCTGTAAACTACAGGATACTGTGGATTGGTCTCAATATGCTGCTTAGCAACAACAATGCTGAACTGCAAAGCCACTGAGAGCCACTTAAATTGCTGGGCCTGAGAAACAATAAACATCATTTTAGGCTGTCTCTTATCAAATTTTCATTGTATGAACACCATTTTTTGCTTCTGTGTCACAATGGTACTGTGTGGAGGAAAATGCAAAGGCAATTTTGTTTTAACAATGTTGTTTGTGCCTGTTGCTGTGTCTGTGCAGTGTGTAAGATTTTTGAGTTAGGTTCTGCCTTGTGTAAAAGGCTGCCTGTATCCACATCAGCCCAGGAGGAGACCCTGACCACAATGAACCTCCTGAAAGTTGCAGTTGTTTCTGTGTTTGGTTTGTCTGGCAAGGTTTTGGTGGCAGGGAGTTACAGGGGTGACAGAAGTTTCCTTCATGTTGGACAGAACCAATTCCAGCTGGCTCCAGGATGGGCCCACCAGGCCAGGGCTGAGCCCACCAGTGATGGGGGCAGCATCCCTGTGATAATAGATTTAAGAAAGGGAAGAGTTGTTGCACAAAAGCATTTGCAACCAGAGAAGAGTGAGAATATCCAAGAGAAGGAGCTTTGCTGGCACCAAGGTAAGGGAAGAAGGAGCAGGAGATTCCTCTGCAGCCTGTGGTAAATACCATGGTGAATTAGGCTGTCTCATTGCAGCCATAGAGGTTAATGGTGGAATGGCTATCCATGAATAATGTTGCATACTTACAGTTGTTTACAAAAGAGACAGCATGGATTTGACAATAATTCCCATGATCTCTAAACCTGGTTTTCCTATCTTCTTTCTATCCCTTCCCTCCTGCAGTGTTGTTACTGACTATAAAAATTGCAGATCCCTCCATCAGAGTTTCTGCTCATGTCTCCTTCTATTCACCTGGGAATACAGCAGCTGCCAAGGGCTGCCTGATCAGATTAACAGGCTACAATAAAGAAAAGTTATTCCAGAGACTAGGGAACTGGTATATGCTGACTTCATTTTTGTAGAGAAGACAGTTATTTTCAGCAAATTAAAAGCAATTCACCGAAGTGTGGAACATCTTTGAGAACTTTGAGAACGTAGGAATATTAGCAGAGAATCACATCAAGGTCCATTTCACTTGATATCCTCTCTACTGCTGTCAGTGAGATGCTGAACATATATGATACTTCCTGTTATTGTTCCTTATATTTCCTTTTTAGGACACCTTATGAACCATATGTGGTTTTGGTTATGTAGCAAACCTTAATGTATCTGCCTTCCGTATTGAGCCTAGTTTCCCTAGAAGCACATTCAGAAGTATTGCCCTCTTCTCATTTTTTGCAGAAATTTGAAGAGTTCTGCCACTTGCAGAGAAAGCAACTCTGTTTTTACCCTCTTTTTACTGAAAATGGTGAACAGCCAAACACATCTACTCCATATTCCTCTCTATGAAATCATCCTTAAGCAACATTATTCACTGAAGGAGTTTCAACTTATTTCTTACATGGAAACTATTCCTTATGTTTTCCTTTTTCTGACTTAAAAAAAAAAAAAAAATCCACTGTTCTCTTTTAGGACTGTAAAACCAGGTCTGTGTAGAGCATTTAGGAAATGAGTGACCAGTGGAATGATACTGTAACATAATGGTTCTTTTTCTCTTTTCTCTCTTTCCAGATAAGTCTTGATTGTTTTGTCCTTTTTGTACATTGGGGTTTTTGTCCTGGAATTGTTCCTGTACTGTGCTGTGTCACTCTTTAGGAGTGGTAGTGATAGGATTCCAGAACCTGTGAAAGATGGACTGTGTTATTCTGTGTAACTCAGTAACATGACATTTCATTGCCAGTCACTCAAGGTTCAATTAATTTGCTAAATTGTGACTGTTTATCTCCATTACAGTTATATAAAATAACTGATGCACCTGTGGGGGTTGGATGTTCCAGGGATTATAAGAATGTTCTGCAATGACAGCTGATGCCAGAAAGGTTTTTTAGTTCATAATTAGCACTGGGTACAGTCCCATTAGGCACGTTCATTTTCACAAAAACCTTGTCCTATTATTCATAGTTATTCCTCACTTATATCACCCTGAATACCTTTATATCACTGGAAAATTGTCTTAACTCACAACACATGCACTTCCCTTGTCTTTTAAAAGTAAACAATAAAGAATACAGTCTTGCTTTTTCTCTGTTCTTTCTTTGGAATTTTTTTGTTTTAGTTGATGGAGTTTTTTTTGTGCCGTACTATTTTTTAAATCATTTTAGTACTGATTTCTCCTTCACAAAAAATTTTGAAATGTATAGAATTTGGTCAGCAACATAAATAAAATATGTATATGCAAAGTAATAGAATAACCAGGAAATCAGATTTGCCAAAAATATTTTCATTTGAAATATAGCTCAAAACTCTAGAGTATACTCTAAAGGCCAAAGGATATTGCTTATATCACTCTTTTGCAGTTATAATTAGATCTATAAAAGTTTACAGACACATAAATAGAAATAACTTTGGCAGTTTTTGTAACATATATATAATTACAAGAATAATAAATTTTTATGCTTCAGTGCATAATGTGATCTACTGAAAAGAGGAAAAAAAAATCTTTATGCAGAACTAATCAAATAACAAAGCATTTATAGCTTCATTTTAAACAGCCAGCATTGACGATTGACTGAGAGAACAGGATGTGAAATGAATAAAGTAGTATTTCTAAAGCATTTTAAAACCAGTTCTGGGAAGAGAAAGAAATAAAAACAAACCTGAAACCAAAAAACCGCAAACAATTAGCCCTGAAACAGCAACAAAAGCTTAACAAAACCCAATCAACCAAATAAACAAGGACCCCCAACTAAAAACTCCAAACAAAAACAAGCCTATAAAGAGGACACAACATTTCTTTCAGAAGATTGAATCTGACTATGTAGTTACCTTAATTACATACAGCAGATTGTGAAGTTTCTTTTATGCATTGGCACCTGAACATATTCTCAGATATATCTAGGCTGAAGTTCCATGCAAGAGACAACTTTCATTTTCATTATACAATAATACAAAAGCTTTATCATTATGGCATTTTAAAACCACTAAATCTAAATGTTCAGTTTTTTCTCTCTCCTTTCTGGTACATTATACAGTTCCATATTTTTCAGAAAAATGGTGGAAATACTGTAGAATATTTGGTTTAGGAGCTGGGTATGAAGCTATTACATTTGAATATGAAGTAGTCATGACTACAGGTTACTTGAATTCAATTTCTACATAAATTGTCCACCTATTATTATAAAAATTATCCTTTTAATTGACTGCGAAGGAGAAGAATATATAGCCCAGATTTTGGTGGTGTATTTTCTAATTCTATGGAGCTTTCTCCAATTAAATTCCAAATCTGTGTAACTTTACACAACTTGTACTTTGTCACTGAACTTTATAATTTAACTGGAAATATCTTGCACCACCTTTTTAATTCCACAGTTTCTTCTGATTCTTTTTGTTTATCTGTAGCTTGGACTCTGATTTATCTCCTTTTATTTCGAGCTCTAACCTTACCAGATTGTATAATGGTTTGAAAGCAATGTGCCCATTTGCTAAACTAAAAAAAGCAAAATCACATATATTTTACTGGTCTAATTTAGAAAATAATGGCAAAAATTTAGAATGGTTTGTAATTTTAGGGAAGTCAATTTTTTTTCCCACTATTCTCTGGAGATTTAGGATATATTTCAGTCCATAACCAACTACAACATTTGAATATACAGTAAAGTACATATAATTTGAAGGCATTTCCCATACTTTATTATAATTTTATGTCAAAGAAACAAACATTCTCCCCTAGTTATTCTCAGACATAATAGTGAAATTAAGTCCCACAAATTCTTTGGATCAGTAGTCAGATGTGAGGTGAGCCTGAATTGGGCCCATAACTGATTACAACTCTAGAAACTGACAGACAGAATGTGATTAATATCATCCCAGAACATGGTTAATGTCATCTAAGGTCCTTGGAGGTAGGGCATTGTCAGCCCTTGTTTTTCTGTTTCACAAAACTGTTTAACATCTTCAAAACTTTCTTTAGCTTTTGGGTCTCCATGGAGTTGTTTCTGATAAAGGTCTCCCAGAGTAGGCATACAAATAATTATAAGGTCAGGAGAAAAGAATTTCAGAGCTGGCAGTTTGATGAGAGTCTCTAAGCAGCAGGTGAGGGCAGGTATTTATATCTACATTCAAAGTATGAGCTGGTAGTTCCTTTTGGCAATGAGTAGCTGGGATTTGGGAATAGCTTTTTTAACCAAACTGCTCCAAAAATTGTAAGAGGAATTTCTGGTACTATATTTATAAAAGAGCAACCTCTTAAAGAGCCCTTTTGTTTCATTTTCTCTCTACTGGGAGAACTAAGTAAAGTCTGAGCTTTCTCAGGACCACCAGTGCTATTGTCATTATTAGCTCTCATTATGAGACATTTCTCTGTGTGTTATATATTCCAGATTCAGAGCTGGCCTTCCTTTGGGTGAACTGAGAGCATGAAAGCTCTAATTCTGCTCTCTGCATTCCAAGAACTAGATAAAAAGTTGCTCTTTCTTGTCTGTAATGACTTTTATTTTTCTCACACACCTAAAAGTAGAGAAATGATGTCACAGTACAGAGGAGCCTTAGAAATATAGGATGTTTCTACTATTAAGTCTTGCAGCAGCAAAAACTATCTGAAAAAAAATTTATATTTCACAGAATCTAGTCCTATTTTTTTCTTCAGTGCAGTACACCTGTGCTGGGCATTTGAATTTTCTAGACATCCTGGAACAAAATTTCTCTACCTCCTTAAGACTGAAGACAAGTGTGGTTCTTTATCCTCCTTCTCTAACTGTAGGAAACAAGATCTAACTCAAATGTTTTGTAAGTACATGCTTATCAATAGTCACTTTGGAATGCATTTTACATTACTAGTTAGGAATTTACATTTTCAATATGATGTACTGTAGGCAAAGGAAAACATTATTTTGAACAAGATATTTGTAAGCTTTATTTGAAAGTTCAGTTTTTACTTTGTGATTTACATCATGAAAGATTTCAGGCAACTCACTGCACTGCTTCATTTTCATTGTCTGATTTATTTTGTTCTCAAATTTTTCAGCAGGATATGACTTCCAAGTAAAATGCTATTTTAGCTTTCACAAGGTACCTAACTATCCCAAGATGTACCTGGATGCTGTTTAGTGTTAAGATAAGCAAAGTTAATACACAAATAAGAGGTATAATGGCTGTTAACTGTCAAAATTTAATAAGCATTTTTGACTATGGAAGGACCACAATCATTTTTTGCTCAAAATCAGATCAGCCCCTTGGTCCATCACCCATGTTCAAGGTAAGAGGCAATGAATGTGTTAAATACCTCTGCCATGTCTCTGTCCCTGTTTGTAAGGAGACCATCCTTGTCCTGTAGTGGGTCAATTGCTGGTAATATATTTTTAAAAACTCTTCTAATTGCCCCCCACAGCTCTGCTCAGCTGAGCTTTTGCCACACATTTTTTCCCCTACAATGGAAAGCAGCATCTCTGTATTTTTCCCATGTCACCTGCCTTTGCTGCTGCTGGCCAGACACCTTCTTTTTGCCCTTGTTCCAAGGCAAGATTCCTGTCCAACCAAGATGACTTTCTGCTTCACCTCCTTGAGTTCTGACATTTGGGAATTGCCTGCTTCTATGCCTTTTTTAGGAGATGATGTTTTAAAAGTGACCAGCACTGATGGACTCCAGCACTTGCAAAAATCGTTTCCCAGGCAACTTTAATAACTAATTCCCTGAGCAGTCTGAGGCCAGCTCTCCTCAGGTCCAGAGTAGAGGCTTTGGCAGTTCTCCTGTCAACAATATCCCCTTTGCTCACGAGATCCACTCTGATGACAAGCAGTAGATCAAGGATTTTTTCAAAGCTTCAGAAGATTGTGTAAGAAATTACTCAGCTTCAATTGGACTCAGAGATGAAGGTTTGGGCTAGGTAAATATGAGGGGTTTAGGTAGTGTTGTTTGCTGGGTTTCAGGACTGTTGGTACTTTTCTCTGTATTTCCCTTAGCTTCCTTTCCAAGCAGAGAAAAGCTGAATGGCAGAGCTGACATGGTAAGCTCTGTGGAAATCCTGTGAAGTGGCATCAAGCAATTTCATCAGGGTTGTTTTTCTAACCATGAACTGTTCTGTTCTTTCCACATTCAGTCCCTTGCTAAGCAGATGTGCTACTACTTGCTTACCTCAAAGTGTGCTGGTAATCGTGAACACGTGCTAAATGGTGGTGCAGTTAATAAAGTTATTAATGCTTTCAGGAATAAATGACTGTAATGGATTGGATTAACATTTAATGAGAAGAATAAAAAAATAATTTTGTCTTAATTGCTCATCCTGGCTGGAAAAAAGATAAGGAACAGAATTCCCTAATGGCACTAGGAGACAGTGTGACAGTATTTTGGCATAACAGTGCCAAGTGCCATTCTTGTTGCTTTCAGAACCTCACCTCAAAGCACTTTTTCTGACTTTCTAGGTAAAATTTTAGTCTTTTTCTTTCAGTATCTGAGAACAAACATGTAACTCAGAGGAAGGGGAAAGCTGAACATAATTGAAGCTATGTTTCTACAAGATACTGTGTGATTAAGGAGCTTGTTGATATCATTCTCCTCCATCAAGCGTAAGGCAGTTTTCATTTTCCTGTTGACCTCTTCAGTGGAGGCTTAAATGTGTGCAGAAGGCTGTTCAAGACATCAGTAAAATCTTTTCATCATCACGTACTCTTCAGATGAAGGTGGTAAATACAGTAATCCTGAAATTTATTCCTGAGTAATGACAGATGAGGATTCATAGGGGTCATGACATTCAATTTAATCAGTTTTGGGCAGTTTCCATTTCTCCTACACCTGATCCTTACTCACGTATGTCTGAAAAGTTTTAATGTAGCTGTGTTTAAATGTTTTAATTTTCTATAGAAATTCTGAGCAAAATATGTTTCTTTCAGCTCTTTCTTGCTTTAATCCCATCTGTACACAAGTGAGAATTCTCCAGAACAATTTCCTTTGTAGTTTACATTTATTGAATATTACTACTGATTTAAGGGAAGAGGTTGACATTCATAAATAGTAGAGATCCCCAGATGATAACAGACGTATTTTTTGTTATCTTCCCCTTTGAATATTGAACAGTTCTATGTCAAATTAAGGATGTGACTGGACCACCTTATAGTGTCCAACATGTTGAAGAAAATTCCATTTTCTGGAAAACATCTGAGGTCTTGTGGACGTATAATAGAAAGACTTTTTACTGCTTTTTCTTTGTGGTTTTACATGCCTTTATTTGCCAGAGAAAGCTTTCTCAACATACTTTTGTTCATACTTTCAGTTCTGGAACCAGTGTTTCTCAGGTTCTGGGACTCCATGCCCACTATCCTCTCTCACCAAGGTTAAATCTGGCCAGGACAGTGTCCTCTGGTCTCAGAGTCAGGGCTGTGACTCTAAGTTAGAGCTGGTTGGTCAGGCTTTGAGTAGGATTTGAGGGAAGTGCTTTCTACCTGTCACATTTACTGAGCAGCTCTGGTAAGTTGTACAAAGGTGATTTATCACTGCACTGCAGCTTCACCTCCCACTATATGCTTTGGTCAACAGCTTGGGCATGGTGGAGAATATGAAACAATCACATATTCTGGTGCAGCCAGTGAAGATCTCCCCTTCAGTTTCAGTTATAACATCATAAAATGCTTTAGTTCACTGTTTAACCAACTTTTCATTGATCTCCTTGTATAAATTCCCTTCTAACACACCTCAGCTATCTAGAGTTTGTGTAAGCCATTTCTCATGCTCAAACTGTTCTGATTTATGGGTGTCTTTATGGCTTTACTTCAAGCCATACTTTAGATCCAGTCTCCAGACTTTTCTCCCATCAGAAATGCAGCCAGTGAAACCACTGACCAGAGCCTGCTCTCGGCACCAGGAAATGCAGATGCTGTCCCTTCTCCCACCCTCCAAACAATCAGATAGCAGCTGGACCATTAAACCAGAGGTCACAACTAAAACATTTTGGGCTCTAAGGTAGAGATGTTATACACCAGTCCAGGCTCTCATAAAAGCACTGTTACATTGATCTGCTTCAGGCAAGATGTCAGTAATACTTGTATAGCATTTCATAGGAGCTTCAAGTTGTACTTCTACAGGACATGCAGCAAATTTTTGGCATATTTTTAGGATTATGGATCTGCTACCTAAGGAATATTTATTTTTCTATGTCTTTACTAAGGAATTCAGGCAGTAAATAGATTTAGATTTGATTTATTTGAGCCAGAACATGGCAACCCAAAATTTTGTTCAATATAATTTTATTTTCGATTTTTGCAAAGAGCAAATTCAGGAGTGTGAGTTAAGCTTTTTGCTTTAGTTAGTATCTAGTCTTTCTAACTGTAGTAGATGCATATGATGAATATTTTTGTTTCTGGAAAAGCTTTGCTTAAAAAACTAGATGTAAATTACTTTTCTCATAGCATTTCTAAGTTCACCCTCAAGAAGATAGATTATAAATTTCAACATGGCTTTGGAAAGGGAAGACTGTATAAAAGAACTGATCAATCACAGTTCTCGTTAAGTGTATGTCCTATTACAACAGTTTTCCTTGCTTGTCCTTTTCTTCATGCTGGAGTCATAGACCACCTGGTTAGCACTGGAATAACAATATTAACATGTACTGTATATCTTGTTTCAGTTTGCTGGCAAGGAGCAAACCAGTTGATGCTATTGAAATGAATCTTTCATGAATCCTGGCCTAGGTTTCTTCTTATCCAGTATGGGGATTTAATACCTGAAGAGAGAAACTAAAAATTTCCTTTTAAGTCGCCCTACTAGCATGTTTTATAGAATATATAGGTGTAGAATTACTCAAGCAACATGGAAAGTGTGCACTATTTCTGTTACTGAAGATAAAAGTACGCCAGCACTGTAAGAGTGGGGAGGTGGAGGGGTTTTAAAAGAATTTGTGCCTCCTTATCTAATCAAAACCTGTTCTTTTCATTTCTTGTGAATGCACATTCACATGCAACTAAGCAAATGAAAGTGAATCTTTTGATCTTTATAATTGTTTTTAGCAGTGTCCTACTTATAGTATATAGTAAACCAGTATGAAGAGGCACTGAGTAGCCCCTCTTGCCTTCAGGTCAGAATTTCTGGTAACCTTAAAGAAAGCAAAGCACCAGGTTATGACCCATTGAATGTTTCACACTTTGGGTATGTCTTAAAGAGTATTGAGTGACTGATAAAAATCAATACTTTTCTAATAACAAAGTACCAACAAACAAAACAGAGAAGATTCTTCAGGGCTCTGTCATGGACTATTGTATTGAGCAGCAATATCCTACCTTGCTGTTTAAGTTTTTGGTTCTTTTTTGTTCTGAGGTTGAATATTACCAGATCTGATTACTGCAAAAGAATTCTCTTGTGTTTGTGTGTGGGAATGGTCAAGATAAGAAATTGATTGAGAAATTTTTGCTTGTTGGAGCTTTCGTCTGCTCTTTGTCGTGGCAGTAACTTAGACAGTTAACAGTTTCTTCTAAAAGTCCCTTTTGCAAATGAACTCAAGCTGTTGTTTTTCTAACTTTCAGTTGTTCAGAATGCAAATCAATATGTCAAAATACTTGCAAGGTTTACAAAACCAAATGTTTGCACTCAGTTAGAGAAAATAAAGCCTTTTTCCTTCACAAAAAAAAAAAGCTGATATACTCTAAAACTTCTTAAATCTTTTTTTCCACCTTGACACCCCAACATCTGTAAGTCTTTAAAAATTCTTTTAATTTCTAAAGCTTTGCTTTTGGAATGAGATGCATTTTTCACATTCCTGCATTGACAAGTCAGTGTTACTATGCATCATCAACAGTGATGAAAACATTTTCTCTGTGTCCTTGGGCTATAGTAGTGAGATACTAGAGGAAAGGTGCTCTTGTTAACAAATTATTTTTTTAAGGACACATAGATTTCAGTCATATGGTGATGTCAACTCAGAGCAAGAAGGATAATAGAGTAATTTTTACAGGGAAAAACTCAGAGATCTAAATTATCCAGAGAGCCCCTAACCCTGGGATGTCACACTCTTAGTCTGCTGATTAATTACTCTGGCCTCTATACCAGACTATGGTTCTACAGGAGCTCTAGCTTTGATTTAGAAGAAGGCATGCTTCTAGCCATGTGAATGTAAATAAAATCTTCTGAAAATATTTTGAAGCAGCTCTAGATTTTTGCACCTATTGATGGGTTATTCCAATAATTGAAAACTATCCCATTCATTTGGTTTGGTTTTGGTTTGGAAAACATTGATGCTGATGCTATTAAGTATAATAAGTTTAAGAAGGTTAACAAGATATTAAATTTAACAACTTTATAATAAATCTAATTAGAACATAATCTGACCACTTCTGGAAAGGATAATAAAATATTTTTATAGATACATTAATAGCAAAAGGAGTGGCAAGGAAAACCTCCATTCCTTCTTGGATGCAGGGGGGAATATGAGAAAAAAATAAGGATAAGACTGAGTACTTGAGACCCTCTTGGCCTCAGTTTTCAATAATAAGACAGGTTGTCCTCAAGAAAAATTTATTTTATCTCTTGATGTTTGCAGGTAAATTTCTTTTTTTTCAAAATACATTCAAGAAAAACACCCTTATAAAATAAGGAGATTAATCCTTCTCCTAAAACATGTTCAAAAATAGAAATGTTTTACTTGTTGATTTTGCTCAGGGTATATGAACAAGGGGATTTCTGGTGCAGCTCTTTTCCTCTGTTGTATAAATCCCCCTCAATTCAAAGATTATTTATCTGAAGGATGCATGTAACGATAAGAGAAAGGATATTTGTCTGAATGGGGCTCTAACAGCCCCTAAGGCTCTACTGCAGCCTAGTGTGTCTGTGCAGCTACCACATAGGACAAAAAGTCTACCCACAAATAATCTTCAAGAAACTCTGATTGGAGGAAAAATTTACTGAACTTTGTCAAGGAGAAATTCCTCTCAATTAAATACATCTCTCATACCCACAGGAATCTATATAACAGAGTATTTGAACAACTAAGATTAAGAAAAAGTAGAGAAGAAAGAAAGAAAGCTCTAAAATAAAATTCCTTTTCATGTAGGTTCAGGGTTGTTTTCTCGGGGAGGGAAGGTTGTTTGTTTGTTTGTTTGTTTGGTGAAGTATTTTTTTCCCTACAGTTTTAAAGCCTTAGAAATGTCATTTAAAGAGAAGCAATACTATGGAAGTACATCCAGAAGCAAGTCACGTTACAGACTCAGGCAGTGTAATATCATTCATTACACATGCTTGGAAAGATTCATTCATGCCAGGATTCAAGACAGAGTTTTTTGTTTTTCCTTCAGGAAACAAAGACTTCCACTTTTCAACTCTGCTATATTTTTTTAACCTGAAATTGAAAACAATGCTACAAAGGGACCTCAAAATTCAATAGTTATTGAAATTATTGATCATTGAACTGCAAGGGAAAATATTTTAAGGCATGAACTGCATCCTGAAATTTGAATTCCTAGTTTGCTGACAAAATAAATGTTTTGCTAAATTCTTCCTGCAATCACTTAAAAGAAAGGTAGGATTATAATAACTAGCTCCTAAAAATATATGTCACTTAAATTAGGCAGCAATTTTATAATGAATCTCTGTCACTCATTGGGATATAACACAGATGACTGAAATTCTGAAGGAAATTGATAGAAGTTTCTGATGGACACTGACTGATTCATCGATGCTATTGCACCATTCTTTTGACCAGGACCATTTTCAGAGATTGTGTACTAATAAAATTCTCACTGATGTTCTTATAAACTTTGAACTTCAAACAAGTCTTTTTCTTCTGGTCAGAGATCAGCCTTTTTTCTTGTCTCCAGATTTGGAGATCTTTGCCTGATGTTCTTGACTTTCAAAGTCAGTATCAGATTTTTATTCTTATTTGCTCCTTTTTGATCAGGAATTTTTCCTCCTTTCTCTGAGCAATTGGTTAAAAGCCGAATCATACACAGTCTTTTGGAGCAAACCTGATACATATTTTTATGTTGCTAAGAATTTAGGAATTAAAAATTAATAATTTCCCTGGAAATCTTTCTAGATATTTCTATCATATTCCAATACGTATTTGTATTTTAATTTTTTTTAATAAGAATTGCATTAGGAGGATTTTAACTTGAAGAGGAGAGGTTAACACTTGTTTTAACTGATATCTAGAAATAAAGTGACTTGTTTTCACTTTAATGAAAACAAGGGTTCTAACAATATTTTTTCAGTTTGAAGTATTTGTAATTTAGATTCTGGCTGAAACAAATGCCATAGGATGGAGGCTGCCAACATGACAACTGAATTCCTCATCTCTTATCCTCTTTCTAATAATAAATCTGTTTTTCAGACCTTCTGATAAAATCCAGCCTTATGTGAATGTTATTTAGCTCCTTTAAATTAATACAGTGGTAATGGAAACAAGTTTTTAGCACCATGTGATTTTCAGTATCAATTAACTCAGATTCTCCCTATACTTCTGCAACTTTTAGACATGTGCATATTCTAATTTTGTCTCTTGAGCTCATATATTCATACTCTTATTTTTGAGTAAAATTATTCTTGTTCATTTATTTCTGGCACAGGAGAATGTGCAGAGTAAATGGGAAGGGGTCAATTTCAGAATGCTGTGTTTCACCTCTTGATTACAGAATGTACTAAAGTTGCTACGTTTTATTCAGAGTCCTGCAGAAACTGATCTGAAATGAAAACATGAAACTTGGAAATAGATCCTGTGTCTGATCCTACAATCTTTAGGCTGTACAATAGTAGAATTACCCCTCAATAATGGCAGGAAGACTGCACAAAAAGGACACTGTCAACCTACTGAACTCATTAAAAAAATCCATTAAAAGGCAAACCTCTGTAGTTAAAACAGAAAAGTTTTTTCTTCCAAATTAGGGCTCCTAAGTAGGTTCAACTTTGCAGCTAAGATAAAATGATTCAATCCAACACCACATGAAAGGAGAATGCCAGCAATTAAGTCAGACTAGAAAGCTTTGTTAGTGATGGAATGCCTGGCTGGAGCTTGCCCTCTGAGGCTTTACAAGGGAAACAGTCATTTATTTAGGCAATCACTTGACAAAATACAAAAGAAATAAACTGATAATGGATTGGTACTTCAGGGGAACCAAAGGCTTTTAACAAAACTGCTCTGGACCACCCTCCTCCTCCTAAATATTAAGCTCTCTGAAATGTAACCTTCCAGTAACCTTGCTGGGATGCACGGCGCTGTGATTCACCAGGACACCCTCATTCTTCTCTTTTCAGGCTCCTGCTCACATGGCCACAGGCAGTGCCAGAATGGCAAGTGTTACAGAGCAGAACAAAGCTGTGATTTTGAAGACAACTGTGGGGATAACACAGACGAGAGTGAATGCGGAACTTCCTGCACTTTTGAGAATGGCAGATGTGGCTGGCAAAATTCCCTGGCTGACAATTTCCACTGGGTGCTCGGGGTCAGCTCGCCTCGAAGTCTCAGACCTCCCAGGGACCACACGCTTGGAAATAGAACTGGTATGTTGTTAGTTCACAAGTAAGGGGAAATTGTCTTCATGAAGTGTCTCATATCTTCACAGGCAGCAGGGGAGTTCTAAAATCTCTAATCAGGGTGTCATTTTTAATGAACTAGATGTATTACAATATAAAAATATTAACTGCCATTGTACAATAATTTTAATGTAGGAAAATTGAATCTTAGTTGTTTCTTATATGAGTCAGGCAAGACAATTTGGTATTTGTCTGGAGAGAACCATTTGGTCTGGCTGCAATTTGTAAAGGTGAGTTAGCTCAGCTCTGAGATCCACTGGATCTCACTGAATCCCACTCCTCTGGAGCTCGAGGTCATTTTCAGGAAGCTTACAGTTTCCCATTGTGACTATTCCTGCTTTAATTTTAGATAATGTTAAATAAGTAAATTTAAAGAAACAAATCTCCTTTGTTAGTGCATGTCCTGGTTTGTTTTGGCCAAAGCTCTCAATTATCTGCTCTTGTTCTTGCTACAAGCTCTGTGCCTTCATACTTTGCTTTTGAAGGTCCTATAGCTCAGACCCAAAGATTTTCCCAAAGATGTTCCCAAAGCCGAGCTCAGAACTAACCTTAAACTGAAATATTCACAGCACAGTTGCACAAAGACATGATAGAAGTCACTGAATGTTTACACAAACTGCTGAAGGACAAAACCCAAAAAACTTCAAAATATGTAGGAAAAAAAGTAATTTGCATTGTCAGTAATATATATTTTTAAAGAATTATCACAAATACACCACCACTACATTGGTTAAATATATGCTTGACCTCAGAGAAAAAGCAGATTTCTGATCCCATAACACCGTGGCAAACATCTATGGTTGTATCTGAGCCAGGGAAGTGTCAAAGTTAGAATGAACCCATTGGTTTCTGCATTATCTGGTGAAGTAAAATTTTTTTGTCTAATTCATAGACAAACATTAGTAGATGTGCAATTACAATTTTTGTGTTATTTATAATACATTTATGTTTATGTCGAATACACATTTCTTATTTGTAAAAGGAAAAAAAATTTGAAAGCTTGGGAGAATTTTTTATGCTTCTGATTAAAAATAAAGATGGAAGACTCAAGGACCATATCAGTGTTGAAAAACACTAACTCTAGGCATCTAATTTTGACATTTCATCTGACTAAATAATTTATATGTTCATTAATATTCAAACAGAATAAAAATGACCTGCAGTTCAGCAGGGCCGTGTAACCAAAGTAGCCAGAAAGCATGGAAGAGCTCCCAGTCTTCTACACTAGTCCACCCAAATCTTAAGCCACTACCACCAGTTTATTCCTGTTATAAGAAGTGCAAAAGGAATGGGAACTGGTCATTTTTTTTCCTGAGCTGAGGTTGACTAGTATAAGACTTATGAGGGAAATGTTCTTCATGTGTCTCTGCATTTACTTTGCTGAGTTTTGGAATCTAATTTGGAAATATTTTTTCAGTAATACATAATTTAATTTCAGGACATTTCCTATATCTTGAAGCCACTGCAATAAGCCTAATAAATGAAAAAGCCCATGTGAAGAGTTCCATATGGAAAGAATCAAGTGGGAATTGTGTGATGAGCTTCTGGTACTTCAAGTCATCAAAAGTCATGGGACATATTCAGGTCCTGATTAAGGTAACAAAAACCCCTTTTCTTTTGAATATATTATAGCTGTAAGGGTGTTCATGCTCCTGCAGAGTGCCTCAGCACTGTGCCACTCTGTTGTTTATCTGACAGACTGGAGAGCTCCCACACACCTCCTGGTTCTGTGCTGGGTTTTATTACTCCAGTCTCCTAATGCTTTTAGCATTTCTCTTCCAAGAGGAGCCATCTGAAAAGCCAAAGAAAATAATTTCAAATCATCTTTTTATCTTCCCCTCTTCACACATAGTACCTTTCTCTGATTTTTTTCCATGTGAGGCTATTTTCATATTTTGCTGACATCCTTATTGGTATTTATCAGTATACAGTCCTATTGTTCTGATGGGACAGAAAAAAAAATTGCCAACATGTACAAAGTGATACTAAAATACAAATATATGACTGCATTAAATATTTTTATATAAATGGATACAGAGTATAATCAATTTTATTTGGAAATATTTTTTTCTTCACTAAATGTGAGATGACCAAAAAAGTTATGTAAAAATAATGTCTGGTTATTAATTTGCAAGTGAAAACAGAGACATTTGTAAAAAATTGGCTGTTCCTTTGCTGTTCATTAAAAAGGATTTACTTCTTGTAAAAACCTTTTTTAAATCATAATATGGTTCAGACTATAAATTAATTCTTATGTATAAATTTATAATCAACATTCTTCAGACACAGTGACCAAAATGCTTACTTGTATCTGTGCATCTCTTCTGGTATTTCAAGTATAAATCATGGTGCAATTTATTTGCCACATGTCTGTTAACTTCCCTTCCTACAATATCTCTAATAATGCCTAGGTGAACTGCATTAACATTTCTGTTTTATTTCCAATGCATATGCTGGCTGACTTAACTTTAAATGTTAAATTATATTTTTTCCTTGAAAACAAATTGCTAAAAATTACTGCTCTGGATTATTCTGGATAATATACAAATAATTTAAAAGCCTGAAAGATAAAATACTTCAATAGATTTTAATACCTAGAGACACAACCTAGGATATGTCTGCCTGAAATATAAAAAAATAGGTTCATTGACAATGGGTTCATTGCCTTTGACAGGCATCATGAGATTTTTTTCATTAATTAGTCCAAACACCTACAAATAACAACAGACCTCTCATCAAGAACTGTATATTTATTGAGATGTTTTTATACAGCTCTTTTTCCCAGAAAGGTGCAAATTTGTAAAAGAGGCAAAATTATTCCATCATTGTACCTGGAATTTTTTGCAGATCAACTTAACATCACATGTTATGCTGTTATAAGGACTCACAAGTGCATATTTTAATTGGAGCTTTTATTTAGCAGTGTCTGTAGGAATACAATCTAATTAAACAATACATAGTCATGGGAAGTCATACTGAAGCTTCTCCTGCTGGTTCAAATTGCAATACCTTGATATTTACATCCAGATTGAGTATCCATGGATTTAAAGTGAAGTTAATGTCAGTGAAATCAGATCTCTAGCTAGTGATTAGCTGAAAATAGAAGATGATAAGATGATCTGGGAAGGTAATTACCATCTCAAGTTTAAAAACTTGGCAAATTGTCTCTGGCTGAAGTCATTCGTTCCATCCATTCAAATTTTACCTGAGAGTGAAGACTGTACAGGCAATGGAAAAGTGATGAACAATAAGATGAGGAAATATTTTTAGAGGCAGAATGAGGAAAAAATTTCTCTTGTTCCAGAATTATTGCAGTAGAACAAAAATAGTAAGAAAGGGTAAAAAGATATTTTTAGAAAAATCATAATTCATGGTATACATCAGTGTCATTTCTTAATCTATGCATTGCTTGTCCAATTTCAGGAAGTCTAAGAATATTATCTATCATACTACTAAAGTGGTATCTCAGATTATGAGATAAACAACCAGAAATAAAACTAAAAGATCATAAGAGGGTACTATAGCCAAGCATGAACCTCTTTTTGCAGCTGGAGAAAATCAATAAATTTTGCTAATGGAATTTCTCTGAAGTTGCTGTTGTTTTGATTTTTTTCTCTTTGTTTTGATTTTTTTTCTCTTGAAATTGTACTACATATTCTTTGAAGAAAACCCTCTGTATTTGGAATAATAATAATCCAGTCAAAGTGATGGGCTGTTGAACTAACTGCAAATGTATAGTATTCTTCAAATTGACCCCTTCAACATTTACATGAACAAAAGACATTGACAGTGCAGATATTCAGTGCAGCTGAAATATCAACTCGCCACCCATCTGAATTCAGATTCCAAGGTCATTGACAGCAGTGCAAAAGCAAACAGAATATTCCCCAAAGAGATCTAGATATAACTAATCAAAACTTTTACCAGGGAGATTTTGAGACATTCTAGTCTTGACTGTGGCAGTTATAAGAGAACACCATCCATTGCAGGAGACATTTCAAAGTTCAGGTGCAGCATGTTCACTGTGCCTGTTCTAGTGTTGGTGGTGGGGCATCTCATCAGCATTCAGTTTATTTTATGAGTCAGAAGAAACTGTGTATTTTTAAACATGTTTATAGAGAAGCAAGCAAGAATTATTAGGTGAAAGGGATAATATATTTCATTATTCTGTTGATCTAAAATAAGCTCTCTACTGCCGCTTAAGCTGTCCCTGCAATTAAAAAAAAAAAAAAAAAAGAAGCAGAAGGAAATCAGCAACAAAGGATAAAACCATTTGTTGAAAATAACTTTTGTGGTATCAATGTGAATTGCTTTTGCATACAGACATTTTAATTTAAGAAGATAAGACTTAGGCTCTAGTACAGTTAGGGGAAGATTCTCTCAAAAACTTGAAACAAGCCTCCAAAAACAAATATGCAGATGAATAAGGAAGGTGAAACCTGTCATTAGTAACTCCCTCTGCTGACAATAACAAGGCCAATACACACAGGATCTCATTAGGAAGTTCCAGTGGACCTTACCCAGGCAGTTAATTAATTCCATCCAGTTAAAAATGAGCAAAGACACAAGGACGTTCAGGAAAACAAGAAGCCCTGACCAGGGCATGGCAAGTAAAGGCAGGGCTCATTTATTCAGTGGCAGCAGCAGCCTAACCTGGCCAGGGCAGCAGGCAGCTGGAGCCAGCATCCAGCCTCCTGCATCCAGCTGCTCAGGGCTGCAGCAGCACAGACCCTTTACCTGGCTGCTGCTTCTCAGCAGAAGCTGGGAGCCCCCCCAGTTGTTCCCCTGGCATTGTTATTGCTTTTAACCAGCCCAGTGAAGACAGGAGAGGGTTGGTCCTGTAGAAATGTATGACTTAGCAGGTGCCACAGCACAGGGAGAGATGAGTCACAGTGGATTTTCTAATTCCCTGGTTAGTTTTAATGGAGCTAAATTTTACTATCCCACTCTGTGGATGTGAAAATCTGCAGCAGAGGTTCTGCAGTTGCCAGCTGGTAAATTCTGGACTTTTTTATTTGTGGGATCAAGTAGCTTAAAATCACATTTTCACAAATCAATATAATTGACCCTACTTCTATGGGAAGTCACTCAAGAATAAGGCTTAAGGAAACTGCCTATTCTACCTCACAGCATAAAATAGAATGTGTATTTCTACATTGATTCTTCTCACTGACTGCATGAAAAACAATCGATCCCTCACATTAATGTAGAAGTTAGAGGCTGCATTGGGTTCAGGAGGCCTGAAAGCAGATTACTTGACCTCCATAAAACTAGAGGAAAAAAATAAGTTTTCAAAGATTTGCTTGAATGCTTTACTTAAGGGTTTGCTGAAATCATGCACCAAAAATTGTAGACTATCTGTAGATTTAATAAACATAGACATAAGGTTTACTTTGGAGACAAAATTAAGATATTAACAAAATTCTTTAAAACTAATAGCAAAGAGTAAATTTTCCTAGTAGTTAGTTCCATATAGCTACATAGTGGTAAAGGCCTTTATTTATAGTTTTAAACTATTTACCCCCATTACTGACCTGTGAGCTGTTATTAAAACTTGTAGTTGAGTCAATGAAATGCCATCTGCCTAATGAGAGAGAATAACAGAATATTAGTCCCAAGAGTTCTGAAGGAAAGCAGTGGAGGTACTGTGAAATACAGTATTACTTGACAAGAGTAACTTTTATGACATTTTTACTTCCCAGGGCAAGAAAATTTTTGATTTGTATTTCCTGAATCTCAAACAGCACTTTTTATCTTTTGAGACATTGTTTCAAACAGTGTTGTGTTAGGCCTGACTTTGACACAATGACATAAGCATATTTCCAAGCAAAATGAGAATGAGAGACTGATCAAATAGAAATAATCAGTTTTCATTGAAAGCATAATTTTTCAAAAATAGTTTAAATAAAAGGTACAAACAATTATGCACAACTGTAGGTAAATGCAGATACCATTCAGTGTGTTTTGTTTTCCCAGATTAGGAAAGAAGGACCTTCTCATTAGGAAGTTATTTCAATTTTCTTACTGTCAGTTACTGGAATATAATTAATTGTATTCCTATACTGCAACCAGATATAAGCATTCATTCCAAAGAGTTGATGAGAAAGAATAATATATTTAAATGTCCTTTAAAGGAAGAAAGTATTTTAAAAAAGAGTTAAAGAATCACCCTTGTATTTTGGCATCTTTCTTGTGAAGAAGAGAGGTTAATCAGAGGATTTGTAACCTACATTGTTTTTCTAGAAACACATGTAAGTGAAATTGTTCATATGTGAATTTTTAGGATTTTTTTTTTCTTAAAATTCTTTGAGAACTTGGCTTTTTCCTCACTTAGGAAAGGGGTGATGAGGGTGATGAAGGATAGAGTGTGACTAGGGCATGTCTCTGCCATGCAGGGCAGTGTGACAGATTTAGGCAGAGTGATGCACACAGAGTCATCACTCAGCAATAGCCTGCAACATTCCCCCTGGAGTCACAAGCCTTGTGTGCACCAGAGCTAGTACCACCCTCCTAACTTCTATTCCAGCCTGGCACCAAAGAGCACAATGTGGCATAGATAAAAAATGAGACTTTCAGTCTCCCCCAGACTGCACAGCTCCCTAGTGTTGTTTCACTGAACCCATTCCTCAAGCCAGAGATCTCTGGGAATGATTTACTTTATTGATTTGTCATCTTATAATCTCAAAGAGTGCTATCACATTGCTGCTTTTAAGCATATGAGACTTTGAAGTGACTCTGGGATCTTTGCTGGGCAGACATATTTTTCTAGCACTTTTCAGAGCCTGCATTCAGCAGTAAAAGTTGTGATTTAAATGGGTCTCAGGGCATAGTTCTTTGAAGGATCATAGAGCTGCTGTTTAATGATTTTTTACTGCAGCAACAGACATCAAAATCAGATCTTTTTGTAATAACTGTGAAACAGGCATAGGACTTTGTCTGAACAATAGCCTCTGAGGTATAGCCTTGGGCTTTGAGCATTTTCCACACCTCTTCTTCTAAAGAACTCAGAAATTTAATTAACCTTTTTTTTTGAGATAATAAATAATGCAAGATATAACCTTGTGCCTGCTGATACCTTTTACAAAGCATAAAATATTGATCAGATGAAAAATTCCAAGACAGTATCTAATTTTCCTGATCAACAGCCCCACTAAGAAAAAACTCTCCAAATTTCTTAGAAATGTTCTATGAAAACACCTGAACATTTCTAAAAGTTCCATTTGACCTCAGCAAAGGTGGAAGATTTTTTTTTTTTTCTTATTCCTTTCTCATTGCTTTTTACATCCCAAAGCCACTTTGGTCTTCCACTGAGAAAAGGGTTTTTCTTTTTTTTCAAATAAATCCTGAACTGAGCAGATGTTATACTTCATCAAGATGTGAAACTTCATCAAGATCAGATGTAGCACTAGCACTCATGGTGCAAAACATTAATCTGTTACAGGTTTTGTATTCCTTTAATGCAACTTTTATTTCTTAATTCGCAGATAAGTTTTAGTGTCGTGAAGATCAAGATAGTCCTTGATCTTTGGCAGACTTGCAGTACCAAGTTGTAGTGTGCTTCAAATTACTTTGATTAATCAATAAGGGTCCTTAACACAAGAGTCTAATTTTTATCCTTGCAGATTTATTTTTTTTTTTCTGACCTTCAGCTTTGAATTCTCATTAGCTTCAGGAAGAAAAAACAAACCAACAAAAAAAAAGAAAACACACATACAAAAAAAAAACCAACAAAAAACAGAAAAGCTCACCCCAAAACAAAAACCCAAAGCCAAAAAGAAACATGCAAAAAACCCCCCCTCCAACCTAACAAAAAATCTCAAAACCAGCCCAAATCAGTTGTGTTTCTGTATTTGCCATAATTTATTTTGCAATCACAGGAGGATCTGATTCTGGTAATTTCCTGTGGGAGTCAAACTAGGAATTTTTAAGTATACATATTTACAACTGCAATAATCTCTTAGTGTATTTGTTTGTAGGTTGATCTCATAGCCTTAGGTAGAGTTTTCTTAACATTGCACACACTAACATGCAAGAGCATTGCAGAGAGCAGTATTATTTGCAGCAGGGAGCAATAGTGTCAATGCAGGGGGACCTTTGAGAGACACCAGTTTCTTCCTACCATGTACTATGCAAACAAAACCTTCCACAACTCAGTAACTTCATGGTGCTTGCTGGTGAAAGGGTCATTGCAGCTCAGAGATTAATTTCCTGCCCACTTGTGGAAATCCCATAGTCCATTCACAGTAGTTTCTCCTCTTTGTAGACTCAAATTCTTCCAAAAGGTCTTTCTCTTCAGTCATACTCCTCGGGTTTCCAGCTTCCCTGAGCCCTTCCCCATGTCCTCATTCTTTTGTAACTTCTTCCTGCAAGGTTTACCAAGCCACATCTGTGATTAAAAAATGTCAGGGAGCTCAAATAAGGAATTTTAAACTGATTTGAAAATGAAGAAACCATGTTAACACGATTTTCGGTTTAAATTAATGTAGTTGTGAGAGATGACACAGTAATACTACTGCAATCAGGACTTATAGACTATTGGCATTAAGTCTGGAATATGTGGGTGTAACTGTGTGGTCTGCAGAGTATATTTGATTTTGCCTTCAGCAGGAGAACTACAAGTAGAAGATGAACACTAAGAATTACATTTCTTAGCTCCCATATACCAGATTTGTAGAGGGCCTTAATCTATCTGTGATCCTTGTTTTTCTTTGGCTCCAGCTGTTTAGATGATACGGAAAGTTGGTGGTGTTTTTTGTTGGTGCGTTTGATTTTTTAGTAAATAAATCTTTATTAAAAGTACAGATCGTATGGAATTAAAAAATAAGGAGAATTGTTTAACGTTTAGCTGCAATGCTGGGCTGTAATGTGAACCAGGAATAAGGGGGTGTCATCACAATATGAGCATTTTCTTAGCAGAATTGGGGTCTTGTTTTCTAAAGAGAGTGAGCATACCCCAAAAACCCACAACCTACCAAACAAACAGAAAACACTAAGCCTTTGAGACTGTATCTAACAAAACATGATGTGGATGCTTTTCTGATTTTCATACTAAATGAAAACTGCGAGCCAAACTTTTGCTTAATTTTCAAACTCAGACAAGAGAGAAAAAAATTCTTATCATGGAAAGCATTCTTGTTTGTTGGATGGCATTCATGGAACATAAATACAATTACATATTTTAAACTTGTTTTAATTCTAACACTTAGAGTAAGAAAACAATTGAAAGGTGGTGAATAAAAAAGTGCAAGTAACCTTGTTTTTATTTTCTTTCAAAATCATCTACTTTCTCTAAACCGTTATATGTCACCACACCTTTCCTATTGTAATGTTAACATAAG
The DNA here is from genome assembly GCF_027477595.1 of Haemorhous mexicanus. Lineage (NCBI taxonomy): Eukaryota > Metazoa > Chordata > Aves > Passeriformes > Fringillidae > Haemorhous > Haemorhous mexicanus. The sequence goes on along the minus strand of NC_082341.1, from coordinate 19,679,721 downwards.
GTTATATACCATGGGTGGTGTTTTATTATAAATAATTTAAATTATTATTTGACATCCAATTTTATGAATGTCAGTTTCTTTTTCACTGCACTGCAAGAAGAGACAGCGGCTGTGGAAAGGTCATATGAAACCACAGTGGAAATTTAGGCTAATGCAATTGTATAACTTTATTTTATGTCCTTAACTTCTCAGTTTATTGGAAACTGTGTTTTGTTTGAAATCACAGTGGACCAGGCACTCAATCTATATTTGGCTGAATCAATAAATCAAGGCACAAATGTGAACCATCTTTCAGGTTTTAAATAGTTTGCTTACACTTGTTTTCTGTACATTTATGCCATCTCATTTAGGCATCTGAATAAAGTGCTTCTTCTTTCAAGTGACAGGATGATAAAGCTACTCTGCCATTCATGCCTTTAAAATTTTCAGCCTATATTTAGATGTTATTGGGTCTTCCCCTACGAAACTCACTGCTGCCTTTCACGCTTTCCACTGAATTGCACAGCTCTAGTATATTACTGTTTTCCAGTTTAATTTAGTTTGATCTGCATGGAAGAAAAACTTCTTTAAATCAGAATTTCCAATGTGATCCAGAAGAGGTGCTATTTAAATTTTGATACATGAGGCATCTAATTTATTTCAATGATCAGCGAACATTAGAAGACTCTTGTTATTTATGACATGGAAATATCATTAGACATGAAGGATTCTGCAGTGCACAACATTATTCTGAGCATTTTGACAGTGTGATTCAGTTCAGAATTGTGTTCAATGGGAGCTCAGAATGAGTATGTTATCAAAAAGTTTATTAGCAGTCAAAAATTATTTAAGTTGATTTTCATCTCTTTAACACTTTATACACCGGTTCTATTCTTCAAGAGTTACTAAAAGAGCGAGAGTTCTGCTTTTTTTCTTTTCCCAGTCTATCTGTTTAGGAATATGTGGACTATGGAAAGGATTTAGGAACTAATGAAAATCTTCCCCTGACTCACTAGCTGCACATTAATTAATCTTAGAATTTTCCTTAGCTAAAAGTGTAGTCTGTTAAAGTCAGTTTCTCTGGAATCTAATCTCTGTAAAAATTGCAGTTTTCTCCTTCCAAGTTGTACCAAGATTTGTTGCACAGAGAAATTAGGTATTTGTTCAGGTAAGATCTGAGATTTTTTGGACAAAAATGGTGCAGTAAGATCTTTTTAAAGAGACAACCTGTCTAGAAAAGAGCAATGTTAAAGAGTTTGACAAGAGAATTTTCACTGTGTGTAGTTAAAAACCTAATGGTTTTATAAATAATATCCACAAAAGATGTGGTCATATGAGAAAGAAAGGTACTGATTACCATGTGGCAGGACCAAAGTAGGAATGTCATGGTAAATGATAACAAAATATCCTAAAGCATATCATTTATTTTTCTGAGTATGCCAATCTGACTGCTACAGATTTTATACAGAAGATGCCATTGCTATAGATCCTTCTTAAACATCATCTTGAAATATCCCTTTCCAAGCTGACGTGATGGATTGAATTTCTACTGTAGAAATGGTAGGGAAGGTACATCCTTCCACAAATCCCTTGGAGTTTTCTTTTTCTTGGGTTGTTTTGTCACTCAGTGGCTATATTTTTCTTGATTTGCCTTTTAAAATGTTGTTATATTTCCTCAGTTCACAGTAAAAGGTTTATACTCTTCTGATAATTAGCTCTGTACTTATTTGCTTCAGGGAATAAATCCATTTAGAAAACACAGACAAAACTCCTGCACTGTCTGCAAGATCTAAGAAAAAAGTGAAGTGGAACCAGAGAATTGAGGTTAGCACAGCTACTGAAACTATAAACCAGAAGTAGGCAATGTAGTAGTTGCTGCACAGGGGAAAAAAAAAATAGAAGGACATCTGAGGGATTTTGATTGAAAACAAACAAAAAAAAAATCCTGGAAGAGAAAGAAGTGCCACAGAATTTCCTGTTCTACCTTAGTTTTATTTGCATTTGTTCTGAAAGATATTAAAAATTCTCTTATATATATTGGAATGTGGCTGGCATGTGTTTCCATGTTTGTTTTTAGATCAATCATTTTGCCTTTTCCTGGAAAATTATGTCTGTTACCACAGGAAAAACATCTTAGGAAGAGATCTCTGTACTTTCTACAGCAGGGAGATCTTTTTCCTTGATTTTAAAAAGCAATTTGTCCCAGTCTGGGTGGGACAAATTCCTATTACTTAAAGTCATAGGTGCCCACAGAGCAACCACCACTGCAATCACTTTAGTCTCTCTTTGTTTTACTCCCCATGTCAAAGGGAATTTTAAGTATGATTTGTCTCATTGTAGTGCAAGCATCTCTAAGAAGAAAGGCTGTTACTTTCCCTCCTGCTTCCTGCAGACCTGTAAGTCTATGTAACACCTTTCAGTAAGCAGTACTGGGTACCGTAAGGAATGTTGGATAAATATTTGAATTTGGAATATTTCAGTAAATGTTGCCATACACTTACATTTTTAGTATCTCTGCTGGCAATGCAAAAACCAAGATCTCGTGAATCTGTCTGCAGATTTTGTCTTGTGCATCCCTACCATGCTATGTATATTTTCATCTTTAAAACCTCATTTTTCCTTCAACATACTTGGTGGTGGCCATTGGATAGAGAAGTGTTTTATTACTATCTGTCAGTCATAAGAGGCCTCAATTTTTAGGGAATATATTTCATAACTGCAGATTAAAAAATTAAATCAAATATCTGGTTCCTTGACAATCTCTAAGGGATAAACAGTTGTATCCATTAGATGTTATAGAGACAGGACTTAAACATTTTGCTTAAAGATGTCTTGTCCAGGATCAATACAGTGAAGCCTAAAATACTTAACTGAGTTTTGACTATATAAAGAACTTACTATTTTTTTCAGCCTCAGTGTTTTGGGTCCCCTGAGATATTAGTAAATCTAATATCCCAGAGGATCTGTTCTATATTTCTACAAACCCAAAAACTACAATCAAATTTGAAATATTCCACTAGAATACAAATAGGCTGTAAAGTAAATGTCACAAAGAAAGAAATGCAGTTTTATCCCAGAGAACAACCCACTGCATTAAAGTAGGACTGACACCTGACTGACATTAATCACTCTCTCATGCATCTGAAAAACCATATGATGCACTTTGATGATTAATAGGGAATATTCATGTCAATCCTTGTCCTGCAGGAGTATCACTTTGAAGAAGTGACAGATTAAATATTTATTGAAACTTTATACGTTTTAATGACAGTGTACAAGAATTAAAAATTACTATTGTCAGTCTTAAAATTATTACAAATCTTTTAATGATACTGTCCTCTATGAAAGAACCTTACTTTTCCTAACTACATTTTGTTTACATCAGAGATATGTACTTATTTTCCCTTAATCTTATCAAATTTTATTTTCTTTTTCTCTCACCAGAATTTCTGTAAATATATGTTTTCCTACTTCCACTCGGTATTATACAGAGAATCAAAATGTTATTAGACGTGAATTACCAAACTGAAATATTGACTAAAACAAAATCTCTGGAAGGTTCCAGATGCTTTGTTCAGCTGAATTGGGTTTGCCTTGAGGCTTTTATTTTACAAGGCAGCTGTAGTGATAATTCTTGAATTCTTCATGCACAAATCTTCACATTTGGTAGAGCTGAGAGGACTTTCACACAGGTTGATTCCATAATTCCCACTTTGTGGAACTGATCTAGTCAACACTGTGGTACTGTGAATAGAATGCTTCTGACCTTAGCAAGTATCTGTCAAAGTGTCAGAGCAGAGAAGTTGTCCTGCCAGCACAGCTTGTGTCCTGCCTGCCCACTGTGTCACCCAAATGGTACTTTGATCCATGGCATGTGAAAGGAAAGGTCCTCCACCATCCTTTTTTCCCCAAAGACATCTGAGGGCAAGATGCATCATGGATGTCACCACTGGTTCTAGAGTTATTAGGGGTATGCACATCCTACTCAGACACTTGTATTCCTTCTCTCAGTCCATATCCAAACTGATGAAGAAAAAGTTAATGGGAAAATAAAAAAAAAGGAAAAAAAAAGGGAAGGTGACCTAAAGATGCATAAAAAGCACTGAAATTCAATGAGTCACTTTTACCTCCCATCATTCAGTATGGTATTCAAAGTATTCCCTATAAGAGGAAAAACATGACAGATTTGAGGTTTCCTCATGTCTGCAAAATCCTTTTCTTATGATCTTGATTCATAAACTGTTCTGTTACATCTATTACTCTATATGCTCTGCATTTATGTGGGTAGTGCATAGAAGTAAGGGGGTCACTTGTTTTTATAATCCATGGAATCTGTCATTGCACAGCATTTACACACTGGCCTTGCTCGGCACTATGGAGGGTTGTAACAGTTGTCCAGAATCTTTGAAATTTTGTAACTGTGATTATTTCTCAAGCTTGAAAGCTTTGCTTTTCCACAAAATTGCAGTTGCCTCAACTCTGAGATGTGAACATTCCAAAGAGATCTGTAAAATGTGATTAAAACAAAGGTGTAACAATGTTTGAGACAAAACAGAACTGAATTGCTTGAAATGCTAATGGTCTTATAAAGTGGCTTTGATGCTTAATGTTACTTAGCCTCAGCAACAGAACTGAAAGAAAAAAAATATAATCCAAGCAATCAAAATTATATGCCTTAAGCTACCTAAAACCCAAAATCAAACAAAGGTGGATTATGACAGGAAATTAAGAAGAAATATATGCATTTGAGGAGAAAGAAGGGCTGGGAGGGCTAGGAAATGAGGAGAGGATGAAGTAGTACAAAGTACCTAATGAATCCTCTTTTACAGTGAGTTGTTTTATTTCTCTCTTCTAATTGGCAAGAATAACATATGGAATGAAGATATATTTTTAAGATCCTAAGCAGATAAAAGTATATTTGATGGCAATACTACCATGGGAATGTAAAGGGATGCAAATGTCAGAAAAGTTTGCTTGTTTGTCAATGAAAGCTGGCTATAATGATATCTATTAGATTTAATAGTTGTGACAGGATAAATCAAAGTTATAAGTGAAATACACAGACCAATTTAAGGAAAAACAACAAATTATTCTTGCCTTCCCATTACTGATTTCCAAAATAAGTGAGTTTCAAGTGTAACTTTATCCTTTTTTAACAAGCAATTTAATTGTCATTCCTTGCAATGTGTGCCTGCTTGAAACTAACTGCTGGCTCCAGGTGAATTACCAATCACTTTTTAGCAAAGCATCTTTTAAATTGTCTTTTCTCAACTCAGCACTTTGAGCAATTAAAAAAGAAGAGTATTATTATTTCAGAATTTCACTTCTAGAAATGCTGGCACCCATGGTAGGGTGAGGTGTTGATGCCTTTTGATGCTCTGAGATTTGAGAATTGCAAACAAAACAGGTACATTTTTAAAAAAGGAATTTCATCTACAGTACACTTATTTACCTAGCTTTTTTCATTAGAATGCATGGGGGCTTTTTTGCTAAAATGTGTAGTACTTTATTATAGTGATAATTTAGGAAATGAAAATTGGAGAAAAGATATTTTAGAGAATGAAAATCATCTTAAAACTTTACACAAAGGAGGAAATTAAAGGGTTGGCTGGATGGGTTTTGTCATTAACTCATTATGGAAACCAACTGAGACTAATACACACAGACTCTAATAAAAGGCTTGAAAGCTGAAATATCACTGTTTCATCTTGCTGTTTTCCTTCTTTCTGTAATGAATTCTGAAAATTAATTTTTTGTGTGATTTTTGTAAGTTGTTGTCCTTAAAAGTGGAGCCAAATTTTCATGCATTCATGTACATAGGTAGCATATGTACATGTATGTATATGTTGCCTGGATAAAATATTTTCTCCAACATTTCATTTGATCAGCTTCATGTTTCCTTTTAAAGTGTTTTTTATTGAAGATAGAGACATACTAAGAGCATGGCTGGTTCCTACCATAATATAAAACTGAAAATTTGGGGATTTTTAATGCATTCTTTTCATTGCTGGGCATCATGAATTCTCATTTAAGTCACTGGAGCTTGAGTAAGCTCTCCAGTATCATATTCCTAAAGTAAAATTCATCCTGTTCCAGACTTGTCTCTGATTTGTCCCTGCCTTTTGGAAACATTACTTTGTCAATTCTTGCAGTTTTCTTGCCTGCTTTTTTGATGTTATTTCTTCATTTCTGCAACCTCAATTTGCTGAAAAATTCAGAATCCCATAGTGAGCATCTTGCAGCATCCTTCAGCTTAGTAATGGAAGATAAATTTTGATTTTAAAATCTCTTCCTACATTGAAATGGTTTCTGTTTGTCTCAGAGCTATTCTAGGAAGGCTCAATAATTTTGGAATTATGTGTTTAATGCAGAGCTTCAACATTCTGATAATTAGCAGCAATTTTCTAAACGTAGCAGTAATACTAACCACAAGAATTATTTAATAGGAGCAACACATTTTCAAAACATTAGCTAAGGGCAGAGTAATAAATAAGCTACTGGGCCCAGATTTTCCTACATTATTAACAACAACATGCAGAAATGTTTTGTTTGGTTTCTTTGCATACACTTATCAACCTTGCCCATAAAATGCCAAATATGTTCCTTTCTCTAAAATAGGGTAGCTGGGCTATTTGAACTAGTGCTGTTTAAGAGAGCTGTCTGTATGGAATAGTTGTCAGAGTGGTGATTGCCAGGTGTGCCAGAGGACACCGTGCTCGCTCATGACTCGCATCTTCAGGGCCTTGTTGGCTGCTCTCATTTTTCTTTGTGTCACTGTGGAGGGAAGATAGAAGAGAGAAAGGAAGAAATAAGGAAACAAAGAAAATAGGGAAGAGGATCAGAAGGAAAATTTTAGCTTGAATTTGAAGTCTTGGATGAACAGTTATCGACTTCAGTGCATTTTTTGACTCATTAAAATAAGTTTGATAATTTGATACTCCTGACCATTTAGCTCGTGTAGAGCTTTTGTTTGCTTGAAGGAAATATAAGATCAAACTTGTAAAGTTAATTTACTGTTTTCAAGTAGAACAATGTTTTAGAAATTTTTAAGAGAAAATCAGTGAGAAATGAAAAAAAATAGAATCTCTCATTCTGTAAATATGACATCAGATGAAGGAGACACAATAATATTTTCCTTTTTTTTTAAAGAGGTGTTGCTGTAAGCATTTTTTTTCAGTTTTACTGTATTTTAAAGCACTTTTGTTTCAAGCTACTTATGACAGACTAAAGCTTAGGACATGAGATCTTTAAATTAAGCAAGAATTCTGTGTGCAGGGGGAGCATCAGCCCAAATCTATAAGGAAGGAGCTCAGAATCTTCTCCAAACTGGGCTCACTCCCAAGCAATGAAACTGAAAGAAATAGATAAATTATTTTAAAAATGCCAGCAAAGCTATTAATTGTTCTGTGACTTGGGGAAATACAAATTCATGGACAAGGTCTTTAAATTATGGACAAATAAGGAAAAGTGTGACTTTTCTTCCTACTGCTTCTGTTCCTTTGATGTGCGTGTAACACTCAGGACTGCACTCCACTCCTTGCTGAGAAAAGGAAGAAGCAGAAAAGGAATGCAGCTCAACATGGAATACTTTATTTTTAAACTACTTGGTCAGCCATGAAAAGGCTTTAATAATGTCCCCACACCAAGGAAAATAAAACTTCATTAAAACCAGGTTTATTAATTAACCTCATTTGCACACCATCAAAATACATTTCATCCTAAACCAAGGATAAATTCCTGAAAAGTAAACTTCCCTCCTGAAACACTCTTGTAAAACAGAGGGATAACAATGCATCCAAAACTAGAGAAAAGAGCAGTGACAGTTGAAGTCACATTATGCACATCCTATACTATTTTTCTGTGCTTTGCATAATGTATATCATGTTTAAAAGATTCTGGATCATCAAAGCTTGTCACGAAGATACTGTTTTCAAAGCAAACTAAAAGCAGAGATGTTTTTTCCTAATTTTTTATAGAAGTATGTAAAAAGTGTTTTGCTTCTCTAAAAAGTCTGAGAGGTGATGTAGAAAGGGGAGTTTTTTGATACAGTTAATCTAGAAAGTATTTTTAAGTTATTAATAACAAACATTCAATTTTTTTTTTGTTATGAATCATTTGAAAATAGTCTGTCTCTGATTAAAAAGTCCTCAAGTATATTTGGTTTGAAGAGTTCAGGAATATTTAAGAAATGTTTTCATTGCCTCCTTCGATTTGGTAAGCTCTGCTTCATTTCCTGTTGCTCTGCTGAAATAAATATCTGATGGGAATGAACCAGGAAAATATTTTGAACCCAGCTTGGAATATGAATAGAAGGAGAGGTGCAGAGCAAGACCAAAATCTGTGTTTCATTGCTGTTTCATTGCAGATGCAACTAGGAAGATTGCCTCATAGAAAAATCTTTATAATTGCATGTGAAATACTTACGGCATTGCTCAGAAAGAAAGTGTATTCACAGGAAGTTTCTTTGCAACATCTTGTAATGGAAAATCACATACTCCTTGTGCATGCTTTGGAGTCAGTTCCTAATATTGTTCTGACTCTGTTAGAAATGTAGCCTTGAGAATAATGGTAGTCTCTGATGGATAGAAAAAATATTAAAGTCAGCCACAAAATAAAAGGGATTCTAAGACAAAAATAAATCCTTCCTCTCCTTTATTCTTACTATCCCCAGGTGAATTAATGAAGATATTGAGCCAAGTAAGTTGTACCTTCCCCCTTGAAGTGCTCAAAAGAGAGGCTATAAACACTTTAGATTGTCCTTCAAATGAAGACAAGCATGAGGAAAATTCTGAATTGCAATGGAATGAAATAATTAAAAAATAATTCCCCTCAGACCATCAGAAAGCAGATAAAAATCCTCTGAATATGAATATGAATTTTCCAATAGGGCTGGGCATACAGACCTACAGATCTAAACAGGTTTTGGCCTTCTTAGAAAAAAATCTGCCATTTTCTGAGTGTTTATTACTCAGCATAATGTTCCAGTGGAATTCTAGGACCCACTGCTGCAAATCAATTTAAAAAAATGCCCTTTACTGTCAAGTTTTCCTTAATGATGGCTCCTCACCTCAGCCTGACCTTTCACTATGTTCAACCCACAGAGGGCAGTGATGTGCAATTAATAATAACTTTCAGAGCCTTAAATGAAAACACCATCTGTTTTTAGCAGTCTTAGTGGGTATTTTCAGGAAGTGACAATTTTTTCACTTGATCTGGGATAACATTGAACTCTTGGAATTTCCCAGATTGAGTTTAGGAAATTAAAAAGTAGAGAATTACAAAATATGTTGTAAAAATTATTTTCTGTTCTGCATAAATTAATTTCTGGAGCTTTTTTGTAGTAGTATTGCCTGGTAATAGTTTGCACTAATAAATAGTAAACCATATACTGGGAAGCAGTAAGTCTAAAGTAGAAACACTCTTGCAAATTTAGGATGTGTTCTACTGCATCCTGTGCTCCAGTCATCCTGTAAAGCTTATGGTATGACCAACAAACAATTCTCTTTAACCATTTCTGTCTGCATAAAGCCTACATGCAGCTAAACTCTTGAGGAGTAGCAGGAAAATGAGATTCCTGCCCTGACCAACAGCCAGCAGCGTCAGCCCCGAGATCTGAGCCATTTTTTGTCAGCCAGTTGGAGCACAGAGGTCAGCTGGGCCTTTTGTGACCAACCAGCCCAGGCTGAAGAGAAATGTACACTCAATATGAGTAGGTTTCAGCAAAAGAATAACCTCTTAAAAGTTAAAAAAAAGGTGACATTGTGACCTCAGCCTCCTCTACACCGAGCATATTTCTGCTTGCCATATATCTCTTTTGCATATCTCTCCTTTACCTTAATATATATGTACAAGAGTGAAAGAGATTGAAGGATTTCTGAATGCAATGAAGGATTGCAATGAAGGATGCAATTGAAGGATTTCTGGATGCAATGGTAAAAGCACAGAATAATTTTTCTGTTCACCTCAGGCCATATTTGTGTTTGTTTTAGAAGCAAACACGTTCCAAAGATATGAAAGAAATGCCAAAGCACAAGACAGATTAAAAGGTTGGAGAATGCAGAAAACAAAACAATAATTCATGAAATGGAATCTGCAAATCTGCAAAGGGATGATCCTCTCATGCTAAACATGTAACCAGAGGTGTATAGCTTAGAGCCCTGAGCCAAGCCAGCTTCACTCCCTGGGCCTGGGGAGAGGAGGAAAGCCAAGTTTACTGCTTGTCTCTTCCTTTCCCACCTCCCCTCAGATGTCTGGTGCAATGTCCAGGGCTCATGACTTTGAAGGGACTTTGCACTCTGCATTGTAACAGCCTTCATACAGTAATGCAGTGGGTGAGGATTCTTTTCATTTTGGTATGCAGAGCTGCAGCTGAGCAAGTGAAAAATCAGCCTGTCATGCTTTATGATGTTCTACCATGGTGTAGAAACTCCTTTTGTGGAACCCAGACAAGAGAGATGTCTTTTTTGCATTTTATATGTGTACTTCTATTCAGTAACTTGTGAAGTGCAAGGAGGCTGCCATAAAGTTTCCATCCAGAAAAATTCTTCTTAACAAAAAATATTTCAGTGTCTCACTGTATAAAAAATGCCACAGTGCCTATAATTGCATAAAGATTCGATACATTATGGCTGTGATACCATATACAAATTGATTGCTACAACATTTTTATGTGATTATTTCTAAAGAAATATATGATCCCCATCACTTGTTACATGTAGCATCCTTTACTCAAAAATCAATGTGATAAACATAATGTTAGTCTGAACAGAATGTCATGTAATTAAATATAATGTGAAATCAATCAAAATCTAGCTAGCAGCAGACATGAGGCTCATACTCTGGATAGCTGTATAACATTTAACACCTCCAGATTTTATATAAATCCTTATCTCTGTGTATTTTAAAAATATCGAGCTATGTTCATATATTCAATCTTAAATACATCTAATTTTGTAATAGATTTGGGGTTTAATGTTCAGATAGAGAAAAGTTTTGAATTTTTCTATCATGCTCAAATGCATGACTATAAGGCATGTCCCTTATCATTCAGCATTTTAATTTACTTCATTTTAAGTTTCCTAAATTCACCACTGATACTGAGCTACTTTTTAAAAATTAATCAGTGATTTATCATGAAAAATAATAATGAAAATTATTTGTATTTCAAACAGTTGTCAAGTGCAGACGAAAGAGGGTCCATATTCAACAAATGGATCAAATGTTTAAAAGTGCATCTTTCCTAAGGTTTAGGGTTATATTCTATGTTGGAGAATACAACAGGCCAAATGTACCTCATCATAACCATCCATTTTATTCATGTCATGAATAGGTGAAGGTGTCTGTGGATTGAACAAACTACCCCAATAATAAGAAATACTCTCCTGGAGGCTAGTCAAAAATATCAGAATCAATGGAATAGATATAGCTGAGCTATTGAAATGAGTTAAGGTATTGATAAACAGGAATGATAGGAATAAGTTTAAAATAAATTTGCCACTCTGTTTTACCACTTTTGAAATCAGTTTCAATTACTGTCTCTATCCTTTTTGAGCTCAGTGTTTATATAGAGCCCTCTAAACTGTGTTTCTATACTGAAATGTACATAAAAGTTTTACAGAAGGTCTTACTCTCGTGCTGATTCCAGTCACCCTTAATTGCACTGATTATAGGCCCAAAAGGAGCTTCTTCACTGGGAGGGTGGTTGGTTCCTGCAACAGGCTCCACAAGGAGGTGATGACAGCAAGAAGCCTGTCTGAGTTCTAGGAGCATTTGGTTGATGATCTTGGTCATGGTTTAGTTTTAAGTATTTCTGCAAGAAGCAAGAAGTTGGATTCGAACATGTTCATGGGTCCCCTTCAACTTGAGATGATCGATGGTGCTATGACTGATAAAAGAATGGATTGCTGATGTGATGGCACATAGAGTTAGGAGTCTCACTGGGAGAAATTCATTAAGAACATCATTAACAATTGTCATCCACTCTGGTATTAGTGGTGCAAAGCGCTACTAAGGTCGTGTTATATTATTTTCACTTTAATGGACTGTGTCATTGGCTCTAAACAAATGATACATAACTAATAAAGCAATGCCTAAACTTGCATCTGTCAGTGCTTGTGTGCTCAGATATCATGACTAAGAAAGGGCTGCTATCACCACTCATTGAACATCATTAGTTGTGTGCAGAAATAGAGTTATTCAGCTGGATATTTATGACTTTACACGAAGTAATGAAAATTCATCCCTGTTTTTTTCTTTCCTATTTAGCATTTTAAAGTAAAGTTGCCATCATTTTCAAAAGTTACTGCTCATTATGATTTTCAAGAACATCCTTGCCAAGAAACACTTCAGGTGTCTCTATGCCTTGTTAGGTCTAAGGACCTCCTTCTAAAAGTTATCAACAATTCTGTGAGTTCCCTGATTCAAAAACTAATGCAATACTTGTGTGCATGCCTGTCTGCACTTTCTTATTCAGAATACAATATCTAAAGCACCAGGATTCATTTTCTCATCATAAATATGCATAAGACATTAACATAAATCTGATCTAACAGGTTCACCATGGATAAAGAAATGTAATTAATTTTCTTCCTGTCTATTTTACTGCTGTCTCTATTTTCCTTAGATTTTGCTTGTTCATGTTCAACAGTCTAGGAACCTTTGTTATGCATTATATTTAGCTGCTTGATGCATCTCACAGTGTTTTTCTTAACCCCAGCTGGAGTACTAATGGCTTTTGCTAAGAAAAGAGTAGGAAAAAAAATTTCCATTTACAGTTTAGATGGTTAGTCAGACAGTCACAAAGAAAAACAGATTTAGACATTTTCAAAACTTATGTAAATATTTCCTTTTGATGTCGTCGTATATATGTATCATCCCTTCACAGCAAGGAAAATTGGTGCATGTGCATTCTAACACTACTGTTATAAAATTAAACATGTTTGCTGCTGACTTGCCAGATAAGTGGTATGATAAGAGGTCTAAAGAAAAGCTTTAAAATATATTAGTGTACTTGTGAGTCAGAGTATTCTTATTTACCTTCAAATAAGCTGTACTAAATCTACACTTATCGCATATTTGTTAGTTTTTCCTTCCCTTTATCACCATTGTCACAACTTTAGAAAGATAGATGGACACAATTTAAAATGGTAGAGTAGCCTTGCATCCAGTAATATATTCTAAAAACAAAGAACTGTTTTGTATAAAGTTAAATGCAGCTCTAACAAAATGGAGGGGTTTGTGGTTCAATCACACACAAAGTAACTTCTCTACTGAGATTTTACCTGCTACCGATGGTCATTATTTGCTCAGTACTCATCTAATTTCACTACCTTTCCTATTATCCTAGCAAAAAATCTGTTTGCTGATTCTCAACACAACTGCTTGGGCATCTTCAAGTCTTCTTTTTGTTTTGTTTGTTTTGGGTTTTTTCCCCAAAACTTGCGTTTGATAATCTGTACTTACATGTATCTTACTATATACAATTTATTCAAATTTTAGACTGAATATGGGATTGTGAAAATATGGAGTGAATCGGGAACTCATGGTGACAAGTGGAGCAAAGTCAAATTACACTTGGGGAAGCTAAGGAATTTTGAAATTATCTTTGAAGGCGTTCGTACTGGAAACCTGGGAGGAGGAGCAGCAATAGATGACATAGAGTTTCACAACTGCAGCACAAGTAAGTTCAAGAGGAAAGTTTCTAGAGGGGTGCTAAATGAAATGTAGGAAGTTCTTCTTTGTTTTTAAATACACCATAATTTTACTGTTGTCATCATAATTGCTCACAAAATCAGTTATAAATAAATTGTTTCTGCTCTTGTAACTTTAATACTCTTTTCTGCACATACATTCATGTGGTGTTCTCTCATTAAATTATGGCAGATAAATCCAAGAAATTACTAAGGTTTTGTTTCCTTTGTTTATTTTGTTTTGAGTAAGACCTTTCCTTCTTTAATCCATTGGTAAGTTATTGAGTCCGTGATGTTGTATATAACAATTTTGTATAAATTGTGTCAGATTGTATTATACGAAACCTTTGGCCTCTGTGTTTTATTATACAGTCTTTTGCCATAAAAATAAGTGGAGACTACAAATGAACCTTTATCAATATTCTTTCTCCTGTTCAGTTGAAGTGTTAAGGTCAGCAAAATAAAACTCTATTTAATTTGTATCTTTGTGGATGTAGGCTAAAATAAGAACAAAGTTTGCCCTTATTAAAAACAACAAAAGCAACAACACCAGCTACAACAACTACAATAAAAAAAAAAGAAAAAACAACAAAAATCACCCACCAAAAAACCCCAAAAAACCACCAAACAAACAGTAACAAAAGAAACCCCTAAACCCAAGCAATTCTGGAGCTTTCAAGAGCTTTCAAGAAGATAAATATGAGTGGGTAGATCATGGCTTCTCTCAGGAAAGTGGTCATTATAACTTGTAGGAAACAGTGTGACACTACATAAGTGATTTTGTTAAATGAAGTGTTGATGCCCCATATTCACACTGTACGAGTTTTGTGGTAGTTGTTTGAGCAAGCTTTAATCTCCTGCCATAGACTGGATACCCATCGTCGAGTGAAGTATGAACTTCTGAAGAACATCTCTTGTTCCAGTTTCATCTAAAAAATGAAGGGTTTACATTCAGAAATTGCTGTATAATTCTAAGAATGGAAACATGATACAATCTGGAACCTTCTTCAGAATTGCACTTTAATAAAACTCTAAGGCAGATATATTCTTAAAAGCTCTACAAAGCACATGAGCACTAGTGACCCCCTTGTCTTTTTTCGAGGTGTTTCATTGTCCTCATTGCTGTGCATGTGATTGTTCTCCAAAAAACAAAGGTAGATAGGTAAGGATGCCCTGGTAGGAGATGGTAAGTCAATATCTATAATCTTGAATAACAAAGTAGATGCTGGTCTCTACCAATTTGATTGCCAGTTGTGTTCATGTGTATTAATTCATAGCAGCAGGGTCTAGTTAAACACGTTTCTGGAATTCTGTTCTGTTTTGGAGCTACAACAAATTAGACACTTCATTTCACAGTCAGATTCATGAAGGTATTCAGCAAATAAAAATAGTAGAGTTTATTTTCCTAAGGAAGAAATAATATCTTTGTTAAGTTCATAAAGATGGTATCAACATATCTTAATATGTGCAAAAATATTTCTTCTTGCTCTTAAGTCCTCATATTATATGACAACCGGAAAAATGACATCATATAAGCATAACTGGAAATATTCCAGAGCTGTCATTGCAAGGAAGGAAATTGTTTCAATAAGGATTTCGAAAGCTGTCAGATGAAGGATCCTCAATCTCTTAAAAGGTTAGGATTGCTGAAATTTACACTGGTTTTAGTCTACGACCCTACATATCTGAATGTTAACAGTGTTTTACAACAAGTCTTGCATTAAAATACCTTTGCAGTGAAACAGTTCAGGAAGTAACTTGGTTTATTACTTTATAGCAACTATTTGTTTTGCAGCACTGCTTCAGGAAGAAGCTCTGTTGGGAAAACTGTTGAACCAAGTGCTCCAACTGCTTTCACATACGGCTTCAGCACAGTCATATTCCTATGTATTTTGCAGAAAATTATGGTTTATGAAGACAGATGATTCAGAGGAGGCTTTTCTCATTGAAGTTTGATATGTAAAATTGAAGCTTAATTTGCAATACAAATTTTTAAAGACTGATTTAGGAAAGTTGGAGACCCAAGATACTGATCCTTTATAGAGTTGTGACTTGCATGGTCATAGCTTTTGCACTCTAATGGGGTACAATCTTTATACACTCAGGAATAATTTCATTACAGCATCTCTGGTAGTGTATGCTAGGTACAGCAGGGTTATCACTAAAGTTTAGGAGTATGTATCCTGTGGGAATGTGTTTATGCTTATGCCTTTGCTTCCCAGCAGGATCAGAGGCCTCTTGTTTGTTCGCTTTTCAGCTCTGTCTGTGTTCAATTGTGAGCATGCATGCCTGTAAAATAAGCAAAACAAACAAAACCTAAAAAATAACCCCAGACCTCACCATACTTCACCCCACCTCTACCACCTGATTTTCTTATCTGTATGAGGACACTTAGTCTCAAACCAGTGTTAAAAGGGGATCATTTGGTGCCTTTCACATTACCTCTGCACTCTGCATATGATTTTTTGCCTTCTATTCCACAAGCTGATACCTGCTTGCTTGATTTTCTTAAGGCTTTTGGTATGGTGACCTTCCTGTTGGCATGATGACATGAAGGAGCCTGATCTGACCTTTCTCATTCTTGTTGTTATTGATTCTTTACCTGTGTAGAACAAACAAGCAAAATACATTTTGTCAGTTTCTTAAAAATAACATTTCCCAGCTGACCCAAGCTTGGGGCATTCAGGATAGAGAAAGCATGTCAAGCACAGATTGTGCTTTTCGCAGCACAGAGTTCACAGTTTTATTGTGCCTGTGGTAAAAAAGCTAAAAGTCAGCAAACACAATCTTACTGTGGCCAAACTCAAAAAGAAGAGCAGCATACAAAGCAGATGGGGAACGGGTTTCTGATCAACAAAATGACTTGATTTACAGCACTTACCCATGTTCTGTGTTTGTAGCTGTAGAATTGCTGGGCTAGACATATGACATGGGTCCTCTAGGGCAGCTGAATCTGCATTTGTATTTTCTACTTGGTCTTATTTTGTTAAACAAAAAGCTTACATATTATGGGTATTCTGGATGTGTTAATTACATAAACAGTGGAATATAACATGCACAGAAAATAACTAGGAAATTGAAAATAATTAAAACTTGAAAACAGGTTTAAAATAAACAGAATGTAGTTGAAATGAGAATGCCTTAAATTGAATGGGGGGAAAATTCTCATATTTAGCTGCTTCTCAGCAGACAGGATTTAGTGTTGAAAACTAAAATAAAAGCAATTCTGGAGCTTTCAAATATTTTGGGATAGCCTCCTTGTCACATACTGTCCTTTTGGAAGCTGCTGAATAGTATTCCTGGAAAATGGTTTACAGTCAGCATGATAAAATAATTGCCTCTTTGCCAAAATTATGTACTCAAGTTGAGACAGTGAAAAGGGAAGAGAGAGGCAGCCCATGTGATATTTTACATGTGAATATTAGACCTGTTTTCTGCTGTATGGTAATATTCAACTGTTATACCATTTTTAATATATCTAAATAGTTTTTTTATTTTACACGTATTTTCCTTCAGCTTGCTTCCATACAGCATGTTATAAGCTGTTACATCATAAGAGTATCTGCACTGAGGTGGATTCTTTGTTCTTCACTTACATAGCTGTGATTTATAGAGATCATTTTGAATGGGAATTTTCAACTGATTACAGAGAATCTTTTCACTATTGCCTTTTGAAAATTAATTTTTCAACAGCTTCTTTATTAATAGAATACTATAAATGACTCTATTATGATCTGAGCTCCTGAGGCCCTTTCCTTCAAGGCTCATTTTTGTCAGGTCTCACTAATTTCTGTGGAAGTGAAGGACAAGAAGAAGCTGTGGGTTTATTGGAAATATGAGCTCTAGGACATATTGTCAAAAATAGAATGAAACAAAGATATAAAAGAGTTGGTTTTGAGAGGGTAAGAATGTTCTGGTAACAAAAGCAGCCTAAGTTCCAAGTCTGATACATTTTACTTTACAGGTAAAATTAAAAAATATGAAAAATAGTGAAATTAAATCAGAGCTACAAAAAAGTTATTCTTAAATTAGCTGATGTACTAATATTTTTTTTCACTTACTTGTACAATAATTCTTTATACAACTTTATTGAGACTATGTGACCTGAATGGACTTTACTGTCATCATTTCTTGTACTTTTTAATAATTGACTTTGACCATGCATGAGGTTATTTGCAGGCTGGAAAAAAAAAGGCTCCATTTTTGCCTTAATAAAACAATAAAATATCTATGACAGTCATGCAGAATAATCCCTAATGATAAATTTATTTTTTACACTTATGACATTTAACTTCATGATAATGTGGTCTGCTATCATTAAGGAGCACTTCAAGCATTATTGATCTGCTTTGCCAGCTGATGGCTCACTGTCAACTGATAGTGAATCAAGAGCAAAATTTCTCAGGCATGCTGTTAGCAGAAGTCTGATTTTTGTGCATCTGTAATGTAAAGAAAAAGGACTTTGTGCTCTCAGATACACAACAGGGAGTGTAAGCACGGACATGCACAGGACTCAGCCACATCATTCATACTGATTTGGGCATCCCAGGGCACCACCTGAAAAATTGACAAGGGAAGAGAAATTAAAATAAGAGAATCATACTCTGAATTAAAATTTGAAAGAAATTTCTAGAACATTTTGCTATTCAGTTGATTTATATAATTTTTCATAGTCTGGGAATTCAGTGCCATAGGAATCCAGGAATAAGACAGAACCATTACAGCTCCAGTTATCTTTGTCAGTTGACTGTTTGGAATCAGACTCCATAAACTTTTCTTCTAATGTTACAAATATATTTTGTTTTTAAAGGAAAGAAAAGTAAAAATTCCACAATCTATCAATAGTACATTGCTTCACCAAACAGAGCTGAACAGAAATTTTCCTTAAAATACAATAAAGCTTGTTTCCCTAGTAGTAAACTTTTTCTTTCCTTTTCTCCTCATATATTTATATTCCTCCTCACATACTTGTATTCCTTCTCACCTACTGTTTATGGCAAAGACCATAGGTGGAGGTACTGAAATCCTTTGAACAACTTTACTTCCATGCTCTCATAAACAAGAAGCTTTGAAAGTCTCGGTAGAAAAATACTTTCTTGTTAGAATTCCATCCTAGCTTTGCAGATCAGAGAGACAATAACTAAAACATCCTAGTGTTTGTGGATGTAGGCCAGTTTTTTTTGTTTTTAAAACAAGCCAGTGTTTCCTTTGAATCTTCAGCTATGTATCATGCAAAGCTTTATGTTTAGTGGAGAATTTAGTTCCTTCTTCTTAAATACTTGAGAGAAGTTCAAATTCTGATAATAGAACTATTCAGTACAAATCTGGCCCTGAAGTAAGAGGGAAGGGAATTCAGACAGAGAAAGCTGCCAGGCCTAAATTAGTCACTAAGGATATTCACTAATGTTCAGACAGAATGTATACCCAGTTTTCAAAATTTTCTTATTTTTCCCCCTTCAAATATTTTAATGATTCATGATGATTTTCCCTTGTTTTTATAAATAGGTCAGTGTCAGGGTATTCTAACATGGGGCACTGGAATCACACAACCTGACTAAAACATCTCAGTAAATGTGCTGAAATCAATGATAAAATTTTCGATAGTCTAATATTTGGATTTTGCCTTTACAAGGAAATTATGCTCTGGTTTCATTGTGAGCTGTCAATTTAAAATTTTCTGCAAGATACTGAATCATCTTCATTACAGAGAAAGAAATTTTATCTCTAGACTTAGAAATTTTGGTATCTTTATTTTGCTTAGTGTAACATACATTAACATCAATGTACTTTATCACTTGAGGGGAAATTTTCCTGAACTCAGATCTCATGACACTCAGCAGAGGGTACAGATATGCACAATTTGGTTCTAGACAAGAAAAAATCTCCCTTTTGGCGATGTGAAGGTGAGCCACAGATGCCTTTCAGAGGATATCCCTTCTGCACTCCCTTGTAGGAAGCACTCAGGGAGGAAGGCAGCGTGCCAAGGACAGATGTGGAGGAACTTCCCTCAACCCACCTTGCAAGGGCTGCCAGTTACACTGGGGGAAGACATGAACTCCTACACAAGTCCTGTTATGCAGAAATGCTTAAACTGCATTGAATATTAAGACTTTCTTGAAATGTTTGAAAAATATGATTTATTTTTAACAAAATTAATTTTTACCATCTGGATTTGGGGAAGACTTACATTTGACAACCTTCTTTAAAAAAAAATTATAATGGAATAAAGGGAAATATGGCACCAGCTTGAAAATCACAGAATTGTCTTGGTTTTACTGCATTTTTCAGAAGTCATTGACATATCTGTAAACTAGGATTTCTGTTTGTGCTTATGTAAAAAATGCATGAGCTTAACCAAAAGGTTTGTTCACCACATTTTTTCAACTCTCAGAGATGTATTAGGAATGACACAGATTTTGAATATGAGAAACAAAAAATAAATTTTACCTCATTTTTCACAAAGAGACCTCAGTGACATTTTAGTTTTCTGTTTATCTCGTGGGAAACTTATGAAGAAGAGTTGCTAACTCCAAAAATAATTTGGTTTGCTAGCACATGGCTGTAAACTAGGACTTTCAGCCAAAAATTTAAATCCCATCATTTTGACATTTACTTTACATATTGCTCACTCTTCATATCCAGTCATAGATTTTTTGACTCCACCTATTTCAAATGGGCCAAAGGAGAAGGAATTTTTGGCTACTAAAATATATACGGTTGAGGTAAATGGTCTTTCCATATATATTTTTTTTTAAATACAATCTTTGTCTCTAAAGGTGGTTCTAGAAGAATGGCTCTTGTCCCAGGCTGAGTTCATTTTCATGTGTATGTCTCTAGAAAGTAGGCACCCTTCCAGTACAGCCAAACTGCATGTAACTCATCATACCCCTCTGTGCAAGGGGATACTCAAGATGAATTTCACATCTAAGGGCAGTGCTGCAGAGGCAGAGAGAGCACTCAGCTGAGGAAGTGTTTCCTTGTTGCAGTTAATTGCAGCTTGCACCATGTGCTCTACTCCACTGGTCTGTCACAACAGCCCCTGTGGACCACGTTAGGATAAGTCCATGTTAAAAAAATAAAATTGTCATATCAAATTCTTCTAAGATATCTGTGATAACTGGAGAGTTCTGTGATTGAGTCGTTTTGATTGATTCTGTATCACAGTGGGAACAATAGTTTGACAGTCACTTTCAGTGTAGATATGATTGAAAAGCTCTAAAAATAATCTAGTCATCTGAACTTCCTGAGGTGCAATGTTACTCTACACTGGACTTAGGACAGAGGACAGACAGGGAGGGGGAAAAGGACCAAGAAGTAGAGATCTCATGTCAGATTGTTTCAGGAGATACTTTTATCTGGTTGAACGTGTTCATAATTACTGGGAAATAGGATTTTCTGCAAAAGCATCTCATGATTTTTTGCCTTATTTCCACTTCTCCCTTTCTTTTACCACTAGCAGATTCCAAACAACCAGACCCTCATTGCTCAGTCCTCAGTGCTTCTCCCTCGTGTGCCCTTTGGTATTAAGCAAAGTATGGTAGATCCCTATATAAGAGTACCATGAGAATGAGATCCTTATCCTGCTGATACACTGTATGCCAAAGCTGGTCTTTCAGTCTTTATCCAATATAAAAGCTTCTGTCCTTGTCTCCTGTGGATTTATATACTCCATGATATAAGCACCAGAAGTTAAAGAGAATTTTCTTATCTTTTGTATTGCTTGAGCCAGAGGCAGTTCTGCATTTCCAGAACTGTGAATAATTTTTTTATTTTTCCAGGTTAACGGGGGCCTTAGGCACAGTACTGCTTGCTTTGAACAGCTTTGGGAAGTCCTTTGGCCAAATTTTGTGTCTACAGGTCAGAGTCTTTCCTAAGAGTCGATATAATTTGTTAGAGCTACTGTTTATGTTCGAGTCAAAACATATCTTTGAATAAATCTGACTTTTTGAGTGATCTATTCCATGAGGAGACTTCTCTATAGTTTTAAAATTATAAAAGAACCTTATTTGAAATTACATGTAGCTTGCTTGAGCAGAAACTTTTCATCTACTTTTCCTTATATTCATCTAGTTTTCCAATTCATCTAGTTTTCCAACAAATTTACAAGGTCATCCATGGAGAGAAGTATTATTGATGAGTTTGCTAATACGATTCTAATATTCTATAAAAAGTCATGCATAAAGAGTACTGAGCAATTGAGGCAAGCAAATGAAAAAACTTGATGAAAATTGAGTTTCATAATTTCTGAATCTGAGTGTACAGTTGAGTAATGAGACCTTCTGGGACTATGTATTTCATAAATTCCACTTTGAGCAAAGGGTGAAACCTGCAAATTAAATTTCCTTTAATTGAATAATGTTTTCAACAAGATGTTTGATAATTCCTATATCTCAAGTGTTGTGAAAGAGGGGACAGAAGAAGTTTAAGTACTCCCACTAAACGATACAATTTAAACAACAAAAATAGAAAGAGGTGAATTTTCAATTTAAATTCTAAAGCATTTCTACTCGGGAAGGAGCATAGCTTCTAAAAGTACAAATCGTGGGAGAAAAGGCTAATTTCAATTGAATATATGTTGTATGTTATGCTTAATTTCTTACTGCTGACATGGTGGTGTTGTACTGTTGAGGGAGTGCATGTGTTTCTCTTGGAGAGCAGAAGTGAGACTCTTGCTTAGCAGCAGCTCAGTGCACTTGAACTTGAGGTACACCCTGCTTTCCAAAACAGCTCAAGGTCTTACTCACTGCTGCCTTTAGGAACCATAATAATTTGGAATTCACCCTATGCCTTTCAAAAGCACAAAGCATTGGCCAAACACAGCCTCCTACAACCTTTTTCTTTAGTGTTGTAATACTAGATCATCTCTTCCTGCATGATCAATTACTTCTTTCATGTTAAGTCTCTTAAACATTTACTCTGTGTCACCAAATCTATGATATTTAGGGCTATCTATAAAACTAAAGTATTTTTGGCCTTATCCATTTTGTTTCAAACAATAAAGATCTATAGCCTGTAGGACTGATATTTGACCTGTCTGGTTCTTTCTGTGATTTTAGATTAAATGGATATCACAGGAATGTTTGCATCTTACAAAACATTGGTACAAGTAAGCTCTTGTACTCAGAGAGTCAGAGAAATAGTCACTGACCTGTTGCTGTTCTCTAGTTGCAAACTGAAAGAATGGTTTTGTGAGCTCTTTCCTAGTCAGGCCTTCCCCAGTAATTGGGAAAAAAAGTCTCAGTTAATAATACTTTATTTATCAGCTATCTCCAAATGAATCTTGTCATGTCTATAAATTCTGTGTCCATTAGATGGGTTACTCTTCCATAGATAACATATACTGGAAATGGGTATCAAATAAAGACAGCTGCAAGCTTGTGCTATATCCACAACAGTGTGACAATTTATTTGTGGTATGCATGATGTGCACTTGTGTGCTTCCTACGTGTATACAAACTCACACACTGGTATCCTTACTAGGGAAGATCTTTGCTGGCATTCTGAGAATTACATTGCCCAGAACAAAATATGTAGATAGGAAAGCAAGTGTACGTGGCAACCATCATTAATATGCTTATTTTGTAGGGTTTAGTGATCCAGAAGCCAAGCTAGCTCTATTGGCCTCTTAAAAACTACTTAGAAGATTATATGGCTCTTTGCTGCATCAATACAAAATTGTACTTAACTGAAAAGTGATATCCTGTATATGCTTTTTCCTTTTAAAGTACTGCCATTTCATTTGGTGAAGGGATTTGCATAACATGCAGTCATTAGCTACATCTAAAATATGTCTTGTGTTAGTTTCTTGTGGTGTCCTGGCTTTTGGAAATGCTGCAGTTCTGGGGGGAAAACCAAATACATGGGTACAATAAAACATTTTAATTTTTCCATACCATAGCAATAGATGGTTTTGTTGTTGTTTGGTTTTGTTTGGGTTATTTTTTTTTTAATACAAATCTAATCACCAAGTATTTAATGTAAGGGGGAAAAGTGATTTATAAGGTTATATGTGCTGCTCTCAGATAACCTTGACCTATGAGAAAAATAACTGATTTAATTACTCCATTGATTCTTGTTAATCTAGTCATTTCTATGCTGCTCTAAAGGTTGGTTGCTACCACAAGCTTTTAAATTCTTATCCGTGCTTGTGTTTCATTTTCTATATTATTTTATTTTGGAGTGATTTTTTTTGTTGCTTTT
Source organism: Haemorhous mexicanus (assembly GCF_027477595.1). Taxonomy (NCBI): domain Eukaryota; kingdom Metazoa; phylum Chordata; class Aves; order Passeriformes; family Fringillidae; genus Haemorhous; species Haemorhous mexicanus. The sequence continues at coordinate 19,655,854 of NC_082341.1, read as the reverse complement.
AATGTGGGTTTTTTCTGGGGAGGGAATGGATTGTGGCCTTTTAACCTGCAACATATCTTATATAGTATTCAAATCCCACAGATTTTTGGACTGAGTAACTGCAGTAGAAGAAAGATCAGAACATAATGCAAAACAAAATTAATTAGTCCAAGAAATGTCCAAGAGTGCTGGAAATTAGTAAATTTAGTTGGAACTTCTCATTAAAAAACCAAAACCAAATGGTTCCCACTCGCTACCACCTGTTTTTGTACCTCTGATCTATTTCTCTGTCACTCATTCTATGCCTGCAGACCAATACTCCATACCTGTAAGGATATTTTTCATTATGTAAAATTATGTCTAGAGCTGAATAAACTTTTAATTGTTCAGTTAAGGGGTAAATCAAAGATTTGGAAGAAGGTCAGGCCAAAAAACAACATTTACAGCTTTTTCATCAAGTCCAGGATACTTTCTGGTCAACAGTTTTCTTAAATTACAATGAAATGTTTTCTTTTTGTTTTGGACATTGTAGCTCCCTGCAAATTTTTCATAGCATATTCAGAAATGAGGTCAGTACATATCAAAAACATTTCAACCCCCTGTAATTCCTCTCATTCCCACTTTATGAAAAATCTGCATTTGTGGATATTTCACTCCTTTACACCTCTGACATTTCCATACACATCAGCTCATTCTTTTGCTTGCCGTAGTTCCCTCGTCCATTTTAATGTTGGAGCTGCTCAAAGATAATTTCAGAGTAACACTGCAAGCAAAGTACAACCAATAACTTTTTCATCATAATCTTTGTCTTAATTTGTTTTGCATGTATTCATAATTAGATGGGGTTTTTTCCCTTACAGGTTTCTTGAGAAAGAGGCAAGAAACAGAATTTACCATATTTTTTCATGTTTTTTTCTGCTTAGAAATAGTTTTTCTGTATGTTTGGATTTTCATGGAGTGTTGTGAGCTAAATCATTGGGAAAAATATAACATCACCTGCTATATATAATCAACCATCATCCAACATATGTTATCATTCTACTTACTGGTCATCAAAGTACAGTTGAGAAATATGATCAGATGAAAAGCCAAATATTTTTAAATGCAGTCCCAACACAACCAGCATGCACAAAGAAATAAGACTTAATGAAAATTTCTCATTTTATGTGAAATATCAACTTAAAAATAAAGCTGTTCATTAGGATACATTGTTTTGCTTTATACTAAATCTCTCTGGAGTGATGTTAGATTACTGTTCTCCAAATTCAGTAGTGATAGATACAATCTCAGATTTTAGCAACCTTGTAATTTTGAGGGCAAAAATTTAAAAATGGGTAAGAGAATATTTTTAATATCTCTCTTTTTCTTTGTTTAAAGTTGTTTCTGACATATTTTCCCATATGGGTTTCAGTGTATTTTTTTCTGACAAAATTGATTTTTTTAATATTATATTTGAAGAGTATCTTGTAAAAATGAGACTTCTAAGCTATGGCTTCTGGGTGAACTTGTCTTTAGCTTTGGTTTTGCTGACACTGAAGTTGCATTTTATGGTCAAGTTGCACTGTATTTCGTGTTTTGATTTAATTCTTAGCTGGTGTAGGAGTTTTGGCCAGAATGAGTGTACTATGGAAAGTTGATTTTTTATGCCATAATTCCAAATACAATTTAGAATATTTGGTTACATTGTGCAATGCTAATGCTAATATGTTGATTTAAAGAGGGATTTTATTTCTCTCTGGTAATGACTGTAGCAGAAAAACCATCATTATCATAAATGTAACCTGATACCCCTAAAAATTACATATAAAAAAGGTCTTGCTCCAAAAGGATAAAATTCATAGAAATGTAAATTTTTGTTTATTTATTATAACATTTTTGTTTATTTATTATAACATTCACACCTGTTGAGAAAAATTTTCAATATGTCTTTGTTGGCATCACAGATTTTATTTGAGGATAACATTATTAAATGCTGGTTTATGGTATGTTTGAAGTAATAATAAGGTGCTTGTTTGTAAAAAAAAGAGCAACCATAATTAAGTGCTAAATATAAATGGTAGAGTAACATCACTTAGCATAACATAGCATAACATAACATAACATAACATAACATAACATAACATAACATAACATAACATAACATAACATAGCATAGCATAGCATAACATAACATAGCATAGCATTGCTCTGTCTAGGTAATATGCAGTAGGATGAGTCACAAAGCCATGGATTTTCAAAGGTCACTCCCCTGTATGGTGATAATGTAACCCTTTCATATGCAGTGAAAATCACTGTATGCTAATGGATCTGAAATTACCAAATTTCTGTCTTTATTTAAGCCATTGAATGACTTAAGGAAGTAGTTTAATTTTCCAGAGCATCATTTCCAGTGCAGAGGAGGGAGTGGAGAGAAGGGTTCTAGACTCTTCTCAAAATTGCCTACTGACAGAAGGCAATGGCCACAAATTCAAAAGCCAAGAAATTTCATGTGAACACAATAAACCACTTTACAGTGAGGATCACCCAGCACAAGTAGTTGTCCAACGAGGTTGTTGAGGCTCCATCTATTGATACTATCCAAAACCCAACTGCCCATGGTCCCTCACAACCTGCTGTGCTAGAGGTGGCTGAAGCAGTGGGTTGGACTAGAGAGGTCTTCAGAGGACTCTGCCAACCTCAACTATATTGTGTCTTTCCAGAATTTAGGATGAGCCATACTAATGAATTCTTGGTGGTACCTGCAATCAGGTTTTATCACATCATTTTGGAGTGGTGTGAAAACTGCCTTAACCATCACAAATTCCTCAGCCAATTTTTTTCTCAGGAGTCTGCTCCTCTGCTAATGGCTCTCTGCCACGTGCACTGTCTGTAAAAAGCAGCAATAGATTTTCATGTATATAAGACATTCATGACAATTTGTTTGAGGTGACTAATCAGATCAAACTGACAGTGAAAAATTAAAAGACAAAATAACCAGACAGATATCAATTTGGAAAGATTTTTTTTGTTGTGTCAGTGCACACGGGTTTCTGTACTGCAAAGCTGAAAATTTAAGTATTGAGGCTCTGCAAGTAACCAACGTTAGCAGTGATTGTTTTTTCTTCTTTTTTGTACTATCCATTTGAAATATATGGATTGCATTTTATTGCTGTATTGTCACTCTGTTTAATATTACTTTGAGTATATGTTGAAACTAAACCAAAAGTTTCGTTCTCTTTTCCTATTCTGCTTCAATGAGAATGCAGTTCCTCAGTCTGTAAAATTCAGTAAGTACCACTATTTGAGGAGATTAATACCCTGACAGCAGCAACTACTCCTCTGGAAATATGGGCCTGCACAAAGGCAAATATCATGGTGTTTTGATCAGACTGTGTTGAACAATATGTCACATTTTAGTCACGTTTGAAAGAAAAAATGAAACACATTACAATGAATACAGTCAAAATAAATTCTCCTAAATGCCTTTTTGCAGAACTTGAAGCTATAGACTGAAAGGCAATCTAAGGTTATCAAAGTGTTTTTGAAGTGTTGCATTTAGGGTTATCAGAACTGTTTCAATTCCTGTTGGCTGAAATTATGCATACAGTGCACTGAACTAAAAAATAACTTAGGTAAGTTCCTTTTTAGTCTTACAGTCTAGGGATGGCTGAATCTCAATACCCTGTACTTGAACCTAATGTTTTATGTGCAGCTTACTAAGTTACTCTCATTTTATGAGAGGATTTTCACTCACCTTCAGAGATGAACATAAATTTTTGTAAAACAGATTTGCATTTTAAATACCCTAAGAGAAAATTCTCAGCGGTTCATGCAATCATAGCAGCAGTTTGTCTAAACTCTACAAAATAAAAAAGGGTAAATGTCTTCTGAAGGCTCTAAAAGTTTGTTTATTATGCAAATGTGTATAACAGTGATTTTTCTCAGTTTAAAATGTTATTTTCAAAGAAATGTAATTATGAGCAGAAAAGCCTGTCTACTTTTCAACAGATCACAGAATCCTTTTTTTATTGAATGTCCACAACAAATATACCAGGGAAACAGTTATGTTGATGCTGAATTCAATTTTCTTCCAGCCAAATCATTCTACTTTTGAAGCTTTGGGCAAGGTAAATGCAGTAGTCTAGTGATATATAATACAACATTAAAAGAGACCAAATAACATCTATTGGAAGCAGTAAAACCCTGAAGCCATGATGTATAATAATTAAAAAATTAAAAAGAACATCCTTTGATCTAATTGCAATATTGATTTAAATGTCCTGTTGGTTTCAGTTGGAGAGAATCCCAGGGAATGCCCTGCTCTCACTGATTTTGTGTGTGGAAATAAGAATTGCATAGAGTCTCAGTTCATCTGTGACTATAAACCAGACTGTGAAGACCTATCAGACGAAGCTGACTGCAGTAAGTATCTCTGTGTGTTAATCTAATTCTTCAATTAAAATTATAGCTTTAAATTCTGCAGCATAGTGAAGGTGAGTCCATAAAGATGATTCACTTAGAAGGTGATCACAAGCAGGTTGCCTTGTCCCCAGGTTGAAAGGTCTGATATTATCACATCCTCAGAGATATTTGCTGCAAAAATATTCAAGAATGGTTTAGTTGCAAAACTATAACTAACTAAAACCAAAGGTTAAATACTCAAAAAATCCCCTGACACCAAGGCCAAAACCAGCTTTGGGATTAAAAACATACTTGAGGAATTAAATCAATGAGTTACAATAGAAATTAACTCTGAGGGAAAAAAAAGCAAGCTTGTTTATTAACGTAAAAAGGTGTTGAAAGGAAATATCAATGTTGAATGGAAAAGCAAGAAAAGAAAAGCAAGAAAAACTCATGTACAATAACATTTAGGCATGATTCTGCCATAAAAAGGTGAGTACTTAAAAAAACCTCGACTTTCCTGTCAAATGAATTTTGCCTTTGTGATCTGAGTAGTGTGAGTACAGTTTCAGTTTGATCTTGCTTTTACCTCAGAGCATGGAAATGTTTTACAGTCATTTCTCTATTACAGAACAGTTGGAAAAAAATTGAGTCTGTTTATCTTTGCCTAAGTCCTAATGAATACTGAGACACAATTTGTCTGAAGGCATTCTTTGCTGAGGCTGATTGAGATGGAAGGACGCAGCTCCATTTGAAAATCTGGATCAAGTTAATGGGCTTTCCAATTCAGGCCTGAAATTCAGAAGCATTGGGCCTTTGTTCCTGCTCCATATCTTTGTTTATTTACATTTACAGTCTGGACTGGATATTTGGAGTAGGAAGATTAAGTAGTCCATATATGCAGCTCAGTAATCAGTCTAAATGCTAATCTTTGAGCTGGATGGTCAAATTCTGCCATAATGCAGGTATGCTGAAAAGTAAACTTGCTAGATAGAGTAAATGAATCCACACATCAATTCAGTGTTGATCCTTTGTGGAAGTAGAAGTACTTCACTGAAATAAGTCAATATTTTGTGATCCTTTGAAAATCAAGGGCCTTTTTTCTTGCCTGTGATTGCTACATGCTTGAGTGAACCTAAACTACAAAAGTAATGACCTTTTATTGGACAATGCACATTATAATGTTTTTAGCAGGCTACAGACCTACATACCTACTAAAAAAGATGCTAAGGTGTCTATATCTCACTATAGGACATTCTAGGAGTCTAAATCTCACTATAGGAGATTTAACTTGGAATTTCTCCCTTTCACAAAATTAAACAGCAGCTCTGAAGTGTAAAAGCTGAAGATAGTGTCACTATTTCTGATCTCTGCCTCTTGCAGTACTTTGCATTGCAGTCAACTTTGTGAATGATATTCATGGAAATGAATTTACATTGAATGATAACTTAAAAATACTAGGTTTTTAGGAGAAGACTCCAAGATAGATTTTAAACAGCAAATGTGTATTTCAAATGTGTATAAAGCTTTAGTACTTTTTCAGGAGTTAGGGAAAGTGCATCAAAATACTCTGTAAAATCACCCTTGTAACATTTTCCAGATCTAACAGTTACACTCTTAATTAAATTACTGTTCAAAGTGAACTGTTCAGTAAAGATATTCAGAAAACTATAGAGATTATTTATTCTCTGAATATTTTTAGAGAATATAGGGGCTTCCTTGGGGGAGGGTGTTCTGTGTTTTCTGGAAGGACTCCTTTCTTAGTCAGATAATTGATTGAAAAATTTCAGGCCATAAATTATCTTGAAGCACAGTAAAGAACCCAGTCTTTGGTATACTGAAGAAAAGCTTTTCCAAGGGGAGAAAAAAATAATTGCTGATATTCACTTTAAAAAAAATAGATAGAAATATCTTTTTTTTTGTTGATGGAAAGGCTGTAAATACATCAAAATATTTTCATCAGTCTTTTGTCTTGCTGTCTCTACCGAAGTGTAATGCAGAGATACAATAATCTGGCATTCAGAATACTCAGATAAGCCCCAGGTATAATATTTCCCTGTCAGCTCCATTTTAGTCCCAACAAATTATGTCTTATATTTAGAGAAACACATTTTTTCCCTGAGCATATATCTTATAGATGGAAATAAACAACATTAAAGGGCACATAATGCCTCCTAGGTATGGAAACCTGATTTTTTAAATGAAAAGACAACAGGAGTTGCTTAATCAGAAAAGAAAGTATAACAGGCACAGAGAAATCTCTTCATAGCCTATCCTGTCCCATCTCAAGTGGTTCTGGCCACATTTGTCTGCAGTTTTCTCCTTTGCACAGAGCTCAAGGTCTGAGCTTATTTCACATTCTACTATAGTTCTATACAAGTGTAATTCCAAAGAAGTAAATGGACCATAATCTACTCAGCAGCAATTCCTGTATGCAGGATTTACAACAGAACCTGTATGAAAAAAACTGCATCCACGTAGGCTGGTGGACTTTTTTTAATAAACTGGTGGTAATTACTTACTCTATGTTTCATTCAGTCCAGTCAGGCAATCTTGCAAAATTTTGATTCTCTTTCAGTATGCTGCTGGAAGTACCAAGGTGAAAAAACCACCCATGAAAGCAGTTTCAATTTTCATGAATTGCAGCCAGCTATACAGACAGATTTGATTAATAGCAAATCTCAGTGTTGATGAATCAACTAGAAGAGTGCTTGAATTATTGAAATAAAAGCAATTTTTCCAATAAATGGAGCAATTTTCTTCTACTGGTTTCTAAATAGGGTATGCTTACCCATTAAAAAAAAAAAAAAAACCAGCCAGCAGGTGCAGATGGCTCACATGACTTTGTCCACCAAGTAACTACTGTTCATAAATATTTATTAACCATTGCCTTCTGAATGCACTGCTAATATATTAGGGTAAAAAACTTGAAGTCAGGTATTCTATTATGACTAGTGTAAATCCTAAATGGATTTGGACTTTGATCTTGTTAGAGATGAACAAGAAAATGTACTTTCTTTTTTTAAATAATGGGTTCCCTTTGTTTGTCCTGTGTGTGAGGTTATTGTTGGAGTTAGGCCTTTATTAGGCTTACATGATGTTTGTAATACACTGCCAATGCAGATCTGTGCTTAGGAGAGACACTTCAGTCCTTGCAGTGCAGTAACTACATTACAGGACAGTGCAAGTTCTCCCCCTAGCATACAGGATTTGGATCCAGTGAAAAACCTATATTGAATCAAAATTATACATCTTTTAAGATATTTGTCTTATGCATTTAACAAAAATGACATATTTTTTTTTCAGAGAACAAAAGTCCACGGGGTTACAGGGTGTGTGCAGGTTTTGGTCATAAGCAGTTTTATGACAATGATATTTTCATAAAGAATGGCCTCAGTTTTTCTTTTAGCATCAAAGTAGAAAACAGGAAAAAAAAAAACAAAACGGAATAATAGGAGGTAATTAAATCCATTATCTTTATCTATATCCTTTATACCCAGACCATTATACATAAATAGTTATATTTTTATATTGCAGAATATTTAAAGGAATATAGTCTAAATCCTCAAACCTATTCTGAACAGTCACAGCCAGACCTGTATGTAAAATGCATGGCTGATTGTGATCTTTAATAGTTTGTAACATTTTTCTGAGGTCTTCTCACACGTGTTGTCCACAGTCACACTCTGCAATTGTGTAGCTGCCTCTGCTTTATAACTAAGGAAAAGATGTTTTGGAGCCAACAGAAGAGATTGCGGTGCTATTTGATTCATCTGTACCACACCATTTATATCATTTTATTGATTAATTACCTTTCCAAAGTAAACTGAAGCAGCAGAGTTAGAAGTGAGCAGTTTAATTCAGACCTCCTGAATTTTGTCAGAATGTCCTAATCACTACAACATACACCTCATCATAAAGCTGCCATCAGATATAATGTTCACAAGGCCAACATATGCTTATGAAAATGCCACTATGGAAGGGCAGTCCAGTTTTGCTAGCTTATTGTCTGGAAATCATTCTTTCCATTTACCTTGGATGTGAACTAAATTTGGTGAAGTCCTTGGTTTCTCATGGGCTTTCATCTGTAATAAAGTTTATACCTGCTCTTAAAGTGAAGAATGAGTTTTTCCTTTCCTCATTAACTATCATATATTATGTCCATGCATGAAATTCAGGGAATCACAGTGTTAGCCATACAGAGTCCTTTTCATTTCCATTTTTAGTGTGCACACTATAGCACCTTTATGTAGAGCTGGGATGACAATTGACTTTCTGCTGTATTTTCAGGTTACTACACAAGTATTCCTGGAAGCTGTAACTTTGAAACACAAGATCAAGAGTGGACAACTGCATGTGGATTAACACAAGACACTACTGATGATTTTGACTGGAATATTAGCAACAGTGCTGTCACAGGGCAAACACATCCTCATACTGACCACACACCAGGTATTGCCATATGTACTAGATCACTTCTGGGAAAATGAAATATTCACAGAATTTTAAATAAAGCCCAGAAAAAATGTAGATCAGTGCAAAGACAGCAGCACATCTCAGTGTGATCAGCTGATACATGGGAATGGTTCAAAGCTGTGCCAGGAAAGGTTCAGACTGGACATAAGGAAGCATTTCTTTACCAATGGGGAGGCCAAACATTGGAAGAATCAGGCTTCCTAGAGGTGCTCAGTGCCCCCAGCCTTTCAGTGTTTAGGAGGCATTCGGGCAATGCCCTAAGCAACATGTTTTATCTGAACTGATAAGCCAGTTGGACTAGATAATCATTTTAGGTCTCATGCAACTGAAAAGATGCTATTCCTTTGTATTCAACTCCAATAACAAATTTCAGCTACATAATGCCAGCTTTTGCCATTAAAAGATGAATCCTCTGATGAAATTTAACTGGCTATAGTAATACTCTTCTCCTTGTCAATATTTTAAATAATCTACTTTTCCTGAAGAGTGCTCCCATCCTAATGAATTTCATAAAACCATGCAACCATATGCAGGATGAGGAGCAAAGCGTGGGGCTGTGTGTGAAATGCTTGAGGCTCTTACCTTGATTTAACTTGCCTCCCTGACATTGGCTTGCCAGAAAAAATGTTATTATAGAAGTTCTTCCCAAAATATTTCTGACAAACTGCTACCACGATGCCTGTTTATTGTCAGGAGAAAGAAATAAATTGATAGGCAATTACAGTAATCTCTGTTATGTAGTGAGCATAATTATATATTGTATTACATAAATAATAAAAAATATTTATATAATAAAGATTAAATTAATATTCTTCATATTATACAATATATCTGGGTGGGATATTAATTTCCATCACAAACGTACCAATCTCTATTTAAGAAGTAGTTAACTTTCTTTCCAGAAGACTTGATGGTTTGAATCCCTATCTTAATTTCCATCTAATCAGCAAAATACAGTTAATATCTACTCCAGAAGTATCAATGTTTTTACTGTTTTTCTCTTGGGCTTGTGAACAGCATCATCTCCAGGTTTTGACTTTTTTTTAAATTTTATGTTTTCAAAATCCATAGAAACGCCTTATCATGAGTGGCTGTAGCCACTTCTGTCCAACTCGTTTATCCTCCCTTTTCCTTTATCCTGTACCTGCTGCCAGAACTGCTCACCTGATCATGAGGGAACTGCTTATCTACCACAAATCACAGCTTTTTGCAGACATTCCTACCACTTTATGTCGCAGGCTGTAAATCTGGAATTTACATTCCTCTGGGAAAGGGACTGAACAGACAAGGTAGAGGTAGAAACCACTGCAGCTGTTCCAGGCAAGCTGTTTCTTGCAAATAAGTAGTTTGACTTGCTTCCTTGCTGTTACTTTGATGCAATGAGATAACAAAACAACCACTAGCCCCTGGCTTTTTAAGGAGATTGTGTGTGTTTTTTTATTTCAGTTTCTCTCATTTAATTAGTTCTTTGTTTCTGTGAAATTACCCAGCAATTGTAAGAAAAACACAGTTAATAAAAAGTGAAGGAAAAGGAAAACAAAATTAGAGCAAAGTGTTTACAAAATTATCCAGATTTGTAATTTACTTTTAAATTACCCAGGCAAGTTATACTCACACTAACTACAGAGGAATTGCTTGCCAGAATTGCCAACAGCCTGTAATACTTTGAAATATCTATCAGTCCATCAGGTTTAGGTTGGATATTAGGAAAAGGTTCTTCACCCTGAGTGTGGTTGGGCACAGGAACAGCTCCCCAAGGAAGTGGCCACAGCACCAGCCTGACAGAGCTCAAGAGTCATTTGGACATTGCTCTCACACATGGTGTGACACTTGGGGTGTCCTCTGCAGGGCCAGCAGCTGGACTGTGATGATCCTTGTGCATCTCTTCCAAGTCCAGTTATTCTATGATTCTCTTTAGCACAAGGGACATCTAGGACAAGTAACATCTTTTTATACTAAAAGAGGAGAGACTTAGATTAGAAACTAGGAAATTAGACAGAAATTCTTTACTCAGAAGGCAGTGAGACACTGGAAAAAATTTGTGCAGACGCTGTGGATGCCCCATCCTTGGAAGTGTTCAAGGCCAGCCTGGATGTGTTCTGAGAAGCCTGAAGCAGAGAGTGGCATCCCTGTCCATGGCATGGGGCTGGAACTAAATGATTTTTTAGGGCCCTTCTAACCCAAACTATTCTGAAATTCTGTGAAATACACAAAGCATTAGCAAGGAAGATTGCCATACAAGTATGGTATGGTATACATGTATGTGGCAAAAAGAAAAAAGATATAGTAGCATCTATGTTTATAAAAATGCTTATAAGCTAAAGCAAAGCACAAAATATTATTGAAAAACTCTAAATGTTTATCTTCTTTTTTTTTTTTTTTTTTTTTTTTAAGGTAAAGGACAGAGATTTTTGTACGTCAACTCATCCTCCCAGAAGGAAGGAAACAGAGCAAAGATAATAACAACCAAATTCTTCCCACCTAGTCTTGGGATCTGTAGAGTTCGCTTCTGGTTCTGGATGTTTCCCTCTAGGCAAACAGGAGTCTTAAAGGTAAAAGTCCTTCTACTACATTATGGCATAATAATACTTGCTTTAGTACTATTTGCATTTTTGTGTCTAGGATTAGCGAAATTTCAGGAATTTATATTAACAAAACCTCATCACAACCTACTGCCACTACACAAATCTTCTCCTGACAAGATCAAGTCACAGTTCTGCTTTAGGTTTCATTCCACTTGAAGTCTTTTCACTACATGTGTAAGAATTAACACTGCACATTTGACTAGCATGCTAAAACCTACCCAGTACCAGCACAGTTCTCTGCAGAATTCACCCTAACATAAAAGAGAGACAATTTCTAATGTTTAGTGGTTAAAATTGTGACTTGAAAATATTAATGCAACTGTGAGTGAAAGGTGTTTTATTAAAACAATTGGAAATAAGGTATTTAACTGTACTTAACAATTATGCCCCAAGTTTCTATGAAGCTGTCTTCTTGCTCTTTCCCAAGCATCCTTAACAAGTACACTTTTGGTTGTTAAGTCATCCAGTAACAGCCCAAGAAGGGATGTGACCCCTTGGCAAACAGCTCACTTCATGTGACTCACTGTACAAATATGCTGCACAGTTCCTTTTTAAGTGACCTGAGAAAAACTCCTATCTGAGGGGTTTGTTAAATTTTGAAAATACGGGTAATGTTAATTTTTTTAGTCAGTACAGAATATAAGCTAGTCTATGCTAAAAGTGAACAAGAATATTTTTGTAGTCTTGGACATTGAATTAAGTCGGGAATTTTTTACCCCTGTTTTCTCCACTGGAAAAGATAATCATAGCACTGCTCCATGGGATTGTAGTGCAATTAGGCTGGAAGGGCCTCAGGTGGTCTCTCATCCAACCCCCAGCTCCAAGCAGAGTCAGCTACGAGATGATGCTGGGTAGATCACAAATTTACCCAGTCTTGAAAATGTCCATAAATGGAGACTACTCAGCCTCTAGGGGCAACTTGTGCCACTGGTAAACTTTCCACTTTCTTCTCCTTGCATCCAGCCCAAGGATAATGTTATCCTTCATTCCACCTTTTTTTTTTTTCTTTTCATTTTTAGTAATTTTTTCAGGATGGAATTTACATATCAATTTTATCTCTAGCACCTAGTTTATTACTCTGAGTATTGCTGTAAATTTACTTATTGATTAAAAAAAAGCTGTATTTCATGAAGTTCATATAAGCAGTAGTAAAAAGCAAACATAAATTTCTTTTTTTGACCTGTTGATAGCTGAAATACTGTGAGATTATCTATGATTAACTATCTGTTTAAATTCAAGTATCCTGGACCTTACAGCATGCAAGATTGATGATGAGATCCTTTGAAGGAGCTTTTGAATGTTTTCAAGCATCACAGAGCACTTAGCATTTGTGAATAAGTAGATGTGTGTGGCCTGTGTGTGAGTTAGCAGGCAGACAGCCAGAGCCTGCTTTTTAATTGGACTTTTTCTTCTTCAGAATACTAGTTTAATTTCCTCTAATTGCCTCAATTTCATAAAGAATTGTCTTACTCCCACATGCAAATAAAGTTCCCTGTTTATGGCTTTGCTACATGTACTCTTTACTTAGAAACCTATTCACAACAGATTGAGGCACTCAGCAAGGAATATCACCTCATCACAGAATCAATTTACCTCTGTGGACATTTTGCTCTATTCTATCAAACTAATAAGCTATTTAGTATCAACTGTTGCTGTTATTAAATCAAGAATGTAAATTAACTGTACCCATTCAAGTGAAAAAGGAAAAAGCCTAAAAAGAACAAAAAAGAAAAGCAATAAAATCAACAGCCCAAAACTTCTGAAACAACAGCTCTGTAAAGATTTTTTTTTTTTCAGTTTGCACTGGAGGTGAAAGAAGTCAAACTGTTATAGGAAGTTTGAATAATGTGCCAGAATATAATAACATCAGTACAAAAGCTGATATAGTTCTTATCTTAAAGACAGCTGTCTAGTCGAGTCTGAATTTAAAAAAAAATAAAAGGATTGCAGATATAGGACATACTGAGATGTGTGATTAAAATGGCATACAAGGAATCAGTAAAAGAAAGATTAAAATGAACATTGTATTGGTATAGGAAATAGACGTGGTAGAACTACACAAAATAGTGGAAAGTTACAGGAACAATCCTATTCTTACTCAGAAAAGGAACTAGTCACTGAGGAAAGGGGAAAAGGAACTTAAAATGCTTCCACTCTGTATTCACAATGCACATTTCCATTGTCCTAAACTCTGTAATTTGTTCATAGGGAAACCAAAAGTCTGGTCTATTATTATTATATTTAGAAAGACAATGTTTACAGCAACTCTTCCATTAACGTAGAATGGATGCTATTCAAAAGAAATCTGAATACTCCTGCTTCAGGACTTCAATCAATCATTAATCAACAGGAGAAGAAAATTGCTTTGTAATGACTAAGAACAAACCCACTAGCTTTCCTTAGAAGTATTTGACAAGAGTCTTTGAAAAGGGAGTTATCCACACTAAATACAAGCCTGGTCTAATATATCAATCAATATGTTCTGGACAAAAATACCTCTTAATACTAACAAATGTTGCTGCATTATGCTGCAAATGTAAATTTAAAAAAACCTCACATTTCTCTTTGCATTCTTATGACTACTTTGTTGAATTTAATGGTGAAGTAGAAGAGTTTCAGCAAAAAATGAATGTGGTTTTCACATCTGTTTCTTCCCAGTGGAAATTCTATTGATCATCTGTCAGTTAGACTGAAAACACTCAGTGTTTATTATGCTTCTTTGCCTGCTTACCTCAGGAGTCTGCCATACTCATACAGTGGAGAATTAAAACTGAAATTAACTCCTGATGTGATAGTATAGCTAATATATCAGTTTTCTGCCTTTACATTTGTTCATACTAAAAAAACTGATTTGTAATAAATTTTGGCATAAGACAGGTCACTTTTACTCAAAAAACCCCAAATATTTTATTACTTTAAACTAATATTTAGGCAAAATTTTTATTACTTCAAATAGTGGTTTAGGGGAATAAAGAGAAAAGAAGTAAGTGAATTTTTAAGTGCTTCTCCATTGGGACAATGAAATATGATACAATTTTGTTATCTGATTTGTGGACTTAGAAACAATTTCAGTCTGTCTCTGGTGAGACTTCGGTCCAAGGAAGACATGTGATCATGACTGCTGAGGAACATGAAGAGTTCAAAAGCATGATCTTAAGGAAGGAAAGCAGAAAACCTAGCATCATTATTCACTGGAGTCAATGGAAATTTTCCTCAGCTGACACGAGTCTCTGGTGCCTAATGAAGTGAAAATACAGGTTCTCTTTCTCAAGATTTTCCTGTTTCCTCAGCTGGCAATTAAAGAATCTAAGTTGTCAATGGTGGGAGAATACATCTCTTATTATTCACCCTTCAGACCTGCATTGGTTTCTTATCTATTAGACAATTCAGGTGGAATGTAGTACCTTCCAGCATTCCAACTGCTAGATTCAGGCAAGATAATATATCATATTGAAAAGTCAGGATGAAGGTACAGGATAGCCATGAGTTGTAAATGCTGATTAACAAATAGAAAATAGTTCATATTTTATGACCTTAAAAAGTACTTTCCATATTCTCAAAATGAAATAGAAGCTGAAAAATAATTCAGAAGTTTATAACACACAGGATATTCTGTGGAGAATTAGAACTAAGTCATGACTTTAAGGCAGTAAATAGGATTTTCTAAAGAATGTTGTTCTCTGTGGATCAGCTAGATCCTAGTATTAGGCTGCAGAACAATCTTATCAGACTTATAAATACAGAGTTGTTCAGTGGGATTTTGCTACAACTTGTTGTTTGGTTGTTTTGAAGGTTTTGTGGTTTGGGGTTTTGGTGGGTTTTTTTTTTTTTTTTTTTTTTTTTTTGCTTGGTTTTTGTTCGGTGGTTGCTTTTCTTCCCTTACATACCATATAGAGGGATTCATCTTACCAGCTTTTTTCTCTTGCACATCTTAAGTTGTTTTCACTACCAGGCTAGCCTGCACGCTTTAGATAGGATGCTGTGCAGAAAGGTGGTGCTGGAGGTATTTGCACCACAGAGTTGTACCCTCCCAGGGCTCTAGGGAGATCTTTTCCATGAAAATTTGCTTGACTTTTCATGTGCTGCATGTGTCTACACAGGTCAGCAAAAGTCTTGTATACACTTGATGTACTTCCTGGTCCGTAAGATGCTCAAACACTGAGTGTCATGGGTAGCCCCAGGAGAGAAGATATTATGTTTCTTCACTTTCACTGGACACAGCCTCAGAGAAAATAAGACCTGTATCCCCTGCTAAAGGAACAGAGTCCTTGAGCATCCTATTTTTCTGAACTCTCCTTTAATCTCATTTGACTTAGCATGCATTTTCAGTTACATGTTATTCTTTCAGAAATTTCATCTAACTTTTTTTAGAAGACATTTAAGAACACAGACTCTTGCATGGAATAGTTGAGGATATAAAAAGGTTTGGAGAACTCAGGTATTCAGGAGTACTTTAGCAAGTAGAGGGATTGAAGCATTACCCCAGGAAGGTACATAAAAAATGAAACAGAACTGTTCTCAGCTCAACTGAGATTTCCAATGTGTCGGGGTCTCTCTCTCTAGCTGGTCAGAGTGACCCCGAGAAAAGTTCGAAAGTCTCTTTTCCCAGCCGGTCGCTTGAGGAGGGAGTCAGGGCTCTTCATTTCTCAGTCTCAAGGTTGTTTATTGCATCTTATCTATAAAATTTTCTCCCTGTCCAGCTGAGATTCGTTCAGCAGGACAGTCAGAGGCACTCCGCCTGCCCCCAGGGCAGTGTTATCTTTATATAATACAAACTAGGTGTACAATATTTACAATTATTTTCCAATTTCCTATCATCTATATTAGACAGTGGGTTTCTACTCTAGACCAATCTAAAAGTGCCAACATCACCAGTCAAGATGGAGGTAGAGAAGAAGAAGAAGAAAGGCTAGACACACCCAAATCCCTCCATCTTGTCCCCAGAACCCCCTATACCAAAAATCCTAAAACTTACATTTACACTCTGTGAGTACTTTATTTTTACACTATCTAAACTGCCATGGCTTTTATCTCTTCATGTAAAGGGGGCAATTTGCTCCATGGTTCGTAATCGAACCCACTGGTGTTCTGGGCTGCGTGTTAGGGTCTCCGAGCCCTCTGGCAAGGGTCCCGGAAACCCCAGACTCCCAGAGGGATGTCCTGAATTCGGACACCAATGTACCAGTTTAGAGATTTACACTAAATGATATCAGTTTCCCCAATTACCTATGTGATTGTTATACACCAGGTTTAAACTTTAGTCTAACTGAGGGCAGAGTCACATAAATTACCGTAACGTGTTAATTAATCCATTAGTAATTACATATCGGCATACCCTTACTCTATGGTAAATGCAAGTTAAGTCTCAAAGGAAAGAAAGACAAGGCATGTAAAATGACTTTGCATCTATGTGAACAGGAGCTGATGTCATCAAAATGTCACACTTATGACCCAGACTTACTTGTTGCCATTCCAGACCCACTGGCCAGTGGACACACAGCAGGATTCCTGACTGGTTTATTGTTATTCCTGTTGTTTATTATTGGTTTATGCTTTAGCTGCAGGGTTGATCTGAACGTGCACAGAATGGGTCCTTGCTGCACCTGAGACCAGGCTTTGTATGGACACAATGAAATTTCTCTGTACATAGACCTGTTCAATTACTGTGCCTTGAAACTTTTAGTATGAGAAAATTCTCCTACTAACCTGACCAAAAGAACTGGAAAAAAAAAAAATCTGGCAAAGAATGTGACAATCTTTAAGTATCCTGCAAGAAAGATGCTAGTATTATCTTCAAATGTTTTGGATTCTTCCCCTTTTCCCAATAGCTATTTGTGCCACTGTGAGACTCAGCAATGAGATATACTGAAATGGATATTACCTCAATATTTACCTTCCAAAAGTAAATATCACTGCTTATAGCTAAAGCCATGCTAACATTGTTAGATGCTGTAAAATTCCAGATCATCAAGATTGTCATATTTCATGGTTGGTGAAATAGTGAATGGTTCCAGAGACACACACAGGTGTTTCACACTGTCCTAACCTCACATGAGGGGTTTCTCTAATCAAGGGTTTCAACGTATTAAGACCTCAGAGCCCGGTAATGTGAAAAACTGTTACACACAGTTTTAAATTTTATTGTATGGGTTGATCTATTTCTTCTCAGCACCTGTCATTTTAGCCCTGCAAGAGGCGTGCTTTTAGGAAGACAGTGACAAGATATTGCTATTACACAGTCCTGTAAGCAAAGATCAGGCTTGACAAAATTTGGTCCTGATTTGAGTTACTCTATGTCAGTATTCTTTCTTGCTCCCTTGCTCCAAAATTAAAATAACTTGCAAGAGTTTTCAGGCATCATAGATATTTTAATCAATACGCCAAGTTCTACAAATTATGTGGGATTTGGGGTCCCATTTGGGTTTTTAGCTTATTTGTCCCACCAGGTGGACTGGGAGAATCAAGCTTACTGAATTATACAGATAATTAGCATGGGCTGAAGTATAACTTTCTTGGGCCTTGGGATTTCTCTTCCATTATTAAACCGGGGCATTCAGTTGGCGTCATGAGCCTAAAGGTCCCTGGAAAATTAGTTTAAGAGAATTATGTTTCTAAAAATGATGAGAAGAGGATGGATAGTGATTATAATATTCAGTCCCTTAAAGAAATAGTTACCATCTTGAATGGTTAGAATATGCTTTCTTTCTTTTCTCCAGTTCTTTTTTTTTTTTTTTTTTTTTTTTTTTTTTTTTTTTTTTGACCTGGTCAGATTGTACAAGGATTTTATAACACCTGAGTGGGAAAAGCAAATACCTCTGTGTTTTCCAGTTTCATGTTCTTGGCATAAATTCACTAGTTGTTTGTTAATTGGGACTTCATTCATTGCTATACTTATTGCTTTTGGTATTTAAATATTTATGTATTTTTATTCATATCTTTGCTAAATATGTTTGCAATAACTTTCTGTGACTCTCTCAAAGTCCATGCTATAAATTGCTAGTACCAGATAACGGATTTAAATCCCTCGTTGCCAAGTCTTTAATTCATACCTCTAAAATCTTCACTCAGTCTAACTATAGGGAGGTCACCATTTAGAGATGAAAGAATAGCTCAAGAGCCTTCTCAGTCTTTCAGTTTTTCTTCAATTTTTAAATGAATTTGGGGTTAAGTCTTTGCTCATTATCTCCGGTATGTCAGGCTGAGACTGTTTGTAGGTTTTGCAATTAATGATTGGGTTAGCTGTTGGTTTTGGGTTTTTTTATTTTTATTATTTTCACAGTAACTTTATATTTGAAGCTGAACTAGCATTAGCAAAAATATTCAGTAACATTTGGCCATCACAAATATGAAGTGTATCTGAACCATATCTAGGAGGGTCAGTACTGCCCAAACAGGGACGTGCTTGCTGCACTTGGGCTGTGCTACTCTCCCAAGCTGCACTCCTGCTCCTTAATATAGATTTATTTCTGTCATCAACAGATCTACACAGTTGAAGAACATGGAATGGATATCCTTATGTGGTCTTCTAGTAGAAATGAAGAAAACAAATGGATGTATGGAAGTGTAGTTCTCTCCAGTAACAGCCATTTCAGAGTTGCCTTTGAAGCTGAAGTGGGATGGAGTCAACCCACAGAATTTGCTCTTGATGATATTTCTTTCACCCCAGAATGCATTAATGGAGGTATGCTATTACACAATTGTATATCATGCATGCTCTCTTTTCAGAGGGCAAGGAAAATTGTGGCATTTTGTATTTCAATGTATATCGCAGTCACAAAATCTGGCATATTTTCTTTTTCTTATGGTTTATAGACAACAGTTTTGTGTTTTAGCTAGAAGTTGAACATACAAATAATTATAGCAATTCAGAATATTACTGGCATTGAGGAGCTGAACCACAGTTGAGATGAATCTACTGCCCTTCCACTATATTGGTTTTCTTCTGTATGAAAAAAGTCAGAGAAGACATTAGTTTGGGATCAAAGACTTTTATAAGTATCAAAGTAGTTCACAATTATTTTCAAAGAAAGTTGTTAGGTTTTTTAATCTTTGAGCTCTTCATAAAATAACACTGTGCACAACATTTCCCTCGCTAATATTTTCTTTGAGTATTTACAAACTCACTTCTTCTACACAAGTTTTTGATCTATGTAGAAAAATTATTCTAAGGTCTTAAAATGCCCTGTTTTTTTCTGTGAGAAAAGCAGTGGTTTACTCTGAAAACAAAATGTAGGATATGATACCATATCAGAAGAAAATGAACAGTATTTATACAAATACAGATTCTGATAGAAATATCAGCAGAAATTAATGACTAAGGGGCAACTAGGAATTGTGATTGTTAGATAAATAACAATACGAATGTTAGAAAAATCTTCTTTGATAACCTTTCTTTTTATTAATACAGCTCTTGTTGTTCAGATAGGACAGCCTGTGTATTACCTAGGTGTCACACTGTTCAAGAAACTATTTCTATTATTATTGTCATTCTGATAAGCACCTTCTGGAGGAATTAAACACATGCTGATTAAAGCTTCAAGAGAAATAATATGTTCACACGGGTGACATTTGTTCAGGCTCAATCTCAATGAGAGTTTTGTTTACTTTCTTTAAATAGGCTCAGGCAAATAATATTTTGGAATGTAATTCAATGAGCTTCAGACTATGTGCATAAACAGGCATTTGTTCTACCCATATTATGTTAATCACCTTTTTTAGCCATATCTTAAGGATTACTAGGGCAGTTTCATGCATAGTATAACATAATAAGCAAATTTTCAAATTATGTATTTTAAGTACCTGTAATTCTGAAATAATCATAACTATAGAAATAAATTAATTTTAATGGAGCAACATTTTCTAATGACATTATTTTTCTCCAGAGATTTTCCAGTTGTAGAACACGTCAAAGTATCTAACTTGTATCACACAATCTGTTGCTCTTACAAACGTCATATATCATAAATTTGGCCCAAGGAAAATTTGTTGGAGTTATATTGGTTATTTACAGTTGGTTGAATTAGTCAAAAAACTCATGCCTTATCTACCTGCATAAACTGCAACTTGATAGATTATCTTCTCTCCAGACAAAAAACTATATCTAGATGCTGTTACTTAAGATTGGCTTCATACCATCCTTGGAAGAGTCCTGTCTTAATAATCCTTGCTTGCCTGCTAGAGCTTGTGAAGAGGCAAGAGAATTACATAAAATCCATGTAATACACAAAACCACAGCAATTTAGGGAAAAAAAGAACCTTCCACTGAATTTTTAATACTGTTCCTGAAAAAAAGCTACTTTGGAGGAGGCACAGTTTTTTACTAACTGTTGTTGCTAGAGAACTGCTTAAATATTCAGATGTGAAAATTTGAAGATATTACCTTCCAACAGTATAAAAGCACTGTCATGTAGATATTTGAGCAAGAACATTTTTCTGAAACAGAATCAATGGGAAAGTTTACCTAATCCACTGTCAGTCCTGCTTTGATTGTTGCTCATTATGTTTATTCAAAGACGTAGTTCAAAGAAAAGTGTATTACCTGCAGTGCAGGTTTTGTATTGTTGTCTTCCTTTCAGAAGATAGCTACACTACAGCACATCTTTTTCCCCTCTCTGTATTATTATATTTCAGCTTGTCTTTAATTACTTTGAGTTTCCAGAGGCAACATGTTCTAAATGGAAGCAATCACAATTTAGCAGGTTGGGAGCTCTAAGTAATAAAGCATTGCCAGCAGCTCTAATACAGTTGTGGGTTTTATGTTTTTAAGTAGTCAGTTCATATTAGCCATGACAGTTCCTAGATATCCAAGAATATTTCTGAACCTTTAAGCAAGGTGCTGTTAAGGTAGTGCTAGGTCAAGCTAGGACTACTGCAGAAGTATCTTTCTGCTGATGCTAATGCAGGGGGAGCTGTCAGTGGCACTGAATCTAGTTCAGAATTAGCTGCTGAATGAGATATATTTGTACCACTTTCAAGGTTCATAACTTTCTGCTGATGAAGTTGTGTGAAGATCTTATTTTACATCCTAGGGACCAAAGAATTTATTTGTTAATTAGTTGTTACTATCTTCTTCAAATTTGTAAATAACAGCTTGATTTTAAAAAACACAAAATTTTATTTCTGTCTTAATTTTTTCAAAATATAAGTTACAAAACATTTTTATTTCTAGTTTCAAATGGAACAAAAATTCCAAAGTATTGAATTGGGTTTTATGTTCATTAATGTCTTTCTCATAGTATTTTCTAGCTGAGCTGAAATAAGAGGCATTACAGAAATTCTAAAAATTATTGCTACATCTAATTTAAATCCTAGCATTAACCCAAAGATGCCCAATGACCAAACTTTATTCTGCTGATAAAAATCAGAATACCATTTTTGCTACTCATTAGTTTACTAGAGAAATGAACCAGATGGACAAATTTGGTTTAATTTGGTTAAATAGCACTTCTACATATTGGAGCAGTATTCTCAAGAAACAAATAAATAGTAAATATATTTTGTTATGTTCTCTAGAGATCACCCAAGTGAAATATTTGTGCTTGTGGAGATCTACTGAAAGAAGGTAAATCTCAGTACAAAGTCAGCACTGAATGATGCTCCAGGTCTTTTATGCAGTACAATTACCTGCTAGGCTCTATTTAGCTGCAACTCTTTGGGAATTTCTACCTCTAAATTGTACTACTTTAACTAATTGCTAAAATAATTTTGGTTTATTCAAAAAGAATAGTGTTGACACTTTTAAATGAATATTTGGAATGAATTTTTGGTAAAAAAATGAGTGCAAATATCATGTGGGGCCTGAGGCTGCAGAGTATTTGAGAAAACAGTATTTGCTTTTTCACCATCAGTCATGCTTATCACCAATTCAGTATTAATATTTCTTACTGAAAGAATTAATTTGAATAAAATTAATCTGGATTAATGCTTCTGTTTCTATTCTTCTACTTCACCTTTCTTTATAATTCTCTCTTTTTTAGTTACTGTTTTTAGTCTATGTTTGTTGCATAGTTTATTTCCCATAGCTGGTCACAGTATCTGAAGTATTTTCTTTCTTCTGATTTGTGAACAACTTTTTATCAACTTTGATAATTTTATTTTAAAATCCTTTTTACTTCTTAGCTCTTTTTTCATACATTCCTTCTTTATAAAATATTTTTCAAAACCTGTCTCTTTAGCCCATAAACTTAGTACATGAGAAAGGACTGTCATTGTTACAAATTTCCCACCACATCCCACTGCAGCTTTCCTTTCACCTGAAAGATTTGTTTCCAGTAGAACATACTATTATGTAAGGATACATTGGAGATAAAAGGGCAATTCAAATAGTGCAAAACATCCAGCACAGACAGGACATGCCATCTCTAACTCTGTGTCGTCTGACCATGGTGGAATTGTGAATATAGGAAGTGTTACTTCCCAGATGCAATGGGTCAGGGCTTTTTTCTGATGTTGTCATAAATCTTGACTTCACCACACAGGTTAGCAACAAAAGGGTCAGATTTACTTCTTAGGACCTGAAATACAGTAAAATTTTCAGTGATTGTTGGCAGCTTTCACTTAGGTGAAACATTCGCTTTGAAATGTCATAATTCTTCCAAGTCTCCCCACTGCTGTGTAGCAAAGCACAAACTAAACCTTCTGTAAAGGTTGTGTATAATCCTTATACTGAGCAAGCTTTATCTTGCTGTGAAAAAATAAATAGAAGAAACAAATCAGAATCTGTGAATTATAAGACAGGTTTTAGCTCTACATTCAAGCCAAAGGATATTTTTAAAAATGCATACAAAGGCATCCCAGCACCCTAAAACCTAACCTCCAAAAATTGTATTTTCTATTTGTTTGAACCATTATAAGACAATCATGAGATATAGCAACATCCATCCATTTAGATCATCTTTCCTTATTTTCTAGGAGAAATGATATTCCAAAAACTGTGTGACAAAAGAAATTATATTCAATCAAATTTAAGATAGATACACTCAGAATTTCTGGTCAGCCACAGTAAGTAAGAAAAAAAGTTCATCTAGAAATATAACTTGTCTCCAACAGTTATGGATGTCAGGGAAAGAGTATAAGAAAAGGAGAGCTATACACACTGTTTTACCCCTAATATATTTCCCATTGGCAGCTATTTGTAATTCAGTCTTCCTGAGCCATATGTAGTCTCAGAATAATGATCCTCAAGGTTTTTCTTTCCCTTTGAACTTATCTGTTCTCCTTTTAACATCAGGGAAATTTTTAATATTCAGAAATTAAATTACATGCTGCTGCTGCTTATATGAATCTAGTCTTATATTCATGAATAGAAAAGCTTTAGTGCTTTCTCATTTAGGCCTTGAAATTTATGAAATCTTTATTTCAACCTTGGTGATTCACTCTTTTGTGTGGGGGGCAGGATTTTCTTAGGATATCTCCATAAAGCAGTTTCAAATCTCTCAATAGATGCATGCTATAAACCCAAACCTGAAGTTCCTTCAGAGTAAGATAATTTGGATTGACTTCCAAACAACAGCAGAATATATGCAATGTCATACCAAAAATTTGTGATAGGTGCAGGTTCAAGCCTCAAGATGAGAAGGAAGGTGTCCCAAAGGACCAGAGCTATAGGCCATTCTCTTTGTTCAAGGTGAAAGAAAATGAACATTATCACTGGCATCTACCTTAAACTCTGTTTATGACTGTTTATATTTGAACATAGCAGAATGAAGATAGAATCTAATACTTTTTCATTGAATAAGTTAATAAAAGAATAGTGACTCTGAAAACAATTTCTGAATAGCTAGATAGCAGAAAGAAAGAAAGTGGTAAAAAAAAATCTGTGTAGATAATCACCTGACAATGAGATGAGGTTTCCAAAATCAGTATTAGTCTAAAACACTATAATTTTAGATGGTATGTGGTAACTTGAAGGTATCTAATTTTCAGAAAAAAAATGGGAACAGCATTTCTTTAGAAGTGAATCCCCTTGTGATTTTAGATAAGAAACCATAGAGCAAAAGTATATATGTGTGGAAATACTAACATCTTGCCTAGTGATAATTTGTTTCTCACAACATATATTCATAGAATGACAGAATATCCTGAGTAGGAAGTGACCCACAAGGATTATTGAGTTCAATTCCTTGTTCTGCACAGAGCCATCCCCAAGGGTCACGCAATGTGCCCGACAGCATCGTCCAAGCGCTCCTTGAGCTCTGTCAGGCTGGTGCTGCCACCACTGCCCTGGGGAGCTGTTCCAGTGCTCAAACACATATTGAGACTTTTTACTCCCTATTTTATCCCTGCTTCATGAAATACATTCTTCGAATCCTGATTGTTTATAAACCTCTGCTGCTTTTCCTGCCACAGAGTTCCATATGCTTCAAATCAGTGTCTGTGTGTTTATATGTAAAGACGTAATCTTTAGCCACATTATTGACTACTATTTTTCTCAGAGCTCTCTTTTCTTTTTCCAATACAAAGATGAGACATAATTGATTATTTTTGGTTCTCTGTGAAAAATTTTCAGATATATCTTTGAATGCAGAATTTCTTATCTTGTTGAAGAGTTTTTCTAAACAATATATAATTCTGGTGTCCAAATATTTGAAAAGTATTTGAAAACTACCTTCATAACTACTTCTTATTGCATAATGTTATCTACCTGACAAGTAAAAAGAAGATGGAGTAAAAAAAAGTGCTTCTGTAATTTTGAGTAGTAGTTTGGAAATGTCCAAACCATTATTGTTTTCAGACTAAAAAAAATAAAAAATCCTGAATTAATCTAAAATGCAAAATATGATTCAGCCAAAAATTCTTCTGCTGTGCAGACCCTAAAATGACAGACTAGAGATAAGTTGCCTTGATTAGAGCAATTTAAATAGGAGACTCTAAAATGAGTTACATCCCCTTAGTCTTAACCAATCCCTTTCCACCAGTAAGGAACGAACACTAGTGGATTTAAGTGAAAAAATGCCATTTACCTACAAGTGGAACAGCAAAAGGCAGAAAAAGAAGCTTCCAATAAATAGCCACTAGATACAAAGTTGCTAAATCTCAGGAACACCACAGGAGCAAAGAGAGACCCAAAATGCCAGAAATACCCTTCCCAAGATGGTTCCCATGTATGTTGAAAGACAGAGGGAAAATGGTGCCAGTTCTCTACCCAAGGTGGTTCTGTCCAGGTGGCCCGTGGTCTGGGAGGCAATGGGAGAAATGATGACCCACAAAAAGAACCCTCCTGGGAAGGTGGCAGCTTACAGAGATGCTCTAGTGGCAGATGAGGATCCACCAGAGTGTGTGGGGTCAGCTCTGCTGCCCACCGCCTCCTCCTGCCCCCACTGCACTCTGCTGGAGCTGGTGCCCCTGGTCCACTGCTGTATCCACTGTCTGTGCTGACACAGGGTGAGCCAGCCCCATGGGACCAGCTCAAACTTCACCGCCTATGGAAGTTGCAAGATTCACTCTAAAGATGGTTTCTAATTGCAAAATGCTGTTCTTCCGAGTTGCTACAGTGGCAAGCCCAGAAACCTACCCAAAGCAGCCCTACCAAAAGGGCAACATCCACCTTCAGCAAACTCCACCAGGCAAAGAAGGGAGTCACCTTGGGTGCCCTGGCCTTCTAAAGGGACCAGAATGTCCCAGCTGCCCCACAATTCTGGTTCTGGATGTGCTGGGGTTTAAAGAGACAATAAGAGATCAATATGAACTACAATGACAGTCTGGGTTACCCATGACAGAAGCGCAGCAGGCGAGTTAGTAAAATTAAACAGCTTAGAAGCCAGCCATTTGCACATAATTTTATATGCTCTCCAGCACTTTTAGTAGATCCCATTTCACAAGAAAAGCATAAATTACATTTTTATCTAATTAAGAGACAACAACCCAAAAAGTAGAGTGGGTGATTGCTTGAGCTTTGTGCAAAAAAATAGCTGCATAATGCAGAGAGAATCTGTCTGAGGGGTGAGAATGTGTACGTGTCCATGTGTCCGTGTGTGTCTCCATGTGTGTGAATCTGTGTGTCTGTGTGTGTGTGCAAGTGTGTCCATGTGTGCCCATGCATGAAGCAGCACAGAAAATTCTGCAGCAGAACAGGACTCATCTGACAAAACCTTAGACAGTGTATGATCCTTCTCTGAAACTCCCAGAGCCCAAGTGCTGGAAATACTGGAATGGTTAGCTGCCTAAACTGCTAATACTACAGTGTTAGATCATGGGGAAAAACACTGTAGAGGAGACTTAACTTCTGATTTCTTTAAGTTGCAGAGCCAGGGGAATCACTGTTAGCTTGTCTTCTCACGCTTGCAGTGAAGCAGAAATCTCTCTCACATGGAGTTTCTTTCTCAGGGAGAGAGAAAAAAGGAACTCACGGAGTTTCTTTCCTCAAGGGTAGGAGATGAATCATGAGAGAAGTTGTCGGGGGAGGTTGCTCGCAGAAGCAAAGGAAAGGAAGAGGAAAGCAGAATGAGTAGTAATAGAGGACTGGAGATATCAGGGAAATTTGTGAATAGGTTCTTTAGTCAATTAGCATTTCCCTGAAACCAATCACTATATGCTTTAAATCCGTGTTGCTTGGCAGAGATAGGGCATTTATGCATTTTTAAAGACAAAAAATTGTGATCCAAGGCATAGTACCTTAGAGAGCTTCTTCAGCCTGTTCTTGTACCTTCCCGTGCACAGACCTAGCCAGTGTCAAAAGCCAAAACTTTTTGTGGATTTCACAGAAAAGGAACTGGAAGTAATTTCAGGATAAGATAATTGCATTGTATAAACTAGGATAATTATTGGCAATTCCTAAATGCAATTATGTTGTGTATGTTTAAATTAATAATTATACTATCTGTGTCCAAAAACTTCAGTTGCTCTCTGCCTTCTTATAACTTGTCCAGAATACTAAAATCTTCTGAAGCAAGCTCATGCCTTTTGGGAAATTAAAATTTTTAAGACTTATTAATAGTGTATTAAAATAGTTTCATTAATATTGAACCTCCAAACCCCATCTGTTTACAACAGAAAACTTCAAATCACACAGATGATATTTTTCCTTGCTAACTTCATTCATAAAAATCAACACATTTCCTTGGAGGGATGGAGAGAAATAATATTTGAATGAAATTATTTGGTGTCATGATACCATCTTAAAGAGCAGAAAATTCTCAGACTCTTCCTTATGTAAAACCTACTCAGCTCCTCAATAAGAGTAAATCTTCAGCTCAGATTTATCTCAGAAATTATATCTGCTTCATTTTGTCGAAGACTAAAGTTTCACAGCTTCTCCAGTCTGACATTGCTCCTAATAAATAAACAAACCAACAAATCCATGACATTAGTAGGCACAGCTAGCATTCCCCAGAATATTCTTAGCAGAAATATGGCAAATATTGTCATATTCCTGTCACAGGTAGTGTGTTCCAGCCAGAAGCAGTAGTTCTCTGAGTGAAGACTAAATCATAGCTTGACTTTACTGGCAGTAAACCTGTCTGTTTTCCATTATGTTTGCATGTTAGCAAACTGTGAACATTTAAAATAAATTCTGGGCAGACTTATAGAACTCTGAAGTCATTGGGCCATGTTCTGTTTCTTTTAATTCTGACTTTGTCATGGGGTCTCTGGGATCCTTTCTACCTTGCCCCATACCTCTGTCTTCTCATGATGGGTAGAGACTTGAAGGTTCAATTGGCCAGACTAGTTTTCCCCCTTTTTCTTTTTGGCTTTTTACAAGCTTGGAAATAAACAGCAGGAGCTTTATTGTAATGGATAAAAACACATGGAAAGATTGTTAAAGTATTTGTATAGTTTTAGTCCAATTAATTTTTGTAACAAGTTTGTTTCCTTGCAGCCACCTTGAATGGGTTGATTTCATGCCCTGATCTGATGTTTACTGAACTGAAATTGAGGACTGACATCTATTTCAAATTAATTAATGCACTGGATTGGACCCATAATTAATTTATACTCTTGTCTAATGAAATCTATTGGAGGGAGTTATTTTTGACCTCTTTTAGCTACAGTTAATAGGTCCACCATTTTTATTACATTTACTAGACAAATTACTTATGCAAATATATCAGACAGGTTGTTGGTTTTCAAGGGTCTGATGCAAGGCTCATTAAAATTAATATGAGTTATCCCATTTACTTAAATGGATGTTAGAGCAAGCTGTGATACACCTGAGGTGGTGCTGCATAACAGCATATGCAGTCACTTCATTTCATGCTCCCTGGTGTTGACCTTAATGGCAATGTCCACTAGGCTTACCTAAAATTCACTGTTACAGGTGATATATAAATATAAATGGGAATATACTCTGCACCAGAGATCTTTGTATTTGAAGAGGAAAGGCAGAAAAAAGGAGGATACCCTGGAAGTGTTGCTTCATTCAAATTAAGCATGTTTGTGTGCTGCTTGCTGTGGTAATGACTGTGTAATACAAACATTTATTTTATATTAGCATTTGGGTAATAGCAGTTCTATGGTTTTCTGCGACTGAATCTCTGTGATTCATGAGCAAAATATTTGCAGTGCCAACCTGTGAAGCTTGCTTTACACTCAGGAAACAGGATCATATGCTCCATGGATGACAAAGACAATAGTACAGCAAAACATAAGTGTACAGAAAACGTTCATCAAAGAGCAGTAAGCCTTTAACAAATCCCTATCCCACAAATATATAATTGTGTCCTTGAAAATGAGCACTTATTGACTTAATACTTTTCATATTGTAAAGGCTCTTTTCTCCAAAATCATCAGCTCATGAGTTCTATTTACTGTAAACATGGTTTGATGGTAGCACATTGCAATAAAAATGTATTTAAAAGCACTAACTTGATCTGACAACAATGAAATGCAGACATATCCAGCTGTAGTTGCTGCAGTTCACGGAACAGTATGTACCAAATTTTATTTGCTTTAAACACTGGTCTGATTTTTATGGGTTTTTTATATCTACCTAAGCTACTTAACTTCTCATAAAAGTGTGAAGGTGCATGTGAGGTAGCACTTCTGTCCCATTGATTATAACTCATCCAGCACAGCTGTGCGAGTAAGTTTCAGAAGACATAGGACCAAATTAAAATGTCAGGTTTTAGGACCTAATTAAAATGTCTTTTTTATGATATACAAGTAGATGCTATATGCACATTTTTAAACCCTTTCTTTAATTTTTGTTATTTGCCATATGCAAGGTAAAAATAAGTGCAAAATAAAACACTGAGTGCAAAGTAAAGTAAATAAGGGCATATACTCAGCTTCCTACTTGAAAAGTCATGATTTCTTTAGCTATAGTGGAACATCAACAATTTACTGCTGTTTTTCATGTGGGTCTAAATTCAGACTCAGTGCTTTGCAGTGCAGAGGTTATTTTTGCTGAAATTGTTTTTGTTTAGTTTGCTTCTCATCTGTGTGCAAGTACTGAATTCTTGAGGATTTTTAGTCGTGCTTTTCAATGAGCACACAGCCTGGATACAAAAAGCTAAAGCTTTTATACTGTCTTCCTTAGAACTCATCATTTTCAGTAGATTTATCTCCAAATCCTTAAACAGTTTCAAACAGATAATGCTTTTGAAAAAGGTAACCTGTAAAATGTCTCCTGCACTCCTGAATGTGGTCTGAAAATGAGAGTCACACAGCACTCAGGAGATGAGTGCTGCCTTGGGAACATCTTTTCTGCATTTGGAAAAGGTGAGGGAAACATTTACTTGGCATGCCAGTGTCAGGCAATAGTTGAATCAAACAATATTAAGTGACAGAAAGGATGTGAGGGCCACAAATGGTCCAATTTGCATTGAAAAGGCTTCATTTC
Organism: Haemorhous mexicanus; assembly: GCF_027477595.1. Classification (NCBI taxonomy): domain Eukaryota; kingdom Metazoa; phylum Chordata; class Aves; order Passeriformes; family Fringillidae; genus Haemorhous; species Haemorhous mexicanus. The sequence goes on along the minus strand of NC_082341.1, from coordinate 19,625,656 downwards.
AGATTCTGCTGTTTAAATGACTTTCATATATACGTACAAGAGGAAAATATTAGGTTCACAAATATGCCTAAGTTTAAAGTTAGTTTCTATTGCTAAATTGTGTGAGTGCACTACTGTGTGAGTCAGCACATGGAGGGTGTTTCTGAGGAGCCTCTCATTGGTGCCAGCTCATTTTTCACTGCAAACCACATTGTAGTGTTAACACCTTAGTTTAATTCTTCACAGTGTCAAGAAAACAGAATGAATATTCCCACTTTTTAGAAGGAAATGTGTCAGTAGCAGATACTGCAATGATCAGCTTAAAATAAATAATTACATAGAGAGTAGCTTTGAATACAAGTAATTAGTTTTGCATTAATGTTGCTGGAGATTTCAGTTGGAATTAGTTATTTATTTTCTACATTTGCAAATTCTTAATTAGTTATTTTTGGTTGTTAGCTTTGTACAAATTAATGTTTTTATGAATTTTCAAAATTTTTACCAGGCACATTTAATTTATAATTACGAAAAACATTTATAGACTACTTTATGTAAAGAAAATAGATTGAATTTTGGGGTAGAGTTTTGGCAGACCATGACAATAACAACTTTTTTATAGAATGCCAACCACAGCACAATTTTTCTATTGTATCTGAAACCAAACACGTGAACTAATTAACATATCACTTGAGTTAATAAGCAAGGGATACTCCTATGGGCTTTGCAATATATTCTCCTCTCATGCACTGTTCTGATCTAAAAGGATTTTATTTATTTCATGGTATGACTTTGGATTTTTTTTAATGTAGTGCAAATATAAAACAGACCTCAATAAGACCCCTGGTTAACCCTACACCTTACTCCACCTGGACACATCTTTGCTGCCCTTGGTGAATATTGCACACTCTAGTATAATTGCTATGCAAATCAGGAAGAATTTCATCCTAAAAATTATTTTCTAGCAATCAGAGGGAATAATGACAGAAATAGTAATAGAAAATAATCATAGAAAATAATCTTAATAATAATAATAATAATAATAATAATAGATTAATAATCATCCCCATTCAAAAAGAACATTCAAGCATTTACCTAAATACTGATTTTGGCACAGGATTATTTACAGGCATAAGCTCATTATATGATAGGGATCATAAAGCTAAACTGATCAGAGTTACAAAAGTCTGAAAATAGTTTTAAACTCAAGGCCAGATTCATAACAGAGTTTAAGAGGGGATTCCAGTTTGCAGAACAAATTTGGGTAGAAGCATGTGAATAAACGTATCAAGAACAAGAAATTAAACTGGGTTAGAAATTCTCACAAATGTATTATAAATGCAATCTTTCCTGCAGTATAAACAGGCAACCACAGCAAAGTCAAATATATTGTATCTGTGTGTGGTTAATTTCCATAGCATCAGAGCAAATACAGAAAAGCTAACACAGGACTATGCAAGGACAAAAGAATGTGTATAAGCAGAACTGACTGCAGCTTAAGTCATTTTCACTGCCTAAATGCCCCCTAGGCACTGTGAGGAAAGGGTCAAAAATAGAAAGAAAAGAAAGTACTTTCAAATATAATCATTCTTTTTTATTTTTTCCCAGAGCAAATGCAAACTGAAACTAAAAACCAATTTTTTTACTCCACTGTTCAAGATTTGACAGTACTAGTTCTGTATCAATGGAGAGAGAAATATGTTTTCCCAATATTTCATCAGTATCTTGGCAGGATCATGGCCTGATATATAGTTTCTATATGACAAACAAAATTCAGCATTTTCATGGGCTACTATTATTATCTGGTAAAGTACAGGACCAAAGTAGAAAAAAAATGCAAAATCTAGAATAGTTTTAATCTACAAAATCAATCCACTATGTGATCTGAATGTCTACTATCAACTACCTAAAACCAACTTCCATAAGCCTTTGAAAGTAGTATAGATTTTTTTAGACTAACACATTTATAAAACACATGTGAAACCACAATCTTTTCAATCCCATGTAAAAGTTCACATCTTTGAGGTATGCATGGCATAATTCTGAATATAAACAGGATGAAGATCACCAGGTTATTATTTTCACTGAGCCAATAAAAATTTTTGTTATTTTATGTTTACATTCTATCCAGTGAATCAAATATATTTTTCTAGTAGAAAGATTTAATTTAACATTAGAGGCATGAAATATTATTAGGCATGTTCTATTGTATGAAGCTTTTCAATTATGATGTTCTGATATAAAGTCAACTTGAAAATCAAAAATTTCTAATCTATACAGCATCTGTATTAAACATCTGTATTTTCTTTTTTAGCTGCTTCACACGCAGCTGGATGGTAAAATAATGCTAGTATTCTGTTCATCTGAATGCATTACCAGTTCATTTATTTGTACAAAAAACTATTTTTATTTATGATGGTGGTATCCTTGAAACTGAGCATGTTTTAACAAAGCCCTCATGCTGTAAAACCCCAGGCTGGTATAGCAGAATACACAAACAAACTGATATGACCAGTGGATTAAAAGTCATAAACCATGCCAAAACCCAGTCACCCCTTTACAGTGTCATGCCTTAATACAGCAGTAACATTGGACATCTGAGGCCAGAGAACAACTCTTGCACCTCTTCAAAAGACAAGATGGAACCCATCCATGACTTTTTGTCATTCCTCCCTCCTGTCTTTTACGGAGAAAGTGGCAATAATTTGTCTTACCTTGTCTCTAATGATGATATTATATTTTTTAACCAGCTGCTACAAATTGACCTAGAAAGATTAAAAGTATGGAGCTAAACTCTGGAGATTTTTCTCTTTTCCCTGCACATAAAAAGTACAGGAATCCATCACATTGCTTCCCTGGGAGATGTTGATGCTAGAAAGAACACAACATTAGCACAGCTAGCTTCTTAGAAATTAGTTTTCCACAAATAAACCTTATGCTTCCACTGGTAAAATTCACTTGCAATGGTGTTCATAGGAAAAAAGAAAGACTTTGGTGTCTGAGACAATTTACTTATAAACATGATCACAAAAAGCTTTCCCCAGTATCTTCTTCCATCAATGAAAGTAAGCATGGAGTATTTTATTTCTTTCTTTCATTCATTCATTCATTCATTCATTCATTCATTCATTTATTTATTTTTTGTCAGCTCTCTGAATTTGTTAAACTTCAAAAATAAAAACCACATTTTTCTTACATGTATCCTGGAAGCCTATCTGGTATTTTTTAAATTTAATTCTCTATCATATCAAGCTGAGCTAAAGAGTCAGTAATAATAAACCAGATCAGTAAAAGATTTTATTGTTACTTTATAAATATCTTTTCCTTAATTTAACTTAAATTTATAACTTGGGGGCTATTTTAAGACTTTCCAGACAAGGTTTATTACTATTTTGGTATTAAACCTGCTATGTGTACATGGCAAAAGAAGTAATAGGATTAAAATAAATGCTGAACTTGTGATTTAGAAGCAAAATGTTACAACAAAAACAATGGAGTTAATATGAGGCAAAACGTTTTTAGTACTGTGTTTTGCACTTAGGAGCTGTGGTTTTATGAAATTTGGGTTCCTTTTTTTGGAGTTAAGTAACCAAAATCAGCTGCATTCCCAGCAGTTCCTGTCTATCTCAAAGGCAGATTGAATGACTGCTGAAAGAACAGAATCCCTAAACATTCCTTTTCCTCTTGTAGGACCAGCTGGTCCCCATCCTCCCACCTGCAGTGGTGACGAGTTCCCGTGCGCGTACGTGCAGCAGTGTTTGTCCCTCGCTGCGCGGTGCGACGGGGTGGAAGATTGCACGGATGGAAGTGATGAGATGAGCTGCCCTGTGGAGATGCCCACCACATCCCCAGGCTCCTGCAAGGCCACAGAGTTCCTGTGTCCTTCCCAGGGCTGTGTCCCATCCCTCCTGCTGTGCGATGGGGTGCCTGACTGCCGCCTCAGCGAAGATGAAGCTGGCTGCCGTAAGTTACGTCCATGGTGGTGGTTATGGCAATGGTAACTTACCTGCCCAAACCAGTGGTGTTTTAGGGGAAAAAAAGAGCAACACAGTGAAGTTTAGTATAAAATTCATCATTCCCTTGTGTCCTGGTTTAGGGCAATTTGGGAGAGAATCCCCAAAGTGGGGCACCAGGCAAAAAGCAAAAGCAGCACTATGTACTGTCCCGTCTCTGTGTCCTGCCAGCTGTGGGGGAGCACTTGATAAGAAACCAAAACAAAACTTTCACTCTTCAGAGCCAATCTTGAAGGCACAGAACATAATATACAGCATAAACAGCACACACAAATGGGGATACAAGCATCATAACGTCATCCCAGGACACTTTGTCAAATCAATCCGTATTTGCGTCACATATAATGCATTATTTGCAGTGATGCTTTACATTTCTAAATAATTTTGCTTATGCATTTTAATTTCCTTGCTATAATTTAGTAAATGTTCAAAAAAACTGCAGTTGTGATTCTGTAAATATTTACAAGCATTTCCACATTTTTACCTTAAATCAGTCAGCTGCATTTGCATTGTCTCTGTAACCTCTGACCATGATATGACAGAAAGATTGGCCTCTGCAATTCTGTTATTCAGTAACATTTAAGGCCGTCCTGACCTTTCAAGCATTTTGAAATCAAGTCTGTTCATGAAATAGCAGCAATCTCCCCCTCAAGCAAGGAAAAGGGCTCACAAACAAAACACAAGGTCAATAGGCTTTGAAATGTAACCGCAATGAGATGCCACGGAGAAGCATCTGAAACAAATAGACACAAAAGTGAGTGTCTGCCATTTAAAAATATTTCATTTTTAGCAGGTGAACTGAGGCCAAATGCTTCATTCCAAGAATTTCAAAATAATTACCTACACAAATAAAAAGGGAAAAAAGGCTTTTTACATAGAAACATTTTTCTTCCTTAAACTGTCATGCTTTAAAACTTTTTTAACATTTTTCTCATCCTTATCAGATAGGAAAAAAACTTGGTAAAAAATATCAGTTTCCAGTGGATTAGAAATTCATGTTCTTTAATATTTTTTATCAAATCTACAAATATAAATCCAGGCTATTGCACGTGCCATTTAATTTAGCAAAGTAGTTTACCAAACTGGCATGGATTTGAAAGACTATCTGTGTAAGTCTTTTGTTTTGAAGTGAACTCTGTGGTTTTGTTGGCAGAAGACATGATTTTGGAGATAACGTTGATGTTAAATTCTACATACCCCAAAGACATGTAGAAATTCTGCATGTTCCTTTCTTCCAATAAACCTCTCATGGTTAGTCTTCATTTGACCTGGTTTCCTTCTCAACCTGTCCTCTGGCAGAGATGTCTATGCATGTTCTATTACATGCACATCCCAACTCCACACCACAGAAGCTGATGTGGAACCTCAAAATTTGAAAGCCAAATGATTCCCATGATTTTGTGTATTACCCAAACAACTGAGATATTTCTTTGTTTTGTTTATTTTACTGCTTTGACTTCAAAACAAAACCCAGAGATTAGGAAGAAATTAAATCCTAGACTATTCAAAGAACAAATATTCTCCATAGATATTTCACAACTTTGGGGTTCTCAATCTGAAGGAAATATTGTCAAGTCTGTAATTCATTGTTACTCCAAAATTTGGTTCATAGTAAATAAACATGTAACCCTTGATAGTATAAGTTAGAAATACAGAAGTAGCAATTCGCGTTTCTCCACTGAAGAAGATAATTCAGAGAAGCAAAGCAAAGCAAAGAAGAAGGCAAAGCAAAAAGAAAATTATTTGTGCTAGTTTGGAATTAAATCAGTGGAAAGCTGATTAGTGTCACAGCTGGTGCAGAGATCCAGCTGTGTATGCCATGAGAGCACAGCATTTAATCTTTAGCTTCCTACTTTTAACAGGTAAAAACCCATAGAAGTTTGTCAAATGGGGAAGGTCAGAGACAAAAAGTAAATATCTCAGAAATTTCATTCTTTTATTGAAATTTATGCATGATCTATAAAATTGATTGTTTTGCTAGTAACTCCAACCTATGTGTACTTTAGTAATAGCACAGATTGAAAGTGGGGATTCATTTTTTTGGATTTTGGATAGGTTTTTTTTTTTTTTTTTCTTGGTGCAGATCAAATCTACCTGTTCATTTTAGAAAACTTCAGTTTAGGAATTACTGACACTTTCCATTTTGGGTCCCATAGCAATTTTATTCATTTAAGTGCAAAACAAAACATTTCACACTATCTAAGTGTAGAACAAAAATGTTCTGGGTTCTGAATTCAGGAATTCATCAGGGAAAGTTTTCTTCTGTGATAAGGACTTGTTGTCAAAATGCATCTTGCAGAGATTAAGGATAAAGCCCTAAAGGAGGCCAGGACAAAAAAACCCCACCAAACAAAAAACCATTGGTCCAGTCCCTAATAAAAACACTATTTCTACCACAGAAATGCTTTTCTTTGCAACTTAGGGATTTATACAGACAGAATTTCCTGTGGAGTTCACATAGCAGTTAGCTTGTACAATATTATGCTAATAATGTTTTTATACATACTAATGAATTTTGTTGCATTTAACAAAAAAAAATTCTGGAACTGTTTTTCAGTTAAAGATGTTCTACTTGACTGTCTCTCTTCTTGCTGACAGTTTTAGTGAAGGGTATACTACCTCACCTATTTAGTCTTTTATTTGCCTGATTACAATACTAAGGGTGTAAAACAAACATATTAACACCAGTGGGATGTAGACATTAGTTTTCCACAGACCAATGTCCTTTTCCACCTTACTGAATTGCTAATAGCAATGAATAAAAAGTAATGTCCTTTTCCACCTGACTGAAGTGCTAATAGCAATAAATAAAAAGTAATTTCTCAGTTTTCCATAGTGCACAAAAAATGTATCACTTGTAGTTTTGCTAAGTGTTAAATACCTATGAAATATTAAAAATTTTATTCTTTCAAAGTGGCTGTGATATCATTATACCTTCTACTGGTTTAATTTGCACCTGGAAAATTAAATATAGATGAAAATTGGATATTTTTATTTTTATATATTTACTGGTTTTAGTGCCTCCATGTGGTCTTTATATTCTTTACTTCAGCACCAGTAACTTTGTGTCATTGTCCTTAACTGCAAAATTTTCAACCATTAGGTCCATTTCTATGACTGATACCTCTGTAATGTGTTAAAATAATGTGTAAACAAATAGATTCCATCATTTTGAAACTAGTTTCTGAATGAGAGTTAATTATGTTTGCTGATATCTTTTTAATGGGTTTTCTTTGGGATTCTGCAGTATACACTCTCAACATTGTGAGATAATATGCACTCCTTCACAAATATTACATGGGAAAATTTGGTTTCTGTACCATCTGTGCTCTGTATTTGTTTACTTATTTAGCATCTCAGTAGTAAAGTTGCATGTCTTTGAAGATGAAAGCTCGGAGAGGTCACACAGATGCAAGTTTGTACCCTCCAGTATGAATCAAGTTTTCTGCTAGTTTTTGAACAATGAGAAAAAAAATACAGCTGATGATAACGACCATGATACTTTTCATTTCAGCCATTAAAGAGTGTTCCAATGGCTCTTTGTTATGTGCTTCAACCAATGAATGTATCCCACTCTCCCAGCGCTGTGACGGAGTGGCAGACTGCATTGATTCCAGCCTTGATGAGTCTGGCTGTTCAGGTATTTAGCTTTGCATAAAACTATCATTTGAAACAAAGAAAGTGTAGTTATTTCCTACTGAATGTTTTGGCAGTCCTCAAACTTGACTGAGGTTCCTCTGCTAAAACTTTTTCAAATTATATTAAGCGTGAATTTTCCTGATGAATGTATGACAGAGGAAAGTGAGAAAAAGATGAAGAATAATATGCTTAAAATCTTAATATCTTCATAAGGGGTGTTTCTTACCATATAAATGTATTGCTCAAAAAAACCCAAATCCCCCTTTGTAGTATACTTTAAAAGAGTTCCCTTGATTTAGCCAGTTGAGTTAACCCATATTGTTGAGTAAAAGGATTGCTTATTTGTGGGTTTGTAGTTTGTATTTTTTCCAAGTGTATTACAAATTCAGGTTGGAAAATAAACTAAATAGCATTTGTTTTAACACAGTGTGTTTGACAAAATATTCAGGTTTGATTTGTAGTAGGTAAATGGTAGAGAAAAAAAGTAGAGGACAATAATACAAATTCAATGTGAATTAGATTTTTATTAACAAAATCTAACAAATACGTAGAGGATGGTGATATAAATAATTTAATCTAGATTCAAAATGTCCCCTTCAATTACAGAGAGGTACTGCAGCTCTTCCCCAAGACAGATAAACTCTTGACCAGTTCTGTGCTGACAGTACTCTGTCAGCTTTGCTCAAGTTGCATTAGCTGAGAATTTAACTCACTCTTTTTATAATTTTTATGAGTTATGTAATAAAAGTCACAACACATATGCATTGCAATGATATAATTCATTGTAATATATTAAATGTCTATTCACAAACTAAAATTTTTACAAACACTTCTTGGTAGGAGGCATCCACAAATTTCTTTGGGAGTGAAATCTGAGCACAAGTATTGTGTTCACTATCTCTCATAGCATCTTGAAATGGTTTGGGTTGGAAGAGACCTTAAAGATCACAAATTTGCAATGCCCCTGCCTTGGCCAGGGACACCTTCACAAGCCCAGGTTGCTCATGTGAGAGAAGGAATCATACTTCAACATTAAAAAATACCACATCTATAATGTTGAGAGAATTCATACTTGGTAAATTTGATTTTTAAAAAATATTTTAAATTAAAAGGAATTTATTCTGAAATTAATTCAATATAAAAGAATATAGAACATAAACTAGTAGACATGCATAACAGAAATTTAAAAATCTTCCACTATTTTTTCAGAAAGCAGTACTTTTAAGTAAGTAATGCAATTTTCAAAATTTAATCCTGAAACTGGAGGTGTCTACACTGAATAGCACTGTTATATGCTGCAATAAACAATTTCATTTTGCATATATTCAAAACTCTTTAGGCATAATTAGTATATTACCAGTTCTTTTTGTACTGACAAGATTAAGGGGATTTTTTTTTTTAAATTTTTTTATTTTGTGTTTTTTCTTGCTAAAGCAATGTAAAACTAAGCTTCAGTAAAACTAAATGTGATGATTTGGAAATCCAAGTAAAGGGACATCAAGAGGTTTTAAAAGAATACCACTAAATACTTAAACACTTTTGTCTTTTAAAGCCTGAATTCCCTCATTCTTATGAGAATGTGATTTTAAGTGTTAAAATTCAGAATATCTTTAATAAAAGGGTTGGTCACAAAGGACTGTCTGTTCACCTATAAAACCCTATATTACTAATAATGTAGACTTAGGTACTAATTAAATATTAGTTCAATTCTTTTGGGTCTTATTTTATATATTCCCGTTGTTTGAAAATCAAGTAAGTGGCAAAAATTCTGTTTCTGGAGTCAGATGAAAATCTCATTTGAGAAAAATTTGAAGCTTGTTCAAGTGCAGCATCAGGATTTCAGTAAGCTCAAGACCTCTCCATTGCTTGTGATATTCTTATGACTTCACACTTGTATCACCAAGTCCAGATCTAAAAAAAAGAAGTTTTGGAAGTGCTAAGCTCTCAAAAGGACAGGTGTGAATATTTTGCCATTTTGAAAATCAGATAATGACAAATGTAATATAACAGAGGGGGAAATCACAATTTTTACCTTTATGTTTGCAGCTTGTCCTGAAGAATACTGCAAAAATGGAGGAAAATGCATCCTCAAAGATGACATTCCATTATGCCAGTAAGTTTCATTGGCAATTGACTTGTGCTTGAGTTTGGGGAAAGCGGCTGTTGAAACAGGTGGTTTGCTCCCCAGGGATTGAAATTATATTTGGTAGAAGTGTATTTTAAAAAGCCTCCCTATGTCTACACTATTCTTATTTACACTTAGTGAGTTAAACCACATCTTGAGAATAATGTTATTCATCAGATAGAATTTTCTGTAACTTTTATCTTTCATTTCATGAGACAGCCTGTTGGCCTGACACCTTAAGTTTTCTGTCTCATGCTTCACAGCAACATTTCAAAACATATATTTCTGTGCCTTATTTGCAGCAGGGTGTTGTATACCTCAGATGAGATTTTACAGCAGGCCACATAATCATCTTTATCTTCCTGTTAGGCATTTGGGAGAAGAAAAAAGGGTTTTTTCCACTTATGCCCCCAAAAGGAGGGTTAAAAATATGCTTGCATTTTTTTCTGGAAATACTCTCTAATTAAAAAAACAATGTATGCAATTCAGGTGTAGAATGAACGAGCCATTAGAAAGAGTCTCAGGACATCTGAAGCAACTCATTTACACAAGATATCACTGTTTCCTTTTGGGAAATTAGAGGAGACTTTCTAAGTGCAAAGAAAGTGATGGTATGTGTTATCATGCTTTTGTCCTTCACATGCTTCAGTGGAGCTTGCCAGAGTTTGCCAAATTATTAAAGTAACTGTTTTATCACAGTAGCTATCTTAGTCAAGGTTAGATACTAAGGTTTGTCTCCTGGTAGCCAGGAGATGCACATTAATGAGCCTGCTTTGTCTTTCAAAACAGATTTATCCTTGATTGCATGAGGAAGTGTAATATATAACATAAAAAATATTGGGATATTAATATAAGGTATTTCAATTTGGGTCTCAGAAAAATGCTTAATTACCTGCAGATTTCCCCAAAAATGTCCACTGTAATAGAACAGAGAATGGTCTCTTGACAGAGAATGGCAAGAATCTTGGAATTTCATCAGGGTGGCTGCTTCAAAATTTTTTTGAACACATAGAGAGAAAGGGGACAAAAACCATAGGGAAAGATTCCAGAATGAAAAGTCAGCATAAAATAAAGGGATTTGCAATAGGAGGTTTGTAATTTGTAGATTAAATCATTGATCAAAAATAAAATTGCTTGTAGGAACAGAGCTCTGGGGGAGTAACTGAGATTTTAAGTGTACAAAAGAATTACAACAATTGAAATTCTGTTCAGACTTGCAAGAGAAAGTAACCAAAAACTAGCAAATCTTTTTTACCCACAGAAATAAAAGACTGTTGGAATAAAAATAGTAAATTAAACTAGTAATTAGGTTAGTTTACCTCAGCATTCAGTGAGAAACATATTTAATTCTGATGTAATGCACAGGCAATCAGAGCAAAGACACAGAAAATAAAAAAATCCTTAACTGGGAGATTGACATAACTTCAAAAGCTGTACTTGCTTGTGTTGGGGAAATTGGTCATCTCTACATGAGAATGCCAGAACACCAGTGCATGTTGCAACAGGCTTTCTGAAAGCTGCCTGTAGGGGAAGGGGCTGGAGAATTACAAATGTCAACAGTTTGATATCAATACCATTCAAGGCTTTATATTTTTGAGGAATTACTTATATATATATGTAATAACAGGAGAGTTAACCATTATTAAAATAAACTTCTGTTTGACTTTTTGAAATTCCACATCAAGACCATAAAAAGACCAAAAAAATCCACCCCAAAAATATGTGTAAAATAATTCAAAATGTATATCAGTTTTCAATACCCAGGGGGAAAACAACAAAAATCCAAAACCAAAACCAACCAACCAAAAATCCCAAAATAACTGAACAAAAATAGAAATTGTCATGAAAATTATACTGGTTCTTTACCTTTTAGTTCTCAGTTCTTACTCTAAACTTCCTGAAAAATAAATGATAAATTTAGCTAGAAATATCTTCCTCCCTTGAGAACAACTGTTCTTCTAGACTGCAGAATAGGTCAGGAGAAAAAAACAGAGTGTGTAAGAGTGCAGGAAGCCTGTTCCACTGCAAGGAGACTCTTGAAAAGAACATAGTCCAGCTACTGCCCTGCCACAGAAGTGACAGAGTGTTCCTAGACATCCAGAGGCAATTGTGTGGGGATCAAAGTGCTCTTAGAAGGCCCTGGGTTTGACTAATACTATTCAGTGACACAGCAGAAAAGGAGAAAATTTGTTAACATATTCTTTTCTTACTACTTTATCTGGCAAAATGGATTCTGATCTTCCCCCAAGTGAGATGATTATGCTGTAGTTTCTCTAAAACAAAACCTGAGTGTGGAGTTTAAAAGTCATTCCTCCCCGAGAATGCTGGTTTAACAAAAAATTAAGAGTGGACAGGTCTCAAAGCTTCATTTGCTCCATCATGTTCCTACAAGAACTGAAATTGCTGCTCATTTTAGGTTAGTTTGAGGTACACTGATAGAAAAGAATAGACTTTCTGGGAAACATTTTTGCTGGTGATAACAGCTGAGTTTTTCTGTGGTTTTAATGCAGTTGGGTTGAAGTAGTTGGCTGTATATGCTTCTTCCAGCAGTTTAACCTTTAAGGATGGTAACAGTGAATTTGCAGGAGCTGCTTAGGGAAAAAACAGCCCTAGTATTTGAACTCTTTGAAGACACTGAAAGCAGATACCAGATTTTATGCATTTAGTGCTTCTCCAGTTCCTTTGATGCTGTATGGTTTTACACGTGTGAACTTGTGCATCTTAGATATATATAAAGGTAATACTAAGGGCACCACCACCCTGTCTTTCAAGAAGATGTAACTAAGAGGGATCAGGAGCAGTGGAAGGTGAGCTCTGACATCCCTCTCTGAAGAGATGTCTGTAGGCCTGGTGGGAACAAAAGAAAGCTGATGTATCAGGTTGCTGTAATTTTTGTTCATGCTACTGAAAACAGCTTCTCTAGGCTGGTGCATAATGACCATTAGTGGTATGCCCAGTGTTTGAGAATGTGACTGCTTAGTTCTGGTGGATGTTCTCAGTGAGAGTATGTGAGTAAATGCAGGGCACTGGTGCTTGGGTGGTGGTTATCTTCCTACTTGAACCAAACACAGCTTGATGGCTGTCCTGCTCCTGCTTGGTATTTGAATTTTTGAGTTAGCTTTGAAAGTCACTTGCACTTGTTTCTGCTATTTGGTCAGGAGTGTGATTGAGGTGCATATTGAACACATTTGTCTTGTACTTTCTATTTCATGGGTATTTTCTTTGTCTGCCAAACTAGATGGAACTTTAATCTGAAATTCTATGGCCACTCTCATTTGACAAAATGTGACTCCTATTTGTCCTGACTGAGGTCTCTTCTGTAGTCAATGTGCAGCCAAGTGGCTGCTGCTGGCAATCAGCTACTATGATTGCACCAGCAAATCACGATAATTTGAGCAATGATGACTGGAATTTTTGCAATTTCCATCCTCCGATTTCAAAACCATTCCTTTGATTATATGTATGCTTTCCCCAGCTGCTTGTCCAACGTTTCTTTGTGTTTGTTTTATTTTTGCTTTAAAGTGACACCACAGACTCCTGGAAACATAGTAGAGGAATATAGAGGAGAACAAGCAAGCTGGGAAAAGTGTCTTTCTAACACACTAAAGTGGGAGGATGAGGCTTCAAAGATTGTACGAGTATTGAAAGAAAAAAAAAAACCAAAACACTGAGAACAGAAGAAAAAAAGCAAAGTACCAAACCAGACTCTTCATACATGCCTTTCATTCTCACCAACTAGAAAAGACTAATATTAAACATGCACATTCAAAATGTACTAAACTTCACATATAATAAATATTAAATCATCATCAACTCATCAAATGGTTTGGGTTGGAAGGAAGCTGTAAATTTCACCTAATTCAACCCCCCTGCAATGAGTAGTTTCATCTTCAATTAGATCAGGTTGCTCAAAACCCCATCCAGCCTGACTGTGAATCTACCACATCTCTGGGCAATATATTTCAGCACTTCACAAATTTAGTTATAAAAATTTCTTTCTTATATCAAGTCTGAATCTCCCCTTCTTCACTTTAAAACCAGTATTCCTGGCCCTGCTAAAAATAGAATTGTTTAAGTTGGAAAGGACATGATAAAATGCTTGACTTTCCCTTTATTTTACACAAATATTTTCAATTTCATATACCAAATTTCAGAGTAGTTACACTGACTAATACTAAAGAGCATATGAAAGCACTTTTATTCTTGTCTGAACTGTAAGAAGGTTCTATCCTTTAGCAAAAAGAAAAAGTAATTGCATTCACTTAATAAAACAATCATATTACAGATTAGAAATAAATCTTCATTAAATTCACTGAATGTGTAACATCTATCTAACTGGGCTGTGGAGATTGAAATTGCAAGGAGTCATTATAAATAGATAGTTAAATATTATTGTCTTTGTAGTCGTGTATCTAAATACTGATTTGGCCAAAAATACAGAATCTGAATTATTTTGGTTTTTCTTTTATGTGATAAAAGTAAAGAAGATTACTTTCTCTTTTGTTTCTTTTAGAAAAAGAATTGGTTTTACAGGGTAACCATTCATTCAGAGAAATGGAATTCTATTCTTTTTGGAAAAGCTACGGATTAATCGGTCCTCTATTTTTTTACTTCTTTCCTTCTCATTTTTGCAACGAGCTTTTTATTTTAATACAAATGATCTGTTTTACATTGCAAACAAATTATTTAATCATGAGTAGTACAGTAACAAATAGTATTTCACAAAATTAAAAAAAAAGGGGAGTGTTTTTGGTAGTTGAGACATTTTTTCAGAATCTGGTTTTGTTTTCAAAATACCAGCTTCTAGTACGCATGATAAATTTTTGAGGAGCCCTGCAAGTGGCCTGCAGCATCACATATGTCTTGGTAGACTGTTTGATACCTTTTCCAGCTAAGTATCATGTATGGCAAAGGAGGTGAATCCTACATCCTCACTGAATAATATTTTTCAGTGAGGAACATAGGGTTCTTCTTAGTTTTTTCCTAAATATGTTTGACCTTGGATCTGCTCTTACTCGTTCTATGTTACTGGATTTTGAGGACTGATGGTGGTAGTTATCTTTAAAAACTAAAAGTAGGGGGATTGCTTTTGTATCACAATGGATGTCAGGAAAATTGAGTGATAATAGTATTCCAGCCTAAGAAAATAAAATGTTTGGAAGCATCTAGAATGTGATTTGATGGAAATATGAAGTTTAACACTGATGATATAGAAACACCAATTCATGAGTAAAGAGAGTTTATAAAATGAGAAGAAAGCAGTTTCCATTTCTGCTACATTTTCTCCTGCTTCAGAAATTCCCACCTCAGAGGAAGGATTGCTGGCATAGCAGCTGCTGATTCACTGCAGATTATTAATGGTTCAAACAAAGCAAATTGGTACTGATTTCACTTCTTCCCTAAAAATTTTCTTTTAGGTTTACTGAACAAGTGGGACATGAGTAAATTGATAATGCCCCTCAGGAAAGTCGTAATCATGAAAATCAATTGTACATAGAGGAGAAATAAAATAAGGATGTAGCCGTGAATAAAAACAAAAGCTGTGATTGGTAGTCAAAAAGATAAGACACTGAAAACAAATGTCATGTTAAGATTTGGATTTTGGGAAGCAAAAACATATCTAAAAGCATATATAGTTGGCAAAGGAAGGGTTTTTTTCATATCTTTCCTTTACCCAAGTCTCATTTGAAAAGTGATGCTGGTGCAAATTAGGTAACAAATTCAGGATATCTGAGTTGGGTAAAATTAAGAATAGGAAGACAAGTTAATACATGTATCCTCCAGAACAAATTAGACACAATTTGTCATGAAAGAAAATATACAACATATTGACAGGAATGCATTTTAAATGTTTGCTTACAGAAAAATGTTTCCTAAAGTTTTTGTTCAGTCTTGATCCTTTCTTATTTGAAACTTTTCACAAAATCAAGATGCTTGATACAACAATACTCTTGCCTTTTAGTTTTTCACGTTTCTAACTTCATGGCCTTTTCCAAAGGAAAATCCCAGGGGGATTATGGTGCAGTGTGACAGCAACTCAGCTGCAAAAATCTTAGCATTTGGTCCATTTTGCAATAGTTGGAATGAAACAGCTTTTGCTTCTCATGCTGATAGCTTGCTCACAGGATTTTCAGTGATCATTTCTCAACACAAAAAAAAATGGAAAATCTTTTGAAAACTTCATATATCAGAATTTACAAAATAGTGTTCCTTCATTTAGAAAAATATATTTCAAATTTGTTTAATGAGTTGGGATTTTTTCATTTAGTTGTACCAAGTGACTTCAAAGTAAATACATTTGTCCAAATAATTTTTATCTAGTGAGAAACTTGCCATTGAGCAATTATCAATGGCAAACACTGGCTATCTTTTGTATTTAGAAGAAGTTTACTTCAAGTGTTGTTCTTCTTCTTTCTCTACAGATAATAGTATGATCCTGAGGTCAGCTCTTTATCACACTGAAGGCAGCTGCTTCATGCATTTGCAACTTCTAGAAATGAGGAAAAAAAAAAAAAACCTGATATTTATCTTAGTTAAACCTAATTGAATACACAGGGCAGTTTGCCACTTTCTGCAGTGGGGCAGGGATATGCTATGAAGTTCTCTTGTGAGTGGTCTGAATCAGTTGATTACTTAATCCAATGATTTCAGAAGGAATCTGTCTCTTACTGGTTTTCTTATTATAGAACTAAAACAAGGTTGCCCCTATATAACTGCTAAAGTTTGACTGCACATAATTGAAAGCCAGATGTTAGAGTCAATTAAATAAATACAACTGAATAGACACAAAGGATTGTCTCACTACACACTTCTGATCATGTCTTTTAGAAATCTCTAACATTTGATTCAATGTAAATCAGTCTTCCTCATTTAACTCTTCGGTTTTGGTCTTTTTTTTACAGAAAAACAAATTTCAAGATATTTTTAAAACTAGAAACAATCTAAGTAGCTTATAGTCTTTCTCTATTTTCCTGGGGTGAAGTATTACTGTGCCAAATGGAAAAAGTTTTTCTTGAATGACCCATTGATAGAATGAGAAGAGCACTCATAATGGAAGTGCTTATTTTAAATATGGCCCACAGGTCATTTTGGAAAACAAACTGAACTACGTATTTTCAAATTCCCTCTTCATTATATGTTTGCTGAGTGAGGAGATTTTTACCTGTAAAGAAAATCAGCAAGGAATTTCTGGGACAATTTTAACTTAAAGAACTTGATGACCACTTTGTACAACCTTTACTTGCCAAATTTTGTTTTTGAATGGTGCTAACACAGCTTTGGGAATAAAAGTAAATTCATGTTTTATTATAAAAAGTGATTTTCCTACATTATCAATGTCATTGCAACTCTCAGGATCAGAGAGAGAATTATATTTAGTCTGAACAAAATAATTGGTTTTAATTTGAAGATACTATTATCTTATTGAGAAGGGTGTAATTTAATAGCTACAGTGAAAATTACTTGGACCTATAATAATGAAATGAAAAAAATTCTCCTCAGAAATCAGCAATGCTAAAGTTGAAAGGATTCAACCTCTCTGACAAGTATCCTGCATTTCTCTTTTGATTTTCTATTCATTTTTTTAAGAGATTCAAAGCAAAATGAGGAAACTGCAAGGTGTAGGAAGCCACAGCTGGATTTTTATTATTACTAAGTGCAATAAACCTTTACCTCAGAATAACTTGTACACAAAACTCTAGACTTTATTACATTTAAAATTCAGGAGATAAGTTTGTCTTCAGTAGGGAAAAGCTACTAAGGATGTGGGAAGGGTATGTGTAGGAGAGGATGTATTTTGAGTAATGAGAGATTTTTATATGGGAGAATGTTAATTAATGTTGGATATTGGATGTTTGCCAAAGTATGGAGGGTCCCCTGAAGGGCTACTCCTACTAATACCAGATGTTCAAGAGCAGAAAACATGGATAGAAAGCTTTAAATCAAAACATTTTTTTTCTATTTTGTTCAAAATAGGATAGAATAGAGGTAAAATAATAAATACTTTTCAAAAGAGAGTAAAAAGGGAACAATTGAGGAAGTATAAACAAGGATTGCAAAGATTCTTGTTTTCCAGCCACTCCTCCTTAACATTTATGTGGCATTCTTTTGTCAGCAGAAATTAAAAAACATCTGGGTATATCTATTCATAAGCACATAAATCACTCTAAATTTTTGGGTTATATTAAGTCAAACAATAATTTAGAAGTCTGGGTTCAGAGAGTCTTACTTAGACTGAGTTACAATCTTTTTTCAAATTCAGTCTTCCAGGATTTAAGTAAAAGTAAGAAGCAGTACTTGGAATGAAAAGCAGTATTTTCACTTACACCTGCATGTCTGCATATCAGACTTTGTTGTCCAGAATGAAAATCAACTCAGTGTTAGAGTCCTCTCTGCAGGAGGCGCCTGGAGGCTGCCAGTTGGATACACCTAATCCAATACAGAATGTGTCCTAAAAGCTGTGAGGGACAGTTCTGGAAAACGTGTATGTCATGAAGCATGTTGACAAGAATTTTAAAGTGTGACCAGAATGAATACTCTGATACAGATAGGTCTGGGCTGAGGATGCCAGGAAAGATGGGAATGATGGAGGTCTGTATTGGAGGATCTGTGCTATTGTGTAAATCGTGTAGAAAAGACAAATCCTGTAGAAAAATCTTGTATTCTGTACCAGCCACATCCTGACATTTGGCCTACTCAGTCTGACCCACTAGACACACTGGTGTCACCATGTCATCAAGCAATCTTGCACGTTTGCAATTTTCCCTCTTGTTCAGTCAGTGAGAATTGAAGTCTCTGAGAATTACACCTTTGTGCGGTTGCTAGGTGGTTGAAGGATTTCCTAAAAGCAGCAAATTCTACTAAATTAAGAACTTTTGAACTTTTCTTGCCAGCATTGACTGATCTGGAAAGCTCCATGTACTTTAATTTTAAACACATACACTGAGGATTTTTCTTAATGCTTGGAAGGAGCTTTTCATGTTTGCTATTGCTCTAATCAGCTACTAGGCTGCATCTCTAAGCAGGAACCAGTAACTATGTGCTGTTCCCACACAGAGACTTGTGTGTCCTTTGGGGAAAAAGTACACATACCTTTAAGCTAAAATAATTTTGTCTGCATCTTGTGCAAAAGTCATATTTTCAATGTACAGGAATATTTTTCATTAAAAATATGTGTTGGATTTTAAGACATAAATGAACTTTGAAATGTCCTCTGGAGTATATCAAGGTGATGTGGCTCATGCAAGAATTACACCATGGATCTCTAAACCAGAGTTACTGCAGGAATTAATGTCTGTGGTGGGCTAACCCTAGCTGGGTGCCAGATGCCCACCAAAGCCACTCAGCTGGACAGGGGAGAAAAAATATAATGAGAAGTTTGTGCCTTGGGATAAGGACTGGGAGAGGTCACTGAGCAATTACCATCACAGGCAAACCAGACTTGACTTAGGGAAATTATTTTAATTACCAATCAAATCTGAGTAGGGCAATGAAAAATAAAAAATAGATTTTCAAATGCCAATCCCCCACTCCACCCTTATTCCCAGACTCCATGATAACTAGATAACTCTGCAACAGGACAAAAGAACATAGTCTTATGCTGTTCTAGGGGAGCTTTAGGCTGGGCATTAGGAAGAAATTCTTCACAGGAGTGATTTGATACTGGGATGGCCTGCCCAGGAAGGTGGTGGAGTCAGTGCCCCTCTAGGTGTTTAAGGAAAGACTGGATGTGGCACTTAGTGCCATGGTCTAGTTGAAACGGTGGTGTTGGGTTATAGGTCAAACTTGATGATCTCAGAGGTCTTTTCCAACCTAATCGATTTTGTGATTGCTCATTTTCTCTTCCTCCTCCCCTCTGTCAGAGCAGGGGGCTGAGGAATGAGGGTTGAAGTAAGTTCATCACAGGGGCAGCCACCATTGCTTATGTGCTCAGCCTTGGCAAGTGCCAGGTCCATCTTGCAGCCAGCTGGCATTGGCTCTGTTGAACATGGGGGAAGCTTCTGGCAGCTTTTGACAGAAGCCACCCCTGTAGCCCCATTCAGCAGATACCAAAACCTTGCCATGCAAACCCACTAAAACATCAGTCATTAAGCTAGGCTTCAGAATTCTGTAAACTGCAGAAGGCTGAGCTTTTGTTTGTTAGATTTTAAATGATGGAGGTGAGAAAGGTCTGGGTTTAAATGAACTGTGTATTGAGTTTGTGCAACCAGATTTTGGTAGCTGGGAGGGGCACCACAAGTGGGGCTTCAGTGAAAAGCTGCTGGAAGATTCCCCCATGTCTGACAGAGCCAATGCCAGCCAGCTCCAAGACAAATCCACCACTGGCCAAAGCTGAGCCAACCAGAGAAGATGGCAACATCGCTATAATTACATATTTAAGAGGAGTTAAAAAGTCTTTACACAGATGTAATTGAATGAAGAGAAGAGAGGAGTGAGAATATGTGAGAGCAAAAATTCTACAGACACCCAGGTCGGTGGAGAAGGAAGGGCAGGAGGTACTCCAGACCAGAGCTGAGATTGCCCTGCAGCCCATGCTGAAGACCATTGTGAGCAGCTCCCTGCAGCCCAGGGAGATCCATGGGGATGCAGAGATCCACCTGCAGCCCATGGAGGAAACCCACACAAGAGTAGGTAAAAGCCTGAAAGAAGATTGTGACCCCATGGGAAGTCTACACTGGAGCAGGCTCCTGCCAGGGACCTGCAGACCCATGGAAAGAGGAGTCCATGCTGGAGCAGCTTTTTTGTCAGCACTTGTGATTCCATGGGGGAGCCACTCTGGAGTAGTCTGCTCTTGAATGACTGCACCCCATAGAAGGGGACCCATGTTGGAGCAGTTCCTAAAGAGCTGTAGCCCATGGGAACTCTGGCTGGAGAAGATCATAGAGAATTGTCTCCAATGGGAAGGACCCAACAGTGGAGTGCAGGAAGGGCTTCTCTTCCTGAGCAATGTCAGAAACAACCTGTGATGAGCTGACAATATGGTCATTCCCCATCTCCCTGCACCACTAGAAGGTGAGGAGAAAGAGCCTGTCAAGGAAGGTGGAGTTTGGGAAAGGTGTTTTAAAGATTTCTTTTATGTCCCACTCTCCTGCTCTGATTTTGACTGGTAATAAATTCAGCCAATTTCCCCAAGATAAGTCTGTTTTGCCCTGGATGGTGAGTGGTCTCTCCCTGCCCTTATCTCAACTTGTGAACCTTTTTGTTATATTTTCTCTTCCTGTCCAGTTGTGGAGGGGGTGATAGAGTGGCTTTGGTATGCACCTGTAGTCCAGCCAGAGTCAACTCACCACAAATTGTTTCCCTGGGGATACGAAAACTAACTCACTAGGATGCTTGATATTTTATTTACAGTATGCATATTTTTGTATTAGCAGACCTAGATAACAAATTATCATATGGCTTCCCAACTATGCTGAACTAAACTGTGCCTTCTCTCAACCTCTGGGCAGCCACATGAAGGCAAAAACCATGATCATTCTTTCTGTGGTCAGAGAGAAAGACTTGTCATCAAGCCCAAGGTGTCTTCTCCATTTTTAACTCTAGTTCTGTATGTACTTAGGGTACCTTGGCAGATGTATAATTCTTTGGATAGAGAAATATAT
Source organism: Haemorhous mexicanus (assembly GCF_027477595.1). Classification (NCBI taxonomy): domain Eukaryota; kingdom Metazoa; phylum Chordata; class Aves; order Passeriformes; family Fringillidae; genus Haemorhous; species Haemorhous mexicanus. The sequence continues at coordinate 19,604,303 of NC_082341.1, read as the reverse complement.
CAGTTGGTATAAACCCATGCTTTGCACCTAGGCTAACCTCAACATGTGCTTTTGTTGGAAGAGAAAACAGTATTGGAGCCAACAATATGTGACAATGGCTTCTTTAATGGAAGTGCTAGGTGAGATTTTATAGTGAGGATTGTCTAAATTCTAAAATTAAGTGTGTTTGAGCTCTGGGTCATTAACTTACTATATTAGAAAATTATTTTTATTGCTTCATGAGTTTCTTGCTTCCACTTAGAACTTTCCAATTTCTTACTTCAATCTTTTTGCCATTCATCCTTATAAACTATTACATTTTCCACTGATGAAATGCCTGCTCAACTGAGTTTGGTGGCAAAAGTTGTGCAAATTGAATAAAATTCCTTAGGGTTGTAAGACAGAGCTAACAAGTTGACTACCTACAAAATGGAGCCTGTGTTGTGCAGTCCCTGCATGCTTGAATTTCCTATGCAAGCAACTGATAGTGCAGCTTTGGATGACTCGGAGCTGAACAAAACACTTTTTAAGCGGTGCTATATAGAGCTGAATATCCCAATGCTTGCTTTTCACCGAGCAGCATTCCAGTCTAAACATAGTTATTTCTTCTCTGGTTGCTTAATTTTCAGATTTTAGCTACTCTTTTGCAATCAACTGGTTTTTATTGATTTTCAGGTAAAGTGCAAGGTTTGATTTATATTTCAGTCTATCAAAAAAAATTTAAAAATTTAAAAGTCAGGAGCTATTAAGAGACTTCAACAGATGAAGAAAAAAGCTTTTATTTGCCTTCCTTTTCTTTATCCTTTATTTTTTATCTTTTGCAAATCAATATTTTATTAATGTGAACTTTTTTGGGAACTAAGTAAAATGGAAGAAAGGTCTCCTAAAACTCGTTAATATTTTAGTGTGTGGAAAATAGAATATGTTTACATAGTCATAAAAATTCACAAATATTTTCTTTCTGCCTCTCTGGCTTTTAGTTTTAAGGTGAGATGATTTGGCAGAATGCATTTTAAGTGGCAACACAGCAGCTACTTGTTGTTATAGTTCTAGTGTTTTAAAAGGTGTCATCAAAATTTTCTTCATTTATAAACTTCCCTTATGATATCAGTAAAGTCACTTTCTTTGTTGCTAATAAGATCAGCACAAAACTGTACATGCTGAGTGTTGTACTGAATGGAAGTAGCTGAAAACTTTTTTTCCTGCAGATCATAGGATAGTAAAGGAAAGCTAAAAATGAACATAAGCTGTGTAGCCAATACCACAAGCTAGGTTATTCCAGTATGGCCAGTATAGCCAGTATAGCCAGTATAGCAAGTATAGCAAGTCTTTTTCATTTAGCTTTTAAATACACACACACACACACACAAACACACACACACACACGTATAATGCTTCTACAGCTACCTTTCTAAAATGTACTGCCCTTTAAAATTCTTTTCAGTATGCTGATACTAAAGACAGCAAGATTCAAGTTTCTGTAAGCCCAGGAATTGATGATATACCTATTGCTTTGTTCTGATCTACAAAAATCATACTGCCACAAAACTATGAACACCTCATTTCAAGATGGGAGCATGCAACACAATTGTGCATTTAAATATAATATAGAAGTTGGTATATTATCAAATTACTCTTTCTTAACTTTTAAAAATTGTATATTTATTTGTATTTTCATTGTTCATTGAAACCTATCAGAGAGTATGGTCAAAGCAAGATTTTGGCATGTGTGAGAATGGGACCAAAACAATGGAACTTACCATATTTTATTTCTGTCTATTCAACATTTTGTATGGCAGAACCATTGTGTATTTGAAAAAGATGGTGAAACACTATCAGCTTTCTCTGTGCAGTCTTATACCTACTAGTAGGTCAATGTCACTTGAATTTTAGTCTTGTAAAAAAGTCTTCCAGAAACTCTTTTCTTTAATTATTCAGAACTCTTTGCAATTCTACACTCTGAACTTCTAATGGTACAAGTTACATTTGTACCTTGCACATTCTTTCCAGTTTTTTCATTTTAAGATGCATTCTTACCTGACATATCTCACTAAACTTTTTTTGCCCAAATTGCCATCATCATGCATCTCAGTTGGTGCAGCATTGACCCTCCTGGCCTGGATGACTACAAAGCTTTTAGGCCAATGGTCTTCAAAAGCAGCTTCAGAGAGGATCCTTTTTTTTGCCTCTGCTCCCTTTTCCTTACTGCATCAAATGTTAAAATTTGACCCTGCTTTCCTAGCCTTCATAATTTATTCCAACTCCATCTGTAATTGCTTATTTATCAAGTACAGTTGGAATATGTTTTGATACTGCTTGCTCAGAGAGTATAACCTGTCCCCTACCCAGTGTAGAACAATAGCAGTATATTGTTTTAACAGGTCTGCACTCTTCAGAGAGTGTGGAGTACAATTAAACAAAACTGTTTGTGCTAACTGAACAGAAGGTAGGTTTCTCTTTCAAATAACTTCATTCCTAATGTTCATGAAACAAGAACTGAGCTCAGGAAGGAATTAGGCATATGCTTTCCTCATAAATCCAGAGAGTCAAAGCGTAGGACAAAAATCCTGCCTTTGACATTTGAGCTTCTTTTACATTTTTTTTCCTTCCTTCTCTAGCCTTGTTTTTTAATTATTTACTATGTTCCAGTAGTATGAAGTCCTCACAATTGATATTGGCATGCAAAAGATGGAACAAATTATTTGGCAAATGTTCAAGATTATCTTTATTTGAACATGTCTTCTTACATCTATGAAGAATGCACAGTAGCCACAAAAAATGCCCAGCAGTGAACTGCACAATTCACTTCTTAAGGCAGGCTAGACTGCAAGATTCAAAGTTATGTTGATATTTCAGAAGTACATATGTGCTGTGATATTAATCAAAATTGAGCTTTCCCCATTTTTGGCTGGCTCAAGGGACTACTTTATAGTTCACAAGGTCTTTGGGAAAAAAGAAAACAAACAAACAAAACAAGCAAACAAAACTGCAGACAAGCAACCCCCCCCACCCCAACCAAAACCTTAGTTAATACCATAAGATAATCTCATTTATTTATAGTTTCTTCTTTTTCCTTGGGACAGGGAGAAGAACAATTTGCATTCAATTTGAATTATATTAACTATATTTCTTTAAAAGATAGGCACATTTTGCCCTAGTTCTATAAATTCAAATTTCCTTAGACTTTGCTAAATATTATGTGATGGAATTAAAGTTTAGTTAGAAGGTTGATAACTGGTTGATCACTAGTTTAGTTAGAAGGCTGATCACTTTTTCTCCTTTCATCTTTCCCTCTCAAGGACATATTAATGAAAATGAGAGTAGAATTACAGAATCAAAGAAATGTTAAGACTGGAAAAGACCTCCAAGGTCATTGAATACAACCATTAAACCTGTGCCACCATGATTCTGCACAATCATATCCCTAAATACCCTATTTTTTTAACATTTTTGAACATTTCTAGAAATAGTGACTTTGCCACTTTCCTAAGCAACCTATCCCAATGTCTGACTTCTCTTTCAGTGAAAAATGTTTTCCTAATATGCAATCTAAGCCTCCCCTGGTGCAACTTGAGGCCATTTCCCCTTGTCCTATCAGTTTTTACTTGGGAGAAGAGCCGACCCTCACTTGGCTACAATCTCCCTTCAGACAGTTGTAGAGAGTGATAAGGAGTCCCCTGAGTCTCCTTTTCTCCAGGCTGAACACGCCCAGCTCCCTCTGTCTCTCCTCATCAGACCTGTGCTCTTTCAACAGCTCCATTGCCCTTTTCTGGATGTGATCCAATACTCCACTGCCTTTATTAGTGTTACTGTTGTATTACTCTTGCTCACAGTGTTATTCTTGTTTAAATTGTCAAGGTAAAAAATCCTTTTTTAACTTGAATAAAAGCATTTTAAAGTTTTCTGGTGAATAGCAGAAATTTTATAAAATAGTCAAAAAAATGCTATCTAGTCAGAGCTATCTAGTGTCATAGCTATTTTTGACAGAAAATATCACATCTGACCAAGCTGGAACCTCTGGAACATTTAGAAAAGAGGAATATTTGTATTGGTTCTTTGACTGTTTCTTTCCATACAAGCCTGGGCTGTCACTGTAAAGATACATCAGGGACGTGTGTATGTTACATGATGGAGGGGAGAGGTTCTGAGGAGACTAATTCATTTTTCAAAATATAAATAAACAACTTTGCTTCTTGTGAACATAGTGTGTCCTCAATACAAAGTATTTCCATCCCATATCCCATAACAGTATCCTCTCTGATGTTACCAAAACACAAGAGGTGCCAGAAGACTCTTATTTGTGGCTCACATCATGGTGTAGTGTAGTGTAGTGAGCTGACCCTGGCCGGATGCCAGATGCCCACCAAAGCCACTCTATCACTTTCCTTCCAAGCTGGACAGGGGAGAGAAAATGCAATGAAAGGCTCATGGGTTGAGATGAGGACAGGGACTCACCAGCTACCATCACGCAAAACAGACCTTGACTTTGGGAAAATCACTGATGGGCTCAGCTTTGCCAGCAGCAGGTCCATCTTGGAGCCAGCTGGCATTTTCTGTCAGACACAGGGGAAGCTTCTGGCAGCTTCTCACAGTAGCCACCCCTGTAGCCTCCCCCCATGTCCAAAACATTGCTGCACAAAACCAAAACATGCAGCATTAGTGAAACAGGAAGCACAGAGAAACTGTAAACCACTTTCTTTTTTTTTTTAGTTTAAAAAATTATTGAAGTTAAGTATTCAAAGCAGTGCCAAGTGTGTGCATTCCTTATGACCAATTTCACTCTTCAACAAAGAACCCACATGGAAATATTTTTTGCTGTTGTTATTTTTAGGACAATTCAAGCAGCAATTTCAGACACGGATTTATGAAGCCTGGCAGTCCTGAGAATAATTGTACAAGCCTGGAATTGAGGATTTCTGAGCTTAGGATGTGCAGCTTCCCTAACATAAAGTCTTCCAAAACATACAAGCAATTTTAAAACCCATATCCCACCTAATTTCAAGAGGCTTTTTTGATTAAATATAATTTAAATATTAGTAAAGTTCACCCTTTTCAACTATGACTACATCAGCAACAAGTTTATAATAGCGCTAGCTCTCCTCCAGAACTGTTAGTGTTTGTTTCAAGCTCTTCATAAAAGGGACTCTTTGGATTTTGTTTGCCACGATGAAATCAGACCCAGATATAATAACAAACACAGGAACTGCTGTAGTAAATTTTAAGTACCTAAATGGATGGTAAGTTTCTATATACTTGGAGATTTCTGATTCTCATAATACGTTCTTTGCAGAACACTTGGATTTTCCTGCGAACTTAGATTAAAAAAAATGGAAACCAAAATAATTATCAAGTACACTTTTTTGCTGTTTATTATTTAATGTTACTGAAGCTCCTGGAAATCTAATGTCAGAATAAGGCAATGATAAATGTACATTATAGTTTGATAAATAGATTCTGCAGGACTTTATTTGTGAAATACTCTAGTTTGTTAGTAGACTCTAGTAAAAAATATTCAGTCAATATTATTTTCAGTCACATATTAAAGAAAAACTGGAATGATCTATTCTGCCTGGAATCAGTGCTCAACTTTCAATAAGGCTTTTACTTTTTTGATCATAATGTCTCATATTATATGCAGAAAAAAAAATCAGATATCCTTAGCAGCAATCAATATCTTTCTGTCTTTAATTTCTGCTCACTTTTATGTAAATGCTGGTTTATGTGTTCATTTCTGCTTCCTTAAAGATGACTGTGAACTAAATTCCTTGTAGGAAAATATCAATGATATTAATAGAAATGCCAGATTAGATTTTACATATCTGTTATCAGGGAATGTATCAAAATTCATCTGTACTTTCCAAAGAAAGCAAGGGTAAGTTAGGAATTAATGCAGATAGATTAGCTCTCTAAACTCCAATCTTTCCAAATAATTACTCTGAGCTTTCAGCCAGTTCAGGCAAACCACAATTATATGCAGATCATAAGGAATGGAAGGATTATTTGCCTTTCCATCCACATACACTTTGAAACCCTATGTTTATAAAATGTCATGAGAAAAACACTGCATTTACTGACCTACCTTATGATTAGCTAAGCTGGAGTTTAGAGGCCAGAGAACGACTTTCTTCCACTGCATGGTTACCACAAAATAAGTACATTTGCTGTAACTTTAAAAGTGTGGATCCAGTAACGCATTCCTGACCACCACAGATATGGCACACAGGACATTTCTCCAATTCTTGGCTCTGGATTCCCAGTGAAGTCACCACCCACAAAGTATTGTCTGTGCAAGTCAGACTTTGGCAGCAGGCTCAAGAGCAAAGGCTCAGACCCAAACCATAAGAGATATGTCAGCAAACAGTTTAACTTCCTTTTTGCTGTGTGGGTGACCAGAGCAACAGGAAGGCTGCTTTTATTGAATCCTCATGGAAAGTAAGCTCTCAAAGTCTCTTTCTTGAAGAAGAAATAAAAGAAGAGTTGGAACGGAACTGCTGAAGGACAAGCTCAGGAAAAAATAATTAACCTCAAAAATAAATAAAATCACATAAAGGTTTATTCACAAGACTGCCAAGTGCATGAACACCAAGTGTGGATCTCAAGTTAACCCTTAACCGTCAAGAAAAGACTGATAGTCTGAGGCAATAGCAAAATTCCAGTGGTGAAATTAAAAAAAAACACAACAATATTCATTTCTCAGTTTATAAAACTGAGAGGATCCTTCAGTTTGCACTGATGTTCATACAGGTTCTACAATATGTGTATGCCTGCAATAAATCCTGTTTCCACTCTTGCCAATACATTGGCCCCACAGGCTTTTTATTTTTCTATTCATTCTTAACATTAAAAGAAGTTCATATTATTAAGTAACATGACAACAATAAAAGAACCAATTCTTCAGCTGATGTAAATATTCTTCTCTCCATCTATAAATATAAAGGGAAAAAGCCAGTCAGCCTTACACCAATGCTGACTTCATAAATTAGGCAGTTTTGCTCATGTCTTACCAAAAGCAAATACTTTGAAATAGAACTTTTTTCAATTGGTTTGCATTAGGCTTGAAGAGTTTTTAATACTACCCTGAATCTAATTTTTCCTTTTACTTTTGAATTTGTTTCCAGACAGTCTTTCACAGAGTTAGACATTTCTTGACCTGTATAAACAACACTTGACCTTGATTTTTTTGAGCTCTATTCGAAATCTGTGACAACCACCAGTACAAGTACATGTTCTGTGTTTAAATGGCAGTTTCCATTTTTGAATGTTCAAAAAATCATTGCTATAATCTTTATGAAAAGATTTCATGCATTTAAAATACTTGGATTTTTCTTGTGACCCTTAGCATAGCTGATCCAGTTTTATTCTTTGTTACAACTTTGTTTTGCTGTAGTTTTAATGTTTTGATATTTAGGTTATGTGAAACCAGTGATATGGGTGTTCTTTTGCATGTGTATTTAGAACAACTCATGATTTTGGCTTTTGGTTGGTAAGCTGGCCTTTCTTCCTCACTTTTTTTTTTTCTTCATAAGATCTTCTGTGGAAATATCCTACAAAGTAGTCATGTGGTATTTATCTTCTGTCCTAAATACAAAATATTAAGGAAAATACTTTTGTGTTAGAATTCCAATTTAAATCAAGTTAAGAAGCTCAGAAAATATTGTAATTGGTAAACTTATGGATGTACAACACTTTTCCATCTTCAGAAACGGCTTCAATGTTTGGGATTATATACCTATCTAACTGTTGGCCTTCAAAGTAATCTTGGAACATAAAATAGGATTATAAACTTTTCTCTTGCTCCTGGGTATTTCAGAAAAAGAACATGAATTGAATTCCTTATAATGGAAGTCTGCCATAACTAACTGCTTAAAGCAGAAAATCTATATATCTATAAAATGTTACCAAAAAAAAAAAAATATATATACATATGTTAATCAAACTTTGCAAATAGCTGTACAGCATCCGAAAAGGTACTTTATGTACTGCCACTTAGAAACCTTACTTATTATAAGCAGCTGAAAACCAAATAATTATATTTTATTTATTTGATTATTTGTTTGTTTATTATAATGCATTTAAGATTAGAGTTCAGTTTTTGGCTTTCTGTTCTTCCAAAGCATTTCAGAGTTTATTAAAAAGCCAGGGGAGATGGGTGGCAGGGGCATGTGTATGCTTGAGACCTGAGCCAACATTTGTTCTCTGAACCATTTCAAATAGCTTTTACTCTCAAATGGAAATTATTCACTGTCCTTCAAGTCAATTAATTTAAATTTTCATGAGGTCAGCCTGAGCAAAGAGCTGAGTTTTCTGTACTTATTTGGCTTAGTTGAGCTCGGGAGAAGGACATGCAAGGATCAGGCAGTGTAGCAGGGAAATCTCTCTGGTGGTGATATGTAGGTGTGTTTCTAAACTGGTGGAACTCCGAGTGATTTTAAAACTTATCTAAGACCTTGTGCCAAAGTAATATGGAAAAGACTCTCAATCAGGCACAAGAAGTATGATCTTGATTATGTGAATGATTATGATTACATTTACTGCTAATACAGTCTCTAAATCCTGCCAATGCAGTATGTAACACCAGCAAGTCTGGAGGGTTAAACTCTAAGCAGGTTCAGGTACAAACAGACAGGTTTGGCTCTGGCTGTGCTTGCTTCACAGCCAAAAGGCAGCAAAGCACCTGTGGAGTTTCTTTAGAATTTTATCTCTGTATTTGAGAGGATCTTAGTGCTTTTACTCACCTGTTCAAAAGTGAGTCCCTGCCACCACAGGGATCCCCCTGGAGGATGCCTAGGACCTCCTGAGCCCAGCTGGCCCAGTCTCCAGCAGCCTTTTACACACTTGCAGGCTGATGTGCACCAAGGTCAGCCGCAAGCATCACAGCCTTTCCAGGCTGGAGTAATTCATTGTGCAAGCATCAGACAGATCCTCCTGCAATACCCACCTGCTGTTCCTATCTTAGGGCAAATCACATTGTCCACCAGAGATATGAATGGGGAAGGGGGCAAAGAGCTGGCTTCAGACCTGACTATCTCTCTTTGCTTCCTTTGAAATAACCAAGGGATGTGTTTAGTTCATGATGGAAATAAAGCAATAGTATGAATGAGTGGGAGCACATTAAAAAGTAGGCATTATTAATTTCAGTGTTGGCAAAATATAATTTTATTATATTTGCTTAGAATCACAACATCTTATCTAATATTTAAAGATATTAAATTCTTAAATCGAGATATAATTTAAAAAATAATGAAAAAGCAGGTTTTAAACTCTTGTGCTGTATATTAAAAAAAAACTATTTTAAAAATTCAGTCCCAAACATTGGCTCACAACCAAAGTCCATCATGCAGGATGTTTTCCTCTCCTTTCCACCTTTTTAGACAAGCAGAGGCAGACTTGGACTCCTGCTGATTCATAGCAGCTGCATGTCTCCTCTTGTACTTGTGCATGGGAAAACACCTGCAGACACAGCTGTAGCATAGCCAATCATATTTACTGGATGTTTTACCTGTGAAAAAAATCCTTCTAGCAAAATAATAAACCATAGCAAAAGAACTTAAAAAGATAAATGTCTAATCTCACTCAAAATATAGTAAACTATTGTATGCAAATAAGTTCAGTCTCCTTTTACGCATTAGAGGGCTGATTACCTCAGGTCATATTTGAGAACACAAATGTAACAATATAATATATTATTAATTTATTTACTCCAAAAGAAAAAAGGAACTGATGTGCAAAAATATGATAGATTTCTTATTCTCATTCTTTGAAGGTATTTGTGAAAGTAAGTTATCTTGTCATGGTTTTCAGCTATTTGATATTGAAGAAAAAAGGTAGGGCATTGTACCAGCTTTGTAACAGACTGTTTCAAGAGCAGTAAAAAAATATCATCTGCTAGGAACTCTACAAAAAAAAAAATATACACTTTTTATTCCAAATAGATGAAAAATTGCAATGCCCTTAAATGACGAGAAGTGGGTTAATGAAATCACTTTTTCGGCTATATAAAAGCTGACTTCAGCTTATATAAACACCTCAGTCCTGTGGCTTTACAAAATGTAAATCTGCCCCTTATTGATACAGAATGTTTGTTATGGCTCCCTGCCACCTTGTCCCAACTGCTAACATAAAATCATCAGTAGAAAAACAGAACATAGCAAGGATTCTTTGATCTCACAGGTTTTTGGATACTGCCTCTTTCTGTTAGGGCTGTTGACCAGCAATGCAGGCTAACTAGGCTTTTGTTCTGCCTGGCAGTACATGCTAAAGGAGCATAAAGGCTGCTCTGAATTGTTTTATGTACAATGATTCATTGCACAGTAGTGTTAACATCAGGGGAATAGTTCTCATTTCTTCATCTGTACTGCATATTCCATGGCTGTAACCAAGAAGAGGTTTTGTTGAATGGATGCTGGAAGGCTGTTAGAAATTTTTCTGTCATTGGCTATAGCTCACCATATGTAATTACAAATATGTGACATGTTAATCACAGGGAAGATTTTGCTTCATCAAAGTTCCAGGTTGAAATTAACAATTAACAGTTGAAATTAACTCTTCTATTAAATTAATTAAAATAAGCCACATTTAGAACTATCTATTTTCCTCAATAAATGTTTCAAGAATGCACTTGGAGTTCAAATTTCTCTTCATAGCAACAAATAGAGTAGAATTAAGTGCTGAAGTTTGAAGTTTTAAATACTAAGAACAGAAGTGTTGATTTAGCTATTTGTAATAACAGTGTACTTGTAATAACAATTCCTGTTGGCTTTTTTTTTTTTAATTAGGTATTGTGAATTACCTTAGCAGTATTCTATGATTATAATCACATTGCAATGGTAAACACTGAATGCCAGAATTAAAGCTTTAAATTTGGGAGGGAGCTGCATGGCAAGTTTGTGATCGACCAATTAAATAAGTGCTTGAACAAGCATACCTAAGGGTCTGAATTGAAATTGCATGGGAATTCTCAGTTCCAGCTTCTCCTAAATTCTCAAGTCTTGACTCTGTAACCATAACAACACTAAGAGAATGTAGAGCTGGAAGGAAGGTTGTGATGAAATTATTTTTATTGCATCTAAAGTGTCTTAGGTTCCCATTAATTGTTTAAAGGTCATTCCTCTGAAGATTTCATAAATTTAACTTGATAACAGGAAACTAAAGAGAGAATTCCCCAAGCATCTGTGAAATTCATCTCTAATACCGGCAAATTATGCAGAGACAACATCCCTGCATTATTTTCTGTGAGCCACACTGGCATGTGTATAACTCATTGCAGAAGTTTTTGAGTTGTGTGCAATTCAGAGACTAAACCACTTTCTCTCTGGTACATGGATGATAAGTAAAAGAGAAGTTTGGTGTCTTTTTTTTTTTTTAATATAAGCGTACATTTAAAATAGAAACAAAACATTTGAAAGAATGTATTCTTGTTGATGTAATCTTAGCCTGTGCTTGTGCACATCCTTTGTACAGCAGTGAGAAGCAGAATTAGATGTTATTGTACAGTGTTGTCCCCTGTGCAAGCAGATACATTTATGACTGTCTCAGAATGACAAAATGATTTATAATCTCCAATATATACAGCAATCCACCTGCCAGGAGCAATGCCTGGTGTTGGCAGGCTCTGGTAAAAGCCAACCATTTCAGCTGATAAAATGACTGAACCAATGCTGAAAATGGGCAGCAAAAAGAAAGAAATAATTTTTATTTTTTTATTATTTGTGCCAAGTGTGTAGTTTAATATTGTCAAAACACTTCCATGGCATAAGCTTTTAAAATAACTATTTAATTTCACCTGGACATTGTAGATTCATTCAGATGAAAATCATTCAGAGGGTAAAATGCAGTGAAAAGCAGATAAATGAGCTGACTGAAATAAATATCTATTATTTCATACTTAGCTATAGTGCAGTTAATAATGTAGTGAGTAGGTAGTACTGTTAGTATTATTGATTAAAAACAATAAAATCAAACATTAAAAAAAAAGCAAATAAAAAAACAAACATCCCCAAAAACCCTCAAAATAAACAAACAACAAAAATTAAAACCCAAAACAATAATAATAACCTGACAAAACAGACAAATAAGCAAGTAGAAAGTTTTAAAAAACCCAAAACACCCCAAAAATCCCAACCCATAATCTAGCAAAAACAAGGCAATTAAAAAGATGATCTCTGTGATAAACTACAGCCACTCTAAATATATTCAGATCTTTTATCTGGTTTTCTACTTTTAGAGAATCCTATCTGTTCTATCACAGCATTGTAATTTAAGCAAAAAGCTTTTTTCTGTGAAATGAACAGGTCTCTCCTATAATTTATTGCATTATTTCCTAATCTTGCTTAAATATGAAATCAGTGCTGGTTTTGAAAGAAAAAATTATTTTGCCACCAGCTGTCAATACAGCTGCACAGCCAGACTTTCTGTCAGGTCATTCCTTAATCTCTATTGAGCCCTCTAGAAGTTGCAGCTAAGGTCTGTATTTGAGACACAGACATGTAAAACGTGTTTCCTAGAGGTTTTGTTTCTCTTCCTCTTTATCTTCTTGCCCTCTTTTTCTCTATATTCTTCCCTTACTTGGAGTGTTCTTCAATGGCAAATCAAAGATCAGCTCCAAATGCATGTTCCACAAAGAGCAAAAGGGAAAGAGGGAAAGAAGATAAGAGAAACATAAGAGGGTCAAAGAAAGAAAGGCATGTAAGATTGGACAAAAAGAAAAAAAGGAAGAAGAAAGAACTGAAAACAAGATGGAAAGGCAGGCTGGCATGAAGGACTGCTCTTTTCTTTGAGCTGATTTAAGCTAAAGTGTATCTCTTTGTGTGAACTTCTTCACTTTTAAGTGCTGCCGTATTGATACAGACTTCTTGGGTAGCTTCATATGGCAAATGGCAATGTGAAATGCTTCAGTCTCTGAGGTTCCTTAGAGCAAGAGAAGGTGCAGATTAGTCCCTTTTCTCATTAGTGATGTGCTCTACATGCTAAGCACATCGCTTGCAGTACTTGCACCAAACTTCCCTCAGCAGACAAGGTGCCAGCCCCGTGCTCACAGTGTGCCATATTTTGATTCTGGTTCACAAAATCACTAAGCCTGGTTTATCCTAGCTTAAAATGATAAGACTATTTTATGGACAGTCATGTATTCTGAGTGGTCACTTTTTACAAAGCACAGCTCTAGAAGCAGTGGGCTGAAACTCAGGACTCAGCTGTAGTTTGGACTCTTACCTCAAGTCATCAGTGATCAGTGTTCCTACTACATTGTTTCGAGTTGTTTCTTTCTCTGCTGTGTGGATGTCTCGTATCAGCATCAGTCAGAATCAACCAACATGCTTGCTGGTGGTTTGACCTGTGAGTAAATAGGTTGAAATACTGATTTTGTCCTAGAAAAATTTAATTTAAAAAAGCACTTTTTTTTCTTCTTTGAGAAATCTTTAAACTTTTTATTTGTTTATTATCTAGCTAAGTGAATAGTCATTTACCTGCTGAATTTAGCACCAAATTATTTCTTCAGTGCCAAGAATATCTTCACAGTTTGTCCCACGGGAGATTTTTAACTCGGTGATATAGTAATGAAAAATCTGTTATCAGAAAACTATTATTTAAGAAGGTGGGAAAAGCTAGCATAAAAAGGAGTGTAATTGTTTAAATGGTGAATTTCAGGTCTGGCCATCTGCTGTGAACATGCACTTCTGCTTCTTTGCTGTAGCTGAATAAATCTGTGCAATAAAACACAGTGCATGTCACATACCAGCCTTCAATGAATTCTGCTGGGGCCTATTTCATCAAACACTAAAGGCACAAAAGCAAATGACACAGCAAATAATTTCCATATAAGTCTGCATTTCCTTATGATAGAATTAAACGCCCTGAAAAAAACTCTGTCATGCAAGATGATCAGGCACTGGTCTGAAACAGAAAGAATTTATGGAAACAATAAAGTAATTTGTTTTTCAGATCAAATTCTCATTGAAATTTTCATTCTCAGTGTAATTCTTATCAAAATAATTTCAAACTTTACTTTGTTTTGAAGTGTTTAGGTTAGGAGCCAGAAAGAAATCAGGAAGATCAGGCAAGTTTCAGGTACTGATAGAATTTGTTTAAAATTTAAATTGAAATTCTCCCTGAAATATAAGCCTTTTCATGTATCAACTAATTTCAGTGAAGAAATATTTGCTCTGAAATTTTCCAGCCTCTCTGTTAAAAATGACAGGCATTAAAAGAACAATTTATCCTTCCCTATGTAATAAAGGGTTTGCCTGCACTTAACAGGAAGTCATCCACAAGCTGTCCAGGATAAAAATCTCATCTTCATGCTCTTGTTCCAAAACCAGAAGTTCCTTATTTTCTGTTTCAGCGTTTCACAGCAAACATTAATGTTTTGTTCCTCTTGCCTAGCTGTGAATAAGCTAAACAGACCGATTTAGTCAGAATTATTCATTGTTACAAATGCAGGTAAAGGACGCAGTGAGGACTGGTCTCCTTATTTCACCAAGTCTAAGTTTGTCCAAACTGTCTCTAGGTCCCTCCCTTTTCAGGTGCTTAATGCTAAAGGAATTAATCCCCCTCTAAACCTTTAAACTGGTTACCATAGTTTCATTGTGTATCTCTATGAAAAACAAATAGATACACTGACCTCGTCCTTCCTTGTAACAATTCTGCTACTTAACTCAGGCTGTAATAAGAACCTCTCATTGTGGCTATAAGAGCAATGAGTAATCAGTCTGTCATGCTAGGAACCTGGGAGTAGCTCCCAGCACACACTGGAGAAAAGATACATATAAAGGATAATGATGCCAATATATGAATTTTCTCCAAATTGCCATCAGTTATCACATTGTGCTCTGCAATCTCGAAAGAGTTTCATTCTCTGATCAAAGGAGCTCTCTCTACTACATATCATTAAGTTCTTGGCTTTTAACACTTGCTGTGGGGCAAGGACTCCCTCAGGTCAGCTAACAACTGTGTGACAAATAGGTCCCTTATTATTAGTTTAAGATGCATTTCCTTTCAGTTTGATTGAATGTTCTAGAAGATAGACAGCAACACATGATTTTTCTTCCATTTACCATATATCATTTTGTTTACCTTCAGCATATCTGCTCCCACTCATCTTCTGTGTAAATTAAATCTGATCTTTTCAGACTCTGCCATATGACTTTAATCTCTGTAATCTCGAAAGTCTTCTATCTTACTCATTATGCATACTGCAGGCTTTTATGATACAAAGTGAGCCATTACTTTCCTTGAAAATCTATGAGGATGCATAGATCTTTTCACAGAGTACTTATAGTTCTTTTAGAATCTGTTTATACCTTGTCTTGCTCTCCTTCATGTTGATTCATTTGTATTTGCCACTTATGAATTTTAAGTTTTCAGAATAGAAGCCATGTCTACATCCTCAAATTCCAGGCTTTTGTTACCATACAGAGTCACACCATATAATTCTATTCAGAAGTTTAGTCAGCTTTCTTTTATCGCCATTTGTGGGGAGCTCTTGTTCCTCTCTTGTTCCTTGCTGTGCTAGTGGGAGTTTCCAGCATCTGAGGATCTTTGGTGTGTGTGTGTGTGCAAAAGGATAACTACTTTGCTGAAGCAGAGTTTGCTTCTTCCTTCATAATGGAATGAAGAGTTGCTGTTTCCATCAAGAGTCTAGTGAAGCTTTGTTTGCACAATATTGGTTGCAAAGACTAGTGAGCAGAGAAACTTCTACACTGATATAGCAAAGAGATGTAAATTGTGTTTTCCACAAGAAGCTAGAGTTGTGGTTTTGGTGGGTTTTTTCCCCTGTATCATCCAACACCACTCCTGGAGCAGCCTGCGCTGCTATACAGCAGCTGTCCAGCCTGTAGGCACACATGGCACAGCTCCCAGACAATGTCAGCACTCATGTGAGTTTTTAATACATTACATGTTCCCCATATAATGTATTATAAACAGCAAATGCATCAGAAACACGACAATGGCAAATCTGGGCTCACACAGAAGGTACTGTCTCACTGCATTGGAGCAGATGCATAAGAACATTCTCTAAAGGATATTGCAAAGTGCACAGTCATGTTCAGAGTAATATGTAGCTACAGACATCCACACATTACTGCTCTTATCCACATACTATTAACAACATAATAACTTTTGGTCCTTCTGAACATGCACAAGGCACAACAGATTAGATTTTCTGTATAAATATTTTATCAGATAAAATAGGAAAAGGAGGTGTGTTCTGATATCCTTAAACGAAGCAGTGTATTAGCCAGACATGTTCTTGTAAATTAAAAATGCCCTGACTGAACATCGGAAACAACAGACACCTTTTCTGGTTTTTATTTTTCATTCTGAGTGAGATGAGTCACAACTGCAGGCACAGGATGCAGAAACACAGGCAAAGTCCTTTCCTCTGCATTACCAATATGTATATGGGGATTAATGAGTTGGAAATCCTGGAAGCAAATCTGAAGGGTTAACATTCTGCCTTCCAGGGTGACTTTTCTATAAGAACTTGCTAATAGCAGAAGACGTTTTGTCAGGCAGGATAGATTAGGATGTGCACTGGGATGGAAGTATTCAAGTGCTATTTCATCTGTCTTTCTCTGTTGCTCCTCCTGTTTCAACTAGGAGGAGTTTCCTGTCTAAAAGGATTGCAATGGCTATATCTGTATTTCAGATAAGCTTAAGACACGTATAAAATGTGGTCCTGCTAATTAGTCAAGATGTCATTAGTCCAAGGAAATTAATTGTACATAAATAATGTGGAATTTCAGCTTCATGGCTCAAGAGATAAATTCGGTCTTTTCAGAACTGTCTGTCTTAAAAATAAAATAGCAGAAGAGGATTATTAAGGAAGCTCTTCAAAATTCCCATTACCCTGCTAATAAAGATTTAACACATAGCCCAGAAGACATGGTTGATCTGTAATCCTTAAGGTCCTTACACCACAACAGCATTGGCATATCCCTGGCTGCTCTCATCAGAGAGAAGAGTAATTGTGACTTTGAAGGAGCAACTTATCTGCCTCCCAGAAGTACAGTCCATGCTCAGCAGTGGATGGGTAGTTAAGAGTGTTCTCCTTCATTATCTGGACTTAAGGGAGTCATCTCTTGGGTGTATGCAAAGGCTGCTCTGACCTGGCACTGTTAACCAAAGTTCAGTTCAGGACTGATTGTCTCAAGGGTTGGACAGTACTAAGGTGAAGTTTGACTTGATTTCCTAAAAAGATGCCTGGTATTATTACTGTTATTCACTGATATAATTTTGCAGTAACAGTCAAATGATGCCTGAGGGTTGAGACTGTTATTTTGTGATTGTAAAAGCAAAGGATTGTGTATTCTGAGCCCCCAGAACAAACACCTTGGGAAACCTCATCCATCTCCTCAAAATCACTGTAAACTAATACCGTGATTGTCCTTGACACCTTTTCTTCCCAATATTTTTATTTTATTCCTCAATGAAAAGAGGTACTCTTCCAGTTTATCAACTGCCTAGTACTTCATGCATTGGACAGAGTGTGAAGCCTACAGGAAATGTCACTAGATGAGAATATCTTTTCAACACCCACACAGCAACACAACTGCAAAGGACTGCAGAGGCAGAAGGCCATGGAGAGTCAGAGAACCGGGTACATGTATCTCATTTCTTAAGGCTGATAGGTTCTGTGTTTTGTCATGAAAGGTTTGCATAGCTTCTAACCAACTAGTTTGATTGGTTGGTTATTGCCTGCAATAGTTTCTGGATTTTGTTAAATATAAAATAATATATAGTGGTATAGCATTTTCAAACCTGTAAAAGATTTTCATTCTGCATTCCTTAGCAAAACCTCCAGCTGTCCTAAAGATCATGCCTAAGAGATTTGTTTGCTCTGAAAGTGCACTTCAGCTTTCCAATACAGAGAAATAACTGGAGTAGTTTGATAAAAACTATTTATATTTTATTCCCTTTCATGGTCTAGAACTGTTATCTTCTCTTCTTCTCTAAGTTATGAGCAGATATTTGTGCCAGAAATCTCATTCTATTCTTTCCTCTCAAGTTACAGAGTTCTGCATCACAACTATCACTGTAGTCAGATAGAGTTTCTAGAGATGATAGATATAAAAGGAACAAAACCTTGCACGACATTTATGAAATGAGATAGTTTTGAATATTTTAGACAAGTTTCCCTCTATTCTGGGAACAGAGAAACTTGGCTTCATTAAAAGTCAGAGGCAATGTTTGTATCAGCTGAGAGCCTTTAATGAGCAATTTTCCCAAGTTTTTCTTGGAGACTGACTAAAAGTTGCAGACTTCTAAACTAGCTGTAACTCTTACTTTCTCTCTTTTTTTTTCTTTTTTACTTGAGAAGATAGAATTTTGTTATTAATGAAAAAATAAATCTGATAAAGGGTTGAATGAATCTCCAAATTATAACCAAGATTTTTCTGACAGTCTAATGTTTTACCTCAGTGGCAGAGATGATGGCTAAGATTCCCTATCACAGTAAAAAATAAAAAATTAATTAATGTGTGAAGAGACATGCAGGAGCACTTAACCAACTTATTTACTCTTTAATTTTCTTGTTGTTCAGCACTTCTTTTCCATCCTGGTCTTTAAGGATTAGCTACATTGTTTTTACTGTCTTCATCTTTTTTGTCTTCACTCCTCCCTCTCCCTATAAAATAGTCCCCATGCTTCATGCTTTACAACATTTTTCCCATCAAGTTGTTTTTTGAATTTGTCCTTAGAAATTACCAAGTTCCAGAGATATCTTTGCTCTGCCTTTATCCATTTTTACCCTTTTCTTTTTTCCCCAGCCAATGTCAGTGATACTTACAGTAACAACCTAGATGGACACAGTGGAAAATCATTTCACTGGCTAAAATTATGCCTTGATAATCTGACATCAGATTCCTAAGTGTATGTGTCATGTAGCATTCAGAGATTTGAAGAGGGATGAATGGGGAAGGAGTTAGCAGCTGATCACAAAACCTGTGTGTATAGGAAGATAAACTAAAAGATGCTTACTTTTTACCCACAATTCAAACATAGCACGAATATGTGGAAATACTCCATCAATAAATGGAAACCCAGCATAAAGATATATTTAGATATTTCTGTGTAGTAGAACTTTCCTACAGTCCTACCAGTACACACACCTGCTTTATGAACTACCTCTTTGCAGCTCTCAGGTGAATTATGTCCTGGTGACTCCAAACCAGCAAATGGCACCTCTCCTTGCCACTCTGAGCAGTGCTTGTGCACAGCTGCAAATCTGTTTTCTTATTCTTTCTTTTACAGCCAAGTAAGTTCTGCAGTGACAAGAAAGAGGCCAATTTTGGTTAAAAGCATATCTAGTTCAACAGAATATCTGGCAAACAGGGAGAAAGGAAATTATACAATTGAGAGCAATCAGAAAATTCTTTTGATGGGTGATTACCAGCAGATTGCAATGTTTCTACATGGATCCACAAAGCTTGGTGTCAGCCCAGCTGCAATTTGACATTTTTATAAGATCATCAGTCTGCATAAAAGAGCAGCTTATGAATAACATGATTTTTTGTAGTATGCTGAAGAAGAAGGAGGATTGAAGAGACCAGGTATTTTCAGTCACTGAATACAATGGGTCTCCAGCTCAGCCAGAGCTGTCAGCTGAAATTAAAGCATTTTTTCTTTAGTGTTATCATGTCAGAATGTGCCACTGGCTTTAATTTCTAAATCTAGGATTCATTAGTGTATCAATTAGTACCCTTAAATAAAGTAACCCTTTAACCACAGAAAACCCATCTGTGGTATAAATGGGCTAAATGAAATCTCCCTCTGCCCACTGTATTTGAGTAGAGCAGGTACTTCCCTTCTGGCATAGTATCTGCCCAGAATTTTTTAACCACACACTGAATTGAAATAAATTGTGCATCAGCCTCTTTTGGTCTTTGGTGAAGTCACCCTCCTGTCATGTCTGAAACTGGGATATTGATCTGGTTTCTGACATGCTCTGATCCTTTAAGGATCCTAATGATCATTGCAACTACAGATTTTTGCTGCTGCTGTCACCCCACCCTTACTCTTCCTACATCCAGCACTCCTAAGTCATTTTCTGGGAAAATGAAGTACTCCTGTCCCTCTGAAATGACTGATTACCTCAGTGTGCAGCTGCTAGGGTAAGGCATTTAGGCAATACTATGTGCTAAACTATGGCAAATAGCATGAAGTCCTCTCTCACATGTTCGAATTAAAGAACCTTAATATGAAGATTTAATTGTGTATATGTGAGTTTTCATACTATAAATTTAAGGAGAAGAAACTACAATTTCAAAATTACACCTTCAAAAGTGGTGACTATGGGAAAAAATCATGGTGTAAGATTTAGAAAGCATCTCAATATGCATTCCAGCCCACATTAATAGTTTGTGAAACTTTAAAGAAAGAAATCATAGGTGAAAAGAATTTTCCGTGCATTTGACACTAATGGGACTGAAACTGGACTACTACCATCACTTTTTTCTGATACATCCTTCTAAAAAAAGTTTAAAATTTATGAAGCTCATAAATCACCAGCCATGGATATAATTGGAAAGCTGGTAGAAGTCATTCCATCAATACACTCAGGATGGGGTTCAAACACCATGTGGGGTGCCTGAAATTAAGATGTCAGTATGTGGCCATCCCCCTAACAACCCTTTATGCTGCAGCCATTCTGAGATTCCCCAAACTGCATGTTTCTCAGCAAAGGCAGCTGACCCTCACCTAAGTGTCCAGGGTCCCTTCATTCTCATGGAGACAGAAGGCCACAATAAAAGCAAGTAGACAAAGCTTAATTGAGGCAAATTAAAAGGACAAATGATATAGACCTTTTGTTGAATTTGATTAACCATTAAGCAGCAAGTGTAAATCAAAACAGCAAAGCTTGTGTCAGACATTTTATATTTTGGTCACTTCAAATCAAAACTGAATTTTACCAAAGAGAAACTTAGGAATAATTTTACATGGCTGCATTCAGGTGCAGCTTTGGTTTTAACAAGGTATTTGTTGGAAAGGTACCATTTTTACCAAAAATAGAAAAACAAGAGAGACAAATTAGGTGACAGGAGAAAAAGATTTTTCTAATATTCTAATTGTGTGTCTTCCTCGATATTAGGGTCCCAGTCCCTCAACTCAGAAATGTCTTTAACCCTCACATGGGGGATACATGGAAATGAGTCAAATTCTTTTGTTGTGAGAGAACAATATCATGGCATTATGGAAAAGGAAGCCAATTCTAATCTTTTAACTTATTTTTATTTTTTTCTCTCTTAGTTTGCTTTGTGCATTTCTCACTTAGATTCCATTATATTAACTTTGATGCTGCTCTTTGTGATTCCTGGATAGGCTTTAGTCACTGGCAAAGTGCTCAGAGCTTTGGCATTTCCTCCATGCTCATCACTGTTTATGATCCTTTCTCCTCCCTTCTTCAAAAATTCTTGTTTTATTCGCAGATGTGGAAAAGGATGGAAAGGAAACCGTTGCCACATAAGTGCTAAGCCTCTTCAGCCTCCAACTTCAAGTCTCCTAAAAAATGGTAGGTCTGTAAAAAGAAAGTAATGTCTTTTAATTCATCCTTTGAGTCTTTCATTCTACTTATTTCTGTCTTTGATTGCTCTGATTTTACAGATATTTGGATTGGATTGGGTATTGGTTTCTTACTGATTAAAATTACAGCTGCTGCCCTGTATTTTCTTTCAAAGAAGAAAGTGCCAGAAATGTAAGTAAAACTTTTATTTTGCATATAGCAGACACAAATGTGGCACAGAGCAATGGCCATCTGCCCAGGCTCATTGGTTTCAGCTTTTGAATCTCCCCACAGTCTTTCTTCATATAAAACACTAAGCAGAAAATGTGACTTTGCAAAAAAAGCTGACCTTAGTGGGCCCCTGTCTGGAAACAATGAGCAATGGCTTGATTGCCTAGAATATTTTGATTGTGGCATTGTAGGAGTATTCTTAAATTATAAAATTTAGAGGTTCTTAGGATATGCCTTCAACTGACAATTCAGTATTTCACAGATATATTTACAAGCCTTCCTGTCATCCCTCTGATAATCTCTGCTTTTTCTCTCCTTTGATAATCTCTGCTTTTTCTCTCCTCCCTAAATGTTTATTTTATTCTAACCCCTGTATTGCTTCTCTGCCTATTTCTCAACTTATTCTGCTAGATCCTTCTCTGCCAGCAAGTACCTAGCACTGTCCCTTCCTCCCTTTCAGCAATTCCTGTTGCACATTTCCTTGTCCATTTTTGTGCTGTTAGATTTTCCTCACCCTTCATTTTCTTCTCCAGAATTCATCTTCAAAGCTGTCTCTTTTCCTTTAAACTTGTTCTCTGCTATAGACTTTCCTCTCTTTGGGGATGTTGTTATCTCCCAAAGTATCTACTAAACTGTGCAGGCTCCTGTCCTGACGTTATTGCTGCTGACATGTCTCCTATCTCTGCATGCTCCCCTGACAGG
Source organism: Haemorhous mexicanus (assembly GCF_027477595.1). Taxonomy (NCBI): domain Eukaryota; kingdom Metazoa; phylum Chordata; class Aves; order Passeriformes; family Fringillidae; genus Haemorhous; species Haemorhous mexicanus. Next base: position 19,581,895 of record NC_082341.1, on the reverse strand, counting down.
TAGAGCTGTCTGTGGACACAGAACAAAATGTTGAAGCAGAAACCTTTATTGGTTGTGCTTCTGTTAATTGAGTGCATAGCTTCACCTGCTTTCCTTGCATCTCCTTCCTCATCTTGAAAGCAGGAATAACATTTCCTTATCTGATTTCACGGGGCTTTAAGATTTAATTCATCCACATTAATACAACCTGCTAAGGCACACATATGGAAAACCACTTCAGAAGTGCAAGATTACTTGTATTGTAAGAACTGCTGCATCTTTCTTTTTGTGATTTCAATATTTATCTTTGAGAAAAAGAGTTTAATTTCTCAAAACGTTTGATAGTGTTTAATTTAAAAAATATTGTTGTTTCTTCCACTACTTCTTCTGTGCTCTCATTCAACACTCCCTCAATGTTTTTCTTTCATAAATGTCTACTCAAAGGGTTCTGCATTGCCATTCACAGACCTTTTATCCATAAATCTATATTTAAGGAATATTTTTTCTTTGTCTTTTTTGTACCCTGTGGCCATATGATGCTAAAAAATATGGTGCTATTAGGTATAAAACAGGGATGAATGAGGATCTTCTTAGTATGGCTCTAAGAATATAGCACAGCCCTGATATGCAGAGAACCAGAGCTGTGAAAGAGAGGATTAGAAAAGCTAACAAAACAAAGCTCATTTTGGTCTTGATTGTTTTCATTAAAGCTTCCAGAAAGGTAAGTTACGATGATGGAAATTTTTGTGACTACAAATTTTGTCTATTAGAAACCAAGATTGTCAAATTATTTTGCCCACACTACAAATATTTTTTTTTATTTTCCTTGTTTTCAATCACAGTCGACTTAACAGGCAAGTCAAAGTGCTTTTATAGGCATCTTGCTAAGAAATAATTATTTAGCTAATAAATGTCAATTTGTTTGAAATTGTGAAAAGAATGAAATCTGAAATTTTGAATTTGAGAAGATAAGTTTATCCAGGTTCTTCCTCTTCAACTACCTAGTGCCTACCATGATATGGTATACAAAAATCACAGCTGGAAACATAGAAGTAAATTAAGGCAAGTTATTCCTGAACTGCTTAATCAGTAATCAGAAATGACTAGTCAAAATGCAGCCAATGTTCACGTACTGAAGTTTGCATCTTTAGGTAAGACTTTATATTAAGAAGTGACTTGTGTTTGCATAAGTCTGTAAAATGTACAATGTGACAGCACCACACAGAGGCATGAGATTTTACTTCTGATTTTTTTAAGGGATTTGATGAATGAGAGGATTTTACTGGCACACAAATGGTACTTTCCTGCATCTCATTTTCACTTGTGTCTGTTTCTAGCCCTCCTGAGCCATGTTGTTTTCTTAAAGTCTTTAGGCACTAGAGTCACTCTAGGGAAGCTTTCACATGCTTGAGGCCATATTTACCACCTTTTGATAAATTCTTTTGCTTGCTATTTTTATGTAATTTCTGTTAGTGTCCCCTTGCTTTACTGTATAGACCCACCCACGCAGGCACTGGCAGACAGTTCTTCAAAGGCACATAAGGAGTTGTAGGTGTTAGCTCCCCTGACATCTTAAAATGTTGTGTAGGTCCATCTAAGTCTCAGGGCAAATAGTACAGGAATGTGCACAAGAGCTGGAGAGGCTTAAGAGTCCAATAGAACTCATTTTTTTTCATCAGAAAACCAGGTAGGAGGCAGTAGGGATAGGCTGAGGACCCCTCAGGTGATTGCCAGCTAGAAATTTGTCACTAAGAGCAGTGAGAACCTAAGTCATATTTGTCCCTCTTCTTCTCTGGAAACATTAAAAGTGCCTTAACCCTTCCCTTCAACCCAGAATGGATGCCCTGCTTCCCTTTTCTATCTCCTTCTTCTCCTTTGCAGAATTTAATTTCTGATCTGCAGGCTTTAAACCCTCCTGTTAGTGAGTGGGAGTTTCTGGAAGTCATCATGTAAGTTTACTTCCTAATGGAGAAAAGCAGCTTTACATGGCTTGGCAGCAGCATACCTCATTACCATGACAGCATTCAGATATGTCAGATACTTCCCAGTCCGCAGCTGGGGATATGTGAAACTTTTGTATAGAAACCCCAAATCAGGGAAGCTTGTGAGTTTCTCTCATTCCTGTTTCCACTGTAGAGATTATGTTCCTTAATCCAGAAGGGAAGGCTGCCAGTTGCTCCACTCTATCTGTCCTTGTTGACCAAATAGAAGCAAAGTTTCATTTTAGCTTCCCTTTTTTTTGCAGCTGCCTTCTAATGCTTCATTGTAATTTGAAATGTGAGAGTATGAAAGTCCAGCTTGGCTGGACTTTCTGTCCAGCCAAGCTATGCCCTTTTACTGCCTCCAAATCAGTCAATGTCCCTGGATCATTTCAGTTTGTTTCTTTCCTGTTCCTGAACTGTGCCATCCACTGCAAGGCCAATGTGCCACAGCTATTATCAGTTCTGTCAATCTTAATGAACACAGAGCATTAAATTTTCCAAAGCATTTAACAATGTATCTTGCCACACAAGCAAAAGAGTGAAAAACTGAGGTGTTATGAGAAAGCATTTTAAAATGGTAGAAAATCATGGAAAGAAAGGGCTCACAGAGGCCACTTTTCATCCTGCCACATCACAGACTCAATTGTATCACTCCTGAGTTCACATTTAAAAACCTCTAACAACGTGAATTTGATGGCATCCTCGGGCTATATCGGTACCTTGGGTAGAAAGAAGTTTGCTGTTAGAAAGTTATTTTCCAACCGCTGATATGTCTGTTTATCATTTAAGTTCATTCTTATTCACCATGGGCAATAACAGATCATTCCCTTCCTCCTTGTGGAAAGCTTTTTGTGTTCTTGAAGGCAGTTGTCATGCCTCCTTACAGGCTGCTTTCTTCAGGGTAAACAAGCTCAGTGCTTTAGTCTTTCTCCATAGCTAAGGTTTACTTACAATTATGCAATTATCCCAGTTTCTGTTGCCAAACTTTCTGCAATTAGACCATACCCTTCTGGAGATCTGGTGTGAAGGAACGTTTGGTGTATCCTGAGGGAAGCTCTCCAAACAGATCTGAGGGGCTGCCAGAGGTCATTGCTGGCTGTGCCTCTTCCTATATCCCAAAGAGATAAACAGAATGACAGCACAATGACATTTAGTGAATCGTTTTCAGCTTGTGAACTGGAACAGAGACAGATACAGTTCATGTATAATGGGAGAAAAATGTGTGGTTTTATGGGAAAAAGTAAACCAAAATTTGGAAGCATTAGCCATGAATGTTGGTTGGGAATTGTTGTACTAGTCTAGTGTTGCTGTCCAAATCCATTCATTCTCCTGTAGATTATTGTTGTTCTGAAGGATGAGTGTTATAGTAAGAAGTTTTCAGTTTTTCTGAAATGTTACATCTGATGATCACCACACACAGGAAGGACTGCACAGAAACAGGAGGAAACACACTGAGGCACAGCCTGTCTCTGTAGTCTGCAGCCTTCAAGATCACAAAGATGAAAGTTGCAAAGCAGTGATTTAATAAAAAAAAAAATTACTTCCCCAAGTGACTCAAAAGGTACAAAGTACAGACTTAGGACACCCATACAGCATATTAACAGTTGAATCAAACATCCAAGTGGCCTGAACATTATTTTAGATGCAGCTTTTGGAAAGTCTTCTCTCCTTGCATCATGCCTCCTATTTCTTTTATGGGATGTGCAAAATACAGCTTACTTCAGCAAACTTAAATTTAGTTGAAAAGATTTTAAACACGCTTTGGAAATTAAGATCTTGAGTTTTAGTTTCTGTCATGAACTGCAGCTTTAGCACACCTATAAAAATTCTTTTAAGGGATTGTTTTAATTAGTAGCTTAATTGTAATTAAATCTTTGGTCAACTAGGACTTTGTCATTGTTGTAACAGATCAGATGATAAGCATTCCTCCAGTACTGTATTCCTAAGAATCTGTGTTCTGTATGAAAGATTTGTTTTTTGCTTTTAAAGATATATTGAAAAGTACAAAATTATGAGCTCTTGCATCCAAAAAAAAATGAAATCTAGATACTTTAATTTTCCATTAACAAGAATGATGTTACTCAGCAGTCTGTTTATACACTGGTGGGTATTTTATGGAGCATAAAACTTCTTCCTGTCTTTGTGAAATTGCAGTGGAGAAACCTCTGACAAGGCAGTAGTTTTTGCTCCTAAAGAATGCAGATGAGCTTAGCAAAGCTATGCCTAATGTTACCTCAACCTAAGATGATTAATTCTCTCCATTCCTATTGTGGTATTTCTGGTTATGTTAGAAAACCCAGCTCTCTCTAAACTACCTTACATGCATATTTGAGTATTTTTTACTTTTTTTTTTAACTTTTTTTTAAACTTTTTTTACTGCGGTTACTACCTCATCCAGTTGATAGATTACAGCACTTGTGTACACATGTGATTAAATTTTCTCTTACAAATTCTTTAAGGCCTTTTAAGTAATTTGAAAATATTTTAGAAATTTTAAGGCTATCTATTGATATCCCTAAGAAAGTATTGCTTCCTTCATTCACAAACAGGGGTAACCATATATATGTTTGTATAAACATGTTTATATTTATGCATCTATGTGTTTATATATGGTGTATGTAGCATAAGTTACATAAGGTAGGATATTCAAGGTGACTTGAATTTGGACAAAAATGTTTGTAAGAACAGGAGTGAAATTGAGAAAGTTCATTTTCCACCTAAGTTTCTGGTGCATAAATTCAAGCAGTGCCCATATTTTGGGCCATAAAACTCCTATTATCCCTAAGATTCGGTGACCAATACATATGCTTTTCATGATTCAGATCTAGAGTGGGAGGACACCTGAAATCTGCTGGACTCAATTTTATTGTTTGAGACACAGACAGGAGCGATTTCAGCACTAAGCACAGTAACCAAAATGTGTTGTTGAAGAACTTGGCCAGCACTCTGTTAGGTGCCCACAGTTTGGCACAGTATCCTTCTGGTTAGTTCTCCTCCTTGCAGAGGAAGCTGGAGATCTGTGTTCAGCACCCTCCTGCCCTCAGGACAGACCTAAGTACTCAGCAAGTTCTTGCCCAAATAAGCTGTCTGTGTCTTGCACAAGCTGCTCGAGTTTAAAGGAGTGATGAAGGAGAATCAGACCAATCCCCATCCTTACCATTTGCTATTGGCACAGTAAGGGTGGTTCACACTGAGAATTGTGTGACCTGTGTTGTCCTTTGGAAGTGTCTCAACTGACTCTAAGGAGAACTGATTTGCTTAATTCCATATCATGCTTTTAGGCCATACAGTTGGTTTGTGGTGTCTCAATGAGGCACCAAAATTAAGGCATGCAAGTCTGGCCCTTTGGGCACTAGTTTAGAAGCAGAGCCAAACGCCTTAAAAACTTCTCACCTGTGTTTGCTTCAGGCCTTAGATTTTGTAAGCCATGCTTTCATACTAGAGTAAAAAATAAATTTTTTACACATTTTCTGGGCTTCATTTAGGAGGACTGGGATGCAAACATACACTTAGTAGGCATATAAATAATCTTTCACTGCTTCACTAAGCAAACAAAATGAATCAGAATATCATTATTTATTACAGTTAAGATTAGATCAAATGAAAAAATTAACTGGTTCAAATATTCAGCTCTCCCCATTGTTATGTCAGGTAATCAAAATAAATTATGAGACTGGCATTAGAAGCAATTATTTTCTGACAGTCTTCTTGAGAAAAATTTTAGGGAGACATGTCTGGTTTAGTCTAAAATCCAAACTTATTTTCTTGCACTGATTTAATTCATAAGGTAGACTATTTCTGTGCCTTACTTGTGCCTTCCTCCCAAGGAGCCATTCTGGTTTTAGCTATTTGCAACAGAAATCATTCAGTGTGTCTCCTCTGCAGTTCTCACTGAGGAACAGCTTCCCTTCCCACCATCTCTGTGGGCTGTGCTCCTGTGACTGCTCTTGTCCCCTCCATCCTGCCTATCCCAGTAACACAGAGCCTGTCTATCAGATTCTAGGGAGACATGGCTTCAACCACCTGCAGGAGCAGCTTTGGAACAGAAACACTTTTTAACACAACTAAATTTGTTTCTTAATCATCAAGACTGATGGGAAGCTTTAGGGAAAATTTTTGTCTTAGAATACTGTCCATGCAGATTTCTATGTACACAAGGCATAAGAACTGTGGATAAAACCCAAAAAAACTGAATGCATCCCTTCAGAAGCAAAGAATTGCTTCTGCTTCATCCTTCAGTAATTTTGACTAATACATCTGTTGCTTTTTATGTAGTGTTGGAACAGCTTTGATGATTCTGGGCATCTCACTGCAGCAAAGACATTGAGGTGCTGGAGAGAGTCCAGAGTAACAAAGTTGGTGAAGGGTCTAGAAATTAAGTCCTATGAGGAGCAACTGAGGGAGCAGGAAGTGTTATCCCTGAAAAGAGAAAAGAATTGTCAGGGTAGACCTTACTGCTCTCTACAGCTACCTGAGGTAGGAGATTGTGGCCAGGTGGGGGTGAGTCCCTTCTCCAAGGAACAAGTGCCAGTTCAAGAGGATGTGGCCTCAAGCTGTGCTAGGGGACTTCAGGCTGGACATCAGGGAGAATTTCTTCACCAAAAAGGTTGTTAAAAATTGGAAGAGAGTGCCAGTGGAGGTGGATTCACCAAACCTGGAGGTGGAAGGGGCTGGACATGGCACTTAGTCCAGATGACAAGGTGGTGATCAGTCAAACGTTGGTCTCCGTGATCTTAGAGTTCTCTTCCAACATAAATGAGTACAAGATTCTGTGATTTCAAGCAATGTGGAATATTAACAACTAGTCATCTATTAGGGAAAAAAAATTAGATCTAGGCAGCATGTTCCATGCTCCTTCTGCTTTTGCAGAATAAATGTGATTAACTGCACAGGTCATAAGTGCTTCCAGAAAGAAATGGGACATGTGAAGACCTCTATCAAGAAAGCATATCTTTAAACCTCCAGATGAGGTAATGGACATGAGATCCATAAACAGCAAAATTTGTCCTAATAATCTATTATAAATTGTTTAAGGCATTGTGTTAATGAATGAAAAATTTGCATTTCAATACCTCAAGTGACTATTTATTCCTGCCTTTGTAGAAAAAGATATGGGTAGAAAAAGCTTGTATAGCTTTAAAACTGATGCTGATGATTTTGACTCAAAATGCAAGCTCTTCCCCAATTAATTGGAAAAGTGGAGTACTTATAACAATGAAATAACTAAGGTGCTCTTGAACTTGGAGCCTAAGACCATGTTAATCACTGAATTGTCAGTGTGATAGCAAAACACAGAAAGAACATGATCTCTTTCCATGCAAAGAAATTATAGGAATGCAACTTTTAAGGTATTCTCATGTTTTATTTAATGTATAGAACTACACCTGCATTTTATAAATACTAAATAGTTCTATGCACATCCAGAAGCATATATATTTTTTGAAGCAACAGATGAAAAATTATTATTTTAACCTAGACATTATTTATCCAGAATATTGGTTTAATTTCATTAATTTCTGTAGAGCTCAGTTGTAAATGTATTTAGCCACCTATTCTTTTGGACTCAAATCTTTTGAACTTTAATCTGTTTGGTTCTTTGATGGCCTGTGTGATATGGTGATTTTTATTCCTTTTTTTTTTTTCGTTTGACTTCCCAAGGAAAGTACAGAAAAATGCTATTTCTTCATTTGCCAATCCATTGTACAAAGACCTTAGATCATCTGGGAAAGTAGAGGTAAGCTGTCTCTGTATGTTCAGAAAAATGTGAGGTAGTCCTCAAATAGTTTTCCATTAAAAGAATACAATCCCTGAGAGAATGCTATTTAATAAAATAAGTGAGAATTAAAAATTGACTCAATACTCAGATCATTTCCAGGGCAGTATTTGTTGAAATCAGCTCAGTTTTTACAACATCTCAGTGTTTATAATTATCATGACTATGGGCTGATGATTTGGAGGAAAAAAAGTGTTTTGGATTAAATATTTACCCACACTTAGATAAGAATGAACTCAATGGGACTCATCTCCTTTTTTTCTGGAAAACAAACAAACAAACAAACAAAAACAGAAAAACCATCCAACAAAGCAAACACACAACAATAGAAACACATCAACAACAATAAAAACACAAAATGCACGATTCAGCAACCAAGTTGCCTTTGCACACTCACTTAACTTTAATGAAAGAGTTTTAGTCCTCCCCAGTACCTTGAACATGCATCACAATTCCCATCACTGTAAAATTCACCTTGACACTAAACAAGCAATTGGCCACACACTTCCCTAGTACCCTTTGCTGATCAGAATTAAGAAACTGATAGAGTACCAAAGACATTTTTGAGTAAAATATTTAAATGTGAACATATTGCAGCAAAATAATTAAAGGCAAGATTTAATTATCAAATTATAATAACTAAAAATCATGTCTGAAATTTAACAAGAAATAAATTATTGAATTAAAATGAAGGTATCTCTGATATTTTGTTTATAATTTTTAAAAAAGGCAAAAAACCTTGGAATAAAAAGAAAAAAGAAAACACGAAAAAATTTTTTTAAATATCCTTCCTGTCCTCATTTTGATACTACCCTTATTAGCATTGAAAGAGCTAGGCTTGATTTGAAATAGAAAATAAAGCTTGTCCTTTGCTCAGTCAATAATATAAGATTCCACTGCAGCTTTGAATAGGATTAACTCTGACATGCCATTTACTTTCTGTAAAAAGGTCCTTACACCTGATTTTAGAGACATTAGATCAAATGAATTCACTTATAGGTTGAAGTTTGTGAGAGCTCCAAGTTGGAAATATTCCCATCACAATCATGTCCAATTCATCAGGACATTTTTATTTTAGTTAAAATAGATTCCTGACAGGCTTCATTTAATAGCAAGTTGAAAAACAGAAGCACAGAGTCAGGAGAGACATTTTCATGGAAGACAGCCCCAGGCATTGTGATTGAAGTCCAGCCATGTACCAGAACTTCCTCTATTTTCTCTAAGACTGGAAAGATACATGTTTACACTAATTTTTCTTTTTAAAAGAAAACAGGCATTATGAGTTTTCTCCAAGTCTGATGAGACTTTAATCTGAATGGTGTATCATCAATCAAAAGAGATGACAAAATGTGAGCAAAAGTTCTTGTCTCCAGCAGAATACTCACAAGTTATGCCCTTGTGGGAGTCTCTGAGCTTCATAAAGAACAGTTCTCCTGAACCTTCCTGAACACTAAAATCATGTGGGCTTAGCATAGCTCTACTCTTGCTCGTAATACTGCCTCATAATTTCGGATCCATAGAGTGTGTTACCCAGGCACCACATGGCAGAATAACTTCTTTTCAACTCACTAAAAATATTCTGAAGCAGTTTTTTTCTTTTTATAGTCTCCTAGGTATGCCATCTCATCTGCTGTTCAAATCAGTGTTTCTCCATGGCATGAGGTATGTAATTATATATTTCTAGGATGTGTGTTGGACTAGTAAAGGAAATTCATTTGCAGAGGAAAGGGAAAAATGTCTCTTGAAGTTAATGGTGTACTTATACTGTTAGCACCTCTGGAAATCTGAAAAAGATGACTGGGGCTGAATTGGTTGGCAAGGACCTCATAATAACAATTCTAGTAGTGTTGCTCTTCATAGCTACTTGGTACACCACACACTAAATCAGTAAGTTTCAGTCTGAGCAGATGCTAAAGAAAATGGTTAGAATTGCTGAAATCCTTTCCTGAAGGAAAGGTTCATATTATCTACTTTCTCATAGTTTTTCAATAAAAATAATTATAACAATTTCCTTGTATAAAAGGAAATTACAATGCCATGTACCAAAATTAGTGACCCACTGCAATTACACTATTGTACAGAGATTGCCTAAAAAAAATACTAAATGTGTATTGGAGCAAGGGCTCTGGAGACAAGGGAAAAAAGATCCAGAAGTAGTTTAAATTACTTGATCAGAGGCATGTGGTAGGTAATTGTTTTGGTGGATCTATGCTAACTTTATTCAGCTGAAAGTCTGGTCTAAAAATATTTCAAGATTTTACAGTTTTCTATAATATGCTACTCCTACAATGAATCTAAAGCCATTTGTATGTGCATTTTAAAAAGTAATTGAATCACTTGGATTTTAAATTTCATTCTATCTTTTTCCTTTTAGTATCTGTTCAATGAAAATGTGAATGCTACTTCTTTTCCGAATCCTCTCTATGGTGTAGCAGCAGAAGACATGGAGAAATTATGCAGCTCCTTGAAAACTTAAACACAACAGAAGACCAACGGTGATCATAACTCTCTGCCTAAAGATTTGTTATAAAATCTAGAAGTGTGTCATGATACTGTAGTATTTGCAATATGAATTAATAACTCATCACAAAATAACTCTTATTAAAACAATGAAGTTCAGAAAGTAAATTTATATTGAAACTGGAATCTATACATAAATAAACCATAATTATATATAGTCTTCTGTCATTTCTCTTGGTGCAGAAAGCAATTGATAATTATGAGTTCATTTTACACATATACAGTTCAAATTCTAATATGTTAATAAAATGTTTAATCTAATCCAGATTCTTTATACTTGGGAATCATAGTTTTATGTCCATTATATGAGAAATGATGACTTAAATATTTCTGTAATTTTGCATTAGAAAGGGATTTTAACTGACTCTTAGCGTTCCAACATGCAGAAGCAAAAGAAAAGTCTTTATAAAATTGGAAACATATCAAACTAAATCAAGAGTAGTCATGAATCATAGATCTGAATATTGGCTCAGCATGTGATTCATCTATGTGACACACCAGTACATGCACTTATTTTTAAAAAATATTTTTAATATTAACCATGATAGTTATATCTGACCAAATTTCCCTCCGGTCAGCTCTACAGTTCTGTAGTTCTGACCACAGTGCTCCTGATAAATTTAGCTTAGTGGTTGACAGAGGGTGGAAACTGGCATGTTCAGGAAACCATATTTCTGCTGAATAGGTTGGCCTCCCACACAGCTAAAACTTAAGTCAGCCCATGCCTCCATGAGAAAGATATCAGGGAAGAATTCTGGAGTGCCTTGTGATTTCGATTGTCATCGTCTGTGGTACCAGGCATAGCTCGTAAGAGTGTTTACACTTTAAATAACCTGACAAAATGTCATCTTCCATAATACCCACTTGCAATACATGATCATCATTTTTAGCTTGAAGGCTTAAGTGTTCCTGCTGTGCTTGTGTTTTCTCCCTTACTGTATTTCTACAGCCTGCTTAATTTTAAACCCATTGGCAAGTCTGAAAGTTACTAAACTCCTACAAATTGAATAAAAACAGACATCTGCACTGTAGATGGTATCTCTGTTAATACCTTTATTCAGAGAAAGCAGAATTGCTTGACTTTTGGGACTCCAGACAGAAAAGCATACTGATGCCTGCCTTCATTCCATCACACACAGCGCTTCTTGGTTTGGGTTTGGTGTTTTGTTTTTCTTTCACTTTTTCTTTGTAGAATAAAGATAACCTATATCTTTCTATATATCTATATATATTTCTATATATCTCTGTATCTTTCTATCTTTCTACCTGGAGACACAGAACTATTTTTTTACTTTTATTTTTTTTGTCTGACTGGCATATTGTTTCATGGGTAGTAGGAATAGCAAGGTGTGATGTTTGCCCATCATTCTCCCCATACCTTTCCAGCAATATGCTCGTAAGTGCCTCTCTGCTGCATTCATACACACACTTGCCTTAATGCCATCTTGTTGAAAGTTACCAAATGTTATTCATTAAGGTTTTAAATAAGAAAATGCCCTAACACATGCTGTTTTCTTTCTGAAACAAGTTTAGCGTGACTGAAACACAGAATTTTTTTATTAAACTTCTACCTGTTAGGTTGAGACACAGAGAACACATTTGATCCTGGAAAGTGCCAAGTGTCTCCAGCTCCTCAACTCTGATATTTTGATAAATCTGTGTGAGATGATTGATCTCTGTGTTACAAACAGGCATTGAACATCTTTACATGGCCAAGCCCATGTACTCAAATTCTCTATTTATTCTGCAATAGACTAGCTCTACTTGTAGAATTCCCACTAAACACTAAAATGCTGGTTATGCTATAGTTCTTAAATCTCCATTCATTGTGTCATACTATGTGTATCTGTAAAAAATTACAGTAATGAAAAGAATGAAATTAACAATGGACAAATTTTATCACATTCTCCTTTATGAAATGAAAACCATTTATTTTACTGTTTATGGTATGCATCTTTTATTGTCCCAAATAAAAGTAGATGATTATAAAGAATTGTTGTTAAATAACTCAGGGAACATCATATTACTCATCAGTAATTATCTTCTGAGAGAACTGTGACTCTTCTGCATAATGTCTGAAACAAGGTAGGCCTTTCATCAAAATAATTTTCAATTTTTATAACTGACAGAATGCTTACAAAGAAAGTGCTGAAATTCAGACTTTAAATCTTCCTGAACTTCAATAATTTTTTTCTCTTCTTATTTCATGAAAAATAAAAGATTTAATTATATTCAATGAATGGTTATTTTTTCAGCTTCAGACTGAAATGTTTAAGACAAAAAACTCTTTATTCAATTTTCTGAAATTTTTCATTACTGTGACCCGAATTCATAGAATTCATATTCTCAGTCATCCTTTCCACAGTTTCAATTTCAAAATCTAAAGAACAAATCAAAAGGCAATATAAAGGATATAAATGTATAGGATAAGATATTGTTAAATTTTTGTACATTTCTTCTTCCTATTTATAATATCCCCTGACTAAATACTCTCTGTAAACTTATGCTGATATTGTCATAAACTTTATGTAATAAAAATTATTTGTTTCCAAGTGACATGTTTTCTGGGAATAAATTAGAAGATGGATACTCTACACAGAAAATGAATACTATACTTGATGTAATTTAAACATGTTTACGCAACAATGATCCAAAGTAGCAGCAGAAATAAATTACAATGCAAACTTTTAACAAACCCGATACCACTTTCAGCGTGGTCTGTATGGTCTTCTCACAGTTATTTTGCTTCTGAGGTCTCACAGTCATAAAGAATACAAGCATCCATGTCTCTTAGGTTTGGCTAATCTTCATTTCAAACCAAGACTTATTTATGGTACATGTCAACAATCATGTTTCATGCACAGAGGGCCAGGTCTTGTCTCAGAAAGGATGACTGTATTTGCAGCTTGTTTCATTACTTGCCTCGACATCTGCCACTGGCTGCTGCTCTGCAGTTTTGTTGAAGGGGAACAGGACCTTATGCTCTGCAAAACCTGAAGTACAACATGTGGCTGTGAATCTTTCTCCTTGCCAACACTGAGGGGCTCAAGCCTTGTTCAGCTTGAGTGGCTGCACTGGTGCAGCTCCCAGTGGTTGCACTGGTGCAGCTGTACCTGTGTTTTGCATGTTGTCCCATGCCTCCATGTTTTCCTGCATCTGCTGGTCATTACAGTGGATATGCCCATGGGTGTAGTCCAGGTGTTTGCTCATGGTGACTTTCTCTCATCCTTTCCCTGTTCCACCTGCACCAGCCTGATGACTATGCAATGATAAAACTGATCAACCACATGATCTAATTTTGAAGGTGTTATGATTTTTATCTGGAAGATGAATTAGGTGGCATCCAGAAGTCCTTTTTGACCTAAACCTACTTGTAGTCCTACCTTTCCATGGTGTCGGTGGCCCCCAGCTCCTCTTGACATCATTACCCTCATTAAGTTGTCTCCAGCCTGTGCCATGCATAAGTCTGCTTGAGATCCTTCTGAAACCAAAGGTGTCCTCAGCTCCCCCTTACCGTTCCTGCATTATTTGCTCAGCTGTGGCTGAGGCCTCAGGCGCAGCTTTTGACTTTTCATTACCTCTTTCTGCATCTCACACAGCTGGAGATAGGCTCTTGGATTACTCAGAGCTTTGATCTGAGCCACTGCATTTTGATCAGACATGCTGCCATGTATAAACACTGAAGCTACAAAAATGTCCACTTTTTGTAGCCACCAAGTTGGCAGGGGTTAAATTAATCTTGTTCTCAAGTAGATGCCTACCCTAGAATGCAGTACATTGAATTCTAGCAGCTCATAATTTCTTTCTGTTGCCTGTAAAGAAAGTCTAGACATTATGCCTGCAATGGAGATGTCCAGAGTTAATAATATGAATCCCACTGTTTTAATTAACTCTAAATTTCATTCATGAGTGCATGGAATAGGAAGATCTTCACTGGATAATCTTCCTTACAAGTGTGCCCAGAAATGCTATCTAATACACAATCATTTTCCAGACCTCTCTGTTTGTATAAATTAGACAGAAAGAGCTTAATAAATACATACAACTTTCAGTAAAGCATCTGTCAAAACCCGACATCTTCTGTTTTTCATTTTCAGTTTGTGTGTGGGAAGTGAGGGAGAAGGGGTGGGAAGAATTCGTATGAGAACAAAAATGGAAATTCCTAAGCATCTAAGCAGAAAAATCTTCTGTGGGCTGTATTGCTTCACGTAGATTACAGCATGTGAGAACTCTGGCACCTGACATGGAACAGTATTCCTCCTCTGCTGGGAACTTAAAGACAGTAATTTATTCTCCAAGGTACCAGTCAGTTACTAAAACTGGTGAACAGGAAATTGCTCTCCACTTGTTTGAGGATGAAGTACAAAGTGCAGCAAAGGAAGGAAACACAATACTAGGAACACAGTAAAATCATTCTAAACTGTTCCTAGAGCATTACCACTTCATCAGCTGTAGATCCCTTTTTATTGTAGTCCCTTTTTATTTGAAAGCAGGGATGCAGCTGACCAGAAGGGTGGCCATAGTGTATGTGCCCCTGCAGCAGCCATCCACAGACCTTCACAAACGTCAGGCAAGTTAATATTCATATCTGGATTCTAATTTACCATCTGCAGCTATAATGACTCTTAGGGATATATTTCATGCTCAAAAAAAAGGCTTAAAAAGAAGAGGTGCACTTTTCTACAGGACTACGTATACGTGACTACTAAGATATGAAAAACTGTAGAGCATTAGTCTTGGTGGGCTTGCATTTTATTTTTATTAAAATACACAAGGTGCATCTCAAAGGGGGACAGGGGAATAGATCAGAACATAACCTTAAACACACCAGGAATTTACAGTGTATTTACTGTTTTATTTAAAACCCCTTTTATTTCCCCTCATCTTAATGCAGCCAAAAAGCAATATAGTGTTCAACCTAGATACAGGAACATAAAACTTGACTTAGTGCTCTGGTGGTGAAAATTGGGGGTAGGAGGTAAACTAGAGTAACCTGTGATGTGACCATGAATTTCTTTCAGTCATCTGGCCCTCCATGGACCACAAGCTAAAATACAACTCCCAACATTGATTCCTACTACTAGAAGGAATTTTCCATTCTGATAACTCAATGAATTTTTGAAGATTTACCTTTTCTTTTACCATGTCATCATAAAAGGAGTTAATTTTTACTTTTATAATTTATTTATGAACAATGCCAAATTGTTCATGGAAATGTTTAGGCAACAAGATGAGCCAGAAAAAGTTATCAGCTGCAGGGGAGGGTGAATATTCTACTTTTCTAATGAAAATGTGAGTCTCTGAAGCAAGTCAGCAAGGCACACTCCACTGGGTTAAATGGGTTTAACAGGGAGAAATGAGCACAAATTATTCATGGGAATTCTTTAATCTTCTGTGTAATTATGTGATCATTCTCAGAACAAAGACTTTGGTTGCTCATAGCAAGAGGAAAAAGTCAGTTCACACTCAGCCCAATGATTAGCATAGAGCTGTGGAGAACAAAAATCCCTGATAATCTAGTGCTTTCATTTTTTCTGCATATTTTGAAAGTTTGGGATGCTAAGCCTAAATAATTCAGAGGTAATAATAAATAACTTTTTTTCTTAAAATAAAGCTGTTTTCATTTTGTTCTTTATCTTAGTCTTTAATTTTGAGTCCTACTTCTTCAAGTGATGAATTTTTCTTTTTCTCAACCACTTTATTCAGATTATAAAACAGTATCACTCTGTGACAAGTATATTACAATGCATACAGTATGTGAATTTGTAAAGTTTTAGTTGATGTTATTATGGTTTTGATATCCAAGGCTCAGAATACAACTGAGCACCAACATACAGCTATGTCAGAAACATGCTATGCCTAGAGCTTTAGCATTAGTAACCTACTTGGACATGTTGGCCAGAAATGGATATCGTACTACTATATTACACTTTACAATATATCACTATATTACAATTGGTCTCCAATACAACTGTGTATTACAGCTACTTAAGTAGTTAAGGTATTCAGTGTGATTCATGTGAAGTGTTGTCATGGAATTAATAATGATTTACATCTTTTTGTAAAAAGGGTCTGTATTCATTGTAACAATGTGATTATTCAAGTAACAAATTGAAGAGGCAAGTAGGACTCTCCGGGTTATGCGCTGCCTTGAGCTTATATGCAAAATTCCTACTGACACAAAGCAAATCAAAAGGATAAAAGAATGTACTCCTAGGAATACACTTCTAGATATATACTCCTATACCAATTTAGAATATCCAGAAGATAAGGATTAAATGATTTTGCAGTTCCTGTTTATCTGTGTCTTAGCCTGCAGGAAGTTTCTCTGGACATCTTTGAGAAAATGCAGTGGCCAAAGGATGGATGCTCAGGCTCAAATTTCTGTTAACACAGAAATTTTCTGTTAACTTCCTTTGCAGATGTTAACCAATCAAGGTAATCCTAAGATGTGCTGTTCCTGCAGTTTAGCAACCCATTAAATTCTACTTTCAATTACTCTAAAATCTGCCTAACTTTCTGGCTGTTTGAACTTTCTTTTGAAGATCAGTTTCTCATAGTCAAAAGATTTGAAAGGAACCATTGAAAAGAACATTTGGATTCAGTCTCAGTTTATTTTCCTGTTTGTATGACCATGTTTAACTTTTCTACTAAGAAGTAGATACAAGAAAATCCTATCCAGTTCAACTTCAACAAAACTGTTTTCAATTATGTATGGGGCAGAATGATGAGAATCATGGGAGAGAATTAACATCAGTAAATATTCAACATATTAAGAATCCAGGAATAGAAATATTTTCATATTTTTATTCTATTAATGACCCATTTCCTACTTACAGATACAAATCAAAGAGTAAGCAAACATACTCCTCTAAGTTCATTTCAAATAATCCTAAAAAAATTCTTCAGGCATTTACCTGAAAAAAAACCACTTACCAAAGCTTTTGTTTTGCAATACCAGTGGGAATTCTAGAGAATATTCACCAGGGGGAAGTAATTTCACAAAATATTGCCTATAAGTAGACATGTGGGCTCACTCCTTATATTTAGCTTGTCATCCTCCTATAGACCTCAATTAAACTCACTACCTCATACACTCCTGAAAAGCTCTCTGGAAATGAAAGTGAAATGTAAGTACATACCCAATGCATACCATACACAGATCTCAGGTTGTTGTGCAGCTTTTTATCTCAAATGAAAAGAGATAAAATCATAGAATCACAGAATGGTTTGGTTTGATAGGGTCCTTTAAAGATCATCTATTCCAACCCCACTGTAAGGAGCAGGGACAACTAAATCATGCTGCTCAGAGCCCTGTCCAACCTTGCCTTGAATGTTTCCAGGGTTGGGGTATTGCCCATCCCCCTGGACAACCAAAAATCTTTCTTCTTTTCTTTCTTTCCAACAAAAAATTTCTTCGTTATGTCCAATCTCACTCTATCCTCTTTTCATTTAAAGCCATTATCCCTTGTCCTGTTGCTACAGAGGTCACTAAAAAGTTTGTCCCCATCTTTCTTACAAGCCCCTTTACATATTGAACAGCTCAAAGAGCCTGCTCCACAGAGCCTGTTCTTCTCTAGGTTGAACAACCCCAACTCTTTCAGCTTTTCTCATAGTAGAGGCATAACATCACTCTGATCATTTTTATGGCATTCCTCTGGACTCTCTCCAGCGAGTCCATGTCTTTCCTGTGCTGAGAACACTACAATAAGGGTTATTTAGAGTCTTACAAGAGAAAATATAAAATCTCTCCCTGAAAACGTTGCATAGATAGCTTTGATTTCTTTTAACATAGAACTGATTAATCAAGTTGCACATATTTGTTATTTAAAACTAAGCTAAGCTTGCATTATATACTTTAACCTGACACAAATTAATCATATATTCATGTACAAACACACACAGTAGCTGCCAAGAGGAAAGGCAAGCAAAGCATGTAAATCTCTGAACCTCTGCAGCTCCAGAGAATGGTCTTTGCTTTTGGCTGAACCTTTCTATTCTTGTGCCAATGGGCTCTTTATTTCAGCTTTCAGTCTTGCCATCTTTTTCATTTTTTAAATCTTTATATATGCTTTTTTATCCTCTGTCTTATATTCTCTCACTGGTCATTCAACCCTTGACTTATTCTCTTTTCTGCAGGAAAGAGAAATGCAGTTTTGATCAAATAGGAAACTTTTCAATCATGCTGGTTAAATTACACTTACCTTCTATACTGTCATTATCTTATATATTGCATTGCAAATTCCTCAAGGCTTTCTCTGTCCTCAGGTACTACTACATTGATTACCATGAATAATGTCACCAGATTTTCAAGAGTTTCAATTGCCTATAAATCTTTTTGAGGTCAATGAGAACTGCAGTCTTGGGACCTCAAGAAATTCCAGGCACACTCAGAAATTCTTATTTAATAGCCAAAATATGGATTGAAACTCTTAACTTGGGAATATGAATTTCAGTTTTAAGTAATTAGCTGTATCTTTGTTTCAGGGCCATTTCTCATGGAACATTCTTGCATCATTAGATCAAATAATTTTCAGATAGTTCCAAATTGTGGTGAAAGATCTGTACTAAATCATACTGTCAGAGACATTTGAAGCATTGCTGTTTTCCTCCATCACCCTATGCTGTCTGCTGTGGTGAGTGCTGTGCTCTGCCTGTTGCTTGAGTAAATACTCACCCGGGATGGAACACAAGGCACATGGTGGAGAGGGACAGTTCATTGCAGACAATTAATGCTCCTCCATTTGATACACAGCAAAGTAACCATATAACAATAAGAAAGCAAGTTTGGTCTGGTTGAATTTTTGCTGTTTTAGTATGAATTTTTAACAAGAGCTATATACTTACTTTTCTGATTTAAGTGGCATGGTTCTGGAGCTCATCTATCACTTTGATTGTCAACTGGTTAGCCTAGAATTTTACAGCAGCACACAGACTGCCCCAGTTGCCAGTAAAACAGCCATGCTTAGATAACAGGATTGGAAGTAACTTTCAATTCCTCTAGTCAGAAATTCTTACTCTTCAAAGTCACTGTTGTGGTTGAAACGGGCCAAATACCAGCCACCCACGAAAGCCAGTCATTCACCCTTCCCTGCCACAGCTGGGCAGAGGCGGGAGAAAAAGTTAATGAAGATTTCATGAGCTGAGATAAGAACTGGGAGAAAACACTGCAAGGGCAAAAGAAGCTCATCTTAAAGGTACAAAGTGAATTTACTACTGACAGAATCAGAGGAGGATAATGAGAAGAAGCCCTTAAAACACCTTTTCTTCTCCCAGCCCCTCCCTCCTTCCTACCAACAGCACAGGGAGACACGGCAGGGGGGTTTTGGTCATTTCATCAGCCGGGGTTTTCCTCTGCTACTCAGGAAGAAGAATGCTTCCCCTGCAAGGCCGTGGGCTCCCTTCCATGGAAGACAGTCTGCTGTGAACTTCTCCAGCGTGGTTCCAATCTCACAAGCAGCAGTCCTCCCAAAACTGCTGTGGCATGGGTCACTCCTTCCACAGGGTGCAGTCCTCCAAGGACAGGGTGCTCCAGCCTGGGGGCAGGGGCCCCTCTCTCCACCGGATCTCCCACTGGATCACAGCCTCCTCCAGGCATCCACGTGCTCCAGCATGGGCACCTCCCCAATGGACTGTGGGTGGATCTCTGTAACCCTGTGGATCCCCAGGGGCTGCAGGGGCACAGATACTTCACCATGGTCACACCAGGGCCGGCAGAGGAATCTTGGCTCCAGCACCTGAAGCACCTCCTCCCCCTCCTTTACCACTGATCTTGGTGTCTCCATGTTGTTTCCTTCACATGTTCTCACCTCCTCGTCTTCTCTGGCTAGGAAAATACTGTGCCTCCTTTGTTTTCATTTTCTTCTTAAATATGTTATCACAGAGGCATTATCAATATCTCTAATTGACCCAGCCTTGGCCAGCAGCCTTCAGAGCCATCTGGGATTGGCTCTGCTAGGCACGGTGGAAGCTTCCAGCAACTTCTCACAGAAGCCACCTCTGTGGCCTCCTGCTACCAAAAACCAGACCACACAAAACTAACACGGTCACCTCAATGAAGTTTGAAGACTTTGAGTCCCACTGAAAGACCCTTGGTAACACCAGCGGTCTGGGCTGTTCACTTAGGAGTTGGACTCAATGAACCTTGTGGGTCCCTTTCAAACTCCAAACATCCTCTGTGGTCTGTGAATCTGTATGGGAATCTGGAGAATGGGGGAAAAAAACAGTTTTGGAAGCTGGATGCATATTTGATGTGCAGGTAACAGAATAACTGAATATAGAACTTCTGTTTTTCCAATGGCAAGGACCTAACAGAATGAAATGTTTACAATTCTGAATAATTTCCACAGACGTGTTAATAGTATATCAATATGGCTTATGAAAGTGGTATCTTCTTCAGAATGACAAAATATGTGGAGTTTTTTTTGTCTGTTTGTTTGGATTTTTTTAACTGGGTACACTCAAATTCCCTGTAAGAATTAATTTTGAAAGAAAAGCTGTACCCGGTCTTAAATGGTATTCTTGTTAGCAGATTCTCCTTTCCTGAATAAAAAGGGCATAGTTCACATGGAGGAAAATTACTTGCATCTCTGTATTTTGTGGTTTACTCATCATAAATGCCCCAATTCACTCTTTTTTGGGTGTACACCTCAAATGGGGTTGCCATTAGAAAGGCCCAGGTGACTTGGTGGACAAATGCAGGCAGTAAAATAAAAGATTGATTGGTTGCTTCTTACTTTTGGGAGAAACATAGTTTGCAGACACAGGAATGGGAACAGATGGTTCTGGTTTTGGTTTCAAGCTATTAAAATGGCCTAATCTGTTTGAAACTATGCCCAAAGGACCAACAGTGTTCCAGAGACTGACAATACCATACAATGTAAAAATTTGCTTAATGAGTGCTTTAAGTAGTGAATTAAAATTCCTCAAGAAACATTGGAGGAAAGAATAGGAATAGTCCACTAAGGAGAAATTCTTTTTCATTTAACCATTTTTCTTTACATAGCTTCAAGTTTCATGACACATCCTGTTCTTAATAATATGTGAATAGTGAGTACATATTGCTATGACTTCGTTATTTTAGGAAATTATTAACTACAGATTTAAAGTGCACTGCAAAAGTACTTCATGCTACGTTTCCATTTATATTATGCTAAAAAAGTAAATATGTTAAGGAGGACCCAAGAACAGACTTACAGGAGGAGCCTGTTAAACAGAAGCTATTTTGTACTTCTCTGACACCCACATGACACATTTAATACAGTGCCAGCAATATAAATCACACAGACAGCCTTTTCAAGATAACAGAGAAGTATTACTATTCTCTAAAAGCTGTACTTTTTTGGGGGATAGCACTTGCTACTTTATGCAGCAGTCAACAGAACCCTGGATCAAAATAGATTATTGTGTAAGCAGAAAACAAACATGCAAGTTTTCAATTGCAAAATTGCTTCAGCTGCAGAACAGATACAACAATACTTGTTTTCAATAGCTAAGGGGGAAAAAAAAAAGATTAAAAGACATACCAGTCAAATTGCTGTAACTTCCAATCCAATGAACAATGGCAAACTGCCCAAAGGAAATGCCCAAAATATTTGATCTGAGCCATGTTGAAGGACAATGTGTTGCACATTGGGAACTCTTGACCTTAACAATCATAAATAAGTTTAAAAAGAATTAGAAAGCCATTGCTACTGCTAAAGATATCTTGTCTAGAAGAAAAATTTAGGAACTGGGTTTTTTTTAGGATATATTTTATCTTTATATATTTAACAAATCCCTGTGAAATTAATTGCTGTAACAATATCCTCACAATCTAAATTGTAAATAAATTTTATTTTTATACATGCATAATATATTACTATATTCTATCCTTGATTCTATATTTTATGCATTATATATGCTATATAAATATTATATTGTTTTATGATATTGATATTGTATTTTGAATTTTAAGAGTAGCCTAATTTAAAAAAATCAGTTTGACTAGTAGTTCTTTAAAATAATTAAAGAAATCTTTAAATAAAATTAATCTTTTTTTCATGACATAAATTTTTTACAATATTTTTCAATGGAAAGTAAAGTTGTGCATTGTTGCTGTTAAACATTAATAGCAATCCTTAAAAAACAGTAAAAATAGACCTTGAAGTTATGTGAGACATATAATTACACATTTGGTAGCCCAGTTTCTAGTGTACTTTTGTACAACATGATTGTGATTGATCAAAAAAAAGCAGGTATACTGGTTCTAAAGCTAACACAAGGATGCCATTGAAATGCCTTAGCAGACCTTCCTCTGATCACATTCCAGCAAAATATATAACTTTTGCTTCATTTTAGTCATATCTGTCATTCCAGTGCAGTGCCATCAAAATCAAGATTATACAAACCATGTGAGACAAGCCATGGCCTCAGTTGTTTGGTTATTTTTTGTGTGATTAGTGACACCATAAATTATCAGAAAATGCATCATGTACTAATTGTTGATTAAAGAATGTGAATGATCATAGATCATACACAAAATTCTGTTCTTATATGAAACTAGTTTTCCAGAGCAGTAATAGATATTAGCCGGTCTTACTAAATCCCTTAAAAGCTGGAGTGCCTGTCAGCTTCTCTTAATTGCCATGAAATGGTGAGAAGCACAAGTTCTACATATGAAGCTAGAAATGGAACTACAGTAAATGACACACTTCAGACTGGTTCTGTTCAAGGGGGAAATTCAGTGATGTTTTTAAGCCCACATATAACTTTTAAGCATCTGCTGAAGGTATTTGCTTGAGCTTTACCGGAATACATCCTTAAATTTCATTGCTGTGATTTACTTCTTAACTGCCTCAAGCACTAAAGGCCTGAGCGGGTAAAGCAGCTGTTCTCAACTGTTTAATGACTGAATTGGTTTTTCCCTTTGTCACAACAGTTACCCTCACCTTCATCCAGCTCACACCCCTAAACCTCTTCATTTGAACCAGCAGCTCCCATCACTTGGTGTGCACCTCGTGTGCCTCTGGCAGGTGGGAGTCAGAATGGACTACCTGAGTTGTTGTGTCCGTGCATGCCTTGTGGAGCCTAACAACACAAATGTCACTCTCCAGCTTCTCCAAAGGACACCTCTTTCCTAGTCACTGGTCTCAAAAACCCCCTTCCTTCCCTCCTTTCCCTCTTTTCCTTCCCCATAACCACCTCTAGCCCCTGTGTACACAAATCTCTTCCCTTAACATAGCTCCAAAGCTGCACCCTGCAAACCCCTGAGTCTCTGTTCCCACCAGAGGAAGAAGCAGGGTGCTTACAAGGGGCTAGTGCTCACAGCAAGACCAGCAGAGAGAGGGAACAGAGCAAGGGAAATGAGAGAAGCTACAGCCCCAGCATCATCCATGATTTTCTCCTTTTCCCCACATTAAAAGAAAATGTGACACTGTTCAACTAGCAAAAAAGAGAAATTCCCAGCTACAAAAGAAGCTAAATCTTCTTCAGTTTTGAAAAAAATACCACGCTTGTGCTAGGCCTTTTTTTAATTTTATAGGTGAAAATAAGAATTAATATTTCCTGGAACTGACAGATATCCATATAGATATTCTCCCTGGGTAATATACTGTGATCCCTGCACTCTGTCAGGGAGTTTGGTGAAAAAAATTAGATAGTCTACCTTAATTTTTAAATTTTTCATCATGATTTAAAGATATGGCTCCTAACATTAGGATATCCTTATTAGATGGTTGATCCATATTGAAACTATTGGGTGAGCAGTCAGTAGCTGAGGTTCAGTTTAAATGTGGGCTGAGGCATAGTTATAAGTCAGGATCTTCCTCCCTTCTCCAGCTTCAAGGATTTAGGTTTATGCAGTGCAACATAATTATTCAGACCACTTTATCCAAGCATGTAAAGCCAAATATCCAGCCTGAGACCTGTGAAAACTTCAGTCTCCCTGCCCCCATCTGGTGACCAGCTCATGCTGAACTTCCCCTCCTAGAAGGAAGAAACATTGCCAATATGTGTGTTCACAAATATGGGCAGGAAAAATACCTGCTGGTTCATACATTTGTCTCAGAGTGGAGAGATGGGGATTCCTAGACTGCATTACTCTTCTGGTGGGAAGAAGTGAGATGCAAAACAAAACAGCTGTTAACCCCATATCTACACATTTTCCAGAAAAGTGCATAGGTAAGGGCAAGCTATATACACTCTCCATAAAATCCCTTGAAAAGACACATTTCTAGAGTAAATGTGAGGTTCCCTGCCAGACAATTAGAGGCAGGAGATTGCTGCATAGGAATGTCAATTTCTAGGTCTTATCTATCATGTAAATTTCATGACTAATCCCTTGAAAGAGAATGCCTTCTTCATCTCCTGAAGAAACGACTTTCAGAAGAAAGGATCAGACATCATGACCCAGTCCCCATCAGAGATTTGAAGGAAGTTATTTTATTATCCAAAATCAGCTCTAGGAAGTGACTTCCATGCTATGAATTCAAATTGAAAAATTTGGCTAGAGCTTGAAGGCTCTGAGAAGGCAGATGCTCCTTTCCCCTCAGGACATCTCACCACAAGGTTTGCTTGCTTCTCCTGAGTGTGCTGCCTGGAGGAATGCATCTTCCTGTGGAACTGGCTTACTTTGTTTACTTTATAGGCACACTTGGTTGGTGATTTGCCCCACACCTCCCCAGAGCAGTGCCTCACTCATTGCAAATCCTGCTCCACTGAGACACTGCCTGTGAGTCCACAGGGATTTGCTCCAGCCCACTGCCTCCAGGTTTGTGATTGACAAGCTTTGCCTCCCATTTTCAAGTGTTTGCAGCTCCTGATGGAGCTGACCATGTGCTGGGGACCAAACATGCCACAGGGTGAGTAGTGAACACAGTGCTTTGCTTTGGCTCCTTTGAGTCCAGTGCCTGCTGAAGACCAGTAAAAGACCCCTTCCCCTGGGGTCTCATGGTTAACCAAACTGGTGTCCTCAGTTAACATCATCATCAGTAGGTGCAGCTGAATAAAGATTTAACTTAGTAGCAATAAATGACAAAGAATTTACTTTTCTTCCCAAAGATTTGAAACTTAGAGATGCAAGTGTTGCTTGAATAAATAACAAGTAGCCTGTGAAAGCATGCTGCCATCTGGAAATAAGAACCCAGACAACTCAATGTATACTTGTCTGTGCCTTTCCCATTATCAGAGACTGGATATGCAGAGTGCATATCCACCAAATTCTGGAGTGTTTATTTGTATCTGCAGAGATTCAAGATCTGTCTGTCCTCACAGCAGACAAAACTGTATTTGGCATCTAGATATATATATTAAAAATTCAATTTAAGATACTTTTCCAGCAGTATTTCTAATAAATGATGTTATTAAGTATCTAAAAGTTGACTTTATTTACCTTTATTTATTACTTTATTTCAGGCCTGAGTATTCAGACCTTTTTTTATTATTTTTGTGCTGCACATTATTTAATAAAAGGAAGGAGGGAATTGGAATATAGTTACATGTTATTTTATGAGGAACAATGCTCGGCACAGGTTTTCTACTGCATAGGTCCCCTCAAATGTTATATTTTGGGTCCTACATGTACCCAGAATAAAGAGAGTTTGTTAATTGAAATGTATTTTCTTCTTGTTCTATTTCTAAACTTGGAATACAAACACATAAGAACTAATACAGATAATCACAAATTTACACATGCTTTATACATCTTAAAATGCAATTACTTCCCTGACAGCTTTTTTAATACATGATCAATGCACAGCCAAGATCTGAGGAAATTGTTTGGCTTTTCATAACCACAGCAATCAATCAAAAAGTAGAATGAGATCTTTTAGCACTGATATTTCTGAGCAATGGTAAAAAAAAATTAAAATATCCTTCGGGTTTTCTTAACAGATATCTTTACCATGCCATTGTCTCCAAACCTCAAACACACTTCTTTGTGAGCTGTAAATGTAGGAAGATTTGATGTCAAGAAATGACTGCTGATACCAGTACCAATGCAGGTGAACCACATCATGACACTTTAAACTCTCTGTTCCTGACAACTTAACACTTTTGGGCACAGGCTGATCTTTATGCAGAATATAAAGGAGCTGATAAAACTTTTGAGACAGCTTCTATCTGACAATTAGCAACTTCTTCCCCCAGTCAAACCAGCTGGAACCACCAAAGACTGTGATGAAGCATGTACACTTCACAGTGCAGCAGTGAACATGTTAATAACACCCTGTCCATTCCTCCTGCTTTTTCCTCTACCAAGCAGCTAATGAGGGGCAGATGCTATAAAAGACCAAAAACCAGCTTGTGCAAAGGTGATGGATGTTGATATCTCAGCTGTCTCTAGAGCTGCTGAAGCAGCTAGGTGTGGAGACTGCCCAGGGCAAGAGGCGTTGGCAGGCTAACACAGCTTACAGCCTGCAAGAGAGGCTGAACTGGTGTTTGGATTTCCCTGCAAAAGGAGGAATAGTGGCTCTGAGATGAAGGGATTGATAAAGCAGGACTAATCTATGCCTGGTTTTAAGTTACTTAGAGGTGGGTGATACATGCTCTGTGTAGGAGAAGCAAGAAGTTGCTGTGCAGACACCATAGGACATGCCTTAGGCAGAGATGTTGGCTTTTGGTACTCTATCCCGAGATTTTAAGAACATGTTTGATTAGATGGAAATGGGGCTTTAAATGTTATTTATTTAAGAATAAATTTTTCAATTAATTTCTTCTTCTATTTAATCTCAGAACTCTTTCTTCAACTCCCCCTTTTCCAAGAGAAAGCTTGTTCTGTAGTGTCACACAGCACTGGTCCCCAGAGCTAGGCCAAATCCTGCCATCAGGGGTAGCAATAAAGCAATTAAGGATTCACAGCCCTAGGAATCATCTGTAATAAGAAGAAGAGATTCTTGCCTTCTGTTTCTGTGGTGATTTTTGGTTTTACTTGACTAGCTTTTATGGCAGGGTTTACTTTTTTTTTTTTTGGCTGTTGTATAATAAAACACTTTTATTATGGTTGGTTTAATTTTCAAAGCTTTAAAAAAATCAATTTGTTCCTTTGCACTCAGTATATTGGAGCGGATAACTATAATCTGTTATTACTTTGGGGACACTGCTTAACTTCTGTTGACCCTCTCGTCCATGAATATTTCCGGGAGTATTCTTCTACAATCTATTTCTTGGACTATTTATGTATAGACTTACTTTTCTTGTTCTTTTCTTCCAAGTCTCTAAGAACAATGATTAATTTTAGGGCAAAAGCAATTTGCTAAATGCCAAAACACAAAATCCGTGAAAAAACTGTTATGAATATCTGGGTTCTTCACTTTGTACTAAAGATACTGAGAGGGTTGGGACTGATGTGGATGTTTCAGACTCCACAATGTTTAACAGGGAAAAAAAGAAACAAAGTGCATAGAGCTAATAGGACATATTGACTAATGTTATCCTGTCCTTTGGGCCAAATGAGTTAAACACCTCCTATTGTATTTCACAGTTTCTTTAACAAGGAGAAGGAAGACAAAGATGGTACCAAAATCCTTTTTAAGCTTTTGGCAAAGTCTTTGAAAAATTACTAGATTGATTTTTTTTGTTTGATTGTTTGTTTGTTTTAATGGGGAGGTTTTTATGAGCTACTTAAAGTACTGTGAGTCCATTTGTGTTGTATCTGTGCAGGAAATGGCTGACCAGTGGAGTCACCCCTTTACAGCCAGGAATCAGCAGAGCTGAGGTCAGCACATTACCCTGAATATCTCTGTTGTTAAATGCTGGTATCTACATTCTTTGACAGAGGTACATATTATTATCGTGTCTGCAAGACAACCAAGTAATAAGGTTTCTGTTTGAGTATGTCTATATTAATGAAATTAATCTCTTATATCATGCTAAAAACATCTAACTCTTCATGGACAAGAAGCTGTTTTGTATAAAGCCTTCTCATACCCCACTCCAGCTAGAAAAGTAAATTTTTTGTATCAATGGAATATATGTAATGGATTAGATGCCAGTGTTTCCTTCACTGTTGTTAACCACTTTGGGTGCTCTGTAGCAGTATGTCTTACGATCCTGGTATCTCTGTGTTTTACAGGTTATAGCAATATAATGGTGCAACATTAGTCACACCAACAACTCTCACTCTACTTATCAAAGCAGCCTTTAGATAACTTCAGATGAGACACGACAGTGGGTAATCCATTATCCTCTTTCCTGGTTCTTTTGTCTTCTGAACAAAAGATTTGATACAAATAGTTAAGCTGATTCTGACACATAGCAGTTAGGACTAGCATTTTGAAAATGTATTTTCCATACTTGAATGCAATGAATGAGCTTCTACTTGCTTTAGGGAGAGAGGGCAATGTGTGGAAACATGAATAATGACCTGATTTAGTAGAGGAAAACTGCTGTAGGGAGGGATAGTAGTAGGTAACAAATAAAAACCCCAAAGCAAGGAAGCTGAATACCACTAGAGGAAAGGGGGGTGGGGAAATATTTTAATAATCTTGGGTTTTTGTGAGGATATCATAGAAGAAAAAAAAAAATAAAGTCAAGACTTTCTCAACATATGACTTGTAGATGAAAGACCACAGGACACCCTGATGCTGAAGGGTGGGAATAGCACCACCTATTGCAGGGATGTCCTTACCTTGTATCAGACCTCACAGCTGCCACTGCCCAGCCCTCACAACAGCTTGGAAGGTAAGGACAGGGTATTTTCTTGAATTAGGACGGAGTAATCTGCTTTCCTAGTGACTTGGGAAAAACCGATGATAAGGCAGAAACTGAGCCCAGTTCTTCTGAATGACAAGCTCATGCAATACCTGCTGGCTCTGTTTCCTCTCCCTCTATGAAGTGTCAGCTGCTTGAGAACCTTGATAGATCAGCCTAATGAGACCACCTAAAACTATATATTTTTCTTTTAATCCTAGGCAATGTATTTACCCTTGCCTTTCCATTTTTGAGCCATGCTCTCTTTCAACTACAATTGCATCACATTTTGCAGGCACTAGAAAAACTGTGAATGTTTGTAGCAGGAAAACATGTTTTCTAGATTTGCATGTAAAAAGACAAAGGAAATTTACATGGAGTAGTGGAAAGTAAGGGAAGGTATATAGACTAAAATTTATTCAAATCCAACTGTAAAGCTTGAAAAATAGCTGCCATTCTAGAAAGGAATATAAAATTTCAAAGTTTTTTTCTTATTTTTTCATAATATAATAAATTCAAGAACTTCTCATGTCTTGAAAATGCAGTTCAGCAGGTGAGAAAAGCAGGGAAAGGCAGCATGGTAGAACATCTTCCTCTTTGAAAATCAGTATCTGTCCACAAACCACAACTGTCAAAAAGTAGGAAAGGGACTTAGAAACAGCACATCCACACATTCATTTATACGGGCTGCTTTTAATTTTCTTGCCTTTTGTTATGTGACTGCCAAAATAAAAGTGGGATTTAAATGGGTGTGTCCAGATAGACACAACCCAAGAGGGTGCTAATTACAACCTGGACGAAGTTCAATGAGAAAAACTTAGCTCATAACTCTCTTATTACCAGAGAAGTCTGGTCTCACATTTTCCAGCAGACAGAGGTGTATGTACATGACATACATACACCTCTGCCTCTACCCTCCCTTTTCCTTCACAAATCAGTTTTGTAAATCCCTCCAAGTAACACCAGCTGATTTAATTATTTTTCATTTCATTGTTTTCAACAAAAGGGTCATGTAACATTTTAGACTGCTCATCTTCATGAAAATATGAATGACAGGTTTTTTAAAGCTGTATATTATTTAGAAAACAACTATTATCTAATTGTTCCCTGCATAACCATTTCACCTGCTGAAAGACTCCAGGCAAGTCTGTAACTCTCAGAGGGGCCTTCTGGAGAAGGGCTTGAAATCCAGCCCTGTGTTGCCACTATATTCCAGATCCTCAAACGCTTTGAACAGACATAACTCTCCTGGACATCCCAGTATTTCAATTCACAAAATATAAAGACTCTGCTCAGATATTTTAACTAGATAAAACTGCTTTGCCTGGTATCAGGGTGGACATCTAAAATTGATTTCTGGGAGAAAGTTTTTCTTCAAACATTCAAGTGAAAATATTCTACAATTGCTGTAGTGAACTAGTATAAACAATTAAAAAATCAGGAGGCCTAAGTTGCCTATGTTTGGGTTTTTTTTTTTCCCTAGACTGCAACTTGACCTTATTTTATACACCCTGGCTTAGTTTTCTAATTTTGTGGCAAACTTACTTAGCAGTGTTGAACCCAGAGTAAAATGTGACTGACTAGCCAAGGACCTCTCCCTGTGGCCCTGCATATATAACTGCCATTCAGATCAATTTAACTGAATTTACAAGGAATGCAGATAAAAGGGGAAGGTAAGACTTACCATTGGTGTTTCAATGACTGAGAATAACAGTATTAAGCTACATACATAGGAATGGGTCACAGAGAGTGTTGGACAAAATTCTGAATTTAGAAAAATATGCTGTTCTGTTGGTTTCTTTCCAAAGCAAAAAAACAAATGAAAAAATGCAGATGTATCCAAAATCTCAAATAAAATTGAAAAAAAAAAAAAAAAAAGCAGATAGTCTTCTTTTTATCCTGGTTTTGGCTGGGACAGGGTTAATTTTCTTCTTAGTAGCTGGTACAAGGCAGTGCGTTTTTGAATTTTGTATGAGAATAATGTAGATAACACACTCATGTTTTAGCTGGTGTTAAGTAGTGCTTACCCTAAATCAAGGGTTTTTCAGTGTCTCACGTATGCTAGCTGGGAGGGGCACAAAAAGCTGTGAGGGACCCCAGCCATGACAGCTGCCCTGGACTCACAAAGGGATATTCCTCACCATAAATGTCATGCCCAGCATATAAACTGGGGGAGCTGTCTGGGAGGAGCTGGTCACTGTTCAGGGATGAGCTGGGTATAGGTCAGCAATTGTATTGTGCTTCACTTATTTCCCTTGGATTCTCTTATTCTATTAATCTCCCTTCCTCTCTTTATCATTACTATTAATATTATTGTTATTATTGTTGTTGTTGTGGTTATTATTATTGCCACTGCTGCTATTATTACCAGTATTATCTTCTTCATTATCATTACTGTTTTGATTATTAAAGTGTGCTTATATCAACCCATGAGGTTTATCTTTTCTTTCTGATTCTTCTCCCCTTCAGGAATGTGTTGGGGGCAGTCAATAAGTGGCTGTGTGGTACTTAATTGCCAACTGGGATTAAAACACACCACCTTAAAAAAACATTTGGACAAAACAACTACTGTCAAACCTCAAAAAACAATTCACTTGAATGATAAAGAGAGTGTAAATCTCTGAAGTATATTTGACATAAACTTATTTACACAGCCTACAGTTTATAACTTTCTTGCTTCAAAGCACCATTCTTCATAAGCACAAAGAAAAAGAAACAAGGGAAATGCAAAAAAAAAAAAAAAAAGCAGAAAGAAATGGATGATGGATTATTAAAAAAAAAAGGTTTATTTTTCAAAACATATTTTGACTTGTGACACTGATTGACCTGCATCTTTTAGATGCATTCCACTACATGTGGAAATTTATAGCTGCAAAAATACCTAATAAGATTAGCATAAAACCCTGTGTGCAAAGGTATTAGCTTTATAGACTTCTTATTTTATTACTGAAAGGAACATAAGGGAATTGTTTCTTTTGCATCATCTGCTTATTTGATATTTCTAAAGAGCTACTTGCTGCCAGCCCAGCAGCATGGTTTGAGAAGAAACTGAGTTATGACTTCATGAGTTAAACAGATTTCAGTTAACATTATCATGTGTCATCTGATCTTGAAAATTCACTAAGTGCTTCCAAATTTAAAATTTATCCTCTTTATTTCCTTTTGTTTCCTAGGATTCAAACACTGTCAGCTTTAGATGCTCTTTTCATTTTAAAAAACCTTCGGTTTACAATCTTTATATACACAGTATGTCTTGTGTATGTAGGATTCATTTTGCACTAGAAATAAAATTAAATATATTATTGGTGTTAGCAGAGCAACTTTGACAGCTGCAGTTGGGAAACTCAGATCAGACTTCATGGTGAAGCATATAACTGAAATCTCAGAAAAAATCTTATATTTACTGAGTAGACAGATACATCTAACTTTTATGGTTTTACTACCTATTTATTTTTGAAATCTAGTCTGAACTGGTGACCATATGGGAATATCTTTGCAGACTTATTTCTTCATTATTATGTGAATTAAATAGATGCAATAAACTGAAATTTTAACCAAGCCTTAAAATACATCCAGAAAATCACCCTCAAAAATAAGAACTCCTGTTAATTTGATGACATTTCACTTAGTGGCATCTTAGAAACACGACTGGGAAACTGATTATTCAGATCACATGAAATAAGACTGTTCAAAATGAACGTTAGAGGACAGAAAATTTAAAAAAGTAGTCCACAAAACTTTCCTGAATCAAGCTTAAGATCACAGTTCGACAATAATAACCTCAGCTTTCCACATGAGCCTGGACAATTGACTACAAGAATAAAGAATACCATGGGATGAAGGTATCAACAGCTTGCCAAAGGTTTAATATATTTACAATTTATATTTACTTCAACCTTTCTTAAAAAAATTATATTGAACTAGATAAATTTTCTGAGATTCATAAACTTTTCTGAGTTCTCCAGCATCCAGAGAGTTTTTTCTGTGATTCTGTGTTGGCAATACCATCTTGTTAGGCTTCCCAGAGGGAAAAGTACTTCTGATTTATCAGGAGTACCTGAGATAATTTTAAACTCCACAACAGATTAACAAGAAAATCAGAAGTTTTACTCAACCAAAAGGAAAAGTTTTTGGTTCTTAACTACAAAACTGGAAAGTACCTAATACAGTCCTGAATCACATTACCAGAAATTTTTTCCATACCTGCTTCAGTGACATGGTTGATGAGAGGCAGACTTGGCACATTAACATCTCCAGTTTCCATGGCTGGCTTTGAGGATGCTGGGTAAGGTGAAATCTCCTTCCCTTCTCTTCTTAGATCTCTTCTCCTAAGTCTATTGTCTTGTAAGACTAAGGCAGATTTTCATCCATTATGATTATGATAACTCAGTTTTCTCATCCCCTGTTCAATACATGCCATGAAGTAAATCAGCAGTGCTGGACATTTCCCAGCCTTGTCTCTGGGATTTAATGTGTTCTTCAATGAGCATTAATTAAATAGGCTTTCTCTAAGTGTTAACATTTTCAAGACTCTTAAATGATAAGTATTAGCTGCAAATGCATGTTATCAAACTCCTTAATCTCTAGGTCAATGCTAAAGTCTATATAAGGACCATATGTGACCTAGCACATCTGTCAGATTTATTACTGATAAGAAAAGCAGGTTTTTATCCTGACCACCTTATCATCCTGCATCTTTCAAAAGTATTAGATACCTGCAGTGTCATGAAACAAAGCAGTGTAAATAGCTTCATCCTGAAGTAAACATGGTAAGCGTGCTGAATTGTTGCAGTTGAGTTTAAAAGAGGAGGTAATCATCTCTTTCCACTGTCTAGACATTTGAAAGGGTTGTCAGGACTACAGCTACAGCTTACCAAGCATCTGCTTTTGCTCTGCAGGGAGAGCTAAATCTTTGAGATCAAAGTCTCACAATAAACACTTATCTGGGGTGGATTTCTGACATGAAAAAATCATCAAATAAGTGCTACCCTTCACTGGACAGTTGCTTACCATTTCTCATTAGGCACACAGCCAAGCTCCATGGTGCATGTGGAACCCAGAAAAAATCATATCTTAATGTTTATATAGCAGTTAATGTGTTCAAGGGTAGTTTGGAGTAACATACAGGGGCAAATTACAGAGAAGTCTTACTGGAGAGAGAGGTGGCAGCTCCCAGAGAGCAGAACTTACTGACTGGGGAAGCCTGTTGCCTGGCAGATGGGTATGCCTACCTTTGACTAAATAATTCTTGTGTTTCTTGGAGACAGGAATCACTACAGAAACCTTTTCAACCTGTGATAACCAAGAAAGGAACACTTCAAAACAAGATAAAAGGAAACATTCATCTGCTTTAGCATCCAACTCCTCCTGGAGAGTTCTTCCCTTCTTAAAAATTTTCCTGGCAAAGGAAGAATTGCCACAGTGGCTGAAGTAAACTTGCTAGGTTATACTTTTCTTTGAAGATATATCCCTTCCTTAAGCCTGCTATCAGCAAAAGTAACAGTGGCATTTTGCACATCAGTTGTGCTTTCCTACAAACTGAATGTTGACAGTGCATTTTAAGATCCATTACCACACACAGGAAATATGCTAAGGTGAACCTATGACAATACAGCTTCTAAGTAATTATATTTCTTATTTCTTCATAGCCAGATCAGCTCTGTACTGAATGTGATTGAGCTCAGTTCAATGGAACCATTGTTAAAAAGAATGTTTCTGACACACTCCATTCCCTGCCTGCACAGGCTGTGGCCTTTGTGGTCAGTTTAATTGGCCAGTTCCCTGCTTGCCCACCTCAGGGTGGTGAATCTCTGGAATCTCTGTGCTGGGGATGCTGGCACTCTTCTGAAGCAGGTTTCAGGGTTTGATCATCAGATACAACAGCTGTGCCTAGAGACATCAGCCCATATAGCAGGGAAGAAGCCAAAGTTCTGCACTCCTTAGTCCTCACATTTAAGGGAGACAGTGGTTCAGCAGTATAATTTCTTTCAAGTGTTGAATTGAAGAAAAAGCATCATATCTGAGGTGAATTTTAGACATTTTGCACAGTCTTGATGCCATAATGGACCAAGCTGGGGCAATCCTAGCAACAGAGGTCTTCCTGAGCACAAACTGCTAGAGAAATTTGTGATGTGGTGTCATGTGCAAGCAAGCCTGGAAAGACAAACGGGCAACAAGCTGCTGGATGGGCAGCAGACTGTTCTGCTACTGGGGCCACTGCACAAAAATGTGGTAGATGTTTTCAGCACTTAACTCCCAAACTTTGGCTACTTGTTGCAGCTGTCCTTTTCCCCTACCCCCACAACCATCATTAACACAGGCATTGACCCTCTACAGGTCAGTGTCACAGCTACTCCTGGGTCAGTTGTCTCAGCTAAGCACTTGTTAAGATAATTCTAGCTTTAAAGTTTTCCTAGGCTTCCTGACCTAAAACCTAATCCCAAGCCAATTACTTTTTCTAACACCAGTCCTAAACCCAGTCTGCCTTCCCCTGCTGTGCTCAGCAGCAGATTTCTTTCTTTGGTCTCAAATGATTAAAAGTGTTAACTCTACTCACAAGTGTATGGGCCACAGTAATTGCTCAGGCCCTCCTACCAGCTCCAGATCAGGAGTAAGAAAGGGCTTTGTGAAGAATAGCTTGGCATGCTTCTGCAGATTCTAGTAAAGATTGCTTTCTTGGAAAATGCGGCCACTGAAAAACTATGTTTAAGGTTGATTTGGTTTTAATTGCAGCTGAAAATTTTTGCTCTTAGTTTTATTGACTACTTCAGTGACTACTAGTACCAGCATGCCCACCAAGAAATGTGTCCATGCTGAATATTATCCTGTGTTAGTCCCCACTACCTTGGCTAAATGAGAACTAATGATTTGCTCTGCCACCATTCCCACTTTCCCTGTAGCCATCCATGAAAAAAGGCTTGGGTCCTGTGCAGGTAAGGTCCATCACACAAAAGCCTGCATCCATATATAAAAAAGGTTTTTATCACAGCAATAGAGAAAAGTCACTGACAAAATTGGTTTTTTTCTTCTCACTTTCGTTTCCATGCTTGCTTTCTCTTCTGTATCACTCTTCAGCCCCTTTCAGTTCTCCTGTGGGTTTACTGTGGCCTGCTGAGCAGTGCTATACTGAAATATTAACTTCTCTGTTAAACTTGGCCCTGCCAGACGTGTTCAGGAAAACTTCTGGTTCCTCCAGTCCTGGGTCCATAGCTTGGAACTGGAACTGTACCAGACATAAGTCGAGTAGGGGTCACAACCCCAGCCTTTTCTGGAGCTGCAGGGATGGGGTGTGTGACTGGGAACTCCTAGGGCCTGTTTTGGGGTTTGCTGCCTTGTGGCTTTCAAAGTTGAGTCACATCCTCGTAGCTCCCAATCACAAAGCAGGCAAAGGCATTGCTTGGTGCATTTGCCCGGGTCAGTGTTGTTGCAAAGGCAGACTCATTGAAAGAATAAGTTTGAAGCATTTTGAGTTCAAATAATTGATCTTTAGCTGGAACTTTTTGGTTTCTCATTCTGGAAGTATGTTCCATTTCAAAACCAATTCCATTCTTTTAAAATTGTTTCAGAGTTCAAATAAATATCAAAACTGTTTCGGATTAAATTTTTTGTTTAACCTCAAACTCTATTATTTTTTCATGCTGCCTTGCTTGCTGAAATGTTGCTCTTTAATTTTCCCCCTCCTCAAACTTCCAGTGAACCACTTTATCAGAGTGTGAGATAATGAGACAGAGTTCTGCTTTTCACATCACAAAGTGTCTACCACTCCA
Organism: Haemorhous mexicanus; assembly: GCF_027477595.1. Lineage (NCBI taxonomy): Eukaryota > Metazoa > Chordata > Aves > Passeriformes > Fringillidae > Haemorhous > Haemorhous mexicanus. Next base: position 19,545,209 of record NC_082341.1, on the reverse strand, counting down.
TGAATCTGAACTCTCTTTACCCCAAAAGAAACTCTCCCTAACCATGCATCATGGCACTGGCAAAAGGCAGTGCATGTGGGAGGTTTGCAGCCCTGCTGTCCTAGAGATAAGCAGAAAGCTCTGCTGAACAAAGCTGAACTGGCATTAACCACACAGATCTTAGAGCCACACCACGGACAGATTCTAATTAGGCACAATTATGCAAACTCATGTATTTGCATATAGCACCTCGCAGAGAGTTACAGGGGATCTAGCAGGAGCCTACTGGATGTGCCTTAACCAGAAGGGGAACCTCAGGGCTTTTCCCAGAAAATAAAGCTGAGTGGTGAGACTCAAGGCTCTTCCAGCCAGAGGAAAAGGGGAAGAAGCAAAGGCTTGTTTAAAAGTGCAGCTTCTCTGGAAAGTTGCTGTATTTCCCTATTTAACAAGGAAGCTGCCTGTCTGCCTCATGCTTAACATCTGAGTTTTGCAGTGCCCTTTAGTGATTCAACTAAAATGCTGTGCTCCTCCTTTGAACTGGCAAAATCAAAGACGGCTGCCAGCTGGGCAGCACTCGAAGTTCACAGCTCTAACACCTCCTTTTGACAATACTAAGCCTAATGCCTCAGCCAAATTCCCAACAGCTACACAAATCACCTTCTTGAGCCCTAACCATCACAGAGCTCCAAAGGGAGGGAGGTGAATCTCAGTGGCAAACTCACCCCCTGGGATTAAAGGCCATGTGCAGCTTCAACGTGTGATACTCATAGGATCAAGCTGTGGACTACCTGCTCCATAAGGGTCTCATAATCCATTTTGTCCCTGTGGAGACTACTCCTGGCAGATCAAATATTATTTATGGCTCCAAAATTAATTACCTAGACCTTTTTCTCTCTGCAGTTGGGAAAGCAGGTTATTTGACAGACACCACTCAGTTACAGCAGAAAATACTGATGGTTGTAGTCTGTCTATTAATATGCAGACACAATCCTTTGCAGAATAACAGCAAGTGCAAGTTCACCAAACAGGAAAACTTTGTTTTTTCTTCTTGGAAGAGAATACAGATATATTCTCCTCTCTCTCAGGAATGCTGCAACTATTTGTACCAGTTTCTTTTTCCTGAATTAAGCAGAGATATCCTCCCCTGACTCCTCAAATGCAAAAGCAGTTATTGATCCAGGCTAGCACTGGAGTGCAGTTGAGAAGTGCCTCTCTTATATCTATCAAAGCAGAATAGCTGGGAACATGTTAAAATAGATAAAGAAATGTTAAAAACTCTGTTTTTCAGAATCAGTAATTCAATAAGGCCAGATATAGTTTAGGTAGAAAAGACTATGTTGAAACAAAAAAAAAAAAAAAAAAAAAAAAAGCAAACTCCTAAATGAATATGAAAGTGAGAGAGTGAGAGCAGGCAGCAGGCACTTGTAAGCAGTATGACAGTAGAACACAATGAACAGAAAGAATGTTCCTACCCTTTTTTCCTGAGTGACTGATGTTATAAACAGGGATGGATTACACAGGAAGAGAAATTATAATGCCATATTCTTGACTGGTGAAAGTGGAAGTGTTCTCATTGATTTCTGTGTAACCACTTCTGTTTATGCCACTGAAAAATATATACCTATACAGGTGAGATAATGTGCAAGGATGGTGATGGTAAAAGCACATAAGAGTAATGAAAACTTATCACAGGCGCTGTGTTCCAAGTAAACACAGCTCATCACTTTAGATACCTTCAAGAAGTTGTTCTTTCAGTTTTACTTATGTTTTATAAGTAATAACAAATGCATAACCTTTTGTGTTATGAACGCCTTTCTAGCAATGACATGTTGTCATTAATCACTATAAGATTGATTATTAACTTTCATCTCGGCTTTTTCTCAGTGCACTAAAAAGTCTTGCCTGTACACACAATTATACCAAGATAAGCTATGTTCCAATTCTGTTTTGTAGCAAAAGAAGCACAATGGATACAGCCTTCTTTGGAGGAGGCAGTTTGTTTTTTTCTGTGGAGAAAAAGACATATTGAATGTAGTGACTCTCTGCTAACCTTGCAGCAGGCACACTGCAAAACTGTCCCACAACTACACAGAACACAGAAAATTAGGATTGTGGAACCTAATATATTGTTGACATTTTTATCTGCAACTGCACACTTGAGCTGTCTCTTGCTAATCCTTCCCTTTCTTCAGCATGCAGTTTTTGTACTGTATCTATGAAGAACTTATATCTGAAACTATAGGACTGAGGAGGAAAGAACAAAAGAAAATAAATTACTTGTCCTCATTTAGGCTTCTCTATGCTATACATAAGGGGCTTGGTAAATTATTACTGATTTCAGCAACATGTATATTTTTTCTCAAATCATTCAAATCTTTTGTATTTTAAGATTTACTATAACTTTACAACAATCTCATCTTTATTATTATTTAAAAAAAAAGGATAAAGGAAGATGATAACAGATTGTGAAGGTTTTACAGACCTTATTGTTCTTATTCTCAGCTAATAGTTTTGCTTAAAAACAGCAGAAGGAATGGTCAGCCCTTCTTGAAGACTATCTCCCTACCCCTTCCAGTAAAGGCCAAAAGCTCAACAATCTTCTCAGCAACTTCAGCAATACTTTGGATAAACTGAACAACCTGACCAACTGTCAAGGAAAAATGTATTCCAATAGCATGAAGAAACCTCTATCTTACATTTTCTTTAAGAAGCAGCAATAGCTTTAATACTAACTTGTCCAAATCTGCACAAAAGTCTGTGGCATAATCCAGATCACCTGGTATACAAGGTTGTAACATCCCCTGAATCCCCACAGATTTCAGCAAGGCCAGGATTTCATCCCTGATGCATAAGATCTCCAGTATTATTTTACTCTTATAGAGAGAATATGGAATATATTTTCTGCAGTTATTTTTAGCAATACTTGGACGGCTTTTGTTTTGTTTAAGGATATGTGCAAGAAGCTTAAAACTAGAAAGGCCCATTATAAACTCATATATAAACCTTATTGATAATACCCTCCAGTATCATATTTTAATATACATTGAAAACATTAAGAAAATTTCTGCTTATACTGCAAATATACTTCTTAAACCCATGGGTGTTATGCTTTGATTTACACATAAACACATCAATGATTAAAGGGTAAGACACAATGGACCTGATGAATTCTTAATCTCAGGAGCAGCAGTAAATTAAAGAAAAACACAGTCTTGTTACTGGTTGCTCTTTTGTGATTAAGTATTAGTTATCTGCTATGTTTGACATTCCTTAGACCTATTTATTTGATTAATTTAATTGTCGCCCTAATTAATTTAATTATTTGGTAGCAAGTGCTGAGAGGCTGGTGCATTCATGGTTCTCTACATGTTGCTCAGCTGATTACCAGCTCCACAGTTTGCTGAACTGGTAAAAAGCCGCCGCCCGGTCCCCGGTGCCCCTTTCGCTTGTCTGGGTTTGATTGATGTGCCCTCTGCTCGCTTCTGTCTCCGTGCCGTCGTTCACAGATTAATGGAGGGGATGGGATTATTCACGGTGGGTTTAATCAAGCATGAAGATAATTTTTTTGGAAAGGGAGAACCCTCCCAATCATTGCACTTTTGAAGTGATGAGTATACATAAACAACTCTTTGGTTTGCGAAAAGAAATAGAAAATAAAAGGCAGGGGGTGGAGGGGTGGGGGGAGGGCGGAGTGGGGGGCGGTGTGAAGGGAGGCTGCATTACCCGAAAACACAGAGAAATTCTGGGGGAGAGGGGGAGCTGGGAACAGGATTCAGGGGGTTTGGGCATTGTTGCAGTTGTCATCCGCGAAACTGACGCACGTTTACACAGCAACTTTTCAACAAGCGGGCGGCGTTGGGCCGGGCTCGCCCCGTCCCGCGGAGCGGCGGGGCTCCGGCCGGGCCCGGGGGTCTCGGCGCCGCCCGCCGTCCTCCCCCCGCCCTCGCCGTGCAGAGCAGGCTGCCGGCGCTCCGGGCAGCGATCCACCCCGCTCGGGAGCCGTGCCGGGGCCAGGTGCCCGGCCCGGCAGAGCCTCCCGGGACCGCCGTGCGGAGCGCGACCCCGCCGGCAGCGGCGGGAGAGACGGGGAAGCCCCGGCGCCTGCGCCCCACCGCGCTCTGCGGAGGGGGCGGGGGGCAGAGCGAGGTGGCGGCCGGGACCGGCCTCAGGCGAGCCCCCTGCCCGCACTTGCGCGGCGGGGGCGGCGGGGGCGGCGGCAGCGCGGGCGCGCTGCGGGCCGGGGGAGCGCCCGCCCCACGCCGCTGCCCTCGGCCCCGCACCAGCGCCGCCGGCCGCAGAAACCGCCCCGAAAGAGAGAGAGAGAGAACTTGTTCGTCCCCGTCCCCGCCTGCCTGCCTCCCCGCCGCCCGCGCATCCTCTCCCGCGGCTCATCCGCCCGCCCTCCGGGTCCTACTCCCCCCGTACTCGGGGCCGGTCCGCTGGCTCCGGCTGGAACGTTTCCCCGCTGGTTTCCCTCGGAGGGGTTTAGTCGGTAGCGGTACACCGAGGAGAGGCTCCGTCCCTCAGGCATCCTGTCTCACCCTGGGGGGGAAGGGAGCTGGGTGGGGGCAAGCCAGGAAGGGAGGATCTCAGTGGCTCTCCTAAAATCTATCAGCAGACTGCGAGGAGGGAAGAGTTTGGCACTTCGCAGCGAGGCTGGGCTTGTTTTCCCTAGCGGTGATGCCGCTGGACTGAGAGCGGCGCGGCCGCGCGAGTTAGGGGACGGAGCCACCCCCCACCTCCTTCCAGCGCCCCCCAGAACCGGTGCAGCGCCTTCAGCCCCAGCGGCTCGTCCCTGCCGCCCCACTGTATGAGCGCTGCTCCGAGGACAGGGCGGCTCGGCGCCTGCTAGGGCTGCTCTCCGCCGCCCCCCAGACTTTCCCAGCACCGACGAGGAGCGGCGCGCACCCCGCACCCGGAGAGTTGTCTCGGCAGGCTCTGTGCTATGGCGAGGCTGCGGAAAAGCAAACTAGCCGCCGGATTTCTATTACTTTTCCAGTGTCTGAGCGAACGCTGCCAGCTCGCCGGCGGGGAGACGCCGAGGCAGAGCCACGGTAAGCGAGGCCGGTACCTGCCGGGCGGGGCCGGCCCGGGTTCTCCACGGAGCCCGGGGCAGCGCGGCCGGGGCGGGGTCGGGCCGGGGTCGGGGGCCGGGCCGGCTCCGCAGCCCCCCGCGATGTGGGTTCTGCCGGCCGCTCCACGGGCCGCGTACCCGGAGAGAGCAGACGCCGTTCGGGGCTGGCTCCCCCTCCTCCCGAGAGAGGCCCGGGATCCCGGCTTCTCATCCTTCCCTACCCTGGCTTCTCCGGAAAGAGCTCTCTATGACTTCATTTCTTATTTTAACGAGAATTCGGGACTTTCCTCTTTTAATGAATCTGCCCCGTGATCACTGGAAGCCGGTGCTGTTCCCCTCCCCAGACCCTCCGCGGGGTCCCCGGAGCCTCCTTCCCAGCCGAGTACGGGAAGGGAGGGACGGAGCCCCCCGAGTCCCCGAGAGAGGCGCCCCGACAGCCTCCCCCGCCCCCCCTCCCGCGCCGGGGGCCCCCAGCTCTCCCGGCAGCGAGCCGTGGAGGGATGGCAAAGTTTCCCTGCAGATCCTGCCTGGGAGAGCTAGCGGGCACTCTCCTCCCCCGCGGAAGTCAGTAGCTTGCAGCCTTCCCTGGAAACTGGGCGTTGAGAGAAGGAGAAAGATAAAGGAAGAAGCCCCAGGCGCTGTGGGACCTGATCGTTAGGAGCGAGAGGCTCTGTTGACTAACTTTGCTTGTGAAGTGTCAGGGACCTCCTGTCAGTCCTTCTCGGAGACACCTGTTAATGCGTGACACACAGCACCTGTAGTGCTTTCTCTTGGGCCACTGTTTCCCGCAGCATGGGGTTGCCTTTGGATCACTAAAGCCTTCTGTTATCCTTCATTCCTGTGCTGTGGAGGGGAAAGCTGCTAAGGGATATCTTGGCACGTTTGCAGATAGTGAGAAAAGTCGTGGGCTTTGTGTGTCAGGGGACCTTCCTGCAGCAGATTCTGGTTTACAGGTATTTTGAAAAGCTGTGCCTGTGTAGTCGAAATACCAGCTAGATTATTAATAGATGGGACACGCCTACTGGCTTCCCTGGTGCAACGGAACTGCCCCTTCCTCCTTTCCTTAAACGTTTGATACAAGTGTGAAAAGTTTTGTGGTCACTGTGTAACTGATCCGAACAAGAGAGACTGGGTAGGTTTTTTTTAATGTCCAGCGAGATCATGCGCTAGCGGGACTTTCCCGGGCAGGGGCCCGCCACTGAGTTTTGGAATTGCTGAACGACGGGGTAGCTCAGCAGGTTGCTGGGGCCCACATGTCACTTGGGGCCAAAGGGAAAAGCCGGGAGGAGAGTTTTCTTGTACTGCTGCAAACCCCATGTTGCTACACTCAGGGCTGTAGGCAACAAATGTTGGTATTTGTTAATATTGGTTATAAGGTGGGGGGGGGGGGGGGGAAGTGTAGTGGTGATATTAGAAAAAGAGAATTGCAATCTTGTGTGGTAGTGGACTGAACTCATGAAGTTTATTATCCTTCAGCCAATGTATCCAGCCAATAAGATATTAGTGCTGACTAAATGAAGTATAACATATCAGTGGGCAAATAAACACTATACAACCCCGATTTTGGATATTAAGTTGTAGTAGTCATCAATTTCTGTACCAGGAGGTGCTAAATAGAAGATTTACTGGTGGATTGCTTATTCATAAATCATTTAATAATGTCTTGTGTCTTCCTGCATGTGTTATAGAGTAGGAAGGAGTTTGTAATCAGGCAAATATTATTTTGATATATAATACATTCTGAAGAAAGTGTAGCAAGTAGTTTTTTTCTTCAAGTAGCAAGATGGGCAATCTGAAGTCAGTTTTGACATCAAGATGTTTATAACTTTTGCATCTTTTCCATAGTTCTTGATTTTAAAAAAATCTTTATTGCTACAGTAATAATGAAAAGGTTTTTTTTCAAAATCTGAGTTTTATTTCCTTTTTTGTTTGTTTGTTTGTAATACTGTATCTAGTTGGGGAAAGGAAGAAAAAAAAAGCTCAGCTCAGATAAAACCTTTAAAGAATTAAAGAATAAATATTTGAGGTAGCTGCAAATTCTTGAGGGGATTCTGTTTTTACCTTTTTGCCAAACATTCAGTAACAAACTCCCTTATTGAAAATGAGTGGAATAACAGTATCAAGAAATGGAAACATATAGTAAGCCCTGGCAGGGCTGGAGCCGGGGAGGATTTCTGAGGATGCTCCCAAAGGGATACACTCGGATTTCAGCAGACGTGGGAAAAAAAATGCAAAGGCGTTTTTTGCCAGATCATTAGAATTATCTTACCGCAGAAAATCAAGTCGGACCAATTCAAGTGAAATAATTTTCTAGGCGTGCCGGAACTTACCTGGCTGCCCCCGGGGGTTTCTAAACCCGGACTTTGTGCCAGGCTGAAAGGCTGCGCTGGCCGGAGCGGGGCTGTCCCCGCCAGAGGGCGCAGCGGCGGCCGCGCACGGCCCGGCTCCCTTCCAGCCTTGTCCGTCAGTCCGTCCATCCGTCCATCCGTCCATCCATCCATCCATCCATCCATCCATCCATCCATCCATCCATCCATCCATCCATCCATCCATCCATCCATTCATCCATCCATCCATCCATCCATCCATCCATCCATCCATCCATCCATCCATCCATCCATCCATCCATCCATCCATCCATCCAATCTGCCCCTGGGTCCGTGCAGAACTTCCCTTTTGATGACAAAAATGCTAAAAATCCAGGATGGAGGTTCTTGAACACGAGTTTTGTGTGTATGTGTGTTTTACAGTAGCCAAACCGACTATGACATTAATTAAGTGAAGTGAAACAGACAGTCTCTTGAAAGCTCACAAAACAATGAAGGTGTCCAATTGTGTGAGGGCTCACTGTTGAAGTGCTGTCACAAAGCCTTGAAAGTGTTACATTCTTTTGCAAATGTCATCAGTCAGAATTGGGAGGCTGTTATTGTAATTTTTATTACAATATGTCAAAATATGTTCCAGAATCCTGATATAATTTATATTCATTGGACTTCTGCTGTCTCCAGACATCAGCATTCAGAGGAGGGGTTAAATTATTTTTATAGGATAAATTGCTATTAAGGAGTGTTTATCTATCATTTATCTACTGCTGAAATAGTAACATTTTGACATTGCCTGAATTTTACTGTTTTTAAAAAAAATCTATAATTGAGACCAAACTTTCATCATTGTACTTTAGGACCTTTGGCTTTTATTTTAGAAGTAGCAAAAAAAATACAAGATTAAACAACATGTATATCAGGTATATTTTCTCTGTTTGCATTTAAGTTTTGGGGTGTATTTTTTTTGGTTTTTTTTTTTGGTTTTTTTTTTTTTTTTTTTTTTTTTTTTTTTTTTTTTTTTTTGTAATTGATTTGTAAGCAAGGACTGTTGGTTTAGAGAATCCTGGTGAAATTTGAGAGCAAATCCTATTTGCACATCATATATATTTTACTAAGATTTCTCTCTAAAGTAGTCATCTCTTTTTTTCAACTTTCATACTGCCTCTTCCTTTTTTTTTTTTTGTGCTTTTTTTTCTTTGTCATTTCCTCTGAAAAAGTCGTTTGAAATACTGCTTGTAAATACTGGATAAGTTAAGACTATAGTGAGGTTGACTTAGGTCTTAAATTCAGTTTTACAGAAACTCATTTCCACAGTAAGATCAATACTCATAGTTCATTGAAAGTTTAAAAATCCCTTGGGAAAAAGTGTTTTTGTTTGGCTCTGAATATTCCTGTTCAGAGTTTATATCCTCATACAGGCACCTAAACTCCAGCAAATACTTGACTCAGATGTTAGGTTTTGTCTGACATGTAACTTGGAGCTGATGATAAATAACAGGGGAACTATCTCTCTACACTGTAAACAAATGTAGTCAAATGAAGAGAAGGTCTTTATTACTTGTAATAGTTTTTTGTCTGGTGAAAAAATTATTAGCAACACATACAGGCCGTTTAGAGCAAAACCTGGTGACATCTACTGCCTTACTGAATACCAGATTCCTCTAAAAAAATGCAGTTTAGGAGGGCTGTTTCCTTTCAAGGAAGAGACTCCTGAGACCATGAAGGAGGTAGATGAAGAAATGCATAATGTCACATGATGAGAGACTTCCTGAGGAGAATAGTCACAGACCTTAGTATTTTTCATTAAGGACTTTTTGGCAAATTTTGGTGGAGCAGTGCTGCAGGTCCCCACACCTGCACAGACCTCAGGAGATGGATCTTTGGACCTGAAACTTGTCTTTCCTACAGGACTGCTATGCACTAGTGCCTGGAAGTTGTTTTGCTTTGAAGTATACCAAATACAGTTATCACATGCTCTGTTGAATCCTACTGGTTTTTTTTCCACAAAGCAGATAAAAATTTAATATTAAAATAAATAAAAATAAAAGTATTATTTGACCCTGCCTTTTAGAAAAGTCACTGTGGTTTCATTAGACTGTGTGAATTACTGCACAGTTTTGCTGCTTGTAACTCTAAAAGCCCTGGAAAAAAGAAATCTCTGTAACATCCCCAGTTTCAAAACTTATTAGGGCTGTTAGTCTGAGAACACAGCTGGGGTCACAGGTATTTTGCGTTCCCAGTGTGGTTCATGCTTCCTAAGAAAAACGAATACCAAGGGAATTTAAGGTGGCCTTGGTTAAGGTAATCTCTCCTGAGGACTCTCTACAGAGGGAACTAAGGGAATTTGATGGGAGCATTTTTGATCCAGTACGAGGAAATGCTGCAAGCTTGCCAGCAGTGTGGAATTATATCCACCTTTTAGGTTTGATGAGGGCTGAGCTGGGAGTGTTAATGCGGTGCAATTGGCAGGTGCTGTATTTACTAAACTGGAGAATTGCATAATCACAGCAGGAACAGGAAGAACCTATGAGTTTGCTTTCTATGGAGAAGTATGCAGAGAGGCCATACTAAATATGCCTGAGGATTGTTTTTGGTTGTGGTTTCTCACAAATGAGCATAAAACATTGCCCTAAAGTAACATCTGTGAGTGCTGGGTGCTGTGTCTCATCATGGAACACTTCCTCTACTTTCTCCTCTTCTCTTTTTTTTCATCCAACCAATAAACTTAACTTCAGTTAGCACTCCTTGCAGTCAGCATTGAGCAATCAGTTGTGCTGAGTGTTTGGGGTTGAAAGAGCTCGTGTAACCTGTTCATGTCCCTCAACCAAAGGGCAGTGTGTTAGAGTGTGTTTCTGGGCTGGATTTGACCCAACCTTCTGAAGCAGGCAAATGGAGCAAGTTCTGAGGCCAGATCCAGGGTCAGGTGGGGTGCTTGAGCTGAACACGCGGTTTCATAAGTAGCATCTTGATGGGATGATCCATCAAGAGAAATGTAAGGATTGATATGAAGGTAGGTACAGGACACCACAAGAATGACACCTGTGCTCTGCTCAACCATGGTGAGATCCCTAGAGTTATATTTTCTTCAGTTTAAAGCAGTGCACTTTAAGAAATATATGAACTAATTGAGGACTGTCATGTGAAGAAAAAAGGAAAGAACACTGCCATAGAGAATAAAACTAAGAGATGACATGGTAACAATCTTAAGGTGTGTAAAAGGCTTCCACAGAGGAGGAACTTGTCTTCAGCAGCAACTAATGACTGAAATTGCAGTAAAGCAGATCCCTATATGATAAGGCTAGAGGAACAGATTTTCTATGAGTATTCTTCATCACTGAAACAGGTTAGATAAACATATGTCCAAAATGTCATTCCATCAAAAAAGGCAGCTGTTCCTGCCTGGGAGCAAATGGCTGAAGAATGTGACCTTTCTAGGTGTCACCCAGCTATCTGGAATCATTCTGTGTGGATAGCTGTAAGTATACAGGGGCTTGCCTTGATCTCTGCAGCTAGATAAAATACAAGCATGAATTCCAGTGCTCGCTTAGCTTGAGGCCTCTGTCTCTCATTTCCAATGGTATATGTGGCTTTAATGTGATTTTAACATACACTTTCTGTGGCTGTAGATGAGTTAAGGACGTTTAAAATTCTGCAGTAGCTAGTGTTCTTATGTCATGAAATAAAGCTTTTAAAATCAGATTTTGTTCTCACTTGCATAGAACTTTTACCTTTTAAAATGAACACTGTCTAGGTTCCATTATAAGCAGATAATTTTTTTTTTTAAGATATTCTCATGGTGACTTTTTTGGTCTTTAGGCAGAATCACTTATCTCATGCCATTTTGTTCAGTTAACAATCCTTGACATGAATAGGAAGAGTTCCACAAAGGGAATATATAAACCTTTCCATTTAACCTTTCTCTGGCAGTGTTTCAAATATATGCTGTCTCAGAGTTGATGCTAGGATCTCCATTCCTTTGCTTTACAGATGTAATTGAACTGTGTCAAAGGGCTGCTTATGTTTCAGGGATGCAATGACATTTATAGTATTTACTGCCGCTTTCCCTAACTGCTGTCATAGGGCACATTCTCTTGGAAGTTTCAGCTGCATTTAGTAGCAGAATAGGATGCAGTGGTTACCCAGTAATAAGCACTTAAAGTTGTGTTTCATTTTTTCTTCTCTTCGTGCATTATCCTTTTTTTCCCTTTTAGTTGTATTTTGCAAACTGCATCTCTGCTGAATAATTGCATCTTTTCTTCTCACAGGAGTTGCTGCTAGGATAGTTGTAAAAGGCGAGTATCATCCATTGTAAATTCAGTGGTTTCTGAAGGGTTAAGGTTTGTTCATCACTTTGCAGATTCTTCTTTTATGAGTCAGCAGCTGAACCAAAAATCCATTGGAAAACATAGTCTTGGCCTCCATAGTGAACTGGGAGCTGGCATGAGTCTTTCTTGTGGTAGTTGCTCCATGATATTCTCCAGCTGCATGTTTCTGCTTTCCTGTGTGGGTTAAAAGGACTCTCCGTTTGAATTTGCAAGCAAAGCAGTGTGCATCTGCAATTCAACCTCAGCCCCTCAGGACAGAAACCCAAGGCCCTCTGTAAGGAAATTCTTTGTGGCAAAACAGGTTTCAGAGTTCCTGGGTCCATCCTGTTGTCCCATCCTGCATCTCCTCCTTGCCCTTCCAGCTTGTTTCAGAGATTGCTTCCTCCTCACTTGCACTGTTTCAGCAGCTGATGTGGCCATGCTCTAGGTCAGATGGATCAGATCTGCTCCTTTTATTCAAGGGGGATTTAAAAAAGACAGAGAGTAACAGAAAAGACTCCATTTCAGAAGAGGTAGTGGAGGTGAAAATAAAATTATAACGAGGATGAATGTAGTATTTTGAAACCTGTGAGCATCATAAATCCTCTTAAAATAATATGAAATCTCTGGAAAAGTAGAATAGCTGAATACTACTAATAGTTCAATACTACCAGGAGTTATGTAGGTTTAGTCAAAAAATACTCAAATAAAAAACTAGTTGAAATTGGAAAATTATGTCAAAGTTGACATGCTTTTGTCAAGTATTTAATGGCAAGTGACAAAACAAGTAGCTGTGAGATTGTTGTTTGATGATAAAATAACTCATTTCAAATTTTGCATTTGAACCTTTAAACTTAGAATTTTTTTATTATATATAAACACAATTAAAAAGCACTTTGATTCAAAGTCTATGTGTTTGTCTATTTACATATATTTAATTTACTTTCCTACAGGAAGCATTGACTATTCAATCTGAAGATCAAAATTTTGATGAGGGTGGGAAATTAACTCTCTAGTCATCTCTAATTGAGACTTATTGCTGTTGAGAATATGTCTATGTAAGCCCTGTAAGAGCAGGCCATTTTATCTTGTAAAAAACTTACTTTTTTTTGATGACAGGAAAGGTGAGAATGGCTGAAAAGGACAGTTGTCTTGATCATCCAGCTAGGGTTTGGGTGTTTTGTTTTTTAAATTTAACATTATTTCTGATTGAGGTTGCTTCTTGGTTAATAAGATACATGAGACAACAAAATTAAAAGAGCATATTTTTCAGATTGCAGCTGCTGTAAAGATAATAGATTTATGTTTTACTTGCAGTGAAGGTATTTATGGACTAGAAGTTTAGCATTTGGCGCATTGCAGAAACCTGACCTCGATATCAACACAATTTATTACTGATTCCTATTTAAACTTATATATACACTGATCTAAACTGTAGTCTCAAATAAAATGGTTAACATGAATCACCATTATAGATTGTCATCAGTTCTGGTTTCCATTTACTTTTTATTACGTCTGGTATTCATGTTCTTTTTAAAAAAGTTTTTATGAATTAAGAATTTGTAATGCAATGCTTTTTAGTTTATTATGCAAACTCTGCAAGATTTAATAACTGAAATGTACAGTTGTAGACTGCAGAAGTACAAAGTTTTTCATGTTTACATTCAGCCACAGAAACCCAAAGTTTTCTTTCCCTATCAAACATCACGCTAAGCAATAACATAATTGCATTCAGTTTTGCTAATGTTAATGAATTTATCCTTCCCAAACCTTTCCTGTAAGCTGTTGGAGACATTTCTATCTTTCCAATGCACAAACAATACAATAACAGTAGTCAGTTGTCCTAACAATTTCTTACCTAGGACAGCATAGCTAAGAAGGGATTACTTAGGTCAGCAAGTATCTCTTTGAGATGAGAAGCAGTTGTGCTGTGAAAGTCTGTTCCACATGCCCCCATGCACCACAGGCCATCAGTAACATGCTTCACTTTAACAGCCTTTGGCCACATGGTAAAACTCCAGCAGACCCAAGTATAATGGGCCACAGCATGTAACGAGGTCATTGAGTTTGAGTTACTACAGTAGCAAAAAAACCCCAAAATTCTAGCATGCTTAGTCTGAAGGCTTGTTGGTCTTTATCTGGTTTTGCTTAGCCTGTTTTTTTTCCATTTATTTTTTGACTTAATACACTTGGCTCTTTCATCCCCTGGTTTTTTTCATGCACAATTACATGGACAATGATTGCAGAGTTGGTAACACTGGTTTTGATTAAATTCAGAGCCATTTTCTAGAATAACATTAATGACCTGCAAAATTACTCTTCTTAGAGATAACTTGTCAATTTGAATGGAGGAAAGACACTACCACTGTCTTTTGTCAGCCTCTTGAGCTCACCCCATACACCTGGAAAGCACCCTGAAAAAGTGTTCAAAAGGAGGAGGGATTATGCTCCACCTCAGCTGAGATGTCTGAGGATTGGCAGTTCTGCCATTTCATATTGTGTTGTACTGCAAGCTTGGATCCAGCTTGTGTTCTTAATTTTGTTTAGGTGCTCTGATGTTAAACCTCTGACTTTAGATTCCCATCACTTGCCAGCAAACAATTTGTATGCTCTACTTCCCCACTGCTGTTTTCAGAGCATACTTGTCTTACAGCTTGCTTGATTGTTCCCAGTATTATAGATATGTGTTTTATATTCATAGTTTACTTATTCTTGGAAGACCTTATAGAAGTCAGGTAATATCCTAGTTTTATGAATAAGAAGGTGGTTTTAAAAAGTGACAGCTTTGCCAGAATTAAAGATTCCTTTTTTGTGTATCAGAGTATGAGTTGAATTTTTCTACAATAGCAGATCTCTTGAGTTTCCCCTTGTTTCTTCAAATTCAGCAGTGTAGTTTCTCTCTGCATTCTTATCCTTCAATTCCCTAATCTCAGATTTTAAATCCTAGTCAGACCTCTGATCAAGTAACCTGTCTGTCTGTCTGGAAAAAAAAACTCCACATTAGAGTTGACTGAAGGTTCTGATTAGTGCAGAGACCACAAGGCTTAGTCTTGGACTGCTGCAGATTTTGCCATTTCTGATTCTCCTTCTTCACTCAGGTTTGCATCAGGAGAGGGGTTTTTCTCTCAGCTGTTTATATAGCATATCCCAAATATTTTTATATATATATATATATATATATATATATATATATATATATATATATATATAATAGTCTAGTGTGATAAGCTCTTTTCCTAAACACTAGCATGTCTGAAGGGTAGACAAATAGAGAAATACTGGGTCAGATTTCTTCCTGTTGGCACTTTGACAACTTGAAAAGTCTGTGCCCAAATCTTTTTGGTTTTGTCATTGGGTTCTTGGAGAGAAGAGAATGATGGTGTTCCACAAACTGTAAAATTATTTTTCCTGTAATTAAATTTTAAAAATAACAATCCAAACTCAGAAATTGCTAGGCAGAAGAAAGAATTCCAAAGCACTTGGGTTAAAACCCTGCTGACCAGAATGCTTTGATTGCTCAAAAAGTTTATCATCCTGAAAAAACAATCATTGCAAGATGTAAATTATTATTTTGCTTGATAAATATGATAGCAGCCTTTACTGGGACTGTATCTTCATGACCTTTTAAGGAAGAAGATTATTGGCAAATGATCTATAACACATGTATGTATGCACCATCCATGTATAATACTGTGCCTCTGATGCTATAAATCATGCTGAAGTTTCCTGTAGAGTAAATATCTTGCTGAAAACAGAACTGATAGATCAGCAGACTGGTGCTTTTCAGCACATGCTGTTTTATCACTGATGGTGAGTTTTGTTTGTTCTGCAGAAATAGTGATAAGTTAAAAAATCTGTATTTTAAAAAGCTGTTATTCCTATTTTGCAAAGTATATGCGTTTCCCTCCTCCCACCTAATTTGAAAAGAAATTTACATTGTCATTTAGGTAATAGATCTAATAGAGCCATTAGTTGCGGGGGTGGGGGTGGAACCCAACAAAACAAGAGAAGAAAGCAACAAGAGCAATAAAACCAAAACCTGGGGGGTGGGGGGGGGGGGGGACGACAGCAGGAATTGGGGAAGGAAGGGGGAGAAGGAGCAACCCACCAGGAAAATAACAAACCAAACCTCAAGCAGACTGCAAACTTTGGAGCATTTGGAGTTGCATATCTAGGCTTCAGTTATGGAAAACTTCCCCTATTTAGAACTGTGCTTAAATGGTTGCTTAACAGTATCATTCTATACAAATGGTATCCTACAGATGAGTGGACTGAAAAAGATGTAGATGTTTAAGATTTTCATCTGATCTTGGACTTTGGAATGTAGCTGACCCAGAAGTCCCAGCACATTTGCAACAGAGGCAATAATGTTTTGCAGCCTTGTTGCAGATCCTGAAATCGTTTGAGGGGAAAAGGATCTTTCAGCAGGCAGAAAAGACTGACCTCCAGGTATAGTTGTAGTGGATAACAGCAGTGAATAATCTCTTCTAATGCATGTTGCATTGTTCTTTAAGAGCTGGGCACTTGGATTTTTTTTTTCCTAATGTGATGTGAAAGACACGTTTAGGAGATGCACAAACTAAATATTCACTTAGATTTTATGATCTCTCTCCAAGGGACTAAAATGTGGCCTGAGCTTGAGAAGCAATAAGCACACATGGCTCACATCAAATTTAAGTGTAAACACTTATTCCATGCTGCTTCTTGAATGCAAATTTATGGTTTATTGTTCTGCTTTTTTACACAAAAACATTGCTGTTAGCTTCAAGGGATGACCCAGAGAAGTTAGTGAATCACATTTTTTATTCCTAACCATGTATAGATGATAAACGGAAGGTGAAGACTTCAGGATAGGAAGTTATATTCAGCTTTATCTTCAGAAGTTAGCTCTAGTTAGATCAGGTTGTAAAATAAAATTAGTCCTTTCAGCTTTAGCTTTGACCCGCCCATGCCTGTATTTGAATTTCATTATTTTGTCCTATTCTGCTGTTTTATGGCACAGCCTAGTGGGAGTGCATTCCAAGCCAGCATTCCTAGTGAAACTTAAAAACCCTGTGGCTAGAGAGATTGTCCAGTGTTTGGTTATATTTTATGGTGTCATAATTATGTTTTATTGATCATCCACTATAGTTTTAACTTCATCTCTCTACCTGAGAGTCTGAGACAGATGTAGGGCCAGCCAGGTGTCCCTCTCTTTCCAATAATCTATTGTCTGGAGGTCTAAGGAAATTTTTAAGTAGAATATTTTGAGGTTTGCCATGAAGCAGGAGAAGGCAAAGAGAAAAAAAATTTAAAAGATTTAAATTCAATATTAAAAGAAAAATACTTGCTACCCTTGCAAGCCTCAGTTTGGCTCAGCACTTGAAAATGTGACTGCAGCATGTGCTTAAAGTGCATACATAAAGCCTTCACCAAATGGCTTGTGCTAGAACATGCTGGTAGGTGTTGCTAAAATGTTTATAGGGCCTTTTATATGAAGAATTTAATTTAGGGAAAAAGAAAGAGGTTATATTCTACCCTTACATGCTTCAACACAGCCACAGTTTACTCCTAAAAGAGCAGCTTGAGCCAATTTGGAATGAGTCTTCAGCCCACAAAGCCTTGCTTCTAATTCTGTAGAGTGCTCAGCAGTGCTCAGTGCATGTGATGTGTTTCAGTGTGGGATTTTGATCACAGGACAGCTTGATGCCACTTTCCCACAGGCAGTGAGCATGGCTTGTGTGCTCCCAGGAAGAGAATGAATGAATGGAGGGATTTTTACCTCGTTGCTGAAAACCCACTCCACACCTCAAAGTTGTTCATTATACTCTTTGAAGGCATTTGGGATTTGGAGGCTGAAAGGTTCTGGATGCCTGTTTCTTTGTTGATGTTTTTATTTGTATTATTTATTTATAATGTATGATAATTTATGGTTTGCTTATATCTAAGGGTAAAGGAAGTGCATTTGGTTTTGGAGTGCTTGAGACTCTTGAAATGGGAAAAAGAGAAGCAAGCAGAGGAGTCCATGAGTTGACTGTGAGAGCTATATAACTATTTGCTGGGCTGGAATGAAAGACCTGATTCAGTTCTCTCTGTACATTTTAGCAGCCGTATTAATTCTGTGGGGCTATTCAGCCTGGAAGTCTAGGGAGAGAGATCAAAACATCCATGTGAATTGCAGAAATAGGTTACTTTGAGGACAAATATTCTGCTTCTGTAATTTAAATCTGTAGGGAGCCAGAGAGTGAAGACAGGAAAAGATACATTCAGAAGCTCTGTAGAACTCCATAGAGAAGCTGTGTCCATTTAGAGGAAAATGCTGCATTTGCTATTCTAATTTGGTTTCTTTTTCTGTATTAAAAAGTAATTATTAAAAAATAAAATAAGAAAAAAAAAAAGGAGCTTCTCTGCCTCTATTGTCCTGAAAATCAGAGAAAGGAAGAAGGAAGTGTCTGTTGCACAGTTTTAGGAATGTTACTAACTTCTAAATTATATAGGACAGGTAAACTGGGAAGGAAAGCTTTCCAGCTTTTATCTCCCTGCCAGGTGACTGCTATTATCAATGGCTGCAATACATGAGGAATGAAAAGACTTTTTGTCTGGGTCTGCTGGGCTATGCTTCTAGGCATTCAGGAGCTTCCTTTTTCACCACAGAACACCTGTTTCAGCCAGGCATCACAGGGTAGGGGAGCAAAGGCCAAGAAGGCAAAGTGGGACCCTCCTGGTCTGTGCCATTTCTTCCAAAGCCCAATTGTTTCCATGTTCTGTAAACATGTTTTCTGAGGGGAAATGAGGAAAAAAATTGAATAATAGTGATAAAGAAAACTACAGGCTCTTTGCTTGGCCCTATGATAATTTCCTGTATCTTTCCAGCTGTACTGTGGCAATAGTGGTTTAGCTTGTAGCTTGACAGAGTAGCCTCTGACCCTCCTTGAGGCAGTAAATCCCAGCAGAAAGCACTAAGGTATAACCCAAAATAATGCTTCATTAAACATGGGATGCTGAATTTAAAACTTGTTCTGCACTCCTTGCATATCCCTCTGCAGTTGTGGGCTGTATTTCCTTAACTTGTTAACTGACATGGTAGATCACTTACCTTTGTTTGCTGAGGCAAATTGCTCCAGTCTTCAACATTCCCAGGAATCCTAAAAAATGGTTCTGACCAGAGGTGCCCATCTCCCTTAGGTTGCTCTTTTTATGAGGAACGAGGCTCTTACTCACTTTGGGGTTTTGATACCCACCTGCCAAGGGAAGTTCATTGACCTATACCTATTCCTGCTGTTTATATTCTTCCAGCCAGCTGGCATCTGATGGCCACCCATTCTACATACTCAGTGAAAACTTCCATGTACATTTAATGATTTAAAATCATGTCATGTGCTTTTTCTCCCTCCCATCTCTCTTGGTATTTTTTCTGTAATATATTTTATTTACCATTTGTGGATTTAGAATGGATGGATTTGAATTTGGCAATAACTGTTTATAATGTTTTCCTTAGGTTCCATCATCACCATTTATTAAAGTTGTTTTTAAAGACTGATGAATTTAGCGATAAAACTGCCACATCTAATATCTGTTATTATTTCTGTTCATTTTACCAAAGGAGAATCTGAGTATTGAATGACTTGACAAGATCACACACAGCAAATTTAGTGTAGAAACAAG
This sequence comes from Haemorhous mexicanus, assembly GCF_027477595.1. Lineage (NCBI taxonomy): Eukaryota > Metazoa > Chordata > Aves > Passeriformes > Fringillidae > Haemorhous > Haemorhous mexicanus. Next base: position 19,525,884 of record NC_082341.1, on the reverse strand, counting down.
GAAAAAATCTCACCATTTTAATTTGTGTTTTCATGTTTAACCTTCAAAGCAGACACCGTATGCTTTGTAGTGATGTAACTTAAAATTGAATGTACAAAAGCTACTCACTAAAACACAAGCCAATAGCATCTTTGCAATTTCTGTCAGAACTCCTCCATCCATCAAGAGCTCTCGAACTTCCATTTAAATATTTGGCAGTCCAAGACTGGTTTTTTACTCTCCCTGTTGCTGCAAGATGGCATTCAAGCTTACTGCTGAGTAGAGCTGCAGTCTCTTAAATTAGGGAATCTGTTTTGCTTCTATGAGAATTCTAACATATGCTTTAAAGAAAAGAAACCCAAACAAATCAACTACAAAATCAAGAACAACACAAAAAAATTCCACAAAAAGAATTTCGCCAAATAAAAAAGCCTTCCACTCTGGCTGAAGTTATTAATTTAGTTTTGGATTGTATTTACTTGCCATTTTAGATTTTTAAACACTTTTCTGTAATTCTCTTCTCCTTTTTCTCCTCTTTTGACTTTTTAATTTTTCCTTCAATGCTGTGAGCAAGAAGGAGAAATGGAAGTTTTATGAGGCCAAAGGAACGGGCAGAGACCCCCACTGTCCTGGACTAAAGGTTTGGCAGGGAAGTGGAGGCCTGGCAGGGTCTAGGTTTACATTCAGCATTTTGAAGAATATAATGAGGGTCCTGCAAATCGTAGAAGAAAAGAAATCTGGAGAAATTCCATAGCCCAGGGATAGTTACATATACCAAGACCTTTTTCCAAATGCTGCCTTCAGATGCTGTTCAGAAGAGCATGAAGTCCTTTGCCTCAGTGTGCAAAGAGAAAAGAAAAATCATGTGACTCCCTAATATTTCTTATGGCCTCCATATAAAACATACCTGGTCTTTCCCTAAATTACAGTACATAGTCACAGGAAGCAAAAATGACTTAATATTGTAACTGAGCTTGGTTTTGGGACCTACCAACAGCAGAGGTATTCCAAAATTTAAGCTCTGGTATTAGAAGAGTCCCATATTCTTTAGGATGTGGAATCCAGCACTACGATTTTTGAGATTCTTTCCTTAATGGAAAGATTTTAGAGGATGTAGTTTAGAAATAGAATCACAGAATCCTTCATCACCTCATTTTACCTTGAAAAAGATATGCCAAGTCACCAAAGAGCTGTTCCCAAATAAATAATGGCCAGGAAAAGGCAGCCAAATGTGACCTGTTAATTTTCTTCTGCAATAAATGCATCTGAGCATTTAATCTAATATAAAGACCTCTTGTGATATAAAATTAGTGACCTGCATGATTTATTTTTTAAGGTCTGCTATAAATTAGATGCATCAGTTGGATCTTTTGGGGTTTTTTTCCTAAAGAACCATTATCTGGTTTGGAAGTTTAATCAAGCCATTGAGTTTAATTATTGTCTCATTTCTGAAAGATATACAATTGCACTAATATTTAGAGCAGATTTCTAGGAAAAAAATATGTTAAAAGATTTCTAATCCTTTACTTAAGAACTTCCATGAGAGATGTGCTCCATTTAGCTTGGAATGTCTGGTTTTACAACAACCACAATACATTTGGAATGCTCTCCACAAAACTGAAAATATGAAACTTTAATGAATAAGATGAATATAACTTACAGTTATGCCGTGCAGTTCTGCAACTGTTACTGTGCAGTTCCCTAAGTGCTTAATCTTGGGCATTTACCACTGACGTCAGTGGGAACTAAGTGCCCAAAAGCTCCTTAAGCACTACTAGATGTGTGGTATGCAGGGTTATATTTTGCATTTAGGTTTTTTTTGCAGGCATTTATTTTCTATTCAGTTTCAAAATAATGCCAGGTAATGTGAGAGTTTTTGCAGCTTAGTAAGCAATACATTTGAGAGCAAATTGAATTCCAGCCATTTAGTCTTTGAAATCAAAATAGTAAAGATAATAGTCAGTCTTGGGACCAATAACTTCTGATCAGCAGTCTGCTGTGCTCAACAGGACTTTTGAATACGTGTTTCTTGAAGAACATTTCCCATTGGTTCCTGAAGAGCTCAGCTCTGCTGGTCTGGGAAACACAGCACTCTATATACAAGAGGTTGTCAGGTCTTATGGTCCCCTTCAGCTGCTAAATAATTTCTAAAGAAATGTAAACTGTCCCAGCTGTGTAGGAAGGATGCAAAATAAATTAGAAATATTTAGAAGGAGCTGTGGGACATTGTGAATTTACATATTGAAAATACTTATGAACCCATTTTGACATTCAGTATGTAACCTCTTATAGGAATGGAAAGATAGGAGAGTGTTTGTAGGTACTTGTATCACAGAATCACAGAATATTCTGAGTTGCAAGGGGCCCACAAGGATCATCAAGCTCTTAAGTGACGGGCCCATACAGGGGTTGAATCTACAGCCACATTTTTAGCACGATGCTCTGACCAACTGAGCTCTATATGAATATGTGTAAATATTGTCATGTTTAAAGATATGGCTGCACATCAGTTACACAATAAATTTTCTTTGTTTTCTTTATTTGCATATTCCTACATTGATTTTCACAGTCTTTATAATAAGGATGTTACTTTGAATATTTGGTGGGCTTACTTTCCAGAGGTACCATTCCTTTTACTATTCTCAGAGCATAATTTTGCTTTCTTTTATTGACTGAATATCATCTGTTAAGGAAATACAATCTTCTTTATCCTAGTTTAATTACTGTTTTCAGTATTTTGTCATCTTTTTAATACTCAGTACTAATCAAAATCATAATTCAATAAACTGCAAAGAGCATCTAGTAATTATCTTTTCTCAGTGTTTACTTTTCCACTTTTGACTTCTATTAGTAACTCATACAGTGTCTAATAGTACCTCATAGTGCATTCAAATAAAGTGACTACCTGTGGACGTCAGGGTTCTTCTGACTGTTTTTTGCTAGTCTTTATACAAGCAACTTCACATTGTGCACAGCTCTATCTGTGGATGTTAGCCTGATGGAGAAGCCTGCAGTCCCAAGAGGAGGAAGGCAGGTGAAGCTCACAGAGCCCTCCAGGCTGGGAGGATGATGACTCTGCTCACCCAGTGAGGGACACAGCTCTTGGAGGGTGGGTGACTTCTTCTCCCTGAGTCTGTGGCATAATGAAGTGGGGTCTGCCTAGGTTGTTAAACCTGGGGGCTAAAACTCATGTTGAAACAAAAGCCAAATCATGTGGTATCAATACTGTAGTAGGTATTTACTGCTTCAAAACTCTCCATGGGCTGCAGGATCAAGTTTCAGGGGGGAAAATCCCCTACTTGCTTATACATCTAATTAGTTTTTCTGTAGCAGGTGGATACTTTTTGTGTTTGGCATGAGTTATATGCTTATCATATAAAAGAAAATAGAGGAATAAGCCTAAATTGAAACAAGATGATTTGAGGTTTACTACTCTTAAAATACTGTTCTTTTATTTGGGGAAGCAGGAACTGAAGAGATTGGGAAAGCCTAATGACTTTTCATATATAGACCTCATTGGCAGATATGCCTATGTAATTTCCTGCTCTTGAGAGTTTTATGACCTCTTCAGCCCTGAATTTCTGTCTTTTACTGCAGCCCTCCATCTGCTGAAGAGAATGAATCTTGCAAGAAATAGTTGTAGGTAGAGAAGGAGCTTTGTTGCTCTCCCTCAGCAATCTATTACCAGCTTCCTCAGGATTCTTCATTAGGACACCTGAAGTGATACATTTTTTAAGAGGGTTTAATTATAGGTCTAGTGAAATGTGAATAAAGAAAGAACTCAGCAGGCAAACAGATGTTAAAGCAAATTATACAAAGTGTTGTTGAAAGAGGAGCCTTTGAAACCATACATACTCAAAGATCTGTTATAATTTATCCAACAGTTAGAGCAAATAAATTCCTACCATTTTTACCTCATAATGATAATAGAAATAAAAGCATTCTCAACTGAATATCAGTCTAGGCTCAATCTGTATTTTAATAGGTGTGTTGCTTGTTTTGCAGATGGTTTTGTAAGAAACATGTTTTGTTGTTTTTTTTCTTTTGTTTTTTAAGATGACTGAATCATGAAAATATATTCCTTCTAGGGAATAAAAAGAAGCTTTTACCTTTTTATCCTTTAATTTTCAGTGTTTCTTCATAGCAAAAAAAAAAATCTGTTTTTTTTTTTAATTTGATAGTAGGTGACATTTTGCCATGTATTTATTTTGTCAAAATGAGAAAAACAGAGATGCAGGCAATTATACCCAAGCTTTAGACATTTTGAAACAATTATTTAAAATTTTCAGTTATTTACTGACAGTGATTTTCCTTTTTTCTTTTTGTTTAATATCTCGGTGACAAGAAAGGGAAGATTATTTCTTAACTGTTTAGTGAAAAGGGATTGTTGCAGATCTTCTTTTTCTTTTCTTCCCGAAGACATTTGTTGTGTATCCCATAGAAATTGTTAGTTCAAATAGGGAAAATGGTTACTAACAGAAGAACTGTAATGGACATGGTAAGACTGTGAAAAAGAAAGGAGAAGCAGCTTCTCTCCAAGCAAAGAGAGATTCTCCTAATTTTGCTTTGGGAACTGGTCTTCTTTAGTATTTCCATAATAAAATTTTCAATAAAATGGGAGTATGCTAGTAAATTCTGCTCTTGTGCTAACGATTCCTTTTAATCTGTGTCAGAGGAGGACTAGTAATTCCTGTAAAAAAGTAATAAGGAGATGGCAAAGTATGAAAAAGGCATGAAATATAGTCAAAATTCTCTCATTTGTTGATTGAAACTGAAAATAAGCCCTTATCATCTGCCTCCTTACTGGAAAAAAAGACTGGACCATAAAAATATTTAATGGATGTAGAAAAAGTGGCTGTGCTTCTAAAAGACATGAGAACCATCTCTTTCAGCAGTGGGAAAGTATACACTGATATAACTGAGCATAAAATATTTCATATAGTTCTGATCATTCATTTGCTATAAAAACTCATTAAAATTGCAAAAGGTGCAGAGGAAGCGTATTTGGGATGAATAGAGCAAACAATTCTCTGTGAGGTAGGATAAATTTCTTTAGTCTCACAAAATCAAGTCTAGAAGAAGTCGCAATACCTTTCTGTAAATATATTTTGGGAGAAAAAACAGAGAAGAGGAGATACTGGAGGTAAAGATCAAATAGATATAGATTGACCATGAATGAATTTATGCAAATACAAAGGTCAGTTATCAGTAGAGAAGGAGGGTTCAGAAAGTGGTTTCTTTCCAAAGTCAAAGAGATTTCTAATGAGTGCACACCTAAATTTTATGGAATATTATATAGGGGATACACATCTGCACTGTACTGGTGTCCTAAATCTGGCGTTACTGCTGCATAACTTCACCTGCTCCTTTTGAGTCCTGTAGTACAGTACTGCAGAGGAAAGTGTTTCATCCATCTTGGGAGGTAATAAATGAGTCTCAACACTGCTCAGTCAGTCTTCCACAGATAAACACCTTCAGGAGCAGGATGAGGAAAGGGTGTCACCCAAAGTCTGTGACTGGAGGTGTAAGAGGAGGAGACATGTTCACAGGCAATCCACTTTTTTTGCATGTTCTGGCCTTGCAATTTCCTTTTTGATGTTATCTGAAAAGGCACTGAAAATCGTGTGTGCAAGACTCCAAAACAAGTGCCACAGATTCTGCTGCCTGGAGAGCATCCCAGTGGGCCTTTGTCCAGGGGACTTGGCTTGCAGTTTCACCGACAGTGCTGTCTGTGGTCATGGGTTATATCATAACTTTGCTGTTTCTGCTCCAGATCTCCCAGAGAGAGTGGTTTCTTAGCATCACAGCTGTGTGTCTAACCTGCTGGCTTCTGCTCAGCTTTTGTGGCGCGATTGTTTATCTACAGATTTCACTCAAGGTTTTCCCGTAATGTTATTATGATAGGTGCTTATATAACCCTGCTATACTACTTTGCAGTCTGTCCAAACCTTGCAGCATGAATATCAAGAGGATGACTGGTCATTGGGTTTTAAAACCAGTGTGGCCCCTGTGTAGTGGAGGATTGAAAATGAAGCATCATAGCGCTGTGTTTGAGTCCTTCAGGCATTCCCCTGAAGGGATACAGGCATGCCATGCACATCAGAAAACCTGTTCCTGAATCCTGTAATTAATTTGTGCTCAAGTACCATGATTAGATTGTGTTGGCTCCTGAAAGTGATGTAATTTCAGTTATGAGACTAATGCAAAGTGTCATGGCAAAGCTGGTGTGATAACAAATAGTAAAATTTTATCATTATTTATTAGTCTTTTAACTAGCAAAAGCAGCTTAAAGCTAATCAAGGGGGGACGGGACAGGAACATCACATCTGTGTGTCCCAGCACCCACTGACAGGAGAAGAAGAACCTCCTTTGAAAGGACAAATGAGCAGTGCTCTGCCATTTGAACTTGGGAAACATAGTGAGACGATTCCAGCTCCTTACCCTGTGCCATTCCTCCTTTTTCTGAAATGTCATTTAAGCAAAACAAAGCAGAAAGACTCCAAATTAGGTTCAGTAGCAAAAAGAATCTTGAAGAAGTGGTGAAAATGGTGGCCCAAGTTGCTGCTTTAGAGAGACCAAGACAGTTAGCTGGTCAGTCTGACAAAGAAACTGTAACTGGGGATGCTGGGAGTGTGCTTTCTTGCTTTTTTGTTCTTGGAGCTTATTTCAGTCTTATGAAATCTGTTTACAGGGGACAAAGAGCACTTAACACCTCTTTCATAGTCCAGTGTCTCAGTGTATTTCTTTAGAATATCCAGGGATAACACAGCTGTACAGGATATTTTAAAAGCTGGAAGACAGATTTGGGAATATATGTATGGCATCATCAAACTAGCTCAAATGTCTGTGGTGGGCAGCTAAGTAGAGTGTCCACTCCTAGGGTTCACTGGCAGTTGGTAACTTCAGTGTTCTATTGTTAAAACCTGAGTACACATGTATCTTACAAAAAATCTGATTTAAAGACTTCAAGTAATGAAGACTAGAACATATAATTCCGTCCTACAGTTTTAGCATAGTGGCCAAACCAGTTTTCAGGACTTTCACTTTCAATCCTAGTTCTTTCTAATATTGTCTTTGTAAAAGAACCTAACAAAAAATCAATTTGTGTGCTTGGTCTCCAACAGATTTTAGAACAGTGTTCCTTCTTTTATGGCTCTTGTCTTCGAGGGTGGTAACAATTTTTAGTACATTTGCATGATTTCTATAGCAAGGAAACTTCCAGCCTTCTTTGAATCACAGGGGGAGTGAAATCATAGTTGTGTTGTTTGAGCTCCAGGATTCAGGGAAATGTTATTTATGTTGCCTGTGTTTCTCCACACACAAATAAAGACATATGTCCAAAGAGTTTAGCAAGAAAGAGAAGGATGGCTAAGGGAGCTTTTTACACTCACTCATCAATTCCAATTGCGCACATTTCTGCATCATGCGAAGAGAGACTGTAAGAGCTCCTCTGTCCTCAGGACTCCCAGAAAAGGCAAGGTTGCAGCAGTTGTTTCAAATGCAATTGTGCTTTAGGAATTGATTTTTGGTAGTGTCGCATTAGTGTAAATAAAATTTCTTTACTACATATCAAAAAATGTCAGGTAATGGGAACGCCCGAGAGAGAACCAAAATTTCCATTCTCTGTAAGTTTGCTATTGAATTCTTTTCTTTGCTTCAGACTTGGTCTTTTTCTTTGGTTCACTGAAGCACTGATTAGATGTACAGTATTAAATCCCATGTAACTATTAGCATCCAAGTACTGATTATAGGGCAGCAGATGTCACAAAAAAACATTATGGTAATAAGGACATGCATTTAGCAGCCAAATTTTGCTATGGCTGGAAACTTCCTCTTTGTGAGGAGCAAGTGCTGCAGTGTTTTGCCTGGCATTACTTTAATGTACTCTTCAAAGTGATTTTTATCAGTAATAGGAGAAAATAGGAATGTAAACTTTTTGATTTTCTTTGGTGATGTTGGAATACATCTCTTACTCCAGTGTAAAGACTGAGTAAGCAATAAATTCACTCTGGTACAGTTTTCTGGCTTTTCAATGCAGCTGATAACAGCCTTGTATCCCTGCCTTCATGAACCAAGCTTTACCTTCATGAACCAAGCTTTACCAAGAAACTGACTCCAAAGTTAAATGCCACAAGGCTCAAGAAATCATGGGATTTGTTAAGAAATAACAATAATGGCATTCTTTATTTGCTTGTATAATTTCTAAGTTGTCCAGACTAATTTATTTTCTCCCTGAGAAGCCACAGTAAAAGCCACAATCTTTATTCAGTGGCAGGAGTTCTGTAATTGGTCTTTTAAAAAATGAAGTATGTGGGAACTAATGGCACTTATCTGTGAGTGCCCAGTAGTATATTAAACCTATTTAATTTCTTGCCATTGTTTGGCCTCTTTTGCTCTCTGGGTCTTAGGTACTTTGAATGGTTTGTATTGCTTCCCTCTTGTAAGATCTCTCCACAGACTTGTTAACTCATAAATTAGACTGTCCCAGTTTATGTGCTATACCCTAGGCTGATAATCCTTTCTCCAACCCTTCCTTGCTGGTGCTTCACCTTGCTGCAGAGGGAGCTGGTTTTGCATCCCTGGTTGATGCATGGTGTGCATTCTGTATAGCTTGGAACTGAACAATGCCCAAAGTTTCTTTCCCTTAGCAAAAAAAATGCATCAGCCCCTCTGGCTGCAGGACTTAGGATGATGGAATTTCCACTGGCTTGTCATTCAGCTTTGGTAAGGGCAGTGGTTATATGTGGCACTATTAGAGAAGTGCTGGAAACACAGCTCTGTCCCTGCTGTCCTCTGACCTTAACTTC